>NC_133621.1:237333552-239757149 GCF_048593235.1 Sminthopsis crassicaudata | reverse complement strand
AGCCCAGAGAAGCCATGGTACTTGAGACTTTAGCCCAGGATGAGACTGAACAAGGAAATGCAATTGTATGTTCTATAGTAGTGGTATCAAATAGAAATGGTACCATTAAACCTTATATAAGGATCCCTGCTCATTATTTACTTATTTAAAATGAAAACTACATATTAACATGATCTATATTCTATTGTTTTATTTTATTTTGTTAAATAATTCCCTATCCCACATTGGGCACCAAAATGTAAAGCCCAGGCTAACTTTATGGAGGGCCTTGGGACCAGCCCGAGTCCTTGGTGTGTAGGTGGAGAAATGAAGGAAGCAGGAGAGTCACCATACAGCTGGTCCAAGATGGAGTCTGGAGTCTGAAGTCTGGAGCCTGAAGTCTTCTGTGGCTGAGAGCTACTGCTAAGAGATGTGGCTGAGAGAGCCCTCTGTCTCTGGGACTCCCTTATATACCCCAACATGACTATATTATGACACTACACTGAGCATGCACAATTATAGAACATCACATCACCACATTACCCTAAGTGTATGCCAACTAAATTGACCACACCATTATATTACATAAAGTATGTGCTTAGAGAACCACCATCTCTCACCAAGTAGATACTTAACTACAAGCACCCTGCTGTCCTAGATTCAAGTACATCCTTTCAGTATCTCCCGCTTTTTTTTATTTGTTTTGGTACACAAGTGATCATACCCTCCCTGACTTCTCAGGAAGAGAGGGGAAAACACCAAAAGGAAAGGGAAGTGAAAACATCGAAAGGGAAGTGAAAACATCGAAAGGAAATAGGGAGTCAAACTAGATATTAGCGGGTTTCCTCGGGGAATGTTGTGGCCCATTTTTGATACTTCTGCTCTAAAGGCTAATAAAGCTAAGCTACAGAGCTAATCCTTTCCCCATTTCCAGAGATTACGGAGGTATACATTTGTGATTTTGAAGAAAATCTTCATTTGAAAAACTAAATCCTCTGTTGGTGGTTAAATAGAACTAGAATTGGGGTGCAGAGGACCACTGGTGGAGGTTTGAACCATTTGTAGAGAGGGTTGTACATCCAAGCCTCCTTAAAAGGTACTTGAGAACCCTAGAGGAGTGGTGAGATATAACCTATCAGGGTAGTCAGTGGTATATTAAAATGGACCAAAGCAGAAAGTAGAAATGTTTGCTCTTTCCATTCAATCTAAGTCAAACAATGACCAAATGGAGTTTGGTCTGGGACTTATTGGTGGCCAAGCAACGAGAATCATATTGGTTTTGGTTTAAAGCATGGGACAAAAGTTGAGTCTGTTTATGGTCAACTCCTTTAGGTGAAGAATATGTCTTTTTGGGGGGCGGGAGGTATCTCTATCATATAACAGATGCTTAATAAATGTTTGTTTCTTGAAAAAATTGGGTTTTCTTAGGAGAGGAAAGTGGTTGAGAAGGTGCTGTTTCTTCCAAGATTAAGATTCATTTATTTATTTATTTAGATTATTATTATCTTTTGGACTAAATGAAAGAGGAGATTCTTTGCCTCAATTGCTACCTCGCCTTAAATCACTGAATGGGTGCTGTCTCATCAAATTGAAACCTGTTGAAGATTTAGCTTTAAAAGACCAAAGTCTGCCATTGTATCCAGGGCCGTTTCCAGAAATCCTGATCTATATCTAGCCATTGGAATCAGATGGCTCTGGAAGTGAAAGTGAGGCAGGTGACCTTGCACAGTCTTCCCTCACTTAAATCCAATTCACTTACATGTCATGGCATCACTTTCCTGATGTCATGGTCCTCTTCAAAAACAAAGGATCAACAACAAAAGGTTTCTTCTAAGAAGTGAGTTTTTGCTAGAGAGCTGAAAGAAGCTAGGAGATACAATGAGGAGGGAGAACACATTGTGTAGAGGAGGCCAGCCAGTGAGAATGCCCAGAGTTTATTCAAGGAACAGCCTGGAGGCCAGAGACACAAAACAGAAAGTATGTAAAAAGAATGGAAGGGGTGGGGTTGTGGAGAACAAGTTATGAAGGATTTTAAAAGCCAAACAGGATTTTGTATTTGATTCAGGAGGTGAAAGGGAGCTTCTGGAGTTTATTGGGAGAACAAAAGGTGTGACATTGTTAGACTTGTTCCTTAGGAAGATCAATTTGACTGGATTTGAGGCAAGTAGGTTTATCTTAAGTCTCCTTGTTATGCCAATTAATTTATATCAATTAAATTTCTTATTAAATCATTAAAATCAGTATTAAAAGTTCATACCTATATAGCACTTTTAAAGCTGCACAGTGCTTTATTTCATGTTATAGTAGCAAGTAGGTCCTAAAACAGAACTCCTAAATCAGAAAAGGGAGTTTATTATTAGTTTTGGGTTTTTTACATTTTTTGAATTTTCTGTTTTCTGAGGATAAAGGGTTTTTGCAAGGACTGATGTATATGTAATGTATCAAGGACAAGGAATGCCATATGCCAACCTTATCCCACCCAGAACAATTACCTAAGAAGCTGTTGTAGTTCAGTCAAATATGATTCTTTGTGATCCTATGGATTGTACTGTCCAAGGGCTTTTTTTGGCAAAGACACTAGAGTGATTTGTCAATTCTTTCTCTAGTAGATTAAGGCAAAAAGAGGTTAAGTGGCTGAAGTCACATTTGAATTCAGGTCTTCCTGACATCAGGCCAGTGCTGTAGCCACTGAGCCACCTAACTATCCTACCTAAGACATAGTGATCACTCAATAAATGTTTATTGAATTGAGCTGTTAGGCCATTTTCTGAAATTCTAAGCACTTCTATGACCATTCTCATTCCTTGTACTCATCTTATGAACTAAGTAAGCCCCCCAAATTAGTAAGAAGGATCTTTCAAAAGATTCATTTATGTAATATGAAAATTGAAGGGCCACAGTATTCATAAATACCGCAACAATGCTCCAGCATGCTTCTTAAAAGCTGGAGTAGGTTTTCTACTTTTCCTGCTTTTCTACTTCTACAATTAAGGAAGATTAATCCTATGAGATCCCTCAAAAAAAGTCCTAAATATAAACACTGGTAAGTTATGCCCCTTGAGACCCTGTTTTACTAGATAAGAAAAGGCCAGGTTCACTTGAATTCAATGAATTGTTGAAAGGAGAAATTTAAGATTTGGAGCCCAGTTAACTTGGCACTGATTAATTCTGCTACTGTCACTTAATCAAGATATTTTGAAACTCATTGGTTAATGAAAATTTCCAAGGGTGAAACCAGATGCTTAAAAAGTCAAATGCTTTCATAATACTTGCTAAAAAAAATTAGCTCTAAAGATGGAATGGAATACCATATGTTATTAATATTATTTATTAATTAGAAAAGCATTCATTAAGCAATCTGCCAAACACTGAGTTAATAAGAAGAGAAGCTTGGTAAGTATTAGGCAATGGGAGCTAAAGTGTAGAAAGGGAAGGTCCATAACTATGCAAAGCCACTTCCTGCAAGTACTGTATAAAGTTGGACAAGGTATTCTCCTGCTTCCACCTCTCAAGCAGATAGATAATCATCATGGAATAGAAATTTAAGAAACACAAAAGACTTCTGAAATGAGACATCACGACTCCCTGAATTATCAAATTCAATTCCTTCCTCTGTAGTATAGTGAATTTGATACATCTAGCCTTAACATTAGGAGATAATATATCTCCTAATGTGCAGTGAGTGAGAAAGACCTAGTTTCAAGTTTTGCCTGTCTTACTGTGTGACTAACCACAAACAAGCCATCTATTACTCCTAGGCAACTCTAAGATTAAAAGATATAGTGATCTGGATAAAATTACATATATACTTCTATACTCTTCTTCTCCCCTATCCCCAAATAATAATAAAAACAACACTCTGTAGTACATATTTTTTAATAACCTTAGTGGTCATGAGAATAGATTTGATTTAGGGAAATAGTCAAAAGATATTTGAAATTAATACCGAAACTATAGTTGAAAAACTATTTTTAGTAAAATATTAAATATACTAAAGAGAAATGAATAACTTCTACAACTTATAAAATTCTTTTGGAGACAATTCCACATGAAAAGTTGTGGGTTGTTTTTTTTTTTTTTTTTCATTTGAACCAGGCAACATTGTTAGACTAAGTGAATGTCCAAATTTATCATTTTGAAGGACCAAATTCATATGGAAGATTGAATTCTGATATTAAACCCTTGATCATGCTTACTTGTGCAATGTCCTTCTTCTGTTCTCTTCTATGCATTTTTTTTAAAGTATTGTCCTGCCTTAGTTTTCTTTTATTGTCCTTCAGTTTCCCTAAAACTGTTCTGCCTCAGTTCCTTGAATTGTTCTGCCTCAATCCCCCTGGTTGCAATTCCCCTGACTATTAGGACTGACATAGGCTGGCAATTTACAGTCATAAACTGTAAATGTTTAATCTCAGATAAGGGAGAGATATATTTCAGACATCCTAAGTCCTCCTAAATTATCTTATGGTCCTTGTAGTTCTCTTCAAGAGTGAGATGAACCAAATCAGTTCCAATAATGAAGAGAACCAGCTACACCCAGTGAAAGAACTATGGGAAAAGAGTGTGGACCACAACATAGCATTTCCACTCCTTCTATTTTTGTCTGCTTGCATTTTTGTTTTCCTTCTCAGGTTATTTTTATTTCTAAGTCCGATTTTTTTTTGGTGCAGCAAAATAACTATATGACTATGTATATATGTTGTGTTTAACATATACTTTAACATATTTAACATGTATTGGTCTACCTGCCATCTAGGGGAGGGGGTGGGAGGAAGGAGGGGAAAAGTTGGAACAGAAGGTTTTGCAAGGGTCAATGCTAAAAAAAATTACCCATGCATATACCTTGTAAATAAAAAGCTATAATTTAAAAAAATGCATTTAAAAAAAAAGAATTTATGGTCCTCACCCCCCACCCTGTCAGAACCAGATTGATGTTCCTGGAAATCCCCACTTGTCAGTGCTCACCTTTGTGCCTTTCTGCTCTATAAAAATCCTTGGAATCTCACATTCGATGCTGAATTCTTTGAGACTAAAGTCCAATTCAGCACTGGGGAAAGAAATGGATTCTGATCTGCCCCCCAGAAAATCTCTTTCTCTCATAAATTCAAACAAAATATTAAAAACTCTATCTTACCTCAGTTTCTTCAGCATTACAGTATTTTAATGGTTTTATTATCTGGCCTCACTTTTGCCACTCTTCCATTCAAATTCACCTTCCAGTGAACAAAACAAGAGAAATTTTTTTAAAAAAGCTTTATATGCATAGTCAAGCTAAATATCCATATTATATGCTTCTTTCTGCATCTTGAATACATTTCTTTTTTTTTAATTTTTATTAATAGTTTTTATTTACCAGATATATGTATGGGTAATTTTACAACATTAACAATTGCCAAACCTTTTGTTCTAATTTTTCCCCTCCTTTCCCCCTCGCCCAGATGGCAGGTTGACCAATACATGCATGTTCAATATGTTAAAGTATAAATTAAATACAATATATGTATACATTTCCAAACAGTTGTTTTTGCTGTACAAAAAGAATCGGACTTTGAAATAGTGTACAATTAGCCTCTGAAGGAAATCCAAAATGCAGCTGGGCAAAAATAGAGGAATTGGGAATTCTATGTAGTGGTTCATACATCTCCCAGAATTCTTTTGCTGGGTGTAGCTGGTTCAGTTCATTGGAATTGATTTGGCTCATCTCATCATTGGTGAGGGCCTCCTCCATCAGAATTGATAATCATACAGTATTGTTGTTGAAGTATATAATGATCTCCTGGTTCTGCTCATTTCACTCAGCATCAGTTCATGTAAGTCTCTCCAGGCCTTTCTGAAATCCTCCTGTTGGTCATTTCTTACAGAACAATAATATTCCATAATATCCATACACGACAATTTATTCAGCCATTCTCCCATTGATGGACATCCACGTAGTTCCTAGTTTCTGGCCACTACAAAGAGGGCTGCCACAAACACTGAATAATACGTTTCTTTATCATAGTTCATGAGGGGACACACAGTTAATCTCAGCATTAATATGAGTTCTCATGTCTTTCAAAGTTAATGGACTGCCTTTTTAAATATCTTGTTAACAGTTCCAACATCTCAGTATATATATATATATATATCTCAGATGTATATCCTTGTTCCCAGTTTTATTTCCCCTCCTCCTTGGAGAAAACCCTATTGTTATATTTCCCCTTTAAAAGATGTGAAGGGCGGCTAGGTAGTGCAGTGGATAGAGCACCAGCTCTGAAGTCAGGAGGACCTGAGTTCAAATATGGCCTCAGACACTTAACCCTTCCTACCTGTGTGAGCCTGGGCAAGTCACTTAACCCCAATTGCCTCAGAAAAAAAAAAAAAAAAAGTGAGTATGATGAAGAATTTTGCTAAGACCTTTTCAGGAGTAAGCCCGCTATGAAATAAGTCTCTCTCCTCTTAAGTGTTTTTCCCTTTAATGGCATCTTTCTTCTTACTATAGTTACTTAGTCTGCTAAACTCTATGGATTTAACCTGTCAGTCAATGGCATACTAAGACCTCATGACATATTCCTTTAATGGATTCTTCCAAACTCCTTTCTTTGGTAACCCTATTGCTCTTCTAAATCTATTTAATATTTACCACTCCTGGTGTCTATTTTACTTCTTCATTTTGTCCATAACCTTTTCTCCCAAATAAATGTCCCTTTTGGCAAAGAGAATGGGCATTGTGAATGTCACATGTATTTCTAACTAGGAATTGCTAATGTCACCTCATCATATGCTAAATCCTTTTTTTTTTTTTCCTTTTTAATCGCCCATTTAAGATCAGTTTATTTTGCTTGTGACTATTCCTTCTCTAGTATGATACTCCTTCCCTCATCCCCACTTGTTTCTATATCGAGTGTGGTATATATCAATAGTTGTGCATATATTTTGTTTTCTTACTCATTTACTTTCTTTTTTTTATTTGATTTCTCTGGTACAGTAAGAGAATTGTATAATTATGTTTATATATATTGGATTTAACATATATTTTAACATATTTAACATATATTGAATTGCTTGCAATCTAGGGGTCAAAGTGGGGGGAAGAAGGAGAAAATCTGAAAATTAAGGCTATGCAAGAGTCAATGTTGTCAAAGTATCTGTGCATATGTTTTGAAAATAAAAATCTTTATATTAAAAAAAAAGTTGTGAATGTGTTGAACTTCCTTTTTTTCTTTTCAGATAAGAGTAAGGTTCATCTAAAAATGCCTTATGCTCCATACTTATATATTCTTTTTCTCATGTACTACAATAAAGAGAAATAACAAATCTTTCCCCTTCTTTACAACATGAGAATATTCTTTTACCCTCTCTTCTTTTTTCCCCACTTAAAACCCTCAGAACAGAACCAATCCACTCAATCACTGAAATTCTGAAGGAATACTTTTTCTCATCCCTTATTAAAATGTTTGCACTGTATATATTGCAAAGCCCCTTTCAATTGCTCAGATATATAATTTACCTTTTAAGTTACTCTCAACTCTTACATTTGCATTTTGAAGTTCCTACTCAGCTCAGATCTTTTTATCAAAAATATGTGAAAATCTTCTATTCCATTAAAGATCCATTCCCCCTGTAAGATTATATTCATTTTTTCAGGCTAAGTTATCATTGATATAGGCCTATGTGCCTTTTGAAATATTATAAGAGTTCTTCCATTTCTGGCCATATGAAAAGATGTTCCAAATCATTATTGATCAGAGAAATGCAACAGAGAAAGACAATTCTGAAATACCCCTACACACCTCTCAGATTGGCTAGGATGGGAAAAGATAATGATGAATGCTGGAAAGGATGTGGGAGTTATGAATGCATTCAACCATTCTGGAGATCAATTTGGAACTATGCTCAAAAAGTTATCAAACTGTGCATATCCTTTAATCCAGCAGTGTTTCTACTGGGCTTATATCCCAAAGAGATCTTAAAGAAGGGAAAGGGACCAGTGTGTGCAAAAATGTTTGTGGCAGCCCTTTTCATAGTGACTAGAAACTGGAAATTGAATGGATGCCCATCAATTGGAGAATGACTGTATAAGTTGTGGCATATGAATGTTATGGAATATTATTGTTCTGTAAAAAATGACCAGCAGGATGATTTCAGAAAGGCCTGGAGAGACTTACATGAACTGATGCTGAATGAAATGAGCAGAACTAACAATAATACTATATGATGATCAATTCTGATGGATGTGGCTGTCCTCAACAATGAGATGAACCAAATCAGTTCCAATTACTCAATAAAGCTCCATCCACTGAAAGAACTATGGGAAATGAGTGTAACCACAACATAGCATTTCCACTCCTTCTGTTTTTGTCTGCGTGCATTTTTGTTTTCCTTCTCATATTATTTTTACCTTATTTCTAAGTCCGATTTTTCTTGTGCAGCAAAATAACTATATAAATATGTATACATATATTGTATTTAACATATACTTTAACATATTTAACATGTATTGGTCTACCTGCATTTAGGGGAAAAGTTGGAACAGAAGATTTTGGAAGGGTCGATGCTGAAAAATTACCCATGCATATGTCTTATGAATAAAAAGCTATAATAAAAATAAATAAGAAATATTACAAGAGCTCTTATTTATAGTAGAAGCTTCTAGTTCTTACATGATGCATGATTCCCTGGTACTTGAACTGCTTCTTTTTAGACATGTGGATTTTTTCTTTGATATGGGAACTCTAGATTTGGGTTCTAACATTCCTAATTTTTCTTTTGGTATTTTATCAGAAGTATTATGTGTATTTTTAATTTTCATTTTGCTTTTTCTCTCCAATAGATCTGAGCACTTTCTATTTATAACTTATTGAGCTATAGTATTGTCTTTTTTTTTTAAATTATAGTTTTAAGAGAGTTCCATGATTCTTAAATTATCCCTCCTTGACCTGTTTTCCAGGTCAATTATTTTTGGTATCATTTTTGGTATATTGTGTTTTTTTTTCCTATTTTTTTTAATCTTTAAATTTGGTTCTAATATTTTTTTTTGTCTCATGGGTTCATTGATTTCTCTTCAGCTTAAGCTAGTTTTCAGGAAATCCATTCTTTGGGTAAAGTTTCTTTCTCTTTTACTATTAAAATGTGAGTGTAAAGAAATAATTTTCAGATGAGAGTTGTACAGTTTGAGATAAAAAAAATTTAGGTATAAATATATAAATTTAATTACTTTGTAAAAAATTTAAAGTGAAGCCTCAATTACATAGCTTGCTTATTTGAAGGGGAAGAGAAATAACTTTTATTTGAAAATTAGTACTATATGTATATGTAAAAAACAGCTTCAATGACAGAGAGGAAGCCACTTCGAGAACTGATTACTATAAAGGGTATGGTCCCTCAGTTTACCGGCATATAATTTTTAAGACTTAAGAGGATAAAACTCACAAAACGAAAAAAACTATAAAAATTTTGAGGTTGAGAAATAATGCATGCAGGAAATTCAGTGGCTTGTCTTATAAATGAAAGGAGAGTCACCTGATCTAAGTAACAGAAACAGGCTAGGAAGGCAAGACTGGGTGATAAAGGAGTGGTCAAGAACAGGGAAAATAGAAAGTCTGGTGGGGGTTAGACTCAAAAATCAATTTTGTGAGAGCTGTTGGACAAGATTTCAGCTGTTAATTTTTGATTGCCTTAGGTTTTCATATGTAATATTGTACTTCAACACCCCTTAGGGTTTAAGAGAAGTACAGGGCAACTAAGTGACACAAAGTAAAGCACTGGGCTGAAAATCTGGAAGACTCATCTTGCTGAGTTCAAAACAGGTCTCAGACATTTACCTAGCTGTCAAGTCATTTAATTTTGTTTGCTTCAGAGTTCCTCATCTGTAAAATGAGCTGGAGAAGGAAATGGCAAATCACTCTAGCATTTTTGCCAAGAAAACCCCAAATGGAATCACAAAGGTCAAACGTGACTGAAAATAGAAACAAAAATTTTCAGAGATGTGAAACTTCTCAAAAGTACCTGTTGCTATTTACTGCCTTGCTCAGATTTCAGTGGGAAAAGAAAAAAAGAAAGAGGTTTTTCAGCTGCTATTTTGTAGAAAAAAATAGTGAAATTTAATTGGATGGCAGAAAATTCTGTTGAATGATGAGTTGCTTAGGCTTGTTTGTCCAAGGAAGGAATCTAAACTCTGTTGCAGCACTACATCCCTGTGAGTGAATAGCAGAATTTTTAACCAGCCTGATGAGCTTTGCAGGGAAAATCAGTAATACAAAAATGAAATTTCACATAGAAAACAGATTTGGTCTATTTTGCTGGATAGGATGAAGTTAGAATCAATGGGTAAAAGGCAGATTTCTATTTACTGGAAAAATCTAACAACTGAAATTGTCCAAAACTAAAATGGACTGGTTTAAGGCAGTGAGTTGACTTGATGTGACTCAATTTAACATACATACATTTATTTGTTCATTTATTTGTTTGTAGCTTTTATAAAAGAGGTATTTACTGAGATGATATAGTAAAAGCAGTTGCTAAAGTTCCAAAAGTCTGATATATTCTTCCCCAAGTACATACAGCGTTCAGGTGAAAATAAGTACAAACTTAGAAAGCTAGTGTGGAAAAGGAGCATCTCACAGCTCCTATTTATTGGAAGTCCTAGTACTCAAGAAATTTGCCTTAGATATGTTGTAATTTTATGCAATGTTCTTTGGAGACATACACACGACTATTATAGACATGGTGGCTATTAGATATTTTGGGGACAATCAGACCTCAGTGGGAAGAAAAGAGTCTTAGGGGCAAATAGGTGGTACAGTGGATAGAGTGCTAAGCCTGGAATCAAAAAGACATCTTTCTGAGTTCAAATCTAGCTTCAAAATACTAGCTGTATGACCCTGGTCCAGTCACTTAACCCTGCCTCAGTTTCCTTATCTGGAAAATGAGCTGGAGAAGGACGTGGCAAATCACTTCAGTATCTTTGCCAAGAAACCCCAAATGAGATCACAGAGGCAAACATGACTGAAATGAAGCAGAAACACATCTTAAGTTCATGAGATTTTCCTCTGTCCAATTATTTTCGAGAGATGGGGAAGGAAGAAAGCAGTTCCTCAAAGTGTTTATTCAGCTGAAACACTCTCTTCTCATTTTATTACTGGAATCTTTAGCTTAACATACATTTATTATGTATCTTCCTTCAAGGAGTTTATATCTAAAATTGAGACACTATCTCCTTAGGTCAAGTATATCTTACAATCAGGAATCACCTGAAGTATGAAATTCAAATATACCACTAGATGTCATAAGAGTAGGCCTAAAGCCAGCACCAAAGATGAAAATTCTCAAGAAATGTTTTGGGAAAATATTTTCTCTTCTTTCTCTCCAACTATCCCCGATTTATCTGGGCCTGGGAAACAAAAAGACAACTAAAACTCAGCTAAGTTGTGATTATGAAATAGCTCTAACCAAGAAGATTATAAGAAAGACTTACTTTTTTTTTTTTTTTTTTTTTTGAGATTGAATTTTTTTCTTTTTTATTTTCTCCTTTTTTTTCTTATTATAGCCTTTTATTTACAAGATATATGCATGGGCAATTTTTCAGCATTGACAATTGCAATACCTTTTGTTCCAACTTTTCCCCTCCTTCCCTCCACACTTTTCCCCAGATGGCAGGTTGACCAATACATGTTAAATATGTTAAAGTATAAGTTAAATACAATATATGTATACATGTCCATACAGTTATTTTACTGTACAAAAAGAATTGGACTTTGAAATAGTGTACAATTAGCCTGTGAAGGAAATAAAAAATGCAGGCGGGCAAAAATAAAGGAATTGGGAATTCTATGTAGTGGTTCATAGTCAACTCCCGGAGTTCTTTTGCTTGATTTATCTGGTTCAATTCATTACTGCTCTATTAGAGCTGATTTGGTTCATTTCATTGTTGAAGAGGGCCACGTCCATCAGAATTGATCATATAATATTGTTGTTGAAGTATATAATGATCTCCTGGTCCTGTTCATTTCACTCAGCATCAGTTCATGTAAGTCTCTCCAGGCCTTTCTGAAATCATTCTGTTGGTCATTTCTTATAGAACAATAATATTCATAATATTCATATGCCACAATTTATTCAGCCATTCTCCAATTGATGGGCATCCACTCAGTTTCCAGTTTCTGGTCACTACAAAGAGGGCTGCCAAAAACAGTCTTGCACATATAGGTCCCTTGCCTTTCTTTAAAATCTCTTTGGGATATAAGCCCAGTAGTAACACTGCTGGATCAAAGGGTATGAACAGTTTGATAACTTTTTGAGCATAGGTCCAAATCATTCTCCAGAATGGCTGGATTCTTTCACAACTCCACCAACAATGTATCAGTGTCCCAGTTTTCCCACATCCCCTCCAACATTCTGCATTATCTTTCCCTGTCATTCTAGCCAATCTGACAGGTGTGTGGTGGTATCTCAGAATTGGAAAGACTTACTTTCTACAAAGATATTGGAATGAGAAGTGTAGAGGAAAGTCATAGACCCAGATGTTTATGGAAGCACTTCACTTTTACCACTGGTAGCAAAGAAGAAACCTGAGATCTATCAAATAGGTGATGAAACAGGGACTTTCTGAGTGAAATGTCACTGTTCAGGTTCCTAAGAAGTTGGTTATTTCATAATTAGTCAGAAAAGGAAGAGAAATAACTAGCAGATTGTAGGATCAAATAATAATTTTTAAAGATAGACATGGGAATTTATAAGTAACAGGAAAAGTGCTGAAAGATAGGGAGAAATAAGAGGTAGGTGAGAGAGGGTGAGAGCAATCTGATGGAGAAGACAGACCAGAACGGGATTAATTATACACATAAAGGGTTTTGACTTGGTAAGAGAAAGAGCCACTTGTTAGGGCAAAAGAAGGATATAATGAGTATGAGTGATGTGAAATGAGGAGGAAAGAAGGAAGCTTTTTCAGTGAAGCATGAAGCAAGGTCTTCAGCTAAAATGGACTGGGGTGAGGATACCACAAGAGGACTGAAGAAGAATGGAAAGATGTGGAATATTAACTCTTGTGGGCAGGATAGTAAGCTGTTTAGGAAGATATAAAAAGGGTTGTCTTGTGGACCCAGTGAGATTATGTAATATGAATTTATAGTGAACCCAATCATCATGATTTTTTTATTTTCTTAGCAGAGGATGATTCTAAATGAGATGATTAGAAGATGAATTGAAAAAGGAAAAGATTTGAGGCGGGAGGACAAATTGAGACACCATTTCAGTACATATATATGTTAAGAGGGTCTAGTCTATATTGATAGTAGAAAGGTTCACATGGAAAACTGTGCCTAGTATGTGCTGCCTATGGATGTATCTGAGATAGCAACATTGTTGGGAGATGTCAGTTAGCTTTAAGAATGCCTGCCATTCAACTGACTCCATTCCCTCACTTTAACTCTGAAGAGTCCTCCCCACTCCCAAGGGTCTGACAGCTATCTTCTGAACCTGTTATAGAACCTGATCTGTAGATGCTGCGTCAATTTGTTGAGAGGAAAGCATTGAAGTGGAATTAGTTGTGACCTTTTATTCATTGTAAATTCATTTGAAACATGGTGGGGAAACAACCAATGGCAACTGAGTGGAGTAGCTTATGTAGTGCCCTAGAATCAGGAAGGCTTGCATTAAATCTGGTTGTAGACTCTGGGCATGTCATTTAACCCTATTTGCCTTATTTTTTTTTTTCTTCCGTAAAATAAGCTGGAGAAAGAAATGGCAAACTATTATCTTTGCCAAGAAAACTCCAAATGAAGTCACAAAGAATCAAACACGATTAATACAACTGAAAAACAACAGTTGGGGAAGAATGGTAGAATATGGTAGTATCTTTAGCAGCTTCTTTAGCTTAATAGGACCTACTATATAGTGCCTGCCCTTTGGTTCCTTCTGGGAACCTAGACTTCTGTGGCTTGACTTTTACTAAAACTATTCTTTATTTTGGATATAAAAATTTTGCTGTAATTAAGATTAGCATGTCCTTATAAAGATGCCTTAATTTAATAACAAGGTAACAACCTTCAATTCTTGAGGCATATAAGAAAGTACAAACTTTGGCAGACCATACCTGGCTGGAATATCTTTAGGTAGAGCCTAGTAATAATACATGTATTCATCAGAAAACATGCCTAATTCAGAGAAGTTCATATCTGCTATGGTGTGGCAGGGATTTATAAAATTCATGGTTTCATTGGTTCAGGAAAACTAGATTTTAAAATGTCAACAAAGCATGCTATGAAAGATATTTACTACCAGAAATGATCAGCAGGATTATTTCAGAGAGGACTGCAGAGACTTACATGAACTGATGCTAAGTGAAATGAACAGAACTAGATCATTATACATGACAACAACAAGACTATATGATGATCAATTCTGATGAATGTGGCTCTTTTCAACAATGAGATGATTCAAACCAATTCCAATTGTTCAGTGACGAAGAGAGCCATCTGCAACCAAAGAGAGGACTGTGGGAACTCTTTCTGTTGTTGTTTGCATTTTGTTTTCTCAGGTTTTTTTCCTCCTTGATCTGGTTTTTCTTGTGCAGCAAGATAATTATATAAACATGTATTCATATATTGGATTTAACATCTATTTTTAACATATTTAACATGTATCACACTACCTAATATCTAGGGGAGAGGATGGGAGGAAGAAGGGGATAATTTGAAACAGAAGGCTTTGCAAGGGTCAATATTGAAAAATTATCCATGCATATGTTTTGTAAATAAAAAGCTTTAATTTAAAAAAAAAAAGAAAGATATTTACTACCTACCATTCCCGCTGTTATAATTTCAGTACATGCTTCACTTAAAATTTGCTTTAAGCTTATATTTGCAGTACTTGCATACTCTGTGTGACCATGAGCAAGGCCTTTAACTTCTATGTAGTTTTAAGCAGCTCAGAATGTATTAAGCCTTGTGGATTTCCATTGGTGGGGAGTTTTTCTGCATG
Source organism: Sminthopsis crassicaudata (assembly GCF_048593235.1). Taxonomy (NCBI): domain Eukaryota; kingdom Metazoa; phylum Chordata; class Mammalia; order Dasyuromorphia; family Dasyuridae; genus Sminthopsis; species Sminthopsis crassicaudata. The sequence continues at coordinate 239,742,215 of NC_133621.1, read as the reverse complement.
AGGACTTCCCACCACTGATGAAACCACAGATCCCAGCAAAATAAAATTGTAATAATAAAATTAAATAAAAAATTAAGATTCTGAAGAGAATTGCAGGCATCAGAAATGCTCATATATATTAACCCAGTGAATTTTACCTTATTACATCTAACATGTTAGATGTAAAAAGTTATCTTATAACTAAGCCAGGTGATAACACAACAGGACAGATAAAGAGTAAGGGATGATGTCTACATCGATGCATCAGAAAAGAAAAAATATGTACTAATGAGAAGATGATATTACTCATTGGAAAAGAAGTAAAAGGAAAAGGGAAGGGCAAAGGATAAGATGGATTGTGACATGGAAACAATCAATATGAACTTGGACACACTTCAAGAAATAATAAAGCATAGAAAGGCCTGAGATTTATAAGAACTGAATACTCAAACAATAAAAGTGTTTTCTATAGCTAATAAGCATTTGTTGAATATTTTATAAAATCCCAGAAAACAATGCCAAGAAAGATTATAAGCAATGATATTAATTTAATGGAAGAATGATATAGGGACAACAAATTATGATGGTTAATAATACTAGTAGTTAACATTTATATAGCACTTATTTGTAGAATGAAACTCTGAATAGATGTACTTGAATCAGACAACCAAGCACTTGAGGCTAATGACCTATTCGATATGAGACAATGACTCTATTAGCATATGTTTGGATAAATGGCTCTTCTCACAGTAGATGCTGGGTGAATGCTTAGTGTTAAGATAATTGTAGGCAAAGATTAAAGGGCAGAGGAACAGAGGCCAGAGTCACTTTGAAGTAGGATGAGGAGGAGAGAAGTTGGTGACTTTGGACTCAAGAATCCAGGAGCCTCATGGCAATTTGCTTGCATCTTTCACTTCTCCCCATAAAGTTAGTTGTGGCCTTTTAGGATTCTTACTGGAATTGATAGACAATAATTATCTAATTTAGCATGGTTCAGTATGATTGACCTGATCCTACAAGATGTTATGGGCCAGAACTTGAAATAAGATACTAAGTACAATTGAGGAGACAGTGGTTAAATCTAGTTTAGCATCGATTTAATCCTACAACCAGCCCACTAGAAGCTCTCAGAGCCAGAGACAGATTCATTCCATCTTCCACCTTTGTTGTGGCTGGAGACTAAGCACAAACCCTTGGAAGTCAGGGAGATTCAGAAGCCAGAGCTCAGGCTCTTGGAACCAAGACTACAGAAGGCCTCTAACCATGCCACAGGAAAGGAGAACAAGACTTAGAAAGAGACTATAAAGGATATGGACTTTAACTTCTGGCTGCAATTTGGGGTGATTATTCTGAACAAAAATTAAGACTGCCTCCAGAAGCCCCCCAAGAAACCTGCTCCCAGAGAATATTACACTTTAGAAAAGAACATTACATTTTGGCGCCTGAACGTGGGACCAAGAACCTTCATCTGTGACTGAGAAATTAGGGTGAGTAACAAGGAAACTTTGTTAAAGGGCTAAATTAGTAATTCAGCTAAAATGGGACAGATGTTTAGAAAACAGCCTTCTTTTCCAATTCAAGGAAAATGTGTAGAGAGCATTGTCAGACTTATGAAAAGCCAAGGTTTGGTTATAATTTAGGAGCAGATCACTGAACTTTTAGAAACTGTACAATACACATCTTCTTGGTTCTCTATGGAAAAAGAATTGGATCTAGAGGAATGGAAATTAGTAGGAAAGCAACTATGTCAATTCTACAATGAAAATGGGCTTGACTCAATTTCCAAAGACACACTTAATACATATAACTTAATACAATTGAATTTAGGAAATTATATAAGTTATAAGAAGAAAGAACAGGAGAGGGAGGATCAAGTTAAACTAGGTGAAAAGGAGGAAGAATCAGATAAGAAAGAAGTTAGATACAATTTTAAGTGTAGTGGTTCACAGCAGGAGAAATTAGGTCATTCCCCATCCCCTGACCTACTTCCCTCAGTTAACCCTTCATGGGTGAAGGGAGAGGGGGAGGGGAGAGAGGCAGCCCCTCTAATGAAGCAGCCTATGACAAGATTACAAAAAGCACTGGTTAAAGCAGTGGTCCTCACACTTTTTAAATACGGGGCCAGTTCACTGTCCCTCAGACTGTTGGAGGGCCAGACTATAGTAAAAACAAAAACTCACACTCTGTCTCTGCCCCTCAGCCCATTTGCCATAACCCAGCAGGCCTCCATAAATGTCCTCAGCAGGCCTATTGGGCCTCAGGCCATAATTTGAGGAAACCCTGGATAAGAGATCACTGAAGTTTGATGAGGAGAGCTTGATAAGGTCAGACTTGCACTTAAGGAAAATCAAACTGCAGCTGAATGGAGGATGAATTGCAGTGGGAAAAGATCTGAGGCAGACACACCAAACAGAAGTCTCCAGCAATAGTCTAAATGAAAGGTGATGAGAACCTGAACAAGAGGAAAGGGTAAGTAAAGAAAAGGTGAGTGAAGAAATAGGAGGCAAAATTAGTAAGATTTGGTGACAAGATTTTAGGGTGAGAGTGAGGAGTCTAAGATGACACCTATTAAATAGTAAGCCTTGGAAAATTGGAGGAGAGGGTTTGTAAAAGAAAAATAAGGTCTATCTGGAGACATAGTGGTTTTGAGGTAATTATGAGAAATAGAAGAAATGTGAAGAGTCCAGGAAAGAGATTAAAGTTCATTTAAAGTTTTGGGAATTATCTATAGAGATCATTGAAACCATAGGAACTGATTAGATCACTAAACTTAAATATAGTAGAAAAAGAAGAAAACCCAGGATGTAGCTTTGAGTATACCCATGATCAATGCATATGACATGAAGATCTAGCAAAGGGAATCAAGGAGTGATTAGAAAGACAGAAGCACAACTAAAAAAGAACAGTTATGAAAACTTGGAGATGTAGAAGAGGTTCAAGAATGGGGTTTAAGAAAAGGCTGATTTAACAATTAAGAAACAATTGGGGGGGGGATGTAGATGTTTACCAATGTAAATAAAGGTCATAATAAATACAAATAAAAACCAAGACAAATATGATAAATTTATTTCAAACAGTGATTACACTTAATATTGTTTGGTGTAGGGAGCTGAAACTTCAAAAAGGTGTGCTTGAATCAGATAACAGAGCACTTAAGGCTAATTACTTATTCCATGTGAGACAATGACTCTATTGGCATATATTTGGATAAATGGCTCTTCTCATCTTTGGTGCTTGCTGAATGTTTGCTGTTAAGATAATCATAGGCCAGGATAGGAGGATGTAAAGGGCTGGAACTGAGCAAATGCACTTGGATAATAGAGCACGTGAGACTAATTACCAATTGGACAATTCTCTGTTAACAAGTTTGAAGGATGACCCTCCCCAACTATTCAGTGGTGGCTCAATTGATGGGTGTGGACAAAGAAGGGAAAGTGATTTGTGTGGGTGGAGTAAGAGGAGGAAATCGAGGCATTCTCCTGACAGTAGAGAGAGAAGAAAGATTGCTAGATCTAATCCCTTGACTTCGACCTCAAAAGACTTTTGATTATCCTGACTCCAGCTGATTTCTGGGAAGACAGAGTTCCAGCAGGAGGGCAAAGGGAGAGAGGCTGGTGACTCTGTACTGCAGGATCCAGGATTTTGCTTCTCTGCCTCATTCACTTCTCCTCCTAAAGACTAAGGACTTTAATTTATCCAGACTCTGGCTGTCCCTGAGGCCCTCCAAGGAGTTAGCTCCTACTTTACATTTAGCACCCAGCATGTGGACAAAGGACCCTAATTTCCCTGAAGAAGTCCTTGTGACCAGAAAATAGGGTATTTTAATAGACAAACAGGGAATTTACTTTATTAAGAGTTAAATTAGTATGACCTAGAAAAAATAACGACAAAATTCATATGGAAGAACAAAAGGTCAAGAATTTCAAGGGAAATAATGAAAAAAAAAAAATCAAATGAAGGTGGCCTAGCTGACCTGATCTAAAACTATATTATAACCATTTGGTATTGGCTAAGAAGTAGATTAGATGATCAATGGAATAGGTTAGGTTCATAAGATATAATACTCAATAACTATAGCAATCTAGTGTTTGACAAACCCAAAGATCCCAATTTTTGAGATAAGAATTCATTATTTGACAAAAACTGCTGGGCAAACTGGAAATTAATATGGCAGACATTAAGCATGGATCCACACTTAACATCATATACCAAGATAAGATCAAAATGGGTCCATGATTTAGGCATAAAGAATGAGATCATAAATAAATTAGAGGAACATAGGATAGTTTACCTCTTAGACTTGTGGAGGAAGAAGGAATTTGTGACCAAAGAAGAATTAGAGATCATTATTGATCACAAAATAGAAAATTTTGATTACATCAATTTAAAAAGCCTTTGTAGAAACAAAACTAATGCAAACAAAATTAGAAGGGAAGCAACAAAATGGGAAAACATTTTTTACAGTTAAAGGTTCTGATAAAGCCCTCATTTCCAAAATATGTAGAGAATTGACTCTATAATAAATCAAGCCATTCTCCAATTGATAAATGGTCAAAGGATATGAACAGACAATTTTCATATGATGAAATTGAAACTATTTCCACTCATATGAAAGTGATCAGAGAAATGCAAATTAAAAACAACTCTTGAGATATCACTACACACATGTCAGAATGGCTAAGATGGCATGAAAAAATAATGATGAATCTTGGAGGGGATATGGGAAAACTGGGACACTAATGCATTGTTGGTGGAGTTGTGAACAAATCAAACCATTCTGGAGAGCAATCTGGAATTATCCCCAAAAAGTTATCAAACTGTGCATATCCTTTGATCCAGCAGTGTTACTCCTGGGCTTATATCCCAAAGAAATATTAAAGAGCAGAAAGGGACCTGTATGTGCCAAAATGTTTGTGACAGCCCTTTTTGTAGTGACTAGAAACTGGAAGATGAATGGATGTCCATCAGTTGGAGAATGGTTGGGTAAATTATGGTATATGAAGGTTATGGAATATTATTGCTCTGTAAGAAATGACCAGCAGGAGGAATACAGAGAGGCTTGGAGAGATTTACATGAACTGATGCTGAGTGAAAGGAGCAGAACCAGGAGATCATTATAAACTTCAACAAAAATACTGTATGAGGATGTATTCTGATGGAAGTGGATATCTTTGTCAATGAGAGGATCCAATTCAGTTCCAATTGATCAATGATGGACAGAATCAGCCACACTCAGAAAAAGAACACTGGGAAATGAGTGTAAACTGTTTGTACTTTTGTTTTTCTTCCCAGGTTATTTTACCTTCTAAATCCAATTCTCCCTGTGCAACAAGAGAACTATTTGGTTCTGCACATATATATTGTATCTAGGATAAACTATAACATAATTAACATGTATAAAATTCCTTGCCATCTAGGGGAGGGAAGGGAAAAGTCAGAACAGAAGTGAGTGCAAAGATAATGATGTAAAAAATTACCCAGGCATATGTTCTGTCAATAAAAAGTTGTAATAATAATAAATTTTTAAAAAGAGTTAAACTAGTAACTTTCGTTTTCTATCTGAAATGGGGCAGATGTTAGGAAAAGATTCCCCCCCACCCCCCACCCTGAGGGAGCTCTACAGAAAACACACTTAGATTAATAAAGAGGCAAGGTTTGCTTGTAACTTGGGAGCAGATTGGTGGACTCTTGGATACATTATAATGCATGTCCTCTTGGTTCTTCAAGGAAGAACAAATAAAAGCAGACAATTGGAAACTAGTAGGAAATCAACTATGTGAGTATTAAAATGATAAAGGTCCTATCTATCTATATATACAACATAATACAACTGACCTTAAAGAATCCTGCAAGTTCTAGAAAAAAGAAAAGTTTTAAGAACAGCCAGATGAGGAAGTGTGAGGAGAAAGAGGAAGAGATTGGAGAGGGTAATGGAAATGTAGCCAGAGGGCATGAGGAGTTAATTGAACTTGAAGGGTATGGTGATTCTCACTCTCACAAATAAAAAGTTGTAATTAAAAAAAATTAGAATTGGGCAAGTGGAAGCTATGGATCCCATGAAACATTAAGAAACAATACAAGAAATTCAAAAGAAGGAAAAATAGAAGAAAATGGGAAATATCTCACTGAAAAAAATAGCTAACCTGGAAAACAGGTTGAGAGAAAAATTTTAAATTATTGAAAAAAGCTGAAAGGCATTATGAAAAAAAAAAAAAAAAAAAAAAAAAGAGCCTAGACCTCACTTTTCAAGAAATTATCAAGGAAAACTTCCCTGTTATCCTAGGACCAGAGAGTAAAATAGAAATTTGAAAGAAGTTACTAATCTCCTCCTGAAAGGATCCCCAGATGAAAATTTACAAGAATATTATAGCCAAATTTCAGACACACAACTCAAAAATCCTGCAAGCATCCAGAAAAAAATTTAATATCATGGAATCCCATTCAAGATAACACAAGATTTAGTAGCTTCTATATAAAGAATCAGAGGGCTTGAAATATGATATTCTGCTTTTAAGTATTCCTGATGAGAATATCATAATTGAAAAGAAAATCTGATTTTCAAATACAAGAGTCAAGAGAAGCATAAAATGGTAAACAGGAAAGAGAAATCATAAGGGATTCAATTCAGTAAGGTTAAACTGTTTACATTCCTACATGGAAAGATGAAATTTGTAATTCCTAAGGACTTTATCATTATTAGGGCAGTCTGAAAATAGAGATTATGGCATTAGTTGAATATGAAAAGATATTTTAAAAATAAAATTGAGGGGTAAAAAAAGAGGAATGCACTGGAGAAGGGAAAAGGAGATTAAAATGGGGCAAATTAATATAAAAGGGGACATCTAGGTGGCGCAGTGGATTGAGTACCAGCCCTGAAGTCAGGAGGACCCGAGTTCAAATTTGGCTTCAGTCACTTAACACTTCCTGGCTGTGTGACCCTGGGCAAGTCACTTACCCCCAACTGCCACAGCAAAAAATAAAATAATAATAATAATAAGTATTGGAGGAAGTTTGCTTCCCCCAAGAGTATTGGGTGAGAGCTGGCACACAAATGTTACTCTCAAAATTGGCTCAAAGAAGGAATAACATGCATACTCACTTGGGTAAAAAAAATCTATCTTACATTGCAGGAAAATAGGAGGCAAAGTTATTAAAAGAAGGGGGATTGAGCTGACAGAAAGAAAGGTGGTTTGGGGAGGCAACAGTCAGGAGCAAAATGCTTTTGAGAATGGAGAGGGCAAAAGGACAAAGAGTATGATAAATAGAGAGAAAAATAAGATGAAGGAAATACACAGCAATCATAACTGTGAAAAATATTTACAAGTTTCTCTGAAAAAAGATTTCATTTCTCAAATGTAGGGAGGACTAAGTCAAATTAATAAAAATAAAAGCCTTCTGCAATTGATCAACAGGCAGTTTTCAGGTCAAGTAATTAAAATAATCTAAAGTTACATAAATCATATGTTACATAAGAAAATACTCTAAATCACTATTGATTAGAGAAATGCAAATTAAAACAATTTTGAAATACCACCTCACAACCTATCAATCAGATTAGTTAATATGACAGAAAAGGAAAATGACAAATATTGAAGGGGATGTGGGAAAATTGGGACTCTAAGGCATTGTTGCTTGAGTTGTGAAGTGATTCAGTTACTGAAGGGGAATTTGAAACTACCCCCAAAAGAATTTGAAACCATTCTTTGACTTAGCAGTAGGTCTATAGCCTAAAGAGATTTTTTAAAAGGAAAAGAATCTCTATGTGCAAAATTATTTAAATGACTCTTTTTGTAGTGGCAAAAAATTGGGGGGAATAGGCTGAACAAGTTGTGGTATAGGATTGTGATGTTGCTAGAAGAAATGAACAGCAAGATGCTCTCAGAAAGATCTGGAGAGACTTGCATAAACTGATGAAAAGTAAAATAAGCAGAACCAAGAGAATAATGCACACAGTAACAGCAATATCATATGATGATCAACTGTAAGTGATTTAGTTATTCTCAGCAATATAATGATCTAAGAAAATTCCAAAAAATGCTATCTGCAGAGAAAATACTAATGGAGTATGAATCAAAGCATACAATTTTTTTTTTTTAACTTTATTTCCTGAGGAGTTTTTTTGATCTGTGTTTTCTTTCACAACATGACTTCAATGGAAATAAGTTTTGCCTGACTGTACATGTATTATCAAATCACTTGCCTTCTCAAGTTGAGAGAACAGGACAGAATTTGGAACTTAAAAAAAAAAAATTTTTAAGTGGGGGGGAATACAATTCTAAATAAAATTTTATAAACAAGTGTACTAAGTAAAACAATTTTGGCCTGAAAATTAAATGCTATGATGTAATATTTTTCAAATCATTCATTTCTGACAATAAGCTAGTTTTCCCTAAAAAACTCCTGTAATTTTAAACACTGAACTCAATTGTTAAAAGTATAATAAATTATTACAAGTAACAACTAATTTAAATACTGGAAGCATAGAAACACCAATATCCAAAAAATACAATCACTGGGATTCACAAGTACTTACCTTTGAAAGACCCCTGTATTTCTGTTATTTAAAATAACATGAAATATCACATTGATATTTCATTTTCCAGATAAAGTTGAATTCTTTTAATAAGCAAAGAACAAATTTCCAATGACTCTACCTTGTGACATCAAAAGGATTGCTTAAACAACTCATAAGTCTATAAGTATAACTCAAATGGAGTTTTTCAAGTTGTTACAAGAGTAATCAACTTTATAAAACTCTAGTGAAGAGAATGTCTTAGTAAAATTGTGATAATACAAGAGCTCAGGATACTTTTGTATTACTGCAAAAGATAATGGCTTTCTCTTGCCAAAGGATTCTGGAAGACATTTGTGCTAAAGAAAATTGCAATTTTTCTCAGCAATTGAGAGGAAGCAAATTCATTTTATGACAAAAATTTCCTCCTAAAACTTGTATTTTGTGAATATTTTTAAAAAAGTGAATACTCGGGGCAACTAGGTGGCACAATGGATAGAGCACTAGTCCTGAAGTCAGGAGGGGCTGAGTTCAAATCTGGTCTCCTAGCTGTGTGACCCTGGGCAAGTCATTTAACCCCAGTTGCCTCAGGGAAAAAAAAAAGTGAATACTCAAAATCAATCTTAGGTTCTCATTCTACTATCATTCAGAAAAAAAGAAATCTCATTGTATGAATATTAAGGGATACAGATAATTTTATCCCAGAACTTTTTAATATTTCCCAATTTTAAAAAAATCCACCCTGCAGATTAGGTAGAAAATATGCTCATGACTCATTTGATTACTCTACAGAAGCAATTCTCATTTAAACTATGAATGGATAAGGAACACATTTGCCATGAACAAATGATATATCTAATTTTATTCCTTCTGAATTGTCTCATGTTAGTATACTGAAACAAGTGTTTGAACCTGATAATGTTACCTTTTGGCTAAGGATGAATACTCTGTCTAGCAAACAAATTGATTCAAAATTTTATAATCGTCTATAAAGAATATCTCAATTAATTAGTGGTTGCAAAATGCTAAATAGCAAAATTAATGACATTGAGCATTTTGCAGTCAAAAAAAAAAAAGCAAGCTTACTCATACATTAATACTTGGTGTATTTTCTTATAAATATGCAAATTATAAAGTATTTCCCAATAAGTCTATTGCCTCATTTTTGTATATTTAAATGTAATAAATTTTAACAAACTGTTGATTTTATTTGAAATAAAATGTAGGAAAAGTCATGAAGGAATTTATAAAATTTGGAAATCAGTATACCAAACTTCATGAACAGTCTCTTTTATTATCTCTCTCTCTTTTTAAAAGTAATCAGGATTAAATGAATTTCCCAGGGTCACACAGCTACTAAGTGAGGCTGGATTTGATTTTAGGTACTCCTGAATTAAGGGTTAGTACTCTATCCACTATGCCATTTAGCTATCCCTATTTCATCTTCTAAAATTAAAAATCTTTCAAATTCAGAATAAAAATGACTAGAAGAACCAACTCAAAGAACCAACATAAGACCAAAAAAAAAAAAAAAAAAAAAAAAAAAATTGAGTAATATAAACTTAAGTCACCTAAGCTTCTGGAGAGTTAGATATGTGCCAAGGTAGCTATCAACTGGAAAAAGTTACCCAATTCCCATTCCTTTCTTTAATTATTCCAATTATTTATACAGCTCACTCAAAATCTTTAATAGTTAGAGGGGCTCTACAATACAAATCAACCTTAGAGTGCTTTTAAAAAAGGTAAGACATATTGGAATTGATAAGATGTACAAGTTGTATTTTTGGTCTATTCCCAAATAAAGTTATTAGAGGTACTGATTTGGGGCTTATAGAATAATATTGTAAAAGTATTTCCTATAAAAATGAGCCAGTGGTTTAGCACTTGATCATATTCTCTATTATAGAGAAATGAGAAGAGAGAGATTTCAAGGTGTGGAGAACAGCCAATAAAAATGCAGTCTAGAGTTGGACTACCTTATCTGAGAAACAACAAAGAAACAAATATTACTGAATAGCAGAGCATATGGAAGGAATTAGGGTATATTTAAAAAAACAAACGAAAAAAAAAAACTAAAGGTAGGTTGGAAGCCAGGTTACAAAGGACTTTAAAAGCCAAATATAAGTAGGGAATCACTTTAGTGAATAAGGGGGTGATATTGTCAGACCTGTGTTTTAGGAAAATTTTTTTACAGGAAGACTACAACCAACCATAGAATCATTACTAGAAGAATTAGTAATATTTGACCACTAATATGTAGAACTTGAAGGTTTACAAAATCAATAATATTATGAGGTAGGTAGGTAGTACAAATACTACAAAATGACAAAAAAAGTTCTGAGAGGTTAAGTGACTTAGCCTTGGTCACACAGCTAGTTATTGTTTTAAGCCTAGGTTAGTGGGTCCATCCATGTGGTTAATATAAAAGTTGGAAGTAATTTTAGCTCAATACAGACCCACTTAGAAAATGAGAAGTCAATCACAACATCACATTTTACTTCAATATATGCTCCCTGTAGTTATTTAATAGTTGCAAATAACTTATGAAATCAAAATCAAGAATCTATTTTCAATTAAGCAGCAAAACTACAATGCAGATTACTGTTTTATTGAGGCACAACAAGGCATTGTAACTACTGAAATTGAGGCAATCAGTGTAGTAAGCTTGGGCATTGATACAGTTTTAAAGATTCAAGGCAAATAACATACATTTACAATTTTACTAGCAAGGCTGCATCACAATTTATGAGGTGCTAGAACAATGCTGAGTTAGTAATTCAACTTTAGGATTTTTCTGGGAAGGCAGGGAAGAAGTGGAAGATGAAAAGAAAAAAGAAATAGTATACCTAATTCCTCCAGAAATAATATTTTTCCTATTAAATCAATCATAAATGAATGATCAGTTTCTCCTTTGATCCCCAATCATAAGGAGCTTTATCTAATAAAAATTTATAGTAGGTTTTCAGTCCTGATAAAGGAGATATCCTGAAAAAGTAGAATACTTCCAACTGCTTCCATATATTGCTCCCCTATGCAAACGTAACCATATCTGGTCTCCCTGAAATAGCTGAAGAATTGCATGATTACTAGCAGTTTCATGATCTGGAGCACCATCATTAGCATAAGCCGATACTAAAACTTCTTCATTCTTCATCAGATTGACATATAATGGAACATTCACTGCCAGCTTTAACATGTGAAAGATAAAAACGTAAGTACCATTCACTGGACAATTAAATCTACCAAGCTGAAGGTCAAAAGTTTCTCCCAAATTGTTCAGAAGAAGATCAAACACAATAGGCTGGTCCAAAGTTCCAGGAGCCAAGTTAGAGGTTCTAGCTGCTGAAAAGGCAACTCTCATCTGCTGAGGGAGAGGATATACGTGTACTGGCAATATGGTGGCTGCTGGACTTGTCACTGGCACATCCACAGGGGTCATGCTCCGAGAGTCTCCTTGTCCAGAGTCAACACTGTTGAAGGTTTCATTTTCTCGTTCTGGACTGTTCACCTGAGAAGAATCACTCCACCCTGCTATATAATATTAGGAATATTGAATGTTTTGTAATGAGGCAATTAGCTTTAACGTTTTATTTATTTGTTTGTTTATTTATATCTCAGTTGGCTATCGCTGCATATACATTTTGAGTTGAATTGTGCAGCTCTATTAATGAAACATGCAAATACACCTAGGGTATATGTGGCTAGACTTTAAAGGGCAATTATTTCCTTACAGCAAACATTATTCTATTTGGCAATATTTTTATACTGTTACATTTATATATATTCTGGTGTGCCACAATTATTTAACTCATATTTAAGCATTCTTTGATATGGAAGATTTTATCTACCAATATGCAATTTTAGAACAAGAGCTGGAAGAAAGCTTCAACTTTTCAATTTACCAATAAAAAAAATGAAGATTAAAGAGAGTTAAGTTCTTTACTCCTGATCATACAGTTAGCTAATAGTTACTATGTTCCCTTCCACTTCTAAATTCATGATCCTACAATTGTTAATTGAAAGGAAAACAAGACCTACGAATCTGGAATATAGGGTAAATAACTATTCAGTACCTAGTGCCAAGCAAAATGATTTATTTTCTTATTATGTTAATAATTAGTTTTATATATGAGACCCAATGGAACTCATTTTTGCTTTCTCATTTAAAGACCAGTCTCTCAAGGACTTTTCTGACATAGCCCCAAAATTCATCCCTCTATAGTTCAACTTAAATAGAAAGAGGTGGAAAACAAATTCTTTTGTATAGATTGCCAGAGGCAGAATAATCTAGGAAGATGACAAGATAAAAGTCATATCCCCCAGTCCATCATTAGAAAAAGCCCATTTTCATCATAATATTCATTCTCATAAATTCTTAATCAATCAAGAGTTGACTTTTCACTCATGTGGACACCCCATTTTCCAAAAATATTTAAACATTTGGCAACCTCCACATGGGGTCTTTGTTTACTGGAGAAACTATTGACAAATTTATTATTTGCTAACCTAAATAATAAAGTGATTATTAATTACCTAGAAACTCTCAGACTTTTCATATCTCAGTGCCAACACAACTCACCTCTCGAACTTGTACGAGAACCACCACAGAGTCCTCCTCGTTTATAACATGGCTGAAAATTAGTATCCTAAAAAAGGAACACATCACAATGTTGATCTCAATTCTTGTATTAGCTGTCCCCCTAAACACAATATAATAAAGAAATTTGTTTCACAAGTCTATAATTAGCTCAAGTTTTTGTCACCCTGCCATATCCATTGAAATGGTTACAACAGTCCCTTATTGATTATCCTGAATCATAATTTTTACCTTTCTATAGCTTGGAGAAAACTAGCCTCTCAAGAGATCAAGATTTTCTATCTGTATATACCACATACAAACTCCTACACATCCCCCAACACATGGATATCTAAACTAATATACAAAGAATAGCATATATATGTGTGTGTGTATGTGTGTGTGTGTGTGTGTGTGTGTACATATTTAAAGCAGGTATTTCAGAAGCAATCTACTGCCTTTTTCAACTAAGTAGTTAGGTATTTGTAGTTATGTAGATAGTACTTTTACTCTATTAAAAATAAAAACAACATAATATTCTTAACAATTTAATTACATGTCACATTCATCATGTGAGGGCAGAAGAAGGGTGTTAAAATTTCTTAAGGGAAGAGCAAAAACTGAACAAGCCTCAGGCACAGAACCTAGTGATAAGATGGCATTTCAAATAAAAGCCAAAGTGATGAAAATGTGGATCCTTTAAGGAAGTTTTTAAAAGAATCCAAAGACATAATTATACCTTCTATTTATGAGAGGTATGAAATGTGATTTATTTTTAAATATACAAAATGTTATCTATTAAAAGTAATAGATCTAGAACTAGGATCTAAGTTGCAGCAATCTTACAGATCATTTAATGTTATAAAGAAGGGACTGCAGGTCCAAACAGACTAAGAGATTTTTTCAAAATCACACAAATAAAGAAAGGACCCAGACAAATTAGGAACAGAGTAGTCTAGTGATACACATAGATGAAAACTAAGGGCCATGCTACAGTAAAATGATCAATGATCAAGGGACATAATGTTGGTAGATTGCTAGATTTTAGAATGAGAGAAATGGGATCCCATTTCTGCAGCTAACTAGCTCTATGAACATAGGCAAATCATATAACTTTTCTAGATGAGACATTACTAATAGTTCTACTATGTTCCTAAACACATTCTGTATTCTCTAGATTTTTACAAGAATGAGAGGAAGATGCTAAAGTTATCTTTTTTCCTGAGGCAATTGGAGTTAAATGACTTGCCCAAGATCACTCAGTTAGAAAATGTTAAGTCTGAGGTGAGATTTGAACTCAGGTCCTTCTGGTGCTTTATTCACTGTGCTACCCCTGCTAAGGTTATCTTAACTCTCTCAACTAACTCCTATTCTTCATACAAAAATATACTTTGTTATTCTACCTTAAAAATCTTTCCCTTCAACCTCCAACACCATATAGTTACAAAATCCAACTTTCATCCTTCACTATTAAACTTCTTTAAAAAATTATTTTGCAATGAAAAAGTATGCTCCATTTTTTCATTATTTTGCTGACCTCTTACAATATAGCTTCTTTTTTTTTATTATTATTAAGGTTATATACTGAAGATCTCATTACTGACCTTATAAGTAAATAAAAGGCATTATTCAATTGCTTCCTTTCCCTTTCTTAGCTAATTATAGGCTACTTGATCCTACAGAAAGCTCTTATCTCCTTGACTTCAGAAATGCAAATCTCATTTCTCCTCTTTACAATTCTCCTCAGGCTTTTGTTCTAATCCCTTAAGAACTTAGTTACTTAAAACAAAATAAAACAAAACCAGAACACAGGAAAATTTTTATCTTTCAATTAAGAAGCATTTGTTTTCTCTTTTCCTTCTCACCCCCACCATTAGAAAAGGGAAAAAAGGGGAAAAAAAAAAAAAAGAAAAAAAAAAAAAGAAAAGAAAAATCATTGAGACAAACATGAACTGAAAAATATTGAAAAATGTGTTTCATTTGAAATGGAGTCCAACACCTGATAGGCAATGGGTAGCATGTTTTATCATCAGGCATTTCAAATCACGCTTAGTAGCTGTGATGGGGGATAACCCAGAAGCTGTCCTCTAACTTTGGGGAAACTTTTGAGAAACTCTACTTGAACTCTGAGAAACTCTCTTCTGGGACAGGCCCACTTCAGGGAATCAGGATAAAGTGGTTTCATTCTGTTATCTCCCTGGGACTAGTTACACCCTCTATTGATTTGAGTTTAGGACCATTCCTACTTAGTCCAAACTTAAGTGGTCTCATTTAGCTGGAGATCTAGATTTGATATATCTGTTGACCTTTATTGAAAATTGGCTCAAGACCACTCCCAGTAAGTGGTCCCATTCAAGCGGAAATCTAGGCCAAGGGGCAGTGACTGCATTGAGGTTGAAACTTCAGTCTCAGATTTCCTTATTAAAACATGCAATCTGGGGCTCATTTCTTTGCAGAGGCCCAAAAGCAGGATTATGCCTTGTCAAGGAACCTCTCTCTCCTTGGCATAGCTGCCTGCCAGGACTCTGCCCGCTGTGAAAAGACTCCCTCTTCTCAGTGTTAACACCCCTCTTTATCTCTCTGCCAGGATTTCTCTATACCCTTATACCTTTGTTTATCTCTCTGCCAGGTTTTTGTCACTTGGAAGTCAGTCTTCCTAGCAAAGGCTGACTTCTTAGAGCCAATAAACTTCTTTTTGATTCCTAGCTATGTGACCCTGGGCAAGTCACTTAATCCCAGTTGCCTAAGCAAAAACAAAACAAAAACAATAAAATAAATAAATAAACTTCTTTTTGCCAGTCTAACTTTTCAGGTTCTTGAATTCTTTCATTTTGGACTTGTGATGACCAGAAGGGGTTCCCACAACTCTCTGCCCTGTACCAAACCTCATCACTACTCTTCTTTAATTTCTTTGGGATATAGATCTAGTAGTAGTATTTCTTGGTTGGAAAGCATACAAACTTAAAAATCACTTGGACAGAATTTCAAATTGTTTTCCAAAATAGATGATCTGCTTCACAATTCTACCAGCAGTGAACAATGTGCCCATTTCCTCTCTAATCCAATACATAATTTTTCATTTTTCTCATTTTTGCCAATATAATGGGTATGAAATAGAACTTCAGAGTTGTTTTAATTTGTATTTTATCAATTATTAGTGATTTGGAACATTTTTTTAATATGGAAGCTGAAAGCTTGAATTTTTTCCTTTGAAAATTGTCTGTTCATATACTTTGAGCATGTCAATTAGAAAATGGTTCTTAGTTTCTTATAAAACTTGGATACAAAACCTATATCAGAAAAACTTGGGGTAGCTGGGTGGTGCAGTGGATAGAGCACTGGCCCTAGAGTCAGAAGAACTTGAGTTCAAATCTGTTCTCAGGCACTTAACACTTCCTAGCTATATGATTCTGGGCTTAACTTAACCCCAATTGCTTTAGCACAACAAAAAGGAGAGAGAGAAAAATTTATTGCAAATTATTTTCATCCCAATTATTTGCTTCACAAAGCTGTCTTTTCCAAAAGGAGAGGGAGGGTTTTAAGAATTAAGGTAAAATAACAACTGTTAACTCATTAACTACTATGGCCTCAAATGATCATCATTGACCAGATAATTCTAAATTTGTCACCAGCTCTAATTTCTCTCTTTTAAACTTCAGACCCACATATCTCCAAATGCCTCTAGACCAGTTCTACCTAAGTCTCAGAGGACAGGTAGGCACAGTGGAGAGAGTGCCAAGTCTAGAGTCAGGAAGACTTATTGTTCTGAGTTGAAATCCAGTCTCAGACATTTACTAGCTGTGTGATCCATGAAAAAGGTCACTTAACAATATCTGTCTCAATTTCCTTATCAGTAAAATGAGCTGGAGAAGGAAAAAACAAATAGCTTCTGTGTCTTTGCCAAGAAAATTCCCAAAATAAGGTCATGAAGACTTGGACATGACAGAAAAAAAAAAAAAAAATGAATAACAACTTACATCCCACCAGCACATCAAAATCAATATTCCTAAAGCTAAACTTATATTGTTCCCTAAATCCAGTCCATGTTTGCCTACATCATTTCTATTCCTGGCATCACTAATCATCTAATCTTCCATATTAAAAAACCAGTGTGTTATCTTTGGATGTGGAAGGTGAGAGAAGGAAGAATGAGAGGAAAGAAACAATTCTGCTGACTGTACCAAGCCCTTGTTACTATCTACCAGGATTACTGATAGGGCTTCCCACATAAAATCATTTTTTAATTTCTTAATACTGCAATCTCACCTCCTTTATACAAGTAGCTTGATATTAATCTGCACAAAACTTTTCAATGGTTCTTACTTAAGTTGTTCACTACCAAGTTCAAACGGATCATAACATAGTATTGTCATCTTTTTTGTTGTTGTTTGCTTCTTTTTTTCTTTCTCATTTTTTTCCTTTTTGATCTTATTTTTCTTGTGCAGCATGATAAATGTGGAAATGTTTAGAAGAATTGCATATATTTGACCTATATTTGATTGCTTGCCATTTAGGGGGAGGGAATGGGGGGAACAGAGGGAGAAATTTGGAACACAAGGTTTTGCAAGGATGAATGTTGAAAATTCTCTCTGAATGCATTTTGAAAATAAAAAGCTATTATTTAAAAAAAAGTCCTCTATAATCAGGCACCATCCTGCCTTTCCAGACACCTTTATTTCTCATTTCCCCATACTTTTATCAAATTGGATCACTTGCCATCTCCCATATATACTCAATCTGTTTCCATGCCTTTGGAAGGCCTACATTCACGAAATCTAGAAGGCCTGTTGAATTCTTACCTATCAGTTTTATATATTTAAATAGATAAATGTACTTTGACATAAGTTTAAAAGAATATTTTGTTGTATTGGATTTATAGTCTGACATATCTGAAGAACTTTTTGCCAAGCAGTCACCCAAATATCACACAATGTTTTAGAAGCATTCCATTCTTGAGAAATGGCTTTAAAAAAAAATATTCTAGTGTAGAGGGGAGCTAGATGCTGCAGTAGATAGTGGATAGAGTAGATACTGACTCTGAAGTCATTTGACCTTAGGCAAATCACTTAATCACAAATTCATTGCCAAAAAAAAAAAAAAAAAGGAAAAAAAGAAATAAGATAAAAATATTCTAGCATGGTTACCACTGTGAGCCACTATGTATCTTCCCTTACCTTTTGGGAATATGGTGCTCCAGGATATTCTCTAGCTTGGAACTGCAGCTGACTATAACTGCCATTGGCAATGACAGGGGATCCCCTGTAAGTATCAAAACCTAAAGAGTTAAAAATTAGCATTGTTAACAATTCTTAAATTATTTTTTCCTTTGCTGGAAAAATTTACCTTAGCTTAAAATTTTTTTTTTTTTAGTTGTTGTTACAAATTTGGATCTGCTGTTTTTCTCATGCAGCATGATAAATATGAAAATATATTTAGAAGAACTGCACATGTTTAATCTATTTTTGATAGCTAACTGTCTAGGGGAGAGGGAGGCAGTTAAGAAGGTAGTAGAGAAAAATTTGGAACACAAGGTTTTGTAAGGGTGAATGTTGAAAACTATCTGCATATATTTGAACAAAAAAAGCTATTATTATTTTAAAAATTTGGATCTATCTTCATAAATTGACAAAAGAAAACAAGTTACATATTTTACTATTTTTATCTAGGGATAAAATAAAATAGATTGATTAATGGGTGAATGAATGGGTTTATAAAGGAATAGGTTCATTAATCTAAATTATGGGTCATTGAATCTGGTCTGAGGATCAAAGCCTGGCCACTTTTCTACAGTCTGTGAGCTGAGAATAGCTTTTACAGTTTAAAATACAATATAACTTTATTTAAAATCGCAAAAATCATTCTTAGCTTCTGGTCAATTAGTATTTGACCCATATAGCTACAGTTTGTCCCCTTCTGAAAAAAGTCACCAAAAATGTCTGGAAGAGTCTCAGATTGCTTTATGTTGTTAATATTTTCATCACTAAGATCACTAAATTTATTTATTATACAAAAAAAAAAAAAAAGGGATTTTTAAGAAGCAAGAATCAGCAAAGTATTTAAATTCTCATAGAAGAGAGACAAACACCTGTCCCAGAAAAATATGGGTAATCTTTCCTGTATAAAATAATATAATAAACTTTTTTTATTCTAAAAAAAAAATTTGACTTGTCACATATCTTTAGAAACATTATAAATACTCCTCTAAAATTAAGATATTTAAAGAATGTATAATTTATCATATATGATAAAAAGTAAATTAAAAACTTGAGACAATATGAATCTGATAAACTCTATGCAGGACTCTAAGGCAGGAAAGCAAAAGAAAAACTAGGCAACCAAGTACATAATCATTAGGAATGACTGGAAAAAAAAAATCAAGAGTATATGAATGTAATTACACCATAATACTTAATGATGAAGAATTCAGAGAAATTTTTGGGACAAGTTTTATGAACTAACATAACATAAAGGAAACAGAATCATGAGAACATACACAACCATTAAAATAATGCAAAAGAAAACAACATGGACCATCAGGACTCAGATCAATGCATTCTTCTTGATTCCAGAGGACTGATGAAGAAACAAATATCTTGCCTCTCAATAGATGAAGGAGCCAGTAAAAGTCTGAGTTTATTTTGTTCAAAAGTATTTTATAAGATAGGGTTCTTTTAAAGAAAAGCAATGACAACAATTTTAAAAAACATAAAAAACCCAAAGACAAAAAAAATGAAGCATAACAGAAACATCATTTAAAAACCATACCTTTATACCCACCAGGGGAGCGAAAGGAATTTGTCAATGATCTCCCACTACGAGCACATCCTCTAATGGAACTTCGGTTACTAATATATGGATGGGTGGATCTGGGGAACACATTAGTCTGTGCAGGATAAAAGGCAAGGCTACCACTGCTTACTTGAATTGATCCATCAGGTTGATTGTTTGCTATATAAGGAGAGGGGTCATGAGAATACCAAGAGTTAAGAATCAAAAAATATGAATACTGTTGTGAATTGCTCAACTATTGTTCAGGAACTATTGTTACTAAAATTACCAAGAGGGAAAAAACAAAACAAAAACTGTTAACTGTGTGTGTGTGTGTATCTGACAAAATTGTGGTATATAACATGCCGTAACACCATCACAATCCAATGGACTTTGGATCTGACTTCAAGTCCAATACTCTATTCACTATAACTATTTTAGATTTATTTAAAAAAAAAAAAAAAAAAGCTTTCTAAGGTAACAAAAGGCCAATGCTAATAAATGTGATGCCTTTTATAAATATATTTTAAGTTTAAATTTTTCTAAACATTTCTAATAGATCAAGACAGGATAATATTTCAAAATAATTTCCCCCCCTCCTCTTGATTTAAGAAAACCATGAAGCATAACATGAAAACTGGTTATCTATATGATAATAGATCTTCAATGACTGCTTTCATTCATTCATAAAGAACTTAACAAATATTTGATCCCTACAACTACCCTAAGAAGTAGGAGCTATTTTTATTAACCTCTTTTCACAGATGAGGAAATTAACACAGATAGAAGCTAAATGACTCATCCAGGATAAAACTTTCAGCCATACTTGAAATCAAATTACCTATTTTAAGCAAAATAACTAGTTCATACACACTAGCAAAAATTTGCAATCTCCAAGTGCTTCAATAAGATTAGCAAGAGCAATGTTATATGTCATAAACAACAGACTATATAACAGTAAATAGAGAGCCAGCCTCAGTCAGGAAAACCTGGATTAACCCTTTCATACAATATGACTACAGGCAAATTCCTTAACCTCTTTCCTGCTCAAAGCAATTCTTAAATTTTAAGTTATAAATACATTGCCAAACTCTATCAGTAGAAAGGAGTTTCCATGCCAGAAATTTCCCCATTCTGATAAAAATTCAGGTCTGTTTTGGTTTGGATAAAACATAAAATAAAATTAAAAATTATAAAATAGCACTGTGCCTAACTAAATGAGAAAAAATAGTGGCATTTTCAATGTACTATAACAAACATCCCTCAAGGAAAACACTATCTTACTTGTCATTTGTGTTTCCAGAGCTTAATAAAGTACCTGGAATATATAAAGGTCCTCAACAATTGCTGTTATCCATTCACATTCCAAGTCTTTCTTACCAGTCTGCTCTTGAGAGAGAGTAGTTTGTTCCACATGTGTAGATGGCAATGGGCACTGGGGTGCTGTCTGTGTACTTGCTGTAGTATAACTCTGATTATATCTACTTGAATAAGGTGAGTCTTTTATCTCTTGTTCTTTCCGTGGAGGCAAAGGTGCATTCACATTGAATACCTTAGGGAGCCAATCACATATTTTGAGAAGTTTGCAATTTTTCTTGAGAGAATTTCACTGAGAGCTATCTAACAAAATTCCATAATATTCAAATCTTGAGGTTAGTTTAAGATACCTTACAGGATCTATAAAACCTATAGCAAAGACAAAATAACCCAAGTAATTACAAAAGAATGTAATTAGTAATTACAAAAGAAATGTAAACAAAATAAGATTTCCACTTACTTTAGCAATTTATTTCATGTATGGAGAATGGCACATATATTTCCCACACTGAACAATCCTTTATTATTTACTCACTCTCATTCCCATCAATGTTTATTTTCTAATAAACTGAATTTATCTGTATTACTTTCTTATTCTTTTCCTTCAACTAATTAATATATACAGAAATAATTAAGATCTTTTAGATGTCTACTATGCTTAAGACATAGCAAGAAATAGAAAACAGACAATCTATACTCATATGGATTAGGGGCTTTTGATTTTTAAGTAATAAAAAAGGTAAAAAATTGTTAAGAGTTCTGCTAGTGATATGACAAAAGGTTGGAGCTGGTGGTGGACAGCTACATAGTACCCTAGATAGAATGCCAGGCCTGGACTCAGGTAGACTTATCTTTCTGAATTCAAATCCAGCCTCAGACATGTATTAGTTGTGTGGAAGGTCACTTAACCCCTTTTGCCTCAGTTTCCTCATCTAGAATGAGGAATGCTATGAGCTAGAGCTAGAGAATGGAATGAGCTAAAGAAGGAAATGGCATTCCAGGAGCAAGAAAACTCCAAATGGGGTCACAAAGAGTAAACAACAACAAGAAATCTTGTGGTAATTTCATAAAAATCAGCAAGAAAGACAATACTACTGATACTAGGTTTGAACTCTGACATATACTCTTTCAATATATATTTAACATGAACATTTTTAACTAAATGTTTTCATAAATACTACAACTTGGGGGCAGCTAGGTGGCGCAGTGGATAGAGCACCAGCCTTGAATTCAGGAGGACCCGAGTTCAAATGTGGTCTCAGATACTTAACACTTCCTAGCTGTGTGACCCTGGGCAAGTCACTTAATCCTACCTAGCCTCAGGAAAAATAAATAAATAAATAAATAAATACTACAACTCCTGAAAAAAGAGATGTTTTTTCATCCTGCTAGGTATAACAGATAGCTTTAAGTATGAAGAAAATAAAATAAACATTATAGTAACATGAACCCTGAAGCATGAACAAATTCCATCCTCTTTACTGCATGGCTTGAAAGAGTGCTATATTCATGGTTACCGTACTGCTGCTTGCTGGAGGTGATTGGAAGACCTGATCCTTGGAAGCCTGTGAGATAGGAGGATCTGCAGAAGATAGTGAAGTTCGCTGCTTACTTAGAGGAACTGCTGCCTAAGGAAGAAAAATGTTATAGTTTTCAGCTTAGGATTCATTATATACCACAAGTAGTTAGCTTTTACTAAACCCCAGATTGTCACAAGTCAGCAGATTGGACAGGATATTTGGACAGAGCCAAACAAAAGAATAGCTTGGGCTTAACAATTCAAATCTTGAATGCTGAGGATGCACACCAGTGTTTGACTCGCAGCAGCATGCTGACAAAGTGAAAGTGTCTTACTCAGTGCAAGCCTTCCATTAATTTAAAAGATTAGCAGTTGAAAGTGCATCTAACACATCCTTAAAGTTTACAATTTTCCAATTAAAACTAATTCAAAATCTGTAAAAGTTTGATAAAACTGTAGTTTTAGGAAATACTAAAGATTTGGGCCAAAACGTAATCTTCAAATGTTTGTATTAAACAATTTATGTTACAAAACTGGGGGGGGAGCATTATAGGAAGGGGGTGGATTGCTAGTCAACACCAAAAGAGCCAGAAAGTTAAATAAATATACTTTAATCATCAATTCTTAATAAGCCAAAACATTTATCAGTCTATTTAAGTGAAGAAAACAAAGGGCTAAAAGGAAATCACAGAGTCAGCTACAAGTTAACTAAATATGGTAACAAGCTTCACATCCATATTTAACAGACCATCCACTGCCTACTAGGACATCATACTAAGAGGTGGCTGAGAACCTTAAATGAAGGACAAGTTTCAATTTGGCATCAAAAACAAATATTATTCTAAATTTATTTTGAATATCATTTTGTGTGTTTTCCATAGTTCTAACAGAAACTGTAATCAACAGGTATTGTATTATGCAAAAAAACAATCAACTGAAACTAAAACCATTTCTACAATTTTGTTAAAATGTTAAAATTTTGTTAAAAAACTTTTGTCTAAAATTTTTTTAGCACTCTGACAAAGATAAACAACAAGGTAGCAGCTAACATGGTACAGATCTGGATTTAAATCCTATCTCTGATACTTAACTTCTTTTTTTATCAGTTTCCTCATCTGTTAAAAATATATGAATAATAGCTATAAGTATTTAGAGTGCTTCAGGGAAAGTTAAAGTGAATTTTACATAAAGGGTTTTGCAAATCATTTAGTATTAATGTTCATTACTACTGTATCAGTAATTCAGTCACAAAATGAAAAACAGCTACAATAAACCCTCCATTTCAATTCAAAGTGACAAAAATAAATATTTTCTCTAAGTAATTCGTATGTTAAGGAAACAAGTTAATTCCTTATGATTTTTTGATTCTTTTGGCTACTATTTAGAAGCTTAAACCTAGTAAAGTCAAAAAGCCTTTCATTCTTATATACAAACTAAAATTAATTGAAGAATAATGCAGAAAACATGTAAGTTAAGTGCTACTCTTCACAATTTATTTTTTAAAATAAGCATTTAAGTCATTGCTTTTACCCATTCCACCTAAATGCCTAATGATAATATTCAAGTAATACAGAAGAAAATCTTTGAGGGAAGAAGTAATAGTTCCAAATCCCTAATATATATTATTCTATATATTCAGGGCTACTATTTCTATTCTTAAAAGGAGGTATTGCTCTGCCACCCAGTCCTTTACTTTCTCAATCTAGGAATCATCTTGGATTTCTCATTCTCTCCAAACCTCCACATACAATTTGTTTCCAAGACACCTCTTTTGCAAATCCTCTGTTTAAACTGATTTTTCTAAAACACAAGTTTCCTTACTCAATAAATTCCAGTGCCTTCCTATTTGCCTCCAGCAAACACAAAGTTCTCTGTTTGGTATTCAAAGCATTTCATAACCTAGCCATGCCTGCTCATCCCCTGCCATACTCCCTGACCCCACCTTCACCCCCCACCAGTCTTTTTATACTTTAGTCCTTAACAAATATTCTCTAGTGCTTTGACAATGGCCAACTGGTTATTTCAGGGACAAGACATTCTGTCTCTCAGCTCTTGACATTTTCTCTGACCTAGAAAGTTCTTTCTCCTCTGCTGACTACTGACCTCTCCTTGACTTCTTTTAAGTTCTAACTAAAATCCCACCTCCTACAGGAAGCCTTTCCCAAACTCTCCTAATTCCAGTGTCTCCCATTAATTATTTATTTATCCTTTACTTAGCTTGTTTTGTATATATTTGTTGTCTTCCCATTAGACTGTGAGCTATTTGAGGGCAAGAATAGTCTTTTGTCTATTTTTCTATCCTCAGTTTAGCACAATGCCTGGCACACAATAAGTGCTTCATACATATTTTCCAATTGAGTTTTCAGACATTCGCCAATATAAGTGCTCAGCACAAGAACAAAAGGATTAAGCTAAGAATAGTTAAATAGCTCCATTCTGTCCAATCAAAGAAAGATTCCATCTCTTAGAAATCAGTTAAATCTATCCCAGTACTCAAGAATTATAAAGGATAAAAAGTAGATGAAGTACACTCATTCATCACAACTCTGGTGGAATTTTTAGAAATCTTATGTGAGATTAAGCAAAACAAGTTCAAAGGTCCTAGGGATTTCAAGTAATCAGTCTCATCAAGGGCCGCTAGGTCTTTCTATCCTTAAAATGTTGTCTCCTTTAATCTGTAAAAGAAGGGAGATTTGGGGTCTCAGGCTTTCCCCTGGGAAAGTATACCTTCCCAGACAAGTTAAGTGGCTTCATTCAATTGGAGATCTTGGTCAAAACCCCCTCCATTGATCTTTTGAGGTGGCCCAGATCTCCTTCAGGGGGTTCCCAGACTCTGGGAAAAGCCTTTGATTCAATTGGAGATCTCTGTCTGATGGTCCTTTATTGATTAGTCTAGACAGTTCCCAGCCCCAGGTCAACATTTGCCCATATAACCAGGGGGGTCTGTCAAACACATCTTTGCCAAACTTCTAAGTTTCTTTCTTAGTGAACAATAAAAATCCTTTTTTGCCACAGATTTTGGGGTTCGCAAATTCTTTTGCATTGTACCTGCATCTCCCCCTATTCCCACACCTTAACATTTGGTGGCCTGTACGGGGATTCCCAAGAGCCTGGCTGAGGTAAGCCCCTCTTTTCTGATGGTCGATTCTATAGCGGGGGTAGCCCAAACTCCCAAGAAAAAACTTTAGGTTGTCTAGGGGCTCCACACCCAGCAGAATTCTTTGTCCAGGGATGCCCAGGCTAGAATTCCTATGACTTGACAAAAAGTTCCCTTAATCAGGGAAAGTTTTTGTCATATCTTTCTCTCTCTCTAGGGACACCTAAAGAGAATGAAGAGCTATAGAACTGAAAAAATCTGGAGCTTGTGGCAAAATGGGACAGCTCACTTCCTCTATTCCTAAAAATTTTCCTTTATGCTGTCTCTTAAAAAACAGAGACAAATTCAGCTTGAAAGATCTCAAGACCAAAAATCTCTACTTTTGCAATGCTGCCTAGCCTCAATATATCTTGGAGAACCAGGAAAAGTGGCCTATTGATGGCTTAATTAATTACAGAACCATCCAGCATCTAGATTTGTTTTGCCAGAGGCAAGGCAAATGGATTGAAGTTCCTAATGCCCAAGCCTTTATGGCTTTATCTCAAGATCCTAAATTAAGACAACACTGCAGAATACTGCTGGTAAAATTTACTGCAAGGGAACTGGAGGTAGAAACTGACATTTTAGATGACCCCCTCCTTTTTACTACTTTAGGAGCACAAGATGCTTCTGCTCCCCATTGCAGTCCTTATCAGGAGGCCTGCAAATCCCTTCAAAAACCACCCCTTTATCAAAAACAGGACCTTGGGTCCCACAATATCTAATCCCCCTCACCTCCTGAACCAGATTCTGAGGCTACCAGCCCCCACGCCACAGTCCTCATACTGGGAGTAGAAGTCCCCTTTCTTTCCCCCAAGAGCTGATTCAGCCACATCTTCTACTCAGGACCCTGATTTAGCTACCCCTTCTAAACTCTGTCTCCTGAGGGAAGTAGCAGACTCTTGGGGAGGGACACTTAGAATACAGGTGCTCTTTTCAATGTCAGATCTTTCCCAAATTAAGGAGAAACTGGGCCCGTACTCCGAGGACCCCACCAAGTATATTGAGGGGTTTAAAGCCATTGCCCTCTAATTTGATCTTTCCTAGGGATATGTTAATATCATTATCTCCTCCTGTTGTGCCACAGAGGAGAAATAGAATCTGGGACCTGGCCCAAAAGTTTGGGGATGACATGGCTGCCTTCTCCTCTGCTGGTAGAAGCTCCCCATGAAAAATAGCTGTACCTGTCTCAGACCCTGGATGGAACACCCTGGATGGAACTACCAGGAGGGGAGTAGAGATAGAGACTGACGGGACCACCTCTTAATCTGCTTCACTGAAGGCATGAAGAGGGGAATTAAGAAGCAGGTTAATTATGACAAACTTAGGAAGATCACCAAAGCAGCTGAGGAAAATCCTGCCCTCTTTCAGGGCAGCCTTGTAGAGGATCTAAGAAAATACACTAATCTGGACCCCAGTTCTCCAGAGGAGACCACAGTCCTCGGCATGCATTTTATTAATCAATCTGCCCCAGATACATGGAGGAAACTGCATAAGTTAATCTTGGGGTCCCAAACTCTCATGACCCAGTTATTAGAAGCGGCTTTTGGAGTTTTTAACAAGGGCTGAGCTGCAGCAGAGGAAGAAGAGTGCAGGGCCATTGCAAGAAACAAAGAGCAGGCCCACCTCTTGATTGCTGTTATTTCTGGAAAAACAGGAGTTCATGCTATAGGTATAATGGGCAGGGATACTGGGCAAGCAACTGCCCTCAAGAACCCTCTCCTTCCTCCCACTCCCTCTGTCCTTGTCCTAAATGCAACAAGGAAGGGAACTGGAAGGACTGCCCAGAGAGGTGTAGAGCTGCTGCTTCAAGCCTTGCCCTTCCGTCCTTCTCAGGCCCAGGAGGGATGGGGCCCGGGTTTAGCCAGACCCCTCCTTACTCCATTACCACTGCTGAACCCAGGGTTACTTTGGATGTGGCAGAAAAGGCCACTGAATTTCTTTTTGATACGGGGGCCTCTTTTTCGGTTTTGCTCTGGAACTCTGGTCCCACTGGACTTCTTTCCCCCCCCGCCCCCCATAAGGTAATGGGAATTGAAGGGAAACTTAAGAACTGCTTTAAGACTTTCCCTCTGCCTTGCCAGTTTGGTGACCTATTGTTTACACACTCCTTTCTTATAATTCCCTCCTGTTCTGCTCCCTTATTGGGGCATGATTTAATGGTGAAATTGGGGACCCAATTCTCTCTTCTTAGACCTCCAAGTGATCTTTTTGTACTCCTTTCAAATCCCTCCCATATTCCCTATGAAATCTGGGAAGAAATAGATTCTTCTGTCTGGGATCAGGGAATCCCTGGGAAGATGAAGCACACTACCCCAGCCTTAATCAAGTTACAAGACTCTACTGTATTTCTTCATAAACAGCAATACCCAGTAAAGCCTGAGGCTAGGAAAGGGTTACAACCTCTGATTGAGAAATTTCTTAAGTTTAAGCTTTTTGTTCCCTGTGAGTTTTCCTGCAATACTCCAATTCTTTCTGCTAGAAAATCTAATGGAGAGTTTTGCATGGTGCAGGATCTCAGGGCAATTAATGAAACCATCATTCTGATCCATCCCATTTTACCTAATCCTTACACAATCTTTACTGAGATCTCAGGAGATTCAAAGTGCTTCTCCACCCTATCCTCCAGGGGCTACAGGGTCTCCTTACCCAAAGCCCACATTGCCTGCCAGTCTGTCAAATATTTGGGCCATTATCTTACCCTCACCTCTCGCTCTCTGAGAAGAAATAGACCATTTTAGGCTTGTCAGACCCTGCCTCAAAAAAGCAGCTACATACTTCTCTGGGCATGGCTGCTTTCCGCAGGATCTAGATTCCCAATTTTGGGATTATTGCCAAGCCTCTGTATGATTCTATTCAAGATCCTCATAATCTTCCTTTTGAATGGGGACCTGATCAGGTTAAGGCTTTTAACTGACCTGAAGGCCAAACTGACCTCTGCCCCTGCCCTACCTAACTTAGAAAAGCCTTTCATTCAGGCTTTGGAGGTCTTAACTCAGACTCTGGCACCTGATGTGAAACCTATCACTTATTTATCAAAGAAACTGGACTCCGTTTCCCTGTGATGGCCATTGTGCCTTAGAACAGTGGCTGCCACAGCCCTTTCAATTAAAGAGGCCTCAAAACTAACCTTGGGATAGCCACTAGAGGTTATAACTCCCCACCAAGTCCAGAGCATTTTAGAAGCCAAAGGACATCAGTGGCTTGCGAGTGCAAGGCTTACTAGATATCAGGTGCTCCTGCTAGTTTCCCCCAACTGACTATCAGAGTATGCCACCCCCTGCCAGCTGGCTCCCTGACTCCATCCAAATGGGAGAAATTATCCATAATTATGAAGAAGCTCTAGATTCTGTCTACTCCAGCTGATCTGACTTAAGGGAAATTCCATTTGACAATCTAGATGGGGAGTGGCTTACAGATTGGCCGAGCAGGAACTGAGGAAGGGAATGAGAGTAAACATGTATACTGACTCCAAATATGCTTTTCATATTTTGCATGCTCATGAGGCTATATGGAAAGAGAGGGGACTTTTGACAGCAAAGAATTCTTCTATTAAATATGCAGGAGAAATTCTATATCTATTGCAAGCTGTCCACGAACCCAGGAAAGTTTCAGTCATATTTTGTAAAGGAAAGGAGATTCACTTCAGGCCAAGGGAAATAGGTTTGCAGATTCAGCTGCTAAAGCTGCTGCCCGTTTACCCTTGACTATGACACCTTTAATCCCCCAGCTCCCTGATTCTTATATCCCTTCCTATAGTTAACAGGAAAAGCCCTTCTTCTGCAAGGGGGTACATCTTTTCTTCTTCTAGCTGGTTTCAAACCAATTCTTGATCCCAGAGGCAAGTCAGTGGAAACTGATCTTTGGCTTCCATCAGGCTATACACCTGGGGAGAAATGCTCTTCAGGCCTTGGTGAAAGCATTTTCACTAGTCACAAGCTAAGAGAAACAATCAGACAGGTCTGCTAGGCCTGCCCAATTTGTGCCCAAGTGAATCCTGAGGGAGATGTTAAACCTCCCCTTCTCCTAAAACCAGTTCAGGGAAGGGGCACATACCCAGGCGAAGATTGGCAAATAGATTTGCCCTCTTGTAGAGGTTTCAAATTGCTTCTGGTTGACACCTTTACTAGTATCAAAAAGCTTGCTAAAAGAAATCATACTTCATTTTGGTCTAACTAGCTCCTTACAGAGCAATAATGGGCCAGCTTTTACTTCTTAGGTAACTGCAAACTATAGCTAAAGCCCTTAAAATCACTTACCACCTCCACTCTGCATGGCATCCTCAGGCTTCTGGGAAGGTAGAGAAAATGAACCACACCCTCAAGCAAGTCCTCACTAAACTGTGCTTAGAGACTCAAGAGGATTGGATAAAGAACCTCCCAGTAGGATTGCTTAGAGTCCGAATTGCAACTCAAGAGAACATTAAGCTAAGCCCCTTTGAACTTCTGTATGGAAAACCATTCTTAACTACTGATATTCTTGTAGAACTGAATCTGGTCACTCAGTTCACACAGCTTGGTGCAGTTCAGAAGGCCCTTTTTGAATACGTGAGCCTGAAGTTTCTCTTCTGCAAGAACCCTGAAAAAACTCTGGAGAAAGAAGGCTCTCACTTTGATCTCCTTCCTTCCTCATCATGAGGACTCTATTCCTGATACTCTCTCTTCAGCTTTCCTGGTCTTACTCTGTGAGCCCTTGCCAGTGGAAAGACAACTTTCTGGTCAGACTAGGGAACTCTGTGGGGAATGGGGGTGTCCAGGATTGTTGGGTGTGCCATCAGCACCTCCAAGGTAGCCCATAGATGGGGCTTTATGCATTTTTTGCAAAGGTCCCATTCCCACATGTCGCCATCTCCTCCCTGGATGCTACCCATTTGTACTAGCCAACCCTCAGGGGAACTACACTAACCCGACTATTCCATTTTCTTGCTGGGAAAGATCTCATATTTACACATTACCATATAACAGAGACAGTAGTTGCTACCATGGCCCATAATGGTCATGTTTACATCCCTGATGTGGGGATGCTGACTTGTATCACCAATACTGTTGGTGCAAGTGAGTGTGACCTCTCTCAAACCTGCCGCAATTTCATCTTGGCAACTTGTACTAGCTGCATAGGTGAGTCACAGACTAAATGAACCTATGACTATGGACCTCCCCAAAGAATAACCGTAGGGTTTCCATTCCGGGATTTTCCTGGCAAACTCACTCACATTCATTGCTTCTACAGCACCTTCTTTGAAGCTTCTTCATAATCTCCTGAAAACTAATGTTCTGATTGATAGAATGTTATGTGACTATAATCATCCTTGGGGACAAGCAACCAGGAAACTGCTACAGAATCTGACCTCAGGTACCATCTGTGTGCCTAAGGGATATGCTTTTCTCTGTAAAGTAAGTTCTCCATTCCACTTCAATGTTTCTAAGGGGCCCGTTAAGAGAAATTCCTCTGACTGGGGGACCTTTCCCCACCCATAATTCTCTCCAACTGATGCTTAACACTATGGGGTCTTGCCCTCTAGGCTACTTAAGTGCTCTTTACACTGTATATAATGCCAAGACCTCAGACACAGCCCCCACTCCTTTAAGGAGAAGAAATCAGGGATTTGGGGAAAATGTTCTTTGACACTTAAAGAAAGGAACAGCAACACTAGTCCCCTGGGTGGGATACTTAGAGCGTGAGAACATCCTTTCCAACCTTATCAACCAGCTGGCCAACAAAACTTCACACTCTCTGGGAGATCCAAGAATCTTTAGACTCTCTTGCTAACATGGTTTTAGATAACTGAATGGCTTTGGATTATCTCCTTGTCTCAAGCAGAGGTGTCTATGCCCTAGTCAATACTTTTTGCTGTATGTATACTAACAACTCAAGGAAAGTTGAGCTTTATAGTGAGAGAATCTTAGAGAAAGTTGGCTGGATGCAAGACATTCATGAAAAACTCCTTATACCACAACCCCTAGTCTTCCTTTGGGTTGGATTCCTGGCTATGGTCTCTACTAACTCCTATACTAACTCTACTTCTAATTATTACTTTTTTACTCATATTTGGCCCCTGCATTTTCAAACTGCTTGTGAGATTTTTTTCCTCTAGGCTTCAAGCGACGAATTTTCAACTGCTCCTTCAGCCTGGAGATCATGGGATGACTGACTGGGACACACAACACCTCTTAGATGCTGCTGCCGCTGTTTTCAGATCTCTCACACTTTCCCTGCTGGCTCAGATTGCCAGTGAACTTAGGGACATCTCTAAGTCCTCGTCAGCTTGAAGCAGTTACTGAAGATGAGACCTTTGTCCCATTACCCCAAATGAATTTGAGGGGACTGCTTGAGGGGGGAAAATGATGGAGGTGAACCCTGAAACTATGTCTCCTTTAATCTTTTAAGAAGGAAGATATGGGGTCTCAGGCTTTCCCCTGGGAAAACATACCTTCCCAGACAAGTGAAATAGCTGCATTCAATTGAAGATTTTGGTCAAATCACCCTCCATTGAACTTCTGTGAGTGGCCTAAATCCCTTCAGGGGGTTTCCAGACTCTGGGAAAAGGCTTTGATTCAATTGGAGATCTCTATCTGATGGTTCTTTATTGATTAGCCCAGACAGCTCCCAGCCCCAAGTCAACATTTGCCCATATAACCAGGGGTCTATCAAACACATCTTTGCTAGACTTCTAATGGGGAGTTTTTCCCACTAAGAAAGCCTCCTTCTTAGTTAAGAACAATAAAAACAAAAAACAACAACAACAACAACAACAAAAATTTGCCACAGATTTTGGGGTTTGTGAATTCTTTCATATTGGACCTGCATCTCTAAGCAGAGGGGATCTCTCCCCCTATTCCCACATCTCAACAGTACTACAATCCTTACTGTCCTTGACTAGATTTAGCATATCAGTAAAGCAAGGTTAAAATGAACTATTAACCTTATAAATCTGTAGTTGCTGGGCGTACAATGGTAGCCAGAGCCTAGGAACATGACCTCAAGTCTCTTAGAGAATATAAACAATTTTAAGTAAATCTAAATAGCACATTGCTCTATGCAATGGGGAAACTTGCACATGATCCCGGACCATCCCTGACTTTATGCCTTCTTGGTTCTGTTTCTAGGTAATATTTCATCTGCTCTGGGGTTAGTGCAAGGATCCACATTACTTTGTCTACCCAGGACAACTAACTTCTTGTGAGTATACTCCCTCAGTTAACCTAATAATCCTAATAAAACTTATTAATAACCAAGGAGATACAATCCCCTCTTTCTATGATATCTTAATATTTACTCAAAGGGCATGCCACCATAAAATTGACTATATAGATTTGCCCCCTTATACTATATACATTTGAATTCATACCTCTTAATATAATTATTTTATTATAGGTTGCTTCTAATTCCAAATCAAATTACTATTTCATTTGATTAGTTATTAGCTTTTATTTCTTATTCTATCAAGGCAGAGTGGAGGCTATTTTGACAGAAACCAAAGCCAGGTACTACAAAACATATTTGCCTAGCATTAACTATGGAATCATGCATCTGGTCATAACAGTTTATAAGTAAAGATCAGCCCTGTTATTGCTTTCTCTACTCAGTAACAAAAGTAAAGGTAGTTTTGCTTTATGATCAGAGTCAATATATCTTTTACCTGATGAATCTCTAGCTCCGTTTCAGATCCAGAAGAAGCTTGATCAGCAATCACTAAAGAATTTGCATTATTCTTAACAAGAGAAGCAGCAGCCTAGAGAAGCACAGAATGCTCAAATTTAAATGCAATTTACCAAAAGACACATTTTTGCCACATAATAGGAATTTTTTTTCATGAGTATGACTAAATAAAGCAGTAAAATTATGGTGCCCAAGAAAATGTGTAAAGCACAAATAATTCACCAACTACACTTTAAAATATCTCCCAGTTCTAAAATGTTATAGTACCAGGCAAGTTATGCATGGAATACTAAAGAGTTCAGGAGCCAATTGTTTAGAGTGCAGCTCATAGTTATTCCTTTCACTCTTAATATTTATTCTACTCTATCTCAGAATCACTTATTCCAAGATTATTTATTATCAGTTCCAGCAGTAATAAAAATTTACATTTCCATACTTTTGAGTGCTGTAGGTGGTATTTATGTTTAGGAGCTATTTAAGTTCTGTTCTAAGGAGGTCAAGGTTAAGAGGACAAATAACTTTAGAGACTTACTTGTAATGGCTCTTGAAGAAAGTCATTTTGGTTGGATAGTTTCTGTTCTATAGAAGCTGCAAAACATGTAAGTAAGCTACTGTTAGAAGAAATTACACTTTATTTCTTCCATCTCTACAAATTAAGTAGCAAGTCAAGAGAAGATATTGCAGAAAGTCCTAGCTGCAGGTGAGATATAGTATCTAATGTTCAGTTCATTAAGGGTCTGATCATTTATCTTTAAAATAAAGAGACTGAAGAAAGATTTAACAAAAGGAGGGGGGGGAGATACCTGCTCCCACTATGTTACACATTGATATTACAAGGAGTTAAAAAAAAGTTGGAAGTAGCATTTTGAACTTTCATAAAAAGAGCTAAGTAGTTAATTATAGTATATAAACCCCATTTCTCCTATTCCAAAAACTTTTCCTTAAGCCTGTTATTAACCCTCTCAAACTATTGTCTTATTTTCTTTCTACTACCAAATGTGCATGGGGAAAAAAAGAGGGGGAAAGCAATTCTGGAACTATAATCAAATCAATATTATCACTGCTACTGGAAAGATTATATCAATAAAATTATGTTTATTCTAGCCTTAAAAAACAAAACAAAAATTCCAACCTGCACATTAAAAGATTGTCTCAAATATAATCCTTTTTCTATTCCTCTAAATACAGCAATGTTTATGCTTCTGAGGCTCATAATAAAAAAAAAATGGAAAAATAAAGAATGTAAACTACTCTGAGGGCAAGAAACTGTTAACATTTGTATGTGACTCAATGTAGCATAATTCTTTATTCATAGCAAATACCTAATGTTCTTTTATTCATTGGTTTCTCTCCCTACTACTCTGAAATACTACTCCATGGTTCCTTGACTTCAATCATTTAAAAAAAAAAAAATGGATTTCCTTCCTCTCTAGCCATCTTCAAATCTCATCCCTTCCCTCTTTTTCTTCCATGAACTTCTGGGTACTGTCTCTAGCTTCAAAGATACTACACTTTCCATGATTTACCTTTGACCATCCCTTCTGCTTTTGTACTGATGACATATCTTCTTGACCTTTAAAGGTAGGCATACTCCAAAGTTATGTCCTACATCCTCTTCCCATTTTCCTACATAGTCTCTCCTTTGATGGTCTCATCTCTTCACATTCTTAGGATGGAAATCACATTCATGTTCCTTCAAGACCTACATTCAGATGCCACTTCCTCCATGAAACCTTCCTTGACTGTTCTCTGACCTCTTTTTCCTCTATTCTGGGAGGAAAATGCTGTTTCAATTTCTCAGATCACTTGGCCTGTCCCTTTCTCTTGTATCATTACAGAGAATTTGTCTTTCCCTTTCACCATCCTCATTATATTTTAATTCCTTCAAAAGCAGAGCACATGTTATACCCAGGGGCATGCAGAAACTAGCTCAAACCAGCTTGTGGGAGTCATTTATAGCACACTATAAATCAGGTCTTAATTTACTGTTTCATTGATAGTCCAAACCCAAAAGTGATGGAGAAAATGTTAATAATGCAGCTAACATACAAATCTACCTAACCAACCCTACATAACCTCTCTTCAGATTTCCATTCTCAGTTTCCATCAGCCTTTCACACATTTCCAATTGGATGTCCAGTACAGTTATTGAGTAGTTCAGTTGATTTTGAAATAAACATGTCAAAAACTGAACTCCTTATCTTTTCCACTGAACCCCACCCCTGCAAATTTACTTTTTATTGCCGAAGACACCACCACTCTCCCAGTCCCCACGACCTAGGTGAAATCCCCAAGTCTTAGGTTTCACTTGTCAAGGTTTATTTCTTTTGTTAACATCTCTCAAATAGTCTCTCTTCTGATGCAGGCCTTTATCTCCTTACTGCTGGATTATTACAATACTCTGTTCATTTAGTTTGCCTGCCACAAGTCCCTCCTTTCTCCATCCACTCCTTTATTAAATCAATCAAACTGACTTTTCTAAAGGACCATTCTGGCTGTGTCATCCCCATACACCTCCACAATCAAACACAAAATTCTGTTGGACATTCAGACCTTTTATAATCTAGGTAAAGTTCTACCTTTCAAATCATTTAACATCTTGTCTCCCATGTACTTGATCCAATAACACTGGCCTCTCTGCTGATTGACAAGACATTTCATCTCTCATCTCTGACCATTTTCTCTGGCTTTCTCCAATACTTGGAATATTCTTCTTCTTCATCTCTTTCCTGACTTCCCCAGCTTTCTTCAGGTCCCAGCTAAAATCCCCCTTCTACAGGAAGCCTTTCTCAATCTCTAAGCGTGTCTTCCATACATTCATTACTGCCTATTTAATCTCGATATAGCTTATTTGTGTATATTTGTTTGTTTATTGTCTTTCCCATTAGATTTTGAGCTCCTCAAGAACAGGGACTGTCTTTTACCTTTCTTTGTATCCCCAGCATTTAGCGCAGTGCCTGATACAAAGTAATTGCTTAATAATATTTATTGACTGACTTAACGTGTGTTGTGTATATTCTGCCCTGCTACCTTTAGCAAGTTTTTTTTAACCAGCAAATGCCACAAGACTCAGATGACTCTGGAGAATAGAATGAGACTGACAACACTATACAACTCAGCCCCGCTCATAATCCAATTCATCCACAAGTGAAGCCATCATCCTCATAATGTCATTGGTCCTCTTCAAGAACAAAGAATGAACAACCAGCACACCTTTGGTTATAGTCATCTTTGTAACCCCAATGAATTTAACACAGTTCTTTGTACATAACAGACAGTAATGTATTTGTTTTATTGAGCTGTCATAAAAAGTGGAGTCTGACTCACTTTGAAAACCAGAATTCAATGGTATTCAATTTTGCAAATTATAATATTCAATATATCCAATTTTGGCTAAGCAATTTGATCTCCCTACTAGGTTTAGCTATATAAAACAGTTTCAATTCATCCACAATCACTTCTTAAGGTTGTAGGGATGCAAACACAAAATGAAGCAATTTCTGCTTTTAAGAAGACTACATTCTAATAATAAAAGTTTCACAGATATCTTAAGATTAAAATTACTGCTAATAGAAAGCTAACTTGACAGAATATGAGTAAGTATTCCAAGAGAAGTAATAAAGCAAAGCTTCAAATATTGCTTTGCTGTACCTTCAAATTATATACCAGGTCACTATATTTCAAGTAAAAAGTCATTTTAATCTATTACCTAAATGTCTGTTCCTACCAGATTTCAACAATAACATAAACCCTTAAACACTAGGCAGGCACAGATGACCAGTTAGTTTTGGAGCTCCTTCCAACTTGGTAGCAGTATTTTCTAACAGAACCATTCTTTAGAGAGAAAGAGTAACTAAAGATTTGAGACTGATCACATACCTTCAGGACTATCTGGAATAACTGAAGGCAGTTGTGGTGAAGGAAGTGCACTTGAAGGCTTGTCAAAATCCAAAACTGATTCCTTAAGTTTATCATTAAAAAAAAAAAAAAAGTAAAGATTATGTAGTAGAAGCAAATATTATTAATTCATTTAAAAGTTCTGTTACCTATATTATATTTAACTTTAACATATTTAACATGTATTGGTCAACCTAACATTTGGGAGAAGGGGTGGGGGGAAGGGAGTAAAAGTTGGAACAAAAGGTTTTGCAAATGTCAATGCTGAAAAATTACCCATGCATATATCTTGTAAATAAAAAGCTATAATAAAAAAATAAATTTAAAAAAATAAATAAAAGTTCTGTTACCAATAAGCAAGGCATAAGCTCAAACTTGCTCATAAAATCAATAGTATCTTTCCTTGGAATCTGTAATAACATATTAAACTTAGATTTTCCTACTTTCTGTAAAATACCTTAAGCAGCTTTTTAAAAAATTCTAGCCTAAAGCAGCTGCCAAAATAAATGAACCACTTTCTACAAGTATATGGAATAATTCTTACACTAGAGAAACAATTTCCAAATCATTCTTTACATGAAAATATCTTAGCCTTCATTTTTGTGTGGTAAGCCTTCATCCAAATAAACTAAAGAAAACCAAATTTATTTTGTTGCAGACACATAATGGTTCATATTGAGTTAATGATTTGAATTCTCTTTTTCCTTCCTAAATCAGTCATTCCCAGTGATGCCATGAAGCCTTCTTTCTAGTTTTACATTCAATGATCTTAACCTTTGAACTTAGGTGATACTACGTAAATTAGCTTTTCTGGACTTTTACATTGTTGATCCAAAACAGAATTTGTCTTGGGCAAGGCAGATAGATGGTACAATGAATAGAGTGCTGGTTCTACAGTCAGGAAACCTGAGTGCAAATACTTCCTCAAATACTTACTCACTGACTAACTCTGGATGGGTCACCTAACTTCTGCCTGCCCCATAAAATAGCAGAAAAAATAGCACTCAGATTTCAAGGTTATTGGAAGGATAAGAAGAAATATTATTTGTAAAGTACTCTGCAACCTTAAAGCACTACATAAATGCTAGGTATTACTATTATTATTTCCTCATGTGAGCTGTAAGATATTTGAGAATAGAAACTATCTTATATTTTAAAATCCTAAGTATTACTGAACATATGAGTATCCCACATTTATTCATTTGAAATAAAATGTTGGGGCAGCTAGGTGGCGCAGTGGAGAGAGCACCAGCTCTGAATTCAGCAGGACCCGAGTTCAAATGTGATCTCAGACACTTAACACTTCCTAGCTGTGTGACCCACTTAACCCCAGCCTCAGAAAGAAAAGAAAAAAAAAAAAAAGAAAGAAAGAAAGAAAATGCTGACAAGCAATCGTTTTAATGGCCTTATATGTTAAAGAGCCTCTCAGATTCTTACCTGCATAAAATTATAAGTTCCCTGAATCTGAGTCATCAGATCCTGAAGCTTTTCTTTCCTTAGAATTGACTCATTTGGAGGGGTAAAAGGGGTATCTTTGGACAGATTCAAAAGCTGAGGCACCTAAGAGAGAAGTCCATATCACACAAGAAAATGAAATTAAATTTTTCTACTGAAGAAAATCTTTGCCCTTCAGTTATTAAATCGTTTAGAGGAGCATTTCATATTCAGAATCACTAGGGAAAGGGGACTTCACAAGCAAGTTTTCCCCTACCTTTAAATTTTTCAGCCTTTTTGGATGAACTCAAATTATGCTGTTTTCTATAATCTTAAACATAAGCACCATAATTTAATCTAATTCATAATGAGTCAGTGTCATCATTGCCATACTGCATAGTACAATTATGTCACTCAAGGCCACTTATAAGCCTGATCCATAATGTAGAAGTGACTAATCAATTAACTATAATAAGATATGACTCCATGTAGCTATCATGTACAGTGGTAAGTACATGGTAAGTACTTCCTTACTCTAAGGAAGTATATAGATTTTTTACTTCCTTAATAGTCTTTTGGGTTCCTTTCATGTTCTAGGGAGTTAAGGCTGCTATATAAAGTAACCTCTCCAGTTGATCAAAACATTGCCTCACTTCATCTTCAAGTTCTATCATTAATTATAGTTAGAGCTGTTACTTTCAAGTGCTTTGGATCTCAGGCTGTCTGTGAAATAAATTTACCAAACAGAAATAGATCCCAATATAAAAAGTCATTATTCCATTCAAGAGTAAACAGTGGTAGAAAAGAGCCACATAAAGATGCTGATTTTATAAAGAAAAAAGGGGGGAAGATTTGGACAAAGACATATTTAAAGACTGTCATTAAGTTTTAGTTTTATAAAAACTGGAATAAAATTATATTTCATCCACAAAATAGCAACCTTCTGCAGAGGCAGGCTTAGAAAAACTAAGGTTAATGATAAGAACATTTTAAAAAGGAAATGTAAGAGCTGTGGCAATAATTATGCCATCAAGACACTCCCTTCATCCAACAGATGTGACATGGGGATCATTTATTCATTATGTTCTATGCTTGAATGTACCCAAGAATCATAATATTCAAGGTTGCAGAGAAAAATCTTGGTTTGTGTTCAAATCCCAGAAAATCTCTTTGGAGGTGCAAAACACTGGCCAATACAAAACAATTTTATATTCCTTAAGATAAAAAAATTTTGTACTGTGGGCAACTCAAATAATTTAAAGCAAAAAGTTTACAGACATAGGAACTCATGGGGATTACAAAAGATTCACCTTTTAAAAACTATTCTAAAGCCAAAACTTGAATAAAGGTGAAGATTTTCAATATATAAAAACAAATAATCAAAACTGTTGGCTCACAAATGTTTCCTTTGCTATAGCTTCTCTTTTTTCCTCCCAGTCTATACATTTTCTCATTCAACAAAGCTAGCTACTCAATGAATTATCCTTATATTCATTGTTTTACTCTTGAAGGAAGCATTTCTAATCCCACTATATCTTGGAGAAAAATCCAAATTTGGATCATGATTTGGCTACCAAAATGTCTTATCTTAACAAATAGGTACAGATTGGTGTTAGGAAACCACAAAAGCAAACTTATCATGAAAGTGAAACAGGAGAATCAACCCCACCAAAAGATCAATATCTTTTGATATTGTCATAGGATACTATTTCTATTATAATTTTTTTTTGATTCCATGATGTTTTTGTATATTACTTACTTTTTTCACTTCATGATTGGGTTGCTATCTGTGCTCTCAGTTCTAAAAAGTAAGAGTCAGCCTTTGAGTATCAGGGCCCATGATCTCAGCACCAACTAGTTAGTTTTCAGATATGCAAATTTTACCTCAAACTTAAATAGCTAAAGACAAATGATATGAATATCTCAAAGATAACTAGATCTAGTAAGCAAAGAACAAAATTAAATCTCTTTTAAACTATTTTGGGAAGGGCTGTAAAAAGGGATCTCAATCTAATTAGTTAACAAGTTCTTTATATTGCTAATAGCAGAATAATGCCCATCAACTCACATCTTTGGATTCTGAATCATACTTCCTGGTCATCAACTGCCCGTTCACTACAATATTTGCTGCTGGAGGTCCCCAGGACTTGGAAGGAGATTGTAACTTTTGCATCAAAGCCTGTTTCTGACTCTCAACATTGGCTTCCCAGGGCTCTGGAATTTCAGATGACTTTTTATCTTGTTCTTCATGAATCAAAGTTGGCCAAGACCTAATCTCCTGGGCAGAAGCAGTCCAAGATTTGGAAGTCTGTTTCTTTGGCTCCAATTCTTTTTGCAGAGGAGCAACCCAGGGCTTTAGGGACTCTTGTTTCTTCTGTTTCTCCTGACTACAGACTGAATTGGATTTGGGCATGTCTTGCTCCCATGTCCCATGTACTATGCTGGATTTAGAGATTTCTTGCTGCTTCTGTTCAAGATCAATAGTAGTGGATTTTGGACTCTCCTGATTATCTTCTTCTGGAGTTAAAATAGATTTTGCAGTCTCCTGTTGCTTAACAGAATCCCAAGACATCAGGGACTCTAGCTTCTTCTGGCCTTCCCAACATTTTGTAAGATTTGGCTTCCTAGTATAATCTTCTTCCCAACACTGCTGACCTTCTGGTTTCTTGCTTGAATATTCAACTTCAGATAGATAGTGTCTGTTGAGAAACTAAACCACAGAAGTTGATTTATGCTGAAGTTATAAAATAGGAGAGGTTATTTATTTGGCTGAAAAAATATGCTTGTTTTTGCCAAGATCTTTCACTATGCCAAAAACAAAAACAAAGCAGAAGATTAGACAAATAAAAAGAAACATAATATAACATTTGAGGTAGAAGATACTGATAGAGAATGTGAATAAAGGCTTCAGAGAATCCTATCATCCACAATGGCAAAATTATATCTATTTGAGGACCATGGGCCTTATTTAGTATGTTGTTACCTTTAATTGCTTAAGGAAAAAGTAAAAGACCAAAAAAAATTCTATACTTCTTTGATGAACTCTATTGAGCTTCCTAGAGTATAAGTAGAACATAGGAGACTCAAGGGGGAGAACATTGTAATTTATGACTTACTAGATCAGAATTTTGTATATTATGGCCAAATCTGATGTCCAAAATGAAATAATGGCTTAGCATTTTAAAAATGCTCATCAACAAGAACAAAAACCATAAGAAGATACCAACAAAAGATGTAGAAAAGGCTTTTGAAAAACAATTATTTGAATTTTTAAAAAAACATACAAACAAAAGGATTTTTGATTATTAAGAATCTTTTCTTTAATATCAAATTATATTGACATTATATGAAGCATATCAAATTAATAGTATCAAAAGAGTTTATCTAAAAACTGAGTACCAATATGATTTATATTGGAAAAATACTGAAAGCTTTTCTAGCAGGAAGTTAATTAATGCTGTCCACTGTCACCAATACTTTTTTATAAAAAAACTAGAAATGTGATTAAAAGAAATAAGAAATTCAGAGAGTCAGTGTAAGGAAAAAGAGTTAAAAATAATTAAATAGACTTTTAAAAAAGCAATCATAATATATGCCAATAAGGAGAGAGGAAATATAGGAATGAAAGGAATTTGTTATTATTAGTTCTTAAGTTGTATCATATAGCAGTAATTATTGGAATTATTTCCTAGATTAAAAAAATAGAATAGACTGACTATATCAGTCTAGTCTTTGACAACCCCCCCCCCCCCCCCCCCCAATGAAAGCAAGAATTCTTTGCTCAGGAGTAAGTACAGGGAAAACTAGATATTAGTGTGGTTAAAAAATAGGTCTAGACCAGAATTTTAAATACCATATTCCACAAAAAATTCCAAATGAGTAAACAAACTAAATATAAGGCACCAACCTATTCACTCAAGAGAATGAATTTGTAACCATCCATGGAAAAAGATTACTTTGACTGTATAAAAATTGTACAACTTTTAAAATGTATGTAGGAAAAATATCTTCTCCAACTCGTATCTTTGCACAAAGCATCTGATAAATATGACATATACAATATATAGAAAATCAATACAAGTTTAACAATCTCCCATAGTCTGTGGTCTAAGGGTATGAATAAGTTGAGTTATGTAATGCTTTATCTTTATTTCTTAAGAAGCAAATATGAAGAATTCAAAATGTAAGCAAGACAAATGAATTGATCATAACCAATGCATTCATAAAACAAAGCAAATATAAAGACATACACAACATTTAAGTAGCATTTAAACAGCAACAAAACTTATATAAGATGACAATATATATACTATGACAATAAAGTGTTTACTTTCACAAATGGAAATGATGCAATAAAACTCAAAACGGGTCTAAATATTCTGCAGTTCTCTCATTTTTATCCATGAATGTCCATATGAAAAACTATATCAACTCTGGTATCAGAATTCATACCATAAATAAACAACCTTCCTTTTTTCATTTTGGAAGAGGGATCTGATTCTTTCCTATATTCACACAGTGGAGGAAAATTAAAATAAATCAATCTTAAGACAGCTATCTATCCTACCAAAAAACTGTATAATACCTACATGTTTTTACTGGACTCATTTATTACATTTTCCATAAAGTATGAAGCTAAATTTCTAGTTTTTTTATTATAGCAGTTCATTTGAATAAGCAAATTAGATCTTCTAGATCCTTTTTTCCCTTTAATTACCTTAAAAAGGCAAGAAATGCAACAAATAAAATAAGAGGACAAAAATCATTGTAAAAAAATCTACAAGGGAAACAACTGAATTGACAAGTAAAATAATAACACCTGAAGAAATAATATAAGGTAAAGAGAAAAATTAGAAAGCACAGTTTTATTTTAAAAACTCCAAA
This sequence comes from Sminthopsis crassicaudata, assembly GCF_048593235.1. NCBI lineage: Eukaryota > Metazoa > Chordata > Mammalia > Dasyuromorphia > Dasyuridae > Sminthopsis > Sminthopsis crassicaudata. Next base: position 239,698,534 of record NC_133621.1, on the reverse strand, counting down.
AGGAAAAAAAGAAACCAAGAATTAGAGCTCTTAAAAGGAAAATTCAAAAAAGAAAAATGATGGGGCTGGGGGGAGGGAATGTCAGAAAATAAAGCAAAGGCCTTTATTTATAAAAAAAAAAAAGGTTGGTACATCAATACAAAAGAGTTGCAACCAAAAATAGAAAATAACACAGCAGTGACCATAAAATTGGCATAACAAGAAATTTTTACAAACCAAGGACAAATAACCTGAAAAGCAGAGCTTAGTAAGCCAATCATTGATTTAAAAAAAAAAAAAAAAAAAAAACAGACATTTAACTAAAAGCCTGAATACCATACTCCCACAAGTCTTACAAAAAACTTGGCCAGTTATTGGAAAGAAAGGGCAAAGTATAGATGGTAATATATAGAACATGACAGGGAAAACCTGAGTTTGAATCATTTGGCACTTGGAAATTACAAGTGGACAGAAAGAGACAACTCATGCACAATGTCATGTCTATCCTTACTCTCCCAAAATTGCTCAATGAAAAATAAAGAAAAGATTAGCATATGACACCAAAAGAAAAAAGCCAAGAAAACTACTTGTACAGTAAAGCATATTCCTTCTGTGGAAAAATAGATTTTTAAAGAAAAGCAGTTTTTTAAAAAAGATTAGTAACAGAGGCATGTTAAGTATCTCTTTTATTAACAATGACTATAAAAGAATCTCTGAAATTCAGGATATGCAAAGAAAACAAAGCAAACAAGTAGAAATAGCTTTTTTTATTGATTGGCTCCGAAGTCTAGGAGAAGGAAGTCCCATTTAGTCAATAAGATCATTAAGGGAACTAAATGAGTGAGCAGAACAAACAGAACATTACATTAACAACAAGATGATTCAAGGCAATTCCAACAGACTTGTGATAGAAAGTGCCATCTGCATCCAGAGAGAGCTTTGGAGACAATGTGAGTCAAAGCATAGTATTTTCCTCTTTTTGTTGAATTTTGTTTGTTTGCTGCTTATTTTTTGTTCTTCTCATGTTTTTTTTTTTCCTTTCTGATTTGACATTTCTTATATAGCATGATGAATCTGGAAATATGTTTAGAATAAGTGTACATGTTTAAGCCAATATCAGACTGCTTACAGTCTTGGGAAAGGAGGAAAGGGAAAGAGAGAAAATTTGGAACACAGGATTTTTTAAAATTGTGATTTTGTGGGGGTCTTGTTTTTTAAATTAATAAATTTACTATTTCCCCCAGTTATATTTAACACAATTTTTTTACATTTGTTTTTAAAATTTCTGAGTTCTAGAGTCTCTCTTATCTCCTCCCTCAGCTCCTAGTAAGAAATCACATGTGAAGTTATATAAAACATTTCCCAAAAAAACATGTTGGAGCACAAGGTTTTGCAGGGATGAATGTTGAAAACTATCTTTGTATATATTTGGAAAAATAAAATACTATTAAAAATAAAATGAGGGATTTGAACTTAATAGCAATTAGGTCTTTTTGAGTTCTGCCACAAGAAAAAATAAATGAAAAATTTAGAAGACATGCAAAGATTAATGAAAACTGATATAGCAAGCAGAACTTAGAAAATATATATGGATTTACAACATAAATGCAAAGAAAATAATGAAATTTCATATAATGACAGAATTCAGCCCTAAACAAAAGAACTACAACAATTTATGTGCTTCACTGAAGAGGTAGGAAGAGGAGTAGCTGTAGATTGTGAGGTGCTGATTGATTCTCTCCCCTCTCCCCCATTTTTGCATCTTTGTTACATGTATAATTCAGAAATAAAATACAATTTAAAAATAAAAAGCCATCCATTTTTTAAAAGGTAAGAATAATAATAGTCTGTATGCTACAACAAAGATTTCATAAATAAAACATGGCAGAGATAGTAGTTCCATTAGTAGTTTTATACTAATGTAATCCTAAATACTACATCCAACAAGAAGTCATAAAAATTAAAGAAAATAATGATAAGGCACATGAAAATCTGTGGGATGAAGTTATAGATGTTATTATTTTTACTTAAGAAAAAAAGGAAAAGAAAACTAAGAGAAAAACTAACAAAAAATTATTGATTTGAGCCTACAATAAAAAAAAATCCCTAGAACAAGAACACAAGTTGAAATTTGAAGAAAGTCAAAAAATATAATTAAAAACAAAAGACTATTGATAAAAATAAAGTCAGTTTTAAAAAGTTAATAAAAGAAGTCACTAGGTAAAAGAAAGGAAAATCAGATGGCCAAAAATCGACTCTCAAGGGTAGGACAATAGAAAAATCCTGATATAGAAAGAGTTACAAGTGGATTTTAGAAAATACTTAAAAAGCAAAAATTTGCATTACTAAACTGGTTGAAATGGGAGGAAGAAGGTATATTAATGACACCTTACCAAACTTCTCTGAAACAAACACGGTTCTGATAGCTAAACTAGGGTAAAAAAATCAGAAAAAGGACAACTTATAGAAATATGACGGACTTAAAATAGAAATTCTATTTTTATTCACAAATACAGTAAAAATTATTATACCAAATTACTCAAAACTTAGTGTCATATAATTCCAATAGACTTGTTATGGAAGAGCTATCCATATCAAGAGAGAGGACTATGGAGACTAAAAGTGGATCAAAACATAGTATTTTCACCTTTTTGTAGTTGTTGCTTGCTTGTTTGGTTTTTTCCTCATTGTTTACACCTTTGATCTGATTTTTCTTGCATAAATGTGGAAATATATTTAGAAGAACTGCACATATTTAACCTATATTGGATTACGTGCTTTCTAAGGGAGAGGGGAGGCAGAGGAGAAAATTTTGAAACACAAGGTTTTGCAAGGGTAAATGTTTAAAACTATCTTTGCATGTATTTTGAAAAATAAAAAGTTATTATTTTTTACAAAAAATTAAAGAAATATGAGAGGGGAAAAAAGATTTGGTGCCATACCAAGTTTAATGCTACTATATCACAAACTATATAAAAAAACAGTACTAAATAAAATAAAAAAGGAAGACCTAAAAAAAAAAAAAAAGTACACTCAGGGTCTAGTTTTTTTCAACAAACTTAAGGACACAAATTATTCTGGAAAAAGTTTTTATTGGATAAGAGCTATTAGAAAAGATGGAAAGCAGTTTGATTGAAAGTTTTAAGCCAGCATTATAACACATGTGACAATAAATCCTAAGTGATAGGAAATAAACAATCTACACAAGAAAAAGCACACACTTTTTATTTTTATTTATTTTTTTCCCCCTGAGGCAATTGAGGTTAAGTGACTTGCCCAGAGTCACACAGCTAGGAGTATTAAGTGTCTGAGATCACATTTGAACTCAGGTCCTCCTGACTTCAGGGCTGGTGCTCTATCCACTATGCCACCTAGCTGCCCCACAATTTTTAAACACTAAGAAAATAAAAGAAAATTATAAAACATAGTGGATAAAATGTTAGTGTCAAAAAGACCTAAAGATTCATATTCTGTCCTGGACCAAATCAACAAACTTACTCATCCATAAAATGAGGATGGTAACAGCACTATTTAAGTTCACAAGGCTGTAATGAGGCTCAAATGAGATAATACATGAAAAAATCACTTTGCAAACCTCAAAGTGTTTTTAGTTATTCCATCATTTTTCACTTGTGTCTTACTTTCTGTGATTCTACTGACACCATTTTCTTTCCAGTTTATTTTATGTAAGAAAATGAGGCAAACAGGGTTAAGTAACTTGCCCAGGTCCACATAGTAGTATTGTGTATGAGTCTGGATTTGAACTCGGAAAAATGAGTCTGACTCCAGACCAGGAACTTTATCTACTGTGCCACTTCACTGTCCTCTCAAAGAGCTAAATCATAGGAAATATTATAATCAGACATGGTTAAGAAAGGATTATACAATACAGAATCTCAACTACATAAATATTAAAAATTTTATTTTTTCCCAAATAATAAAAATATATAATATCTTTTCTCTCCTACCTCCCACCCAAAGTATGTGTGTGTGGGGAATGGGAGTGAGAGGGGGGAAAAAAAACCTCTTATACAAAAATGTACAATTTAAGCAAACAAATTCTTACACAGGTCATGTCCAAAAAATATAGGTCTCATTCTAGAATATGAGTCTATCACCTCTCTGTCAAGAGATGAGTAGCATGCTTTATCATTTGGCTCTCTGGAAAGACATTAACTAAAAAGCTTTAACAGAAAGGCAACTAAAATCTGAAAACACATAAATTAGAAAAAAAAAAAAAAAGGTCTAATTCTTTAAAACTCTGTTCCACCTTTAAATGCTAATCATTAACATTTAGTGAGAAAGATATCTATTAACTACTAAATCGCCAAAGTTCTTTTCAGTATCTCTTACCTCTTGTGGCTGTATCTCAGGCTCCATAAGAGGTTCTAGGGAGAAAGGAGAGTAAATTAGAGGAGATTTTTCATTCTAAAATGGATTGCTAACAAATATTTCTTGCATCAAAAGTATACCTAAATATAACAATGTTTAAAACATAAGCCGAAATTTGGAACTATGCCCAAAAAGTTATCAAACTGTGCATACCCTTTGACCCAGCAGTGCTACTACTGGGCTTATATCCCAAAGAAATACTAAAGAAGGGAAAGGGACCTGTATGTGCCAAAATGTTTGTGGCAGCTCTTTTTGTAGTGGCCAGAAACTGGAAAATGAATGGATGTCCATCAATTGGAGAATGGTTGGGTAAATTATGGTATATAAATGTTATGGAATATTATTGCTCTGTAAGAAATGACCAGCAGAATGAATACAGAGAGGCTTGGAGAGAGTTATATGAACTGATGCTGAGTAAAATGAGCAGAATCAGGAGATCATTATATACTTCAACAATACTGTATGAAAATGTATTCTGATTGAAGTGGATATCTTCAACATAAAGAAGATCTAATTCAGTCCCAGTTGATCAATGATGGACAGAGGTAGCTACACCCAGAGAAGGAACACTGGGAATTGAGTGTAAAATGTTTGCACTACTGTCTTTCTACACAGGTTACTGATACCTTTGGAATCCAATTCTTAACCATGCAACAAGAAATTTGGTTTTACACACATATATTATATCTAGGATATACTGTAACATATTTAATATGTATGTGATTGCCTGTCATCTAGGGGAGGGAGTAGAGGGAGGGAGGGGAAAATTTGGAAAAGTGAATACAAGGGATAATGTTGTAAAAAAAATTACACATCAACATGTACTGTCAAAAAAAATTATAATTATAAAATAAAAAAAAAAAAAGCCATGAGCCGAGTCATATTCTCTCAATTAAAAGTTAAGTGTTCTCATTAAACCCTCATACCTTCAAATACCCACTATGGACAATCACAGAACAGGTTCCACAAGAAAGGGTATTTGCAAGGGTATCCTGGAATCAGCTTATATTGGTTTGCAAGAAACAAGTTTTAAATTTTCAGCACAATCATTTTTACCTTGGAAATCAGCATATACACTGCAAATTAGGACTTCACTTACTGGCTACTCTATACTTAATAAAGTGGTAAAGAAAATACTAGTAATGCAGATTAAATTTAAAATTGTGCTGTGGGAAGTCAGTTATTAAACATTTACCAGCATATTCCTGGGTTAATCCAACATAATAAAACTTAAGATCTAAGCACAGATAGAAGTACCAGTAGCATCTCCTAAACCCAACTGGGGCCAAAGAAAAGTATGACACTCAAGATTAGAAGGAAAGTACAAAGCTAAGAAAAAAATATTTTAAGCCAGTATCTTTGATAAAGGCTTGATTTCTAAACTATATGAAGAACTGTATCATGGCTCTCTTCAACAATGAGATGATTCAAGCCAGTTCCAGTTGTTCAGTAATGAAGAGAGTCAATTACCATCCAGAGAGAGGACTATGTGTGGACCACAACATAGCATTTTCACTCTTTCTGTTTTTGCTTTCCTTCTCAGGTTTTTTTTTTCTTTTTAGAGCTGGTTTTTCTTTGCAGCAAGATAACTATATAAAAATGTAAACATATACTGGATTCAACATATATTTTAACATATATAACATGTATTAGACTACCTGCCATCTAAGGGAGAAGAGGGAATGGGGGGAATAAGGGGAAGTTTTGGAACAGATGGTCTTGCAAGTGTCAATGTTGAAAAATTACCCATGTATATGTTTTGTAAATAAAAAGCTTTAACAATAATAATTTTTTTAAAAAAATTGTGTCAAATTTGTAAGAATACAAATCATTACCCAATTGATACAAGGTCAAAGGATATGAACAGACAATTTTCAGATAAAAAAAAATAAAGCCATCTATTATAGTCAGAGGAAAAAATACTCTAAATCACTATTGATTAGAGAAATGTAATTAAAACAACTCTGAAGTAATTATCAGATTGGCTAAGATGACAGGAAAAGATAATGATGAATATTGGAGGAGATGTAAGAAAACTAAGATATTAATGTATTGTTGATAGAGTTGTGAACTGATCCAACCACTCTGGAGAGCAATTTGGAACTATGCCCAAAGGGCTATCAAACTGTGCATATTCTGATCTAACAGTGTCCCTACTGGGTCTTTATCCCAAAGAGATCATAAAAGATGCAAAACTAGGAATACACTATACACAGTAACAAGAAGATTGTGTGATGATCAATTCGGTCATACTTGTCTGAATCTGACAGACAACAGTTCAGTGATCCAAGGCAATCCCAATAAACTTTGGACGGATAAACCTATCCATATCCAGAGATTTCTCTATGGAGAGTGAATGTAAATCAACACATGCTATGCTTACTTTTTTTTTTTTTTCTTTTCTTTCTGACTTTTTTCCCCTTTTGTTCTAATCTTTCTCTCCCAACATAATTCATAAAGAAATATGTGAAAAAAAACACGAATGTACATATAAAACAAAAAAAGTCATCTTTACCTGTAACTGGGGGAAAATTAAATAAAAAAGTATGGCACTAAGTTTGGATGTTAATGATAAAAAAGGAAAAGAACACAACACTGCCTGAATGAACAGAGAATTCACCTTTTCAATAAAAAAGCTCATTATCTGTGTCATATTTTTAAGTTGATCATACATTAAGTTAGAGGAAAATGATTTCCACAGATGCATTAAAAAACCTTTCATAAAATATAGTATTCATTTATATTAAAAATTTGAAAAAGCATAGACATGCAAGGACTCCATGTCAATATGATTAAAAGCATATATTTAAAACCAAGAGCTAGTGCTATTCATAGCAGAGAAATACTAGAAATTTTCTTTTCTTTTCTTTTCTTTTGCTGAGGCAGTTGGAGTTAAGTGACTTGCCCAGGGTCACACAGCTAGGAAGTGTTAAGTGTCTGAGGCCAGAATTGAACTCAGGTCCTTCTCTGACTTCAAGGTTGGTGCTCTATCCACTGCGCCACCTAGCCGCCCCTAGAAATTTTCTTAATGTAAGATAAAGCATTTGACACTCCTCCACTTGAAATTATTTGACAAAAATTCTAACAATGGATTCTCCACACTGGAGATTGAATGTAAATCAGCATGCTATGTTCACCTCTTTATGGTGTTGGTTTTTTTTTTCTCTCCCATGGTTTTTTCCTTTTGGTCAAATTTTTTTTCTCTCAACATGATTCATAAAACAATATGTATTAAAGATAAATATTCTAAATTTAATTTAAAAATAACAATAATAAAAAAAAGAAGGGCAAGCCAAAGAATTTTCAAATTACTGAGCAACTGTGCTCACTTTACATCTCAGCAAAAGATTCTGCAAACAAGGCTTCAGCATCACGTGAACAAAGAATTACTAGAATTTTTGGTTTTTGAAGAGGCTAAACTGTCAACATTCACTGGATTATGGAGAAAGTAATAGAGTGGCAAAAAAAAAAAAAAATCTACCTTTGCTTCATTGGCTATACTAAGCCTTTGATTGTGTGGATGACAACAAAATGTGGCAAGTCCTCAAAGAGAGAGGAGCTTTTTGAAGGCTCCATTTTGGAAAATAGATATAATTCTTATTGGCTGTGATGGTACAAATTCCATTGGCCTGAATAAGGCACCCAAATGTGGAGACTCAAGAAAAAGTGAAATACATGAATTAAAAGGTTTTCTGTTACAGGAAATGGATTTGAAATACTAACATTGCAATACAAATTTTGCAGACTGAAGAATAAATCTACAAGTATTGGTGATACTTTTACATAAAACTGTGGACTACCTACTATGGTTTTTGCTTGTTTTTTTCCCTAATTTTATTTTATTTGAAGAAACAAAATAAGCAAAACGAAAACAGAAAAGCACAAAACAAAATGAAACAAAAGAGAACATTATCATGTGCCCAGCAGAACATCAAGGAAAATTCAAAATATATAACAACAAATACCAATTTAAGAAGTATATGTATTTAATAGAAGATATTATATTTACAAGTATCCATCTTTTCTTTACTTCCTTGTCAATTGTTCTTTTGTTTTCTGATGCACAACTTATTTACTTTATTCTTTTCCCCCATTTTTATTCCCCCCACTCCCAATTAGACAACAGTTAAGTCCTTACTTATACATTATATACACACATACATACACAGACTCACATATACCACATACATATGTCTTCTTATCCCTGCTGACTCTCATTAAATTCTGCTTCACAATTGAGGTTACTATTATTTAAAAATTATGTAAAAAAAACCATGAACTGCAAAAAAGAAAATACCCCACCCTTAAAATGTACTTTGGGAACAGGCAAGACTAGGATTCATCTTCAGAGGAGGATAATGTTTTTTTTAAAAAAAAGTTTTTACCCTAAACAGTAATGTAAAATGGTTCCCTACCCAGAGAGAATTTAAAGAACTCAAAAAAGAATCCAAAAATTAAATGAAAGGCATTGAAGAAAAACTAAAGAAAAAAATTAAAACCATCTAAGAAAAACAAGAAGCTTATGAAAAAAAAGTTAACCAATTAAAAAAAGAGGTACATTGTCTCAAAGATGAAAATAACTCTTTGAAAAATAGAATCAAGCAAAAGGGAAGCCAGTGAAGGTATGAGAGACCACGAGATTGTAAAGAATAAGAAAATAGAACAGAATGTGAAAGAAAATTTAACATAGAGCCAATATCAAAGAGCAATTTTAAGGAATTCAACAAGGATAAACTGTTCAAACTTGAACAAGTTGTTTATGTTTTTTTTCTACATGGGAAATGTATACTTTATGTTTAAGATTTACATCAACAATAGGAGAAGCTCAAAAGAAATATTGGCAGTGTAAAGGCAAAAAATAATAATCATGTTATACAAATGAGGTGTAAAGGAAGAACAGAGCCATTACAGGGGAGAGGAGAGCTGATAGTTCTGAAAACCTATTCATATTAGGAGTGGGTTCCATAAGCAAATTACTAAATATATACCATGAAGGTACAGCATCCTTCAAAATCTATAAAGAAATAAGGGAGGGAAGATAGGTAGATGGGGAAGCAAAGGATGAGAGAAGAAGACAACGGAGGGATCCCTGAATGGGGAAGATTAAGTAATTGTAAGACCACATACTATTTGAAACAAAATTTAAAAATTGTACCGCATCTTCTCAAAATCATCCCTAAATATTTTTCTCTAAGTAAAACCTAATAAAAGTTGTTTCTCCCTTTTTATTCAATCCCTCAAAATCCCCTATTCAAATGTTTAATTTGCTCTATGACTCACTGAGAATATGAATGAATGATGGAAGAACTGTTTTACTGATACAGAAGCATATTAACAAAAGGTGTTAGGTTAGAAGAAAAACAATTGCTTTATCTCCTGAGAAATCTATACACAGGTCAAGAAGCAACAATTAGAACTGAACATGGACCAAGTAACTAGTGAAGGAGATTGCAGGAGTATGACAAGGCTGTGAATTGTTACTTTATTTAATATAGATGCAGAATACATCATGGGAAATGCCAAGCTGGATGAAACAAAAGTTGAAATTAAGGTTGCTGGGAAACATATCAATAATTTCAGATATGAAAATGATACCACTCTGATAACAGAAAGGGTGATGAGGGTGAAAGAGTAAAGTATAAAAGTTATCTTGAAGCTTAACATTAAAAAAAAAAAAATCATGGCAACTGGCCATTAATTCCTGTGAAATAGAGGGAGAAGAAATGGAAGAAGTGTCAGATTTTATATTCTTAGCTTAAAGATTACCATAAATGGTTACTACAGTCATAAAATTAAAAGATCCTTGCTCCTTAAAAAGAAAATCATGACAAATCTGGACATACTAAAAAAAAGCAGAAGAGCTAACAAAGGTCTATATAAGCCATAGTTTTCCAGTAGTAATATATATTTGTGCGAGTGGGATTATAAGGAAAGCTGAGAGTCAGAGAATCAGCTCAAAGATCCTGATGTTGGAAAAGATTGAAGCAAAAGAAGATGAAGACAGCAGAGGATGAGATGGACAAATAATATCATGGAAGCAACAATCATGAATTTGGGCAGAGTTTGGAAAATAGTGGAGCACAGAGATGCAAGCAATTGTCACAGAGTGAGCCCTTAGAAAAACCCAGTTTCTCAGATAGAGGTCTCATTCCATAAATGTACAGGGAATGGAGCCAAGTTTCTAATAAAAGTCATTCTCCACTGATCAAACGTACAAGGGCAAAGAACAGTTTTCTGAGGAAGAAACCAAAGTTAATAATAGTCATGAAAAAAATCACTATTGATTTAATAAATGAAATTTAAAAAACCTCTGGGGTACCACCTTATAAATCTTTGGATTGGCTAAGATAATAGAAAAGAAAAAGGATAAATTCTGGAAGGGATATGCAAAAAAAAAATGATATACTAGTGCATGGTTGGTGGAGCTATGAACAAGTTAACTATTGTAGAGAGAAATTTGGAATTATGACTATAAAACTGTGCAGACCCTCTGACCCAGCAATATCAATACTTAGTCTGCACTCCCAAAAAGATGAAGGAAAAAAGAAATGGACCAGAAAAATATTTTGTGATGACAAAACACCAAAAACTGAAGGGAATGCCATCAGTTGGGGAAATGGCTGAACAACTTATAGTATATAAATTGATGGAATATTATTTATGCTATTAAAAATAGGGGATGGTTTTTAGACAAACCTGGAAGACACATATGAACTTATACAAAGCGAAGAGAAGCAGAATAATTTATACAGTAACAGCAATATTGTAAATAATCTGTGAAAGAGTAACTAAAACACAATGATTAATTACCAAAAAATCCATCTACCTCCAAATAGAGAACTGATAGGCTCAGAGTACAAAATGAAGCATGTTTTTTCCTCATTTTTTTGGGAAATATTGAATAAACTGGAAATGTTTTTCATGACTTCATATGTGTAATGAGTATTGAATAGGAAAGAGGATTAAGGGAAAGAGAATTTAGAACTTAAAATTTAAAAGAAAGAAAAAGGAATGAGGAAGGAAAAAATAAAGGAGAAAAAAAAGAAGGAAAGAAGGTTGGATCAGGGAATCATCAAGAAAACTGAGATGCTTAAGAGTATAAGATTTTAAGATACAGCATAAATCTACAAGAATCATCATTACTTCTATATAGTACTAATAAAAATCAGGGAGAAATTAAGAAAACGTCCACAGAGACAACTACAAAATACCATGGATATCTGGGAGTTAACAAAATTAAGATATATAACATTTATATGAAAATAACATGTTTCATAGAAATAAAGGAGACTGGAGAGATTTCACTGCTCATAGTTTAGCTATATCAACACAATAATTGCCAATACTAACTATAATACAGATTCAGTAGTATATCCAAATTAACCTGGAACATATTTTTTAAAATTAATTAATTCTGAATTTAAATATTAAAACAACAAAGCATTTCTACATCTTTTTCTGCTACATTCTCACCCAGGGGCTGCTTTTTGGACTATATTTTATACGTTGCCACTGAACACAGGAATCTTAAAGGCTACAAAAGCGTCCTGTCTCTGGTCATTTTTGCACTCACTTTGCTGGAAGGTCCCTCTTTTCCTGTTGCATATGATCTTCTGACTGGCTTTTTGGAAGTCCTTAGGTAGAATAAGGCATTTGCTACAATCTTTCATTGAATTTCTTTATTCTTACACAGTCCAGTAAGAACTTAAAGCTTTTACTGAAATAGATATGTGGAAGCAGATATACAGATGGAGCTGTATCAATAGTGCTGTGAAATAATACAGCTCTTCTTGGATTTCAGTTAGAAACTACACAATAAATGTGACTAAATTATCTATCCACTTTGTCTCAGCAATCCTATACAGCCCAAAGAATTAAAATAGAACACACACATGTATATAGCAGCTAAGTGGCACAGTTAGAGAGAACTGGGTTGGAACCAAGGAAAACTCATCTTCCTGAGTTCAATACAGCTCAGATACCAAACTGGTTGTGTGACCCTGAGAAAGTAACTTAACCCTGTTTGCTGGGTTCTTTTATCTTTAAAATAAGCTGGAGAAGGAAGTGGGAAACCATTATACTATCTTTACCAAGAAAACTCCAAATATGGTCATGAAAAGTCAGATGTGACAGAAATAATGGAATATATACATGTACAACAAAATGTTCATAGCATCATATTTTTGTGGTAGCCGAATTCTGGAAACAAATGTCTATGAACCCCAGGAGAAAGGATGAAAAAAACTATGTAAATGTATAGAATATTCTTGTCTGTCAATAAGTAATCAATATATAAAAAGATAGGGGTAGCTACATTGCACAATGGATAGAGCAACAGACCTAGAGTCAGAGTTCAAATCCAGTTTCAGACACATCACGTTTACTAGCTCTGTGTCCTGGGCAAGTCACTTCACCCCAATTGCATCACAGAAAAAAGAAGAAAAAAAATATACAAAAAAATTTTTATTAGTTGATACAGAGGGAAATAAGCAGATCCAAGAGGACAAACACAAAGACTTAAAAAGAAGTTGAACTCACTAATGGAACCCCCCCCAAAAAAAAATTCCAGGAAAACATTTTTGAAATAGCTTGATTGTGGGAATAAAATAGAATATATATATATATATATATATATATATGTAGAGAGAGAGAGACAGACAGACAGACAGACAAGATTTCTATATTAGATGTTTTTGCTTATTTTTCTTTTTCACAAGAAAAGGTTCAACTTAGAACAGGTGTTGAGAAATAACTGACATAAAGATAAGAAATAACAATGAATTTTTTTTAAAAGCACCAAAATAATTTATATAAGTCCAAACTATACAGTTCCCAAAGAAATAAAAAAGGAAAAAGGGAACAAAGCAAAAATATAATATGAAAAATTATTTAAATAGTGATAATTTTAAGATTACTAATTTTGTTTTCCAAATCTATTTTCTTAGTAGTAAAATAATGAAATGCTACATTTTAAGCATTTAGAGTATTATTTAAAATGCTTTTTGTTATCCAGAACTCAAGAATGTTACACTACTCCTATGAGAAATATGAATAGTCAAAAAGAAGTATTGTAACTCATGAGTGGGAATGAAGTAGATACATTATAATGATTAACAGAAATTATACTGCATAATTTTGCCAGATTGTTTTAAACAGTTTGAGTAGTCATCACATACATATAATCTGAAAATTAAGAATGTACTTATGAAAAAAAAATCTGGATACAACTTGAGATCTTCCAAATAAAAAATTTTAATAATAGAATTAATTTTTATAAATTTATAAATAAATAAATAAAAATATATAAAAAAACCAAAACATATCATACTGAAATTAAGTGTGCAAATTTTGTGTTATTTTATATTTTTTATTAAGATTTGCTTTGTGGTTTATTTTTTTAATTAAGAGAGGTATACTTTTTAGATGTACTCCTAACTTTGCAGGAAATAGGATTATCCCATTTTAACAAATACATACAAGTGTTTTAGGAAGATGATTGCTAATAGAGAATCCAAAATTCTACTATTCATATCAAACCTGATTCTTTAGCAGATTCTGTCTGTGATAACTGTTTCTTCTCTGATTTTTCTTGGATTTCTTCATCCAATTGTTTTTGTTGTTTTATAATGTTTCGGGGAACTGGAATACTTTCAAAATAGCCAGAGGTCAGCAGTTTAGACAACAGATCCTTCATATGTTTGTCTAAGAAAAAGAGATGTTAAGAATTAGGAACCTTAAAATCTTTCATAGTTTGCAAACACCCACGCATACACACACATGCAATACATGCATGCACAACAAAATTTTAAAAAACAAAAAAAATTTTAGATTAACCCCAGGAACCAAAGAAACCCTTTTTTTCTTCTATAAGAATAAGATAGACATTAGAAAACAACTAAGTTACCTAAGAACTAGTTTTTATGCCATGCAAAGTTTTATGAACAAAACATTTTTATGCCATACAAAGTTTTATGCACAAAAAAAAGAATGCAAACTGGTTTGGCAAATTCTATAAAAGCATGGACCAACTTAAGGGTTTCTACTGAGTTCATTATGAAACTGGAGTCTAAGCAAAGCCATGACAATTCTTTCCCCCTAAACTCTTACCCAAAGTCATCAATCAACCATCTATAATGTGCTAGGCAATCAAAATACAAAAACAAAAACACAACAGGCTCTACTCTCAAAGAACTTATATTCTAATAGAGACAACATGCAAATATATAGCTAAATACAAATATATACATGTATATGCTTTCACATATGGGGTAAACTAACAGGGGAGGGAAACAGAAAATCCAAAAAGGCTTCATGCAAAAGATGATAGTAGCTAGTAAAAGATTGGGATGGAGCAGGAAAAAATTTAAAGAAATAGGAATGAATTAGAAAGCTACAGCAGTAATTTAGTAAAATGATGAATACCATCTAAACTAGAGGGGTAGCCATGTAAGTGGAGGAAGACATTCAAGTAATGCTGGAGACCAAAAAGTGACAAGTTTTAGTAAAGGATTAGATGACAGAGAATGAGGATAATCTTGTGGGTGGAAAGGAAGTTCTCCCTTAATTCTAGCAGCTTCTTAACTTGTCCTTGTTTCAGGATACTTTGAGTTTGAAATAACTACAGGATTTCAGGTGAAAATATTCAATAGGTAATTGATGATGGTGGACTAAAGGTCAAGTGACAGATTAGGGGATAGATATGTAGATGTGGGAGTCATTTATTCACAATAAATGAACCCATGAGAAAAAAGGAAGTCATTATGTGAAAGAGTATATAGAGAAAAAAGAAAAGGATCCAAGACAAATATTTGGGAGAATGTTTAGTTCGTAGGCATGATAAAATGATGATTAAAAGAGACTAAAGTAGGAGAATGAAGAGAGAACAGAGTAGAGTGGTCAATGACGAATGCTAAAAAGATGTCAAAGCACAAGGATTCAGAAAACACTAGTAAAGATAGCAATTAAAACATCATTGGTAATTCTGAAGAAAGAAAGCATTTTCAATTGAA
The DNA here is from genome assembly GCF_048593235.1 of Sminthopsis crassicaudata. Lineage (NCBI taxonomy): Eukaryota > Metazoa > Chordata > Mammalia > Dasyuromorphia > Dasyuridae > Sminthopsis > Sminthopsis crassicaudata. The sequence goes on along the minus strand of NC_133621.1, from coordinate 239,683,154 downwards.
TAGTGAGGTCAAATGCCGGATGTACCAATAGTGGCAATGGGAATATAGATCTAGTTTTCTAAGAAAATTTAGGAGAAAAAGTTCTGGAAGAAGACAGTGCCCCTGAACTAAGTCGAATGTCATGTCATCTGTTGCCTTCACTCCTATTCACATGCTATTCAACAAACTTAAGAGAAAAAGGGAGAAAAATCTGGAATACAAAGTCTTACAAAAATGAATGTTGAAAACTATCTTTACAAGTATTTTGGGGAAAATCTATTGAAAATAAAATAAAATAAATTTTTAAAAAATAATATCAAAACAATTTGGTACTAAGAAATAGAGTTGTGGGCCAGTAGAATAGATTAGGCACACAATAAATACATTAATAAGCAACCATAATAATCTAGTCTTTGATAAATACAAAGATCTTAATATTTGAAACAAGAAATCACTGAGAAAAATTTCTGGGAAAACTAGAAAGCAGTTTGGTAGAAACTAGATATAGTGCAACATCTCATAACACATGCAAAGATAAGCTCAAAACAAATACATAAAGTGAGATATAATTAAATTAAGAAAACGTGGAATATCTTTCCTGTAAAATCTATGGATAAAAACTTATGACAAAACGAGAGAATATTATGAAATGTAAAATGGAGAATTTTGATAACTCCAAATTAAGAAGGTTCTACAGAGATAAAACCAATGCAACTAATGTTAGAAAGAAAGCAGAAAAATTGGAAATTATTTTTAACAAGTTTCTGTGATAAAGAGTCACATCTATAAGAACACAAATCATTCAAGAAATTAGTCATATATTGCACATATTTAACATATATTTGATTACTTGCTATTAAGGGGAGGAGTGAGAAAAATCTGGAACACAAGGTTTTGCAAGGGTGAATGTTCAAAACTTTTTTGCATGTATTTTGAAAAATAAAAAGTTACTATTATTTTAAAATAATAAATTAGTCATATAGATTTAGTCAGATGAAAAATCTATCACTTTTGATTAGAAAATTGCAAATTAAAACAACTGTGAGGTACCGCCACATACATATCAGATCAGCTAATATAACAAAAAAAAAAAAAAAAAAGGAAATGATATATGTTGGAGAAGATGTGGACAAACTTGGACACTAATACACTGTTGGTAGAATTGTGAACTGATTTTAGATAACAATTGGAACTATGCCTAATTCCTAAATTGCCTAAAAGGCTACAAACTAGTGCATACCAATCAACTTAACAATATTTCTATGTCTGTTAAGCTGAAAGAAATCACAGACAAAAGGAAAAGGACCTCCATATACAAAAACAGTTATAGCAGCTCTTTTTGTGGTGGCAAAGAATTGGAAATTGAGGAATTTCCAATCAATTGAAGAATGTGTGTGTGTGTGTGTGTGTGTGTGTGTGTGTGTGTGTGTGTGTGTATGAGTGTGATGGAATACTATTGTGTTATAAGAAATGAGCAGGAAAGCTTCAGAAAAACCTGGAAAAATTGATGAACTGATGCAAAATAAGAAGAACCAAAATATAGTAATGGCAATATTATACAATGATCAATTGTGAAAACAATTCTGAAGGACATATAATGAAAAAAGATATCCACCTCCATCACTAGTAAGTAGCACAGAGCAGCTATCTGATTTTTGGAGCAAAAACACTTTTGAGATATCAAAGGACTTTTCTTCCATTGATCATTTTTGGTCAAAACATAAAATATGCCAATTCATGTGTATAGTTTATAAGGTAAGACAATGGCATGGTGCTTTTATTTTCAGAACACTTTAACTCATTAAGGCAGACATCCCCAGTTCATAGGACAGTAAACTGAAATGCACAAGTTAAACCTAAGATCTCAGAACTGCAACTAGACAAGAAAAATTTCCAGATTATACTGTCTTATGATTTCAAAGCTTTATAAAATGCTATCCCAACTGATTACAAGTATGTACATTTGTACTAGACAAGGCATATACTGCTGTGATGAGAGTTCTGATCCTCCCCACATTTTTAACCTTTAAACTCAATACTAAACTATACAAAGTCTGGAGATATCTATTAAGTAGAAAAGACTCACATGTTGTTCCTACTACTGCTTTCTCACTACCTTCTAAGAGGTCCCAGAAGTAGAGTGATGACTGTTCCATCTGGTCTTCAACACTGACAATGAAAAGCAGCAAAAATAAAGCAATGTTAGAAGTATATTGTAGCATCAACACATGATGAATTTCTGTCCATATATAGTCAAGGTAATTATTTCCAACTGAAAGGGAAAATTAAATTTGAACTGCTAAAGTAAATTAGCCACTTAGATTCCTAATCTCTGAAACAACCTAATTTAAAAATAAAGAAGCAGCAGCAGTATTCTTTAGGCTAGGGACTTTTGGTTGCCAACATTCATTACATATACTTACCAAAAGGAACTATTAGGGAATAGACAAGCTTAAAATGACAATTTACTGATTGTATAACTAACTCAAGACTACTGATGTCAAATAAGGGAAATTAAATGAGTTCCATCATGGATTAGATAACAGTTGATATTTTGGCAGACAAAAAAGCTTTGTTTAGCCTAAGATAATACATTTACATATTGCCTGAGCCCACATTTAGTAGGAAGAAAAGTGAATAAACTTATACTGGTGATGGCATGAGGAGACAGTATGTCTAACTACAAGAAGTTAAGAATTAATTGAAATTTGTTTTTATCAGTGTTTCAGAAAAAGAACTAAGGAAACTGAATGTAAATCAACACATGCTATGTTCACTTCTTTTTTCTGTTTTCTTTATCTTTCTCATGTTTTTTTTCCCTTTGCTCTAATTTTTCTCTCCCAACATGATTCAAAAAGCAATGTGTATTAAAAATAAATAAATTTACTAGGGAAAAAAGAAATTTATAGCTTTCATAAAGAAATTTGGATTTCTTAGAAATCAGCTCCAAAACAATTAATTTTAAACACACTTTAACAGAATGAAACAAAAATATTACCAAAGTTTCTTAAAAAAAAAAAAGTAAATAAAGATTATTTGTTCAAAACAAGATGGCAAATATAGAAAATTGGAAGGAATGGTATAATGGGGAAGGGGAAAGGAATAAAAAAATTCACCAAAAACTCTAATTTACAGAAATATAATTTTTTTGTGCTTTGCTACTCAGTTTTTACCTATGGAATGACACCTGAATACCAAATATTTCTCCTTTCTGAAGGTTCCAGTACATTAGAACAAGCTAAATTTTGCTTACTCTATTCAAGAACTGAGAAATAAGGACATAAAAACTCCTCAGTAATAAAAAGACCTGTTTTTACCTTAACAAAAAGCTTTTGTGATGCACATTTGAGAGTTTAACAGTTTCACATTAAGGTTAGACTTATATTAAGGCTCACATTAATGTTAGACCCTCAGACAATTTTTTTTAAAGAATCAGTGCTACAATACTAGAATATATAAATAGTGAGAAAAGAACTAGATCTCAATTCAAATTTACCTCTTCCAAATACTATGGCTCTTAATTATAGGATGTGCTGTTCTTCAAAGCTGTTCTTAATTAATTCTCAAATATCAACAAACTAAAACAAAATGGGTATCAGAAGACCCTTTCCATTATTGTACCTCAGACTCTCGTTTCTCTCAGGGCATGTGAGCTTTGAAAACTTAATGAGGTAGTCTAGTTCTCTTGAAGGCAAATACATTGCACCATTCAAGCCACCTTTGAAGTCCTCTAGTACATGTTCTTGTGTAAAGTTCTGCAAGACATACTGAACTTGAAATATAGTCCGGAGCTTCTTTTTCTCAGCCTCAAGTTTTATCATGTGCTCTCTTCTCTGAGCCTTCTTCTGGGCTTTCAGGAGCTATTAAAAACAAATTCCTATTAAAATAATTTGCCATAACTACTTCCCACCAGCAATTTTAGACACAGACAACTAGGCTTGTAAGATTTAGAGCCAAGAGGGACATCAGAAGAATTGTACAGTTTTGTAAACATTGAAAACTATCTTTGCATGTATTTGGAAAAAACAAAATATTATTAATAAGAAAAAGAGAAATAAGACTTCAGAGAGCTAGTTTACTCCCCTCATTTTACAGGAAATAAAATCTTGTAATAGCCGAGCTAGAATTTCATATCATATCTTGACTCCAAATCCAGTTCTTTTCCTACATGATGCTACCTTTATCCTATAAGCTACTGAAATTGTACTAATTTTTTTTATTCATTTTTCCAAATTATCCCCTCCCTCCCTCCACTCCCTCCCCCCAATGACAGGTAATCCCATACATTTTACATGTGTTACAATATAACCTAGATACAATATATGTGTGTAAATACCATTTTCTTGTTGCACATTAAGTATTAGCTTCCGAAGGTATAAGTAACCTGGGTAGATAGACAGTAGTGCTAACAATTTACATGAAATTGTACTATTAAAACATCTAACTCACAACACCTAAAGATCTCAAATATCATAGGACAACTAAAAAAGTTAATAAGATAGAATATGTAGCGAATTCTAATTATACCAATATGTAACAATACTTATTTTTAGCTTTATATTTTCAAAATATATGCATAGTTTTCAACATTTACCCTTGTAAAACCTAGGGTTCCAATTTTTTTCCCTCTCTTTTCCCCCACCCCTATGCCTTTGACAGTAAGTAATCTATGTTAAACATCTGCAATTTTTATATACATATTTCCACATTGATCATGCTGCACAAGAAAAATCAGATCACAAAAGGAAAGAAAAAAAGCAAGCAAACAACAACCAAAAGTGACGTACACTGAATGTGTGATCCACATTCAGTCCCCACAGCCCTCTCTAGATGTAAATGGCTTTCCACATCACAAGTCTGTTGAAATTGGCCAACCTCACTGTTGAAAAGACCCGATCTGTCAGAGTTGATCATCACAGTCTTGTTGCTGTGTACAATGTTCTCTTGGTTCTATTCACTTCATTCAGCATCAGTTCACATAAGTCTCTCCAGGTTTTTCTGAAATCATTCTGCTTTCTTATAAAACAATAATATTCATAACATTCATACACTATAACTTATTGAGCTATTCCCCATGGATGGGCATCCATTCAGTTTCCAGTTCCCTGCCACTAAAAAAAAAGAGCTGCCACAAACATTTTTGCACGTGTAGGTCCTTTTTTCTTTTTTATGATCTCTTTGGGACACAGGCCCAGTAGAGACACTGCTGGGTCTAACAGTAAGCGCAGTTTAATAGCCCTCTGGGCATAGTTCCATATTGCTCTCAGAATGGTTAATTCAGTTCACAACTCCACCAACAATGTATTAAATGTCCCAGTTTTCTCACAGCTCTTCCAACATTTATCATTATCTTTTCCTGTCATGTTAGTCAATCTGAGAAATGTGTAGTGGAACTCAGAGTTGTCTTAATTTGCATTTCTCTGATCAATATAACTAGGTGCTTTTAAGTTTGACAAATAAGCACTTAATTATTTATTATAAACCAGGTACTTTGCAAAGTGCTCTTTTTTTTGAAGAGATAAAGTAAAAAGCAGAAACAATCCTTGTCTTTAAAGGGCTTATATTCTAATAGAGGAGAAGATAAAATTGGAAAAGATAAGCTAAATATAGAGTAAATGGAAGGGAGGAAAGTACTAGTGGGTTAGGGGAGGGTGGTCTGAAGGAAGTAGTAGTTGAGCCAAATCTTAAAGGAAGCCAAAGACTCTAGGAGATAAGAGTTAAGCATGAGAAAGGAAATAGGAAATATAAATATTAAAATGCAGAAAAAAATTAAGACAAAACTAAGTCAAATTACATAAGGTTACCTAGTTAGTTTTAGAACCAGAACCGATTTTCCTTCTTCCTAGACACACTAGTCTATCATCAACCATGAGGAAAACCAATAAAATACAAAGTTTAACCTTAAAAGGTAACCAATATACTTAACATTTCCTAGCTGTATGACCCTGTCACTTAACCCCAACTGCCTCAGCAAAAAAGAAGAATCAAAAAGGTGACCAATTTTTATCAGAGTAACTTAAAAGAAAATTTTTATATATGTGTGTATGTATGTATACATTGTAATTCTCAATATATATTTTGCTTTCTACCGCCCATGGAATAAAAAGAATAACAGGCAAGTACAAAGAGAAAAAGGATCAAGGTGGGCCACAAAAATAGTCAGTTCCAAATAACCAGATGACTTATTTTGCACCAAGACCTACATGAACTTGTACCCCAAGGCAGCACTCCTTAGAATTCTGTACACACCCCTCAAACTGTCACATTAAATAAGCAAATCACACTAAACAATAGTTTTACTTTACTTTTCGATTGGTTACTTCACAATACATGATCATCTAATAGAGAAGAAGAAAAGGCATACTGGCCAGACATATTTAAATCCACTAACTTTTTGGTCACTGGATGTGCATGATAACAATAGACATAGTCAATATGCCTCAATATACAAGGATAGGAAACTCCACTGGTGATTTCATTCATCTAGGAAACTTCCAAGCATATCAATACTCTCTACCAATCCAATTTAACCTTAAAATATTGCCTAGATCTCTGAGAAGTTAAATGTCTTGCTGGGGTTCATGCTGCCAGTATATGTCAGAAATTAGAATCCAGGTCTTTCTGACTTTAAAGCCAACTTTCTATTCATCATGCCATCCATTATGCACTTCATTAACAATAATCAGGCCAAGATATCATTACAGGGCAGAAAAGGGAAAAAAAAGGCAAGTTTAAAGAAACAAATAAAAAATGTTCAGAAGAATCTGACAATGAAACAAGTGATGTTACTTGTTCAGGGTCAAAACTCAAATATCTTGCACACAGAAACAAGCACGACAATTTCTAGTTTGCACATAACCAAATGTGTGTGGATACAATAGTTAAGAAAAATGTTCCCAACAAAACTACAAAGGTATTCCTGTACAGTTAATTTTGAAAAGTATATAAAATATGTTTAATTGAAATAATCTCCAAAGATACTGATAGTAGAAAAATATATAACAGGTGGAAATTATTGTGAAGTTATCTTACAAGTAAGTTATACCATTCACCATTACTCAAACAAACAAAACCAAAACTTTCACAGGAAACAAATTAAAATTTTACTGTAAGAATTGAAAACTGAAGAATATCTCAACAAATGATGGCTGCAATCCATGGAGATAATGGAAAATGATTCCATAAGAGATGAATATGAAGAATTTAGAGAAGATTTATATGAAATGAGGTTGAGTAAAGTAAAAAGATCTAGAAAATTTTATGCAATTAATATAATAATAAAAAAATAGAAAAATAAGAGTTAAACCCAACACTATTCAATTATATCAGGTTTTCTCTCAGAAAAGAGTTCAGAAAAAGCACCATCTTTTTAGAGGTGAGGATTAAAGGTTATGTTGCTTTTCCTCAAACTACTTACATCATGGCTGAGTCCAGAAAAAGTTTTTTGAAGCTCCTTGGCAAATTCCAAGTTATGTAATACTTCTTCATACTTTTCTACTGCTTCCTGTAAAACAATTTAAAATCAAACACTTAACATGCATCTATGTTAAGGTAAGAGTGCTCTACAATTAGAGAAGGGAAAGAGGGAAAAATTGTGTTTGTGTGTGTGCACATGTGTGTGTGTGTACACAGTGGTCTCTTGTAACAAAGGGCAGCAATTCAAAATTCAAAGAGGTATTCATTCATTATTATTTTATGTGGGCTAATATCTCAAAATCTGAGTTTTTTAACACTCCTACTAAGTGTGAGATCAAATTGATTCATAATTCTTCCACATGCACATTTTTTTAAATTGGGACACATGATGCAATAGCAATCTCATTCCAAAATACAGTAGCATTTTTTAAAAAGTTCATTAGGAGCCATTTATCTATTGTTCTAATACCTAACACTTAAAACACAGAATATTCTCTTCATAATAATCTAGATCTGAACCAGGACAATATATATTCAATATTCCAACTATTTTATAAACAAAATTCCATACCACAACAATAGTTAAGAGAAAAGATGAGGTTCATTAATGAATTTAAATGCCAACAAGTATTTATTAAGCCACTGTATTAGGGCAGAGAGAATACAAGTACAAAGATACAACAATTCCTACTGGAAAGAGATATTCTAATGGAGGAGATGACAAGTACATATACAAATACATATAGTGTAAACAAAAAGTGATTATTTACAAAGTATTTAAATAGAAGGCAGGTAGAGAGGCTGACAGGGGAAGGAAATCTGAATAGGCTAGTTATACTTCATACATAAGATGGGGCTTGAGCTGCATCTTAAAAGCAAGAGGTAGAAATGAAAAGGACATTCCAATAACAGGGGATGTCTAGTGAAAAGGCAAAGAAAAAGGAAATAGTATCCTGGATGAAGAACAAAGAGTTCATTTTGGCAGAAATCAAAGAGTGGGGGAAGGAAATAATAAGTTGGCAATAGGTTTTTAAAAGTTAAACAGAGGACTTGATATTTGATATCAAGAAGCAATAGGAAGTCATGGCTACTAGTTGAATGGAAGAGTCACGCGTTTTAGGAAAATTATTTTGGCAACAGTGTGCAGGATGGAATAGAGTGGGAAGAAACTTGAAGCAATCACGAGGTTGTTGAAATAATCTAGATTATTGGTGGACAGAAGGAGTCTGAAGTGATAGGAATTTACATTACTTAAATAGGTTATTCGAAATGCAAGTGAGATTTAATTTAGCCATTATGTTAATTTTAAGAGATCACTTCAATTCTATAAAGCATCTTTCCCACAACAAAAAACCTCCATTAGACAAGATGTGCAGCAGAACTTGGGAAAGATTTGGATGTTAAATCATTTTTCCAAGGTCCACAGCTTAATGTTACAAATGTCAATGCTAGAAAAAATCCAAGTTTGCTGACTGAATTTAATGTTGTTTCTACAGGGTGCATGATCATAGTAGCTCCTTTAAATATTTTAAATTATTTAAAGTATTTCTACAAAGGAAAGAAAATGACCAAGAACAAGATACTTTAGTGATATTTACTAGTTACAATAGTATATTCCATTCAATAAGATTTAAGTATCTGCATTTCTAAAATATGGGGAAACTGACATACTAATACATGTTGGTAGAGTTGTGAAATGATCCAACCATTCTGAAGAGCAATTTGGAACTCTTCTCAAAGGGCTGTCCAACTGTGCATAGCCTTTGACCCAGCAGTGCCACTACTGAATCTTCATCCCAAAGAAATCATAAAAGAGGAAAAAGGATCCACATGTGCAAAAATATTTGTAGCAGCGCTTTTTGTGGTAGCAAATAATTGGAAATTAAGTAAATGCCCATCAATTAGAGAACGTTATGTTATATGAATGTAATAGAATACTACTGTTCTATAAAAAATGATGAACAGGATGATTTCAGAAAAGCCTGGAAAGATTTACATGAATATATATGCCGAGTGAAACAAGCAGAACAAGGAAAACATTGTACACAATAACATCAGGACTGTGCAATGATCAACTAACTATAATAGACTTGGTTCTTCTTAGCAGTTCAGTAATCCAAGGCACACACAAACTTTGGATGGATAATACAATCTGCATCCAGAGAGATTACTATGGAGACTGAATGTAAATCAACACCTGCTGTGTTCATTTTTTTCCTTGCCTTTTTTTTTCTCTTGTTTTTTTTTTTTCTTCATGGTTTTTACCTTTTGTTCTGATTTTTCTCTCTCAACATGATTCATATGAAAATATGTAAAAATTTAGTTTTATGTACATATATATATATATATTTAGTTACATGGATAACTAAAAAAATGTTGGTTTACATGTAACTGGGTAAAATTAAAATGAAAAAAATTTTTTAAATACAATGAATTCACATTAAATTAAAGCCAACAAGATTAATCCAATAAGAAACATTGGAAAGCATTGAGCACATTGCCTGACACATAGTAAGTACTATTAAAAAATTAGCTATTATTATCAACCATTTTTTCCCCCAAGGAATATATTTCACATAACAGAGGGGCCATTTGGTCCATATTTAAAATTTTAAGTCACACAAACTAGATGGCCCATAAGTGAGAACTCTATAGATCCTTGTGTTATCTAGAACCTGGGTTCTCTCACCTTTAGAGACAAAAAGTTACAGTTTAAAAAGCTTTAAAGTTGATCCAACTCACAGTTAGAAAAAATAAGCCCCAGAAAAAAGAAAGAAAAAGAAAAGCAAAAGCACAGTCAAGAGTTGACTTCTTAACTCTAATTCTACAGAAGCTCTCATTATAGAGAGGCTGGGGGCCTTGCAAGATACCCTTAAAAACCGACTATAAATCTCAGCATGAATGATATAGCTTCCTCAAAATCCAAGTCTGAGCCCCCATCCCTAAAAAGCACAAATCCAACAATGTTATAAAGTGGCAATTTGGGGTTCAATATAAAGGAAAAAAAATCTTAATATTGAGTGTTTTCTAACAGTAAAACTAGAGTTTAAATTCAGAATGTAAATAAGAGTGGAAAGAACCTGGAGTTTAAACAAAAAAGCAGAGAGAAATTATTTTGACAGATAGAAGGGCAAAATAAAAAATCTATTTAGGTATGCCAGTGACCTAATAAAGAGAGCAATCTTTACCTAATGCATCTTTGTGAATTTATCAAGACAAAGTTAAATGACAAGTATATAAATATCATACATACTCCAAAATTCCTCCTATAGCAGAGCATGCATAAAAGAATGTCATTAGGTACTAATATTATAAGAACAATACAAGGGTAACTAAAGTCATTTGACCTAAGTCATTGTTCTTCCCTCACTTGCTCTGGTGATAATGTCAAGAGAAAAGGAAAAAATGACTCAGCAAAAACTGCCAAGAAATCCTCTTTGGGGCTTGCTGAATTTGTTTTCTCATTTTTGGATAGTACCTTTTTGATAGTAGTTGAAGAAAAGAACAAACTTTATTTCAACTGATACTGCTTCAAATTAAAAGACAAAATTCACTCAACATATTAAGAACATGCAGGGGAAAGTTGGCTATTCTCCAAAACGGAGAGGAAGAAAAAGAATTACCTTGAAGCACACCAAACAGACAGTTACTAACAGAAACTAATAGCAAGTATACTTAAGAAATCTCAGAGACAGGAAGATTCAATGAGGCTTTTACTCTACTCAGTATATCTTCATTTCTCTTCCTCTTTCTACAAAATCTTGAGCCCTATCAAATCCAGAAGGCTTTTTCCCCTTAAAAATTAGAGCACCAGGGGGCAGCTAGGTGGCGCAGTGGATAGAGCACCAGCCCTGAATTCAGGAGGACCTGAGTTCAAATGTGATCTCAGACACTTAACACTTCCTAGCTGTGTAACCCTGGGCAAGTCACTTAACCCCAGCCTCAGGGGGGAAGGGGGGGGGGAATTAAAGCACTAAGTTTTCTGGAAAATGACTTTTACTTACCAACTGATCTGAATTGAGTGGCTCTCCATTTTTCAAGCGATCCTTATAATCTTCTAATTTGAGCTACAAATAGAAAAACTTTTAGTTTGACAAAAAGTAAAGTCTAAAGATTAAGTTTTTCTGAATAAAGTTAACCTGACTACTGTATATAAGACATTTTGATAAATGTTCAGAAAACAAATGAAAGACAACAACCCTGTACTCAAACATCTAACTGAAATGAGAGCCAAGAGATATGATAACTAGGGTATAGGGTAAAAATGTAATAGGTGTGGAAGAAAGATTAAGAAAGATTTGAGGGAAAGATCATTTTCAGCTGTGAGGAAGAGAATCAAATCAAGTAAAGCAACATAAAAGCAATAATACCTAATACATTCCTTAAAGGAAAGATTAATAAACAAATATAAACAGTAGTATATACTAGGTTTGGGTTTGGCTAGGAATAGAGGAAGAAAAAAGGGAGAAAAATGGAAGCAGAATGAGGCTGGTTGAGTGGCTAGTATTCTAGTTTGTTAAAAGACAGAAAAGTATGAAATATGGCTGGAAAGATATGCTGGAGTCAGATTATGGCTGGTCTTAAATAATAGAATGAAGAATTTGTATCTTATCTGGAAGCAACAAGGATCCAAGGAAGATTTTTGGCATGGAAGTGACTGACCCAACCCAGCATTAGAAGCATTTTAGCAGTTGCTTAGATGAATTGTAAAAGGGAATAAGAGAAGACACATTGATAGATTATCACAATAGCCTGAGCAAAAGGAAATAAGGATATAAACAAAAGCAGTGGAAAGAAAGGGATAAAAGTGAGAAATACTGTGGAGGCAGAATTGAGGGGACTTGAAAAGGAAATAAATATGGGGAATAGAGAAGGAAAAGTGAAAGATAATTAAGATTAAGTGGTGGTCAAAGCCAGGTACAGTTTTTGGGTATATTGTTTTTGATGACTTGACAGAATACCCAGCAATATCTGGAAGCAGTTCAAGATAACAGAACTGATCTTAGGAGGAAAAGATTTTAGTTGTTTATATAGATCTGAACATCAACTAGACACATCTAGCCATGGAAATATTTCTGAAAATTCCCCATGAAACTCAAGTTAAAATTAAGTCGCGTATCTATAAGATTAACACTTGATTAAGGTAGTAAGCAAACTAAGAAGTTTGCTAGTTGAAGAATTTATTTATTTTATTATTATTATTTTATATTTACTGAGGCAATTGGGATCAAGTGACTTGCCTAGGATCATACACAGCCAGGAAATATTAAGTCTCTGAGACCACATTGGAACTTAGGTCTTCCTGACTTCAGGGCTGGTGCTCTATCCATTGTGTCACCTAGCCGCCCCTGAAGAATTTATTTTAAAAAACTGACAACTTAGTGCTACTATTTTAAATGCTATTTCAAAGCCTTTACAATTACAGCAAGAAGTGGGGAAGGGGAGAAGAAAACACATAATTGTTTAATCAAATTAGGTAAATTAAATACCTATTATAAAATGAAAAAGAACATCTCTTCTTAAAATATTTTTAGTAGCTTTTTATTTTCAAAATACATGCAAAGATAGCTTTTAATACTCACCCCTGCCAAACCTTATAGAACATCTACTCTTAAAGACTTTATGATTTAGTGGTATAAACTATTTCCATTACTGGCACACATTTAAGACTATATTACTAAAATAAGATCTTTGAAAGAAGGGGAAAAAGTAAATATATACTGGGAAAAAAAACTGATTATAGAGGCTTTATGTGTTGGAGCTGGAGGCAAAGGCAAGGAAGAGGAAATATAATGTATATTCTGACCAATAATATGAAGCTGAAGTAGAAAGAGGTCCAACTATAAATATATTAGCAATCAGAAAATGGAGATATTTTCAATTAGGTAAAGAGTCACCAGAGAAATATTATCAGGGAAAGTTTCATAGAAGTGCCCACCTAGGTGGGCACTTGACAGAAAAAAAAAGTATAAAAAAGGTCAAAAGTGTGGGTTGAGTGAAAAGAAGAGGAGAGTTAGAGAATAACAGAAAGAGATCATGCAGAACAGAGCAGAGAGGTAATCAGTTTGGTTTGAACCAAATAACGGCTAATTATTTTTAAGGTTTGCAAATCACATATATGATCCAATTTGGTTGCCACATTAACCCTCAGAGGTAGGTGAAATTATTTCAAGAGAAATTAACTGACTTGTCCAGGGTCACAAGTTAATTAAGAATCTGGGGCAGAATTCAAACTTGATACTTCCTGATCCTAAATACAGTGGTCAATCCACTACAAGGCAAAAATATTGGAATGACAAAGTGCTTTAAGCAACATAGGGAGCTTGTTCTATACTTGCAAGGTAATGGGAAGTCACTAAAGTTTTATTTATCTTTTTTAATTAGAGGGAAGTGATGTGATCAAAACACTGCATTAGTAAGATTACTTTGGCAGCTAAGTGACGGCTGAATTAGGGAGGAAAAGCAACTGATGAAGCAAGACCAGTTAAGAGACTATTACAATTGTTCAAGCAAAAAGGGATGAGGTCCTGAAGTAGGATCACTGCCATCAATTGGAAATAAAGAAATAGATGCTATATTTTGGGAGGCAGAATCAAATCAGCAAGACCAGCAAATAACTGAATGAGAGAAATAACATAGAAAGAGGAGTCAAAGATATCTGGTTTGGGGTGACTGGAAAAATTCTTGCTTCCATCAGAAACAGAAGTTGGTATAATGGCAGAAGGCAGAAATAAGGAGTTCATTTTTGGAAATATTGAATTTTCAATGTCAGCAGGACATCCAGTTACTGAAATCTAGCAGATTTTTAGAAATATGAAACTATAATCTTGGGGAGAAATAATAGCTGGACATAAAAATTTGGGCATTTAAGAATCTAGAGATGGAACTGAAGCTACAGTAAGAAATAACATGCCGGAAAAAAGGTCCTACAGCAAAAGTTGGAGGATACCCAAATGGAGGGCAGAAAATGAAATAGAACCAGCATAGAAGAAAAAGAAGGAATGGTTAAGAAAGAAGGGGAATCCACACCACCTGATGTTCTGTTGATGTCAAAGAGGATGAAGAAAGGTGAGGCAAGAAACTGAAAGAGAATAGTTTCAATAAAATGACAGGGATATACAAAACTGAAATGGGATTAAAGATGAAGAAATAATTATAATCTATTTATCCTAGGTTTTTTTGGTGAAAGGGAAAACTGACTCTTCCAGTTATCTTTTGTGATAATGAAGGGCAAAGGGGAAGCAGGGGAGGGATACTGGGCATGTCTGAGCATGTCTGTGGACCAAAGAAAATGGAGAGATTGAATAGCTATTAGAGAAAATGAATGATTTATATTGGATTATTTGCTGTCTAAGGGAGAGGAGTATAGGGAAGGGAGAAAAAAATTTGGAACACAAGATTTTGCAAGGGTGAATGTTGAAAACTATGCATGCGTTTTGAAAATAATTTTTTTAAATAAAAATCTTTAAAAGAAAAAAAATGAATGATTGATGGAACAAGGTCATAAAGAAAAAAGGATGTCAGGAATATAGGTATAGTGATTAACCTTGGCAAGGAGGTTCATTTCATGCTCTAATATCAAAAGGAAGAAAAAAAGAAATGGATGACAGTGAGAAAAGTGTTTCCGAAAAATATGGGAAATGAGCACACTTGTCTCTCACACACACACACACACACACACACACACACACACACACACACACACACACACCCCCCCCATACACCCATATATTATCTCAAAAGTGAAAAATCTTTTTTTGAGAGTAATTTATAGTCAGGTACTTAGAAGCAAGATTTGGAAGAGCCCATTGTTCAGCATAGAGGGCATCCAGTCCTTGTATTAGTTCAATTAACTTATATTAGCTCAGTTCTTTGAGTTTTGTTGTTTGCTTCAATTGTACTTTTTCCTAATGTGCCAAGTCCAAGAGTAATGCTTATTTTGATAATAAATTCAAGAAAAGCAACACATGAAAACAACACTCAGAATGAATAAAAGAAATGATAAATCTTTAGTGTTACTGTATTTATTAATACCATAACCTTATATACTCACTATCAAGCACTTGATTGTATTCCTATAACATGGTATTAAACACAAATCTAGTTAAATACAGTTGAAATTATGTAGTACATGATTTAAAGGCCTTTACTCCTAAATTGCCAAAACACAGAAGACATTGTCCATTATTTGCATAAACCATACTACTCACCTGTCACCATAGTGACCTAAATTTTGTCAGTAAAACTGATGAATTTGTGCTGACCCATTCACATGACTACTACTCAGATCAGGTTCAGTCTATGGCAAAAAGGAAGCTACAAGTAACTGACCTTTCTAGGTACTAAAATCTATGACCCCAGAAACTATCTCCATAGTAACCCAACAACAGAAGTACCATTCAAATAACACGAACACGTGTATATATATATATATATATATATATATATATATATATATATATATATATATATATATATATATATACACACACACATACATACATTTCTACCATAAAACAACTCCTAAAGTTTTCAGTAGGACTTGATTTCACCTTTATATTTCAATATTTGAAACTCAGGGCCATAAAATCCACATAGTGAGTACCCCCATTTAGACTACCAAAAGGGTATTCTATAATTATCAATTTAGCAATTATTTAATAAATGAAATTATATTAAAGAAATAAAATTTAATATATGAAATAATACTTGAATAGTACCCCTATGATTCAAAGAAATTAGTTATGGCATGAATTTGGAATTTTTACATCAGCCTTTGCAGTCATATCAGGCCATTATTAATTTTTTCACTTTCGATAAGCATCTCTAAAAAAAGATTCATTATCTGTGTCATATCTGAGCTACAGACTAGTACTGCTAGAACAATGTTCCAAAGTATCATTCTTCCCATCATTGCTGCAGCTACACTGCAATAACTACTGCAGAAAGAACACAAGCAAAAAAAGGATGGATGGGGTTTTCAAGCCATTAGTACTCTCCTAAGCAATGCCCTTCTCATTAAAAAATAAAAAAGATGAATGCTCTAATATCGAAGCATTTAGACAACAGCATGCAAAGTAATTAACAGCATAAAGTATACACATTTTAGCTAAAGTGGTAGTAAATAAATCTCAACTTTGTTTTGTATGCACACTAGATCTTGATTCTATTCTTAGAAGGGAAGATACCCAAGTTAAACATGAATATTTTTGTTGTGAAAGATCCCACTTAACAAACTTGAAAAAGTTACCTTCTTTTTTTCAATATTCCTAATCTTGTGTTTGAGACATATGAGTCCATTATCAATGTAGGTCTCATAGGCCTGGGAAGAAGTTACCACTGAATTCAGAGCAGACCGCAGGGGACTTAGGGGAGTCTGGCTCTCCCCACATTGGCTGTGATTCATTTGCTGCTTGGCTGATTTCATATTCCCCACTTTTCTCTCCTCTGAATGGCCTGAAGGTAAGTGGCTACATAAAGAGAACGAAGAAAGCAGCACCATTGAAACAGATGTAGCTAAAATAAGGGAGTGAGGGAAGAGAGACAAGCATTAGCATAAACAGACAAAAGATAAGCACAAATTAGAATTTAAAAAAAAAAAAACCCTCATACCACAAAATAAATATCTAATTCCACCCTCTCAAAATTCTCTATTATTGCCCATGTCCCCTCCCCCAAATTCAAATTAAGTGAATTGCCCACTGCTGAGTCTCCTCCCACCAGTCTTTATCATAGTATTTGGTGCCAAAGACTGGTCTAAATTAGAGATTATTCCTGTAAAAAGGACAAATATCCACACAGGCGATTATTTCAGAAAATTGAGCTTTAATGAGGAAGGCAGAACTGCAAACAGAGTCATTGAAACGGCCAAACTCGAGATATTTTTCAGACAAACATTCCACATGCCAAGATGTGCAGGACTCAACCCTGTCAGAAACTTAGGGTCAGCCCATTTTAATTCTTTAATGAAAAAGCCTCCCAGGCAACTTTCAAGAAGTTAAGATCCAAGCTTAAAAATTAAAAGCCTAGGCTTGCACCTTCGGTTCAGTTTTCAGGTAATTAATGGGAGCAAAAGCACCTTTACAGGAATGCAGCCAGCCCAGGGGATGCTACCCCCTCGTCTACCGAAGCAGGCAGGCTCGGGACTAGGCGGACCTCGGGAGCGTCCTTTTTAACAAGCTCACTAACTTTCCCAGGCTAACCCAGATCCATCTTTAGTTAACAGCCGTCAGCTGCCCATCCTTCCTTCCCTAGTTAATAGCTGTGTCAAAGATGAGTTGTTTTGCCTTCACTAACCATCCCATTCCTTGAAAAGCCTCTCTCTCCCCGACTCCAATCAAGTGCAGGCAGGGACGGGCTCGGACCTCACCTCGATCCCCGAATCTACTTGGGTTCATGGATGGGGGGGATGAGCTGGCAACACCCCAGCACCCTTCCACCCCTCCAAATGTTCCTACCTAGCAGACCGTCGCAGAGTGGCATAGGATTTTTCCATTAAAGGAGAGAGGGGAAAACAATAAACAAATAATACTGCCCTTGACCTGCTCTCGCCACGAGGCCTTCCCGCGCTCCTGCATCGCTATTCTCCAGACCCCCCACCCCCCAAGAGGGGAGAAAGCCGCAGCCGCCGCTGCCTCCCTTTCCGCCGCAACCAAGGGATGCCCTCACCTCCACACCCCTGCGCACGCTCGCTGCAGCTCCAGAGGCTGACGCTCCGGCTCCCAGGCTTTCCCCCTGATGGGCGCCGACGCCGCTCAGGCTGCTCGGGAGACGCCAGACGCGTTAGCTTTCCCCTTCTCGACCCTCTTTCTCCGGGTGGCTGGGGGCGCGGCAGCGACGGCAGGGCCGCTACGCCTTCCAGGCAACTCCAGCCCAAGCGAAGGCTCAGGCCCACCCTCCCCAGCTGTACGGCTTTTATAGAGTCCCCGCCCCGCTTCGTTTCCCCACCCGGAGCTAGCTCGCCAGCCTACTCAGCTGCTCCTCCCCTCCATCCAACCGCCGAAACCCTGCCCTTCTCCTGCGGCCAGATAACCAAGCCCGCACTCTTCCTAACCTTTCTCTGGCCAGATTTCTCTGCGGACATCTCAGGGTATCGAACCTATCCCTGCCCTTCTCCCTGTGGGAGACCTTCTACTAGGCAATGGATTATTCCCAGAGATAAAATGATCTATTCCCAGAAATAAAATTGGCAAAGAGAGGGAAAGAGTAAAGAAAGAAATCTGGAGTTAATCCTGCTGGAAAGGGCACGTTTAAGGAGTGACTGCATTACAGTAAAGAAAGACACAGCTAGCCTGGGCCTTTAAATTCTGTCCTTCAGGGCAGGGATTTGGTGTGGACTGGACAGCCTGAAGAACTCTTACACTGTTCCAGGTTTTAACATCCATCATCGAACATTTACCAAGTGCTGTATCCAGTACTAAACAAGCCACTAAGGAAAACTGGAACCTTCCGGTGACCCAGATCATTTAACTTCTCAGCTTCCTAAGTGGTTATCTAGGACTGCAGCATAGTCGCTTATCTGCTCTGGAAGAGAAGGAAATTTGCATATAGACACTCTCTCTTGTCCGAGATCCCTGATGTTGTGGGTGCCAGAACCTGTGTGATCATTATTCCTTTTTTCCCTCCTCTGTACTGCCACGTACGAACTACTTGAACACTACATATTTCCATGAGTGTATATACTTTAAAGTTTGGAAATTAACATATTCATGGGTCCCCAGATCCATGAACTTCCCAAAAGAAAATGACCATTAAAAGTCCTTATTCAAGTTATTATGAATTAATTTACAGATAATCACTGTAATCAAATAAATCTATGGTAAATATGCAAGAGTGGGGGGGGGAAGCAGTATCAGCCTGGTAAAACAAAAAAAAAGTGAAATTATGTTCTTCATTTAGTATATACCATTTTTTAAAAATTTTAAATCTGATGCTTTAAGATTTTCTAATGGAATATAAGTAAAATGTTAACTACATTTAATAATTCCAGTTGGCAAATTTTAGTTATTGTGGTCAGCAGTTACTCTTGAACTTATGGATGCTTTACAAATAAGTTTAATTATGAGTCCTGAATTAAGCAGAAATATTTTAGATAAAAGACAAAAAGAGAAAGTTCAAGAATATAATCAGCGGAATAATGATTAGTTTTCAAATCTTTTCCAAAAAATACAGAGAATGTTATTTAATTCAACATTCTTTATATATTTTGCTATTGATAACCTTCCTTTTTTTTCCTTTTTGTAAGATTTATGTGTGTGTGTGTGTGTTTTGAAGCCTTAATAAGTTACACTAATGTTTAATTTTAGTAGCAAGTCCCTGAGTGCATATGTGACTTAATGGAGGGTCAAACCCTGGATTATTCATTTTCATCATCACTTACAGCCAGAGCAAGATAAACAGATGCTGCAGAATGTGAGAGAAGAACATTGTGCTGTTTTCCATGACTGCACAATAAATAGGGGCCATAAAAAGAGAAACAATGAACATGACTCCTTTTGTTCAGTAGGCTGGCCTGGATTTGCTAGGATTTCTATAAATAGAGGCTCATAGTTTTTTCTTGAACTATATTCAATTCAACTCAACAAACATTCATTAAGTGTCTAGCATGTACAAGGCACTGTGAAATGCTGCTGATAACAAACACAAAAATGAGAGCGGCCCAATTCTCAAGTATCATATTCTACTATATAAATACAATATTTTAATCCAACAATTTAATTCAACTGTCTCAGTCACTGGGGACAAAAAAACCCAAAATGAGCTCCCCCCTCAAATTCAAGTTTTTGCAATAAGAATTCACTATTTGACAAAAATTGCTGAGAAAATTGGAAAGCATTTTGGCAGAAACTAAGGCCAACATCTCACACTACCAAAATATGGTCAAAACTGATGCATGATTTAGATATAAAAGATAATATCATAAGCAAACTTAAGAAGTATGGAATATTACACTGATACATTGTGGGTGGAATTGTGAATACATCCAGCCATTCTGGAGAGCAATTTGGAACTATGCTCAAAAAGTTATCAAACTGTATATCCTTTGACCCAGCAGTGTTACTACTGGGCTTATATCCCAAAGAGATCTTGGGGAAGGGAAAGGGACCTGTATATGGAAGGATGTTTGTGGCAGCCCTCTTTGTAGTGGCCAGAAATTGGAAACTACATGGATGCCCATCAATTGGAGAATGGCTGAATAAATTGTGGTATATGAATATTATTGTTCTGTAAGAAATGACCATCAGGATGATTTCAGAAAAGCCTGGAGAGACTTTCATGAACTGATGCTGAGTGAAATGAGTAGGACCAGGAGATTGTTGTATACTTCAACAACAATACTATAAGATGATCAATTCTGATGGACGAGGCCATTTTCAACAATGAGATGAACCAAATCAGTTCCAATGAGCAGTAATGAGCTGAACCAGCTACACCCAGCAAAAGAACTCTGGGAGATGACTATGAACCACTACATAGAATTCCCAATCCTTCTAATTTTGTTTGCCTGCATTTTGGATTTCCTTCACAGGCTAATTGTACACTATTTCAAAGTCTGATTTTTTTTGTACAGCAAAACAACTGTTTGGACATGTATACATATATTGTATTTAATTTATACTTTAACATATTGAACATGTATTGGTCAACCTGCCATCTTGGGAGGGGGAAGGAGGGGAAAAATTAGAACAAAAGGTTTGGCAATTGTCAATGTTGTAAAATTACCCATGCATATATCTGGTAAATAAAAACTATTTTAAAAAAAGTATGGAGTATTTTAACTGAGATTTATGAATAAGGGATCATTTCTGAAAAATAAGAGATAGCATTATGGCATATAAAATAGTTGAATAATGTTACATGATTATGATGGAATGCTATTTGCTATAAGAATGATGAGCAGGATGCTTCCAGAAAAACCTGAGAAGACATGAATTTATACAAAAGGGAAGTGAGCAGCACCAGGAAAACAGTAACCCAATGATGTATGAGAACAATCATGAATGACTTAACTAATCTCAGCAATGCAATTGGAGGGGGAGGAGAACTGTTCCCTTTAAGATTTTCACTCTGAGATCGTATCCCCTTTTCTGATCTCAGAGATCAGGATCTCCCAGGCTCCAAGGAGTTGAGACAGAGCCCAAACCTTTCAGGATAAGAGAAGTAATACTATTCAGGGGCAAATCAACTCCCATAGAAATTCTAAATTCTCATTTAATTTAGGAATCCTTATCTGATCAGCTTGAATTGTCCTAACTCCCATCAAGATACCCAATACAACAGCCTCCCTCAACTAGTCAACTTGCCATCTGCAAAACGCATGCACCTTGTTAGGATCCTGCTCGCTGAGCATTCTCAGTGCCAAAACTCCATTTCCAAATAGAACTCTGCCACTATAGAAGTCAGTCCCTTGGAAACTGATTTCTATCTAACAATAAACTTTCATTTTGCAACTAATAATTCGGGAATGAGTGAATTCTTTCACTCTAAACCTGTGGCTGGTTTAAAGGGGCTATTTAACAACGCTCTTATTGCCACTAACCTCTTGACCACCAGAAATTGAGAGCATTCAAACCACATCACAATGATGCAAGACAATTCTGATGGATGTATAGTGGAAAATATTTTCCACCTCTAGGGAAAACTCTATGGAGTGTGAATGAAAAATAAAGCATACTTTTTTTCTTTATTTTTGGTGTTCTTGGGTTTTTGGGTCTGTGTTCTGCATTTTCTTTTGCAACATAGCTAAAATGGAAATATGTTTTGCATGACAGCATATGAATATGTGTATATATGAGTTCCTGCCCTAAAGGGTTAATATTTGATTGAGGAGTGTGTCAGGGCTTTGAAAAGGCAGGAACTAACATGTTCTGACTGTTCAGGCAGAATAGACAGAAGCCTATTTGATATTAATATGAAATATGTAAAGGAGATAACAGGAAATAAGCCTAAAAAAGTAGATAGGTCCAAAATTGTGAAGAATCTTAAATGACAAATCACCAAAGGATTTTAAATAGTGTAATGAGATAGTCAAACCTGAGTCTTGAAAGATTATCTTGGCTTTTATATGGAACAGTGATATTAAATAAGAAATGGCTCCAACTGTCCACATATTGACTTAGAAAACCTCACAATTAACAAGTATTTGTGTGTAACTGTGCTTTTATTTATTTTGTTAAATATTTCTCACTTAAATTTTAATCTGGTTCCCAAAGTTTTCTGTGTTTGACATCTTTGGTATGGAGGATAAATGAAAGGAGATTAGAAGCATGAAAAACAACCAGGAAGCTATTACAATTCCAAATGACAAGAATTTGAAGTAGGATAAATATTGTGAATACACAGAAGGGGACTTGTTGTTCATTGGTGACATGAAGCATTTTGGAACATCTTGCAAGTCTGAAGAACACTGATTCTTGACTTTTTATGCCTTTAGTGACAAGAAAGCCATGGCAATGTAGTCACAGGCCACCAGGAAGCAGTATCATTAAAAATGTGGGTTGAGCCTTAGTTCTCTGAGTCAACTAAATCTTGGGAACAGTTTACTTGCCTTTTAGGTTAAGAAAAAAAAAAAAAAAAAACAACCCAAAACCCAACAGCCTGATTTACACAGAGGAAGGAATTCTGATAGTGAACTTATCACAGAAGGAAATTCCAATACAAAAATTTGATCTTTCTCTGCAAAGAAATAATTTTCAAATAAACTTGAAGAATCCTCATATAACAATTCATTGTCATAGAGCAATCTTCAATTCTGTCTAGTTTTCTTTATTATTCAATTAGGATACACAGTTTTTCAGATTCATTAAGTTTTTTAGCAGCCAGAAATGTTTGAAATTGCATCCAAAATAGCCAGAACAATTTTTTGTCTTTTGAAGTTAAAAGATTGTTTATAGGTTTCAGGGTGTCATTTTGGACAAAAGACAAAATATATTCAATTGTTTCCCATTTGAATATTTTGTGACCACCCATAAATCTCTTTTCTGTGACTTTGAAATTGATTTTGATCAGATTCCAACTAGATAAGGAAATTATCTATAGTAAACAACCAAGATTAGTTCTGATGGCTAGCCATTATATTTTATATTGTCCATGCAGTTTTCTTCTGGATGTTGATTTTGGGAGTGAGTCCGTTAAGAGTCTAAATTTATTCATATGTCCCAAAAATAATTTTTCCAGTAGCTATTAAGGAAAGAGTAACTGTGCGGGATGGGTGCTAGACCCCTTTTCCCAAGTTAACTAATCAGAGACATCTTCAGGTACAATGAGAAAGCATTTATTTAATCCCTGTAGGGAGAACCCCAAACTCACTTGGGAGCCATCCCAACTCCTGCCATATGCTCCTGAACCTGGCCAGCTTCCAACTTGTCCAAGGTTTAAAAAGCAAAAGATCTGAACCTTTTCATTAGATAGACTAAAAAGATGTAACCATCCTTGACCAATGGTCATCAATCTTGTCTGCTTCCTCTGGGTCAAGTCACTTCCTGTAACTTCACTAACTTCCTACATCCAAGGTTCTTTGGACTCATTGGAACCATTTAGGGTTCAAGGTCTGAGAATAGGGAAAATATGACTGCCTGAAACCCAAGGATCAATTGGGTATGGGGATCATGTGACTTAGGCCTAGTCTCATAAACTTGAGAAAACTTTATCCAATCAGTTCCATTCAGTATTTACAATTCACCATATCCTGCAAGTTTTACTATCTGTTTTCACAATCACTTCAATAGAGCCATTAGAACAATCTATGAGATAGAAAATGGAATAATAGATATCTACCATAACTTCTGAATCATAATGATGTAAAAGCTGAACTAAAGTAGGTAGAATTTGTTTAATACCTTCTATTGAGTGAGTAGGTCATATTAGGATAAAGATTTTAAGTTGCCTGTATAAGCTATAAGTAAACACATGCTAATAATGATATAATGGAACAAGAAAATATTGAGCTATACTTGATAATGATGATGTCTCTACAGATTGAACCATCACCTATAAAGTTTCCCAAATTCCATATATTCTCTTCACTAATTGAACCAAGACAAGTCAAAGACAAATAAATGCAAGCATAGGATATATATGTGATTGCTCTTAACTATAAAAACAGTTTGGCTTATATGAATTATGAACAGAAATCATTTCTAGAATCTGACCTAAAGTCTTCCAAAAGAGGATGTGATTTCTGTATTTATAAAGCATAACTAACTTTTGTAGGGAAGTTGATAATTTTGTTACCTACTGTGACCTGCCTCTATAGAGGATACTAGGTTAAAATATTGTCAATCTTGAAAATAAATGATTGACAAGTCACAGAAGTATTGCAATTGCTGTTAACTTTAAAACTAGCAAAGATCTCACACAGGTTATCACAACCACAGTTAACGCTGCAAAATAAATAAATAAACAAATAAACAAACAAACAAATTAATAAATAAAGCCAAAGACTTTGTAGTCTCTTAATAGCAAAAAAACTTTTTTTATTCTGTTGAGGAAGTGAGACTAGATGCACTTTAATGTGGTCAAATTTTAATACATATTGGTTTTACAGTAAGTTATAACACTGAGGGGTAATAGGAACAATGAGACAAGGTTGATTTATAGCAAGGCTTCATGACTATAACATGGGTCTTGTAAGGTACTTGCTAGAGCTCAGGGACTACCTGGTATTGGTATGAAACAAGTCTGGGATTTTGCTGCAGCTGAGTTCATTCAGAGGGTAAAGAATTGCTATGTCAATCTCAGAACATTGCTTGCTTTCTGGGCCCTAGCTCTGGAAAACTGGGTGTCTCCTAATATTAATTAAAAAAAAAAAAAAAGCAAAAAATGAGGTGACCCTGGCATGAGGATCCTGGCAATATCTATGAGACGAACAGACAAAACTAGAGACAGGAGAGTCAGGGATCAAACAAAAGTTTAATTCATTTTAGAATACAGAAAACAATTTCCAAAGACACATGTGCTGGAGCCTCATCCTTAGTAAATCATAGGGTATTCAAGGCAAGGCTCAGGATTACCCAGGTGGGGAATTTTCCTCTTCAGAAAGAAATAACAAAATGAGGAAATAAAGTCTTAAGGATTTTCATCTTTCACCTTTGCAAGACCTTATATTCCAAATTTTTCTCCCTTTATCCTTCCTTCCCCCACCCCAAGACAGCAAGCAATCTGATATAGGATAAATATGTGCAATTCTTCTAAACATATTTGCATTTTCATCATGCTGTGCAAGAAAAATCAGATCAAAGGTTAAAAAAAAAGTGAGAAAAGAAAAAACAAGCAAACAACAACAATAAAAAGATAAAAATACTATACTTTGATCCACATTCAGTCTTCATAGTTCTCTCTCTGGATGCAGATGGCACTTTATGTCATCAGTCTTGGAATTGCCTGAATCACCTAATTGTTGAAAAAAGCCACGTTCACCACAATTGACCATCATACAATTTTGTTACTGTGTACAATGTTCTCTTTGTTCTCCTCACTTCACTTAGCATCAGTTCATATAAATCTTTCCAGAATAGCCAAGCTTTTCAAATGAAAATTTGTTATTATAGTAAATTTATTAGCCAAATATCCATTTTTATTATACACTTTTAAAAACCTTATTCATATGTAATAGCAACCAAATTAAATGGGCAATTTTTGTCTAATTGAATTTCTGGTCCCTCAAATTTTACAAAATGGATTTAGAAATGTAACAAAATTTAGAAATGCAATAATAACAAAAAGCTTCAGATGACATCAATTGCATTTCTAAATTATCACATATAAAAATCATTGATTTTATTATCTTTGGCATTTTAGAGTTGTTTTAATAAGATAATTTGACTAAGACTGTACAACTAATAAATTTCTGCAATCAGAGGAGAAGGATGGACTCACCAAGGGCAGAGATTAGTTGGCTCCCCTGCCCCACACTGACATACTAGGCACTTCCAGGACACCTAGATCTTCCTAGGCAGTAGCTGGGCAGGACCTGCCCAGGGCTAGGCCTACCTTGGCCACTGACTGATTGGGCTTTGGGGGGGCATCAGAGGGTACTGCCCAGGGAGAGGAGTGGTTCATGCCAGGACCTTCCATTGGTGGTAGCTCCTGGAGGCAGGACAAGGAAAATGCTGGCCATAGGTCTGACCTTCCCCTCCCCAACACTATAGGTGCTGTCACTTGCAGTTGCTGGGGCAAAGTGGACAAGATGGGTACCTGGGTGTTACCCCCAAGGTTTGCCTAAAGAAGTGGATGTCCACGGGCACAGGGTTGTTTGTATCACTGACAGGGGAGGAGGGGGTCATTGTGGCTGCTGCCCCCATCTACTGGGCAAAATGTAATTCAAGTTTGCCTACAGTTCTCCAGAATTCTCTTTCCTTAATTTGATCTTAAATGAGAGGGGTTAACAGAAAGACAGGAACTATAATAGTTTTGTTCTCAATACCCACAATTGAGATATACTCATGCCTCCAAGGGAGAGGAATAAGGCAGAAAGATTTACTGAATATACCCCTCCTCTTGCAGCTCCTTTCTGGAATTACATAATGCTGAATGATTGGGGTTGGGAAAAGATCTCTCAAAATTTCCCTTTTTCAGAATGTACCCTAGCTTTCATTTTACATTTTGTTTCTAGTGACCAAGTTTCTTATGGTAAAAACATACTTCTTATTTGCATCTCTTGTTGATGAAAGGGACCATACTTTTCTTTCCTAATGATGCAGAAGGGACTTGGGGACTAGTTTCATCCTCTTCCATAGCTGCATCCTCAAGAAAGAACACAATGTCAGAATGTTGTCACTCAGAAATAGCTTAATTTGTTTAGCTGCAGGCAGGTGATGATTATTTAACAAAATAGGAGAAAAACTGAAAAGTCAAGGAAGGGTTAACAAGAGATTGCTATAAAGTGCAAACTATTTATTTATTTGTTTATTTTTCCTTTCATGGGGGGGACTTCCGGCCAAGATGGCTGCGTGGAGGCAGACAGCTGCTTGAGCTCCGCGTTTTCTCTCAGGACTTACTTCATGACAAGCCTCAGAGTTAATGCTTGACTGAGAAAGAAATCCACAAATTATCACCAAGAGAAGACATCCTTGAAAGTCGCCAGAAAAGGTCTGTGTTTGCTCTGGGGAGGGTCAATCAGACTGGGCGCAGACTGAGGGCAGGCAAGCCAGAGTGAGACAGGCAGCTCGCACAGCTCAGACCAGAGGGGGAGGGGTGTGATCTCTGCCGTTTCTGTGAAAGGGCTTTTGCCCCAGTGTGGATGCTCCGTCTTGGCAGCAAGCCAGGAGCAGCAGAGAGGGTGTAAACACCGGAGGTGAAGATTAAAACCCCGGGAAAGCCAGCGTCTCTCAGAACCCGGCCACCCCCAACCCCCACCTGGACTGACTTGGTGCGTTCTCAGAGCCTCAGAGCGCAGACTCAGTACAGTCATTGCTGTTCTGTTAGTGCCTTGCTGCTGCCCTCCCCTCCCAGTCTGTAGAGGAAGCCCATTAATACCATCCAGCCCCATCCCCCCCCAAACAGACCTATTGTTTCTCTTGTCAATTTGTTTTCTTCGATTCCTACTCTGACAAAATGAACAAAAAATTCAAAAGGGCTCTAACCATTGACAGCTTTTGTATGGAGAGAGAGCAGACTTCAAACACTGAGGAGACTAAAAACAGACTGTCCCCAGAGGAATCCCCTAAGGGGGATATGATCTGCTCCTCAATACAAAAGAATCTCTTAGAGGAAATCAAAAAGGTTCTCACAAGAGAGCTGGAAGAGAAATGGGAAAAGGAAAGGGAAGCTTGGCAAGAGAGCCTGGAGAAGTCATCCCATGCATTCAAAGACAGAGTGGATAAAGAAATCAAATCATTGAGAAACAAGATTAGTGAGCTGGAAAAGGTAAACAACTCCAAGGAAAACAGGATTAGTGAGCTGGAAAAAGAAATCAGCTCTCTAAAAAATAATGGATAAATGGATAAAATGGAAAAAAATTCCATAGAAGATAAAAACTCAATTGGACAATTACAAAAAGATATAAAAAAGTGAGTGAAGAAAATACATCATTGAAAATTAGACTTGAACAAGTAGAAATGAATGACTCAAGGAGAAACCAAGAGGTAGTGAAGCAAAACCAGAGAAATGAAACAATTGAAAAGAATGTCAAGTACCTTATTAGAAAGACAACAGACCTGGAAAACAGATCCAGGAGAGACAATTTGAGAATAATCGGACTCCCTGAAAAATGTGAGAAAAAAAAGAGCTTGGACACTATTTTCGAGGAAATTATCAGAGGGTAAAATAGACATTGAAAAAATTCATCGATCACCTACTGAAAGGGACCCTAAAATCAAAACGCCAAGAAATATAGTGGCCAAGTTCAAGGACCATCAGACAAAGGATAAAATACTGGAAGCTGCTAGAAAAAAGCAATTCAGATATGGAGGATCCACAATAAGGATAACCCAGGATCTAGCAGCGTCCACATTAAAAGAACGCAGGGCCTGGAACATGATATTCCGAAAGGCTAAGGAACTTGGTATGCAGCCAAGAATAACTTACCCAGCAAGAATGAGCATCGTTTTCCAGGGAAGAAGATGGACATTTAACGAAATAAATGAATTCCATCTATTCTTGATGAAAAAACCAGACCTACATAAAATGTTTGATCTTCAAATACAGAACCCAAGAGATTTCTAAAAAGGTAAAAAGAAATCTTGAGAATTATACTTCTGTTATAAAAATATGTAAAGAACATATGTATAATTTGTCCTGGAAACTAGAAGTGGAAAGTAAATTATATCATAAAAAAGTGTAAAGTGATGGTACTACATCTCATGAAGAGGCAAAGGTAACCTATTATATCTGAGAGAAAGAAAGGAGGGAGATGAACATAGTGTGTATCAATAGACATATTCGATTTATGGTGAAACTTCTTCCACTTCATTGAAAAGTGAGAGGGAAGGAGTAAGCTAAGGGGAAGGGAATATAGAAATTGTGAGGAAAAGGGGTAAAATAAGGGAAGTAACTTTAAGATGGGGGAGGGATCCTAAAAAGGGAGGGCTGTGAAAAGCAAGTGGTGTTCACAAGTTTAATACTGGGTAGAGGGGTAAGAGGGAAGGAAAGGAGAAAAGCATAAGCAGGGGTTAACAGGATGGCAGGCAATATAGAATTAGTTATTCTAACCATAAATGTGAATGGGGTAAACTCCCTCATAAAGAGGAAGCAGTTAGCAGATTGGATCATAAGTCAGGATCCTTCTATATGTTGTTTACAGGAAACACATCTGAAACAGGGTGATACATTCAAACTAAAAGTAAAAGGTCGGAGCAGAATCTACTATGCTTCAGGCAAAGCCAAAAAAGCAGGGGTAGCCATCCTCATCTCAGATTCAAGCAAAAACAAAAATTGATCTAATTAAAAGAGATAAGGAAGGGCATTATATCCTGCTAAAGGGTAGCATCAATAATGAAGCAGTATCAATATTAAACATATACACACCAAGTGGTGCAGCATCTAAATTCTTAAAAGAGAAATTAAGAGAGCTGCAAGAAGAAATAGATAGCAAAACTATAATAGTGGGAGATCTCAACCTTGCACTCTCAGAATTAGATAAATCAAACCACAAAATAAATAAGAAAGAAGTCAAAGAGGTAAATAGAATACTAGAAAAGTTTGATATGATAGATCTTTGGCGAAAGCTAAATGGAGACAGAAAGGAGTATACTTTCTTTTCAGCAGTTCATGGAACCTATACAAAAATTGACCATATATTAAGACATAAAAACCTCAAAATCAAATGCAGTAAGGCAGAAATAGTAAATGCATCCTTTTCATACCACAATGCAATTAAAGTTACATTTAATAAAAAGCCAGGTGAAAATAGACCAAAAATAATTGGAAACTAAATAATCTTATACTGAAGAATGATTGGGTAAAACAGCAAATCATAGACATAATTAATAATTTCACCCAAGAAAATTACAATAATGAGACATCATAACAAAATGTGTGGGATACAGCCAAAGCAGTAATAAGGGGAAGCTTTATATCTCTACAAGCCTACTTGCATAAAATAGAGAAAGAGAGGGCCAACGAATTGGGCTTACAACTAAAATTGCTAGAAAAGGAACAAATTAAAAACCCCCAGACAAACACAAAACTTGAAATTCTAAAATTAAAAGGTGAGATTAATAAAATTGAAAGTAAAAAAAATATTGAATTAATTAATAAAACTAAGAGTTGGTTCTATGAAAAAACCAACAAAATAGACAAACCCTTAGTAAACCTGATTAAAAAAAAGGAAAGATATTTTTCCTTTCATTCTCTTCACTCTGGATTACTGCTAAACTAGCTTGCCTTAGAGCAATGAAGCTATTAATCTTTCCAATTACTTTTTAAAACTCTTATTTTTCCTTAAAACAAAATCTACAGAGTAGTACCCCACAATTTATCAAGATTTTTCAGAAGAGAGTGAGTTTTTGAAATTACTCCAAGTCTCAGGCCTTCTTTCTTGCAATCTAAAATTGATTAATTTCCATACTCCTTTAATGATTAATCTCCAAACCTCCAGAGTCTGATAAGATGTTTTTAGCAGTTCTACAAACTTCTTTGATAATTAATTCCAACTTGGCCAATATTGAAATGACATGGGTGGGGAGAACTGTTTCACAAGTTTTTCTCTTTTAAATTTCTTCCTAATCTCTTGCAGAAAACCTAAAGTGAGAGAGAGTTCTTATTGCTCAGCTATAAAAGTTCATTAATCTTTCCCAGTGTTCTATGGCTATAGTCCTTAGAAGTTTTTCTAGCTAGTTTCATTTAAAATTTTTCAGGGTTACAAAATCTAGCTCAAAGCACAAACATGACAGACATTTTACAAACACAGACACAGATACAAACAAAATGACAAGATAGATACAAACAGTACCTTTTTGGCAGAGGCACACAAGTCAATCCTTTTCATGTCTGTGCCGGATGAGGTTTCCCGTGTATATAGACATGCAATTGCAATTTTACTGAGGTATGCAAAATTTACAGAGGTATGTAGAGAGCTCCAAATTAACAGAGACATGCCAAAAGATTATCCTTTACCAGAGGAACTTGGGACAAATGGGATCACAAGCCCTGGAGTTTTTCTCATAGAAAATGACAATGTTAACTGTAGTGGGAGCCTACGAGACTGGAATAGGAACAAGGACAAAAGAGTCAATAAATAAGGAAGGGGTCAGATTCTTGATAAATAAATCTCCTGTAGTGGGTAGCCCATTTCCATTGGTACCAGAGAATCCAATGATCTGGTTCTTGGTACAATCCCACTTCTGACACCAATTAATATCAACCAGACCAGAACTGGTCTCCAACCTGTGAATAGCTGGAGTCAAACAGGGCAGGCTAGAGACATGAGAGTTGGGGATCAAACAGTAGTTTAATTAATTTCAGAATAAAGAAAATGGCTTGCAAGCAAAGAAACATGTTCTGGAGCCCTGGAGGCCTGAGGCAATGTGGGGAGATTTTAATATTTATGATAACTCAGTGACCCTGGCCCTCACAATGAGGAGTGATAGCAATAATGAAACCAGTTTGATTTATTGCAGAGCTTAATTACCAGAATATTAGTACTTTGCAAGCTCAGAATACCAAGCTAGTATGAAACAATTCTGAAATTTTGCTCTCACTGAGTTTATTTAGAGAATGAGCGAGCTCAAAGGAGTGTTGTTATGCCAAACTCAGGACACAGTCTGCTTGTTGGGCCTTAACTCTAGAAAACTGGGTGACAGCTCAAATATTAATAGTCTACAGGTATTGGTTCCAGAATAAATACCACTTTTCCCAATTGTTCTCAAGGGGAAAGGAAGAAGAAAAAGGAATAAGCATTTATTACATGTCTACTATAAGTCAATCATTGTGCAAAGCACTTTATTTTGTCTCATTTGAATCTCACAACAACCCTGGGAGGTAGATGCTATTGTTCTTATCCCTGTTTTATGGTTGAAGAAACTGAGGCAGATGCAGGTTAAGTACCCTGCCCAGGATGGCACAATTGATTGCTCTCAAAAGGAGGATAATACTTAGCTTACTTCTCTGAGAATATGCAAATGATCATCCCAAATAACTGTTAAACTTCTTCATAAAAATAAAAAGTAAATAGAAATAAGAAAAGATATACAGAGTACCACAAACCAAATAATACACAAGTGCAATGGAGCTCCCACTATAGGAATAAGATGTGATTTCAGCTCTACCAAGAAAAGAACAATGGAAGAGAGGAAAGAATGGCTTTGCTTTTAGCAGTCTTTAGGATTATAAGCTCTAGATATTTAATATCATTTTAGGAGGTTGGCTTCTTTTATACTCTTGTAGCTTCAAAACACGCCAGTAACAGTTTTAAAATCTGTGTTTACCACTGTCAAAACCCTTTTACACCTCAAGGAGTCTCTTTTCCATTTATTTATTTTTTTTACCAGTATTTCTATTTTTATTAATAAATTCCAGCAGCAAGAGATAAAGAGAGGCATTGTATTTAAAATATCTGTAGACAATATAAAACACTTGAGAATCTACCTGGCAAAACAAATCCAAAAATTATATGAACAAAATTACAAAAACACTTTTTACACAAATAAAGTCAGATCTAAGCAATTGGAACAATATCAATTAATTACTGTTGTTATTCCAAGCAATAGAATAAAAATGGCACTTCTTCCTAAATTCAACCGTGAAAGACTTGGCAATACAATCATTTAAGACAATTCCAAGACTCGTGATGGAAGTGTTCTCTACATCCAGAGAAAGAACTGATGGAGTCTGAATGCAAATCAAAGGATGTGATTTCATTTTCTTTGTATTCTTTATGGTTCTTTTCTTTAGCTGTTTCTTCCGTCATAACATGACTAATATGAAAATAGATTTTACACACACATATAACATACATCAAATTGCTTACCATCTTATGAGAGAGGGAGAAAAAAATTTGGAAGTCATTTTTGGAGAGAAATTAAAATTATTTAGTAGTTTATTTTCCCCCAGTTTTATGTAAAAAAATATTTTAACATTTATTTTTAAATTTTTGAATTCCAAATTTTCTCTCTTTCTCTCTCTCGACCCCCTATCATTGGGAAGGCAAACAATCTGATGAAGATGATACATGTATAATTTATATGTAAAAAATATATTTCTAGTGATTTTTTTCTGGTGGCAAAGAATTGAAAATTGATGGAATGGCTATCAATCAGAAAAGGGCTAAACAAATTGTGGTATGAGATTATGATAAAATACTATTGTGCTCTAAGAAATGACAATCAGGAAACTCCCAGAAAAGCCTGGAAGGATTTAAATAAACTGATTCAAAGTGAAATATGTTGTGTGCAAAGTAGTTGCAATATTATAAGATGAATAGCTGTGAATGATTTAGCTGTTCTCAGTGGTATAATGATTAAGAACAACTCTGAAGGATTTATTATGAGCTTATCCCC
Source organism: Sminthopsis crassicaudata (assembly GCF_048593235.1). NCBI lineage: Eukaryota > Metazoa > Chordata > Mammalia > Dasyuromorphia > Dasyuridae > Sminthopsis > Sminthopsis crassicaudata. Next base: position 239,649,324 of record NC_133621.1, on the reverse strand, counting down.
AAAGAAAAGTGATGTCCAACTCTTTGTGATCCCATTTTTGGGTTTTCTTGGCAAAGACACTAGAGTGGTTAGCCATTTTCTTGTCTTGCTCAGTTGAGGAACTGAGGCAAAGAGTTAAGAGACTTGCCCAAAATCATATAGCTAGTAAATAATTATTAATTTTTGCTTTGTATAGTAGTACCATGTCTATTTCACATACTTTTACTATGTATTTGTTTCCCTTGTTTTTCCTGGTACTGGAGATTGCTTACTTAGGATGCTAGCAAAACTGCACTTGTTTTAAAGTGCAGATATCTCTGTTTGTGCTATAGAGTTATAGATTTCTTTCTCCACCCCTCCCCCCCCATTGGGGTTAAGTGACTTGCCCAGGGTCACACGGCTAGGAAGTGTTAAGTGTCTGAGAACAGATTTGAACTCAGGTCCTCCTGAATTCAGGGCTGGTGCTCTATCCACTGCGCCACCTAGCTGCCACCTAGCTGCCCGCTAGAGTTAGAGATTTTAAGATTATTCCAGCTTGTTGTTTTGTTATTCCCCAAAAGACTGCAAAATGTTTTGGTCTAAAATTCTAATAGCCTTGTGATGGAGAGAGCCATCTACATCCAGAAAGAGGATTATCAGGACTGAGTATAGATCACAACATAGTGTTTTCATCTTTTTTGTTGTTTGCTTGCTTTTTATTTTCTTTCTCACTTTTTTTTTCTTTTTTGATTTGATTTTTCATACACAACATGATAATTGTGGAAATATGTACAGAAGAATTGCGTATGTTTAACATATATTGGATTACTTGCTATCTAGGGGAGGAGCTGGGGAGAAGGGAGGGAGAAAAACTTGGAATACAAGGTTTTGCAAGGGTGAATGTTGGAAACTATCTTCATGTATTTTAAAAATAAAAATCTATTATTAAAAAAAAATGACAAAAAAAATTTTGGCCTAAGAGAAGACTGCAGCACCTGTGCTCATTCAAATTAAGCAGCTTTCCTGAGAAACAGCTTTGTGAACTGTGTGCTAGGTGATACAATGGATAGAGCATTGGGGTATACCCCCAAAATAGTAGTAAATAACTAGCAGATATTACTACAGCATGAACATATTACAGAAGACTTGGGGGCTGGCATCTGGTCCCAGTTTTTTCTTTTCTTTTTTTATATAGTTTTTTATTGACAGAACATATGCGTGGGTAATTTTTACAACATTGTCTCTTGCACTCACTTCTGTTCCAATTTTTCCCTTCCCTCTCTCCATCCCCTCCCCTAGATGGCAGGCAGTCTTATACATGTTAAAGTATATCCTAGATACAATATATGTGCGAAGATCCATACAGTTCTCTTGTTGAACAAGAAAAATTGGATCCAGAAGGTAAAAATAATCTGGGAAGAAAAACAAAAATGCAAGTAGTCTACACTCATTTCCCAGTGTTCCTTTTCTGGGTGTGGCTGATTCTGTCCATCATTGATCAATTGGAACTGAATTAGATCTTCTCTTTGTTGAAGATATCCACTTCCATCAGAATACATCCTTGTACAGTATCGGTGTTGAAGTATATAATGATCTCCTGGTTCTGCTCATTTCGTGTCTCTCCAAGCCTCTCTGTATTCATCCTGCTGGTCATTTCTTACAGAACAATAATATTCCATAACATTCATATACCATAATTTACCCAACCATTCTCCATTTGAAGGGCATCCATTCATTTTCCAGTTTCTAGCCACTACAAAAAGGGCTGCCACAAACATTTTTGGCCTCCGTTTTTTCAGAGAACTATGAGACAAAGTTCTTGGCTAAGAGGATGGGGCAAGAAGATACCATCCATAGGAACTTAAAGAGGGAAGAAAAGCTTGAAATAGATATCTAGGTGAGGGTACAGTCAATCAACAGGGTAAGCATAGAAAGATTGCCTTGTTACAGTTCAGGGAAGGTCCAGTTGAGATAATATAAAAAATTTTACTTACAGCCAGGTCTCAGTTAGTGTTAATCCCTTGAGGTAGTCTCATGAATTTAAATTTGAACTATTAAAAATTATAATTATGTAAAATATGATAATTGGCTTCAATCTTCAATCTATAGTGCCAATTCAAATAATGGAATCTCTTTAGGAGATTTGTTGTTCATGGTACTTAATTGTATCTCAAACTTCTCAAGATAAATAGACTCATTTGGAAGGACAATGGTCAAAAATTTTAATGGATAAAATCAAAGGGCAGGTTAATTGAGAATCTATTACTAGAACATCAACAGGACACTAAATGTAAAATTCTAGCTGATTTATGCCAGGGAATTGCTTCTCTTTTATCTCAATATCAATATTTATGCAAGTATAACTAATGAAGAACACATACAAAAATTTACATAACTTCTCAAAATATAAAATTTCTCAAATATAAAATTAGGATTGAACTAGATAAGTTTTGTCTCTTTCAGCTTTAAAATTCTATGATTATATGATTCAGTGCTACTGTGCATTTTTTTTCTATCAATGTTCTTAATATCCTCAATGGGATGACTTTTATTTTGTATGTTTTATGCTATAAGCCAAGATGACAGAAAATGAAAAGTTATAATGAATGAATCAGAGATATGTCTTCAAAGTATCCTTAGTGATATTCTCTAAATTACACTCAAGGATCAAATTGTAAAGATCTTGGGTATTTAGTCTTTCTTACATTCTTGCTTCAGCGTCTCTCTATTTTGGTTCAAGATAAAGATCAATTTTAAAATATTCCAATTATAAAATAATAATATCATCTCAAATTGGGAAGAATCTCCAAGGCATTTAATCTAACGTCTACCTAAAAGATTAATACTCCTTATAAAATTTCTAAAAAATAGCCATCTTGCCTTTATTTTTATGCTTCCAGTAAGACCAGAAAGCATTATTTTTTTTCCTATCTATAATCATGAGTACAGTAACATTTGGAGTACTCCTATTCTGATACATGTGTCATCCAACTAATAAGTATCTGAGACAAGATTTGAATCCAGTTCTTTCTTCCTGACTTCAAAATTAGCATTCTTTTCATTATGTCATATATGCCTCTCCAATGATACTTCTCATTTTGAGTCTGTGACCACTTAATTTTTTGGAATCTCTGCTTTCTCTTCAATAAAAATAAAGTTAATAATGTCACTACTTCTTTTAAAAAACTGTTGGAAAGAAAGCAATATATAAAATGTAGTTGTCTGTCACTATATAGGTGAAAGTAGTTACCTTATAATGATGGCTTTGGAGTTATTGTGACTTTAACATGTCATTCTTAAAAAATATGACTTTTGTGAGCTATACTCTAGTCAATGGTACAATCTTGGATTTGGGCTACTAGATTACCTATGAGCGGTGGAGAAAATGTTTTGAATTCATTATTTTGGGAATTGGCAAAGAATAAGTTATTTGTGATACTAAAGAAAAAATACGTTCCATATTCATTATTTTAAAAATAAAATAGAATTATTTTGCATATTATGATAAAAACCCTAAAAGAAATGCAAGACTTATGAATTTGACTGAATATTAGAAACTGATTTTCAACCTCATTCATGAAATTAAAGCATTGCCTTATTTAATTTCCAAGGTAATAATAGAGGTGTTAAATTATTGCCCACAATCAATATTTGTACAAATGCTTTGCAAATTACTTACTTGATAATAAAGACATGCTGCTTATCCATACTCTAAAAGAATGTAACTGCTTCAAGTCAGCATAGTCTATAGATTACTAGACAAATAATGAAGATATTTAAAATCATTTTTAAATCTTCATACCTTTTTTTTTCTTTGCATACAAGGCAATAGAAAACTATTATCCTTTGCTTTCTCATTTTAAACCCATCTTACTTGACCATCTGGAAGCACCAAGATGGCTCAGTAAATTAAAGCACTGGCCCTGGATTCAGGAAGACATGAGTTTAAGTGCAGCTTCAGATACTTACGATCTTTATGACTCTGGGGAAGTCACTTAACTTCTGTTTGCCTAAAAACCAAACCCATGGAAGAAAAGTCAAATAGGACTGAACAAAAAAACATTTAGCTATCTAAAAGAAAAATTCAGCTATACACTTTTATTTAGATTGTCTGTTTTTATAAGCATTCACTAATTTAACTATTTTTATTTAGAAGACAATTCTCCACTGGATCTTAGTTTAATGAAAATAAGTGAAGCAAGCAAGAGAGAAACGATAGTATATGAGAAATATTGTGAATAGAAACAGTAACTGATTGGGCACATAAAGTAAAGGAGAGTGAAAAGTATAAAATAATGCTCTCTTATTATCCTGAGGCTCTGGAAAGATGATGATGTTTTTGACAGAAATAGGAAAATTTAGGAGAATGGAAAATTTAGACTTTATAATGAATTCAGATTTACATATGCTTAGCAGAGACAAGAAAAGAAAAAAGAAGAAAGCAGAAGGTGCCCTAGATTGTCAGCTATTACAAATTCTGATAGATTGATGATTTAGGGACAGAGAAATTAATTTCCATCCTTAGATTTATGGTGAGCGTATTATATTATATATATACAAAATAAATAAAAGGACAGACTTGGATATAGATTATTACTATTTCCTAAAAAAATATAACTGATATAAATCTGGTTAATACTACAAGAAAGGTAAAACCACATAGAAACCATCTCAAGCCAGCTAACACTTCATATCCTAAATAAGTAGATAGAAGTAAAAGGCAGAACTCATTTTCAAGGTCTAAAGCAAAGATAATGGAAAGTATGGAAAGTATTACCTCATAAAATAGCAAGAATAGATAGAGGAAAAAAAAAACAGTATTTGCAGAAATCTTGATGAGAGATCTAATTTCTCCCCGAAGACATTTAAGGTTGAAACTTAGAATGAGGTCAAAGAATAGGACCCACTCCTCCAAAAAAAAAAGAAAAAAATCATTTGTGAAGACTTCTATAACTTCTCTATCAGTGACAGTCAAACTGTTGCTTTCAGGCCTAACATTATTCATAAGGAATGCAGAACAAAATGAAAACAACTATATAGAAGAGGTTCCATAAAAGAGAAAATATAATTTTGAGAGTGTTAAGGGATTGATTTTTGAGATGTCTGAAAGAGGCGAGCATACCAAACTCTCGAGGAAAAGAATGGACCTTATTATAAATGGAAAAAAAAAAATGTGAACCAGAAAATATTAGTAAGTGTTGATCTCTATGCCTGCTTTTCAATCTTAATAAAATATGCGTGAGCTAGCTTACATATATTTATATGTAAATATATATAAATATATTTAATATATATATAAATATGTATAAAAGGGGATCATTGATAATGATATGAGAAGCCAACAGACAGGCCTTTTATGTTATATTTTATGATAGGGAATCATATAATTGACTAAAGCATGTAGAGAATTACAATTGTTTTAACTATTGTATTGTACCATTGTATTGCTTAATTATTTAAAAAAAATTAATTGGGAGAGGGAAGCTTAAAACTGTCTTTGCCTTTCTCCAAAAAGGTATTGTTGGGCAGCTAGATGGCACAGTGGATAGAGCACCAGCCCTGAAGTCAGGAGGACCCGAGTTCAAATGTGATCTCAGACACTTAACACTTCCTTGTGACCCTGGGCAAGTCACTTAACCCCAATTGCCTCAGCAAAATAATAATAATCATCATAATAACAAAATAAAAGTAAAAAACCAAAAGGTATTCTCTTTCTCTCAAACAATCTTTTTGGAATTTGATGAATAATCCACAGAGCTGGTCCATCAATATCAGTACATATAACTTGGATAGACACTGTATATGGACAAAAGTGGAGTCCAGAATTCATATAATTTGGGGAAAGAGTACTATATATTATCTTTGGAAAGTTATATGGAACTTTTTTTAGTTGATTTAAATACTTCTAAATTTATTATATACCAAAAATAAAAACAATGCCTTTATTTTATTTTATTTATTTTTTTAATTTTAGTATTTCTTTTTTATTAAAGCTTTTCATTTTTCAAAACATATCCATAGATAATTCTGCAACATTAGCCCTTAAAAAATCTTGTGTTCCAGTTCCCCCCCTTTTATCCCCCTCCCCTAAATAGCTAGTAGTCCCATATATGTTAAATCCAACATAGGCATATATATTTATACAATTATCTTGCTGTACAAGAAAAATCAAGTCAAACCAGAAAAGAAAAAGATGAAGAAAATAAAATGCAAGCAAACTACAACAGAAAGAGTGAAAATGCTATGTTATGAACCACACTCGGTTCCCACAGTCCTCTCTCTGGGTGTAAATAGTTCTTTTGATCATAAGACCATTGGAACTGCTCTGAATCATCTCATTGTTGAAGACAGCCACCTTCATCAAAATTGATCATTATATAATCTTGTTGCCTTGTACAGTGATCTTCTGGTTTTGTTCATTTCACTTTTTTTTAAATTAATTTTATAATTATATAAATTTTTGACAGTATATATGCATGAGTAATTTTTTAATAACATTATCCCTTGTATTCATTTTTCCAAATTTTCCCCTCCCTCCCTCTACTCCTTCCCCTTGATGACAGGCAATCCTATACATTTTACATGTGTTACAGTACATCCTAAATACAATATATGTGTGTAAATCCAATTTTCTTGTTGCACATTAAATATTAGATTCCGAAGGTATAAGTAACCTGGGTAGATAGACAGTAGTGCTAATATTTTACATTCAATTCCCAGTGTTCCTTCTCTGGGTGTAGTTGTTTCTGTCCATCATTGATCAGCTGGAAGTGAGTTGGATCTTCTTTATGTTGAAGATATCCACTTCCATCAGAATACATCTTCATACAGCATTGTTGTTGAAGTGTACAGCGATCTTCTGGTTCTGCTCATTTCACTCAGCATCAGTTGATTTAAGTCTCTCCAAGCCTTTCTGTATTCATCCTGCTGGTCATTTCTTACAGAGCAATAATATTCCATAACCTTCATATATCATAATTTACCCAACCATTTTCCAATTGATGGACATCCATTCATCTTCCAGTTTCTAGCTACTACAAAAAGAGCTGCCACAAACATTTTGCCACACACAGGTCCCTTTCCCCTCTTTAGTATTTCTTTGGGATATAAGCCCAATAGCAGCAATGCTGGATCAAAGGGTATGCACAGTTTGATAACTTTTTGGGCATAGTTCCAGATTGCTCGCCAGAATGGCCGGATTCTTTCACAACTCCACCAACAATGTATTAGTGTCCCAGTTTTCCCACATCCCCTCCAACATTCATCATTTGTTCCTGTCATCTTAGCCAATCTGACAGGTGTGTAGTGATATCTCAGAGTTGTCTTAATTTGCATTTCTCTGATCAGTAGTGATTTGGAACACTTTCATATGAGTGGATATAGTTTCAATTTCATTATCTGAAAATTGTCTGTTCATATCCTTTGATCATTTATCAATTGGAGAATAGTTTGATTTCTTATAAATTAGGATCAATTCTCTATATATTTTGGAAATGAGAACTTTATCAGAACCTTTAACTGTAAAAATATTTTCCCAATTTGTTACTTCCCTTCTAATCTTGTTTGCATTAGTATTGTTTGTACAGAAACTTTTTAGTTTGATGTAATCAAAATCTTCTATTTTGTGATCAATAATGGTCTCTAGTTCTTCTCTGGTCATGAATTCCTTCCTCCTCCACAGGTCTGAGAGGTAGACTATTCTCTGTTCCTCTAATCTATTTATTATCTCACTCTTTATGCCTAAATCATGGACCCATTTTGATCTTATCTTGGTATATGGTGTTAAGTGTGGGTCCATATCTAATTTCTGCCATACTAATTTCCAGTTTTCCCAACAGTTTTTTTTCAAATAATTATCCCTAATGTATCTTTGGGTTTATCAAACACTAGGTTGCTATAGTTGTACCCTTTTTTGTCCTTTGTACCTAATCTGTTCCACTAATCAACTGGTCTATTTCTTAACCAATACCAAATGGTTTAAACAATACCTTTTTAAATATCACACATCAATGACCAAACAACTATAGAGGTTTAATAATAAAACACGCTACCTATTTCCTAACTGAGAGGTCATGGAGTCAAGGTACAGAATAAGACATATATTTTTGGACATGGAAAACATATGGATTTATTGTTGTTTTACTACACTTATTAGATAGTTTTTATTTCTTTTTTTTTTTTTTTCCCTGAGGCTGGGGTTAAGTGACTTGCTCAAGGTCACACAGCTAGGAAGTGTTAAGTGTCTGAGACCACATTTGAACTCGGGTCCTCCTGAATTCAAGACTGGTGCTCTATCCACTCGTCACCTAGCTGCCCCTATTTCTTTTTTTAGAGATGGGTTTGAAGAGGAAACAAGGAGCTTTCATTGTATATGAAAATGCTTTTATTTTTGGTACACAAAAGATTTTTTTACTTAAGTATTTTCCTTTCTTAAAAATAGCTTAAAATTATCCTAATGTTAAAAAGATAATCACTAAACTTTTATAAAATAATTTGGTTGGAAATCTCTAATCTGACAGATTGCTTTCTCTTATTTAAGCAAAAATAAAAGCAAAAAATAAGTCTTTAAAATTGAAATTTATCAAAACTAAGTTGGTATCTTTAAGTATCATAAATAAATCCCCCCCAAAATTTCATAATATAAAAACGTTTAGAAACATTACTATAATAATTATGCATTTGAAACTTGAAACAACCCTACTTCCAATAAGAAGACCTCAATTCAACTGAATGCATTTCCTTTCTTAGGAAAATCATTCATCTCATCACCATTAGTATTGTATACTGATTGTTTCTAAAATTCCATATAAAGTTATCAAGTACAAAGCAATTACGTCTAATTACAAAAATAGTAAAAACAATTACTTGCTCAATACCAGGTACTTTTTCAAATACTTTACAATTATGTGGTCTCTGGAAAGTGAGTGAGAATTGGATGGGGATATAGTTTCTACAGAGTTATGCAATTAAAGTAGAGAAATACAGGGAAATGAAACTTAAAAGAGAAAAATAAAATTGAAACCTAGCTAGGATGTGGAGTAAAGATGCAAAACTAATAAAAGGAAAATGTAATCAGGGGTGCAAGACTCAAACTTGCAAATATTATAAAATGTAATTAGAGGTAGGGATTTGGAATAATAAAAAACACATTGTAAAATATAATTAGAGATGGGGATATGAAGGAAGATGTAGTATTGTGATCAGAGGAGAAGACTTAGTCTCAAGTGGGGGGGATTAGACTCTTCAAGTAGTATAGTACTCAGCCAATAGGGAATCAGGGGAAGCACTGAACTACTTCCAAATAAGGTGACTTCCAAGGAGAAGTAATGATGTGATCGATGATGGAGATTCATATATAGGTGGATTACTCACTCCTGAAAGGTTTTGATCTCTGTGGGGCATCAAGAGAGGGACTTATATTTTGGGTATTAAAAAAAGAAAACTATTGATTCCAAGTATTCCTATTCTATAGAATATCCACCTGTGCAGTTATATAATTAAAGATGTTTAACTTCATTCCTCCAAAGTCCAATGGTACTACCATTATCCCCTTTCAGAATAGTAAACTAAGGTAGACATAAAATAACTTGTTTCAGGTTGATGTGACTGATGTACATACCAGATGATGGTAGGCACCAAATAACTGGGATAATTCATCTTACTAAATAATAATAAATTTCACTTAAAGTGAAAACAGAATAAATTTTATCACACTAGGATTTATTTTTCAAATAATAACATAAAGAACCTTAATTTACAATTTTAGTGTTTAATATTATATGTTGTGTACATAAGGGCTATGTATTCCAAGCATTTCAGATTATGGAACACTATCTCCAACTAATCCTTGGCAAAAAATTTTTGAAGGGATACTGTAGAAGAGACTTTAACTATCACACTTGGTTAATATACCTTGCTTATAAAATTTCTCCACTTTAGATAGTTACTTGTATTGACTTTCAAATAAAGTTACAAAATTTTCCATCTTAATTTTCTCTACTTATACCAGAGTCTAACTTCTGCTATGTGGTTGGGGATGGGTCTGATAGATCTCTCCTCTCTCCAAGAGTTTTTCTAAAACCCCCTTAAAAAGAAACTCTAGAGATTGTTAATTCACCCATTATTTCCCCGAACAGGTCATAATTTAGGGCTATGAAAGGAAAGAAAGGATCTAAAGAGCACAGGCAGTATGAATTTGAATGACTTCTCACTAGCTCAGGCCTTAGATCTATAAATTAAGTTTAAAATTCATATTTTACTAAAATAACCAAGGTCCCATCTCTTATCTCACCACATTTTTTCCTCTATGTTTTTTTCAATCTCTATCTAGCCTCATCTTTCAGTTAAGCTGTTACCAAGCTTTTAATGATTTGATTCCAAGAGTTCTGTTCCCTCTATGTGTTCCTATGCAAATACATTCAAGATCATTCATAACTCACCTGGTTTTCACTGGCACTGGCTTTTACTTTTGTCTTCCTTTCTTCTAACACTAAGGAAAATAAATCCCTTTTGCCAATTGACTTTAAGTAGCTATTTAATTTCACTTTAGATGGAAATTTGCCTACCAAAAATCTAAGGTAGCTTTCTCTCATCAACCCCTCTAGGTTACATCTCTAGGCTTGTTTGATTGGTCAGCTTAAGAAAAACTTATTTTTAGAAAGTGCTCAGAGAAAAAAAAAAATCTCTTCTCTGATTCCACCTCCAAAACTCATAATCAAAAGACAGAAAGAGAATTTGAAAATTGGAATTACCCCTTTTAAACTACAAAACACAGATAGTCTGAGGAGGTCTAGTGAATGTGATGGGAGTTGAGGTCCCTTTAAAATTCCTTTCTGATTTCCTAACCCCCATGGCTGAATATCTGGGCCCAGCCCCCACCGGATCTGAGCTGGCTTGGGTTTTCTCAATCCACCACAAACAGTTTCTTACTTATCTGAAAAGCCCACCAAGAACTTGGAACTGCCCCCAATCTCCTTCTAGGTATAAAAGAGCCAAGCCAGAGCTCTCTCTTTGCAGGAGCCCTTCCCCCAACACATGGTATTCTTCCAGCCATGTAAGGGTTCCTGCCCGCCCAGCGGCCACCTCTGGCCCTGGCATCTTTCTAACTGAACTTCACTTCCAAATTCCTACAATAAACCTTTTATTTATCAATCTAGGTTTTTGGGCCTGTAAATTCATTTACAGGGGACACTGCACCTCATGGGATCTTTGCACCGACAAACAGGGTTCCCCCTTTCCTTTCTCTCATCAAATGCAGGATATCTTTTAAAGACAAAGACAAAAACATACAGAAATCAAAGTTGAGATCTAAAAGCTGTGTTCCTAAATTGGAAAACATGATCCTAGGACTAGTAGCTTTTACAAGAGCTGGTACTCTCAAAGGAGTATTTAAACTCTACTGTAAGAAGCTTCTAGGTCAGGTATACTTATAATAATTCTGAGGTATCTAGGCCACCACCCCAAAATGAACTCTGGAATTTCCATCAAGGTGGACACATCTCTGCTGGATCATAACTCTCACTCCCCCCACCCCTTAAAAAACATCCCAGAGCTTCTCTTAAAGCCCTCTTAACCAGAGGCTTTCTACAACTTGTGGACACCTCAATATATGCGCTTTCCCCAAGTCTGGCTTGAGGGAGTCTCGCAAATTGACCTTCCTTAATTCTGATGATGATTCCTCTGCTAGTGAGAGTGAAAATTAGAGAGCTGTAGTATCCAAAACAGTTAAATAGACAATGAACATATACACTTACCCAGATTAATTTAATTACTGGTAAAAGGGAGAGCAAGATCATAGCCAGAGTTCTAACAAAGAACTTTCCTCCTAGAGGACTTGGGAGTCAAAGGGAGTTTTTTATTACAAATCTAGAGTGCATAAAAAATAAAAAAAAGAATCTAGGTGCAAAGCTCTTGTCTCTTGTCTGGGCTGCCATAACTGTGGCATTTAAAAATGCCTAGGGATATAATTTTGGGGTAATGTAAACATTTTATTAATAAGACTAACACATTTATTAATTTAAAAAAGAGATCAGTGGCCCTACTGAATGCTAAGATCCTCATGGCAGTAATAGATTTTCATCACCAAATGTTGGGGAGAGAGGATTTAAACTTCAAAAATATGTTGGAGTCTCACACTGATTGATCTGGGTGAAAAAGTAGAAAAGGAGGAAACACCTTGGTCCTGATTCAATAATAATATTGATATTTTTAAATTTTGTCTAATTGAATACAAAAAAGAAATAATCATTTCTCTCAATGCATCAGAGCTCTTAAGTTTATCTTTATAATGTTGTTGTAACTGTTTAAATTTTAACTTGTTTTGTCCATTTCACTCTATATCATTTCATACAAGTTTTCTTTAGATCCTCCGAAATAATCTCTATCATTTATTAAGTTTCAGTAATATTCCATATACAGTTGTTTATTTTGCTCAGTCAATCCCCAATTAAAAGTGAATGGGACTGATTGGATGAAATATTTCTCAGTATTATCACATGTTCCCAGAATGGGACCTTGGGGGGTCATTTGCTTTCTGGAAGAATGAACTTTGAATCTGGAGATGCAGAAAGTTACAGGAAGTGACATGACTGGAGGCAGCCAGCATTGGTTACATCCTTTTAGTCTATCCAGTGAGAAGGCTTGAGTCTTTTGCTTTTAAACCCTGGACAAGGCAGAAGCTGGCCAGGTTCCAGGAATATATGGTGGGAGTTGGGTTGGCTCCCAGATGTGTCTGTGCCTCTCCTTGCAAGGATTAAATAAATACTTTCTCTTTGTATCTGATTGTGAAGTCCAAGTTAGCTCCCTGTTGACCTCAGGATCAGCCAGAGTCAGGATCAGCAAAAGTCCTTGGTCTTTAGGGGGAGAAGTAAAGGAGATGGACCACCTACTGACCTCCCTTCTCCTCTTTCCCCTCCAAAGTGACTCTAGCTTGTCTTACTCCACCCCCTAATCCCTGTATACACCAAAAGAAGCAGCCAGCACAGAATAGTGAGAAGGGCCATGTTCCAAGCATATGCTAATAGAGTATTGTCCAATAGGTAATTAGCCTTAAGTGCTTGGTTGTCTGATTCCAGTGCACCAGCTCAGAGTTTCAGCCCTTTACATCTGATGATGTCTCTGATTAGTTATTGGGAAGGGGGTCTTGCACCCGACCCATCCCACACAGTTTATGGGGGTTCCGCCTGGAATCTGGCTTCCCAGAGAGATGGCTGGTATCAGAATACCTGATTCAAGGTAAGTGCCAGGTTGGGTTCTCCAACCGACCTTGAGATCAGAGTCTCAGCCTCCCTCTCTGTGAAAAATGAGCCTAGGGAGACAAGACATTCAGATACAAACAGAAGGCATACAAGTTTTGAAGATGAAGCCCGGGTGAGAGAGAGCCAGGTAACTTAAGCATGTGTGATCCTGATGAGAGTGAAAGCAGACAGCCCAGTAAAGTTATGTAAAATCATCAACAAAAAGTTATACAAACTCAAATGGTCTTACATCCTCTGGAGACAGGATGAACCTCCAGAGAATGACTCTTTTCATATACAAACTCAATGGACTCATACCTTCTGGAACAGGAAGATGAATATCCAGAGAATGACTCTTTTCATATATAAACTCAAGTGGTTTTGCCTATTCTTAGATTTCTGTATAAAGTAGGCCTTCAGAAAATGTCTCTTTGCAAAAATCACTTCTCTCTTGAGAATGATGTTGCCCATCTTTATCTCGGTGTCTCTCTAACAATAAAAGCCTTTTTATCACAGCCTTTGAGTAAAAGAATTTCCTTCCACTACTGGTCTGAGCCTTGGAGAAGAAGGAATTGCTCACCTAATCCTGCCACACCTCTCCTTTGAAACCCTGCCCTCATCAATCCTAGAAACACTATCTGTTAATATGCTCTTGAACTATCCTTTTGGGCCCTGGGATCATCAAGCCTTGGGTGATCCAGATTAAGGGGTTAGGGCCAGATTAAAGGGTTCTGTTAATGGCACAGGATAGGGGTGTTCTATGGTTAGCTATGAAGGTAGGCAACTCCTTCTGACCCTGGTCTGCCAAGCCACCCTGGAGGGGTCGCTATGTATTTTCTGGAGATCAGTGGGTGAGACTGGATGCTCTGAGAGAGGACAGTCCAACTCAAATCTTTGGAGCAAAAGGAAAAAAAAAAAGTGCACTTGGGTATTTCTGTTTTATGTGGGAAAGTGGGGAAGACATAGTGTCTTCCTTGTGATTTTTGTCTGTGTGTGTCTTAGTACAGAATGTCTTTGTCATGTTTTTTCTGTGAGCTAGAATTTGTCAGAAAAAAAAAAAAAAGAGAGAAAGAGACTTTCTTGTAGGCTCCAACCCTGGCCAAAGTTGGAGCTTTAGCAAAGTCCATTGGCAATAATGGTCATGGAATTTGGCAATTGGTCATTTCAAAATTCCAAAGCAATTCAATTAAACTGGGAAGGATTGTGAAGAGAGAGTGAAGATGGTGATTCTTTTCCTTTCCTTATTTCCTGACTGCAGCAGGGGTCACATGGCCAGAGGGAGAGAAAGAAATTATGCTGTTTAGTGAAATTCATTATTTGGAAAATGATAGCAAAAGCAGTTTTATATTATTGGGAATTTAAAAGTGTATTTGATTGGATTTTGAGTTAAAATATAGGTTATTAAAACAAAATGCCTGTGGCTTATCTTAGGGGAGGTCATGTTTGTATCTCCCTACTTAGATGGTATGCTGCTTTCTAGAAGTATTGGGTAGTTTGTAAACTGAGTTATGCCTTAAAAAATTTGTCAGCTCTGTTGGGTATATGTAAAAGCTTTGTGAAATTTGGTTCAAAGTTATTTGCAAATCTTGAAGTTTAAAGTTTTAAAAAAAGTGATTTAAAGACAAGGGACAAAAAAGATTTATTGCAAAAGCAATTAATAGTTTAAATGGAGCATCTAGGTAGAAGGGTTATTGGTTTGAGAGTGTTTAAAGTATGTTGGAGAAGGTTTGAGCAAGTAAACATTGAGAGGAGAGAGACAGAGATGGTGTGAGAGAAAGAAGAAGAAAGAAGAAAATAGCTTTCCAGAAATAGGGAACAAAAAGGCAAACCCCCAGTGAATCTGCCATTTGCCATGGGAAAGGAGATACCTCATGAGGTTGGGGCCTGTCTCTAGCTGGCAGATTGGATACTGGGGGAAATGGTATCCTAAAAAGGTTAGCTATGATAAGTTGAGGTTGGGAAGCATGGTGGAATGAGGGAAGGACAACCACGTGGAAAGGGAACATATCAAATGACACCCTAATGCCCTCCCCCCATTTAGTATGGTGACTTTTTTTTTTTAAACAAACTTCAGCGCCTTGATGGTTCAAACAGTAATTGCTTTTACTGTTTAAAGGAACAAGGAACAACCTACATTTACATGGTTAATAACTGAATGTTTTATTTTTATTTTTCAAGTCTAGCTGCTCTAAGAAGTTTATTGGAACTGTAAGTTTTCTGAAAGCAATTTATTTCTACTAAGATATCCCATCTGTCATCAGCAAATTATTTAATGTTTAAGTGCATAATAGGTGTCCTTGTTTAAGGAATATGATCTGATCTGACAATTTGATTGGGTTATTTCCTAAAATTTAATTTTTTTTTAAGAATGAAGAGAGTATTAATGTTAAATCTGAAAGTTTCTTTTATGTGGAAACAGGATGGACAATATGCAATTTAGAATTTTTCTCTGTATTGAGTATTTTAAAAGCAAAATGATCTGTGTAATGTTGAACTTGGAACCATCTACTTAGATATGAAGAATAAGCTGTATAAGCTGTGAACTTTCTCTTACTGTGATTCTTGAGAACTAAATTCATCTAAAGCTTTGATTAATGATAATTGCTGTAGGAGATTGATGAGTAAATTGGGGCTCTAAGCCGAGATGGATCAGCTCTTCTCCTCCTGGGTCTGATTATCTCTCTCCTTCCCCAAAGTAACCAAGGGCAGGTTCGGTAGCAAATGAATTCGCTACTCAACGCTGTATCAAAACAAAGTCTTTATTGATAGTAAAGGGATAGACAGGCATTTATTTGGCCTCCAGGAAGACCAAACTGCCTGGCAAGGGGATGCCAGTTGGCGGGCACAAGGCTGGTATAAACCGAGTGCGAGGATTTCATTTTTTAGACCTTCCTTTTATACATAATTAGGATCATAAAAACAACGTTTGCACTGAGATGTTATCCTAGAGGTTCTGGAGATATATGTAAATAAGACAGGAATTCCAGATCTCATCATGAATATGCTACTCAGAAGAAGCTGTTAAAAGTGGAAGGTAACATTTGGGAATGAATTAGAAGGATGATCTTGGTCTCTTGCTGAAGGTTGGATTCTTCTGACTCAATTTCCCAGTGGTCTTCTTTTGAATGAGAATCCACCTGATTATTTCTGAATCTGATTTAAGGTAGAATGGTTTAAAAAAAAAACAGTTAGGACAGTTACCTGAAGTAAAACTGACTTAAATAAATCATGTCCCTGATTTTTCCTCTTACAGCAAATATCTGTAATCAGAGTAAGTGGTCAGTGGAAGATATAAAACACAATATAAGTGTTTAGATATTTTAATTTGCAGTCCTCGAGGACTTTCTGGATGCTGCTTTTATATCTTTTAACTCTTTTACTTCCTGGGGCTAGAGTTTCTTTATTTAAAGGCTTACTTTGCCCACGTACTTGGGGCCACTCCCACTTTGCAGGCAGGCAATCTTATCAGTCCTGAATTGGCTAAGGTTTTTTTAGGACCCTAAAAGTTATTTTACTTTGTATGTTGATTGAAGGCAGAACTAGGTCCTTGGGGTCTCTGGAACCCCAATCTTAGACCCCTGACTTATTTATCAAAGATCTATACTGTCTTCAAATGCATTTTTCATGTGAGGCTATATGGAAAGAGAATTTTTGACATCCAAACAATTCCCCATTAAGTATGCAGAGGTTTCTGTTGTTAAATGAAGGGGAATTCACTCCAGTTGAAGAGAAGAAGGCTTACAGATCAGCTGCCCATGCTACTGATTGTTTGCCCCTGACTATGGCAACTTTAATTCCCTAACTCCTGCATTCCCCCATATAGTTCCCAGGCAAGTAAATTCTGAAGAGGGCCTGCACATGTGCCCCTAGTAGGGACTTCAAACTGCTTTCTGTTTTGTTAACACCTGTACTAATTGGGTAAAAACCTTCCCTTGTAAGACTCTAGGGTTTTTTTGTGGGAGGGATCATACTCACTAAAGGGCACATGTTCTATCTATTGCACCTACTCCTTTGAGGAAACAAAAGCAAGAATTTGGGAAAAACATTCTTTGGTATCTATCCTAGGAAAGCTGTTAGAATGAGAGGCATTTTTGATAGCCTCATCCCCCTAGCCCTTTTCTGGGTGGGGCTACTGGTTACTATCCTTAGTAACCTCTTTGTTAACTCTACTTTTGTTTATTCTTTCTCTTTTACTCATATTTAGTCCTTGCATTTTAATATACTTGTGAGAGTTGCTTCTTCCAGACTCTGAGCCATGAAATTCCAACTATTTGGTCATCCTGAAAATCACTGAGACCTGATTCTGACATTCAGGACCAGATGCTGCTGCTGCTGCTGCCACCTACAACTCACTCATCTCCTCTTTTTAGTCCAGATCCCATTGGGTAGAGTAAGCTAGAGTCAGCCCCTGGTCAGCCTGAAGCAGCTGCAGAAGATGAGACCTTCATCTTTTTGTCCCAAATCAGTCTGGGTCTGGACTGCTTAAGGTGGAATGTATATATTGGGGTGAGAAATCTTCAAACTGATAAAAAAGAGGGGGGACTGAATGGGACTGATTGGATGAAATATTTCTCAGTATTATCACATGTTCCCAGAATAGGATCTTGGGAGGTCATTTGTTCTCTGGAGGAATGAACTTTGAACCTGGAGATGCAGGAAGTTGCAGGAAGTGACATGACCTGTGGGAGGCAGCCAGCATTGGTTATGTCCTTTTAGTCTAGCCAATGAAAAGGCCCGAGTCTTTTGCTTTTAAACCCTGGACAAAGCAGAAGCTGGCCAGGTTCCCTGTGCACATGGTGGGAGTTGGGATGGCTCCCATGGGTGTCTGGGCCTCTCCCTGCAGGGATTAAATAAATGTTTTCTCTTTGTACCTGATGATGTCTCTTATTAGTTAATTGGAAAGGGGGTCTTGCACCTGACCTGTCCCACACAAAAGGCAGTGCTTTGTCTCCAGTTCTTTATAACAATAAAAAGTTATCTATTTTTGTATTGATAAATCTTTTTTTCCCTCTTTATTTGATTCCTTTAGGCTATAAATAGTTACAGACATACTATTGAAATTTTTCTAAAAATTTTAATAAATTTCAATTTATAGTTTTGAACATTTTTTTCAAATAGCTGTTGTTAGCTTACATAGATTCTTCCTTTGAAAACTGTCTATCCTTTGAACATTTATCTGTGGAAGAATAGCTGCCATTCTTATATATTTGAATCAGTTACTTAGTGTTGAATATTAAACCTTTATTAAACATTGTCTACAATGTTACTACCTTTTTCTTCCCTAATTTTATTTGCATTGATTTTGTTTTTGCAAAAGCTTTTCAGTTTTGTATAATTAAAAATTGTCTTTTATGGTTCTTTTATCTCTTATCTGATCATGAACTTTTTCCCTATTCACAATGTTAATAATAGATAACATAATAGCTACTAAATACATATTTATATGATAGGCATTGTATTAAGAGCCTTATAAATATTATCATATTTGATCCTTACTATATAAAGTGCATGCACTTATAATCCCCATTTTGCAGTTGAGGAAACTGAAACTAACAGATTAAGGGACTCATTGAGGGTCACACAACTAGTAAGTGTCTGAAGCTAGACTTGAATTCAGGTCTTCCTGACTCAGCAATTGATTTCAATGTACCCTTACTCAAAGTTCAGCACTATCCACTGATCTACCTAACTGCTGTCTAACTAGTTTGGTAGTTTGAATGGTATTATATAAGAAAATTAATTTAGGTATATTTTTATTATTATTGTGCGATCATGATCCCCATAAACAATATTACTCCAGGTGTTATGGTCTTTATTTCTTTAAAATGTATTTTGTAGTTTTAGTCATACCATCCTATGTATCTTGGTAAGTGGGTTTCTGTTTTATGTGTTATGTCATTTAAAATTTTTTTTTATTAATTTTATAATTACAACTTTTTTCAGTTTTCATAACATTTTTTAAATTTATTTTTTAATTCATAATTTTTTTACAGTATATATGCATGAGTAATTTTGTTTATAATATTATCCCTTGTATTCATTTTTCCAAATTATCCCCTCCCTCCCTCTACTCCCTCCCCTAGATGACAGGCAATCCCATACATTTTACATGTGTTACAGTATAACCTAGATACAATATATGTGTGTAAATACCATTTTCTTGTTGCACGTTAAGTATTAGATTCCAAAGGTATAAGTAACCTGGGTAGATAGACAGTAGTGCTACCAATTTACATTCACTTCCCAGTGTTCCTTCTCTGGGTGTAATTATTTCTGTCCATCACTGATCAACTGGAAGTGAGTTGGATCTTCTTTATGTTGAAGATATCCACTTCCATCAGAATACATCCTCATACAGCATTGAAGTGTACAGCGATCTTCTGGTTCTGCTCATTTCACTCAGCATCAGTTGATGTAAGTCTCTCCAAGCCTCTCTGTATTCCTCCTGCTGGTCATTTTTTTACAGAGCAATAATATTCCATATCCTTCATATACCATAATTTACCCAACCATTCTCCAATTGATGGACATCCATTTATCTTCCAGTTTCTAGCCACTACGAAAAGAGCTGCCACAAACATTTTGGCACATACAGATCCCTTTCCGCTCTTTAGTATTTCTTTGGGATATAAGCCCAGTAGTAGCACTGCTGGATCAAAGGGTATACACAGTTTGATAACTTTTTGGGCATAGTTCCAAATTGCTCTCCAGATTCTTTCACAGCTCCACCAACAATGTATTAGTGTCCCAGTTTTCCCACATCCCCCCCAACATTCACCATTATTTGTTCCTGTCATCTTAGCCAGTCTGACAGGTGTATGGTGGTATCTCAGAGTTGTCTTAATTTGCATTTCTCTGATCAATAGTGATTTGGAACACTCTTTCATATGAGTGGAAATAGTTTCAATTTCATCATCTGAGAATTGTCTGTTCATATCCTTTGACCATTTATCAATTGGAGAATGGTTTGATTAGGGTCAGTTCTCTATATATTTTGGAAATGAGACCTTTATCAGAACCTTTGTTTTTAAAAATATTTTCCCAATTTGTAACTTCCCTTCTAATCTTGTTTGCATTAGTTTTGTTTGTACAGAAACTTTTTAGTTTGATGTAATCAAAATCTTCTGTTTTGTGATCAATAATGATCTCTAGTTCTCCTCTGGTCATAAATTCCTTCCTCCTCCACAGGTCTGAGAGGTAGACTATTCTCTGTTCCTCTAATCTATTTATTATCTCCCTCTTTATGCCTAAATCATGGACCCATTTTGATCTTGGTATATGGTGTTAAGTGTGGATCCATATCTAATTTCTGCCATACTAATTTCCAAATAACGAATTTTTATCCCTAATATTGGTATCTTCGGGTTTGTCAAACACTAGATTGCTATAGATGTACCCTTTTTTGTCCTTTGTATCTAATCTGTTCCACTGATCTACCGGTCTATTTCTTAGCCAATACCAAATGATTTTGGTGACTGCTGCTATATAATATAGCTTTAGATCAGGTACACTTAGACCCCCTTCATCTGACTTTTTTTTCATTAGTTCCCTTGCAATTCTTGACCTTTTATTCTTCCATATGAATTTTGATGTTATTTTTTCTAGGTCATTAAAATAGTTTCTTGGGAGTCTGATTAGTATAGTACTAAATAAATAGATTAGTTTGGGGAGTATTGTCATCTTTATTATATTCACTTGACCTATCCAAGAGCACTGAATGTCTTTCCAATTATTTAAATCTGACTTTATTTTTGTGGCAAGTGTTTCGTAATTTTTCTCATATAATTCCTGACTATTCTTTGGTAGATGGATTCCCAAATACTTTATACTCTCAACATTTGTTTGGAATGGAATTTCTCTTTGTATCTCTTGCTGTTGCATTTTGTTGGTGGTATATAAAAATGCTGAAGATTTCTGTGGATTTATTTTGTATCCTGCCACTTTGCTAAAATTCTGAATTATTTCTAATAGCTTTTTAGCAGAGTCTTTGGGGTTCTCTAATTTATAACATTTTTTTGACAGTACATATGCATAGATAATTTTTTACAACATTATCCCTTGTACTCCCTTCTGTTCCGAATTTTCCCCTCCTTCCCTCCATCCCCTCCTCTAGATGGCAGGCATTTCCATACATATTAAATATGTTATAGTATATCCTAGATATAATATATATGTGCAGAACCAAATTTTGTTGTTGTTGTTGTTGCTAAGGAAGAATTGGATTCTGAAGGTAAAAATAACCTGGGAAGAAAAACAAAAATGCAAACAGTTTACACTCATTTCCCCAATGTTCCTTCTCTGGGGGTAGCTGATTCTGTCCATCATTGATCAATTGGAACTGGATTAGATCTTCCATGTCATTATTTTTATTGGAATTTTCTTACTTCTTTCTGTTGGATTCTCTAAGTAATGTATATAGTACAATATAAAAGGCTAAGGTTTAAGGTTTATCTCATATAAATACATATAATATGATATAAAAGACGATTTCATGATTGTTAATTGTTTCAATTAAATTTTACTCTCTAGGATTTGCTATGTATACCATTATATTATATGTAAAAAATAATCATTTTTTTCTTTTTTTTTCTTATCTCATTTTTATAATTAACATTTCTGCAACTATGTTAAATTATAATAGTGGCTCTGAACTTGACATCAGGAAGAAGTTATTTCAAATCCTTTCTTACAGATTAGTTATGTTGCCATTGCCAATCATTTAACCTCTTTTCTTAGTTTCCTTTTATGTAAAATGGAGAAATAATAGCAGTTGCCTCAGAGTTGTGGTGAAGAACAAATATCTCCACTATGAAGTTAAAAATAAAGGCTATTATCAATGTCAACCAAAAAAAATTCAGAATCAAAGACTATTTAAAATATAGATTTATGTTCATTATGACAACTTGTTATTTTTCACCTTGATATTTATTATTTAATAATACATGAAGAAATCACAATTAGAGAGACATATAAAATTAAATTTTATTGCCAAAAAATTATCACCTGTTAAAAACTCTCATTTCAAACTACTTAAACTTGGAAATAGAATTGTCCAATCAGTTTAAGAACCTTTCAAATGAAGCTTTCAGTTGTTTTTGAATCCACTTGTTAAAAAAATTAAAATCTAACACCTTATTAGCTTGCAAGAACAACTGATATTCATAAGGGAAGAAAAATTTACTGTTAAATTTAACAAAAACATTTGCAAAATTGGTGGGTAGGACTAAAAAATAAGTATCATGATTTGGTAAATGTAGCTAATGATGCATATCTTCCATTTGAACCTACACATTCCTGTGAAATATCTTTCTTACCCTTACAATCAAGTACAAAAATAAACAAAACCTTTCTTTGACCTCAGGTCTTTTGTGCCTACTATGCCTATCCTTTGAGAGAAGAGGAAGAAGGTCAGACAGAAGTGGGATTTGCATTTAGTTCAGTGCCTGCACATAGTAGATACTTAACAAATGCTGATTGAACTGCTGCATAGGTACAGCTTCCATCTCCTGTTATGCAATTTCCTGTTTAATCTCCAGCCTTTGGAGGGAAGAAGAATAATGAAACCAATTCTCCCATCTAACTCCTTTCCATCTTATGTTTCCATCTTATGATTTCCAACCTGTCATCTCTCAGAAGAGTGGCACATTTCATTCAGTGATGAACTTTCCCCAACTGGTCATACACTACATATTTCAGTGGTTCTGAACTTCTGTATGTCATCAAACAAATCCCATTTCTCCCAAATTCTGGCTCTTTATTTTTATCCTCTTCAATTCTTCTAACTCACATTTCCAACCAAATATTATCCATGCCTTCCACTATGTCCTGTGGAATTACTTTTTCACAGGCAACAAACTTTCTTTCATTCTAGATTTTTTTCCTTTCCCACTTCTTTGGTCTTCTAAGTATGGCTGAAACCTGGCTTCCTTCTATGACATAACCTCCATGGCCACTCTTTGCAATACTGGCTGGACCTTCATTCATTCTGATTGCCTCACTAGTCAAGATGGGGGAACCCATAACCACTTCCATTCCCCCTTTACCTTCCTTACTCAGGAATCTTTTCTTTGAAATTCATGCAATTCATAACTACAGTCCAAAGAAAATCTACTAGTTGTCAAATACAGACCTCCAGATTATTCTTTCCTTTCTCAATGAATTCAATACTTGGCTCATAATTTTTCTGTTCTCCCCAACTTCTGCTTTGAGTAGAGGACTTCAACATATATATTAACTGTGTCTCCAAACAATCAGTCCCTTAATCTGCTCACTTCCCATGATCTATTCCTTAACTTTACTCCAGCTATACACAGAGATGGTCAGATCTTTGATCTTTTCATCACTCACAAATATATCACTTCCATGTTCAAACATTCCCCAAATCCCCTTATTTTATCACAATCTATTGGATTTTTCACCTCTCCCTTTGTCCTTCTCTTACCAAACTCTACTCTTTATCTACACCAAGACCTGAAAAATGTTGACCACCCACATCTTTCCCAGGCCATTAACCTTGTGCTAGCCACTATCCTTTCCTTCCTATCTTGATCCCTTCATGAACCAGTACAATTATTTACTTATATCAGTGATTGTTCCCTAGTAAGCCTCAGCTTTAGATCACTTCTACATAAACTGCTAAAAGAAGGTGAATACAATTATTTTGATTGAGACTATAAAAAGTTTATATCACACAGCCTCAAATGATATCTCTTTATCAAGCAATCCCTTATCAATTAACTATTACCACTGTCCACAAAGGATCTTTCAAATTTTTTTCATTGTTCCTCAAAACTGCCATAGTTTTCTCTGCCCTTATTCTCTCAGCTGAGACTCTTATTTCATATTTTACATAAAAATTTGAGGTTATTTCCCATGAACTCTTCTTTCTCTTTTCTCATCTCTTATCATTCATATGTCTTCTGCCTCTATCTCCTCCTTCACCCCTTTTTCATATGTAGAGATGGCCTTATTCCTCACCAAAGTTAACTTTCACAAGCAATCCATTCCATTAAATATCTTCCAGTAAATTACCTTCTGTTATCCTTATTCTATCATTTATTTTCAATCTT
Organism: Sminthopsis crassicaudata; assembly: GCF_048593235.1. Classification (NCBI taxonomy): domain Eukaryota; kingdom Metazoa; phylum Chordata; class Mammalia; order Dasyuromorphia; family Dasyuridae; genus Sminthopsis; species Sminthopsis crassicaudata. Next base: position 239,625,062 of record NC_133621.1, on the reverse strand, counting down.
TCCATGTCTCCTACCTCCTTTCTTGATATAAACACGTTTCCTGCCTCCCCATTCCCGATTCTTTGCTAACTACCATGAATAGTTTTGATAAGATCATAAGCCAGAATGCAAGGGGTTAAATAAAGAATGAGAGGAAATTTGAGGCTTATATATAGATGGCCCTTTCAAGGAGTTTAGTTACAAAGGAAAAAAGAAATATAAGATGATTGTTAACATGCAGATAATTATGAAAAATCACATACTGAGAGGAGAGAAAGAGACAAAAGAATGAGGAGGAGAAAGAGGAGGAAAGGAGGAGGAAGAAATATTGATGATAATTTAAGAGGAAAGGCACTAAAATTGAGAACAGAGAAAGACTTCTTGCTGAAGGTAGGACTTTTATTGAGATTTGAAAGAATTTAGGAAAGATGGAGGCAGAGATGAGGAAAGAAAGTTTCAGGAATGGAATTCAGCCAATGGAAATGTATAGAACTTAGAAATGAAGTGTCTTGTGTGAAGAACTGCAATGAGTCCAGTGCCACTAGATTATGGAATATGTAGTTGGATAGAAGGTGTAAAAAGATTAGAAATTTAGAAAGGGTTCAGGTTTTGAAGGATTTTTGTTGAAAGTGAGTCTTCAGGTTCAGATTGATGTTGGAATGAAATTAAGAATTTCAAAGGCAGGAATAGTAAAGAAAAGATTTTTCTTCCTCCTAGAACAATTAGGATACAGTCACAGTTGGCTTTTCTGGACCCCTCCTATTGTGATCTTCCCATGGAAATGGTCAACAGAGCAGGGTATAGTGAAGAATATGGTAAGTCACTTGGTCTTCACAAATCCACCAGGTTGGCAAGACCTTGAATACTCATGGCTGGGACTTTATATTCCTTTAAATGACTAAGAACTGTTAGGAATAGGGTCAATCAAGTCCCAGAAACAACATTATTTTTGTTATTGTTTCATTTGTTATCTGACTCAGTGATCCCATTTAGGGTTTTCTTGGCAAAGATTCTGAAGTGGTTTGCCATTTCCTTTTCCAGTTTATTTTATAGATAAAGAAACTGCAGCAACAGGGTTAAGTGACCTGCCTTTGGTCACATAGCTCTAGAAATTGCCTAAGGCAAGGTCTTCCAGACTCTAAGTCTGGCAGTCTATTCCTGTACCACCTAACTGTTTGTTTTTTTTTTTTTTAAAGAATGCTAATAATTACGATGAAAGAAAAAGGGTCCTGAGCCCACACCACATTGTGCTAAGAAACTAAAGAAGTTGCATCAGAGAAATGATGGTAAATATTGGCTCTATCATATATCAGCTGTTGGTCATAAGGTCTTAACAATCTTTTAGAGGCCATTTTCCAAGATTTTAGGGATTGGATTGGACAGCCTTCCTAGCATGAGCAATACTAAGAAGCAAAAGGGAAAAGGAAAAAAAAATAATGGTACCAATCTCAAGGAGTCTCAATAATGAGAAAAAAAAAAGGAAAAATCTGTGGGACACTAAATGCAAGATACTTTCTAATAATATCACACATTGTTCCTCTAAATCCTTTCTGGGAAGAAATTGTGCAAATCACCCCAGATAAAAGAAAACCTACTAATTGTAAGGGACCTTATCTCTTTCTTCAGGATTACATGAAGCCCATTGAAGGGGCAATAATTTTGAAACCAAGAATTAATGTCTAAAAATGGTCCATTATTATCAGACAAGTTTTTCTGTGGAATCACTGGACTGGATAGCTCTTCCCCTTCCCAAGATGGCATTGATATTTCATAGACATGACTTCTAGGAGATTGGACATTTGATCTAGGTAATCAAGTGCCTATGTCCTAGGCATATGAATCTATTGTTTGGCAAATATCTTGACCTGTGATGGGAAAATGCCATTTTGTTTGTTGGTCAGGTTGAGAACCATTTGGGTTAGGTAGCTGATCTGACTGGTACAAGTAGCCTAGTTAGGTAGGAATTGGCAGTATGTCCTTATTTAGAGGGATGGTTCCATGCATGATACAATACATAATCATTACCCCGATGCTCAAATTGACACTGGATCCATTTCCCAACTGTGTTGTTTTTTTAATAGTTCTAACCTGGTTGTTTAGCATAATAGATATGATGGATACTGACATGCCCCATGAACAATTGTATGTAAAGGGAGGCATGAGAAGAAATTCTTCCTTAAGTCTTCACATCAAAAAGGAAAGACTAAGATTTTCTAGTCCCATGCTCTCCATTCCTCAGATCACTTGCCCAGACTCATGGTCATCTCCATGGAATTACTAGAGATGAAGTTTCTTTGTCCTATCCCTCAAGCCTCTCTCCTACAGGTTAGAGTTCATCCCACAGGAAGGACTTAGCAGGACCTTCATTCTTCTGTTACTCTATATTAGTGGCAGCCAAAATCTAGTCATATATGCCTCTCTTGTAGCAGATGGAATCACTGCTCAGCCAGGCAAAATGGCATTCTTCATTATTGAAATCCAGGTACTAATAAGTAAGTTCTCAATAGACCAGCAGAGGAAGCAGTATTCCAAGATTGGAAGCTTCAAGTTCTAGCAAAGTCAACATCTATTTATGAAAATCACTGACACTTAATGGTGAAGATGATTTCTAAAGTACCATTTTAATTAGCAATTCTATTGAACCTTCTATACTCTAGTGATCTTGTTAGAGGAAGGAACTTAGAACAATCAGTCTATAATAGAAAACAATAGATAAAAGGGAATTGTATAACCTAGAACCTAGTGTTATCTGTTCAGTAGTATCTAGAGCCCAACAGAGGCAAGACACTTTCCCAAAGGTGTGTTGTGACTTGGGAATTTAGAATTCTAGACATATAATAGTTGCTTATTCTACTTAACTTTTGAAGCCTGATAAACTCTATTTAGTTTGGTATTTAAGGACAGATATCTCCAGAAACATGGGCCTTACATAGACTCACAGGAAGAGACTTGCTTGCAAGGACAGCTTGCTTCATTTCTTCCATGACCAGGAAGCCACTTGAAAGAAGTAACCTTTTAGATTTGTAAGCCATCAGAATACATAGATAAGAAATATGGTTCTTGAAAATGTGAATAATAGTATAAGTCTCTGAGTTTTCTTCTTAGTTTGTAGAGAAATAAGTGTCAATAGCTTATTCTGAACTATTCTTGTAATCTCTAGGTTTTCTCGATTCCTATGTTCCTCAAGATTTAACTGAGTAGGATAAATTGTGGATTTTTTTTAGTATCAATTTCTTTTTGTCCTTCATATAGACTACCCTCTGATTATTAGCTTCTGCTACTATGGTCTCATCTGGCTTTATCAATATTATGTCATTAATGTAGTGGTGTACATCAAAGAAGTGAGGCTACTTTTATGTATTTTATCCATGACAATGTAGCAGAAAGAGAGTTTGGATAGCTCTGAGGAAGGGAATGAAAGTATTTTGGACTTTCCTAAGTAAAAACAAACTATTCCTGACTAGTTTTAGCCATTAGAATAGAAAGGTCAAAGAAACCTGCTTAGATTTATTGGAATAGAAAGAATAATAGAAAAGTGTAGAGTGCTGCAGATAGGCGGGGAATCTGCTGGTTAATTTGAATATGTCAAGTTGCTTGCCTTCTCAGTGGTAGTGTTGGGGAGGGAGAGAATTTGGAACTCAAAGTTTGAAAATAATTTTATTATTTTTACATGTACTTGGTTGGAAAATGAAATATTAAATGACAAAAAAAATATGTCCTGTGTCCATATATATTTTACTCCTTCAATCTCTTCAAAAATCAGAATTTTCAAACACTGTGAGAACTAGGTTTCTTCCATGTGTAACCTAGATAAAATCATGAAACTTGAAAAATAAGTATTTTTGAAACAAATTGAGGCTTATATAATTATCATCATCCCCACGTTGGGCGCCAAAATGTAGTGTCCCTCTGGAGGTCCCTGTTCGGGTGCCAAAATATACCATCCAAATTAGCTCTCTGGAGGATCTCAGGTCCAACCTTGGTCTTAGTGGAGGAGTGAAGGAGGCAGGAGACTTACAAGCATGGTCAAGATGGAGTGTCCTTATTTCAAGTCCTCTCAGCCCATAAATACCTTCATATAATTATAACATTACAGTACACTAAGTATGTGCCAACTACAGAATCATTGCATCACTACAGCACACTGTGCAAGTGCTAACTATAAGCACTCTGCTATTGATATGTAAATGCCTCTATTTACTGTAAGTATCTCTTGCTTTAAGTAGAACACAGGTGGTCACACCCTCCTTGACTTCTCAGGAAGGATGAGAATACCAAAGGTAAGTGGGAGCAAACTAGACATTGTCAGGAGGTTCCCTCTGGGCTGAAGAGTCTTATACCTTACCCAGAGTTACCCCCTTTCTGCAGCTCTCTATAGAAAATAAATAATTAAAAAAAAGATAGTGGAAACATATAAATAACAGAAAAGAGATATAGAACAAAGAAATAATAGAAAAAGAAAAATAGAAAGGATACCCAAAATATCTGTCAGATTCCCGAGTTTCTAGTCAAAGAAAAAATATTGTAAACAGTCTCCCTCTCTGCTTCTTTCTCCTATCAAAAAAGAGTTCAAGTACCCAGGGAATAATAGTCAATATCACTTAAGACTAGACTGATTTTACTGTAGAGAGAAAAATCTTGAAAAATTATATTGAAAAAGGGGAAAGGCTCATAATCAAGAATAACTTCTATACAAACTTGAATTTAAACACATGGGAGGAAAATATATTTTCAATAAACAGAGGACCCTCAAGCCTGATCAAAAAACTAGAGCTCAGAATAAAATTTGAAATGTAATGATAGGAGTCAAGAGAAACCTAAAAATGTAATTACAACTGAATAATTATGAGTTCAACAAAAGCAGTAATAACAATAACAATAAATTAGCTAACATGTATATAGTGACTTCTAAATGCCAGGCAAGCAAATCCAACCCAATAAACGTTTATTAAGCATCTATTATGTGTCAAGCACTGTGCTAAGTGCTGGAGATACAATTAATAAAAAGAAAGACAGTATTTGTCCTTAAGGATCTTATTACCTAAGTGGACAGATAACAGAAAAGGATATTTTGAACCTCTGAATAGGATTGTCAAAGCATTAGATATGGGAAATAGCTAGTAATGAATGAATGGAAATGGAAAAGCATACATACACGTGTACCACACACACAGAAATATACATATGTGCATATGTATGAATTTTTATTTTCCCAGTTGCATATAAAACTTTTACATTGACTTCCAGATTCTTTTCCTTCCTCCCTCCCTACCCTTCATTGAGAAGGCATATGTGAAGTTATGTAAAACATTTCCACAATTTCATGTTTTGAAAGAAAACAGATCTTCCCTCATCACTACCAAAAAAGAATGCTACAATCTGTATTCAGATACAATCAATTCTTTCTCTGAGAATGTTTAGCATTTTTTCATTTTAAGTCCTTCATAATAGTCTTGAATCAATATATTGCTGAGAATAATGAAGTCATTCATACATGTGTAAATATAGATGCATATAAACATTTTTCATTTTCCTTCAATAAGCTATATATCTAATATGTGTGCGTGCTAAACATAAAATTTTAGGGAATAAAAACTTCACAAGCAAATTCAGAAGAGCTGTAATATTAAACCCATCTTAGAAAAAAAGGACACTAAAGGAAGGATTAAAACATAATTGGACTCTAAGTTTTATCCTAAAGAATTGGTTGCCCAAAGAATAAATCATAGAACCAAAAGTTCAATGTTTGTAGAGGGCCATAGACAGTGGGGAAAGGCTGGGTGAGGTATAAGACCCTTCAGCCCACAGTGCTGGTTGGCTCCCCATGTCCTCTAAGGGCTCTCAATCTTCCTGAGAAGTTAGGGGAAGATGATAACCTATGTTGTGATTGAAGCCAGGTGGCAATCTACATACAATAGCAAGTTGTTTATGTGGTTCCAAGTGTGCAGTATCAATACATTTCACTTTGCTTAAGGATTTTCTAGGTGGTTTTTTTTTTTTTTTTCTGAGAGAATTTAGCTTATCATTTTCCATAGAACAATATTCCATCACAAATACATACCACAGTTTATTGAGCCATTCCTCAATTCATGTGCATCCCCTCAATTTCCAATTTTTTTGCCCTGAGAAGAGAGCTGCTATGAATATTTTTTTTTTCTTTTGGTATTCATGCTTAGTGGTAGTATTGTTAGGTCAAAGGATATGCATGAATTTATAGCTCTTTGAGCACAGATCATATTTTTGATCATTCATCATTTGGGGCACAGCTCTTATTTTATATAAATTTGTTTCAGTTCTCTCTATGTGTGAAGAATGAAGCCTTCTGAGAAGCTTGCTTCAAAATTCTTTTTACAATTACTATTGCTAATTGCATTTTCTCTCCATTTATTTTCTTTCTCCTTTCACCCTCTCTTCAAAAATTTTGATACTGACTACTCCCTCCCTCAATATGCCTTCTTTTATCACCCTTTCCATTCCCCTCCTATTTTCCTGCAGAGTTAAGATAGATTTCTATACCCACATTGAATATGTGTGTTATTTTTGAGACAAATCTGATGAGAGTAAAATTCACTCACTACCCCTTTCTTCCCAGCCACTATAAAAAGTTTTTCTTGCCTCTTTTTTTATGGCAAATAATTTGCACCACTCTACTTCTCCCTTTCACTTTCTACCAGTACATTCCTCTCTTACTCCTTAATTTCAATATTTTTTTCTTAAGATTATCACTTCCTATTCAACTGACACCTCTGCCCTCTTGTCTATATGTATGTACTTCTAACTGCCAAAATAATGAGAAAGTTCTAATGAAGTACAAGTTACATCCTCCCTCATGTAGGAATGTAAACAGATAAACCTTTTTAAGTCCCTTATAATTTCACTTTCCTGATTGCTTCCTTATGCTTCTTCAGTCCTGTATTTGAAAATCAAATTTTTCATTCAGTTCTGGTCTTTTTCATCATGAATACCTAAAGATTACACTCAGTTTGCTGGGTAGATGGTTCTTGATTGTGATCCTAGTTCCATTGCTCTCAGGAACACCATATTTCAAGTCCTCTGGTCCTTTAATGCAGAAGTTGCTAAATCTTATGCTATCCTTATTGTGATTCCACTATATTTGAATTGTTTCTTTCTGGATGCTAGTAATATTTTCTCCTTGACCTGGGAGTTATGGAATATGGTTGTAATATTCCTGGGAGGTTAAATTTTGGGGTCTCTTCCAGGAGGTGATTGGTGAATTCCTTCAGTTTCTATTTTACTTTCTGGTTCTGGAATAAGTTTTCCTTCATAATTTCCTGAAAGATGATAGTCAGCTCTTTTTTTTTTTTTTATCATAACTTTCAGGTAGACCAATAATTTTAAACTTATCTCTCTTGGATCTATTTTCCAGAAATGTGATGTTTCACATTTTTTTTTCTATTTTTTAGTTTTGCTTTATTGTATCTTGATTTCTCATAGTCATTAGTTTCCATGTATTTAATTCCTTTTTTTAATAGTCTTTTATTTTCAAAATGTGTACAAAGTTTTCAACATTCATCCTTTCAAAACCCTATATTTCAATTTTTTTCTCCTTCCCTTCCTTTTACCTCCTCCTCTAGGACAGCAAATAATCCAATATCGGTTAACCATGTGCAATTCTTCTATATATATTTCCACAATTATTATGCTGCACAAGAAAAATCAAATCAAAGAGAAAAAAAAACGAGAAAGCAAAAAGCAAGCAAACAACAATAAAAGGTGAAAATACCACATTAAATCTCCACAGTCCTATCTCTGGGTGCAGATGGTTCTCTCCATTGCAAATCTATTAGAATTGGCCTGACTACCTCATTGTTGAAAAGAGTCACACCCATCCCATAATGTTGTTGCTATGCACAATGTTCTCTTGGTTCTAATGCAAACCTTTCTAAGCTTTTCTGAAATCTGCTGATCATTTCTTATAAAACAATAATTTTCCATAACTTATTCAGCCATTCCCCAACTAATGAAATCTACTCACTTTCCAATTCCTTGCCACTACAAAAAGGGCTGCTACAAACATTTTTGTATGTGTGGGTGCTTTCCTCTATTTTATAAACTTTTTGGGAAACAAGCCCTATAGAGACACTGCTGGATCAAAGGGTATGCAGTTTGATAGCCCTTTGGGCATAGTTCCAAATTTCTCTCCAGAATAGTTGGATCAGTTCACCACTCTACCAACAATGTATGTGTTCCAATGTTCCCACATCCCCTCCAACATTTTCATTTTTCTGATCAATAGTGATTTAGAGTATTTTTCATATGACTAAAAATGGTTTTAGTTTCTTCATCTGAAAATTATTTGTTCATATCCTTTGGCCATTTATCAACCAGAGAATGGCCTTTTCATTTCTAATTTTTAAGGAATTATTTTCCTCAGTGAGTTTTTGTATCTCCTTTCCCATTTGGCCAGTTTTTCTCTTTAAAATATTCTTCTCATTAGCTTTTTGTATTTCTTCAGTTCTTTTCCTAATTTTCCCTCTTAATCCTCTTGATTTTCAAAATTCCATTTGAGCTCTTCCATAGCCTGAGACCAATTCTTAATTTTTCTGGAGGCTTTGGATGTAGGTGGTTTGATTTTGTTATTTTCTTCTGAGTGTGTGTTTTGATCTTCCAGTCTCCCCATAGTGCCTTTCTATGGTCAGAAACTTTTTCTTTTGTCTGATCATTTTTCTAGCCTATTATTTGGCTTTTACTTCCTTATTAAAGTAGGGCTCTAGACTGGGCAATGAATGTGGATCATAACATTTTATTTTCAACTTTTTTTGTTATTGTTTGCTTGCTTTTTCTTTCTTTTTTGATCTGATTTTTCTTGTGCAGCATGATAAATGTGGAAATATGTACAGAATTGTACATATTTAACATATATTGGCTTATCTTATATCCTGTAGTTTGCTGTGTAGGAGAGAGGATCAGGGAAGGGAGGGAGAAAAATTTGGAACATAAGGTTTTGCAAGGGTGAATGTTGAAAACTACCTTTGCATATTTTGAAAATAAAAAAGCTATTATTAAAAAAAAATAAACTAGGGCTCTGTTTTCAGGGTGGAGTGTGCACTGTCCCAAAACTTTAGTTTTGTGCAATTGTTTTCAGAGATCCTTCTAGGGACCTGACCACAAGCACTTTTTTCTGTCCTGGAACTGTTAGGACTGTCCCAAATCCATTATAGCTATAAGATCTAGCATGCTAAAGCAACAGAGTCCCACTTTGCTGGCACTGGGGCTAGGGCTGCACTGGCACATCCTGCACTCCCACTTTTATTCCACAGATCTCTTCTGAGGATCTTCCAAGTTTTCCTTGGTGTCTCTGGGGTAAGAGATCTGGAAGCCACCACTACTACTGCTGATTCAGACACCAGGACCAGGGGATCAGTGTCCAGGCAGGGGCTGGGGCTGTGCTGCCTGCACCAAGATTGCTCACTGAATTCCCACCCTGACCTTTTCTGCTAACTTTCAGCTGCTTTTAGCTGGTCTTATTTGATTTTAAAAGTCTTTTTAATCTTTTCAAATGAATTCTTTTTTGAATAGATGACCATTTGATAATTAAACTTTAGTGTCCTTCTCTGAAAATGAGCCCTCATCTTCCCTATTCCCATAGTAACTTTCTGTGGTTGTGTTCTCTTTTGCTTATTCCTTTTATAGGAGATTGTTGGGATAATCACCAATAGTCCTGGACATCTGGGGTGCTTCCTTTTGTTCTCTCCTCTAGTCTGGAACTCCATTCTCCTGTAAGTGCTTGCAGCCAAGCAGCATTCCTTACCCACTATTTCTGCACTCATTAGAGAATGTGCTGCTTCCTTCTCTACCAGAACTGCCTCTGGGCAGTACAGTTGGGCCTCACATTCCTTAAGAATAGAGGTTTCCCAAGTCTTCCCCAACTGAGACACCAGACTCTGGCATTCACTGGGATGTCAAACTCCTGTGGCTGAAATGGAGGATACCTTCCAACTTGGGCTCACTATTAACTGGTCCAGCTGAATTAGCCTGGAGGTGTTTACATATCACACTAACTAAACCTCCTACCTGGTATCTTTCTTCTGATCTTCTAGAATCACTATTTTGTCCCAATTATTATTATTATTTTTTAAACTATTTTATATTCACCCTGGGGCTTAATTTTGTTTTGTTTGTGGAAGAAAGCTTGGAATTTTCAAACCTACTTTGCTATTATCCCATAATCTTCTGTTTTCCTAATACCAAGCCATACTTGTTGTAATGAGTGATTTCTTGAGCAAATTGCTACAGTCAGGACGGACACGATTCCCTAAGTTTTTTGAGTCAATATTCATGAATAGATTAACATCTTTTTTTTTTTTTCATTTTTATCTTTTTCTGGTTTTAGGGTTTTGGTTATCTGAGAGGATTCTTATAGGATGCTTTCCTTTTCAATTTTTAGGAAAAATGTGTGAAATATGGGTACTGAATGAAGCATATTCTATGATAAAAGATATTAAGATATAAGCACAACTGTTGCTGGTACAAATGTATCTGAGAAAACAGAAGGAAATTTTGAAATCTTTAACATCTCAAAGCAAATCTCTACCACTCTGCATTTCTTTGTGGCAGTGGAAACAGTAGGAAAGGGACCCAGAATGACTGATGAAGAAATTGTATCTAGGTCCTGTAGGAAGATCATTTCTCTATCTCAAGAGCACTGGAATCATTCATACCACTATGATGGAGGCATCAGGAGCAGTGGAGGTATGGGAGAAAAGAATATATCATCTTCCATAAACATATCCCTCTAAATTTTTTCATTCATACAGAATATGATACTGCTTTTTTAATGACATTTCTCTACCACATTTATTTTTGTGAGGGACATTCTTCTGTCCTACCCTATTTAGGATATCCATATCTCCCCTATTTAGGAGTTGGTATACAGAAACACCCTCACCTATAACCCAAATATAGATTTATGTTAGGTGGCTTCTTAATTGGTCAAGTGATCTCTCTCAAATATTGGTTTAATGAATTGTCAGAAAGGGAAGAAAGCCAAAGAAGTGGTATTGCAGGAGAACATTGTGCACAGTAACAGCAAATTGTAAGATGAACAACTATGATTGACTTACCTTTTCAGCAATACAATTGCAAAGGGCTAATATTGAAAAATGCTGATGGATTCTGAATACAGAACAAGGCATACTACTTTCACTTTCTTCATTTTTAAGTCTTTTTTTCTCCTTTTGCTTCTTTTTCTTTTATGACATGACTTACATGGAAATGTTTTCCACTGATAACACATATATAACCTTTATCAAAATTTACATTTTAAGTAAAGAGAGGGAGAATAATAGAGGAAATGTAGAACTCCAGAATTCATGCAAATTTTTCTGTTTCCCTGAAACTTATTTTTTTTAATAATTTCTTACAACACAATAGTATTCCATAGCATCTGAATAGCATAATTTGTTCAGTCATCACCAACTGAACTACTTTATATTGTTATCTTTTTAGTGTGCGTATGTATTATTCCCCCAATTAGATTATATATTCCTGTAGTCACAGACTGTACAGTTCCTAGCATACTATTTTGTAGCAGTGGTTATTGGGTAAGTAATTGTTTTCTTTAAAACAAAACAAGATAAAATAAAGAAATGGTTCTATCCCAATCCTTTTTCCTTTGTACAATTTCATAAACCCATAAGAGATAACTAAATGACTTAGTTGAAGATGTTTATCTGTGGGTAGCAGGGCAGGAAAGATAATTAATGTATTGTATAACATAATCAGAATCCAAAATCCAAAAATTATACTAAAACTAATGATATGAAAACAAAAATTTGAGCTCAAATTTTTGATAAGTCAACTGACAAAATATATAATGAGGGGGAAATTATCTAATTATCTTGACAATAGTTCTCAAAAAACCAAAACAAATACCCCCCCCCCGCAAATTCAAATTAATAGAATGAGACTGCCAATAAGCTAAAACAATCCTAGGCTGAATTAATAAATAATTTTTTAATATGTAAGGTGTGTTAATAAACATGTAATAGCCCTAGTATACTTTGATTACACCACATATAGAACATCATTTTTGGTTTGGGCGCCATATTTTAAGGAGGACACACCAACAAATTCAAATGAGTCTTGAGGAAATTGTGAAAGATCTTGAAACTTAAATAAATGGTTGAAGGAACTTGGGCTTTTCTGCAGCCAGAAGGAACCTTAGAGATCACTTAGGATAATCAATTCCTGTTTGACAGATGAGAAAACTAAGGCACTAAAAAGTTTAATGAGAGAAATCTTCAAATATTTGAAGTGTCATATAAAGAGATAAAATTTAGACCACATAACAAAGAGAATGATTTCTTAACAAAGTAATCCAACCAATGAAAATGTTGCATTTACCTATCATTATCCTATCTATCAATATTCATAACTCCATGAATTCAATGGTTAATTTCATTTTTATTAAGTCTGAAATGGAAGTGATTATGGGAGAAAAGGGATGAGTAGCAGATTGTTTAAAAATTCCAAATATATATATATTTCTAACATGTATGTAAAAAATCTAAATCAAGAAGGAAAAAAAAAGTCTTCCAAAGAAAAAAGTTCAATAATGTGTGAAAATAGTACCATCTTGTGGACAATCATGAAGTCACACTGAATCTTGAAAATTTTATAAGGCTAAAAATTTTTGGTTCCATAGGAACTTTCTTTACAAACTGCTGTAGCACTGGAAGAGACCTCAGAGGTCATAACCCAACTCCATTATTTTACATATGAGGAAATCCTAGCTACAGAAACCAGGGGAGGTTAAACGACCTATTCAACCTCATAAAGACATTTAGTATTGCCCAAATTGGACTTTTCCCCCTGAATCATACTACCTCATCACACACACTTGTCTTCCACAATTTCTTTATATATAAAATAATTTAACCCCTTCAAGTTTCCAGTTTTAAAATGTATTTATTAAGTCACTGTTGAAGTAGATAGGGTAAGAGCAGTGGGCTTAAGAGTCAGAAAACCTGGGTTTAAAACTGGCTTTAGACACTTAGTAGTGTGATGTTGGATAAGTTATTTCACTATTTGCCTCAGTGACAGTTGTAAAATGGTGACAATAATAGCAGTCACCTTACAGGGTAGTTGTGAGGAAATGAGCACAATGCCTGGCACATAGTAAATACTATATAAATGTTAGCTGCTGCTGCTATTATTATAACTACTACATTTAAAATATGCTAATTATTCTTCCTTATAAGGTTTCCTGCTTTTGAACAAAGAAAACTTTGAAATAGTTTACTTAAGTAAAGAAAATGAAAAGCAGTTCTGACCTGAATAAATATTTCTTTCTTCTGAGAACAGAGACAAATAGAAACTTTAAAAATAAAAGCTCTCCATCCTATTAAGCAGAAATTAAAACTCTTTACTAATGACCTATGGTATGGCTAATGCAAAGACTCTTATGTGAAATATAATAATGGGGTTGCTATTCAAGAGTGTGAGATATTTGATATGTAAGGTATTTTCTGCTTGCATAGAGTAATACAGCTCCATATATGAAAATAGAGTGTTCTAGGAAAAAAAAAAAAATCTGTATCTTCTTGGAGAAAAAGCAAAAACTAATCCTTAATTAATGATATATTTAACTTTAATCTCAAAAAAGCTCTTTTTCATTCTTTCCCAGCTCATTAAATATACACTGATAATGGTCAGGATACTTATACAGGTCTGGAATATTAGGAAACTGTTTGAAGGGCACAAAACAGGTTGGTTTCACTGAAGACTTAGCAGTAAATCCTTGCTTCTGCCAGAAGTCTGTCTCACAACATTTGAATGCCTTCTAAATCAAAAGCAGTACTTTACAAAATTACCAATAGAATCTCAGTCTGGAAAGCCTACCTTAGAAATTACTTAATCCATCTACTATTTTCATTTTACAGATGAGAAAGCTGCCTGAGAGCATTTAAGTGATTTGTTTACAATACTGTAGGCTAAGTAATGGGGCCCTTCTCACTGGAGTTCTTCAAGCAAGGCTGAATGAACATTTGTCAGTTGTGCTATAGAAGGGCTGGACCAGTTGGTCCACCAGTATGTGATGGAACAGCTGAACTGCTAAATTCTCTTCCAAATTTGTATAGCAGAAGGAACTTTCAATGAATTGAGTCTTTGACTCAGAACTGAGTTTGGATCCTGGCTTGTTATCACATAGTAGATATGTGAACTGATCAAATCATTTAATTTTTCTGTCCTTCACTTCCCTTCTCTGTAAAGTATGACAACACTTAAAAATATATTCTTCATTAAGTCTATTTTAAAGCTTGTATTTCTCCCACAGTTTGATATGTATGTATATATATATATACACATATATATATACACCATAAAGACCAAGAACATTGGTTGTTGTGTTTTCTAAATAAGACTAAATTTATTCAACATCCTAGGAAAAGTTTTGATTATAAGTATATGAACAGTATAAAAAGTACAAAACAGATTGGAAGGTTTCTAATACATTAATACAAAGTGCATGACTACATACATTATATCCTACAGGCAAAGGAACAGATGGAAGAGGGTGAAGATGACGGTGGATGAGGTTCAGCAATAAATAAATAAATACAGAAGTAGAGATGATCTATATTATAGTATATTCTACCATACTGCAGTCATTAAAAATGTACAAAAAAAATCATTTCAAAAAAACTCAGGAAGAAAATGTCAATGGCTTGGACTCATGCATGCACTTCAAATACTGTAGCTCCACACAGCTAATCTAGCCATTTTATCATACAGTAATGTGCATGGAGAGTATGAAATAGGTATACTTTTCTCCAAAGGAGGAGTGTATTGACTAATGGTGGAAATCTAAAAAACTATAGGGGGCCCATAAAAATGGCTCACCCCTCATTCTTATATTGTTTATACTATCAAACTTACAAAATCCAGTCTTAAAAAGGAAGCACCACATCATGGTACAAGATAAACAAAACACTCCTCTTATTTTCACTTTCTGCACAGATTTGGTAGAACATTTTGAATTTACTCTCAAATTTAGAACATTTTCATAAAGAGGTTTTTGTCAGTGTGATGAACATGCAGTGGATTCAAACAGGAAATGTTTTTCTTGAAACCATTTTAGAACTGAAGAATATCATGTTGCAGCATTTATTTTATCCTTAACATTGCAATGTTTGGAAAGCTTGAATTGGAAACAAAATACAAACCCATTCTATTTCCCAACACCTTTTCCTTCCTAGTGGAAGTTAATATTAAACATAAGAAAAAAAAAAAAAAAAAGACAAAACTTGTAGCAGTGCACTGCAATATATCCCAAGAGGTTAAAACAAGTTAAATGCCCACCTATGTAGGTGAAACCTTCACAAAGGTCAACTGAAATAATCCAGAGCTAAAACTGAATCATGCAGGTTTTTGATGTAGTCACTAAGCAACCTATAGACAAGAGTTATATATATAATATAGAAGAAAAATGACAATTATTTACAGATGTGAAATTCCCTAGGAAATGTGCCCAGAAGCATTAACCCTTATTTTTTGCACAATCCTGCAGATATGCATAATTGTTTCATTAAGATGGACCACTACTTTTAACGATCAGTATATACAGTGTATTCTCTACCCATGCAGTGATGTTTCCATAGTTAGATACAGGAAGATTAAGCCCTAGTCATTCTTCCCAAGACTTGATACATCTCCAGGAGGACCTGTGGTTCTTTTGTTCCCCAATTCCTATAAATTACTATGTTCTTATACTATTACAAGAGGGAGAAAGCAATACAAATAAACAGGTCTCTCTTTGTCTTAAATTTAAAGAATGCTAACTCCTCCAAGTTATCTGCACTAGAAGGTACAGTTTGTTCTGCTTAATTACTCAGTAGTATAGGTTTAAATCATTACAACCTTTGCAAGACTTTCATGTTTCAGAATTGTTTTCAAATGCCTCTCTGGTATTTAAGTCTTTTTTACTAATCTGTCAGATTTGTTTTCACAAAGGAAAACAAATGTTATCATTCCCGTAAAACGCCTAATCACTGTTTTTCAATAGAGAAAGACTAAACTACATATTGTTTATACAAAAATCCCATTTCTGCCCTCTATATCCCTCTCAATGTTCATTTATTAAGAAGGGATTAAAAAACAGTAACAACCCAAAGAGCATTTTACAGCAGCATTCAGCTTTCCTATCAAATATGTAGCATCTTAAATATTATGTACAATCTTTTTTTTAGTAAGATAGACACTGGCTTCAGAGTTTAAGTGGAGAAAAAAATGAAAACAAATTTTTTAAAAACCCACTTTAAAACCATTCTAGAAATTGTCTTTTGGCAGGATAGTAAGTGTCCAAGCGAAATAAAGAGGGTCATTTTGTTGCCTTTCCTATACTAATTCTCAGTCCCCATTCTTGAAAAACATTAAAGTCACCATTCCTCCTGATTGGAGACAGGCAGAGATTCTGGTCTCTGCTCCTCTGGTTGTTCTGCAGCTGCCTTCTTATTTCCACAACAAGGCTTGAATAGATGTGTGTCTATTAGAACTTCCCCAAAACGCCCTTTGTAGATAATCCCACAGCATACTTTCTGTCTGAAAGAAAAAAAAAAAAACAAACAAAAAATAAAAACAAACAAACAAACAAAAAAAACCAAAACCCCAAAACATAATTAATCTGGAAACATATGCACACAAGCCAATGTCAACAACCAGCAACTATAAGCCCACAAAGTCCTGCTTCCTCAGTCTCATCATAATTCATGAAAATCCTTTAGCAATATCAATTAGCTAAGTAAAGGGTTATATAGGCCATAAATTTTTGTTTTAACTTTTTTCAAGTGGAAGATCACACAAAATTCCAAATTTTTATTTTATTCATGATTTCTAAGTAAATCCCACCTAGTTAGCCCAAACTCGCTTTGTTGCTAGGAAAGCAGGAAACAGTAGCTTATGATTTAGATAGAGTGTAAATTGAGATAGATGTTTCAAATGGTTCTATACCTTTTCCAGTATGTGAGATCTAAAAAGGAAAAGACTGGTGTTCTGCTAGATCCAGAGCTGATCTCCATATCTGAGCCA
This sequence comes from Sminthopsis crassicaudata, assembly GCF_048593235.1. Lineage (NCBI taxonomy): Eukaryota > Metazoa > Chordata > Mammalia > Dasyuromorphia > Dasyuridae > Sminthopsis > Sminthopsis crassicaudata. The sequence goes on along the minus strand of NC_133621.1, from coordinate 239,608,034 downwards.
TCATCAGACTGATTACTGTAACAAGGGGATTGAGCTGGGGAGGCACTTGAAGTGGTGCTATGAGCATCAGAATCTATAAAGGAGAAGGAAAAGTTACAATAGAGAACAGTGCTAACCTTCTCAAAGAACAATGGTATATAATCTCAGTATGGTATAAACTCTAAAAAGTTGGCAAAGTTATTAATTTCACAAACTGAAATTATCCTAACCAATGCCCAATAACCAAGAAATTATCCTAACTAATGCCCCACACACCCTCATTCATTGCTAATACAATAAAGAAACCACTGACATTAATAAACATTTAATTTCCCCCCCCCAAAAAAAAATCAAGAATTTCCTATTACATTCTATCTCAGCAATTCAGGATGTTACATTCTTTCCTTATACCTTTTGTCCATGGAGCATTTGTACATTCTCAGTCTATATTCCTCTACTAGGAATGGCTTGGGTTACATTGTCCTATGATTTTTCACATTTGTGATTCTCGAGGGAATTGCATCTTTAGAAGAAAAATCCTTAGTGACCTTAGGATTAGCTTACTTAGAGTACACCACTATCCTTACTAATAAGGGAACTTGTGTAAGTTGCTTTTGTCAGGCAAAGAGGTATAGTACAGGTAAAGCCATTTTCCCTGGTTCATCTATCCTATACAAGACTTTAGGGTGTACTGCCAGTACCAGAGATCTATCTCAATTAAGTCTCAGCCTGCCATATAGCTACACTAAACCTATTCTCTCTTACCTGTATTATAAAATTAATACCTGACTTTGCTACTTCTGATAGGGTTATTATGAAGCTCATCTGAGATAAAATATATTAATACAAATGAGATGTTATCGTATTATAAACTACATATTGTTTATATGTTTATACTTCTGCCCTCTATATTCCTCTCAATGTTCATTTATTAAGAAGGGATTAAAAAAACAGTAACAACCCAAAGAGCATTTTACAGCAGCATTCATAATAAAAAACAGTAAATGACGAATTCTAACAATGTAAGAGAAGAGCTTATTTCCAAATAGAAATGTCAAAAAGACAAGATCTGAACTGGAATTTCAAATGGAAATAAAGACATCTGTCTCAGCTTGCCTTTACAATGTGGCCAGAATAATTTCTAAAACAACTCTGCTCAAAAAACTTAAGATTGGTTCCATTGCCTATAAGGAGTAAAGTCTAAACTCTTGGTTTGGTGTTCAAAGCCCTTCATGACAATCTCCACCTACAGTGTAATATAGTGGATCTTCAGATGATCTGAGTTGAAATCCTAAATCTGCAAATTACCTTGAACAAATCACATAAATGCTCTAGGTCTCAGTTTTGCCCTGCAAAATTAAGTATGAGGGAAGGGAAGAGAGTAGGGTTGATCAGGGATGTACAGGAATTGGACTGAAATTTCCAAGTAGCTTTCTAACTGTAAATCCAATGATCCTCAACTCCACATTACTTCATGTATCGTGTGTGTGTATTCATTCCAGTCACAGGCATCTTGCACTGTTCCACCTACCTGTTATTTCTGCTAAGCGGATTCTTAATCACATGCAAAATTCCTAGCTATATTTAAAAATCTGAAGAATACTCATCTTTCCTTTCTCTTAACTTTTATTTTAGAACACCTTCTCCCTTGTATTAGTTATTAACGTAAATGCTTTATTCAGCACACAGTGAGGACTGCTACAGGTGAATAAAAAGAATTACTACAAAGGCAATAAGACACATCATATATAAATCAAGAATAAATGCAACAGACTTCAAGCTTCATATATGTATAATATTTTCTTTACCATCGTTGGATACCAATGAGTTTAATGGATTACATTAAAATAGTAATTCATTATTTCAAACTTACTATGTCGTTTGAATTCCTTTTGCAATTTGTTGATCTGATTGCTCTTTATTCTATTTCCAGAAAGAGTTTTTACTTTCTTTGGCTTTAATGTAGTCTTTAGACTGGGTCCAGCCCTTGCATCTACCACCTGAAAGAAAATGTCATTATTTTTTACTATCATCTTCAAAAGGGGGCTCCTTGTTTTCCTAGAGTTCTGTCCTATGTACTCAGAAAAGTGTGTTTAAGAATCTAAAACGTGACTCCCAATTCTGAGTACAAAGTAAGTCTTTTATTGTTTTTGAGGTACCAGGGCTCTACACTAAATTAAGAAATGCTGTTTCAGCAATTCCCAACTATGGCTTAACAATAAATGACAAACAGAATGTTAGCAGTCACATGGTATTTCTGCAAAGGTCTTTATTTCTGAACATCTAAAGGTTTCTGAACATCTAAAATCTAGTTTGGACAAATATGGATGACTAATAATAAGTTATTGTAAGAAGTCAGAGATGCCTGGGGTAAATGAGTTCATCTTTGATCTTTCATCCCATTAACCTTTGGAATGTATGTTGAGGGTCAATTGCTATGTTCTTCCAAAAATATTTGGTACAAATATGGGAACAGATATTGTCCTGAACCAAATTATTCATTTCTTTTATTTACTGTTCCCTAAACAATGACTTATGGAAAAATAAGTATTGCTTCCAAATATTTAAAGCCCAAAGCTTATTAAAAAAACCTCTGAATTCAAGAATAATTGTCTTCCCAGAGAAACTGATTATCAGGTGAATAGAGATAGTAAAAAAAGCTTCTTGTTACTTTAAAAGTTTTTAAACATTTAAAAAGTGTTCTACTACTTGTAAAAGCTACATAAGAAATAAAACAAATCCAAATAAGCATCACTTTGAAAGACAACAAAAGAGAATAACTAGAAGGAAAGGAACTAACATGATTCCAGTTTTTTTTTGATCCTGCTGGTAGCTTTTTCCATCTTTTCACCAGAAGCACACAGGCATTACAGATGTCTCCTGAACGAGTTTCATGCAACCTGACAACAGGGAAATAAAGAACACATTGATCTTACTTTAAGAATGCAAAAACACATTTATTAAAATGGATAATCTAAATATATCCCCTTTCAAAAAAAAATTTCCACTTTCTTTGCCCTGTAAACTTTATATTTCTAGAATTCACATTTAACAGTTTGGAAAGCCTGTAACAGATGTCAACCTGTGGCCAACCACCAAGTGTAGCCAAAACAGATTCAATGTGATTGGGAAATGTTTAACATAATAAATAAAAACAACATAGATAATGCTAATTTGTGGTTTTCTAATGTAATATGGCCTGCAGGGATACATTTCTATTTCAATTTGACACCACTAGTCTATAATATATTATGGAATTTAGGAATTATGAAGGGAATAATTCAAAATAAGAATAAATGTTATATGATTTCACAGAAACAAGCCAATTAAAACAATATAAAAAATAGAGAGAGGGGCTATGAATAGAAAACACAGAAACATAATGGTAATTTATCTCAACCTTTTTGAGAAACTTATTTCTGTTTCTATTTTAATATATATTGGCTTAGAGAGCAATGAAAAGGCAGGGAGAAGCTTACACAATGAAACAAAAGAGAGAGAAAAGCCACTAAATCCTGGCTCTGGTCAGGATAAACAAAAAAATCCACAAGCTCAGTGTTTCCTAAACTCATTTGGCCTCTGAACACTTTAGGGGTTGGAGACACAATCCATAAGTGCTAGTCTAGGAAGTATAGAATACTTCTGGGATGAAGAGAGCAATTAGGTATGAGAGAGGGATAACAGGACAAAGAGAGAGTTTTGTTCTTTTTTTAAAATAGAGAAGAATTACTGTACCTAATCTGACTTCAAATTTAATATGGAAAGGACAATGATTACATGATTATCAAAATAAAAATTTTTTTGTGGAACTCTTTTTCAGAATGCATGGAATATATATGGAATACCAGGGCTCTATATCAATTTCAGAAATGATGTTTCAGTAATTCCCAAGTCTAATTTCCAACTACAGCTTAATGCTAAATGTCAAATCTTATGTTAAGGAACAAACATGTAATTAAGATGAACAAAAAAAACTTAATAATAGCTAAAATTATGTATTAGTGATATTTATGTGCCAGGCACTTTGCAATAGCTTTATTTGATTCAGGTCTTTCTGAAACAATAATAAATGATATCCCATACCCTTTTATTCCTACTCCAGAAACTTATCTAGAAGTTGCTCACGGGAATGCAAGGAAAAGTCTCTCCATTACCACATTTATGCCCCTTGCTAGTTAGAATAGTAAGAGGGCTAGTAATTTATGACCTTAGGTTTCCTAACAACCACCATCTTGCACTCACCAATCAGAGCATTTACACCTCTAGGAACTCAATAACATCCCGGTGAAGTTGTTTTTGTTAGTTTTAGTTAAAATTCACTTGTGACATGATTATGAAATAATGAATAACCTCATACAGGATTATGTAGGCAGTGATAGAATGCTAGGCCTAAAGTCAGGAAGACTTTTCTTCCTGAGTTCAAATCTGGCCTCAGATACTCTCTAGTTCTATGACTTAATCCTATTTACCTTAATTTCCCACATCTGTAAAATGAGCTGGAGAAGGAAATGATAAGACCTCTGATATTTTTGCCAAAAAAAAAAAAAAAAAAAAAAAAAAAAAGAAGAAGAAGCCAGTTGGGATCATGAAAAGGTTGGACACAACTTAAAAAAAACCAGAAAAAAATAGCAGGCTATTCTTTTATTTTTTAAAAAACATGTTAAAGTATATGTTAAGTGCAATATACATATACATTCATTCATTCATTCATTCATTTATTTATTTATTTTTATGCAGTTATTTTGCTGCAAAGGAAAATCCGATTTAGAAATAAGGTAAAAATAACCCGAGAAGGAAAACAAAAATGCAAGAGGACAAAAACACAGAAGGATGGAAATGCTATATTGTGGTCCACATTCATTTCCCTTAGTTCTTTCACTGGGTGTAGCTAGTTCTCCTCATTATTGAACAAATGGAACTGATTTGATTCATCTCATTGTTGAAGAGAGCTACATCCATCAGAACTGATCACCATATAGTATTGTTGTTGAAGTATACAATGATCTCCTGGTCCTGCTCATTTCACTCAGCATCAGTTCATGTAAGTCTCTCCAGGCCTTTCTGAAATCATCCTGTTGGTCATTTCTTACAGAACAATAATATTCCATAACATTTATATACCACAATTTATTCAGCCAATCTCCAATTGATGGGTATCCATTCAATTTCCAGTTTTTAGCTACTACAAAAAGGGCTGCTACAAACATTTTTGCACATACAGGGTCCCTTTCCCTTCTTTAAGATCTCTTTGGGATATAAGCCCAGAAGTAATGCTGCTGGATCAAAGGGTATGTACAATTTGATAACTTTTTGAGCCTAGTTCCAAATTGCTCTCCAGTATGATTGGGTACATTCACAATTCCACCAACAATGTATCAGTGTCCCAATTTTCCCACATCCCCTCCAATATTCATCATCATCTTTTCCTGTCATCTTAGGGCAGGTTATTCTTAAAACCAATCTGTTACATTAAAAAAAAAAAAATAATAATAATAAAAAATGCCCCAAAACAATAAGAGGACAAATATCAGAGGACCAAATAATACAAAAAAGGAATAATGTGGTTGAATACTTTCATAAGTGATAGGGATTTGAACTTCACATTGTGACTTTCACATTAGTTACATGAATAATGAAGGGCAAATCACATAACTACATTGGTCTTTCTTTTTCTTGAGTATTTCCTTCAAATGCTTATAGTGACAATCAAACGGGAGAACATAGTATAAAGCATTTGAAAAAAGTAAAGATTCCTGACTCTTCAGGGTCCCCACACCTTTTCACAAGGTTAATTATTTAGCATGTCTAGTACTTATATAACCTTTATATGAATTTCTAATAACACTACAAAAAAAAAAAAATACAGTACCATTAGTAGCACATCACTCAAAAGCTTACTACTATGGTTTTATTGCTGTATTCATTTTATAATATGGGAATTTTCATTTAATAAAGACATTTGCAAACAAACTCATTCACTTTCAGATGATCTTACCCAAAGCAACTCTGGAAATCCTTCTCATAGCGTTTACTATCAGTGAAACGAGAACTGGAAGACTTGGCTCTGCAAATACAGCAACCCTCTATACTTCTGTACATCTTTGGTTTGTGGAAACCAAACATTTTGTCTTCTTGGCAGTAGCCTGTAAAGCAAACAGGAATTGACAAAGCTTTGTTAAAGTATGAAAAAGGCATCAAGTTGCTCAGATAGATGAATTGACATTCTCAAATATCAAAAAGGCATTTCAATGCTTACTATGTGCTGAGGGATATGGATAAAAAGGAAAACTTGCAAAAATAATTCCTGCCCTTAAGGGACATACATATTTTTGTTTTGTTTTTAATTTTTTAAATAGTATTTTATTTTTCTAAATACATGCAAAGCTAGTTTTCAACATTCATTTTTGCAAAACGTTGTGTTCCAAATTTTTCTTCCTTCCTCCTTTACATAGCAAGAATCCAATATAGGTTTAAAAAGTGTAATTCTCTAAACACATTTCCATATTAGTCATATTGCACACAAAAAAATTCCCTTCATGGGGCAGTTTGAGGACCTGAGTTCAAATCTGGATCCAGACACATAACACGTCCTACCTGTGTGACCCTGGGCAAGTCACTTAACCCCAATTGCCTCAGCGAAAAAAAAAAAAAAAAGAAAAAGAAAAATTCCCTTCAGATCAAAAGGGAAAACAATAAAAAGGTGAAAGTACTATGCTTTGATTCATATTCTGTCTCCATAGTTCATAATCTTGTTTCTATGTACAATGTTTCTCTTAGTTATTTAGCATCAGCTCATGTAATTTTAATTCTACCAATACTATATTAGTATCCCAGTTTTCCCCATGCCTTCCAACATTAACCATTATCTACTTCTGTCATCTTAGCCAATCTGAGAAGTGTAAAATGGTACTTTTCACATCATTTGACCATTTATTAATTGGGGAACAGTTTATATTCTTATAAATTTGAGTCAATTATATATTTTAGAAATAAGGTCTTTATCAGAAACACTGGCTGTAAAATTCCCCCCCCCAACTCTGTTTCCTTTCTAATCTTGGATGCATTGGTTTTGTTTGTGCAAAATCTTTTAAATTTAACATAATTAAAGTTATTCATTTTGCATTGCATGACAGCTCTTCTCTGGCCATAAATTCCTCCCTTCTCCACAGATCTAATAGGTTCCTTGTTCTCCTAATTGGTTTATTGTATCAATGTCTAAATCATGAACTCATTTTGATCTGATCTTGGTATAAGATGTTAGATGCTGGTCTGTGAAGGAACATACATACTAAAAAGTATACAAAACATCCAAAGAAGAGAAGTAACCTAATGAGAGGAAGGAGCTGGAGGGATGAAGGCATCCTGGGGGAACATTAACATTAGAGCTGAGTCTATAGACAACCCATGGATGTCAAGAAATGAGGTCTGAATTACTAAGAGAAATACAAATTGAAACCCTGAGATTTTTATTTCATCAGCAAACTGAAAAAGATGACAAAAGAAGGAAATAGTCAATGTTGGAGAAGGCTTGGAAACACAAGCACATATTTTAAAAAACAATAATATAGGAAATACTCCTAAAATGAAGGACTAGGGTAAAACTTATTATACTTCAAATGAACTAAAAGGGGGGGGGGGAGAAAGAAAAAGGGAGACAATTTTGTCTCATTCATATATAGTTCAAATGTCGTTATGACAGTTAATTAATTTCAATGAGCATTACTGTTTGAGGCACTAGAGAAGGACAAAAATGAGTAATCCCTGAATGTCAAGGTAGTTAATATAAATTTACCACCTTCCTCAAATAAAACAAACCAAAAAGCAAAATATTGCTTGCAAGTCCAAAAATTCCAAAAGGAAGCAGGAGAAATTTGGGTATGCAAAAGAATTTGCATACAATTACCTTCCTTTAAGGCATCCCTTAACTAAGGTTGTTTTTCTTTCCTAAAAGAAGGCAAATAGCTTTCAGGCATAAATAAGATACTTTTAATAAAGGTTATGTTAATCTCTTTGCCACCACAAAAATTCTATCCACCAGAGATAAACTATTACTAGCATTTACATGCATTTCCATACACGCACATATCACATGATTTCTGTGTAAAAGTCCAGGACACAAAAATGGTTGATGAAATCAGGTCTTTTTATTTGTCTGTCCAGCAGTGAACCTGGAGACTATCATTTTAAATATCTTTTCTTGTAGTTTTTGACTCAATTCTCATGGGTATTACCTTTAAGTCTAGCTGGAAGCTAGAAAAGAAAGATGCTAGTGCCATCTGCTTTCTAAATGATGAATAGTAACAGATGATGCTCTTATACAATCCCATCAGTGTGTGAGAGAAACAACAGGAAAGTTACACTCCCCCCCCCCCATCATGAAAAGTCGTGCCTTCTCTATGTTAGTGCTGGAGATAATGCAAAAACAGTTCTTGCTTTCTAAGAGAACACAGTCAAAGAGGATAAACAACATGTATACAATTATGAACAAATAGAATAAAGGGGGAGTAGTCTCGAAGAGAAAGCATTAAATCTAAGAAGGATTGGAAAATTTTTTCTTGTAATAAATGGGACTTTAGCTAAGACTTGACAAAAAAGCCAGGAATGCCAGAAGGTGGAGAATTACAGGCATAAAGGACAGACAGCCTGGATCACAGAAAAGATCAATAAGATAAAAGACTAGAAAGGTTATGAAATACTTTAATAGTTTAACAAAAGATTTTACATCAGATCCTGGATTTTATATTTGAATATAGGGAGCAACAGGAATTTTGTTCTAGGTTTAAAAAAAAAAAAAAAAAAAAAAAGGAAGCATTTCTTGGACAACTGTCACCCAACTGAGAAGTGCTGCTATAGTTTTTGGGGAAGAAACAATTCTCAGGCCTAGCAGCTTAAGTTATGAAAAGAATTACAAAGGAATCTGTAAAATTAGACTTAAGCATTATCTTAAATATAAATTCTACAATCTATTAAATATAAAGAATAAGATGGTCAATGAGCTAAAAAAAAAAAAAAAAAATGAACTTCATATCAATGATACAAAAAGCAAAATCTAAATCCAGGGAGAGTAAACCAAAAAGCAAAGGGTCTAATTTTGTGCAACCTTTGGATTTTTTAAATCCATTTAAGAGACTAGTAGTTTAAAGTATGCATTTTCTACCAGCAAACTTAGTGTAGGACATTACAAAGGATTTTTTTTCTTTTTTTAAAATAGCCTTTTATTTTCAAATACATACAAAACCTTATGTTCCACATTTTTCTTCCTCCCTTCCCTCCCCCATCCCTAGACAGCATGTAACAATCCAATGTTAAACATGAATTTTTCTATATATATTTCTATAATTATCAAGACACACAAGAGAAATCAGATCAAAAAGAGAAAAAAAAGCAAGCAAACAACAAAAAAGGCTATATACTATATTGTGATTTACACTCAGTCCCCACAGACTCTCTAGGTGTAGATGGCTCTCTCCATCACAAGTCTTTTGGAACCAGCCTGAATCGCCTCATTGTTGAAAAGAGCCAAGTCTATCAGAATTGATTATCACATAATCTTGTTGTTGCTATGTGCTATATTCTCTTGGTTCTACTCATTTCATTTAGCATCAGTCCATGTACTCTGAAGGCATACTGCTGATCATTTCTTATAGAATAATAACATTCATACACCATAACTTATATAGCCATTCCCTCATTGATGAACATCCACTCAGTTTCTAGTTCCTTGCCACTACAAACATAGCATTATCAATAATGAAATGCAGAGATGTAGCTACTAGTTTGTACAGTGGATTGACCCAGTAGCCTCAGACAAATACTAACTATGTGACCCTAGGTATGTCAGTTAAATCAAATACCTGCCTCAGTTTCTTTAACTATAAAACGCTTTCAAATTATCTCTTAAATTCTCCTTTGCCTCCAACCCAACTTTTCCCAGGCCTGAAATTTCACTATTAAATCTATTCCTTCAGTTACACAAGGTATTTAGACATTGCAGAGTTTTCATTAAAAAGCAAATACTTCTGAAATTGGTACCAAATCTCAAAAGAGACATAGTGGGGAGGAAGAAAAAGAGTAAAGAACTGAAAAGGAGATAAAGCTAAGGCATCAGAAACTATTATTCTAACAATTCCATTGAAATCCACTCAGTCATGGTGGTCTTGGATGCAGAAGTTGGAGATAATATTTTTATGTTGTATTACATTTGTAAAAAAAAAAAAAAAAAAAACAACAAACAACACTTTCATTATTAAAATACTCTGAATCTCTAAAGTAGGATCCTATGAGCCATCAGAAAATCCAAATTCCCAGATTTCCATTCATTATCCATGCTTTAAAGTATGAATCATTTCTGGAAGTAAAGACCTAAAAAAGTTTCAAAGGAGTTTCTTTAAGTTCTCATTGTTACATAGTTTTTCTCACACAGATATTTCACTTATTAGACTGTACACCATCACTGGTAAGATTCTACATTTTACCTCTTGGGAGTTTCTACTTTCTTTCAAAGATCAACTAAAATGGTATTTACTCCATGAGGGCTTACTAGATAGTGCCTAAAGGATATGAGGAAGTTTTTAAAAGTCTGATTAATTTTTCTCAAGCTGAGACATAAAATGATCAAGATGGAGAGTTATTACTATATATATAAATATATAAACATATATAATTTATATCTATATATAAATATTAAAAAAGCATCTATATATAGATGCTTTGGGGGGCGGGGTGGGGGGAGGGAGAGAAAGAGGGAACACTCACTCCAGAAGTTTTCTTGCAAACACCCACCACTCCAGAATGAATTCCTCTGCTGGATAAAAAGTTCATAAATGATACAATGCTAACATACATACAAAATGTTCTGAACAGGAGGGTCCACCATCACCTCAGCCTCCAGATTTCCTCCAGGAGTGAAAGTGGACTGAGTGCTTGTTCCCATGCCTTTTAGCATGATGTTTTCAGCGTTAACAGATACCTTCAATAGGGATGAAAATGGGCATCAAGGTCAGCTTTAGTTTAACTTTTCAATGTTAACTTTTTGTTTTTATATTACTTTTATTTATAAAATCACTATCTCCCTAGCAAGACTGCCTTTGTAACAAAGCGAGGAGAAAAAAGCAATTTAACAAAGACAACCAATAGACCACATTTAATAATATATAAAATGATACATTCAGTTCTCTACCTCTTCAAAGAAGAAAAGGTGGCTGCATTTGAATTCATTGAAAATTAAATTCTTGATTAATTAGGGATATCTAGGCAATCAACCAGGCATACCTGGGACAGAGGATACCTGTAGAATACCTAAGTGTTACTAGGATGAGGATCTAGCAAGGGGGAGTGAAAAGAAAAAAAAAAAAAAAAAAACAATCAGACAAGTAGGTAGAGACCCAGGAGAAAAAGTATTTGAAAAGGACAGATTTTGAACTCCGGATAGTACTTACATATTCTGCTCCCACCACCCGTGTTATTTATTCAAACTTTATACAAAGAAAACCCATTTCTTCTAGGATCCTATGCAGGCAGAATCTCACAACATCTACAAGTTTTCAAGTCTGATACAAGATTCATTCTAAAATTTCTCTTCTTGGATAATCAGATTATCTAATAAAAGATTGTCTCTAAATTGGCAAAGAAACATAATACTTGAAATGGAAGAATATTAGTCTGGGCTCTATAGCAAAAGTGATGAAAAGGGGAGTATATTTCTCCAATATCAGGATTACCTCTGGGACTAAGATTGAGTGTAACAGCATGGTTGCAATTCTGCTCTGGAACCTGGACCTTAGAAAAGTGTGGGGTAAACAAGCCAGCCCAGAGTAGATGTTCGTTCACATACCCTTTGTGACAATTATAGATGCTTCAATGTGATACTCAAATGTATCTCTTATATTAGGCAGGAGCTCAAAAAAAAAAAAAAAAAAAATCTTGCATAACAACCATAGTGTCCAGTTATTCTCTGCAAACAGATCCATTAAATAATCCAGTTTCCTATAAACGAGGCTGCAAATTGGCAAGAAGAGGAAGTTGAGACATGGAGGAGGCTAGCAACATTGGCTCATTCCTATGTGCTAAAAGCCCTGATCTTAAACAGCTTATCTATATTACATTAGATATTACAAGCCCCCTTGGACTGCATCAATACTTGGCAAATGGACGGGGAGCTAGCAAAACCAGAAAGTTTAATGTTGCACGTGTCTTATCATTAAGAACCCCTTGACCAATACTGCAGAAAAGTGAAGGGTGTTCATTAAATAGTTTAAGAAATGTTTGCTTAGAGACCTCTAGATAAAATAAATCATATATCCTACTCTATTCTCCTCATATCCTGTAAACTTTCTTTATGGAAAGTTAATCTGGAAAAGGCTTTTGCCAGCTCTTACATTCTTTCTGCTAGGCTAGATTCCACTTATTTGTTCACCTGTTTGCATGAAAGGTGTTTTTATTTGTTTTGTTTTTCCTAAATAAGAAGTTTGAAAAATATATCTACATAGAACTTATATTCACTAAAACATTTTAGCAACTCTTTTCCTAGTAATAAAGGTGACAATGAAATGATGTATGAGGTGGTTTTAGAGAAACCTAGGAAGATTTGTATGAAAATGATGCAATGAAGAGTCCAGTAAGCAGGAAAACAATTTTATAACAATACTAAAAAGACAAATAAGCAATATTCCCCCAAAGTCGTATCAGACTCAAGGTGCCAAATGAAATACACATTTTGCTCGATTATGTATATTTGCTTAAAAGGATTACTAAATCAAGGGTTAAGTTTGAAGGAAAAGAAAATAAATTTTTATTATAAAAAAATTTAACTCAATTAAAAAAATAACAAGTACAAGAAAAGTATTCAGTTTCCTGGGGGGAAAAAGGTAACATTAATTTAAGAAAAGTGTTTCATGAGGAAAATTCTAACAATTATTTCATTGGACAGGGAATAGAAGAGATTTTTAACCTAGGTCTGCAAATTTTAAAAAAACATTCTGATAATCATATTTCATTATAATGCTTTCCATTTGTTATCATATATACATAGGCAATATAGCACACAGTAAGTGTTGGATAAATGCTTACTGAATTGAATTTAATGAGGTTAGCTTTAAAGGACAGATCAACAGGCAAAAGAGGGGAAAAATTCTAGACAAAGGGAACAGTTATAGTGTTCCAGGCATGGTGAATGGCAAGCACATAGTGAATGTATGTCTCTAATGCTACCAAGCCATTTTAGAGTGGGTACAATGTGGAGGGACTGAAACTTGATATAAAACTAAAAGGGTAGAGTGACACCAGACTGCATAGATCCTTGAATGGAAATAAAGAATTTGTTTTTGTAGAAAAAATTGAAAACAAAGCAGATTTTCCACAGATATAGTAGAAATGACTAAACAAACTGTTATACATGAATGTGATGAACTGTTTACTATGCTATAAAGAAAATAATATGATGAATGCAAAGAAGCATGGAAAGACTTATAAGAACAAATAAAATTAGTTGCAAAATTACAAAGCATAACAGCTCCCAAGACATGAGAAGAATCCCATCCCAGTCCCCATCTTGCAGGTATTATATGTAGAGATGTCCAGATGTATGAAACATTGCACACACATTTTTTTTTAAATAATACTTTTTATTTACCAGATATATGCATGGTAATTTTACAACATTGACAATTGCCAAACCTTTTGTTCTAATTTTCCCCCTCCTTCCCCACTCCCCATGGCAGGTTGACCAATACATGTCAAATATGTTAAAGTATAAATTAAATACAATATATGTATATATGTCCAAACAGTTGTTTCATTGCACATATTTTTGGACTTTTTTCTTGTTATATCAATTGGTTTTGCTAGATTTCTTCCACACCCCTTTCTCTTTTTTAAAAAGTTAAACAGGATTGTTTTGTAAGAAAGAATCAGGTGAATTTTGAACAAATAAAAAAAAAAAAAGAATAAAACGTGTATTTTTAAATAACTGTAAACTTTGCTCTTCAGAAAGAAAAAAAAAAAACTACTTGAGATTTTTAATGAGTAACAATCAAATCTCTGTAAGATATTCCCCTCCCCCCAAGGGGTGGTAAAAGGAGTATAGGATGCAGTATAAGAAGTGCAATTTGGTGACATTAAGAGTTTTGTTAAGGAGGTCATAGAGGAAATTAAAAGGAAAGAATAGAAATGTTATGGTTCTCGGGACTAGTAACTAGCTGGATATGAAGGAAGGAATAAAGATTATCCTTAGATGAAAACCTAGGTGGTGCTGCTGAAAGAAAAGGTTTTAGGGGAAGTAAGTACAATCAGAAATGATGGGTCATCAGAATTTCAAACTACCTAGATATTATCTGTATGAATATTATCTGTAGCATCTATTAAATCTCTCTATGTACCCCTAAAGTAGAGAGGATGAAATTGACTTGCTTTAATAATTTCAATCTCCTGAAAATGAATGAAAAATCTCTACTCTGCATCTGATCTTCATCTACATGGAGGAACTAGGGGTGAAATGACCTCTCCATGTCTGAATTTATGATAGAAAAGGGGAAGACTATATACGTATAGTCTATGTGATCTTAATTTTGAGTGCAGATTTTAATGATAGATAGGATCCTATGACTTCAGCACAGGACAAAGAGTAAGTACTCAAAAATGAAATACTTAAGGCACAAAGAAATACATTTCAATTATAATGGGAAAAAAAACAAAAAAAACCCAACCCATTTTCTAGAGTCTAGGAAACAAACAAGCTTTAAAAAAAACAAAACAAAAAACAACAGTAGTTCCACCACTCTGATAGAGGTCCTGCACATTGATTTCTCAAAGTCTCTTCCACTCCACCCTCCACTCAGCCATTAAACTGATCTTCCTAAAAAATTTGATTACATCAATTTAATCCATTTAATCATTTGCAGTGGCCTTCTTCAGAACCAAATACAATATCCTGTTTGGTTACTAAAACTATTTATAAAAAACTAGTTTCTTTCTTTCCTTCCAATCTTCTCACTTTATTTTCTTCCATTCTCTTGTGATCCAATGATACCAATCTTCTTATTATTCCTCATAAAAGACAGTTCCCCTATAAATCACAAGCATTTTCATTGTCTCCCATGCCTGGAATTCTCTTCCTCATCTCTGCCATCTGAATTCCTGGCCTCTTGCAAGTGTCAGCTAAAGTCTCACCTTCTGCAAGAAGTCTTTCCTGGTCCCTCTTAAAAATAGTACCTTTCCTCTTAGACCCTATCTAATTTAATCTGGATATATTTTGTTTGGACACTATTGTTATTTTTTAATTCATGTTTTATTTTAAAAATAATAACTCTTTATTATCAAAAGATATGCAAAGATAGTTTTCAACATTCACCCTTGCAAAACTTTTGTGTTCCAAACTTTTCTCCTTCCCTTCCCCTACCTCCTCCCCTAGACAGCAGGCAACCCTAATATATGTTAAAGATGATTTGTACACTATTATACATATATAATCCCTCTGATTACACTGTGATCTTGAGAGCATGGGCCTTTTTTATTTGTATCCTAATCACTTAGCAAGTATTAGGAATAAATAAATAATAAATGCTACTTGATTTGGTTAAGTCCTGCAGACAAATAGTTTTATATATAATGACAAATGACTTAACTTCTCCTAAAGTTGTCTCTAGTTTGCAGAGCAGACGCTGATAATTATGAAATAACAGACCTAGTTTAAAACAAACAGAAAATAAATATAAAAAAGCAGGAAACTTATCAAGAGCTAAGCCTCATAATGCAGAGAAAGTAGTTTGTTTTGTTTTATAGTGTAGAAAGGAAGAAGTTAAAGAAAAGCATAAATAGAGGGAATAATGATAACAGGGGGAAAAAAATGGCAGGGTCAGTAATCTTATTTTGTTTCTTTTTACTCCTTCAAGGAAAATCATCTTTGGATAAGAGTGACTGAAACAAAAAGACTAATAGGAAGCTGAAACCTAAGATCAGTAAGGAGATAACTAAGTACCTAGCAGCCTTTGATAAATGTAAGGTCCAAGGAACTATAATATGACCCACAAAGCAGTAGCAGATGAGTGAGCCACAGTTAGTGATCTTTAAAGACTATGGAAACAATTCTCCCAAGAACTGCATATTATTAAAAAAATTTTAAATGTTCTTAATCATGAAGAGAACTGAAAATCAAAACCACGCAGAAGTTTTACACTTTACTCAACTAATTGGTAAGGATGACAAATAATAGACAAACTGGAGGGAGTTTGAGAAGACAAGCCCACTAATGCATTAGGGTTGGTGGAGCTGTGGATAGATAGAACTACTTAGGGAAGCAATTAGAATTGCACAAATAAAGTGGCTAAAATGTTCACACCAGAGATTCTATTGCTAGAAATATATCTCAAAGAGGTTAATGACCAAAAGGCTCCATAATAGTCATATTTATAAGTAGCTTTTTTTGTGAATCAAGATTGGCAAAAAAATGGATTCTATCAATTGAGAAATGGTTAACAAAACTTGTAGTACACACATGAATGTAGTGTGTAAACAACAAATTAATGAATACAGAGAAAGAAGCATGAATAGGACCTGAACTGATGCAAAGGAACAAAAAAAGGACAGCAACAATGTTAATGGTAAAAACAACACCAAAAAAACCCCATCAAAACTGAATGTTGGTTTAAAAGATACAGGAGAAGTACCCAGAGGGATAAAAAGACACTCCCCTCCATTTTACAAAAGTAAATAGAGGAGGAATTCCACCTATGGACTAGGTTTTTGGTTGTTCTTTTTCTGTAAGAATGGAGAAGATACAAGGAAAAAAATCTGGGTTCTCACCTAGAAATAAAAGATACTAATAAAAATCTATTTTAAAAAAATATAAAGGCCAAGACCTATATATATATATATATATTTTTTTTTAAAAGACTGTGAAGAATGGAAAAAAAAACGAAATTTCCCACTTTTAAAAGCTGAAAGAGAAGAGAGTCTGCAAAACAATAGACCAATTAATTCCTTACAAAATTCTAGAATTTTTTTCTTAAGGTAAGAAATGGCCAAGCCACAAATATCTAGAAATAGAAAAGAGACTACAACAAGCCTGCATGGCTTTATACCTCATCTCCCCATCCCCAAATCTGGTAGATTAGCAAAATTACCTAGATTCTTTGCTAGAATCTGATGGAGAGGTAGAGAAAAGTGAGACAACAGTAAAGATCAATAAGAATTATAATAGGTGCAATTATTGGACCCAAAGAGTGACAATTAATGGTTTGATGTCATTTTTGAGGACACCCCCTGGAGTGTCCCAGGGAGTCTAAGCCCCACCAATGGTCACAACATTTTTATCAATGACTTGAAAAAAAAATTAGTAAGCACACTTATCATATATGCAGATAACACAAAGTTAGGGAAGAAAAGCTAAATCTGTATGGCTATAGCAGAATAAGCAGCCAAAAAGGCCCTGACAGGACAGATATTGTGATGATGCTTTTAAGGCAAAACTAAAATGGAATAAACAGGAAAACAAAACCCAAAATACATTTGGCTTAAAAACCAACAACTAAGCCATAAGGTTTAAAAGCCACCAACAACTAAGCCAATTATTTCCACAAGATGAGGAGAGATGCAGTCACATACCAGTTTGAAAAAAGATCTGGAGGTTTTAATAATATTAACTGAATTCAAATCAACATCCCCAGAAAAAGCTTATACAAAATTAGGCTAACATTAAGAGAGGCATAATAGTTACCTAGGAGTTGACAATCTTATTATTCTATCCTAGTTAGATCTTAATCAATAGTATTGCCTTCAGTATTGGACTTTTGTAGTAAACTATTGAGAAGGACTTTGCAAATTGATTTTTTAACACATCCAAAGTCTGAGCAAGAAACAGATTTCCTGGAGTCATTTTATACTGTGGTATTGATGAGAAATATGGTCAAGGACACTACCATAAAAATAAATGTAGCCAATACTCTAGTATCAGTTGCTGAAAATGAGGTTGAAAAATTCTATGAAATCAATAAAACCTTCAAATTCATCAACATATTCTCTGATTCTTGGTGACTTCAATGCAAAAATGGGGGGGAAAGTGAAAAATAAAGCAAGGCACATACTTGTAAAAAGGTACAAGAATAAAGAATAAATTGAAAAAGGATAAAAAAAAAAAAAAAGAAGAAGAAATTAGAGTCCAAAGGTTTGTAGACCACACAAATGTCTCATTCCCATTAATGAATATTGCTTTGTAGTTGGTGACTGTCTGGTTCTTCACTTTCAGAAAAATGTTATCCTCATTGTGGAACTTGTTAATTACTTGAAGAAATTTGAATGAGGAAAAAAAGTGTTCCTAACTAGGATATGGAGTAAGGTTTTTTCCTCTTATTTTGAAATATGCTTATTTGTACTTCATTTGAATCTGTTAATCTGACTTCATTTCACTTTTATCATCTAATGGATGCAGATATAGAAGAAAATGGAAAGAAAAATAAGACAAAGCTCTCATTTGCAAAGTTATCAAGAAACTAAGTCATCACAAGGTGCTAAAAGATCATGCTAGAGTCTCTCTCCTGGATATTTTTTAAAAATGTAAACAACTATTGAAAGAAAAGACAGGCATAACTCTGAAGCAGAGTTGTTGTCTTTCCAGCACAAGATTCATTTTATTATATAGCATCAACAAGTTATCAAATGCTTACCATTTATATTAAGTATTTATAAATATATGTATTGATATATTAATTATATTGTACATATTTGTACTGAGTACTAAAGATAAAAATTATGTCTGCCCTCAAGAAACTTACATTTGAATGGAGCAGAAAACACATCTACAATGTAAATAAAACATAAAAGAAGGAAAGCATTAGCAGATAAGGAGTCTAAGGAAAAGTCTACAGAAAAATGATGTTATGTCTCCGGAACCTAGTCTTTAAGGAAGCCAGGCATCCTAAGGAGAAACTTTTCATGGGGAGAGCCGGTGCAAAGAACCTCCTTGGGAAGAACTTCTGGGAACTTAACAATGAAGTAGGTCAATATGCTAGACCTTAAGAGTTTATGAAGGTGAATAATGTGTAAGAAGATTGCAAAGGGGCCACTTTATAAAGATACATGTTATAAAGATAGATAGAATGTAAGCTCTATGGGGGACAAGCTAATTTTTTTTTTTGTCTTTGTATTCATAGAATTTACCCAGCACAGTTCATAGCACATTAGGAATTTTAAAAAGTATGTCATGATAGAATGAAAGTGTTAAGAGTGGTAACTAATTATATATATATGTATTATAGTCATTTCCAAAACTATGATTAAATATTTCACTAACTAGCCTTTCAATTCTAATGTGCTTCTTTTTCTTTTCTACCTTAACTCCATGTTGCCCATTATGAGTTACTAAACTGGCTTTTTGTCTTGTAAAAGTTTCTTCGAATTCATTTTTTTTAAAAACAATTCCTAAAAATCATATACCTTAAAAACCTAGAATATCCTTGAAGAGGATAAAGTCAAATTCTCCATTTAATCTGAACAGGAGAAGAAACTAGTTAATATAAAAGTCTAGTTATTTTTCTTCTTTGAATGTATGTGTGTATGCAAATAGGGTTAAGTGACTTGTCCAGGGTCATAAAGCTATTAAGCAGTAAATGTCCCAAGGATACATTTGAATTAAGCTCCTAACTTCAGAGCCTGTGACCTATTCACTGCCTCATCTTAGCTGCCCCTTATTTTCCCCAAAAAAATCAACTGCCAAGTTCTAAAATTTAGTTCTAGTTTACATAACTTACATTCAGAAATCTCCCTAATTAATAAAATGGTAAAGTGAGCTAGAAAAAGGCTTATGTTCCTGTGTTCAAATAAATATGAAAGAAGTTATCTTATGAAAGATAAAGTGCTTCATAAAATTTAATTAAATGATTTTCCAAGTAATTTTTAGACTTTTACTGTAGTAAGAGCAGTACTATCCTCTCATTTTACATATAAGGAAACTAAGGCCTAGAAATGTAAAGCTGACCTTTTCAAAGTCAACTAAGTTCAAAGCAAAGTCAAAATTTGAACTCATTTCCTGCTTCTATTGCACCACATTGCAGAAATCTGTTATTAAATAAGTCAACTTGGATCTTGGTGATATCAACACAAAAATAGGAGTCACTAAACATACATGTTGTGTATAACACATGTTAACTTTATTTGCTAATTGTTTAAAATCTCTGCTTTAGTTGACCAAATAACATATAAAGTAAAATGAAAATAACCTATTAATAGCATACAATGTATTTAAAGTCAATTTATAGTCATATTAGCCAAGCAACATTCAGAACTACTTATGAAACCTTATTGATCAAACTTGTATTGAGAAATTTTTAAAAATCAAGGAACATTTAGAAAAAAGCAAGCATCAAGGAACATTTAGAAAAAAGCAAGCTCACTTGTTGCTGCCCTAGGATGTCTAGACTCTAGTTTACCCACAAAAACCAAAGAAAGCCCTCTATTCGTCCCTATACTGAAGCTCTACAGAAAAACACTCTAGAAAACATCTAGGCTTAAAGTTAGATAAAGGAGCAGCCAGTTCTAAGCACCTTCTATCTTATTAGATAAACCAATCTAATTACAACCAATTTCCGAGAATTTCTAGTAATCAATAAAAGCAGGTATTTTTCATTCTCTCTTGAGGGGGAAGCAAATAAGATAAGGGGGGACAAGAAAAATAAATCACTAACCTTACAAGGAAAGTACTTTTAGGAAGTTGGGGGGGTGGAAATCATTTGTGTGCAGTGTTGTCTTTGTATGGGCACATAATATTTAACAATTTCCCATGTGCTCAAGAAAATCTAAGTGGCTAGAAAGCGAGGAAGAAATTAAACTTTTAGTTCTCCTCAAATCCAACCAAAATAAAAATGTTAACCTTCCAATTATGGTGTGTGTGCACACCCGTAGCAGTTCCAGTACTTACTTCCCTAGAAGCAACAGTGGGGACCATTAAACTTCCTCATGGTTATCTGATGAGGTAGTAGTGACAAACAGAGGAACATAAGTATATAAAGACACCTAGGTCTGGAAAAGTCAGTAACAGTAACTAAATATATTTCTCTATTTCCTTCATTATTCGCTGAATTCTCCTTTCAATCTAACTTGTTCATTAGATAATAAATTTCAATGTATTTGGTGGAAAAGGGTTCAGTTTAGTAGAAAAAATAACACATATTATATAAAAGTGATAATGTATAATGTCCTTGAATTGGAGTTTAAAAAACAATCCTAGGAACTTTAAAGTTACTCTTCAGCCCTTTCTCCAATAATCAAAAAAGAGAACAAAGTAAAATTTCTCTCTCTAGGTCTCTCCTCTCCTCTCGAGCTAACTTTATGGTCACCTTTTCCCAAAAGCCGATTCTAGTCTGATGGCCCAGTCATTCCAAAAGCCACTCCAGCATCTGTGCTCATGGAGTCCAACAGGCCGTTCCTTCATCTTCCATACTGTACTGGCTGTGCCGTGCCGCGCTGCTAAGACTTGTTCCTCCTCATGGCTTTACCCTGACGTAATTCAAACATGGCAACAGTTCGACTTCAAAAGCAAATCAACAGACCTCCCATACACACAGATCAACGAAGCAATGGTAGCAATCTAAAAGAACCTTATTAAAAGGCAAGAACGGAAGCTCAAACATAATCTTAGTCACTGCTAGAGCTCCTGGAGTTATATTTAAACGAAGGACTGGGAAGCTTCCTTCCTCTCTGCCTGAAAGTAAAGCCACACGCCTCCTCCTCCATGCACCCAGTATGGCACCTTAGAGTAAGTAGTTTGAACAGCCAAAGTTTCCCCACGAGAGGGTGGGGGAACAAAAGCCCTTCCAGAAAGTAGTCTTCAACTCTTGCAGAACAGCCAGAACCAGAACCCGGTCCCTTCGACCTCCCAGACTGGATCTTGCACCCAGGAGCATGAGCACATGCAGCCCTCTTTGTTTTCTGTCCAGCCAGGCTCTGCCTACGTGCAGCATCTGAGATGTCGGATTGTTTTCGATGGGGAGTGTGGGGGGTGGGAGCAAGAACAGGGACGCCTAAGAAAGGATACATGCACCTCGTCCGTAGTTCTTCCTCACCCTCCCTCAGAAAGGAAGAAATTTAATCAAAGTTTTGTAACGTCCTTGATTGAAATAGAAGGCAAATTGATAGAAATTCTCAGGCGAAAAAGCTGATAGTTAAGACTTTCACTCTGCTTTTTATAAACTGGCAAGAAGCCATCACCAAGAAAAATTTAAATTAAAATTAAAAAAAAAAATCATTGTCCCGCGAAGAAGGAATCACGTACCAAACAATTACTAAAAGGTTTTGGCTACGGCAACTAACATTAAAAACTAAAAAACACAAGTGCCGCTTGGGGCACATGTCATGCTAGGTTTTAGGTGGAAAATGAGTCCTTTTTTGGCTCACTTGAATCTTTAGGACAACTAAACTCCCTTCGTGTCAAAGTCAACTTGGGTGTAAGTTGCCATTTTAAACTGCAGAAAAATAACATCCTAGAAAAACCTCAGGTAATGGAGCCTTGTAGTTAGTCCAGATCAAAGCTACAAGTGAATAATATGTAACCAAACAAATACGGAAACATGGAACGTTGGGGGATATTCCAAGGAGAATTCGGTTTTGGATTTGGAGCTATTTTTAAACGGCCGCGTGTTCTGTCTCATTGTCGAATCCGCAGCTCTTCAGAGTTTAGCAAATAACGCCACGCCGCGCGCTAACTACTAATCTAAGCAATTAAGAAAAAAAGGGACTAATTTAAAAACCACTGGACACCAATACTCAAAAGCAAACTATGTTTTCCGCTCGAAATGCATATAATTTCCATGCATACAAACTAAGACACGTGCTCAAAACCAGGGTGGGGGGAGCCTAAATCTTTAAGCTAAACGACCCTAAGCCGCATCAACAACTCCAGTAGCAAGTCAAAACCCTGGGATATTAAGACCTTTCTCGGATCATTCGTTAATTAAATTGAGGAAAACAGGCCTTTTAGTCGACTGGCTTGCTTTATCCAACCAAACACTGCGGCTGGAAAAAGTCATTGTCACCTTCCAAGTGACTCTGTTAACTCCAATGACTACTTATTTGCACTTTACTTAGTTTCTCCTCCAGTCTTTTTAGTTTGCCTTACAAAAAAAGAAAGTAGTACAGACACATAAGACACGTGTATGTCAAAGCACTGGAAGATTTATTATTAAATTAAAGCAGCGCTCCCGGCAGACCCAACTCCAAGACAAAACTTCCCGCATAGGAGAGAGTGCCTAGAGCTGGCACTTTAAGTGGAAAAGAACAATTTCAAGTTCCTAGAGAAACAAACAATTTTTGCATAAGAGTAAGGATAAGAGTTACTCACCTTTCTACAGCAACTCTTCACGCTCAATAACGAGTGCAAGGTATGCCCTATAAGCCAACCGGGCCCACGTCTTCTTTAGCTTGCTCCTCCTGGTCTGGAAAATTGTCTACTGCAATTCAGCAGTTGTTACCTCGAGCCGGGAAGGTGTAGATTTCGATTTCCCTTTGCGCACGCGCTGTTCCCGGGACAAAATTCTCTTGAATCGAACTCATTTGCATGTGAGCTCTTGCGCACACAAGAGTGATCGAGGGTGGAAGCCCAAGCGGTCCCGCGCGCCCCCGTAGTCTCTATTGTCCTTTTAAGGGGAGACGCGCCGCGCGGGAAACATGGCGGGCAGGACCAAACCGAGAAGAGGGCGGGGGCTGCTTACTACAGCAGAGACGTCACGTAAACAAACGCCCCCTCGGGGGAAGAGGAGGAGCAGGGACACAGTATAAGGAGCCATGGCTCATTTATGAAGTTCTTCATCATGAAATTGATTGAGAGAAAAAAAGATTTTTTTTTTTAAAACATGTAGTTGAACGGTTCCTTTACCCTCCCCAAAAGCTGCGTTTTGCCGGGCTCCCACACCTGCTGTAAACTTGAGGCCCAAGAGGCTGCGCAGGAGGCTCTGGACTTAAATGTGCTCTTCTTCACCTCTGCTCTGTTTTCCCAAGACTTAGATCACTTTTGCTCTTCTTGTTTGTATTTAATGGGAAAAATTTTTTAAACCTTTATAAAAGTAATATTCACCTCCGCACATTCCCACTGTTTTGTTCTGTTCCTTTCGTTTTCATACCGATTTCCTCTGCTTAGGAGAAAGGGCTTTCAATTTCTGTGGCAAGAAGGCAAATTCCCGTAGGACTTGAAAGCCAGCAATCTGGAAACCTGCAAATATGTCCTTCAACTGAGAGTTGACCCGTGTTTTATATATTTAGAAATAATATCAGTCTCGGGAACTGAAAAGTGTTTGTTTTGAGAGGCTAGTAGTGTGAGTTTTCAGTATAGGTAATAAAAACTAATAGTCTTAATAGCAAAGATCGAAACAATTTATTTCATTTCAATTTGACGACTACAAAATGAAAAAAATGACGAATGTATATCTCATTCTGGAGATAAATTCCAACAATCTTATCTCAGTTTGATGAATAATGATGGATAAGGAGATAAAGGTTTGTTAATAGTGTGGATGTAAACATTATAACTGAATCACTTATTGACAAATTTCATTGTTTACTCCACAGTGTGAACATGCAGCTAAATTGGAAATTCCCACCTAAGGTGTCATCATGATCAAAATCATCATCATCATTATCATGGAAAACTATCTGGAGCATAATTCCTGCTAAAAGGTATAAAACTTTTAAAAAAGGAGGGAGGATGCAATTAGTTTGGATAAATGGACATATGTAATTTTTTAAAAGGGAAAATAATGGAATATAATTATTTATTATTCCATAGGAGGATATATCATTCAACAGAGGGGTTTTGTGACTGATACCTTTTTTTTTTTAATCTTTTAGTAGCAATTTCAATATAATTTATTTCATTTTTAATCCTGTGATTTTTATTTTATTCATTTTAAAACATTCTGATAATGGATCCACAGGCTTTAACAGATCCCCAAAGGAGTTCATGACACATAAAAAAATTAGGAACCTTTGGATCTAGCCTAACCCTCTTATTTTACAGATGAAGAATGAGAGGCCTGTAGAGGTTAAAAATGGAGCCTAAAGTACTAAGTAGCAGAGGAAGCTTTTGACATCAGATCTAACTTCAAATCTAACCCAGCCTGCATCTAAAAATAATAAAATATCCTCTTAGTTTGAACACACAACTTAAAATGATGCTTGACTGTGATGGACTTGGCTCATTTCAAGACAGATGATTCAAGGCAATTCTAATAGACTTATGATGGAAAAAACCTTCTGTATCCAGAGAGAGGACTATGGGGACTGAATGCGGATCACAATATAGTATTTTCACCTTTGTTGTTGTTTTTGTTTGCTTGGTTTTTTTTTTCCTTTCTCACTTTCTCACTCTTTTGATCTTTTTTTTTTTTGATCTTTTGATCTGATTTTTCTTACAAAGTATGATATATGTGGAAATATGTACCTATATTGGATTACTTGTTGTATAAGTATAGGGGAAGGGAGAAGGAGAGGGAGAGAGAAAAATTTGGAACCAAGATTTTGCAAGGGTGAATGTTGAAAACTCTGCATGTATTTTGAAAAATAAAAATCTATTATTAAAAAAAGAAGAATCAATATTATTAGAAAATAAAGCTACTGTCTTATTCAACAGTGTTACTTCTTTAAAAAAAAAAAAAAAAAAAAAAAAAAGTTGAAGATGCAGAGAAAGAAGTCCCGAATCAAGATAACCTTGAATACAATCCTGCTCCACACTTACTAATTATGTGACATTGGAAAAATCACTTAGCTTTGCTAAACCTCATTTTCTAATTTGTAAAATGAGAATGATAATATTACACTCAAAATCATAACTCACAAACCTGACAACAATTTATTTTCTTTTCGAGTAATCCAAGAATACAATTTTAAGCAGTCAGCTAATAAAATAAAATACTAAAAGAACATAGCAAAAAAAAAAAAAAAAATTCAATACTTTCCCACAAATACCTCTAGTTCTTGAATTCAAAGCACAAACCTCTTTCATTCTCCCATATAGATTCCCCAACCCCTGAAAAGGTACATACAGATAATGCAAAGCCCAGAGGACAAGTTTATAATTAATTTCCTCTACCAGCTCAGTAGGATTCCTAGTTTTTTTCATCTGCGGATGAAGGCAATAAAGAGTTGAAAAGGGGTTTGAATCATACCCTTAATATTCTTGTTCAAGTATAGGTTGTACTAGACAGCCCCCCGCGATTCTTTCTCACTCTAAAGTTTTGTGATTCTATATTTCTTACCTATCCTTCATGTATGTGCTCTGGCCACACACACTCCCTACATTTGTATCCCTTGATTTAGTCACTCTTCCCATGGTTGGTATGAGTATTTCTGGGAAAGTATGCCCCAGATTTATTGGAAATTTTTAAAAATGAGAACAATGTTATACTCCTACTTTTTTGTTCTTTTAGTTAGGCATTTTAAAAAGTCTTATTTTAACATTCTTTTGTACTCCTTCTTGTAATAAATCAGCTCTGCTGATTTTTTGTGAAAATCAAATGATTGCTATTAAGTTTACATACATTGTTTATGTATGTAAATTGATCAATATGAAAATTAAATTATCCTTTGCCATATCATAGAATTTAAAACTGGAAGAATTCTTAGAGATTAGTCCCTCGTAATTGAAAGTTAAAATATAAGAAGCTTGAGCAAAATGATCATCTGTCTCACCATCATCATATGGCTTATACTGTAATATATGTTTCCTGAATATAATTCCTGAAGTTTGAAACTCACATTAATGAAACCCTTAAAATGTTTATCTAACATAATTCTATTCTATTGGTAACATTCCCATTCTCTTGAACTTACTGACTTCTAATCAGAAATTTTAACTAATATCTATGATTTCTGACTGTTACTTTTGATATGTAGGGGCTTGAGTATAAAGAATTGAGAGAACGAATGTTTTTTTTAGCAAAATAAGTAAATCAATAGGTTTTTGTAAATACTACTGTCTCTAAGCAATCATTTGTTTATTTTATTGATGGCTGGTATCAGTACATTAAAAAATTTTTTTTTACTATTAGAAATGTGCTCATAGTTGTTGGATTTTTGAGTAGCCACTGTAACTGACAGAAACTACAGGAACACGTCATCTATATCATACTCCCAAATTATACTAATTTGTCATGTTGTTGGGAAGGGCTTTTCCTATCCAGAGTGAGCTTTCTTTTCTTCTTTTTTTTTTTTTTTTATTTAGAATTTTTTTTCCACAGTACATATGCATGAGTAATTTTTTTTATAATATTATCCCTTGTATTCATTTTTCCAAATTATCCCCTCCCTCCCTCTACTCCCTCCCCTTGATGACAGGCAATCCCATACATTTTACATATGTAACAATATAACCTAGATACAATATATGTGTGTAAATACCATTTTCTTGTTGCACATTAAGTATTAGGTTCCGAAGGTATAAGTAACCTGGGTAGATAGACAGTAGTGCTACCAATTTACATTCACTTCCCAGTGTTCCTTCTCTGGGTGTAGTTATTTCTGTCCATCATTGATCAGCAGGAAGTGAGTTGGATCTTCTTTATGTTGAAGATATCCACTTCCATCAGGATACAACATTGAAGTGTACAGAGATCTTCTGGTTCTATTCATTTCACAGAGTGAGGTTTCTTGCAACCTGTGCATCACTCAAAGCAACTCTGAATTTAAATAGT
Source organism: Sminthopsis crassicaudata (assembly GCF_048593235.1). Taxonomy (NCBI): domain Eukaryota; kingdom Metazoa; phylum Chordata; class Mammalia; order Dasyuromorphia; family Dasyuridae; genus Sminthopsis; species Sminthopsis crassicaudata. Next base: position 239,580,390 of record NC_133621.1, on the reverse strand, counting down.
CTGATTTTATAACATGGAAGATTCTCAGTGATCACATCCTGTGGTTTATGGTCCCAAACAAGATTTTCCCTAGGTTTTGATCCGCTTTAGCTTTTCCTTAGAGATTTTTCATTTTTTAAAGGTGTGAACTAAAGGTGTGAACCCTGAGCTAGAGAATTGTTAAGTACTGATTCAGCACCTAGTAAGAACCTAACAAAAAGCATATGTTTTTTTCCTCAATAGTAGTTTATTTCATTTTCCCAAATACACATAAAGGTAGTTTTTAACATTCATTTTTGTAAGACTTTTTGTTCCAAATTTTTGTCTCTCCTTCTCATATCTCCCCCCTGCCCAAGTCAGCAAGCAAATTGATATAGGTTAAATATGTGCAAAAAAAATCAGACCAAAAGAGAAAAAACCAGGAGAAAGAAAAAGCAAACAATACAAATAAACAAAAAAGGTGAAAATCCTATGCTTCCATCCACGTTCAGTCTCTATAATTCTCTCTCGGGAGGCTAATAGCATTTTCCATCCCAAGTGTACTGGCATTGCCTTGAATTGTATTGTTGAGAAGAGCCAAGTCCATTACAGTTGATCATCACATAATCTTGCTGTTACTGAGTACAATGTTCTCCTGGTTCTGCTTACTTCCCTCAGCATTAATTCATCTAAGTCTTTTTTTTTTTTTTTTTTTTTTTTTGAGGCTGGGGTTAAGTGACTTGCCCAGGATCACACAGCTAGGAAGTGCTAAGTGTCTGAGACCAGATTTGAACTCCGGTCCTCCTGAATTCAGGGCTGGTGCTCTTATCCACTCCTCCACCTAGCTGCCCCCCATCTAAGTCTTTTCAGAAAGCATTTGATCTTAAAGCAGTTTTATTATAAGGTCCTTCTCTTTGCCAACACTAAGCCCATTTCTTCCAGGAGTTTGTCCTGTACATCTCAAACTACTCTCCCTGTGGTTCTTTCATAACATTTTATGTCCTTTGTGCCTTTGTATAGCTTGTACACATGACTTTAATATACTCTTTTGTCCCACTGTCACTAGTAGATCTTCCCGGGGCTCTTCCTGTTTATAGGGAACAGAAAGATTTTTCTATCTTGCTAGTCTCCTTACCTGGTTTCCTTCTGATTCCAAAGGAGAGAGAAATGCTATTTGAGCTCAGCTAGTCTTTCGGCTTTATCTGCCTGTGGGGAAAGATGGAAAAAAGTGCCACTTCATTGACTTCCTACCACCAGTCCCCTTATCTGAACTGCCTAATGCCCAGTGAGGACTGGACTATAAGGCTATCCCTGGTGGATAAACTTACCAGAGTATCAATCAGTATCAATAAGCTCTGCTATCTCCTCCCTTACTAAAAGATTGTGAACCTTAGGCTATTAGTCTTCAATGATCTTCAAACCCTAAGGCTCCCTAACTTATTTTCATCCCCTTAATACAAACTCCGTCCTCCCCCTCCAGCTCCATAAGTAATAAACTTTATTTCTTCTTAAGTTTTTTCTTTTCCCACACTTTTCAGCTTCTGATTCTTACTGAGACCCCACTCTCTCCTAAAAACAGCCTCTCGGGCCATTCTTTCTAACTCTGGTTGCATTTTAAAATATTATCTGGCTGAGGTAGAATTGGAATACTACTTATTCCACAATGCCATCTCTAATAATTTATGTAATGCCTATCTACCACCCACCTAACATTCTGGTAGCTCTTATCTACTAACTTCCAGGGCATTCTTTCCTTCTTGACATCAGTGGCTTTTTTCCTCCCCAACTCTGCCCTCAAACTAGAGGAATTCAGGATATATTTTGACACTCCCTTAACATCCTAACCTTCTAGCTATTGTTGTGTCTGGCTCTTCATGACTCTTCATGAACTATCTCTAGGGTTTTATTGGCAAAGATTGTGGAATGGGCTGCCATTTTCTTTTCCAGAGGATTAAGGTAAACAGAATTTAAATGATTTGTTTAGGGTCACACAACTAGTAAGTATCTGAGGCTGGATTTGAATTCCAATAAGGGGCTCTGTCCTCTAAGCCATCTAGCTGTGCAAAAAGATATAATGATAGCTAACTTTTATATAGTGCTTTAAAGCTTGCAAAACATTTTAACAAATATTATCTTATTTAATCATCACAACAATCCTGGGAGGCAGGTCTTAGTATTCCCATTTTTTCAGATGAGGAAACTGAGTCTGAGAGAAGTTAATTGATTAACTAGGATTTATTAAGTGCCTACTATGTGCCAAGCACTGTGCTAAAGGCTAGTGATATGAAGACAGATCTTAGTCTAATCAGAAAGACAACATACAACTATATATAATCAAACTATATACATGTTTTATTTTTAGTCATCAAAATTGTTGTTGTTTTTTGTTTTAACTATATTATAATCATTGTATACATTGATCTTCTAATTCTGCTTAATTTACTCTACAATGGTTATAAAATAATACTTCCCAGGTTTCTCAATTTATAATTTAACAGTATTTCTTTTTTCCTTTCTTCCTGCTTTTAGGAAAAAAAAAAGTATTTACAAAGCTATCATTTAAAGAGCAGTTGGTACAAAACATCTCTTCTTCCCTCCTCCAAATTTTGTGACACAGTTTCTCCAAATTAAACACAGAGTACAGGGAAATATGGGCTAACCCTTAAAGAGTGCATGTGGCAAAGGGATAACTCACAAGTCCTGGAAGTCCCTTTGCTAAAGTCCTTAAGATATTTCCTCTAGACATGCTGTAATTATTTTCCTCCTCAGCTATCCTTTATAGGGCCTTGATTCTGTATCTAATTTGTCCTTACTTTCTAAGGAAGACAGTGATATCAGCTGTTCCGGGAACACTTCATTGTCATCATTTATTTATTTACAGCATTTTTTCTTTTTAATATTCCTAATTCTTTCCCTTCCTCCCTTCTTTGGTAATGTTGGTGTCCGTATTGATTAGGGAAATTGGTCTATTGTTTGCTTTCTCTATTTTTGCTTTTCGTGGTGTAAGTATCAAAACAATATTTGTGTCATTTAGTTGATCTTCTTTACCTATTTTTCAAGTAGTTTATATAATATTAGAATTCATGGTTCTTTAAATGTCTGGTAAAATTCACTTGTAAATCTCTCTGGTCCCATAGATTTTTTTCTTAGCAAGTTCATTTGTGGTTTGTTCGATTTCTTTTTCTTTCTCTCTTTCTTTTTTTTTTTTTTTTTAACTTTTTTATTTTCAAAATATATTTATGGATAGTTTTCAACATTCACCCTTGCAAAACCTTGTGTTCCAAATTTTTTTTCCCCTCTCTTCCCCCTACCCCTTTCCTTAGATGGCAAGCAATCTAATATGTAAAACATGTGCAATTCTTCTATACATATTTCCACAATTACCTTGCTGCACAAGAAAAATCAGATCTAAAAGGAAAAAAAAAAAAGAAAACAAAAAGCAAGCAAACAACAAAAAAGTGAAAATATTATGCTGTGATAAAAACATTCAGTCCCTATAGTTCTCTTTTTAGATGCAGATGGCTCTCTCCATCACAAGTCTATTGGAATTGGCCTGAATTGCCTCATTATTGAAAAGAGCCACATCCATCAGAACCGATTACTATATAATCTTATTGTTGCTGTGTACAATGTTCTCTTGGTTCTACTCACTTCACTTAGCATCAGTTCATAAAAGTCTCTCCAGGTTTTTCTGAAATCATCCTGCTGATTGTTTCTTAAAGAATAATAATATGAGGGGCAGCTAGGTGGCGCAGTGGATAGAGCACCAGCCTTGAATTCAGGAGGACCAGAGTTCAAATCTAATCTCAGACACTTAACACTTCCTAGCTTTGTGACCCTGGGCAAGTCACTTAACCCCAGCCTCAAAAACAAACAAACAAAAAAAACCAAAAAAACAAAAACAACAACAAAAAACAAAGAATAATAATATGGCATAATATTCATATACCATTATTTATTCAGCTGTTTTCCAACTGATGGGCACCTATTTAATTTTCAGTTCCTTATCACTATAAAAAAGGCTGCTACAAACATTTTTGCACATGTGGGTCCATTCCCCATTTTATAGGGAAACTTCTGGATCAAAGGATGCGCACTATTTGATAGCCCTTTAGGCATAGTTCTGTATGGAGCTCCAGAATGGTTGGATCAGTTCACAATTCCAGCAACAATGTGCTAGTGTCCCAATTTTCCCACATTCCCTCCAATATTCAGCATTGTCTTCTCCTGTCACCTTAGCCATTGATTTCTTTTTCTAAGATGGAGTTAAGTGTTTTATTTTTATTTATTTATTTAAATACATGTATTTAATACAGTTTGTATTATTATAAGCATTCCTTTATTTTACTTAGATTGTCAGTTTTATTGGCATATAACTGAGCAAAACAGCTCCTAATAATAGCTTTAATTTTTTGGTAATTTGTTTTCTTCCTTTTTTAATCAAAAGAATTCAGTACGAAAACATTTATTTACCTTTTATTTATTTATTTAACTACCTTTCCTCCCCTCCCCCCATAAAACCAAGTCCTAGTTTTAACAAGGATTTTTTTTAACTTTCAAATTTATTGCTCTCCTTTGATTTTTAGGATTTCTGTTTTAGGTTTAATTGGGGATTTTTAATTTGTTCTTTTTCTTTTTAAAAAAAATATTTTTATTTACTTCATTAAATATTTCTCAATTACATGTAAAAACAATTTTTAACATTTTTTTAAACTTTAAGTTCAAAATTCTCAAACTACCCTTCTCCTTTTCCTCTCTTCTTAAGAAAGCAAGCAATTTGACATTGATTATGCAAGTGAAATCTTATATTATATTAATTGTTCTTTCTCTACTATTTTAAATTGCATGTCCAATTTATTGATCTGTTTTTTTCTCTTTTATTTATCTAAGGATTTAGAGACATAAATTTTGCTATATTTCACAAATTTTGGTATGTTATCTTATGTTGCCATTATATTTAATGAAGTCATAAGTCATTGATTATTTCTATGATTTGTTCTTTGTTTCACTCCTTCTTTAGGATTAGATTATTTAGTTTCCACTTAATTTTTAGTCTCTGCTTTCTAGACTTTTTATTGAATGTAATATGGTCAGAAAAGGTTTTGCTTTTTAGAATCACATCATACTCCCCTCTACCCCAATCTTTCTTTTGAACTACTCAATTATTAATGTTTTTAGACTTCCAATTTACGTTTCTACATGGAAAAAGTTTGTACTTATTGAGTCCCTTGATGTTCACTTTATATTTCTCTTGGATCTTGTCAAATTTTCTATTAAGTTCAGATCTTTTTGCAACAAAATCCTAAAAGCCTGATAATTCATTAAACATCCTCTTTTGTTCCTTCTGGATTATGCTTAACTTTTCTGGATATAATAGTTTCAGCTGCAATACCAAATCTTTTGCTTAAATATATAGTATTCTAAGATATGTGGTCTTTTAGTTTAGCCACTGCTAGATCTTAGGTAATACTAATTGTGGCTCTGTCATATTTGAATTGTTTTTTCTTGTTGTTGATACTATTTCCTTCTTAGTACAGTGGTTTCAGAATTTGGTTATGATATTCCTGTAGGTTTTCCTTGTAGGATCTCTTTCAGGTAGTAATCAGTAGATTTTTTTCCCTCTAGTTTTACTTGCCTCTTCTGTTCTTTTCTTTATTTCTTGTATTATCATAGTAAGTTTCTGTTTTGATTATAGCTTTCACATAGTCTAATTATTGTTATGTTTTCTCTTCTTGATCTGTTTTCCAAACCAGTTGCTTTTCTGAGATGTTTCACATTCTTTTCTATTTTTTTTTCATTCTTTTAAATTTTTCATTGTTTCTTGGTCTTTTATAACTTTGTTTTTTCTTTTGTAACCTTTGCTGGCTTCCCCTTGCCCAATTCTTATTTTACAGATTTTTTTTTTTCCTTGAGATTCTGTATCTCCTGTTCTAACTGGTTGGCTTTCATTTTATAATCTTTCTGTTTTTCTTGGATTGTTCTTATTTTAAAAATTTTCCCCTAGTCTCTTTAATTTGATTTTTAAAGCCTTTTTTGAGTTCTTTTATAAATTCTGTTTGGGCAGATAATCATTTGATGTTATTCTTTGGGGTAGAAGAATCTATTTTTGCTTCAGTATTCTTCTCTGAAAATGAATCCCATCTTCTTTATTTCCATAATAACTTTCTGTGGTTGGAATCTTTCCTCTTTGCCTACTCATTTTTGTTTTGTTTATTTAAAGCAGTTTGTTATTATAATTATCTCTAGTCCTGGTGTGGGGAGGGTGCCTCTGGCCTCAGGTCCTTCTGACTCTTATTTTTTTAAGCTTTGTACTAAGCTTAACCTTTGTACTTTTCCATTACTAATCTTGAAAATAATTGCAGTAATGCTCAAATGCACTATGAAATAATATTTCTTGTAGCCTTTAGATGTATTAATAATTGCTCAGAAAAAGAACTAAAGAAATTTTATGAATCATTTTATATGTCCCTCTACATAAATTAATATACATTCTTTGGTGCCAAAGTCTGATAATGTGAGGATGGGGAAAAATATATTGAGAAAATATGTTTCAAGAGAAAGAAATAAGTGAGAACAAAGATTTGTAGATTATACAAATGTCTTCATATTATGAAAAATTCTTCATTCATTCAAAAAATGAGTTAATGGTGTTGGACATGATAAATATCAAGTGATATTGAAAAAATGCAGTTATCTATGTTTTAATAGGTGTGGGATAAAATTTATTCCTGAGTTGGATATCTGTATGTAATCATAGCATTCAACAACACTAAAATCAGAATTTATTTTTTTAATGCAAGGATACAAATTTTATTTTTATTTTTTTATAATAGCTTTTTATTTACAAGATATATGCATGGGTAATTTTTCAGCATTGACCTTTATACATAACCTTCCGTTCCAACTTTCCCCCTCCTTCTCCCCACTCCCTCCCCTAGATGGCAGATAGACCAATATATGTTAAATATGTGAAAGTATATGTTAAATACAATATATGTATACATATCTATACAGTTGCTTTGCTGCACAAGAAAAAATCGGACTTAGAAATAAGGTAAAATTTACCTGAGAAGGAAATAAAAAATGCAATGGACAAAAATAGAGGGAGTGGAATGCTATATGTTGTGGTTCACACTCATTTCCCAGAGTTCTTTCGCTGGGTGTAGCTTGTTTTCTTCATTATTGAACAAATGGAACTGATTTGATTCATCTCATTGTTGAAGAGAGCTACGTCCATCAGAACTGATCATCATATAGTATTGTTGTTGAAGTATACAACGATCTCCTGGTCCTGCTCATTTCACTCAGCATCAGTTCATGTAAGTCTCTCCAGGCCTTTCTGAAATCATCCTGCTGGTCATTTCTTACAGAACAATATTCCATAACATTCATATACCACAATTTATTCAGTCATTTTCCAATTGATGGGCATCCACTCAGTTTCTAGTTTCTGGCCACTACAAAGAGGGCTGCCACAAACATTTTTAAATTAATTTTATAATTATAACTTTTTTTTGACACTACATATGCATAGGTAATTTTTTTTTACAACATTATCCCTTGTACTCCCTTCTTTTCCAAATTTTTCCCCTCCTTCCCTCCATCCCCTCCCCCAGATGGCAGGCATTCCCATACATATTAAATATCTTATAGTATATCCTAGGTACAATATATATGTGCAGAACCGAATTTTGTTGTTGTTGCAAAGGAAGAATTGTATTCGCAAGGTAAAAATAATCTGGGAAGAAAAACAAACAAAAAAAAATGCTCACAGTTTATACTCATTTCCCAGTGTTCCTTTTCTTGGTGTAGCTGATTCTGTCCATCATTGATCAATTGGAATTGGAATTAGCTCTTCTCTATGTTCAAGATATCCACTTCCATCAGAATACATCTTCATACAGAATCATTGTTGAAGTGTATAATGATCTCCTAGTTCTGCTCGTTTCACTCAGCATCAGTTGATGTAAGTCTCTCCAAGTCTCTCTGTATTCATCCTGTTGGTCATTTCTTACAGAACAATAATATTCCATAACATTCATATACCACAATTTACCCAACCATTCTCCAATTGATGGACATCCATTCATTTTCCAGTTTCTAGCCACTATAAAAAGGACTGCCACAAACATTTTGGCACATACAGGTCCCTTTCCCTTCTTTAGTATTTCCTTGGGATATAAGCACATTTTGATAACTTTTTGGGCATAATTCCAGATTGCTCTCCAGAATGATTAGATTCTTTCACCACTCCACCAACAATGCATCAGTGTCCTAGTTTTTCCACATCCCCTCCAACATTCATCATTATTTGTTCCTGTCATCTTAGCCGATCTGACAGGTGTGTAGTGGTATCTCAGAGTTGTCTTAATTTGCATTTCTCTGATCAATAGTCATTTGGAACACTCTTTCATATGAGTGGAGACAGTTTTAATTTCATCATCTGAAAATTGTCTGTTCATATCCTTTGACCATTTATCAGTTGGAGAATGGCTTGATTACTTATAAATTAGAGTCAATTCTCTCTATATTTTGGAAATGAAGCCTTTATCAGAACTTTTGACTGTAAAACTGTTTTCCCAGTTTATTGCCAGAATTTATTTTTAAAAGAGAAAAGCTGGCATGTAATTAAAAAGATTCATCTTCTTTCTTTGCTTCTCAGAGAAGTATTTGTGAATGATCCTACCATTTATCTCTAATTTCCTTCTTTCTTCTGGTCTTGGCAAAAATGTCAAGATAGAGATAATTTGGTTCCTCCAGCAATGTACCCACTTAGCCATTTGACAAAGCTCTCACCTTTAGGGTTAAAGAAGTTCAAAAACTATTTAATTTTTAGCATTCTCTGTTCTCTTTCCTGTCTCTCTGTCACCATCACTGCAAAATTGGAAGGGGGATACACAGGACTGAGGATTTTTTTTTTTTCATGAGATTCCATGGACAAACAAAACCAGCTAATAGTTATTGATCTGCATGCCTATTTTTCTACCTGTATGACATTTTTGAGTTATTTATGCAAGAATTAAAGGCAAATCTGATGAGAACCTCTACTCATAAGATGTTATTATCAATAACCAACAGTGGATCACATCTTTCCCATTGTAACATTAGAACAGGCTTAATAAGGGCTTAATTCTTAATGTGTGCTTAGATTTGCCCTTTCTGCTTGATTATACAGAGAATGTATAACATCTAATGCGCAATTCCATACACATAAGCTTAGTGAGTTTATTTTCGGTCCAGAAAGACTGGCAATCTAGTGCTGTGTGATGATGAGGAATTCCTGTGTGATGATGAGGAATTTGCAAGGAGCCAGAACTGAGTTCATATACAAATGAATTAACATACAATCTTTAAGTATTTTGAATGGAACTCTATTTTATTTCTTTTGCTTCTGGATGGTTATTTGTTTTATTTTAGTTGAAAGGCTAATGATTTATGGGAGCTTAGTTTATTTCTTGTTATTTTGCTGAAATTGTTTCAATTAATTCTTAGTTTTTAGGATTCTCTAAACAGACAATTGTGCTATCTGAAAAATATAATCATTTTGCTTTCCTTTTGCTCATACTTGCTCTTTTAATTACTTATAAGAAACATTTCTAGAAAAATATTAAATAATGGTCAAGAAAGCAAACATTGCTGCTTTGCCCCAATCTATTTCAGATGGATACTATTTCTTACATTAGGAAAAGGTCTATTTATTCATATATTTTCCATATCTTTTAACATTTTATGCCAATGATTTTTGTATTTGCAAAAGCTTTTTCTGCATCTAGTGATCTCATATAGTTTTAAGTTATTTTAATTATTAGCCTGATCTTTTATTATAATTTTTCTAATGTTAAACTAACTCAATATCCTTTATATAAATCCAACCTTCTCTTGTCATGTAATGGTTTAACATGTTGCTGTAACTTTTTTTGTCTATATTTTGTTCAATATTATTGCATCAATAATCATTAGGGATATTATTCTATAGTTTTCCTTCCATGCTTAGTCTTTCTCTGCTTTGGGTATTAACAATATATTTTTCTCATAAAAGGGGTATGATAAGATTACTTCTTTTACTATTTTTGCTAAGAATTTATGTAATATTGTAATTAATTATTCTTTAAATATTTGTTAGGATTCACTTGTAAATCTATCTTATCTTTGGTTCTTTTTGGAATTCTTTTAAACTTCTTTCAAATTATTTCCCTAAAATAGGATTTTTAAATTTCTTTATTTCTTGTCCTGTTAATTGGTATAATATTCATCCATATACTTTAAGCTATCACTTTTGTTGGCATGTATTTGGGCAAAGTACTTTGTAATAATTATTTCCTCTTCCTTTTTAAAAAATTGTTTTTATTTTTCAAGTTGGCAATTTGTTCCTTTTCTTTATTTAAATCTAATTAGCTAAAGATTTTTCCATTTAATGAAATTTGGTCTAAACTGCACTCAGTTTGCCTAATATGAAGCCCACAGCATTCTTTCACTATATAATAGTAATAACCTCCTCTGGTTGGTTGGTACTTCTATCTTTAAAACAGAGAAGACTGAACTGGTCATTCTCTTTTCACCATCTCTTTGACAGTTCTTTTCAATGACTCCTTTTTCCTGAATCCAGAGTGAGTGGGACTGATAGGATGAAGTATTTCTCAGTATTAAGTCACATGTTTCCTGTTTCCAGAACTGAGACCTTGGGGAAGTCATTTACTCTCTGGAGAAATGGACTTTGAACCTGAGATACAGGAAGTTGCAGTAAGTGACATAACCTATGGGAGGCAGCCAGCATCAGTGATCATTGGTCAAGGATGATTACATCCTGTTAGTCTATCCAATGAGAAGGCTCGAGTCTTTTGCTTTTAAATCTTGGACAAGCCAGAAGCAAGTTAGGTTCCAGGTGCACATGGCGGGGGTTGGGATGACTCCTTGGTGTGCGTCTGTGTCTCTCCCTGCAGGGATTAAATAAATGTTTTTTCTTTGTACCTGATGCTATCTCAGATTAGTTAATTGGATTGGGAAGGGGGGGGCGGGGTGTTTTACACCCAACCCTCCCACACACGAGTATATACCATGAACTGAACTAGGGAGACGGAAAGAATTCCTTTTTCCTATTCTCCCTCTTTTATCCTGGCTCCTAGAAATGGGCCTGGAGATATATTTGTTTCTGTTAAGTGTTATTTGTCCTCAGTTTCAGATGCTGGAAGTGAAGAATTTGAATCCGAGAGACCTTGGAGTTAACTTGCAGGTGGAGGTGCAGTAGCAAGCCGTGCCATTATCAAGCCCCTAAGAAGTCAGACTGAGACTTAAGTCCGAGGAGGGTTTTGGACTTGGGTTTTGGAGTGTGATCTTTAGGAACTGAACTTAAGCTATGAATCAAATTCTCTTACCCTCCCCATTGACTGAGGAGATACAAAGGGAATTAGGAATTACGCCTCTCACAAGTTGGAGCAACTATGTATATATTTATATCTCTGGAAGTAAAAATTCCTTTTGTAAGAGCTCCACTATGTTACATTATTTTCTTTAAAAAAAAAAAAGTTCTTAATTTTCTGCTTTCAATTTTGTTAATCCCTTTTTTGAGTTTCATAATTCTATTTTTATGTTTACTTAGTTTTTAAAAAAGTATTACTTATCTAGTTTTTTTTTTTTTTTAAGTTACCTTCCAAATTCATGGATCTTTTTTCTTCTCTTTTGATAATTATTTAGTGTTATAAATTTTGCCTACAGGATCCCTTTGGGTATGTACTAAAAGTTTTTGTATATTCCTCATTTATTTTAATATTATGTATTGTGTCTATGACTTGTTCTTTGACAAACTACTTCCTTTGTTAAAAAAAAAAAAAATATCGTTTTAGTCAGTCAGTATTGTCCTCTCACTCTTCCATCTCACTCATTCCTACCCTTGAGAACACAGGAAACAAAAACTTAGAAACATCTATAGTCAATCAAACAAATTGTTCACATTAACCATGTCCAAAAACCAAAATTTGTCTTGCATTGAGTTCTTTATTCCTATCAGAAGATAATTTTGTTGTTAGTCTTGTTAGTCCTTTTTTCCCCCTCTAACCCCTACTCTTTCAGTCTCCTAGGTTTCTAATTTGGAGTTATCCTTTTCACTCTCCTTCCCTCTAGCAAAGGAGTATTGGCATTAGTCAGCACTTTCTGAGTTCAAGTTCTGATATTTAGATGAAATAAAGTGCTCAAAAGTCATTGAATACCCAAAATCCAAACAGAGATATGCAATAAATATACACTGGCACTTAACTTTCTCCTCAATTTTCATATGGAAATATAATATTACCATACTCCTTTGGACTTCAAGTCCAAGTAATTTACTTTCAGCTTGGCTACAATCTTTAATCACCAACCAGATGCTGCATCAGAGAAGCTAAAGCTAATCAAATAAGGCCAATAGGACAGTTTTGTCCTCTACTATCCCATTATTGACTAGAGGTGAATGGTGGCATAAAATTGTCTCTTGCTTCAAAGATGCAACTCAGATTCCACTTTCTACAAGAAGCTTTTGATGCTCCTACCAACTGCTGCTATACTTTCTCTGAATTACTTTATATTTAATTACTTTGTACTTATTTATATTTATTCTCTTAATGTTATTCTGTACATAGATACTTGTCTCTCTTATTTAATTTTAATCTCCGCAAGAAGAAACTGTTTTATTATTTGTATTTGTATCTCCAGGACCTAGAACAGTTCTTGATACTAAGTGCTTAATAAATACCTATTGATTGACTGATAAAACTAACATTAACATAGTTTGGCTTATTACACTAACTAGCTATCATTTCTGGATACAATTTCAGAGCCTGCAGAGAATGAACTTTGACGGGAAAAAGAGGAATGGGAAAGATGCTGAATACTCAAAGATTGGAGCAGATGTAGAATCCCACAATAGGAGAAGCAAAATAACAAAGAAGGACCAGGGACAAAAATTAACTTCTAAAGGCTTATCTAGATAAGATTGACCTTGTAGTTGTAGATTGGCTAAAGTAACAACTATGCTATATACTTATGGATTCATTTAACTATAGCAATGACCACATTTGATGAGGAATGAAAAGCCTTGCAGCTAAAGAGGTTTAGCTGGAGATTTAGTGGAATTCCTTCTGTTTTGATGACCTAGCTCTGCTGCCATGGTGAGTGGGCATGCAAAGGGAAATAAAATTTATTTCATTAGTAATTTTATTCTAATATGTTTTAATATTTAATTAATAATTGAATCCTTTTAGCCTTACATCATAATTAACCTTAATTTTATTAAATTTTATGGTCTATGTGTAGTTCATTGCAAAAGATAGTCTTTGCTCTCAAGGAGTTCACAGTCTAATGGATGAAACAATATGTAAACAATTCTGTAGAAACAATTATAAAGGATGAAATAGAGATAACCAACAGAGGGAAGGCCTTAGTATTTAAGAAGATCAGGAAAGTTTTCTTTTTTTTTTTTTTTCCCCCCTGAGGCAGGGGTTAAGTGACTTGCCCAGGGTCACACAGCTAGGAAGTGTTAAGTGTCTGAGATCAGATTTGAACTCCAGTCCTCCTGAATTCACGGCTGGTGCTTTATCCACTGTGCCACCTAGGTGCCCCCCAGGAAGGTTTTCTTGTAGAAGAGTGGATTTTTATCTGAGAAGTAAGAAGATTGAGATGAGATAGGAAAGAATCCTAGACTAATGGACAGCCAATTAAAATGAACAGAGCCAGAAAATAAGCTCTATTGTGTGAGGAACAAGATGATATGTTTATGTGGAAGTTTAAATATGACTTTGAATATCAAATGGGAGATTTTGTTTTTGATCCTGAAGGTGATAGAAAGATACTGGATTTGTTGAATAGGAAGATGACATGGCCATACCTATACTTTAGGAAAATAACTTTGATAGTTGAGTGAAAACAGATTGGAATGGGGACAGTTTTCAAGCAGGGAGACCAACCATTAGGCTAATGAAAGTCTAGGTGTGAGGTGATGAGGACCTTAATCAAGGTGGTGGCAGGGTATTCAGAAGAAAGGGGACTATATTAGAGAGATTATGAAGGTAAAACAGGATTGACAATAAATTGGGCATGGGAGTGTGTTAGGATTATAAGGTGATAACTCAGGTTGTCTAAACAATTCTCTAGCTCAGAGTTCACACCTTTAGTTCAAACCTTTAGTTTACACCTTTAGACTTCTGAAAAGGAGTTTACACATTTAAAGAAGCAAATTCATTGGCTGTAGGAGTTCCCACAAGTGCCTGGGAGTTCTCACAAGCCCATTCTCTGGGAGGATAAAAGAAGACAACATTGAGCCTGGACAAGCAGTCTGGATTGGGGGAAAAAAAACCTGTGAAGACAGTCTCTTAGTACCAGATTTTGAAACACATTACAAAGTGGTAATCATCAAAACAATATGGTACTCAGAGGAGAACTAGAGATCATTATTGATCACAAAATAGAAGATTTTGATTACATCAAATTAAAAAGTTTCTGTACAAATAATACTAATGCAAACAAGATTAGAAGGGAAGTAACAAATTGGGAAAATATTTTTAAAAACAAAGGTTCTGACAAAGGTCTCATTTCCAAAATATATAGAGAACTGACCATAATTTATAAGAAACCGAACCATTCTCCAATTGATAAATGGTCAAAGGATATGAACAGACAATTCTCAGAGGAAGAAATTGAAACTATATCCACTCACATGAAAGAGTGTTCCAAATCACTACTGATCAGAGAAATGCAAATTAAGACCACTCTGAGATACCACTACACACCTGTCAGATTGGCTAAGATGACAGGAACAAATAATGACAAATGTTGGAGGGGATGTGGGGAAATTGGGACACTAATACATTGCTGGTGGAGTTGTGAAAGAATCCAGCCATTCTGGAGAGCAATCTGGAATTATGCCCAAAAAGTTATCAAACTGTGCATACCCTTTGACCCAGCAGCGCTACTACTGGGATTATATCCCAAAGAAATACTAAAAAGCGGAAAGAGACATATATGTGCCAAAATGTTTGTGGCAGCTCTTTTTGTTGTAGCTAGAAACTGGAAGATGAATGGATGTCCATCGGTTGGAGAATGGTTGGGTAAATTGTGGTATATGAAGGTTATGGAATATTATTGCTCTGTAAGAAATGACCAGCAGGAGGAATACAGAGAGGCCTGGAGAGACTTAAATCAACTGATGCTGAGTGAAATGAGCAGAACCAGAAGATCACTGTACACTTCAACAACAATACTGTATGGGGATGTATTCTGATGGAAGTGGAAATCTTCAACATAAAGAAGATCCAACTCACTTCCAGTTGATCAATGATGGACAGGGGTAGCTGCACCCAGAGAAGAAACACTGGGAGGGGAATGAAAATTGTTAGCACTAATATCTGTCTGCCCAGGTTGCATGTACCTTCGGATTCTAATGTTTATTGTGCAACAAGAAAATGATATTCGCACACATGTATTGTACCTAGACTATATTGTAACACATGTAAAATGTATGGTATTGCCTGTCGTCGGGGGGAGGGAATAGAGGGAGGGGGGGTAATTTGGAAAAATGAATACAAGGGATAATATTATAAAATATATATATATATATATATATATATAAAATAAAAAAAAAAAAAACAAAAAAAAAAACAATATGGTACTTGCTAATATGTAGCTATAGCAAAGAAAATGTAGACCAAAAAATTTTTAAAAAACAAGAATAATAAGCAAAGTTTTAAAAGTTTGCTTCAATCTGCATTTAGACTGTATCAGTTCTTTCTCTGAAAGTAGCATTTTTCATCATAAGTCCTTCAGAATTGTCTTGGATCATTTATAGATTTGGTCAAAGTATGTAAGTCATTGATAGTTGATCATCATACAATATTGCTGTTACTGTGTGTAGTATCATCCTGGATCTGTTCATTTCACTTTGTGTCAGTTCAAGTAAGTCTTCTTACATCCTACTCATCATTTTTTTAAATGTGTTTATTGGGGCAGCTAGGTGGTGCAATGGATAGAGTACCAGTCCTAAAGTCAAGAGGACCTGAGTTCAAATTTGGCCTCAGACACTTGATATTTCCTAGCTGTGTGTTTCTTTAAAACTTAAATGCAAAATAAGAAAAAAAAAACATAGAAAAACAAAAACAGTGTTGTGTGCCCTTCAGAACACTGGAAAGGGTTCAAAATATGTTAATAAATTTTCATTTCAATAAAGGGTGCATAATGGTAGAAAACATTGTATTCATAACTGCTCATCTTTTCTTTGCTTCCTTGTAGGTTTCTTTTTTTCTCTATTGTGCACATTTTACTTTATTCTTTTTTTCCCCCTTTTCTCCCCACATCTCCCAAGCAGTCTGCAATTAATATGTGCAAACACACACACACCTGCACACACATTTGTGTGCATATACATATACACACTTACATATATGCATATAACATACACATGGCTGAGATATAATGTAGATTTCTCTTTTGATTGAATCTTTTTAAAGTTTGACTTTGAGATAATGATTATTATCCCTAATTTTTTTCTATTAAATGCTATTTCTGATCATTGTTATTATCTTTGTGTATATCTCTTATTTCCTAGCCTTTACTTTTTTCTTTTCCCCCTCTTTCTCTTTCTCCCCTCCCAAACAGGTTTTAGTTAAACATGAATGTATTTATGTATACATGTATGTATTCACATCTGCTTAGACACACATACATATATATTACATATACATATACTTAATAGAATATACATAGATATATACATATACCCATATACACATATATACATACATCAATATTAATATGGCTTTAACACAATGTAGATTTCTCTTGATTGAGTTTTTTAAAGTTTGAGATCAATGATTACTGCCCCCCTTTTTAAAAATAAATTCTACTCTTGATCATTGTGATTGTGTTTGTGTATCTCTTATTTCCTGTCCCTGGTAACTCCTTTGTTTTACTTCTTGCTTTGCTATTAATTAACTTGCCACTGCCCCTGCCATGAATCCCTCCTTTATCTTCTCTTTACAATCTTTCACTCTCTCTTTATCCTATTCCCATTATTCTACTCCCATTAATGTACACACTCTCCTAAAACCCCAACTTATCCTATACCTTATCCCTACTTGCTAAATATATATATGTATTGTTTCTTCTTTAACCCATTACCCATGGAAGTAGGTTTTCAGAACTACCAGTCCTCCTTCTAATCCTCCTCCCCTGTCTAATTCCTTTGTATCAATTCTTGCCCTTGCACATCACTATTTTTTTTTTAATTTCTTCCTAGGTGGTTTTGCTTTTTAGAATCACATCATATTCATCTTGACCCCAGTCTTTCTTTTGGACTACCCAATTACAATTTTAGACATGTGGTTTATATTTCCACATATAGAATATACACAGTTTATACATATTGAGTCCCTTGAAATTGGTTAACTCATGTATGTTAAATTTTCTATTGAGTTCACGTTTACAAAATAATGAAATTCTGACAATTCGTTGTATGTCCTTTTTTCATTCAATATTATACTTAATTTTGCTGAATATAAAATTTTTAACCACAACCCTAGTTCTTTAGATTGCTTATATATAGTATTCTAGGACCTGCTTCTAGGTCTTTTATTTTAGCTGTTGATAAATCCTATACAAGTCTAATTGCAGCTCTAGTATATTTGAATTTTTTTCTTGTTATTGCTTAAAAAGTTTTCTCTTTGATCTGGGAGTTTCTAAATTTAGCAGTGATGCTTCTATATATTTCTTTGTGTTATCTCTTTGAGTGAGTGACAGTGGATTTTTCTATAGTCTATCACTTAAGGACAGTTTTCTTTCATTATTTATTATATTATTGTGTCAAGATTCTTTTTTTTTTTTTTGGTCATAGCTTTCAGATAATGCAATTCTTATGTTGTCTCTTCTTGATTTGTTCTCTAAAGCTGTTGTTGTTTTTCTTATAAGATGTTTCATGTTCTTTTCTACTTTTTCATTTTTTATATTTTGGTGTATTATTTCTTGGTCTTTTATAGCTTCACTGGCTTCCTTTGCCCAATTCTAATTTTCAAGGAGTCATTTTCTGTTTTAAGACTCTGGATCTCTTTTTCTAGATGGTTAATTGTCTTTTCATGAACATCTTGTTTTAGACAATTACAGTAAAGTTGGCATGGAAAATGCCATCCACATTCAGAAACAAAACTATGGAGACTGAATTCTCACTTTTATGTTACTTTTACTTTTTCTTTTCTTTCTCATGGTTTTTTTTTCCTTTTTTGGAGTGATTTTTCTTGCACAACAAGAAAAATATGTTTAAAAGGATTGTACATATAAAACCTATATCAGATTGCTTGCTGTCTTAGGGAGGGGCTAGGTAACAGATAGAGGAGGTAAGAGAGGAAGAAAGAAAAATTTTGGAATGCAAAATTTTACAAAACTGCATGCTGAAAAAGGTCAAGAAATTCAAGGGAATTAATGATAAATGCCATTGAAGGTGGCCTAGCTGTACCAGACCTAAAATTATATTATAATATTAAATCATTAAAACCATTTGGTACTGGCTAAGAAACAGAGTAGTTGATCAGTGGAATAGGTTAAGTTCATAGGACAAAATAGTCAATAACTGTAGCAACCTAGTGTTTGACAAACCCAAAGACCCCAGCTTTTGGGATAACAACTCACTATTTGACAAAACTGCTGGGAAAATTGAAAACTAGTTGGGCAAAAACTAGGCATTGACCCATACCTAACACCATATGCCAAGATAAGGTCAAAATGGGTTCATGATTTAGATATAAAGAGTGATATTATAAGCAAATTAGAAGAATATAGAACAATTTTCTTCTCATATCTGTGGAAAAGGAAGGAATTTGTGACCAAAGAAGAACTAGAACTCATTATTGAACACCAAATAGATAATTTTGATTATATTAAGTTAAAAAATTTTTGACTAATAAAACTAATACAGACAAGATTAGAAGGAAAGCAATAAATTGAGAAAACATTTTTTATATTTAAGGGTTCTGATAAAGACCTCATATAGAGAAGTGAGTCAAATTTATAAGAATTCAAGCCATTCTCCAATAGATAAATGGTCAAGAGATAAGAACAGACAATTTTCAGATGAAGAAATTAAAACCATTTCTAATCAGAGAAATTCAAATTAAGACAACTCTGAGATATCATTACACAACTCTCGGATTGGCTAAGATAACAGGAAAAAATAATGATGAATGTTGGAGGGGATGTGGGAAAATTGGGACACTAATACATTGTTGGTGGAATTGAGAATGGATCCAGCCATTCTGAAGAGCAATTTAGAACTATGTCCAAAGGTCTATCAAACTGTCTATCCCTTTTGAGCCAGCAGTGTTTCTGCTGGGCTTAGATCCCAAAGAGATATTAAAGAAGGGAAAAGGACTCATGTGTGCAAAACTATTTGTGGAAGCCTTTCTGTAGCATCAAGAAACTGGAATCTGAGTGGATGCCCATCAGGTGGAGAATGGCTAAATAAGTTATAGTATGTAAATGTTGTGGGATATTATTGTTCTGTAAGAAATGATCAGCAGGATGATTTCAGAGAGATCTGAAGAGGCTTACATGAATCAAGTGAAATGAGCAGAACAAGGAGATCATTATATATGGTAACAGCAGTATTATACGATGATCAATTCTGATAGATGTTGACTCTTTCCAACAATGAGATGATTGAGGCCAGTTCCAACAATATTTTTGTTATTGTTTGCTTGCATCATGTTTTCTTACTTATTTTGTCCTTTTTGATCTGATTTTTTATGTGCAGCAAGATAATTTTATAAACATGTTTATATATATTGGATAACATTTTTAATAGTTTTTATTTATCAGATATATGTAAAATTACAACATTGACAATTGCCAAACCTTTTGTTCTAATTTTTCCCCTCCTTCCCCCCCCACTCCCAGGATGGCAGGTTGACCAATACATGTTGAATATGTTAAAGTATAAATTAAATACAATATATGTATATATGACCAAACAGTTGTTTTGCTGTCCAAAAAGAAATAGTGTACAATTAGGCTGTGAAAGAAATCCAAAATGCAGGCGGATAAAATTAGAGGGATTAGGAATTCTGTGTAGTGGTTCATAGTCATCTCCCAGAGTTCTTTCACTGGGTGTAGCTGGTTCAGTTCATTACTGCTCTATTGGAACTGCTTTGGTTCATCTCATTGTTGAAAATGGCCACATCCATCAGAATTGATCATCATATAGTATTGTTGTTGAAGTATATTATGATCTCCTGGTCCTACTCATTTCACTCAGCATCAGTTCATGTGAGTCTCTCCAGGCCTTAAAATCATCCTGTTGATCATTTCTTACAGAACAATAATATTCCATAATATTCATATTCCACAATGTATTTAGCCAATCTCCAATTGATGGGCATCCACGTAGTTTCTAGTTTCTAGCCACCACAAAGAGGGCTGCCATAAACATTCTTGCACATACAGGCCCCTTTCCTTTCTTTAAGATCTCTTTGGGATATAAGCCCAATAGTAACACTGCTGGGTCAAAGGGTATACACAGTTTGATAACTTTTTGAGCATATTTGGCCTTTATTTTTGCCATTGATCTCCTTATATCTAGCAGTGAAACCCCTGGGTCAAAGGGTATGGATATTTCAGTTATTCTCTTTGGATAAATCCAAATTACTTTCCAGAATGATTGAACTAATTCATAGCTCTGTAAATAGCATATTAACATATCCACAATCCTTCCCATATTGACGATTATATTTTGTTATCTTTGCTAGATTCCTGCGTGTAAAGTATAAACTTAATTATTTTGATTGGCTTTTTTCTTATTAGTGATTTGGAGAAATGTTTTCACATTTTGGGGGGAACTGTCTATTCACATCATTTAACCAGAGGTATAGTTTTTGGACATATTAGTTATCTATATTTCTTGAATATCAGACTCCAGTCAGAGATAATTGAGAAGATTTTTCCCAAGTTGATTGCTTACCTTCTTATCATAGTTATTTTAATTTCGTTCATGAAGAAACTTTTCAATTTCATGTAATCAAAATTACTGTTTTATCTTTTTAAAATCTATTTTATCTTTTCACTTTTGTTTCTCTTTTGGATAAAAATTTATTCCCTAACCATGGCTGTAAAAAGTATACAATCTGTTCTTCTAATTTTTTATGGTATGAGTATTAATATTCAGCTCATATATTCATTTTGAATTTATTATGGAATATGTTGGTCTAAACTTAATTTCTTCTTGACCGCTTTCAAGTTTTCCCAGAAGTCTTCTTAAATAGTGAATTGTTTTTCTGAAAATCATTGGATATAACATTATAACATGTATAACATATATGAGATTACTTGCCATTTGAGGGAGGGGTTGGGGGGAAGGAGGGAAAAATTTGGAACACAAGGCTATGCAAGAGTCAATGTTGAAAAATTATCCATGCATATGTTTTGAAAATAAAAAAAAATAAAATTAAGGAATATTTAAAAATGTATGTTTAAAACTATCTTTACATGTATTTGGAAAAATAAAATACTATTGAGAAAAAATGATTTTCTTGTTTTTTTTTATTTCCTTTTTAGTTTTTTTTTCTTAATTTCTTTCATTTGACTTAAAATCTTTTTTGAGTTCTATAAATTCTTTTTTTTAAGCAGGTTTAATATCTTTGGGATAGAAAAGGTTGTTTTTTTTTTGTTGTTGTTTTTTTGTTTTTGTTTTTTAATTTTATAATTTCTGAAGATGAACCTTGGTCTTTCCTATCCCCATAGTAACTTTTTTGTGGTTGTTTTTTCTCCTTTGCCTACTCCTTTTTTTTTTTTTTTTTTTTTTAAAATAAGAACTTATTAGTGTAAATCACCTCTAGTTCTGGGGAAGTGGGATGGTATTTCTGGCTTCACTTCAATTTTCCCCTCTGGCGTGGAGCCCCAAACCAAGAACTCTACTCTCTTGTAAGTGCCTGCAGCCAGCAACTTCCGTAACCCACTGCTTCTGCACTCACCAGTGAGGAAAAGGTTCCTGTGATTGGGGCTGCACTACCTCTGAACCCAGGTTCCCTGATTGTTGTTTTCAGAGAGCTAGTCTATTTCACATAGATTAAAACTGTTCTGCCCAAGTTTTTGGCCTACTTTCTTCAAGGTGCAATTAGTTTGGATGTGGGGGAAATCTGTAGTTCTTGGAATTTTCTGATTTACTTTTCTATCTTTTCAGAATCATCCCCTCATCATTTCTTATAGCACAGTAGTATTCCATAACAATCATATATTTGTTCAGCCATTCTCAGATTAATGGGCATTCCTCTCAATTACCATTCTTTATCAACACAAAAAAAGCTATTACAAATATCTTTGTACATACAGATTTTTTTCCTTTTTTAAAAATCTCTTTGGGATATAGACTTAATAGTGATATTGCTGGGTCAAAGGCTGTGCAGGGTTTTATAACCATCTGAGCCTAGTTCAAAATTGCTCTCCAGCATGGTTGGATTAATTCATAATTCCACTAATAGCTGCAGTTATTTAAAATGAATTTTCTCTTTCTTTTTCTTCCTGCTGTGCTTTGTGTCTTAATATATAGAAATGTTGTAGCAGCTAGATGACACAGTGGATAAAGTACCAGCCCTGAAATTTGGAAAACCTGAGTTCAAATGTGGTCTCAGGCTCTTAATATTTAAGTCTCCTTGAGTCTGGGAGCTTATGCTCCAGCCTCCAGTTCTCTGTCTTCCCTGAGTCTGTTCTAGTCCCCCACAGTGGTGGGAGATGGAATGAATGTCTCTGGCTGAATTTGTCCCAGTTTATATACTCTATTATAATTACATCATCATAATCTTGTAGACCGAATCTTGTAGAATAGGTGTCAACCTTGTAGAACTATATTAAGTACTAAGTATATGTATTGAACTAGAGAACTATTAATCACGATGCTAAACTAGATAACCATTATATTATCAATTCCACTGAGTTAACACCTTTCTCCAGAATTCTGACCCATTACACTTTTCCTAGCTGTGTGATCCTGGGCAAGTCACTTAACTCCAATTGCCTTAACCAAAAAAAAAAAAAAAAAATATATATATATATATATATATATATATATATATATATATATATATATATATATATATATATAAATGTTAATGATTGAGTAGGTTTAATTTATATCCTGCAACTATAATTGTTTCAGTTGATTTTAAATTATTCTCCAGGGATGAACTAAATATACCATTATATAATTTCTCAAAAGTGATGGCTTGGTTGCCTATTTTTTTCCTTTAATTTTTTTTTTTTTTGATCTTACTGTTATAGCTAGCATTTCTAGGACAGTATTGAATAATAGTGATGATAACGGGCACCTTATTTCATTATTGATATTAATGGGAAGGATTGTTTATCCAATTCTAATGTTAGTTCTTATTTTCAGATATTATCATTTATCATTTTCAGAAAGTCTCCATTCATTCTTTCTAATATTTTTTTTCTTTTCTTTATTTTTTTATTATAACTTTTTATTTACAAGATATATGCATGGGTAATTTTACAGCATTGACAATTACCAAGCCTTTTGTTCCAATTTTCCCCCTCCTCCCCCAGATGGCAGGTTGACCAAAACATATTACATATATTAAAGTATAAATTAAATACAATATATATATATATCCAAATAGCTATTTTGCTGTACAAAAAGAATTGGACTTTGAAATAGTGTACAATTAGCCTGTCTTTCTAATATTTTAAATATAAATGTGTTGTATTTTGTCAAAAGTTTTTCTGCAACTATCAATATAATCATTTGATTTTTGTTGGTTATTATTTATATGATCAATAAATCCCACTTATTCATAATATATCTTTGTGCTATATTGCTGAAATCTCTTTGCTAGTATTTTCTTTTTTTATTATTATAGCTTTTTATTTACAAGATATATGCATGGGTAATTTTTCAGTATTGACCCTTGCAAAACCTTTTGTTCCAATTTCTCCTCCCCCTTCCCAAGATGACAGGCAGAGTAATACATGTTAAATATGTTAAAGTAAGTGTTAAATACTATATATATATGCAAACATATCCATACAGTTATTTTACTGCACAAACTTGGACTTTGAAATAATGTACAATAAACTTGTGAAGGAAATAAAAACTGTTAGTGGACAAAAACGGAGGGAGTGGAAATGCTATGTTGTGGTTCATACTCATTTCCCATAGTTCTTTTGCTGGGTGTAGCTGGTTCTCTTGATTATTAAACAAATGGAACTGAACGTCCAGAAGAATTGATTATTATATAGTATTGTTTTTGAAGTATATAATGATCTCCTGGTCCTGCTCATTTCATTCAGCATCAGTTCATGTAAATCTCTCTAGGCCTTTCTGAAATCATCCTGCTGGTCATTTCATTTTTTTTTCTTATTTTTTTTTTATTTTAATAGTTTTTATTTACCAGATATATTCATGGGTAATTTAACAACATTGACAATTACCAAACCTTTTGTTCCAATTTTTCCCCTCCTTCCCCACCCCCCCCAGATGGCAGGTCGACCAATACATGTTACATATGTTAAGAGTATAAATTAAATACAATACATGTATACATGTCCAAACAGTTGTTTTGCTGTACAAAAAGAATCGGACTTTGAAATAGTGTACAATTAGCCTGTGAAGGAAATCCAAAATGCAGGCAGACAAAAATTAGAGGGATTGGGAATTCTATATAGTGATTCATAGTCATCTCCCAGAGTTCTTTTGCTGGGTATAGCTGGATCAGTTCATTACTGCTCTACTGGAACTGATTTGGTTCATCTCATTGTTGAAGAGGGGCTCGTCCATCATAATTGATCATCATATAGTATTGTTGTTGAAGTATATGATGATCTCCTGGTCCTACTCATTTCACTCAGCAGCAGTTCATGTAAGTCTCTCAAGGCCTTTCTGAAATCATCCTGTTGGTCATTTCTTACAGAACAATAATATTCCATAATATTCATATACCACAATGTATTCAGCCAATCTCCAATTAATGGGCATCCACGTAGTTTCTAGTTTCTGGCCCCACAAAGAGGGCTGCCACAAACATTCTTGCACATACAGGTCCCTCTCCCTTCTTTAAGATATCTTTGGGATACAAGCCCAGTAGTAACACTCTTGGGTCAAAGGGTATGCACAGTTTGATAACTTTTTGAGCATAGTTCCAAATCATTCTCCAGAATGGCTGGATGTATTCACAATTCCACCAACAATGTATCAATGTCCCAATTTTCCCACATCCCCTCAACATTCAGCATTATCTTTTCTTGTCATCCTAACCAATCTGACAGTGTGTAGTGGTATCTCAGAATTGTCTTAATTTGCATTTCTCTGATTAATAATGACTTGGAGCATCTTTTCATGTGGCTAGAAATAGTTTCAATTTCTTCATCTGAGAATTGTCTGTTCATATCCTTTGGCCATTTATCAATTGGAGAATGGCTTGATTTCTTATTAGAGTCAATTCTCAATATATTTTGGAAATGAGGGCTTTATCAGAACCTTTGACTGTGAAAATGTTTTCCGAGTTTATTGTTTCCCTTCTAATCTTGTCTGCATTAGTTTTGTTTGTACAAAACTTTTCAATTTGATGTAATCACAATTTTCTATTTTGTGATCAATAATGATCTCTAGTCCTTCTTTGGTCATAAATTCCTTCCTCCTTCACAGGTCTGAGAGGTAAACTATCCTATGTTCTTCTAATTTATTTATAATCTCATTCTTTATGCCTAGATCATGAACCCATTTTCACCTTATCTTGGTGTATGGTGTTAAGTATGGGTCAATGCCTGGTTTCTGCCATACTAATTTCCAATTTTCCCAGTAGTTTTTGTTAAACAGTGAACTCATCCCAAAAGCTGAAGTCTTTGGGTTTGTCAAACACTAGATTATTAATGTTATTAACTATTTTGTCCTGTGAGCTTAACCTATTCCACTGATCGACTAGTCTATTTCTTAGCCAATACCAAATGGTTTTGTAACTGCTACTTTATAATATAGTTTTAAATTTGGTACAGGTAAGCTACCTTCATTTGATTTTTTTTTTCATTAGTTCTCTTGAAAGTCTTTACCTTTTGTTCTTCCAGATGAATTTTATTGTTTTCTAGGTCTTTAAAATATTTTGGGGGAGTCTGATTGATATAGCACTAAATAGATAAGTTTAACTAGTATTGTCATCTTTATTATATTTGCTCGACCTATCCAAGTTGCTAGTATTTTCTTTAGAACTTTTGGATCAGTATTCATTAGGGAAATTTTGTCATGTTGTGCAAGGAAAATCAGACCAAAAAGGGGGGAAAAAACTATGTTTCTTACTGGAAACGGAGTGGATGCCCCTCAATTGGTGAATGGCTGAATAAATTATGGTATATGAATATTATGGAATATTATTGTTCTGTAAGAAATGACCAACAGGATGATTTCAGAAAGGCCTGGAGAGACTTACATGAACTGATGCTGGGTGAAATGAACAGGACCAGGAGATCATTATATACTTCAACAACAATAATATATGATGATCAATTCTGATGGATGTGGCCCTCTTCAACAATGAGATGAACCAAATCAGTTCCAATAAAGCAGTAATGAACTGAACCAGTTACACCCAGCAAAAGAACCACTACATAGAATTCCCAATACCCCTATTTTTGTCTGCCTGCATTTTTGATTTCCTTCACAGGCTAATTGTACACTATTTCAAAGTCTGATTCTTTTTGTACAGCAAAATAAGTGTTTGGACATGTATACATATATTGGATTTAATTTATACTTTAACCATATGTAACATGTATTGGTCAACCTGCCATCTGGGTGAGGGGGTGGGGGGACAGAGGGGAAAAATTGAACAAAAAGCTTGGCAATTGTCAATGCTATAAAATTACCCATGCATACATCTTGTAAATAAAATGTTATAATAATAAAAAACTATGTTTCTTTTAATGAATGGTTACGTATTTTGTTTTTTCTTTTTTTCTTCCTTCCTTCCTTCCTTCCTTCCTTCCTTTCTTCCTTCCTTCCTTCCTTCCTTCCTGCTGAGGCAATTGGGGTTAAGTAACTTGCCCAAGGTCACACAGTTAGGACGCATTAAGTATCTGAGGCCAGATGTGAACTCAGTTCCTCTTGACTTCAGGGCTGGTGCTCTTTCCACTGCAACACCCTGTTTGTTTACTTTTTAAAAATAAAATAAATCCCTATTTTATTTTTTCAATTTTTCAATTTTTTAACTTAATTTTTTTTAAACTTTCATTTTTATTAAACCCTCCTTTTATTTTCAGGATTTTCATTTTGGTTTTGAATTGGGAATTTTTAATTTTTCTTTTTCTAGTATTTTTAGTTGCAGGCAAAATTCATCAGTATATATTTTCTCTTTTTTTTATTGAGGTAAAACCTTTAGATACATAAATTTTTCTTTGATTGAATACCACGAATTTGGTGTTGTGTCATTATCTTTAATGAAATTGGTGTTTTTTTCCATGATTTATTCTTCGATAAACTCTTTCTTTTAGGATTAAATCATTAATTTCCAAACTGTTTTCAATCTCTGCTTTCCTGACCCCTTGTTCAATGTTACTTTTATTATATTATGGTTTGAAAAGGGTGCATTTAATAGTTTTGCTTTACTGAGTTTTTTTGGGGGGGATGTGAGCTTTTCATTCCTTCTTTCTTCTGTTTTTCCTTTTTCCTTTTTTTTTTTTTTTTAAAATTAAGTGTTAAGATATTTTCCCTTAAAGTCTGATTTGGCTACATCTCCCAAATTTCAGAATATTGTCTCATTGTCGCCATCAATCTAACAATTCTTTTGGATTAAGTTATTTAGTTTTTAATTGATTTTTAATAATGCTTTCCAATAGCCCTTTTACATCAAGGGATGTTAATCGTTTTGCTTTTCTGTATTTACATATGAAGTTTTTATGTCTTAAAATACTCTTACTTTTGTAAGGTGACATACACAGTTGAAATATGTATTTTTTTTACTTTTTACTTCCATTTAGTAATTGTTAGTTTACCATATCTAATTTTACTAAAATTCCATTGGATATTATTTCTTGTTTTCAGTTTTATGAAATTTATTTATTTCTAGGAAATCTATTTCTCCTTTTAATTCTTTTAACTTTCCCTTTATACATACTATATATGTACCATTGGGATATATTAATATTAAATTCATTGTTACCTTTTAGCAAAAGTTTCCTTTTTATCACTTTTAATATATTTTTTGCTGTTATCTAAAATTGTAATTGCTATTTCTGCTTTTTTTATTTCAGCTCAAGCTTATTAGATTTTGCTTCAACTAATTGTAAGTCTTCCTATTTTAAGTATCTTTTTTGTAAATAACCTATTGTTGGATTTTACTTTGTAATTCATTTGGCTATGACTTTCTGTTTTTTGGATGAGTTTATTCCATTTACATTCAGAGTTATGATAGATCATCACTTACTTCCTGTCATTCAAGTTCAAGTAATGCTCCTCTCATTCCATGTTTGTATAAGGTTCTCCTTATACAATCCAATTATGTATTCCCATGTTCCCCCACCTTTTATCCAATTTCCACTTAATATTTCCTCTGTTTCTTTTCCCTCCTTATAACATTTTAAAATCATATGTAGATTAAATGTCTTTTGTCTCAGATAATTATCATTACAACACCTTTCTAAAATAATTTTTTATCCCTTTTAATATTCCCTCTTTTTAACAGAACATAATTATCCTTATAAAGTCTCTTCTGATTGTTCACTTGTAGTTATCTTTTGATTTTTCTCAACTTCTAGATTTCTTTTAAAATTTCCATTTCAGTTTTGTTTTTTTCAATAAGAATATTTGAAATCCTCTGTTTCTTGGAAGATCCATTTTTTTTTCTTGTAGTATCCTACAAGTATTCAATTTTATAGTACTCAAATTTGTTATACTAGTTGTAGATAATTATCTTTTCCCTTTTGGAATATCTCATTTCATGTTCTCTATTTTTCTAAAATGATAGATGCCAGATCTCATATGATCTTGATAGTGGATCTTTTGTATTTAAGTTCTTTCTGGTTGCTTAGAGGATTTTTTTTCTAGAATTCTGAATTTTGACAATAATATTCCTGAAAGTTTTCATTCTAGGTTTTCTTTCAGGAAGTAGTTGTGGATTCTTTCTATTTTCACATTGCCTCTTGTTCTTATGTGTCTAGGCAATTTTAATGTATGATTTGTAGAAATAGGATATCCTTGTGCTAATTTTTAATCATGAATTTAGATAATCACATGATTCTTATGTTTTCTCTCCTTGATCTGCTTTCTAGGTCAGTTATTTTTGATATGAGATACTTTACATTTTCTTCCATTTTTTCATCCTTTGAATTTTTTTTTTTTTTTAAATTCTTGTCGCCTTGAGTCATTAATTGTCACTTGGTCCATTCTGATTCTTAGGGGATGTATTACTAGGGTAAAGTTTTGTACCTTTTTGGTTAAGATTTTGATCTTTTATTCAATCCTCTTTTAATTTATTTTATAATTTAAAAAACTTTTTGCATAATTTTTTGTGAAAAAGCTGGTTTGATTATAGACGTTTTGAGTTATTCTCTCTTCTGAATTTGTATCTGAGTTATCTCTCGCATTACCAAAGTCCTTCCTTCCTTCATTTATTCACATTTATTTTTTGCTAAGTCCCAAGAAGTACGTTCCTAAGTCTCCTTTACTTTGAGGACCAAATCAACTTGTGGATCTTTCTTTTACTCTTTCTTTAGGCCTTTCTTTCTCTAGTCACTAAAATTCTACTGTGATCAACTGTTGAACCTCCTTTTTTTTTTTTGGATGAGGAAAAAAAGTGGAAGAAGCCATTTCTTTAATCTTCAATTTAAATCAAGAATGTTTTCTGATATTAAAGATTTAATTGATGACTTTTCCTTAGTGAGGATAAAAAAAATTATGTAAACTTGGAGGTTTCCTTTTCTTCACAATATTGCCTTTTCTCTATTGTGTAAAAAAGTTTTTAAACCATAGCTTTGAATTGAATTTCACATCAGTTCAACCTGTTGAGATTTTATTAATTCACTTTAACCTTCCTAAGAAATTTCTTATGAGGTTTGAAGCCCTTCACTTTCATCACAAGTATCACAAGTATAAAATGATAACATTTATTGCTTGTTGAAGGAGTGAATTATTTAATAATCAGATTGCTAAGTGTTGAGCTAGAGCTGAACTTTTTCTTCCAGCTCTGCTGGCAAGTTTCTTTAATAAAGGATTATTCCAAGATGTAGGTACCCTCTCTTCTATTTGGCATATTCTATTTGGTATATTTCCGGTGAGCCTATTAACTTGGGTAAAGTTCATCCCCAAGTTATTCTCTTTAACCAAGAATCTCCTATATTTTCTCCTTTTTTAGTAATATCTAGGTTTTGTGATTCTACTATTTTTTCATACTTGAATATTTTTGACTTGGAAGCTGTTTTTTGGCTATTACATTTCTGGGATTTTTTTTGTTGTAATGTTTCATTCCAGAGTTGATTAGAGATCCTTTTATCATTTTTCATTATAGTTCTGATAAATCTGCTTAGTTTTCATTTGTGCTTTTTGAAATTATGACCAAGTTTTTTTATTTGGAAATGATTTTCAGAGTGTGATGATTATTAAATTGTCTGTCCTCAATCTGTTTTCAAGGTCACTTGTTTTTAATAGTAGGTACTTATTTTTCTCTAAAATTTTGATTTTCTAATTTTTCTCATTGTTTCATGGCTCATTCTCATTTTCAAAAAGCCCATTACTTAGATGATGTTTTCCCCCGCTTCTTGTTCTAGGCTATTTATTATCTTTCTCCATATTTTTATTTAAATTTCTTTCAGATACCATTATAATCTTTGGGGCCAAGTCTTATCTTTAGGCTTTTTTTTTGAGTTGTTATGCAGTTACTCTTCTTTGAGAACTTCATCCTGGACAACTTTTAACTCATAATAGCTCTTCAGTGTTTGGGGTCTTTTAATTATTCGTATTTTTAACATCAATTATTGATTTGGGATTTGTGTCAGGGCCATTCCCACACTGTCATATTTTTGAATGACGTGGTCAGTTTCTCTTTCCTGGATTCTGTTGCTTTCACTTCTGAGTTGTCTGAGCTCAAAGTCATGGCAAATTTCAGTATCACCATTAGCCTTCCACAGTTAAAGAACAAAGGAATTGCCATGAATTTTTGATTCTTCTTCCCTTCTAGAATGTTCTCCATCCAGGCAATTTCTTTTTATCCCCAGGTTCTTCTTGGTCAGGCTCCTGTGCCTTGCTAGTGTCTTTTAACCAGTTTACTTATACTCATGTTGGCTTCTTTGGTAGTTACTTTTTTTGTTCAGGTAGATGAAATACTTTACTTAGTTTTATATTTGAAAATTTTCGTCATTTTATTGTCTGATTATTTTTAGATAGGATACAAATAAAAGAATTCAGTCTACCTGAAATTTTTCACAGGATCATATTAAGCAGAAGTCCATACTATAATTTCCTGAAATTCAATATTCCATTATAGTCATACATCATAATTTGTCCTAGAGTCAGGAAGACCTGAATTCAAAACTACAATTAGACACTGTGTGACCCTGAGCAAATCACTTAAGTCAGTGTGCTTCAGTTTCTTTATCTGTAAAATAAACTAAAAAGGGAATGGCAAACCATTCCATTATTTTTGCCAGGAAAACCCTGAATGGCGTCATGAAAAATCAGACAAAACTGAAAAACAATTGAATAATATTCTCCAATTAACACGTGCTCACTTTGTTTCTAGTTGATGAACACATACATACACACATAGACACACACACACACACACATACACACACAAGTTCTTTTTCTCCCCACATACAAAAATAATCATTGTTACATAGATACATATATGTATTTGAATATTTTACATTATACCTGTGAATGTATTCATATACACATATATAGACACTATATACACACAGACACATATACATACTAGACATACATATAAACGCATAGAGGCAACAATGTGATGCAGTGGATAGTGTGCTCGGCCTGGAGATCAGGAAGACTTAGCTTCCTGAGTTCAAATCTGGCTTCACAAACTTACTAGTTGTATGATTCTGAACAAGTCATTGAACCCTGTTTGCCTTAGTTTCCTTATCTATAGAAGAGCAGAAGGAAATGGCAAAACTTTTGAGATTCTTTGCCAAGAAAACTCTAAATGGGATCACAGAGATTCAGTTACATTTGAATAAAAACAAAATGTATAACATTTTATATATACATATATATATGTATATATATATATATATATATATATATACATATATATATGTTCATATACAGGTTGTACACATACACACATACATAAATCTCCCCCTTGCTTTGAATACCTCTCTAGAAATGGGTGTTGCTGGCTTAAAAGATATATGTAGTTTGGTGATTATTGAGATATAATTTCAAAATTTCAAATTTCCAGAATGGTAGGATGAATTTATAGCTCTGATAGTATCTTAGTTTGCCTATTTTTCCCAGTACTCAACCACCATCTGCCATTTCCTCTTTTGTGATCTTTGCCATAGGTATGAAGATAAAAATGAGAACAATATTTACTAAGGCTGTTACTTAGGTCAGATTAGCTATACTTAAATCCCTCGTTCACACAGATTAGTTTATTTTCCTCAAGAGGCAAACTCCATGAAACTCTATTGGCTCATGTTACTGATGTGAAGAATTGTTGTGTGATGTTTTCTTTGCAGATGATTGTGCCTTCAATGCAGCCTTTGAAGCTAAGCTACATCACAGCTTGTGCTAATTTTGGCCTGACAATTAACATCAAGAAAAGAAAGATTCTCTACTGGCCAGCACCACACCATTTATACTTGGAACCATCATTTATAGCAAATGGAGTAATTTGAAATGCTGTGGGCAAGTTCACTTAACTTGGCAGCATACTTTCCAGAAAAGTACACAAAAATGATAAGTTTGGTGCATGTATTGCCAGTCCTAGCCCAGTGTTTGGAAGGCTCCAAATACAAGTGTGGGAGAAAAAAGGCTGTGTACCAAACTAAGGGTCTAAAAAGCCGTAGTGCTGATGTGTGAAAGTGTGAAATCTGTACAGTATACTAGTGTCATTCCAGGAAATGGAATCATTTCCATTTGAGTCATCCTAGGAAGATTCTGAAGATCTCAAATGGCTCGGAAGAAATGAGAGATGTGCAAAATTTAGAGACATCTCCACTTCAAATATTCATACAGATAATGTGTGCCTGACTTGAATGAGACCCTTCTGAGCTTTATATAAGCCATATACAGAACACTGTCCCTTGACCCTAACATATTAATGTCACTTTGATTCATTTTGAGCATAAAGGAAAACACTTTTTCAAGTATTGTATCTTTCAGTCAAACTAGTTGCTGCCCAAATTTTATATTTTATCTTCTAATTCCATGACAAAAGTCTCTCATTTCTGAAATGTACTCCCTCCTCCTCTTTGCCGCTTACTTTGTGAAAACTCAGGTGCCTCCTATTTGAAGTCTTTTTTCTTTTTTGTCTTTGGATTAAATTTTTTTTCCATTATTTTGAGTTCCAAGTTCTCTCCCTT
The DNA here is from genome assembly GCF_048593235.1 of Sminthopsis crassicaudata. Classification (NCBI taxonomy): domain Eukaryota; kingdom Metazoa; phylum Chordata; class Mammalia; order Dasyuromorphia; family Dasyuridae; genus Sminthopsis; species Sminthopsis crassicaudata. The sequence continues at coordinate 239,546,892 of NC_133621.1, read as the reverse complement.
TTCTTCCCATTCCCCCTCATTGAGAAGGTACATGTGAACTTATGCAAAACATTTGCATAAGTCATGTTGTGAAAGAAAACATCCCTCCCCAAAAAATCCTCAGGAAAAATAAAGTATGCTTCAATCTGTACTGAAGTCTTTTTTGATTTCCACATCCCCCTCCCCCCATTAAACTCCTGAAAGGATTGCCGCTGCCTTTGTCTTTGTACTTATAGCATTTAATAGTACCATGCATATATTATGAACTTACCTAATTACTTAATATAATTGAATAATGTAAATTGAATCAAATCATTGTAAGAAATCCAACAAAATCATGAAAACAGAATTATTGAACCAAATCACTCTTTTCCCCTGTTCTTTCCATATTGTCATATCTATTATTTGTTTACACATCTGAATGAGAAAAGTTGGAAGAGTAAAATTTAAAAATATAGTAAACTTAAAAATATTTCCCATTCAAAATTCTTGAAAGAACTCAAGAGTTTCCAATATTTCATGGGCTCACTTTAAATGATCTTTTTCTGTGAATTAGGATAGTAACTGTTTTTACAGCTATGGCATGAAATTGAGTTAGTCTAAATTAGATCATGTGATAGACACCTCTTATATCAACATAGTAGAGTATTTGGGGTAGCCTCCCATTTTAAAAGATAAACCTTCACATCATTGCTCTGTATAATTATGCTGATACACATACACAATGCACAATGGAGATATGTTATATATGTTCCTACGTAAGTACACAAATACATGGACGTAATATGTATATGCATGTATGTATGTATGTATGCTTACTCTGGACTGTGGCCAGTAGTGTATGGTTTTTATTATATTACTTGGTTACAAAAGATCTTTGGTGATAATGAGGGTATAATACAAATTTCTAAACTGCAATCGTTACTACATATGTTGTTTTGATTTCATTGCCTCTTCATAGCTTATCTATGTTCAGGGTTAATCAGGAGTCTAGAGTAATAAAATGAGACAGAGTTTTTATTCTCACAGTTTTATTTGTAAAGAAAATAGCATGAAAAGCCATAAATGTACTTAAAATCTGAAAAACCCAAGACTGTTTTTGTGATGTGTATGTTAAAGTGCTTGTTATAACAATTTTTAAAGAAATTAACAGGCCTCATTTTAAAAAACCTAGTTCATATTCTATTTTGTTAATGGTATGTAAATAGAATGATTTAAATGTAGACACCTCAGGGTTTTTCTTTAATTATATGGGGCACAATTATATACATTTCAAGTTGGTAACAGGACTTTTTTTTTATAATTTTCATAATCTCATGTGATAGAAAACAATACCTTAGGGGCAGGTAGGTGGTGCAATGGTTAGAGCACCAGCTCTGAATTCAGGAGGACCTAAGTTCAAATTTGGCCTCAAACACTTAATACTTCCTAGCCATGTGACCCTGGGCAAGTCACTTATCCCCAGTTGCCTTAGCAAAAATAAATAAATAAAAAATAAAAAAGGGGACAGCTAGATGGTGCGGTAGATAGAGTACCAGCCCTGAAGTCAGGAGGACCTGAGTTCAGATCTGGCCTTAGGCACTTAATACTTTCTAGCTATATAACCCCCAGCAAGTCATTTAACCCCAATAATCTTAGCAAAAGAAAAAATAAGACCTTATTTACTAGAAATTAAAGTGAATCCAGATCCAGCCAAGACATTTGATTTTGCCCATTCCAATCCCTTCTTTCTATCTCATATCTTGCCATTTGATCCAGTTAGTTCTGGAGGAGATACCTGAGGTTGGTGACTTTACACAACCCATCCTACTTAAATTCAATTCACTCACATGTCAAAACATCAACCTCCACAAACAATAATTCCCACCACTATCCCAGATACCAAAACATATTGCTCTGCAAGTTACTTGTGTCAGAAAGGAATTTTATATAAATTAATATAAATGATGTTATTAATGGCTTTGTGTATGTATTACCTTTACTAGGAATATGCCACATTTTAATGGTAGAATTTCAGGTAGTGGGGCATCAAGATCAGATATTTTGGGAAAGGTATTTATGTTCCAGACTTTTCAAATCATATTGAATAGGCAATCACTTACTCTATTTGACACTTCAGGCTGGGTGGCCTCAATATATAAGTCACTAAATACTACAAAACTTGGCTGGATTTAAGGGAATTGCAAATACATAATTGATAAAGATGAAGAACATGAAATAATTTTCTCATTTTTCTTCAACAATAAAGAGTAATATAACAATACCATGTATTACAGACCTTGAAATCACACGAATTACTTAGATACAGGATTAACTCTATACAAGAGAAGGACTTTGGCCTTCCCTGAGACTCCATTCTTAATCATTGAGAGTGTACTAATATTGTATTATAAATAGAAATCCAGATTTTCAGCATGCTGAAAGGGGTTCTGTAAACTTCAAAATTAAAACAACCTGTAAAAAAATCTATAATTTGTGCCAAAAAGGAGAGATTTCATCACGAAATGGAATATTTCCAGTGCTGCTAAATAAATATTCTAGTAGGAAGTATGCTTCAATATATCTAAAGGTATATCATGATCTCTCTCTCTCTCTCTCTCTCTCTCTCTCTCTCTCTCTCTCTCTCTCTCTCTCTCTCTCTCTCCCCCCCCTTTTTCCCTCCCTCCCTCCCTCCCACCTTCTTCTCTCTCTCTCTCTCTGTTTCTCTCTCTGTCTCTCTCTCTTTCTCTCTGCTTTATTACCTAAAAGGGAATATTAAATATATAACACTTTCCCCATATTATTTACATGGTATGAAAAAAGAAGTCACTTTTTAAAAATTGCTTTTTTTAAGAAAGAATAAAATGTTAAGAGTATGAGCCATAGGTTAAAAATTGTGTATAAGAGTTAGCATTGAGTCAATAAACATGTGGGTCTTTAGATTTAGAAGTGGAGAGATGACCAACTGTTGTTTTTTTTTTAACCTATCTCCCTTCCCAGTGTGAGAGGCAAGTCTGCATTTTTTTACATCCCACCTTTCTATATACCTTGCTTACTAAGAGATGTTGAGGCTTATGCTTTCTATTTTTTTGTTTTGTACTTTAAAGAAACTATAAGCATACCCACCAAGGTATAGATTAAAACTAGAGAGAAATCATCTGTAAGGCAATGGTAATTGGGTAATAACCAGATTTTGCATAAAAATTGTAGCATCTAAATGCTTGGACTAAAGATTTTGTTTATACTTTTAAAGAATAACAATGTGAATTTTTTCTAATTAAAAAAGGAATGAATATTTCTTAAAGAATAATTTTAAAACATTTTCTTCTTGAGCTGCCATTATGTGAAAATATTAAAGGATGGCTTCAGCCATTTTTATTCAATATAAGATATATAAATGAGAATGAATTTTCAAATAAAAGAAATCATAAAATAAAGTAATGCAACAGATTCACTTTAACAAATATATCAACATCTAGATATCCAAATAAGAATTGTTTGCTAATTTCAATGAGGCCCAAACATCATTAAAAAGTTCTTTTGTATTTTACTCTGCTGGATGCCTATATTCTTGATATTCTTGTACATTTTTTTTTTTTAAAAGATTGCTTACTTCCTACTCCCACCTGCATGAGGATTAGCAAATCATTTAGCTGGAACTTTACTACTATGAAATTTCTAGGTATTGCTTTTCAATGCAGAGGTAAAATCTCGGGAGCATATAGCCCAGGAATCCTAGATTTTATCTACAAACTCAAGATTAAGATCATCTAGTTCTTGCTTCTGGTGTTCATTTCAGTTGTAATGATTCTATGAGTGCAATTTTCAGGGTGAATAATACTATATAACTGCATAGATTCTGAAGAGGTAGAAGAATGAGAAAGGGGATATTTTTTTGGGGAAAAAAAGACAGTGACAACAATGACTACTATTTTCACATTAAAGAGCTTGTGTCCTACTGTGGGGATCAGGAGATTTAAAATCAAGAGACCATGTTCTATTACTAACTATCCATGTGACCTTTCTCTCTCTAGGTCTCAGTTCTCTTTATCTTTAAAAATAAAGAAGCCGTGGGTTCTTTCCAGTTCCAGAATGTTCTTTAATATTCTATCCCTCAAGCTACACAAGAAATATTTAATAAGATGGTCATATGAACACTGAATTAAGAGAATATAATGGAAAAAACACATAGATTTTAAATTCAAAGGATCTGGGTTTCAAATCCACCTCTGCCAATGACCTTGGTAAGTCACTTAACAGGTTCCTATTAATCTATAAAATGAGAAGGTAGTAGTAGATGGCTTCCAGCTCTAGATCCTATAAAATCACCAATAAGTTACAAGAGTGACTTATCTGACATTTGCAAGTTAATAGTCCGGCATAGATTACTGTTGTAACAGATTTCAGTGGACAAGGACAAATATGATGTGATTTTATATATCACAGTGGAAATGTAGATATTACTATAAAAACCATGGATAATCAATTTTATGATAGAACCATAATGTTGATTCACTATTTTCCTGTATTTCTACTTTGTAATGTACTCTTAAACTTATTTATAGTATTTTTGATAAAGCCTTTAGGAAGCATAGAATAAAAGGTCAGACCTGAGAGTCAGGAGGACCTAAATTTAAATCCTACCTCAGACATTCAGAAATAAGTATGTGACCCTGAGCAAATCATTTAACCTCTTCTCATCCTCAGTTTCCTCATTTGTAAAGTGGAGATAATAGCACCTGGGTCACTAGGTTTTTGAGAGCATCAAATGAGACCTTTTGCAAACTTTAAAGGGCTGAATTGTTCTCTGCCATGTACTTGCTGATTTTAGATGGAATATTTCCTAAATGGACCACCCTAAATTAATGTATATGTAACAAAGGTTCTAGGTGAAAAGCAATACACTTATTTGCTGAAGTCTAAGATAGACCAGAGTATTGGAAGGGCTAACTATATTTTTGTTTCTCATTCACATCTTAGGATAACTCACTTGGTCTGAGCCTCATTCAAAGGATTTTAGAGCTGGAAGGGAAAACCCTAGAAGTTATTTTTTCACTTTCTTCATTTTGCAGATGTGGACACTGAGCCCCAGAAAAATAAAGTGACTTGTCCAAAGTCACTCACACAGGTGCCACATGGATGAGCCATCACCTTAATATAGGTCTTTGAACTATACATTCAGTATTCTTTTTTTATTGTAACACATCTAAGGGTATTGGACAATGCTGCCCCCCACAATGGCAAAAAATTACGATCCCCAAAATTAGATGTGATATGAGAAAAGAGATCATTCAGATATACTAAGGCTTACTGAGAGGAAAATAACCAAAGCAGTTGTTAATCCAAGTTAACTAGTGAAACATTTAATAACCATTACTATAAAAAAAACCACCCAATTAGAAAGCAAATGCTAAACTACAGTCATTCTTATCCACCTTATCTTACTTTTAATAATAACTAGTATTTATACAGTGCTTTAATGTTTGTAAAGCACTTTGAAATACCTCATTTTATTCTCATAACTCTAAGAGGTAGGTGCCCATTTTATAGATGAAGAAACCGAGATTGAGAGAAGTTAAGCAACTAAGTCACACAGCTACTAAATGACTGAGGGCAAGATTTGTATTCCAATTTTTCTGACTCAATGTTTAGTGCTCTATCTAAACAATGCACAGTTTACCACTTAATTTTTTACAGTTTGCCTTCATCTATATCTCCTGATGTAATACCTGTCTTGAAACATTCTTAATTGGAAAACAAAAAAGAAACATACTTAATTGTACCCTTTCATTTCTTTCTATACCATCATCAAAAATGCCTTCACAGTTTTCTAAGATAGCTACTGGTTTGTGTTTTAACAAGCTTTCCCTTAATTTTCTTGGGGAGCAAGAAAAGTGGCTAGAAATGGGGAAGAAGTAACAAAATTCTTAATTTCAACAAGCCAGTGCTTGTGGTTATCTCAGGAAGGTTAAAAGTACCACTGCTGAGTTTAGATAGCCCTGTTTAGGTACAATGTACTTGCTCCTTGCAAAGAATGAATACAAGGGACACTGTGAAACTTCTATCTTTTCAAAGCACCCCAAATGACAAGAAAAATGCCAAGAATTAAGTTAAGCCTGGCTAAGCTTTCCAAAGTATAGCAAGATTATCTTTCTATATTGTAAAAGAAATTTCTCCAGTTCAGCAGAGCTTCTAGGGACCAGTGTTTAAAATATTTTAAATACATCTCCATTTTTGTGCTGACCTAAAAATTACCTCCAAAGATTTGATATGTGAATTCACTGCTGAAATGCATAAAAGTTTGTAACTTAAAAGATATAAATGAGAAAAAGCAGTTACATCATTAGGTAAAACAGTTTATATCCACATTAACAAGGATAAGCCACAAGAATGGTAATGGCTACATGTTGATACTTGCTGTGTTCCTTTGCAATATCTTAAAAAAATTCTACTGGGCTTGCACTATATTTATATATTGATGGCTTTCTTGACATTCCCACTTTCATTTGCTTCTCCCTCCCTCCTGATTTTGTTAAGCTACTTATTTTCAGACATAAGAACATTCTAAGAAAGTTCTGACTAATAATTTCTTGAAGATAGATTATTTATACAACCTAACACACGAAAATATTCTATTTCATATTAAATTTCAGGTTCAAATGAACTATAATACAATATTTAACCGTGATTACAGCTTTACAACAATTCAGAAAAGGAATAATATCTACATCCTAGTTCAGAGGATGCTTTGTCCTCTCAGTGACTTACTACCACAGCATAAAGGGCCTATCAAGTTCATATATACACATGTATAGCTTTCTTTTGTTATTGATTCTCCCTGACAAAAGAATTGTTCTTGTGTTTATAAACATATATGTATAAGTATATACACACATATCTTCTTTCCCTTCACAATACTTCTTTTGCTTGGGAAGGGCAGACAACATGGCACAGAAGCTGGGAAAGGTAAAGAATAAAGAATCCATAGCTTTCAGCAAAGCCAAATTAAACATCCACTCCTTTAACAAGTGATCCTTCCAAGACAATACTGAAGTCCTGTATTGTCTGCAGGATGCGAATGAGGGAGTTGACAGTCATGTGGTCTCGAAGGAGAGCAGTTTCCTCATACATTCTAGTGATGGTAGGACATTCAGCCAATAATGGAATCCACTGGGGGAGCAGGTGATCCCTAAATGGCCAAAATAAGAATGGTTAGGTTAAAATAAAAAGGGTAACTGTACTACTAATGAAGAGGAAATCAAAGCAATTAAGTTATTTTGCCCAATAATATGCCAATAAATTCAACAATTTAAATGAAATTTAAGAATACTTATAAAAATATAAACGGTCTAGATTATCAGAAGAGGAAATAGAATATCTAAATAAGCCTATTCTAGAAAAAGAACCCATAAATGAGCTTCCTAATAAAACAAAACAAAACAAAACATCAAGACTAGATATATTTACAAGTGAATTCTACCAAATATTTAAGGATTAACTCATTTCAATAAATTTGCTGCAATACTAGGCAAAGGAGTTCTATCAGCCCCTATTATGAAACAAATATGGTTCTGACACCCAAACCAGGAATAGCAAAAACAGAGAAAGAAAATTATAGACTAATTTTACTAATGAATATAGATGCAAAAATGCTAAATAAAATGCTATCTAGGAAATCACAACAATATATCATAAAAATCATACATTGTAACCAAGTAGGATTTATACCAGGAATGGTTTAATGGAAAACTGTTAATGGAATTATGTCAATATCAAAAGTAACAAAAATCATATGATTTATATCAACAGATACAGAAAAAGCTCTTGATAAAATATCATACTCTTATTAAAAACATTTGAAAGCATAGATATAAGTGGATTTTTTCCTTAAAATGATAACCTAAAAGCACTAGCAACTATTATTTATAATGGGGATAAGCTAGAAATCTTCCCAATAAGATCAAGAGTAAAATAAGGATGGTCATTGTCACCAGTATTGACTATTGTGTTAGAAATGCTAGCAAAAGCAATGAGAAGAAAAAACATTGAAAGAATCAGAGGTTAATGAGGTAACAAAACTCTTTTTTCAGACAATATGATATACTTGAAAATTCTAGAGATTGAAGTAAAAAGTTAGTTGAAAAAATTAATAATTTTTGCAAAGTAGAGAAGACAAAGAAAATAAATCCATCTAATTAGTATTTCTATATATCACCAACAAATCCCTGCAATAAAAAATAGTTGTAGATATCCCATTTAAAATAACCATAGACAGTCTAAAATACCTGCCAAGACAAATTCAAAAATCACATGAACATAATTATAAAACACTCTTAATGCAAATAAAGTCAGATTTAAATAATTGGAGAAATATTAACTATTCATGGACAGGCATATCCAATATAATAAAAACAATAATTTTACCTAAGCTAATATATTCAATGCCATCTCAATTACAAAATAATTATTTTATTGACCCAGAAAAAATGATAATTAAATTCATTTGGAAGAACAATAGGTTAAGAATATCAAAGAAATTAATGAAAAAATTTGTAAAGGGAGAGGCTTAGCAATAACATATCTTAACCTATATTATTGTTGTTGTTTGGTCATTTTTCAGTTGTGTCCAACTGTCTTTATCCTTTTGAGGTTTTCTTGGTAAAGATACTGGAGTGGTTTGCCATTTCCTTCTTTAGCTCATTTTTAGATGATGAAGCAAACAGGACTAAGTGACTTGGCCAGGGTCCCAGAGCTAGTGTCTGAGACTGAATTTGAACATAGATCTTCCTTACTCTAGCTCTAACACTCTATCTAGTTGCCCTCAAATGATGCTATAAGGCAGTAATTATCAAAACCATCTGGTACTGGCTAAGAAATACAAAGATATATCAATGAAACAGCGCAGGCATACTAGACATAGTGGTAAATTATTATAATTACCTTATGTTTGACAAATATAAAGATTTAAGCTTTTGAGTAAAGAATTTAGTCTTTGGTAAAAAATTGTTGGGAAAACTTGGAAAGGCAAAAATTGGTATAGACTAATATTTCATATGACTTACCAAAATAAAGTCAAAACAGATATTTGATCTAAATATAAAAGATGCTATCTCAACATGGAACATTTTACTTATAAGACTTAAGGATAGGAGAATATATGAAACAAGAGACAGCATTGTTTGGAATAAAACGAATAATTTCGATTATATTAAATTAAAAAGGTTTTGTACAAATAAAACCAATGTAGCCAAGATTAGAAGGAAAACAGAAAACTGGGGAGGAAATTTATAGACAGTTTCTTGGAGACATATATACATATATATGTCAAGGTTTTATAAATTTGAGAGCGGTATATATTGTTATCAATATATAATGTATGCATACTATTGATATTAATATACATGTATATATAGACATGCATATATAGGCACATATATATGTACTGATATTAATATATACTTCAAACATATAAAGAACTCTCAAATTTATAAGCTCTTAAATCATTCTCCAATTGATAAATGGTTGAAGGAAGTACAGGCAGTACTTAGAGAAAGAAATTAAAGCTATCTGTAATGATATGAAAAATACTCTAAATCACTATTGATTAGCAAAATATAAATTAAAACAAATTTGAGATATCAGATTGGTTAATATAATAGAATAAATGACAAATGTTGGAAATGTGGAAAAATCAGGTGATTTTTGGTGATTGGTGAAACTGTGAACTGACATAGCAATTTTAGAGAGCAATACAGAATTAAGCCCAAGGAGTTATAAAACTGTGTATAGCCTTTGACCCAATAATAGCAAAATTAAGTTTGTTTTCTAAGGTGATCAGGAAAAAAGGAAATAAACCTAAATGTTTTAAAATAAGTTATAACAGCTCTTTTTATGGAGGCAAAATGTTTATCAATTGAGAAACGGCTAAATAAATTATGGCATATAATTTTTACAATTTTATTTATTAGCTTTTGACATTTACTTTTATATGAGTTTGATTTCCATTCGTTTCTCACTTTCCCCCTCCATAAGACAGCAATCAATCTGATATAGATTATAATGTATGATCATATTAATTCAATATTAGTCATGTTGTGAAAGAAGAATCAGAACAAAAGGGGAAAAAACAACAACAAAAGAAGTGAAAATAGTATGCTATTTTATGCAATCTGCAATCAGATTCCATAGTTCTTTTTCTGGATATGGACAGCATTTTCCATCATGAGTCTTTTAGAACTGCCTTAGATATATTGCTGAGATGACCAAAGTGTATCAAAGTTGATCATTTGTACAGTGTTGCTACTTTCTATCAAAGTTGAACACTCCCATAGTGTGGCTGTTACTGTGTACAATATTCTCTTGGTTCTGCTCCCTTTGCTTGGTATCAGTTCATGTAAGTCTTTTCCAGTTTTTTTCTGAAATTAGCCTGTTCATCACTTTTTTCCTCTGCTCATCATTTCTTATAAAACAACAGTAGCTAATTAATTTATCTTTGTAATATATAATTGTGATGGAATACTATGGTACTGCAAGAAAAGATAATTTTAGAAAAACTTGGAAAGACTTGAATAATATAATGAGCAGAACATTGTATACAATAAGAATAATATTATTCAAAGAATGACTAGAGAATGAATAAGTTATTTTGGCCATTATAAATACTGAATTCAATTACAAAATACCTATGAGGATGCTATACATCTCCAGAGAAAGAACTGATAAAAAATATGCATGTAGTATGTTTTTACATATTTACATCTATATCTTTCTATCTATCCATTCATTATTATCTATCTGTCTATGTCAAATGGTGGCCTTTTCTAGTGTGAGTTGGGAAGGAAGGCAGGGAGACAGTACAGAACTTGAAATATAACAACAACAACAACAACAAAATGGTTAGGTTTATTGCTGGGTAGTTTACAATTGCCTCCAACTCAGAATAATGCAGGATATGGGGCTGACTTTTATAAAATTTAAAGAAGCTTTGAAGTCAGTGGGAAAGGGAATTAAAACTATCCAACAAGACATTACTAAGGAAGAATAGGACAACAACAAATAGTGGGATTTGGGAAATGGTATCATATGGGAGCTAAGTTCCCAGTTGCATAATTTCTTCCCTTTCTCTTCTTCCCCCTATGTTTATGGTTTATGGTGCCTATATATCTAAGCTTTCATTACATTGAAATTTCTTAAATGGGGCTGAAAAGTAAATACTGTGAAACAACTGTTATAAATGAGTGGCATAAATAAGGACAAAAAAGTGCCCTTATAAGGGTGGTATTCTTCATTTTTTAGGGGGATGGTATTCAAAAGAATGAAATTAGGTAACCTAAAATGTTCTAGGTGAGGTGAAATATTGTCTAATAATCAGACTGATGAAGAGATCTACAGAAATAGCAAGACAGAAAAATTATGGCAAGGAGCTTTGAAAAACACTAAATGAATGAAAGCATTTATTATAAAGACATATGCTGATCTCAAAACGTTAGTCTTAGTACTTTAGGAGAAAAAAAAAACCCTCCTAATCTTCAATGATTCCTAAATTAATTCCCGACACCAAAGCTACTTGTGAATAAATAATAAATTCAAAATGAGAAACCAATGAATGAGATTTATGTCCAAGGCAGATATAACTAACCTTCTATGAAATGCTTTAGGTTTAACCATGTACCTCTAACATAATTTTAAAAATCAAAACTTCTTAGGTAACCTAAAAACAGAACAAAACTAAAAACTTAAAAATGTGTCTCATTTCCTATTATTCTAGAGATATTAGCTAATGGATAGAATAATTCCTATATATCAATTTTGGATAAAAGTTATTAGAAGAGAACATTCTTAGCACAGGAAAATCCCTTCATGCTAGCAAGTTTAAAATAATAACACAATGTACTGCACAGTCCTTTATTAAGAATATCTTATAGATATTGTAAAACTAGCATCTTAATCTTATAATCATCCCTTCCCCTAAATATTTTCTTAAAGATAACAAACTATCTCAAAAATGGAAATGGAAAGAGATAAATGGAAAATTTTGTCAAGACAGGATGTATATTCAATACAGCTCCAGGGGTTTAGTGTTGAAATGAAAAATAGGTCAGCTTAAAAAAACAAAACAAAACCTGGATATATACCTTGTCCCAAGACAAACCAGGATCTGGAATTTGCCATCCTTTCCAATGTGCCTAGGTGCAGTATTGATAGCATTAACATAGTGGCAGAAGGTTTTGCAGGATGATTTCTGAATAAGGACTTCATCTTCAGTGTCCTCAATTTGATCAGTTGTTTCAAAATAAGCAACAGCTTTCTCTGGAAAAAGAGGTCACAGTCACCATATAAGGAATATCAATTCATTTCAACAAAGATTTAAGTTCCTACTATAGATCAGTCAGTATGCCTGACTCTAGGGACACAGACAAAAAACAAAATTTCCTTGACTTTACTAAGCTTACATTTTATTGGGAAAACATCACCTTGTATGAAAATAAATAAATAAGTACAAAGTAATACAAAATATGGTGGGGAAGGGACACTTGGATTTCCCTACTCCATTCTGCCTACTTGATATAAAATAATTTCTGAAAGTAATAGGCATATGAGAGGAAAGGAAATAGAAATTTATTAAACTAATTGTTAAAAACCATCTTTTTCTGTTATTCCTTTATGAAGTATGAAATTCTGTGACTCGAGAACAGCTGACTATATTGGTTGTCAAAAGATTGGGCACTTCCATGATGGACTTAAAAAAAAAAGACAAGTTATATTCTCTAGGGAAACATATAGAGAGTTAAGGCTAAGAAGTAGTTTAGAGTTTGACAAAAAGAGAAGAGCTATCTGTGAATTCAAGAGAGCTTAGTCCTGGAAAGCCAAAACTCAAATCAAAAAGAGGAGTTGAGATATTATGCCTAGGAATGGGGTGGATGGCAACATGAAGTCAACACGAGAATAGAAAGGGCATTAGGGCCTGTAGTAGCAGAAATATCACTTGCATTGTCTATTGTCCTATACCGTGTCTCATACCGTGTACTGTAAGTTTGTCCTAACCTCTGTATATTTATTGGTAGAATGTGCCACAGGTTTGGGAGCGTGTGATACTACTGTTTTTTTTTACAGGGTTTGGGGCTAATTATGCCTATTGGTTAAAGAGTGAACCAGTGGAAGTAAAAAATATTGAGTATTGAGTAAAAAGTATTACTATTGGTAAAGAGTGAGACAAGATACTAGCTGAGAGGGTAAGTGGAGGGGGAGGTGTGATATGTAACATTTATTAGCCAACTACAATGTTCCAGACATTGAGTCAAATGTTGGTGATACAAAGAATGATAAAAGATAGTTCATGATCTCAAGGAGCTCACAATCTAAATAGGAGAGACAATGTGTAAATGAATTATGAAGAGCATTAGCTGGAAATCATCAGTAGAAGGGAGATCATTAGAATTAAGAAGAACAGGGAAAGGATTCCTGAAGAAGGTAAGATTTTAGTTAGGACTTGAAGGAAGCCTGGGAAATCATGAGGAAGAGATGAAGAGGGAGAGCATTCCAGGCATATGGGGCAGCTAGTGAAAATATATAAGTTGAGAGATGGAATTTTTGTATCTGGAACTGCAAGAAGGTTATTAGATCAAAGAGTTTTTAGGTGGGGTGTAAAGATACTTGGTCTTCCATAAGGGCTGTCTCTATAACTGGACCCAGATAGATGACTCTGGAGGGGAAAAGGAAGCAGGTGACCTTGCACATTACTCCCTCACTTAAATCCAGTTCATTTGCTTTGCCATAAGTTTACCTCCCTGATGTCATGGTCCTCCTCGAGAACTAAAGATAAATAGCAACCTCTGTGAGTAGATTCCACTGGCATCCCAATTGGAGCTGATCAGTTGGGAACACCCTCTTTCCTTTCTCCCTCTATTTCTCCCTTCTTTCATTCTTGCCTTCCATCCTTCCCTGTCTCCCTCTCTCCGTCCTTCCTTCTTTTTATCTTCCCTTTCTTCAGTCCTTTTCTCTCTTCATTTCCTCCCTCTGTTCACGTAGGGTATCATACCCTTACCTATAGATACTCAAAACTTTTTTTTTCTTTTTGGATGGTTGAGCCCTCCCCCAAGATATCTTAAGGTTTGCTGGCTAGATTTCTTTCTTAAGGAACATGCCTTAACCAAAACACTGACTCTCACAGATTAGATAACAATAGGTCCCAGGCCAGTCTCCAAGTGGTCATTGATTGGGTCCAGATTGACTCAGAGTAAATGTAAATAGAAATCATTTCTGTTTTGGCCCAGAAATCCTAAGGATATTCCCCTCTCAAATTGCTCTCCTTCACTTAAATACAATTTACTTGCATGTCAAGGCATTCTAGAACTCACATGGGACCATATTGAGAATCCACAGAAAATTTACTGTTATAATAAACTACCAAAGGTTTATTCATGTCAACAGGACTAAAAGGTTAATTCTTAAAAATACTTTCATTTATTGGATCTGAGATTTAGGAAAATGACAACCCTCTCATTCCTCCCTCCTACAAGCAACCCTTTTTTTTCTCTCTCTCCTCTTCTTTTTCTCTCTCTCTCCCCTCTTTTATCCTCCCTCCCTATCCCCTTCTCTCTCAAATATACCTATATAGCTTTTTTCTTTGGTAAGCCTTGAAAATTTTTTTATTGATCAGTAAGGTAAAGGAATGAGTATAATAAATAAAGTTTGGCTACTAGGAAAGTTCTTTCCAGGGCCATAAACTTGCTGCAAGTCAAGTTAATAAACATTTATTAAGCACCTACTATGTGCCAAGCACTGTGTTAAACACTGGCAATACAAAGATGAAAAACTAAACAAAAAATTCTATCTGCAGTTCTACAACCCTTCATATCCTGCCAATAGATACTTATAGTGAAGCCAAATCAGCAAAATTTGAAGGAGGAATTGACATACATCTCAGAATTGACTTGTATAGAAAGAGAATGATGTATGAAAGAGTGTTCCAAATCACTACTGATCAGAGAAATGCAAATTAAGACAACTCTGAGATACCACTACACACCTGTCAGATTGGCTAAGATGACAGGAACAAATAATGATGAATGTTGGAGGGGATGTGGGAAAACTGGGACACTGATACATTGTTGGTGGAGTTGTGAAAGAATCCAGCCATTCTGGAGAGAAATTTGGAACTATGCCCAAAAAGTTATCAAACTGTGCGTACCCTTTGACCCAGCATTGCTGTTATTGGGATTATATCCCAAAGAAATACTAAAGAGTGGAAAGGGACCTGTATGTGCCATAATGTTTGTGGCAGCTCTTTTTGTTGTAGCTAGAAACTGGAAGTTGAATGGATGTCCATCAGTTGGAGAATGGTTGGGTAAATTATGATATATGAAGGTTATGGAATAATTATTGTCCAGGAGGAACACAGAGAGGCTTGGAGAGACTTACATCAACTGATGCTGAGTGAAATGAACAGAACCAGAAGATCGCTGTACACTTCAATGCTGTATGAAGAGGTATTCTGATGGAAGTGGATATCTTCACCATAAAGAAGATCCAACTCACTTCCAGTTGATCAGTGATGGACAGAAATAACTATACCCAGAGAAGGAACACTGGGAAGTGAATGTAAATTGTTAGCACTACTGTCTATCTACCCAGGTTACTTATACCTTCGGAAGCTAATAATGTGCAACAAGAAAATGTATTTACACACATATATGATATCTAGGTTATATTGTAACACATGTAAAATGTATGGGATTACCTGTCATCGGGGGGAGGGAGTAGAGGGAGGGAGGGGATAATTTGGAAAAATGAATACAAGGGATAATATTATAAAAAAAAAAAAAAGAAAGAGAATGATGACTTAAAAAATATGGCAGTGGGAACTGGTTTCAGTGTGGAGTGGGTTGGTGAGATGGTTTCACCTAAATTTTTTTTCTATTTTTTTCTTTTTAACTACCCTGAATTAGATCCAAAGATGTTTTCACCTTGTTCCTTTTCTGATAGAACTCAATTTAATAACTGTTTTAGGCAGTAGAAATCCAAAGAGAGATTATAAAGTCAATTATTATTACTTATTTGAAGTTTTAATTAATTCAACAAATATGTATGATATGCTTACTAATAAATGTACCTTGTCAAGAATGAGAGATAAGCAATTATATTATTTTACTTAAATAAATCCTATCTCTAAGAATTTTTTTTAATATAACCTAGTAGTAGAGATGAGCTATATGAAAGTTACTGAAAAACAAGAAAACATACTATTCATAAGCAAAAAGTATACATTTGGAGGATTAAGAGATCATTTCTGGTAGAAGGAAAGTTTTCTTAAAGAGACAGCATCTGAGATGGGTCTTAAATAATGAAGTCAAAGTATTTCAACAGAGATATAGGAGAAGGCATATAAATAGATGTGGTTTAGGCAAAAAGATGTGAAAACATTGGATGTGTTTGGAATCTAAATAGTAGGGGGAAAATAGTAAGGGAATTGAGAGAAAATAAGACAAGAGACAAATCAGCAAGAGAAATGGCAGATTCTTAAGAATTTGGACTTTAATTGGATAGCAGTGAGGAGCCAATAAAATAAAGTGATGGGATTAGATGTATGCATTTAAAATTATTTAAAATTAAATTGGAAAGGAATATATAGCTAGATTGTAGATTATAGAAAATAGTGGTGACATAGGGACCAATTACATATAGTTTACAGGGACCAGTTACATATAGTAACATATTGTAACATAGGGAAGAGTTACAATAGTTTAAGGAAACAAAGAGATATGGAGATAAAATCTATAAGACTTGGTGGCTAACTAGAAGCATAAGTTGGAAAGGTAGAAGTAAAAGATTTTAATTAAGATTTTTAAACATGTGATATAATGTGACTGGGAGAATGTTAGGAATATTAAAGAAATTGGGAATTGGGAAAGAAAAGCAAGGTATTTGGAATAAGAACTGTTTTGAACATTTTGAGTTTGCGATGTTGGTAGAGAATCCAGCATACAGTGGTTAAAAGCCTAGATTTCTCAACCAAAATAGAAATAAAAAGAAAAACAAAAGATTATTAAGGAAAAGAGAAGAAAGCAAAGGACAGATAGGAAATATCTATGCATAGGGGATAGAAAGAAGAGAAACAAGAGAGGACAATGTTCTAAAAACCAAGGGAATGAGTCTACTGTTGGGGTCAACAGAATAAAACATTAAGAGATAGGTCCATGAGAATGAAGGCTGAAAGGCTATTAAATTTTACAATTAAGTCATTAATAACCTTTAAGGAATTTCAGTTGAGTAGTGAGAATTAAAGTCAGAGTACAAGAGGCTGAGGACAAAGTAAAGAAGTGAAATCAGATAAAAACTACTCTTCTATGTAATATGGCAGTGAAAAGAATGACTGAAACACAGTAATACTCAAGAAATCTTGGTGGGAGAGTTGGAATACTTTTTCATCTTCATTATCACTTTCTCAGTGTGAAGTACTTCCAGATATATAAATTAAACCATGGCCTATATATTTTTTTACATGTGTTCCTATTTCTTTTTTTTTCCCCTTCCTTCCTTCTCTTTTCCTTTTCTCTCTTCCTTCCTTCCTTCTTTCCTTTCTTTCTCTTTTTCTCTCTCTCTTTCTTCCTTACTTCCTTTTTTTCAAAAAGCTGGAACAACTTACTTTTGAGCTGTGAAGTTTTCTTGATTTCTTATAATTTAGCTCTGCTACACAGGCTTTTAAAAAATTCAAGTGGGGCTACCTGACTATGATTTAAACCCAAATCATATTGGATTTCATTGAATGGCAGCAATAGGTCCAGCCCAAGCTTCTTTGGCTCACTGTTTAAGTTTTGATGGATTAGAATGAATGTAGTGAGCATTTTTTTCTGTTCTGGCCAGAAACTCTGAGGATCTTTCTCTCCCAGCCTCTGATGTCTTTGGGATGGTAAACTGGGCCTCAATTCTTACCTAGCCCATAGTCATTGAATAATATTGAATTTAGAAAGATGCTCTTAAAAGAAATTTATTAAGTCACCCACTGCACTCTGGGACACTGCCAGTCATCTTGATTTTTGTCTTGCTATGGGACTCTAATGATTCTGGAGGAGAGAGTGAGATTGATAACTGTGCAGCTCTGCCTTACTCAAATCCAATTCACATGCAAGACATCATGCTCCTGATGTCATTGGTTCTCTTCTGAGAATAAAGAATGAATACTTTTCCTTTACCACCACTACTAAGTAATAATTCTTCCTTTGAAATTCAAAGTTTCAAATTTCCATCCCATCTGGATAAAAATTATGACTACTGCATGATATATGCATCATGATATTCACTCTATCCCTAGTCATTTCCCCTCACACTCAAATCATCATCCTATGTTTCTCCTCCCTTTATGTCCTTCTAGAATAAGTAGTTTCCATTCACTACTTCCATCTCCCCTCCTCTATCTCTTTAAAAGCTTTTGGAATCTAGCTTCAGACATTATAACTTAAATGAAATGCTTTTCTCTAAAATTACCAATGATCTCTTAATTTATGGATCTGATGGTATTTTTCTCCCCTTAGTCCTCATTCCTCTCAAACTATGTACTGCACCTTTCTCCTCCTGGATGTTTTCCTCTCTCAAGGCTTTCATGAGAGTACTCTCTTTTGGTTTTCTTCCTACATAATTGCTCCTTCCCAGTCTCTTTCAGTTAACATCTAGACTATGTGCTCTGTGTTCCCCAAGGTTCTGTCCTAAAATCCCTATTATTCTTCATTTTTTTGTGGTGACTTCATCAACTTTCACAATTTTAATAAGTATTTCTATGCATTGACTCACAGATCTCACATCACAAATTACATAGTGGGCATTTTCAGCTGTATGTCCCAGAGCCAATTCAAACTGAGCATGTCCAAAATAGAAATTCATTTATCTTTTCCCAAAAACTTATCCCTCTTTTATACCTCTCTATTTCTGACCCAAATATCACTATGCTTACAGACTCCAAAGTTTATAACATTGGTGAAATCCTTCCTTTTTTTTTTTTTTTAAGGACAGAAAGACTGAGCATGTTTGTTGGAAGAAGATAATGACAACTCAAATTTCTATAGCACTTGAAGGTTTGTAAAGAACCTGTAAAGTACTTATATCACTCCAAACCTATGAAAATAGGTAGTAAAAATACTATTCTTATTTTTCAGATGAGGAAACCAAGGTTCTGAGAGGTTAAGTGATTTGGCCTTGGCCAAATAGTCAGCTAATATTTGAAGTAAGAATCCAATTCAGATCTCCTGACTCCAAGTCTAATGTTTTTCCTACTATACCATTCTGCCTCTCAAGATATAATACCAAGGATGATTAATGGAGAAAGATCTCAGAGATGGTGGAAAGGATGGAATTGGTATAATGGTTATCCTTGACAGAGAGAATGATCTCTTCCATTAGGAACACAGAGAATTTTGAGATAAAGAAGGGGAAGTAAGACAATGGACAGACTTAATATTTTTAGTAAAAAGTGAGATCATCTGCTGAGTATAATAGATGAAGGGATTGGGTTAGGGGTTGAGAAAAGTAGGAGAGATTTGGAACATTTATTGTTGACAATGGTATAGTCAACAGGAGATAAATATAGAGATATAAATGACAGTGAGTGTCTAGCTGTGACAAAAATATTTTCTTTTTGTTTTTCTTTTTTTTTTTTTAAAAGCAAAAACAGCAACCAAAAAAACCCAAACCCTCCACAAATTAAAATAACTTTCTCCTATCACCAAATTTCATTGTTCTCTCACCCTTACTTACTTAATCTTAGGGTTTTTCTATTAAGGACTCTGATGAGCTTACATACATATACACAGTAGTTCATCTACCTATGAAGTCCCAGATGAAGACATTCTTGTGAAAGATTCGAGCAGATTTGAATCCATGATGGAAAACTTGTTCTAATGCTGCAACCAGACCATTTTCTCCACAGAGCAATATGGTAAGGCTTCCCCTCTGTGGAACAAACAATATTATTAATAATAAACATAATCATTTATGTTTTAAGATACCATAGGAGCCAAGTGCTAAAAACAGTTGCTTACTTATTAAAAATTCTACATACAAAAATTAGGATGGTTTATGTTGCATTTTCACTTATTCAAACTAATTAAAACATTTACTAACTGGATACTATGTGTAGAGCCCTAAGCTGCTGGAGGGAATCAGATATTTCTTAAAGGAGGTAGCACCTAAACTGAGCCTTGAAGGAAAAGAAGGATTTCAACAGGAAGGGTTAGAGAAGGATTGTGTTCCAGGTATGGGGAATGTCTTGCCTGAAAGCAGAAAGCATGGAGGTGAGATGGGGCAGGATAAGATCAGGGAACAATTAGTAATCCAGTTTGGTTAGAATGTAAAATGTGTGAAATAAAATTGTGAAGATGGGAGGGAGTCAGATTGTAGAGAACTTTTAATGTCAAGCAAAGAAATTAATATTGCATCCTCCAAGCAATAGATGAATTTTTTGAGGATGAGGGTATAATCATTATATCTTGTATTAACAGGACAATGATATACTTGTAGCAGTATGAGTGGAAAAGAAGAGAGATATAAAAAATATTGCAGAGGCAGAAATGACATGGCAAATGACTGGAGGCAAATGGAAAAAGTGGGAATAGGGGAAAAGATGAATAAAAGTTAGCTTTCTGAAAGCCAAAGAAATCATCAATAGAAAAAGGGAAGCTGGGTTGAGAGAAATGTATCAAATGGAGAAGGAGTCGGGACTGATGAGTGCAGTCGAGGTTATAAGTGTTGGTAGAAAATTCAGATGGATAAATTAAATAGGCAGTTGGAATATGGGACTAAAACTCAGGGAGAAACAGGATAGATATATAGACCTACTCTAGATGTGATAAATGAAATAGATAAGATTTTTAAGTAAGATCAGGATAAAAGAAGCCTTAAGAAAAAAAAAATTATTTTAACTGACAGCTTGTAATACCTCTTTTTCAGGTTTATGAAAGTGTTTCACAATGTTGTTCACAGCTTCTCCAATTCCTTCTTGAATCTGTCCAGCACTGGGTTCTGGAAAAGAATGGAATTCTCATGCAGAATAACATATAGTCCAAGAACTTCTGAGACTCAAAACAAAAATACTGTAAGTAACTGGCTCCAAATGTCTCATGGAGGTGGAGCACAATTTACCTTTATCTTAAGTTGCCTTGGCCAGTTTAATTCTAAGAAATGAGAGGAATAAGATAGAACAGATACCTGTTTGTCCATAAGCATAGTATGAATTGTCAGAGACAAAACTATTCGTCCTGAGGTTTTGCATATGTTTAATTTGTATGAATTATTTTTCAGTTAAAATGTCAATAACCCCAACAGTTAAAGAGGTGAGGATAAGAGATATTTCATGTGAAACATTTACCTAACCTTGGGGCTTCTCCTACTAGTCTAATTTTTTTTTCTAATCGCCTGTTATTCTCCTAAGATATTAGCTTCTATTATTTTTTGCATTCTTGGGATTCTGGGTGATTTTAAGGGAATACAAATGAAATACAAATGATTCTACCTCAAAATTCTGCAAACCTTGAAGTTGGCTAACAATTAGTTCTCAATAAAATGAATCTCAGTTTCATCAGAAATTGATGACATGGGAAAAATTGCATATTTTGGTATTTATTTGTGGTAAGATATATTAGATCTAATTGAAATATGAAATTAGGGAGTAATATTTTAAATTATGCAAAAATATAAATGTGTTTCTGATGCTTTTACTATAATTAGTATGGAAACTGTTCCTTCCCACCAAACCCATCCAGCAAGCAGAGATATACGTGGAAAACTGCATCTGCAGCTTCTTCCCACCTACCTTCTTATTGGGTGTGGAGGTAAAGTAGAAAACCAGGAAAGCATAAAAAGATTGAGATTATTCTGCTCTCTCTCATTTTATCCCAAGAAAATAGTATAACAGGATTAAAAGACAGAAAATACTTAATAAACTGTGTCCCATGCAGAGAGGGAGAAGAGAAGGAGTAGGGAAAAAATGGGTGGAAAAGAGACAACAGACAGATATCATTGCTACTGTGCCCTCTGCATATAAGTTTTAGAGAGCAAGGTCTTTGCCAGAATTAAAATTTTGTATGCATCTTTGGGGTTATTAGTTATTTAATCAAAGATTAAAAAACAACCCAACAACCCATGCAATAGTATGTGGATTGTATGTTTGCCTGTAAGCAGAAAATATAGCTTATATAGTCTAGATGTGGCAAGGTTTTCTGGGTAGAAGTTATAAGACTAAAGTCAGAAAACTTTAAAATATATACCTCGGCCCTTCACATTATGAACTTTTGACACATATTACATTTTTTGGGTATTTTGGAGGGCAGCCAAATGGCACAGTGGATAGAACACCAGCCCTGAAGTCAGGAAGACCTCAGTTCAAATCTGACTTCAGACATTTAATACTTTCTAGCTGTGTGAACCTGGGCAAGTCACTTAACCCCAATTGCCTCAGCAAAAACAAAACAAAAACAAAAAGAAACAAAATGGTATTTTATTTAAAATAAGCTGTAGTCTCCTTTTGAGAAATGCTCCAGGAGCAGTTAGATGGTGCAGTGGATAGAGCACTGAAATCAGGAGGAGTTGAGATCAAATCCAGCCTCAGATATTTAACACAGTTATCTGTGTGACCTTGGGGAAGACACTTAACCTCAATTGCCTGGCAAAAAAAGAGAGGAAACATTCCAACTTTCCAACTTGTATGTACAGGTGGGGTTTCCTAGAATGTGACTACTCAAGTTTCAAAGCACTTTGTAAATTTGAAATACTAAAACTAAAGCGGGCAAAATTCTACCAGGGGTAGAATTACCTTAGTCAAATAGCAGAACTGTGACTTTAAACCCAATGTCCTTTTTACTTTTTTCCTTTGGCTGAAATTAATTTTGTGGTTCTTCTACCATGTTCTATGTGATGTTTTAGTTTCCAACAAATTTATGTCTTCTTTAAAGATCACAGAATACTGTTCTTTGGAATAAAGACCTTTCCCTTTCAGGTGAAACATATGAGATTCATTAAAAGAGATTTATTCCTCCATTAACTCCAAATAAAAAGGGTGATGATAATTCAGAACTTTGGCTTCCCTAGTAGGAGAATCACCAAAGTGCCTATGGATGAGCCTCAGTGTCTTCACGACATTTAACAAATGTAGTAACAAAATGCTTACTCACCTGAAGGAAAAACATTAAGGCAGAATGATATGCTTCACAATGCAGTAAAACTTCAAAAATTTTGACATTGCTAAAATTAAGAATTTTTGATAATTTGGATATTTTTTGATCTTTGTTTATAAGAGTTTGTATTATTGTATTAAAACAAGACTGTGGGAGAATAAAACTGTCTTTACATTTTTTGGGGGGAATAATCTTTACCAATAATTAACTGATAGATAACAAGAATGGTTATTAATTAGCTGTGGAATGAAAAATAAAAGTTTTTCTAAGGACTTCCTTAGTTCTAAATATTAGCTTTGTCTAAATACAATAGAATTCAACTTGTATTAATTTCAGTGAGTGATAATTACTGTACTACAACAGATTATATTTAAACACAATATTCTACACATTTTTTTTCTGATTATGACAATTATCAACTTATCTTTTTTTCAGTCAGCATGATAAAAGAGGATTCTGTTTTGCCTGAGGTGAAAGTAGCAATAAAGAGTGATAGAAATGTTGTAAATCCCTTAAAAAAATTCACTAAGTTGCTGAAAGTTATCAGTATTTCTGTGCGTGCGCTCTCTCTCTCTCTCTCTCTCTCTCTCTCTCTCTCTCTCTCTCTCTCTCTCTGTGTCTCTCTTTCTCTCTCTCTCTCTCTCTCTCTGTCTCTCTTTGTCTCTCTCTCTCTCTCTCTGTCTCTCTCTGTCTCTGTCTCTCTCTCTCTCTGTCTCTCTCTCTGTCTGTCTCTCTCTCTCTCTCTCTCTGTCTCTCTCTCTCTCTGTCTGTCTCTGATGCCTTCTTCCTTTTTTTTTTTTTTTTTTTGTTCCTGTGAAGCATCTAATTACCAGTGTAAAATCTTGAGATCAATGAACTTACTACTATTAATTTTTCCAGTGAGGGAAGTAATGCTCAACCTTCGGGTTATGGTAGGTGATTTCTGCTGGGGTGGGGTCCGACACTGTTTTCCCAGATCTTCCTCTGATGTTGATGGGATCAGTTCTCCAATAAGAATTCTCATTCCAAGCTTCCATCATCTATTCCTTTCCTAGCCACCTCCTACATGGGAACCTATTAAGAATTAAGAAAATATCCTAAATACCAAGTGACATTTCAAACAAAAATGCATCATCTTACATGAGGATATTTCCAAATGAAAATGAATGGGATTAAAACTATGAAGTAAAAGTAGGTGGGTTTTCAATTAGAGTAAAAAGTAACAACTAGAATTTACTAGGACTGTTTTATTTTATGAGATATCTCTGCTTTTCATTAATTCTTACCAAAAAGTTAAACATATAGGGCAAAAGTAGACTAAAATATTTAATTCACTTCTATATTAAACATTCAGAAGGAGATCTGTGGCAGTAGAAAAGAGCAATAAGATTAGTATAACCTTATATTCAAACTTCTGAGCAGTATATAAATACTGAATCCCTAAATTAGACTATTGAAATTCTTGAGCCAGTATCAAGTATTCTTGCAAAGGCAAGAGCTTTTGAATCACTGTACAAGAGCAAAAGATGATATTCAATAAGTTGGAGATCATTTGGGAAAGGCAGCCTACACTGGAGGAAAGAGGAGCTAGGGGATATTTGGATTGAATATGAAAAACAAATGTTGATATAGCTACAACTTCCCTTATTTACTGCTCTATCTACTGGCCTGAAAGAGCCTGTGGAGAACATGGCAAAATTGTTTTGGCACCAGGAAACTGGGACTAGTAAGTAATATGCGTTAGTCTCTCTCTGCTGTATATCTTTTGATTTAATATGTATTTTAAAAAGCATTTCCCCTTACATTAAAAAAATTACATGGTCAATCTGTTATTTTTATTCCATAATGGGAAAGAGATAATAGTAGAAGGCATTGGCTAGCAGGAAAAAGAATATATAAAAATTAAAGATTAGCATTCTCCAAATTGGGGACATTGAGATTTTATGATTTTATTAACAACTTTTTGTCTTATATGAACATTTTAACCTAGTTTTAAAATTTTCCAGGTAGATTTGGGGTCATTTTGGTCTTGGACTAAAATGAATATATTGTTGTGGTCAGATGAGTCTGTTCAGATCATGGAAGTGTCAGGCAGGAGTGCAACCTTCAGTGAGAAAAAAAGGATGGGAGAGAGACAATAACCTAACAAAGAGA
Source organism: Sminthopsis crassicaudata (assembly GCF_048593235.1). Taxonomy (NCBI): domain Eukaryota; kingdom Metazoa; phylum Chordata; class Mammalia; order Dasyuromorphia; family Dasyuridae; genus Sminthopsis; species Sminthopsis crassicaudata. The sequence goes on along the minus strand of NC_133621.1, from coordinate 239,521,642 downwards.
GAAGGTTTTGCTCTTGAGCTGACCTAGTGGGAAGGGAAAGGTAAAATGATAAGTTTCTCCTTAGCTTTGCTCAATAGTGATAACTGCTAATTATACACAAGTTTACAAAATCTTCGTTCTAATCTCAGCTTTGTCACCACCTTGTTATAAGCTATTGAATTTATTTGGGTTTCAGCTGCTCAAATGTCAAATAAAAGAATTAGACTATATTATCATTAAGGTCACTGAATTCTAAAAGTTTATGTTTTCTATGATCCAAAATTCAATATGCTTTTATGATCACTGGTTTAGGATTTTTACAGTATGTGAGTAAAAGAAACATATATGGAAAGAAACAAACTAATTAATATAACTTGGTAAAAATTCATAAAGACAAAAAAATCTCAAATCCATCTTGTCTGAAGCATCTCACAGATTTCTCATTTTTCAGATTAGTCACTTACCTGTATGTATGTCCTGTGATTTCATTCCTGACCATGACACAATCAACAAGCCACTTGGCCAAAAGCCCTGAGTTATCGTGACCAATTTGAACAGTGGTCAGTTTTCCCAGATTTTGGCACTGTGGAGGAAAATATAAGAGGTTATTCAAAAATGGATGGTCTTTGTTGGTTCTCTGATTTATCTATTTAATTTATATTCATTTTAAATACAAAGATGTTGGCTCAAACAACAGTAGACAAAAAAATCCCACACGATACTAAAAATTTTTTTTGCTTAAGCAGATGAAAAAAGAACAAGATTGATTTTAATCCTATTCTATCATCATTTTAAAAAATAGATTTTATAGTAATTAATGTTTTAAGAAATATCATATCTTATCAATATTTTAAGAAATAGCATAAAAGAAAAGGAATGGTAATAAATAATAAAAACAAATGCCAATAAGATTAAGACCTTTAAAATTCTTCTTTTAGGACTACTACTGATTAAGGTATTCAGAGCTGAGTTTTCAAGGCAGAAGCTAGTCTAATATTTCTGCATCTGAGAACTGTCATCTGTAAAGTGACAATAATTTTCTAAACTTTCCCCTTATACTAACGACCTATTATCTGAGCTTTTTTGTACTACCTCTGCATTCTTTTCTAGTATATCTTATAATTTCCTAAGTGTCAGTCTCTGGATATGAATTACTATGTTTATCTCAGTTATTAGAAATAAAATACTGAAATTCTTAAGAATAATTGTTTTCCTGGAATAGACATTTCTTTTCCAAGGATCTACTGGATTACTGAGATAGAATGGCCAAGCTCAAGATCATTACACTCATAGGAGAAGATGGAGCTATTCTTTCCATCTACTATGAACAGGAGTTCTCAAACTACGGCCCACGGACCAGATGCGGCTCGATGAGGATGTTTGTGCAGCCCGCAGGGTTATGGCAAATGGGCTGAGGGGCGGAGACAGAGTGTGAGTTTTTGTTTTTACTATAGTCCGACCCTCCAACAGTCTGAGGGACAGTGAACTGACCCCCTGTTTAAAAAGTTTGAGGACCACTGACTATGAAGATAGAAGACTACTTATGCAAAAATCCATGAGTCAAAACATTGGTTTTAGTGGCATTGATCAACTTTATAAGGAATAATCTAAGGATTAATTGTAATTGGCTGGAAAGCATTTTATAAAAGAGAACAAAAAGAGGTCCATAAATAATAAAATAATTTAAGCTAGAAGAAAATAAATAGTACTATACATATTCCTACAAATTTGTATAATACTAAAATTCCTACCAAAATACATGTAGTACAAATCTATACATATTTTCTACAAAATCTTCCTACAAGATGATGTCTAGGTTTCTTCTAAACTGCCCACCTGCTAGAATGATTCCAAGAAGCAAAAACTTTGTAGACTAAATCAAAGATTTCTGAAAAGGAGAATTTTAATTGTTTTTCTTGGCAAAGACATTGGTATAATGGTTGTCTATAATAATGGACCTGAATTTAGATTCAATTTCAAAAAAGGATCCTGAATTGAGTGTTCCTTTACCTTTCTTTCAGAAAATAAGTAAATTAAGTATTTCATCCTTGAAGCATTAGTTTGCTTCCAAACAGTGGGATTAGCTGAACTCACCTCAAAGGTCATTTCAAGGAGGTTTTTAGGAATCTGCATCACTCCTGTATCTCCTAGTTCACCTGACACACAAATCCACGGGTTTGAAGTAATAATTGCATTGCTTAACTTCTTAATTGGAATGATCACTGATCTATAAGGAATTACTGAAGAGAGAACAATAAAGTTAATAAATATTATCGACATGAAATTTCTCCCTACAATATCTATGAGATTTTCACATTTGAAAAATATCAGATGTCTTGAACACAGGATTTCCTTTTTAATGGTCATGGTCAAGACTGCCTATATGAAAAGGTGAAAGGGCAAATACTTCAAGGATGGACACACACACAACACACATACACACACACACACACACACACACACACACACACACACACACATGAATATAAAAAACCTAATGTTCACAAAACATATCTAACTTAAACCAATCTTAAGCACCAGGAGTTCCTTTAGATGGTAATACTGATAACCACATTTATATCACTTTACTAATTAACTTTGTTCAAAAAGCTGTTATACATTTCCTTGTAAATAGACAAAACCTTATGTAAAGAATGGTAGAATGCTTCTTGAATATTGATCATTTCTCCCTGATTTTCTTTGGTAATAACTTAAAGTAATATAGTTTAGATTCCTTGTACAGCTCAGTTTCATGTTACAGTGATCAACAAAACAGTGACATCTTGCTTCTAGATTTGAATGTTATCTAAGATGACATGTAAAAGGAGGAGTAGGTAAAAACTATAAGGTTCCATTCGATCCTAAATATAAGAGTTAATTAAGCTAGTTCTACTGAAAATGCCTACCTTCAAACGTATCTGAAATCTATTCAAAGAACATGGCACAAGTAATCAACTTCCCTTTATAACACAGAATATTTGAAAAAAACCTTTAAATTAAATTTATAAGCCCTAGGGCAACACAAAACACATCAATTTAGAGGTGATTCCTTATTTAAAAGTGCATAGGAAAGGCAGTTATAACTAATGGGGACATTTACAAACCTCAAAACTCAGGACCACTCAGTGATATACTGGGTTTTTTCCCCCATTTTATAATATTTTATTTTTTCCATTACAATATAGAAATAGTGTTCAACATTCATTTTTGTAAGATTTTGAATTCCAAATTTTTTTTCTCCTTCCTTTACTTCCTCCCTTCTCAAGAGAGCAAACAATCTAATATAGGTTATACATATACAATAATTTTAAGCCTATTTTCATATTAATCATGTTGTAGAAGAAAGAAAAAAAGATGAAAATAGTATGCTTTGATCCGCATTCAGTCTTTATAGTTCTTTCTTTGGATGTGGATGTCATTTTCCACCCCAAATCTATTGGAATTGTCTTGGATCATTGTATTGCTGAGAAGAACTAAGTCTATTATAGTTGATCATCACACAATTTTGCTGTTACTGTAGACAATGTTCTCCTGATTCTGTTCATTTCACTCAGAAACTCAGCATTAATTCATGTAAATCTTTCCATGCTTTTCTGAAATTAGCCTGCTCATCAGTTCTTATAGAACAGTATTCCATTACATTCATATATCATAACTTATTCAGCCATTCCCCAATTGATGGGCATCCACTCATTTTCCAATTACTTACCACCACAAAAAGGGCTGCTACAAACATTTTTGCACATGTGGTCCTTTTCCCTCTTTTATTACATCAGAAGTCATACTGTTGGATTATGCCCTTTGGGTATAGTTCCAAATTTCTCTCCAGTATGGTTAAATAGATTAACAACTCCACCAACAATGAATGCAGTCATGTCCCAGTTTTCCTACTTTTTTTTCCTACTTATCACTATCTTTGCTTATCGTCTTGGCCAAGATTGTTTTAATTTGCACTTCTCTAATTAATAATAGTGATTTAGAGCATTTATCATTTGACTATAAGTGGCTTTAATTTCTTTATCTGAAAACTGTTCATATCCTTTGATTATCAATTGGGGAATGATTTGCATTCTTATTAATTTAACTCAGTTCTTTATATATTTTAAAAATGAGGCCTTTATCAGAAACACTAGCTGTAAAAATAGTTTCCCAGCTTTCTGCTTCTCTTCTAGTCTTGGCTTTATTGGTTTTATTCATGAAAATTTTTTTAAATTTAATGTAATCAAATTATCCATTTTGCATTTCATAATGTTCTCTATTTCTTGTTTATTCATAAATTCCTCCCTTCTCCAAAGATCTGACAGGCAAACTTGTTCTCCTAATTTATGATATTATCACCTTTATGTCTGAGTTTTGAACCCATTCTGACCTTATCTTGGAAGAGGGTTAGATATATGAGTATATGCCTAATTCCTGCCATGTTAATTTCAAGTTTTCCCACAAATTTTTGTTGAATAGTGAGTTCTTATACCAGAAGTCTTTGCACTAATCAAATAGTTTATTAAATACTATTCATAATCTATTCCACTGATCTACCACTCTATTTCTTAGTACTAAATGATTTTGCCTTTTTATAATACAGTTTTAGGTGTCATATGACTAGACTACTACCTTCCTTTTAACTTAAAAAAAATTAATTCCCTTGATATTCTTGATCCTTTGTTCTTCCAGGTGAATTCTGTTATTTTTTAGGCTCTATAAAATAACTTTTTGGCAGTTTGATTGGTATGGAAATGAATAAGTAGATTAATTTAAGTAGAATTGTAATTTTTGTTATATTATTAGCTTGTCCTGCTATATTTTTTCAGTTGTTTAGATTTGATTTTATCTGTATGAAAATTGTTTTGTAATTTTGTTCATATAGTTCCTGGATTTGTCCTGGCACACAGACACCCAAATATTTTATATTTGTATGGCTATTTTATTTTCCAATACTATTTTATTTTTCTAAATACAAGTAAAGATAGTTTTCATCATTCATTTTTGTAAAACTTTGTGTTCTAAATTTTTCTCCATCTCTTCCTTACCTCCTCCCTAGAGAGCATGCAATCTAAAATTATGCAATCCTTTTAAACATATTTCTATATTTGTCATGTTATATAAGAAAAATCAGACCAAAAAGGGAAATAAATGAGAAAGAAAAACACATACATACAAAGAAACCAAAAGATGAAAATATTATGTTTCTATCCACATAGTTCTCTCTCTGGATGTGATTTCAATGATGAATACAATGTTTTCCTGGTCCTGCTCACTTCACTCAACATTAGGTCAAATCTTTTTAGGCTTTTTCTGAAATAAGCCTGCCCCTTATTCCTTATATTCCATTATATTCACATACCATAACTTATTCATCTATTCCCCAATAATGGGCATTTACTCAATTTCCATTTCCTTGCCACTACAAAAAGAGCTGCAACAAATATTTTTGGATGTGTAGGTCTTTTTCCCTTTTATATTATCTCTTTGAGTTAGTACTCAGACATAGTACTGAGACTGTTGGATCAAAGTGTATGAACAATTTTATAGCCCTTTGGGCTATAAATTGCTCTCTAGAATGGTTGGATTAATTCACAATTCCACCAACAATGCATTATTGTTCCAGTTCTCCCACATCCTTGCCAACATTTATCATTATTTTTTCCAGTCATCTTAACCAATTTGATAGATCAGAGTTGCCTTAACTTTGCATTCCTCTAATCAAGATCCATTGATTTTCTTTTTCTCTATTTTATTCATGAAAGCATTTAAAGATATAAAATTTCCCTTAAGTACTTCTTTGATTGTATCCTTTAAGTTTTGGTATGTTGTTTCATTATTCTTTTGGAAGAAATTATTTCTGTGATTTGTTGTTTGATCCACTCATTCTTTAAGATTAGGTTATTTAGTTTCCAATTAATTTTTTTTAATATATCTTTCCATGGCTCTTTATTGCACATAATTTTTATTGCCTCATGATCTGAAAAGAATGTACTTAATTTTTCTGCCTTTCTATATATGACTGTGAGGTTTTTATGCCCTAATATAAGGTTAATTTTTGTGTAAGTGTCATATACTGCTGAGAAAAAGGTATATTCCTTTCTACTCATTCAATTTTCTCTAGAGGTCTATCATAGCTACACCTTCTAAGATTCTATTAACTTCCTTAACTTCTTCCTTGCTTATTTTGTGCTTAGATTTATCTAATTCTGAAAGGGGGAGGTTGAAGTCTCCCACTAATATGTGGGAGTTTTGTTATCTATTTTTTCCTGTAACTAATTTAAGTTTTCCTCTAAGAACATGGGCTATATCACTTGGTGTATATATATTTTGTATTCATATTATTTCATTGTCTATGATACCTTTTAGCATGATGTACTTTCCTTCTTTATCTTAGATTTATTTTTTTCTTTCTTTTTTCTTTCTTCTTTTTTTTTTTTTTTTTTTGCTTTAGTTGAGGCATAATATATTGTGATCCAGGCTTTTATCTTTACTCTATGTTTATCTCTATGCTTCAAATGTGTTTTTTGTAAACATTGTAGGATTCTGGTTTTTAATCCACTCTATCTACTTCCATTTTACAGGAGAGTTCATTCCATACACATTGACAGTTATGATTGCCAGGCATCCTATTTTCATCCCTCAATCGTATTTTCCCTCAGTTTATACTTTTCTCTCCTTTTTCACCCCGTCCCTGTTCATGAGTGTTTTGCTTCTGACCACCACCTCCCTCAATCTGCCCTCCCTTTTATCACCTCTCCTCCCTTCTCTTGGTTTTTTCTTCCCACCCTTTCTTTCCCTTTTCTCCTTCTACCTTGCTATATAGTAAAATAAATTTCTAAACTTACCTAAGTGTGTATATTATTTCCTTTCTGAGCCAAATCTGATGAGATGGAGCTCCAGACAATGCTTATGCTCCTCTCTTCTTTCTCTGTACTATAATAAGCCTTTTGTGTCTCTTGGTGTGATCTTATTTACTTTACTTTACTTCTCCTTTTCTCTTATCCCAGTACAATTCCTTTTCCACTCTTTAATGTCTTTTTAAAAAAAATATCATCACATCAAAGTCAACTTATATTCACATCCTTTGTGAGATACAGTTCTCAAGTATCATCTTCCCATGTAGGGATGTAAATAGCTTAACCTTTAAATAACATCCATTTTTTTTCTTAGGTGTTTAGCTTTTTATGCTTCTCTTAAGTGTTATATTTGAAGATGGAATTTTGTTTCGTTCTAGTCTTTTTCTTTGAAATGATTGAACGTTTCCTATTTCACTGAAAGTCCATCTCTTCCCCTAAAAGATTATGCTCAATTTCTCAGGGAAGTTAATTCTTGGTGTAACCCAAGTTCCTTTACCATCCAGAATACTGTATTCCAGGACCTCTGATCCTTTAATGTCGAAACTGCTAAATCCTGCATAATTTTGACTATTGACTCTTCATACTTAATTGTTTCTTTCTGGAAGCTTTCAGTATTTTTTTCCTTCACCTTATGATTCTGCAATTTAGTTATAATATTTCTTGGAGTTTTCTTTGTGTGAGCTCTTTCAGGAGATGATTGCTGGATTGTTTCAATGACTATTTTGCCTTTTGGTTCTAGGATATCAGGGCAAATTTTTTTGATTATTTCTTGAAAAATGTTGTCCAGGCTGTTTTTTTGATCACGGTTTTCAGATAGTCAGATAATACTTAAATTATCTTTCCTGGAGATCTATTTTCCTGGTTAGTTATTTTTCCAATGAAATATTTTGTTTTTTAATAAAACTTGCTTAAAGAATGAAAAGATCCCTGAATTTGCTGGATGAAGGTATTACTCATATAAAAAGTTTTATTCTTTACTCTTTATTTTACCTAAACAATTATTTCTACACTGAATTACTGATATTCTCTGAAATAAAAAAAAGACTTAGGAAAAAGAAGGCACTAGTCGATAGGTCTCAGGTTTTGATAGCTCAAGTGATGATAAGATAGAAATTTCCCTGAAAACTGAAGAAAGCTGAAACTGAGTGCTTGTTTCTCTTTTCATTCCCTGAATTAACTTGAAAAAAGTTCCATGAGGATGCAATCAATGATTTATTAAGTCTTTTCTATGTGCCAAGCATTGTATTAAGTGTTGGGGACACACACACACAGAGACAAAGAGAGAGAGAGAGAGAGAAGAAAAAGAAAAAGAAGGAGGAGGAAGAGGAAGAGGAGAAGGAAGAGAAGAAGGAAGAAGAAGAAGAAGAAGAAGAAGGAGGAGGAGGAGGAGGAGGAGGAAGAAGAAGGAAGAAGGAGGAGGAAGAAGAAGAAGGAAGAAGGAGGAGGAGGAGGAGAAGAAGAAAGAAGGAGGAAGAGGAGGAGGAGGAGGAAGAGAAGAAGAAATAGTCCCTACTTTCAAGAATTTTATATTCCACGGGGAAAGACGCATAAATAGATGTATACAAAGGAAATACAAAGTAAATTTTTATAGCAGAGGGAGGACATTAATGGCATAAGTTTGAGAGAAGGTGTCATTTGAGCAAAATTCTGAAGAAAACATGGGATTTCAAGAGGAAGAATTGTATTCCAGGTACAGGAGACATTTTGTATCTTTCCATTCTTCTTATGCCTTACTCCCTATTCTTCCAAAGGAGATCAAGGCCAATGAGTTGTGAAAAGTAATAAGATTCTCTAAAGATTGTCAGCAATCCATAGGTAACTATAGGATGTTTTCATACAATAGCTTGAGAATTCATTTAATTCAACTTTACTAATATTTTTTCACTTTATCAGCTTTAGTTATTTAAATTTATATTCCAAAAGGATGCCTTTAAGAATCCTAATGGCTTCCTTTCAATCTATTTGTACAAAGACACATCATAGGAACTTATGGTAACTATTAGGTAGTTATGTGTTCTTTCTCTAGTGACACTAATTTGGAATACTGAATAGCTAGACCAAGAGTAAGGTTTAGTATTTCACAATAAGTACTTTTTGATACTTGTGAAAACTAATAATCAGCAGCTTTTCTTTCTTTCTTTTTATTCCTTCCTTTGCTCATTCCTTACTTCCTTCTTTCAATAATCATTTATTAACAAACAAAAACAATCTAAAAAATGAAGATGTTATTGGTGACATTCACTATGTAGTACAATAAACTCTGATCAGCTATTCCACTAATTATAATTATCTTTAAATAGGCCCTTTAGTATTTATGGAACAAAAAGGACCTTGATATAAAACTCTGAGGCACTTACTAATGAATGAAATAATTCTTATTTTCTGAAAGCTGGCAATCAAAATATATACAATGTATATATTGTAACAAAATAAGTGATAAGCCTGAATTCCATTTCTACTACACTCATATTTATCACACTAAATCTTAGTCCCAGTTTTTATAACAAATGTAATCAATTTTTGGAGTCATTGATATATTCATTCAGTTTTCTAAACTCACTGATTGTGGTGAATACACTAGTAAAACAGAAGTAATCCACAGCATTGAGGGAAAGGAGGTGGTATAGGAATTGTTCTCTTTCTTCTTCACAGCGCAGAAAAGCATACCGTTTATAAAGTTTCCTGTAAGACAAGAACACTACTTTAGAAGACTAACATAATTTTAAACATACAAAAATTTTCTTATGTTAAATACACCCTTGCTTCAGATTGTAGATAGCAATATACAAAGTAAACATAAGGACTGATGGTGAGAGAGCAGATTCATTTTCAACTTGGAACCATAGGAATGTGCAATATGGGCTAGTTCACTCTTTTAGTCTTCCAAATGGGATCTACTTTGTTGTACTAAGATATATCATCAAGGTATTCCAGGAATTAAATAATCCCATAGCTGTTTGCTGAAATACTATGCTAAACAAAGGAGTGCCTGTGGATACAATATGATTCCAAAGGCCATGTATGTGTAGATCTTATTCTAGGGAATCACAAGTCTGTATCCTTATACCTAATTCTAACCACTGAACATCATTTCAGGAGGATAAATTCAGTTTAGGTTTTTTGACAAAGTAAAAGGCAGAACATCAAAGGTTAATAAGTAGAATGAATGTGATAGTCTTTTCCAGGATTATCTTCCAATGGGTAAACACTCATCAAGACAGCATTTACTACAGAATTTACTTGCTCCTCATTTGCATACTATAGCTTCTGGGTCAGTGGTGAGGAGGTTGTTGTACACAGAATGGGTATGACCTTAACATTGTTACTTGTTCCAATATATACAAGAGAGCTAATTGCCCACATATGTGTGTGTGCATTCACACGCATTCATGTATGCATACACATTTATGGAAGTGATACACTGAAAGAGCTAACTTTTGTAATCTCACTAATCTGTTTTTTAAACATACAAGTCACTAAAAAAAATCTTGAGAATAATAAGCTGTTCTTACTTAGTTAGAGGTTGATTAGAAACCAGCTGCTTGAGATGTTGAGACAAGAGCTTCTTTTCAAGAGATAACCTTATCCATGCCCGAGCTCGACCTACATCAGTCTTGATTTCACTCATATTCTGAATGTGTCTGAAGAAGAGTGGCAAAAACAAAATGATGTAAATTTATAAGTATCACTTTAGACAGATAAAGAAACAAAGTGATATGACACTTGATAGTCTAATTTTCTTTTATATATAGAAGATAGATGATAACATAAAGCTCACATTCACTAAATTTTAAAAAGCTCCACAGTCATATTTCACAAGGGAAGTACTCTGGTAACACCAGAAAATTTAACATTTAATTTAATTTGATTTTTTTTCCTGAGGCAAATGGGGTTGAGAGACTTGCCTAAGTCAGCCAGCCAGGAAGTGTTAAGTGTCTGAGACAGTTTTGAACTCAGGTCCTCCTGACTTCAGGGCTGGTGCTCTATCCACTACACCAATTACCTACCCCAATTTTATTTTTTGGAATAGCGTAGTTCCTTGTTTTAGTTTTAACCTGTGCAAGCTTATGTGAACAAAACACCCATCAATTTTGGAAATTAGATTTCCAAACAGTAGACTGGAAACCATACTACTATTGCTATTTAGTTATTTTTCCCACTCAACTCTCCTCCTCAAGCTAATCTATACATTCACAGCTTTACCATCTTGACTAAGTATTATTTATAAATTCAATCCATTAAAAAATTTCTTAGAGATAATTTTCCACACTGTCTTTGAGAATGCTTAAAATTATAAACCACATAACACGGAATAGTACTAAAGATAGCAATTAAAAATTCTGTAAAAGTTTGAAAGGCTTTTAATTAAGAAAATTATATTGTCATTTTAATTATCACCCAACTTGAATGTTAAACATGAGTCTACTGCTGTGTCCACTAAGCTTGAAATGACTTTCCAGATAATATTTTCCCCTACAATAAAAAAAATTAGAGCCTGGAGGGATATTGAGCAAACTGTAATCCTAATAAAGGGGGAATTACCTTGCTAACTTGGTTTTTCTTTACCTACCTATCTCTTTACTTTTCTTTTCATTTCAGAATGACTCCTGGTAGCTGTGAAATTGGCAAGAATATAGAGTATGCAATCTTTAGATCTATACTCCCAATACTCATAACCCTATACATCCTAGATCTTCCTATATAGTATTCCCTAATTTATAGTCTTGAGGCTTTTATAGAGGTTGTGCAAGACTGTTAACCTCCAAAGCTTGCATAATCAAATAATCTGAAGAAATGAGAATTAAGCATTATTATCTCAATCTCTACTACAAACTCCTGGGAAAAGTATACAAAGTCCATTATCATTTTTGTGGGGCTATATCCTTTTTGAGCTAAAAACCATTACAGATAACTACATATGAAACAAAATAAAATGGTATCAAGACATACATCCTCATGAAGGACAGTGGAAAACTCAAGCAGTCAAAGCTCTAGTAAACCTTTGAAATAGCAGAGGCATTTTTCTAGCTCCATATAGAAATATTAATGATGTTGACTGTAACCAATCAGGGCAAAAGGCACAGATATTCATCATGTAACATCAAAGTATTTAATCCATATCCAAATGTACTCAACCTACCTAATTACTTTATAGAATACGTTCTTAACTGGGGGAGGGTTAATGAACATTAAAAATATATTTTTTTGTAAATGCATTTTAATATAATTGGTTTCCTTCATAATCTTACACATATTTTATACATTTTAAAATATTATTCCACAGTTTTGGAACCCCCTAGCCCAGATATAATAAAAGTGTCACACAATTAACTGGTTAGAAAGAAGTATAGGGAACATTTTCTGACACTGGGTGCAGGGTTTGATATATCTGGCAACTCTATTGTCCATACTCAATTCTGGGTTGTAGTTCCTGAGTGGAGAGGAGAATGAATAACAAGGGATTCCTTTGAGGTCAGTGCTCATGACTGTAAGGGAGTAGAGAATGTGGCTATGGTTTCAGGATCAAGAGGAGTATTACCTCTTGTGATTGCAGGGTAACAGAGATGGTTCTTATTGTGAGACGAGCATAGACTAGGAAAATAGTGATGACATCTTTCCCTGAATGACACCACCTATGAAGCACTGAAAACTTGTAAACCCCCGGTACTAGTTCTGAAAACAGCAACATGAAAAAGCCTGAAGTTTGGGACAATGTCTTCCCAATGCCAGGCAAGCAAAGCCCAACTTTAATATAAAGTACCAAATAGGCTGGGAAAATAAACAAACAACAACAAAAAAGAACTTTGACCATAAAGAGCTATTATAGTGGCAAGAAAGACCAATAAATAAACTCAGAAGACAACAAGAACAAAAGAACTACAAACAAAGGCTCAGAGAAAAATAACAATTAGACAAGAATTCTTAGAAGAGTCTTTCACTCTTCTAAGATAAGAGTAGTAGGAAAAAAAATTGGAAAAGAGGGTAATAAAAGAAAAAAATAAAAAGGGAGAATTAACACCTATATAAAAAATACTGAACAAGTTAAAAAACATATTTGGGAGGGAGCTAGGTGGTGCAGTGGATAGAGTACCAGCCCTGCAGTCAGGAGGACCTGAATTCAAATCTGATCTCAGCCATTTGACACTTCCTAGCTGTGTGACCCTGGGTAAGTCACTTAACCCCAATTGCCTCAACAAAAAAACCAAAACAAAACAAAAACAAAAAAAACCAAAAAAATGGATTTGGCAAAATTATAAGAGAGGCTCAAAAATTCACTGAATAACTACTTAAAACCCCAAAACAGGTCAATGAGAAGATAGAAAAGTTCAATGAAGAAAAAACTCCTTAAAAATTAGAATGAGGCAGTGTAAACCAAGGACTCCATAGTCCTCAAACATAAAAAAACAATAAAAATCAAAAGAATGAAAAAAAAAATAGAGGAAAATGTAAATATCTCATAAAAAACATAAACAAAACAAGTGATCTAGAATAAAAAGAGAAAGGAGAGATAATTTAAGTTGGACCTCTAAATAAAATAATAGCCAGGAGACTATGACAATACATCACAAAGATTATACATGGTGACAATGTGGGCTTTATACCAAAAATGTGGGAAAACTATTAACATAATTGATTATCAAAAATGGTAAGTCATATGATTACATTAATAGATGCAGAACAACCTTTTAACAGGTTGTTTTGACAAAATACAACTCATTCCTATTAAAACATTTGAAATCATAGGTATGAATAGATTTTCCCCTAAAACAGTTAAGAAGTGTCTATCTAAAACTATTAGTAAGGATTACTTATAATAGGGATAAGCTAAAAGCTTTCTCAATAAGATTAGGAGTGAAACAAAATTGTCAATATTATTTAATACTGTATTAAAAATGCTAGCAGTAGCAACAAGAGAAGAATGAGAAGTTTAAGGAATTAGAATAGGCAATGAGACATTATATAATGATACATTTGGAAAATCTTAAAGACTAAAATTTAATTGAAACAATAATTTTAGCAAAATAGCAGAATATAAAAATAAACCTACACAAGTCATCAGCATTTCTATACTACCAACAAAATCCTCCAATAACATCCATTTAAAAATAAATCATAGACAGCTTAAAATACTTGCCAAAACAAATTCAGGAACTATATGAATTTAATTATAAAACACTTTTTATGCAAATAAAGTCAGATTTAAATCATTGGAAAAATATTAATTGCTCATGGGCAGACAGATACAGTATTATAAAAAGGATAATTTTACTTAAACTAATCTACTTAATTCAATGCTATTAAACTACTAAGAGATTATTTTATTGAGCTAAAGAGAATAATAATGGAGTTCATTTGAAAAAATGAAGGGTTGGGAATATCAAGGGGCATGGTAAAAAAAGACTGGAAAGAGAAAGGCTTTGCTGAGGCAGAGCTTGCACTGTATTGGAAGATAGTGATTGTTGACACTACCTGGTACTAGGTAGAAGATGGAGGAATGGAGTGATGGAGCACAGTGGACATACAATAAATAAGTATAGGGATTTAGGTTTTGGGGATGGGAATAATGCATTGTTTGATGGAGATTCCTTTTTTTTCTTTCTTTCTTTTTTTTTTTCCTGAGGCTGGGGTTAAGTGACTTGCCCAGGGTCACACAGTTAGGAAGTGTTAAATGTCTGAGACCACATTTGAACTTGGGTCCTCCTGAATTCAGGGCTGGTGCTCTATCCACTACACCACCTAGCTGCCCCCTGATGGAGATTCTTGAGAGAGCTCAAGGACAATGTGGAAGAGAGCTGATATGGATCAATATCTTACAACATTTACCAAGATGGGGTCAGGGTGGACACAAGGCCTAGAAATAAAAGGAGATATTATAGGAAAACTGAAAGAACATGAAACACATTATTGGACTTGTAGTTAGAGAAGATTATAAATAAATAAGAGATAAAGAACACCGTGCAATGTAAAATAGATAATTTTTTATTTATTTCATTAAAAAGGGTTTGTACACATAAAAACAAGGTAGCTAAGATTAGAAAGAAAGCAAAAAATGGGAAAAATGTTTATAGACAATTCTTGTCTGATATCTCAAATATAAATATAAGCATATATATATATATATATATATATATATATATATATATATATATATATATATATATATATATATATATATATATATATATATATAAAACTTTGCCAAATTTATAAGAATGAGTCATTTCTCAATTGATAAGTGGTCAAAGGATATGAGAAGGCAGTTTTTTAATGAAGAAATCAAAACTATTTATAGTCATACAAAAATATGCTCTAAATAACTATTGACTAGATAAATGCAAATTAAAATAACTTTAAGATATCATCTTAAACCTATCAGATTAGCTTAAAATGATCAAAGGGGAAAATAAATGTTGTAGTGGCTGTGGAAAAATTAGAACATTAATATAATGAAAAGTTAAGGACTCCATGACTCATGAAGAACAACAAAGTCAAAAGAATGAAAAAAAAATAGAAGAAAATGTGAAATATTTCATCAGAAAAACAAATTACCCAGTAAAAAGAATAAGTAGAAAATTGAACTGATCCATCTATTTTGAAGAAGAATCTGAAATTATTCCCAAAGATTTATAAAACTTTGTATACTTTCTGACCCAGCAATACAGGTCTCTTTCCCAAGATGATCATGGAAAAAGAAAAAGGAACCTAAAAGTTCTAAAATATTTATAGTAGCTGTCTTTGTGGTAGTACAGAACTGGAAAGTGAAGGGATACCCATCAATTGGGAAATGGTTAAACAAGTTGCAGTATATATGATTGTAATGAAATACTACTACTGTGCTATAAGAAATGATGAGCTGGTTGATTTTAGAGAAACACAAAAAGATTTGTATAAAATAATGAAAAGTAAAGAGGATATTGTAGACAGTAACAGCAATATTTTAAAAGAGTAATTGTGAACAACCTCAACAGTTTAAAAGAAAAATTGTGAACAACCTCAACAGTATTCTCATTACTGTAAATACTCAAATTAGTTATAGAGGATCTATGAAAGAAAATACTATCCACTACCAGAGAAAGAACTGATAAACAGAAGCATCCATAGTATAATTTTCACATATATTTATAAGTCTGTGTCAAATTATAGCCTTCTTTACTATAGGGTGGAAAGGACACAATTAGAAACTTAAGATGTAACCCCCCCAAAAAAAAGATTAATTAAAAAAAAGAAAAAAATGATTGCTAGATAACCTGAAAACTATGGAAAAAAAAAAAACTATGAAAACTATGAAAGAAGAAAAAAAAGGCTTAGAATTTCAAGAAATTATAAAGGAAAACTGTTATCTAGGTTCAGATGGGAAAAATAGAAAATTTTAAAATTCACCAATCACCTCTTAAAAGAGATTTAAAAATGAAAATGTGCCCAGGAATATTGTAGATAAATTCCAGAGCCAGGTCAAAGAAAAAGCATTGCAATCAGACAGAAAGAAACAATTCAAATATAGTTTTGAATTTTGAACAGGAAAGATTTAGCAGCTTCCACATTAAAAGAGAAGTGAATTTGCAATATGAGATTTAAGAAAGCAAAGGAGCTAGTATTATAACCAAGAATAATCTACCCAGCAAAACAGTATAATCAGGAGGAAAAATTGATATTTAATGAAACAGAAGACTTTCAAGCAATCATGATGAAAAGACTAGGCCTAAATAGAAAATGTGACATTCAAACACAAAACTCTATAGAAGTATAATAAACTAAACATGAAGGAGAAATCATCATAAGGAATTCAATAAGATTAAATTGTTTACATTTCTATGTAGAAAGATGACAAATATAATTCCTAAGAACTTTTTCATAACTAGGGCAGTTAGAAGGAGTCTACATAATCAGAGGCCATGAATGTAAGTTGATCATGTTGGGATGATTTTTTTAAAAAATGAAGGGGTAAGAAAGAGGGATGCATTGGGAGGAGGAAGAGAAGGGAAAAATGGGAAAAATTATCTCACAAAAAGAGTCATAAAAAGAAGAGCTTTTATAATTGAGGGGAAAATGGGAGAGGATAATGGGTAACACTTGAACCTTACTCTCACTAGAATTGGTTCAAAGAGGGAAGAACATCATACACATATTCAAGGAGGTAGAGAAATGTATTTTACTAAATGGGAAGTAGGAGGGGAAGAGGAATTAAGATAAGAGGGTGTGGGATAAAAGGGAGGATGGATGATGGGGAGGTAATGGCCACAAGCAAAACAGACTTTTAAGGAGGAAGAGGGTTAAAAGAAAGAGAGAATAATAAACAGAATGGAGAAAAGGATATACATAGTAGAAATCATGATTCTAAATATAAATAGGATGAATTCATCCATAAAATGAAGATGATAGCATAATATATTAGAAATCAGAATCAAGAATATATTGTTTACAAGAGAAACACTTCAAATATAAAGACACAAACACACAGGGGCTGAAGTAGAAACTATTCTACTGATTTTTTTTTTTTTTTAAAGGCAAGGAGTAGTACTAATGGTCTCAGACAAAGAAAAAGCAAAAACAGTCCTATTTAAAAGAGATAATTAGAGAAACTACATTCTGATAAAAGATACCATAGACAATGAAATAATTATCAAAAATTTACAGCAAGATTTTCTGATAAAAGTCTCATTTCTCAACTACACAGGGAGCTAAGTCAATTTTGTAAAATTGATAAATGGTCAAATAATTTGGATACTTTTCAGAAGAAGAAACCAAAGTTATTTATAATTATATGAAAAAGTTCTAAATCATTATTGATAGTGATACTTTATCACACCTATCAGAAATGACAAATGCTGGAAATGACAAATGTAGGAAAATAGATACACTAATGAACTGTTACTAGTTCAACCTTTCTAGAGAATAATTTGGAATTATGGCCAAGGGGGCTATAAAATTATGAATATATATCCCTTGATAAGCAATATCACTACTAAGTCTGTTTCCAAAGGAGATCAAAGAAAAAGGAAAAGAATATGCATGTACAAAAATGTTTATAGCAGTTCTTTTAACTGGAAATTAAGGTTATACCCATCAGTTAGGGAATGGCTGAATAAGTTGTGGTATATATGATTATGATGGAATACTATTGTAATATAAAAAATGACAAAAGGATGGTTTCAGAAATACATGCAGAATCAGGAGATCATTTTACAAAGTAATAACAATATTGTACTGATGATCAACTGTTGAAAGATTTAGCCACTCTGATCAACAGAGTTGCTTAGGACAATCTGGAAGGACTCATGATGCAAATTACTATCCATTCTACAGAGAGAACTGATAAACTCTGAGTGCAAATCAAAATATAATTTTCTCACACTTTACTTTTCATAATTTCTTTTTTATAATATGGCTAATATAGAAATATGTTTTGTAAGCTTTCACATGTATAATAATGAGTATCATATTGGTTGTCTTCTCAGTGATGAGGGAAGGGTGGGATAGAATTTGGAAAGTTTTTAAAAATAAGTTAAAAAATATTTTCTCTGAGAAGGGATTCATAGGCTTTACTACACTTCCAAAGGAATCCATAAAGCAAAAAAAAAAAAAAAAAAAAAAAAAAAAAAAAAAGGTTAATCATGCCTAGTATAAAAAAGAAGTGCAGGAATGAAGAACTATGTTGAACTTTTGATAGTTATGATGATGATTATGAAATTTACTATAAATCTATTCATTTATCTCCTCTTTAAACCACTACTGATCTATAGAATATTGCCGGAAAAAGTACATGTGATTCTGAGTTATTGTTTGCTGTATCTCAAAATTTACATTAAGCACTTACAATGTGCCAAGCATGCTGCTGAGTGAAGGGGAAGATAAAAATAAACACTAAAAAGTCTAATAACCTGCCTTTACATAGTTTTTATATTCTATTAAGAGGAATCAATATGTACAGTGAAAAATAAATATTAAAAAGATAAATTTATTGAGGAACGGGAAAAGGAGGACATCATCTAACCTAATGAGGTCAGAAGTGGCAATTCAGTTGAGATGAAACGGGAGTACATTCCAAATCTGACTCAAAACACAGAAACAGGACATGAGATTTCACATATGGGGAACAGCAAGAAAACTAATTTAAAACAGAGATAATAGTAATATGCAATAAACCTGAAAAATAAACAGAACTAGAATATGAAAGGTTTTTGAAACATCACAGTTCTTCAGAACTATGAAATTCCAAATTTGGGTTGAAGGTATTAAAAAATATGCTGAAGCTAAAAAAGAAACCACTTCCCCAGAAATGTCAATTTTGGCAATATATTTTGGATTCTCTGATCATGGCCTTGAGAGGTTACTCTTTTCTATTGGAACTTCTATTGTCTTCTCCAGGATTGGCTATTTTCTTTACCCTGAGATACAATGAGTTATCACTAAGATAACATTCACCTATAATACCAAAACTACCCTTTACTATTTCCTTTGGACTCTTCTGACCCTTGAATCATAGTATCTGACTAGGAAATGCCAATTCCTCACCTCTTACCTCTTTAATTTTGGGTTTCTCGAGAAATCTGTATTTTATCTTAGAATAATGAGGGAGTTCTTGGAGCTTCTTGACAAAATCACTATCTATCCTTTAATATGAGGTTTATGAAACTCTGTATGTGACCTTTTCCTGAAATTAAAAAAATACTCATGGACCTACCAAATTTTATCTT
This sequence comes from Sminthopsis crassicaudata, assembly GCF_048593235.1. Taxonomy (NCBI): domain Eukaryota; kingdom Metazoa; phylum Chordata; class Mammalia; order Dasyuromorphia; family Dasyuridae; genus Sminthopsis; species Sminthopsis crassicaudata. The sequence continues at coordinate 239,502,129 of NC_133621.1, read as the reverse complement.
GGTCTAGATTTTGGTTACTTAAGTACATATATATAATGGATGCTGGAGGGAAGTGTGGAAAAGTCTATATAAGAACTTAATTTGTACATTTAATAAAATAAATTTCCTACATTCTATATTTAAAGAAAATGTGAAGATCTCAATTATTTAGTGCTAAACCTATCCAGTATACAGATATTTGAGGTCTTAACTTGTACTATTATTAGTAACAGAAGAGTTCAGTGTGTATCATCACTGCAAAACCACAAAGATGGGATAACTGGGAGCTGATTTAGAGGACTGAGGACTGATTTAGAGAAGCATCAATGTTAGAACAAAGTACTATTGGCTACCTAATTTTTCCCCAAGTTTTAATCTTTTAAAGAACTGACTTGGATCCAATGAAACCCAAGTAGAGAATCAATCAAGATGGAAAAGGTCATTTTTTACTTCTTATTTTATTTTCCTACAGTTACATATACAAATAATTTTTAAGATTTATTTTTACACCGAGTTCTAGATTCTCTCTCTTCCTCCCCAACACACCCTCAATAACATCACAATTTAATATAGGTTATACATGTGCAGTCATGTAAAACATCCCCATAATATTCATGTTGTGAAAGAAAATATTCACCAAAAAAAACCTCAAGGAAAAATAAGACAATCAAAAAAAGTATTCTTCAATCTGCATTCAGACATTCTCTGGATATGGATAGCATTTTTTATCATAAGTCCTTCAGTGATGTCTTGGATCATTGTATTCCTGAGAATAGTTATGTCACTCACAGCTGAATATTTTATAATACTGCTGTTTTACTTTGTACACAATACATTTTACTTTGCAGCAGCTCATGGAAATCTCAGGTTTCTCTGAAAGCATCCTGCTCATGATTTCGTACAACACAATAATATTTCATCATAATTACATACCACAATTTAGTTAGCTATTCCCCAACTGATGGACATTACTCTAATTTTTAGTTATTGGCCCCTAGAAAAGAGCTGCTACAAATATTTTTATACATATAGATCCTTTTCCTTTTTTAAAAAATCTCTTTTGGGACAGAGACTTATAGTGCATATTGCTAGGTCAAAGGGTATGCATAGTTTTATTTTTTAATTTTTTTTATAATAGTTTTTATTTACCAGATATATGCATGGGTAATTTTACAACATTGACAACTGCCAAATCTTTTGTTCTAATTTTTCTCTCCTTTCCTTCCCCCCCCACAGATAGCAGTTTGACCAATACATGTTAAATATGTTAGAGTATAAATTAAATACAATATACGTATACATGTCCAAATAGTTGTTTTGCTGTACAAAAAGAATCAGACTTTGAAATTGTGTACAATTAGCCTGTGAAGGAAATCCAAAATGCAGGTAGATAAAATTAGAGGGATTGGGAATTCTATGTAGTGGTTCATAATCATCTCCTAGAGTTCTTCTGCTGGGTGTAACTGGTTCAGTTCATTACTGCTCTATTGGAACTGATTTCGTTCATTTCACTGTGGAAGAGGGCCAAGTCCATCAGAATTGATCATCATATAGTATTGTTGTTGAAATATACAAAGATTTCTTGGTCCTGCTCATTTCACTCAGCATCAGTTCATGTAAGTCTCTCAAGGCCTTTCTGAAATCATCCTGGTTGGTCATTTCTTACAGAACAATAATATTCCATAATATTCATATACCACAATGTATTCAGCCAATCTCCAATTGACGGGCATCCAGGTAGTTTCCAGCTTCTGGCCACCACAAAGAGGGCTGCCACAAACATTCTTTATGCATGGTTTTATAACTCTTGCCCATAGTTCCAAATTGCTCTACAGAATTGTTGAATCTGTTCACAACTTCACCAATGGTGCATTAATGACTCATTTTTTCGCATCCCCTCCACCATTTGTCATTTTTCTTTTCGGCTCTATTAATCAATTTAATAGGTATGAAGTAGTACCTCAGAATTGTTTTAATTTGCATTTCTCCAAGCAATAAGTTAGAGAATTTTAAAATAAAGCTACAGATAGTTTTGATTACTTTATCTGAAAACTATTCATATCTTTTGATCATTTACCAATTGGGGAATGGCTGCTATTTTTTATAGATTTGATTCAGTTCTCTACATGTTTAAGAAATGAGGCCTTTATCAGAGATATTTGTTTCAGAATTTTTTTCATAGATACTTTTGCTGTTTTTCTCTCCATCTTATTTCTCCCCTCCTCATTTATTCAATTCTCTCTCTCCTTTCACTCTGTCCTTCTCCAAAAGACTTCTGATTCTGACCTCACTCTCCTCCAATTTGCCTTCCCTTCTAATCCCCCTGTGCTCTACTTTCACCCTGGTGCAACAAATTTTTCCTGCTAACCTTCCAAGTTTTCCTGGTCTGAAAAATTGTTTCACTATATCTTTTAGTGGATTTTGCTATTCTAGAATCTGTTTAGAGTCAATATTTAAAGAAATTTGGGCAAAACCCTACCTTTACTCTGTCATCTTGATTCTGCCTTTTTTAAAAGGATATTTTTACCTAAAAGCAGGTAAGAAATTAACAGCATTTTGTTTCAGACAAGGGAAAAACTGGGATTGCCATCTAGAAAGGAGGACAATGAGAGAAGACCTAAGACTAGAAAGCCAACAACAACAAGATCAAATGATCTAACTCTTCAAAAATCCCTATCTTCCTCTAGTAAAAAAGAACCAAGATACACTACATTTAGTTCTGAGTACCTTTATCATGGAAAATTCAATGGAGAAAAAATAGAAACAAATAGAGAAAACATTAACAAAATAATAAGGAGAAGGGAATTAGTGATTTATGACAGATTAATAAATAAGTATAAAGATTACTAAATTAAAAATTTAAGAAAGAATAATAGTCCACAAATATTTGAAAGTATTGAACTAAATACTCTGGAAAAAGAAGGAGCTATTTATATATTGCATAGTGGAAAAAGGATAAATGAAGGAAAACTCAGGCTAAATGATTAAAACAATTCGTTAAAAGTTTGATACATGATTGTGGAATATTTTCTTAAGAACTGAAGTCACATATTATATGCGTACTAAGACTGCTAGATAATGCAATGGATAGACTGTTGGGTCTGAAGTCAGGAAGACATCTTCCAGAGTTCAAATCTAGCCTCAAACATTTATTAGTTGTTTGACTCTAGGCAAGCCACTTAACCCTGTTCCTAATCTGTGAAATGAGCCAGAGAAGAAAATGGCAAATCACTCCAGTATTTTTGCCATAAAAAGCCTAAATGGGATTTCAAAGAGTCAGATATGACTGAAACAACTGAACAGCAATTACTTGAGTATTAAGAAATTAGGCTCTGTTTATATAATATGAGGAAAAAATATGCACTGAAAATAGCCTTGCAACATAGTAAGATTTTTACTATACAAGTACAATATTTTTACTCTAAATTCTAATACTGACATAGAGATTTTTTTATACCAATTATATATAATGTTGTTTTCTTGCCTTGTGCTTATAGCTTTTTTTTCATCAATAGTATTTTATTTATCCAAATATAGGCAAAGATACATTCACTTTTGCAAAACTGTGCTCTTTAAAATTTTCACCTTTTCTCCCCCCACCTTTCTGCTGCAATTCAATATAAGTTAAACATACAATTTTCTAAACATATTTCCATATTGGTATGCTGTGCAAGAAAATCAGATCAAAAGGGGAAAAACTTCTTAATTTCATATAATCAAAATTATTTATTTTATATTCTGTGATCTCCTTTATCTCATATTTGATCATACTTTTCTTTTCTGTATCTCTGAGCAGGTACATTTTTCCATGCTCTCTTAACTTACATAGGATATCACTCTTTATGACTAAATCATTTAGCCACTTAGACCTAATCTTGGTATGTGGTATGAGGTGTTAATCTATGCCTAGGTTCTTCCAAACTGCTTTCTGATTTTCCCAGAAATTTTTGCCAAATGATGAATTCTTACCCCCAAAGCTTGCATTTTTAGGTTTGTAAAACATTAGATTTCTATGGGCATTTGCTACTATATTATGTACATAATCTATTCCACTAAATCACCACTCTGTTTCTTAGCAAATGCAAGATTGTTTTTGATGATTAACATTTGTAATATAATTTAAAATCTGATACTCCTGGGGTGCTTTCCTTCATTTTTTTCATCTATTCCCTATTTTTTGTTGTTCTTTCAGATGAATTTTGTTAGTTTTTATAATTCTATAAAATAATTCTTTGATAGTTCGATGAATATGGCACTGAATAAGTACATTAACTTTAGGAAGAATTGTCATTTGGCTTAGCCTATCCAAGAATTCCTTTCTAATATTCAATAATTCCAAGAGATCTATTATTTAAATTTTTTTAAAGCTCTCTTCAGGTTCTTAATTTCTTTACTGTTACTTTTTGCTTAGATTTCTCTTGGTTTTAAAATGATATATTAAGAGCCCCCACTTTTATAACTTTACTATATTTTTCTCCTAATTAAAATAACTTTAATTATAATTAGGTGCAATTATTTATATTGATATCTATGGTTCTATGTGACATAATATAATTCTTGTTTTTTTTTATTTTGTCTGCATTATAGGGTTCACTGAAATCATAATTATTACCTCTTTTTCCAATTCAGCTGAAGCATAATGGATTTCACCCCAGTCCTTTTTTAATTCTATGTGAATTTTGTTTTTCAAGCATGTTTCTTAAAATTTGTTTTTTGTTAAATTCAATTTCCTAATCCATCCAGCATCTTCTTAAATTTAAAGACAAACTTCATCCTATTCATGTTCACAATTATGACCATTAACTGTGTATTTCTCCCTCCATTTGACAAGATATAATGAATAGCATAAATAATGTATTAGATTACTGCTATCATTATATTACTATTAATATATCATATTATGATTTATATTGCATCCATCATGAAATGATAAACTTAAAATCAGGGAAAAACTAAAGGATACAAATGGAACTTTCATTTAAGTCTTTTCAATTTCTCACACTGCATGCACCATAGGCCAATCAAATTTTTGTTAAAGGCAGAATGAAAGTAATGGCAGGTCCTACCAAGCAGGACAGATTTCAAATATAGGCCTGTTATACTCAACAGGTTCTCCAAAGACTGTTTAAGTTTGAAGAACCCCATTGCCAGAATGATAGCTATAAGATATTAATTTATTTTAACTAAGAGCAACTAATGAAATCACATACTAACATTGAGAATGGTTAAAATCTGAATTGATGGTCAAAATAAAATATGAAATAACAAAGCCTTTAATAAGACATACTATCACAAATAGTTTCAGATACTTGACAAGCCATGTTAAATATGTATAACTAATATTAATAAAGTACAACATGAGAATACAGTGGCTACATATCTTAAACTTTAAGATTTTCACTTTTTAAGAGTTCAGCGAGATGTATATAATACTAATATCTGGAGAAAAACTCATATTCTGTAAATCTATTTAAAATAAGATCACAGAATTATAGAATTTGACAGAAAAGACACTAGTGTCTTTTCACTAGTCTAACTAGTCTAAAAGGCATTCTCACCAAAACATAGCACATAATGATCTAGCCTCTACATGAAGACCTCTAATGAGGGGAAATGCAGTGCACCTCATAGAGTCAAATGTATTTCTAATAGCAACAATTCTAAGCCTTGTATTCAAAGTAAATTCATCTTTAAACATTTTTTAATAAAAATTTTTACTGCAAATAACTATAATTAATTGAAGAATATCATCCTTTTCCCTTAGCAGCTCTTTGGTCCCCAAATTCTTGAGAATAAAATAAATTTATACCCAGATGAATTTATATACAGATGAAATTTAAATATGGGCTGGATAGTGACAGTTTTTTTGGTTGGATTTTGTGCTAAGTAAAAAAACAAGTGCAACAAGTTTATTCACTAAAGAATAAATACATTCTTGATGCAAATTTATAGTAGTTCGAGCCATTCTCCAACTGATAAATGGTCAAAGGATTTGAATAGACAATTTTCAGATGAAGTAATTGAATCAATTTGTAGTCACATGAAAAGGTGCTCCAAATCACTATTGATCAAAGAAATGCAAATTGAGACAACTCTTGAGATACCATTACATACCTGTCAGATTGGCTAAAAATGACAGGAAAAGATAATGACAAATGTTGGAGGGGATATGGGAAAACTGGGACACCGATATAATTCTAGAGAACAGTTTGGAACTATGCTCAAAAAGTTATCCAATTGTGCATATCCTTTGATCCAGCAGTGTTACTATTGGGATTATATCCCAAAGAGATCTTAAAGGAGGGAAAGAGACCCACATGTGCAAAAATGTTTGTGGCAGCCCTTTTTGCAGTGGCAAGAAACTGGAAAATGAGTGGATGCCCATCAGTTGGAGAATGGTTGGGTAAATTATGGTATATGAATGCTATGAAATACTATTGTTCTGTAAGAAATGACCAGCAAGATGATTTCAGAGAGTTTTAGAGAGGCCTACATGAACTGATGCTGAGTGAAATGAACAGAACCAGGAGATCGTTATACATGGCAACAAGAAGATTATACAACGATCAATTCTGATGGACATGGCTCTCTTCAATAATGAGAGGATTCAAGCCAGTTCCACTTGTTCAGTAATGAAGAGAGCCATCTACACCCAGAGAGAGGACTGGGAACTGAGTGTGGACCACATATAGCATTCTCACTCTCTCTGTTGTTATTTGCTTGCATTTTGTTTTCTTTCTCAGTTTTTCTTTTCCTTCCTTCTTGATCTGATATTTTTTTTGTTCAGCAAGATACATATATTGGATTTAGCATGTATTTATATTTAACATGTATTGCACTACCTGCCTGCTAAGGGAGGGGGTGGAGGAAAGATGGGGAAAATTTGGGACAAAAGGTTTTGCAAGGATCACTGTTGGAAAAATTACCCATGCATATGCTTTATAAATAAAATAATAATAAAAATGTAAAAAGAAAAAAAGAATAAAAACATTCTTCATCAGCATAGAAAATGCATATATCCTTCAGTCATTTAAGTAATTTAAATATGAAATCCATGAAATTATGAAGTCATTGTCACAGGTTAAAATAATTAAATACCTCATGTCTTGAATAAGAGAGACTCTAAGTGTTGGTAAAGTGGCTCCTGAATCAGACTTTCTTCTTTCTGGTCCAAGGGAAACTGTTTAGAAAAACATCATCACTTAGAAAAAAATTAGACTCAAATTAACATAAATAATTGTTAAGCATCTGCTATATGCTGACTAATGTTCTAAGTTCTAAAAAAACATAGCTTAGATAAGACATGAGACCACTTTAATCTATATACCATAGTATTAGAGTTGGCTCTAAAGGACAGTAATATTCACTCTATACAACAGGCAAAAGAGAGAGGATAGAAAAAAAAATGTTCCAAAAACAAGGAACAATTTGAAAAAAGGCATTAGAAGCAAAAGCTGAATTTTGGGAAAAACTAGTAGTCTGGGGTACAGGAGAAAGGAGGAGGATATATGGAAAAGTCATATGGGCTAACTAAAGAAAACTAGGTTGGTGTCACCTGAATGCAAAGCAGAGGAACATGAGCTTTCTTCTTTAGCTGTCATTTGGAGTTACTAAAGATTTTTTGAACAGAGATCTTATTTTTGCAGAAGGAAAATAAAAGAAGAAAAGATAGATTAAATAGTGGATAAAAAGGCTGGACTGGACTCAGAAAGACCTGAGTATAAGTCAGACCTCAGATACTAACTAACTATGTGACTATGTAACCTGTTTGCCTTAATCCACTGACAAACCTTTTCAATATCAATATGATGCATTATATTGTGTTAGGCACTGGGGATAATAAAACAAAACAAAAATAAAACAAACATGACAACAAAACAAAAATATAGTCTGTGAATTCAAAGAGTTTATATACTACTAGGAATATAATATACACATGGATAATACCAGGTAATATGAAGAAGTGGCAACTAGCAATTCAGGGAAGATTTCATGGAGAAAGTGGTCTTTGAGTTTAGTGTTGAATTAAATAAATATTCTGAGAGGAAAAGATATGGAAGGTGCATGGTTGGCATGGGAGATGACCTCTGTGAAGTCATGGAGAGAGGAAAAGCATGCTTAATCTAAGAAAGAGCTAGTAGTGCAGCTTGGGTGGAAAGTAGACTGAGGGGGGGTGGGGGCGGAGATAATGTGAAAAAAATTCTGCTTCTCAAAATTGTTTTATAACCTCCCCTCCAAAAAATCAGTACGTCTGTTTTACAACTAGCTCCTTCAATAACGATATTTCTTAATTTTTCTGATTATTGTTGATTTAGAATACTTCTTCAGGTAGTTATTGAAGAAGTCATATATTTAAATGCTGGACAGGGATAGAGATGAGGAAACTGCAGCTCAGAGAGGTAAAGTGACCAAGGGATTACTTTATCCAAGGGGATAAAATTTCTCCCTTGATAAAATATAACCTCCTTCAGGATAGGAAACGGTTCCATTTCTGTTTTTGTATCTCTAATATCTAATGGTCCCTGGCCCATAAGATATCCTTAGTAAATTTTTATTGATTACTGTTAGCTAGAATTTTCCATTCTGGTTATTGTGGGCCTACAACTAGAATCTAAAAATGAGTAATAAAATACCTTTAAAAAAAGTAGGTAAAACGTTGCCATAAGTTCTGTATATCTTACACCAAGTAAACCACTGAAAATAGGCATAATTTCGATTCTTATGTAATTCTACCACACCACACTTTAAGATTTTTTTTAAATAGGAAAAAACCATTCAAATTGTTGAAACTCTAAAATTATTTGATTAACATCAGCAAGCACACCATTAATAGCATACAAAATGGGCAACTTAAAAACAGTACTTTTCAGATGAAAAGAAACAACCCAAAGTAGGTTGCTACTTTGAAATCACCTTATACAGTGAATGAATTGCTTAATATTTTTATAAGACAAAGAGAACCTTCTCTAACATTACACATTGGAATCTCAACGACTATAAATGCCAATTCTGACATAAATTGTTATGTGGCTCCAAATAAATTATTTGTACTTTCTGTGTTTCAGTTTCTCCATCCATAAAATCAAAACTGAAGTTTGAAATCACTTAATAATTAAACAGTCAAATGGCCAGCAGAAGTAAAGGAAAGATACAGTAGGGCTAGAGAAGGGCAAATGTCCCAAGTTTCAAAAAAAAGGGAAGAGAATTAGTTTCTACCAAATATAGAATCTAGTGAATTCTATTCCTTGAAAAATTTTGGAACATTCTTAAAGTGATGCCTAATGAACATCCAGAAAAGAAGAATGGATGATCACAAATTGCATTATTCCTTGGTCAAGAAAAGAACATGCAAAATGCATTGACAGGAGGCAGCTAGTTGGTGCAGTGGATAGAACACCTGAAGTCAGGAGGACCTGAGTTTAAATCTGGCCTCTGACACTTAATACTTCCTAGCTGTGTGACCCTGGGCAAGTCATTTAACCCCAATTGCTTCAGGGAAAAAAAAATTACTTTGACAGGCTTACTAAAGCTCATAATTCTGGAGATTTAACTACTAAACTTAATTTTTCTTTCTTATTATGAACTTAAAACACAAATTAAAAAACAAAACAAAACAGAGAACAGAAAGGAAGTAGTAAAGTTGTAAACTTTTTTTTAAAAGTTGATACTAAATTTGAAAATTTAACAAAATTTCCTGTTTGTTGTCCCCTCCTAAATTTGTTTTCTTTTGTGTGTTATGAAAATATTTTATTGATCTTTTTTATATGTCTATTATTAGATCCTGCTCCAAAATAGAAGACCTTCCTTCTTAAACAAATAAGAATAACCAAGCAAAACTTAGCAATCCATTGACCATCTTTTTTGGATACATGATTAGTTGTTATGCTGAACAGAGTTTTAAGTCTTTCAAATTTGTTTTCTTTTTTATTATTGTATTTATTGTGTAAATTGTTCATTTCACCCTGCATCAACTCATAAAAAATTTCGAAGTTTCTCTGAATCCTTCATATTTAATATTATGTTGTCAAAACATCTTGTTTTCTTCATATATCACAATCAACCACTCCCCAATTTAAGCTCCCACTTTGTTTCCAGTTTTTGGCTACTACAAAAAGAGTGACTGTAAACCTTTTTGGACATATAGTTTTTTTCTTCTAACTTTTAAGTTCTCTGATATACCTAGCAGTAAAGCAGTATGAAATACATAGGTGGCATATTGATTAGTTTGCTGAATTTGGAATCAGGAAAATCTGAATTCAAATCCTGCCTTAGTTTAAGACTAGATGTGCAACTTTCAGTAAGTTAGCTAATTTTTTTCAGCCTTAGTTTATCTGCAAAATTGATACGGTTGCTCTGATGATCAAGTGAGATGAAATGTGAATTGTTTTACAAAGTCTAAAATTCTGTATATTATTATTACTAATTGTATTTATGAGTTAAAGGGTATATACTTTTGGGGTCATAGCCCTTCTAATAGTTCAATAGTGTCTGTCCTCCAATAATTGCCATTTTGCCAATTTGATATGAGACAGAACTCCAGATTGGTCTTAATTTGCATTTCTCCTTTTAATGTTTGGATCATTCTTTCATTCAGTTGCTGACAATCTGTATTTCATTATTTTAATACTACTCATTAATATATTCTCTGAGCTTTGGTTTTTATGTATTGAATCGATTTCCTACATTATCTTGGATATCAGACAACAGGGATTTTTTGCTGCAAAGGTTTTTCATAGTTAACTGATTCTCTTGCAATTTTAAGCATACTGATTTTTCTTAGGAAAATGCTTTTAAAATTTTATGTAAAAACGATTCATTTTCTCTAGGCCACATGCCTTACTTAAGAATTATGTCCTCTAGCCATAGCTATGGAAAGTATTTTTTTCTCTAATTCTCTAATTTTTTTTAATGGGTCTGACCTTTTATTTCTAGTTCTTGTTTATATCTGAATCTTTATTGTGGTATGTACTAGGATACTAGTTTAAATCTAATTTTAGCCAGAAATCTTTTTAGTTTTAGTCATAGAGATATCTTAGTCCAGTAGTTGGTGTCCTAAGGTTTATTGCACTATATTGCTTTTGACATTAATATCATTTATTAAAGTTGTTGTTTTCTTAATGTTGAATCAAACTTGCATTCCTGGACATTTTTGACCAAATTGAATGCTTTTAAGAAAATGATTCTTCAGGTGCTCCAATATTTTAACTTATTATTAGTCTGTTCAACTCAGTCATGAATTCTAAACTAAATTTTGTACTTTGGTTTTACTTTTTCAGTTAAATTTTGCCTTTGATATTTGAAGACTATGAAATTATAAAGGAAATGTGCTACATCAGAATTTCATTAAAGAGAAAGAACCTTTTATTTTTTTTTATATAACTAATGCAATTAAAAAAAAACTACCTCTTATAATTTAGCATTTATATTACCAAAAAAATTGATTGCAAGTCAGTAATTCACATGCAGCACTTTAAGATGGACTAATCATTTTTCTTATATAACAACTTTATAAAATAAGCAGTTTGCATTTATCCCCATTTAAAGAGAAAAAGGGAGAAACTTATTGCTGCTGGCTTGTTTGAAACTAAGTTTATGTTGCCAAATCAGAAGGAAAAATTTTCCATTCTCTCTGTTCACTTATCAATTTCCTTCTCCTGATCAATAACTTAAAATTTGCAGGTGAAGTTTAAAGTCTTTCATTAAAGATTAAAAGGCAACTTTAAAAATTTTCTTCTGATTCAACCAATCCCAATTCCATATTAGTCATGTTGTAAAAGAAGAATCAAAAAAAGGGAAAAAGAATGAAGAAGAAAAAAAATGAAAATAGTATGCTTTGATCTACATTCAGGCTCCATAGTTCTTTCTCTGGATGTGGACAGCATTTTCGTTCACAAGTTTTTTGGAATTGTCTTGGATCATTGTTTCAAACAGTTCTTTTAAAAGAGCTATATAAATTATTTTACTTTCTTTCTTGAATCATTTATCTTCTAATGGGGTAGAATATTCATTTGAACCATACTAATATACAATGCATAGAACATCAATGTGCTTCAGGAGTAGTGAAACAAATTCAACTGAATGATTCTTCAATTTGAAATTAAGCTATCTGTTTGCTTATGAACACTAGTTATAGGTCCTCATGTACCATCCTAGAGACATTATGAATAAGAACCAAATTTTTTGAAAGGATCTTAGAGATTATTTAGTCTAATTCAATATGAAAATGGATTTGTGATCTCATTGATTTGATACAGATTAATCTTGTTCATGTCCTCCCATAAGTTTGACATGCGTGGTCTATTTTCAAAATGGTAGAGAACTTCCTTATTTTCTTTTGACATTGAAAGAATATCAATGGTGCACTCTGTCCACTTGTTTACCTTATGCTATGTGACCAGCCTATATTAATTTTATCTAATATAATTCATTAATGACATCTTTATGTCAAGAAATTTCTCATTGTTCATATATAGCAGTCTGTTCACTCTCTACATGTACTTTTCATTGCTCTTTGTGGAGTACTCATTTAAAATTTTTCAGCCAATCATAGTACTTGTTTCACTGCCAATTAGAAACACTTGTAGAATCTTTGCCACAAAAAGATGGACCTTTGCTTTAATAGGAATCTTGGGGTCAGCAAGAAGCTTTGCAATTTGCTGAAGACAATTCAATCTGCTTTTGTACTCACATTCAACTCTGGACCCAACTCATTAGCAACTACTTTTGCCCTATATATACATACTGATAGACAGGTTCTATAGCTGTTAAAATCTAGACAATAGGCATTTTGACTTCCATTCAGTGTTATATGAATGAGAGTGATGTACCTGGGAAGCATTTACTTGTAAAACAAATGCTGAAGTGATGTTTTGTTCTATTGAATCATATGCTTTTCCATAATCAATAAACAATAAGAAAGATGAGTTATTCTATTCTATCTTTCAGTTAATGTTGAAATGGTAAAGATGTTAGTTATTGACTCTCATTTGTAAAAAGCCATGTATTCACTACTAATAACTTAAGTAAAAATGCCTTTTATGTATAGATGACTATTACAAAGATTATTCTATGGGAGATTAGGCATATAGAATTGTAATTACTGATATTCTTTATTTGTTTTTTGGAGATATCAATATAGTTCAATTTTTTTTTTGGTTTGGAAACTTTGTATTTATTAGTCTTTTGATGTCCACAAATGTACTGCCTTTGGCACAACTCTCCATAATATATATTTGGTCCATTATTACACAATTTCTGAGTTGGAAGACACTTCAGTGGCTGTCTTGTGTGACCCATACCAGAATATATACAATAGGAGATCTCTAGTATCTACTTAAAGACTTCCAGGGATGGGGTAGGCTATTCCTTCTCCACAAAAATTTCAATTTCTTGATTAAATTATGGGGTTAAATTCTTTCAACTATACACTAAATCATTTTTTGTGAATTTATTTTAGTTCATTCATTTATTTTTATTAATTCTGAGCTTTAGTTCTTATGAGTTGATAATTTGACTTTACAGAAAGCTGACTCAGGAATAAATCCCATATCAATAGAAAGTTTTTTTATTTTAATTAAAATGTAATCTATTCCCTCCAATATGATATCCAACTTATCTAGCAATTGCCAATTCTTTTTCTCAAAGTGCTTGTGATATAGAGGCATGGAGCTTCTATCTAACCTAGAAATCTTGGACCATTTGCATTCTTTCTTCATAAACTACTCTTTCCCCACATATTTTTCCTATTCTCATCTTTTTCTATCTCTGTAGTGAAGTCACCAAGTGTCAGTGTATATTAATTTAATCTGGAGGGTTTTATCATGTCATTTGTAGAATTTCTATAGCATCTGTAGCATTTCATTTATAGCAAATGATGTCACTACATAACAATTATTTCCTTGGTTGACTTTTTGTAAATACTTATCACTAGTACTGAAATATATGATGACCAAATATTTTATAAGACACATTTCTTGTTGCCATCGGCCATGTTAAAAAAAACTTACTCCATTAGTTTCCTCTTTATGCATATTCAAGAAGTTTGTGCAAGCTATTCTTTTTTAATGCTTTAAATTTTTTTTAAGCCAATTCCTTTTTTTCTTCAGGTTCCATTTATAGCAAGAATGTTAACAGTGATACAATTCAACTCTTCCAGCAGTTATGACCCTGTGATGGCCCTGGATAATGATCTCACATTAAGGGTACAAATAGCAAATTTAAAGTTTATTGATGTCTTCAAAAGTACATGATTCTAAGAACACTCTTCCCTTTTTCCCATTACTCTGCCATTGATGCTGCTGAAGTCAGTTGGGGCCACATAGGACTGAGTACTATTTTTTATTTTTCTGTAATAGTTGTCAGAGAAAAATAAAACCATTACCATGTGGCCAGTCAATTGGGAACATGCCTGTTTGTAGTTAGATACTTTGTTACTTGGAAAATGACTCATTCTATTACTAGGACTATATTTATAACCTTTATAATATGGGAGAACTTGGCAGAGTTTAAATTTTACTGCCATAACTTTTGAGAAGCCAATGTCACTTCCATAGCACAATGACACATAGGAACAAAAAGACTATTTCTTCCAAGCTATAAACTTATGTTGACTTTAAAAGCTTTTGGACTTTAAAAGTTTAAGGACTGATTAAAGCAGATTCAGAAAGCTAAGCAGAAATCCTTCATGCATAGACTTTGATATATTTTAACAACATATAAAAGAAAAATAATTCTTAAGTGACAATGATTCAAGGTTAAAAAAAAAAAAGTCATCCTAATTCACAACTCTCTATATTTGGCTTCTACCTCTTTTGGTTATTTTATCAACGGAAAAATTGTGAAAAACCTTCCTAGACTTTGGATAATTCCTAGATATTAGGCAGAATTTCGCTATTTAAGGGAAAACTCTATCCAGGCCTAACTTGACTCCTTCCTTTCTGAAATTGCCTCATTTTATGTATTCCTTCCTTCCTACCTCCAAATTCTGATACCATGACCAAATTAAATCTGCCATTGTTCTTAGATAGTGTTTCAATCTATTCTCTCTTAGTTCCTTTTACATCTTTATAATTTTCCTTATTAAAATATCCCTCCCTGACCACTAGTCACAAATATGTGTTGTTTTCCACAGTAAATGCTTGCTTTTTTATTAGTTCATTGGATAACAACAGAGACATATTTTATGTTGAAAATAATAAGCAGTAACATAGGACTGAATAGTTTTGGGTAAATAGTCTATCCAAATACCTACAATCTGACAATTTTGAAATCTTTAATTTACTAAATCTTATATTAGTTGGTGTAAAATAAAGGGGAAAGTCGATTCCATTTGCAAGAGACAAGTTTAATTTTTTTTTCAACAGGGTTTACTGCTAGCACTTCTATAGAAAAGATAAGACAAATCAGCACTCACCTGGGGATTCTGCAAGGTGCTCTTGACACTCTTCTCTGTCTTGATATTGAATTAAATGTGACCACAAAGCAGATTTCCCCTAAAATTAAGAGTTTATGAAATCAATTTATCAAAATAATTCATATTTCCATAGCATTTTGAATGATGGAGACTAGAGGTCCTAAGAGAGGTAAGGACCAATATGTGGTACACTTTTTTTTTATTTATTCATTTTTCCAAATTATCCCCTCCCTCCCTCCACTCCCTCCCCCCGATGACAGGCAATCCCATACATTTTACATGTGTTACAATATAACCAAGATACAATATGTGTGTGTAAATACCATTTTCTTGTTGCACATTAATTATTAGCTTCCGAAGGTTTAAGTAACCTGGGTAGATAGACAGCAGTGCTAACAATTTACATTCACTTCCCAGTGTTCCTTCTCTGGGTGCAGTTATTTCTGTCCATCATTGATCAACTGGAAGTGAGTTGGATCTTCTTTATGTTGAAGATTTCCACTTCCATCAGAATACATCCTCATACAGTATTGTTGTTGAAGTGTATAGTGATCTTCTGGTTCTGCTCATTTCACTCAGCATCAGTTGATTTAAGTCTCTCCAAGCCTCTCTGTATTCCTCCTGCTGGTCATTTCTTACAGAGCAATAATATTCCATAACCTTCATATACCACAATTTACCCAACCATTCTCCAACTGATGGACATCCATTCAACTTCCAGTTTCTAGCTACAACAAAAAGAGCTGCCACAAACATTTTGGCACATGCAGGTCCCTTTCCGCTCTTTAGTATTTCTTTGGGATATAATCCCAATAACAGCAATGCTGGGCCAAAGGGTATGCACAGTTTGATAACTTTTTGGGCATAGTTCCAAATTTCTCTCCAGAATGGCTGAATTCTTTCACAACTCCACCAACAATGTATCAGGTGGTACACTTTTTTAAATTTACTCATGGAAAAGTCAGAGATTGAAAAAAATTTACTAAGGTTAATATTCCATTTGAAATGATAGATTTTACAGTGGGGAAAAAAAGACTACAACCTAGGAAAAAGAAAAGAAAACTATTGGATGCCAAGCAATTGATCAGAAAATTAGGAGATAGTCACTTTTGATCTTGAGTCAATCATGAATTTTCAGTAAAATACAGAGACTTATCTTTTGTTTTTCTTGCCTTTTTTCTATATATCTTCCTGTTGACAAGGTCCAATTTAAATTCTGCTTCCTCTAAGAAGCCATCTCAAATCTCTCACATTGGAATTATTCCCATCTTCATCTCATCTTATACCATTAATTGGTATCTTTATGCACTTGTCATATTTTAATTTGTAATTATATTTATCTTTCTCTATTAACATGCAACCTGACACTTTACTATGGCAGAGAAGTAACCAGAATTCACAAAACCCTAATGATTGTATGTAAGCTTTAACAGGGTCTATCAAGAAAAACAGAGGAGATGTCTGTAATAATATGATGAATATTTAGTTACAATTCTCAAAGACTAGCTATTTAATTGTAGAGGGACTGTGATATCATTCATAAAGAAGTTTCTCATTTGCTTTTTTATATTCCCAATGCCTAACACAGTACATGGTGTTTGTTGAATGAAAGCAATTTCAAATTGGCTATATAAATATTATTTAGATGACATATTTTAGCAATACAAACTATAACTACTTAAATGTGTGTGTTTGTTTTTAAGAAAACTCAGAAGAGGTAAACTAAAAGGATAAGAACTTAGAAGTTAGTCAATCTTTTCAATTTCATATATTTTGCTTGTTCTTAGTATAGAAAAAATGCTATCAAAATTTCCCTTAAGCAATGTCAGATAGTCATTTAAAATTTACCAATCAAAAAGGAGACAGATACTATATGGATTAACAGTTTGACAACATAGATTAGAATCTTTCTCTAGGTATTTTCCTAAGTATTTTTTCCCCAGGAAGCAAGATTTCTGAAACTTCCTTTGGTTAAAAGGTACATTTCAATAAATGAAACACAAATAGTAAACAATAAAAATGTACATCCAGTGAACTTTTTAAAACTAAAAAGCCCCAGTTCAACAATAATGCTTTAATTTGTTGCCGTTACATACTTTTCAATAGGTTTTTATATCCTACAATTTTAAATGGCTCTTCTTAATATTCCCTACCTGCTTGATCTGAAGACCATGGCTCCATATTCTTTCCAGCAAGTCACATAGGCTGGCAATTAAAGTATTTTCCTCCAAGCCTGTTATGTTTGCTTCACCATGGCCAAGTTCCACTGCTTCATGTCCCATCTTTTCCACCAACATGCGTTTTGTCTGAAAATACCACAAAACCAAAATCAGTCAAAAATATATTGAGAAAGCTGAAGCTTTTTTTTCTTTATTTTTACACAAATGATATCAACTTTGGGCATATTGTTTAATCTTTATGTATCTGACAATTAGAGCACTATCATATTAGAAGAAAGATGATGTGATGATATTAGATAACCTCTATTAAGCAGCTTTTTGCTGAAGGATTTCACATCCAATTCTTTTTTTAAAAAAATATTTTATTTATTTTTTTATTATAGCTTTTTATTTACAAGATATATGCATGGGTAATTTTACAACACTGACAATTGCCAAGCCTTTTGTTCCAATTTTTCCTCTCCTTCCCCTCTCCCCCTCCCCCAGATGGCAGGTTGACCAATATCATGTACAATTCTAATGATATGAATGGCACTGTTCTTTTCTTAACACTGGGAAATCTCATCAAAGAGAAAAAAAAAATCTCAGTCACCAGAATTTTGGAATACATATATGTAATTATCAGCATGTCAAGAATGCCAGTGAAATGATGACATTTGGGGTTAGCTTTGGTTAAATTTAAACAAAAAATTATCATATAAAACCTGTTTTTCATGAGTAGATTAGCTTTCAAATTAGCCAGGTCTTTTGATTTTCTTCCCTATTTTTGTTACCCATTTCATCGTATTTTTGTTCCTAAGCATAGCTTAAAAAAACAAACAAACAAACAAAAAAACTACCCCAGAAACAAAACAGAAAGTGAAAAGAAGGCAACTTAGATCTGCTTTAGTAGCTCTTTGGAAAATACATGGTGAAAGGAGACATTAAAATTATTAGATGAATAAAGTTAGGGGGTTATGTATACATTTAATTTCTTTGGAGTTATCAATGTTCTTCAATAGGGATGGATAATTGATAGCTGATGAGTGGCAAATATGTGTACTAAAAGGTACAGATAGACATATGCAACTACAAAATAATATTGGTTTTCATAAACAAAGGCAACACCCACCATTAATAATAATGAGCCTGTTTGGAGTACTCTAGAGAGTAGTGGAGAAAAACTTTAGTCCTGGATGACAGGCCAAACTATGGAAATTCTTGAAAGCCAGACTAATTTCAACTTGATCATACATGTTACAGGCCATAGGGAGTCCAGAGATATTTCAAAACATTAGCAAGAGTTAGAAAAATAGCTAGCCATATAAATATTTTTAAATGAAAGTAAATGGCTCATAAGAGGATTGCAACTTTGATTTCATATTAACAATAAAAAACAAATCAGAGTGAGAGTGTGCATATACATACCTTCATTCTACATTCTTTTAGCAGGCCTTCTACAAATTTCCAGTTGG
Organism: Sminthopsis crassicaudata; assembly: GCF_048593235.1. Lineage (NCBI taxonomy): Eukaryota > Metazoa > Chordata > Mammalia > Dasyuromorphia > Dasyuridae > Sminthopsis > Sminthopsis crassicaudata. The sequence goes on along the minus strand of NC_133621.1, from coordinate 239,483,104 downwards.
TCTGAGCTATCACTGCTGGAGAAAGATCTGACAATTTGGGTTGTCTCAAATTTTTCCCTAAATTCCTTGCCTCTTGCATATATTTCTAAAAATTAAACAGCATTATGAATACATGAGGATCAGTCTATTGATCTTACAGATAAATGTGGAGACAAAAAAAGTTCAAATATGGTTGTATGTGTACATGCAGCAGTAAATTAGCTAAGATTTAGAGCATAAAAGCAGTGACATTTCATTATTTCTTCATTGACATGATTAATAATAACAATAATTCACATTTCTATAGTGTTTTATATATTACAAAGTGATCTCACAATAATCCTGTGAAATAAGTAGCATTAAGTCATTTTACATCTGTTTCATTACATCTTCCATATCATACTGGAGTTATTTTAGGAAAAAATAATATAAGTACTATGGAATAGAAATTGGGAGAACTTATTTTAGGAAAAAATAATATAAGTACTATGGATTAGAAATTAGGAGAACTTATTTACTTACAAACTATGTGACCTAATGAATTCTTCCCCTCTTTTTTTATAATTGATAAAATGGGTATATTAAGTCCTAGAGTTTAGTCCAGAGCCAAGGGACAATGGGATCCAATTGCTTAATTTCTTATCTGATTATCAAAAGCTACAGTAGTGGCACAATAATTCTGCCTAATACTTTTACTGATTGATTTTCTTTTTAGAAACTCATAGGACCAATGCTTTTAAGTCCTATGAGTTTCTAAAAAGAAGATCAATCAATATGGTCAAGCTAGACTGAGGCTTTTTCTCCTATGTTGACTGGTAAATTTCATCTAGACACTAAAACATTCTACCCTTGTAGTCCCCACATGGCAGGTGTTTCCTAATCCAATGGTTAATAGTTTTATCGCCTTAAATTATGTTGTGGTGCCACTAGAGGGTGTGAAGGTACTGGGCAAGGAGAAGAGAGGGGATGTTTTCATATAAATAGTTCTCTAATTTAAAGGCAATATTTGAGATTCTATGAGAATTCTATGTAAAGTTAAGATAGTTTTCTTTAGGAGAAAATACAAATTAGGACAAAAATTGTTCATATGCTGTTACCTAGAGATAAGATTGGCTAATTCTACTCTCTTTGATATTTAAATTTCATTAAACAGCATAATAAAACTTTACAAATATCAACTTTTGTTGATTTCTCTTTTTCTCTTTTTAAATTCTATAGAAGAAATCAAATGAGTAAGGGAATATTTTGAGCAGGATAAAACTAACACCACAATGGAAATTAAATATGTAAGTTATAAAGATACAACTTTTAAGATAATGTATTATATAGTTAGGAAATGAAAACAGCAAAGTGCTGCTATGAGAACCACAGCATTACATTTCTGAAAACTCAGCATATATTACATGTGTTTCAGTGATATCTATCTATCATTAGATTTTTTTTTATCAATCTGAAGAGCTAATAGCATTACATAAAATATATATTATTCCAGTCTTGGATAACATACAAAAGAGAGTATCAGGAGCCTAAAAAGTAATAAAGTAAAAACAAAGGTATGATTTCTTTTGGCATTTATGGAGGAAAAAGTAAGGATTGATTTGGTTTTCCATCTTTGAATCACTCACCACACAGCATAATTATTTCTTTGAGGGTAAGAAATTAAAATTAAAAAAGTTTTCATACATAGAAAATAATACTCAGTTGAATGTTTTATGATTTTACAAAAGGAATGAAACTCTTAAGGATGAAGAAATTGCTACCAGGGATTTACTTTTTAGGAAAGAGAAAATACAAAAATTAGGAAAGGTAACTTAAAATCTTAATTTGGAGATAAGACAGCATAATAAAAACAGATGTCTCTAAAAAATCTCTGATAAAAAAAGTCATGTGCTTTCATCCTTGATAAAAGAGAATAGAATGAGAAAGAGCTAAATACAAACAAAAACAACTCAGCAAAAGTTGGCAGTAAATGGAAGGATGGCAGATTTTAAATGAAACAAATGGGCAAAGGGTCTAAAGATACTAGGGTTATATGTACTCAGGTAAATGCAAGAGTCAAACATCTGGAAAAACAGCTTTCAGCCAAAAAATATACCAGTCAGCATTCAGAGGAGAATATTTTTAGGAAGTTGTGCAGGAGGAGGTGACCTCTTATCCCACTTCCAAAATGAATTACAATTCTGAGATCAAAGTTCCTGGCAAAGTTCCTCCTACAGGAGGTAGATATGCCACAATGCCAAAAAAGCAAGAAAGAAAAAGAGAAAACACAAGCAAAATAACCATGCTTATAATTATTTACAGCATAAAGAAATGAGGAAGAGAGATTGCATATATGGTCATGGACAAAGAACAACTAAAGAGATTATGTTGAAATTGACAAGCAGGGTTTCAAAATAATATCTGCATGGTCACATGAATAAAAGTACTAATATTTAGCACTGATAGAATTTTTCTTTATTTCCATGTATCTGAATTTAGCAATAAAATCTATTGAAAGCATTTTTTAAATTTTAACTACAAATCATACTTAAAATGCAATTATTTAGATATTAGTCATTTATGGTAAATGATAGTGTTATTTTCAAGTAGCATAATGCTCTAGAAGAGATAGATACATAGCCACCATTCTTATAAATTAACTAATCAACATGAATTTACTGAGTTTAGTGATTTTTAGCTGTGTTTAACTCTTTGTAACTCATTTGAAGTTTTCTTAGCACACAGGAATGGTTTGCCATTTCCTTCGCCAGATCATTTTTACAGATGAGGAACTGAGGCAAACAGGATTCAGTGATTTGTCTAGGATCACATAGCTAGTAGGTATCTGATACTAGTTTTGATCCCAGGAATATGAGTTTCCTGACTTTAAGGCTGGTTTCTTTATATCCAATGCCACTTAGTATCTACTAGTGCTAAACGCTGAGTACACCAATAATGCCCAAGTTCTGCCAAATTTGGCAAGAATCTCTGTTTCTAGATTTTTTTCACTTAAAATGAAAAATTAAATAAGAAAGAAAGGTTTTTTTTCATGTCAAACGGGTATAAAATAGAATTTTTAAAAAATTTTAAATTGCTTTTCCTCCAATAAAAAAGAAGATATATATTTGGGTTAAGATATACATGATTATGTAATAAATACTTGAATAAACTATATCAGTCATAAATTTAAAAATATATATATATATTACACATATATACTGAAGAACAAGAGAAGTTGAATGACTCTGAATTCTTTAACTCTGAGACTGAGGCAAAATTTGGAATTACATACCTCTTTTAAGTCATTATCTAATCCAACATGTTCTGAATGCTGTCGTTGCCGATCTTTCTTACGCTGTGCTGTGGCACTCCGGCTAACCCAGCGACTGAAATAATCATATCCAAGAATTTTCAAGTTAAAACAAAACAGGGTTTCCATTTTCAGTAAGGAAAAGAAATCTTAATATTGAAAATACAATATTCCGTGACTGTTGGATGCATTCATTAATTTAAGTGCCTATGTAGTCAGTTACACATTATTATAATGCTCTAGAATATTGCATGTATACACAATATATACATATTTATAACATTTAATGACATGATCTTTTACATTTAGATGAGGAATCCATTTGGCATTTGTTGTGGTATTTGGTATAAAAACAATACAAAGAAGCAATTATGTTCTGTTTGATGCTTTTTATCTTTATATCAGAATTGTTTCCCACCAATCCACTCAAATTCAAAATGAACCCTTCTTATTGGACAAAATATTAGTTCCTTCTAATGCTTGTTGATTTGACTCTACTACAAGAAGAGTTTGTCTGTTGCATTATTCCTTTCTAAACTCTTTTTTTAAAAAGTAATATTTTATTAAAATAAGATGAAACATCAATACAACTATTTAAATTTTAGCAATAATTTGAAGTTAATGAATAATAATAATAAGTTAATGAATAATATTTTTCTTTTTCTTTTCTGTCTATGACAATTTACAACCTACTGAACACCTCAAGTAGGACTCCCTTAGAGGAAATATGCATAATCAGGTAAAGCCAAAAACAAAAACAAAAACAAAAACAAAAACATTGACTATACCCGAAAATGTACACCCCCTTCTGTACCTCTAGCCCAAGACGTCTTGGCCAAGAAATAGTGGATACAATTAATTCTCAGTTTTTTGAAATTGTTATTGAAAGAAGGGGCAGCTAAATAGCATAGTGAATTGGTAAAGGGCTAGAACTGAGCAATGCACTTGGATGATGAAGCACGTGAGACTAATTGCCAATTGGACGGTTCACCTATTAACTTGTTTAAGGTTGACCCTCCCCAGCTGTTCTGTGCTGACTTGATTGGTGAGACAAAGAGAGAGAAGTGACTTGTGTGGGAGGAGTAAGAGAAACTTGGGTGGTGGAACTCACGCTCACTTGCACTCGTGACCTGGCGTTGGAGGCGATGGTAAAGATCTAGAATAAAGACATTTAGTGATCCTGACTCCTGCTGATTTCTGGAAAGATAGAGTTCCAGCAGTGAATAAAAGTCAGGAAGATCTGAGTTCAAATGCAGCCTCAGACATTTAAACACTTACTACCTGTGTGACTCAAAGCAAGTCACAACTCTGCCTTGCAAAAAAAAAAAAAAAAAAAAAAAAAAAAAAAATATATATATATATATATATATATATATATATATATATATATATATTATTTGGCACTGCTTTGGTAAGAGTTCCAAAAAGGTTTTTCAGAATTGTTTCTTTTCATGTTGTTGCTATGGTCATCACCTGAAATGTTCCCTTGATTTTGTCAACTTCACTGTACATCACTTCATGTAAGTTTTTGTATATTTCTCTAAAACCATCCTATTCCTTATTTCTTATGACACAAATTCATTCATGTCACATCTTTTTAGATATCCACCAATGAACACTTATTTTGTTCCCATTTCTTTGCTTAGATAGCAAGTATTGTTATATTTTTGTATATATATTTTTGGTGACTTATTTAGATAGTTTCATATTCTTTAGAGAATGGTTAAATCAATTTTTAGCTTCAACAACAGTGTTCCAGTAAGCTTGCCCTTCCACAATCCCTCAATATTTGCTGTTATTTTCTTTTATCATCTTTGCTAAATTGATGATTTTTTGATGTTAAAAAGGAAAAACCTAAGTGTATTTTGATTTGCATTTTTCTTGGTAGTAGTGACTGAGAAGATCATTTTACATGTTAAAAGTTTGTAAATTCAAATCACTATTGATCAGAGAAATGCAAATTAAGACAACTCTGAGATATCATTACACACCTGTCAGATTGGCTAAGATGACAGGAACAAATAACGATGAATGTTGGAGGGGCTGTGGGAAAACTGGGACACTGATGCATTGTTGGTGGAGTTGTGAAAGAATCCAACCATTCTGGAGAGCAATCTGGAATTATGCCCAAAAAGTTATCAAAATGTGCATACCCTTTGACCCAGCCATACTACTACTGGCCTTATACCCCAAGGAACTACTAAAGAAGGGAAAGGGACCTGTATGTGCCAAAATGTTTGTGGCAGCTCTTTTCATAGTGGCTAGAAGCTGGAAGATGAATGGATGTCCATCAATTGGAGAATGGTTGGGTAAACTATGGTATGTGAATGTTATGGAATATTATTGTTCTATAAGAAATGACCAATAGGAGAAATACAGAGAGGCTTGGAGAGACTTACATCAACTGATGCTGAGTGAAACGAGCAGAACCAGAAGATCATTATACACTTCAACAATGATACTGTACGAGGATGTATGCTGATGGAAGTGGATTTCTTCAACATAGAGAAGAGCTAATCCAATTCCAATTGATTAATGATGGACAGAACCAGCTACATCCAGAAAAGGAACAATGGGAAATGAGTGTAAACTGTTATTTTTACGTTCTGAATCCAATTCTTCCTGTGCAACAAAAAAATTCGGTTCTACACACATATATTGTATCTAGAATATACTGTAATATATTTAACATATATAAGACTGCTTGCCATCTGGGGGAGGGGGTTGGGGGAGGAAGGGAAAAAATCTGAATAGAAGTAAGTGCAAGGGATAATGTTGTAAAAAATTACCCATGCATATGTACTGTCAAAAAAAAAAAAAGTTATAATTATAAAATAAAATTAAAATTAAAAAAAAAAAGTTTGTAAATTCTTTTTTAAAGAACTATTTATTCATATCCTTTGACTACTTATCTTTTGAAGAATGATTGTTGGTTTTGTATGTCACATTATTTATTATTTAAGATATCTGAGAAATCTTATATAAAGATTTTGTATATGATTTTAATTTTTTTCCCCAGGTATTTATTTCCTTCCTTATGATGAATGAGTTAATTTTGTGTAAGTCTTTCAATTTCATGTAACCAAAACAAGCTATTTTATTTTTTGTAATTGTCTATATCTCTTTTTTAGATTAAGAATATGTTTAAGTGATTTTTTCCCCTGAGGCAATTGGGGTTAAGGGACTTGCCCAGAGTCACACAACTGGGAAGTGTTAAGTGTCCGGGGGCAGATTTGAACTCAGTTCCTCCTGACTTCAGGGCTAGTGCTCTATCCACTGCACAACCTAGCTGCCCCTGGATTAAGAATATATTAAAAAGTTATTGATACCTTATATATTTTCATTTGAGAACTACCTGTTTACATTCTTTAGATACTTATCTACTGAAGTATGACATCTTCCTTTATGCTTCTATATATATATATATATATATATATATATATATATATATACATACATCCACATATGTATCTTTAATAATTAGACTTTTTCAGAGAAATATGCTGGGAACATCTTTTCCAGACTGTTTCCCTTATGATTTTGACTGCATTTAATTATCTTGTACAGAAACCTTTCAATTTTGTGAAAACAAAATTATTAATTTTTTCACAATCAAATTCAACCCCCCCCAATTATCAAGCATTATTTTTCCCTCATCTCCTACCCCAAAAACTGGAAAAATGGAAAACAAAACCCTTATAACAAAAAAAGTAAAATCAAGCTTTGTCAGAAGGTAGATGACATTCTTGATTATCAGTACTCTGAAATTATGGTTGAATACTCACTGAATTCATTTTAAAATTTTTGTTATTAAATTATAGTACAAATTATTCTTTTGGTTCTGCTCATTTTACTCTGTATCAGTTCTTTAAAATATTTCTGGGTTTTTCTGAAAATGTCTTTCTTCTTTTTTACAACACAATAATATTGTATTAAATTTATATTACAAAATTTTCTCTTTTCCCCAAATGATGTATATCATTTTAGTTTCCAGTTCTTTGCTATCACAAAAAGATCTGTTATAAAAATTTTGGTGGAAATTAGGATTTGGACACCCTGAAATCTATTCACAGACTCCTTGTAGGTTTGTAGATCACAAGGTAAGATGCCCTTAGGTAGATAAACTCTCAGATACTTATTAGAAAAACCTCTAGTGCTTCTTCATTATAGACAATGCTAGTTAGTTTCTTTTTCAATAAGTTTTATTATGTTAAAGGAAAAGGATTAGGAATTTTTTTACTTTGACTATTTAAATGATTTCTTTTTCTTTTTTTCTTTTTTTTAGATTTTTATTTCCAAATTTTTTCCTTTCCTCCTATGCCCTCCTCCCCGAGGAAGTAAGTAATATACCAACTGATATAAATGATATAAAAATCATGCAAAACATTTCCACTCAGTGATTTTTTTTTTAAAAAGGCAAGAAAATTATGCCCAAAAAGTTATCAAAATGTGCATACCCTTTGACCCAGCCGTACTACTACTGGGCTTATATCCCAAGGAAATACTAAAAAAGGGAAAGGGACCTTTATGTGCCAAAATGTTTGTGGCAGCCCTTTTCATAGTGGCTAGAAACTGGAAAATGAATGGATGTCCATCAATTGGAGAATGGTTGGGTAAATTATGGTATATGAATGTTATGAAATATTATTGTTCTGTAAGAAATGACCAACAGGAGGAATACAGAGATGCTGAGTGAAACGAGCAGAACTAGGGGATCATTATACACTTCAACAATGATACTGTATGAGGATGTATTCGGATGGAAGTGGAGATCTTCAACATAGAGAAGAGCTAACCCAATTCCAAATGATCAATGATGGACAGAATCATTTACATCCAGAAAAGGAACACTGGGAAATGAGTGTAAACTGTGAGCATTGTTTTTTTTGTTTTGTTTTGTTTTGTTTCTCTTCCCATATTATTTTTACCTTCCGAATACAATCCTTCTTTTGCAACAGCAACAACAACAAAATTCGGTTCTGCACATATATATTGTACCTAGGATATACTATAAGATATTTAATATGCATGGGAATGCCTGCCATCTAGGGGATGGGGTGAAGGGAAGGAGGGGAAAAACTTGGAACAGAAGGGAGTACAAGGGATAATGTTGTAAAAAAAAATTTTTTTTACCTATGCATATGTACTGTCAAAGAAAATGTTATAATTATAAAAATTAATAAATAAAAAAGGCAAGAAAAATGAAGCAAGAATTATACTTTTCAGAGTTCATTGGTTCTCTTCTCTCTAGAAATGGAGAATATTTTTTCATCGTGAGTCCTTTGGAATTTTCTTGGATCATTGTTTTGATCAGAGTAGCCAAGTCTTTCAGTTGATCATTATTACAACATTGCTGTTATTTTGCACAGTGAATTCCTGATTCTTCTCACTTTACATCAGTTCACATAGGTCTTAGGTTTGTCTTTTTTTTTTCCTGAAACACCCCCTCATCATTTTTTATAGCACAAAAGTACTGTATATATATATGTATGTGTGTATGTATATAAATACATATATATACATACACACACATACATACACACATACATATGTATATATGTATATACATACATACATACACACATGCATTACACACACATATTTGTATATGAGCACACACAGACTCATGTACTCTATTACAATCATATGCTACAATTGGCTATAATAATCCATTCCCCAATCAATGAACATCACTTCAATTCTTTGCCACCACCAAAAATGCTGCTATAAATATTTTCATACATGTAGGTCTTTTTCCCTTTTGGGGGAATCTCTTTAGGATACAGATCTAGTAGCAATATCACTGGGACAAAGAGTATGCAAAGTTTTATAGTCTTTGGGGCATAATTCCAAATTGTTCTCCAGAATAATTAGATCAGTTCATTACTTCACCAACAGTCCCTTAGCTGATAGGTGAGATCTTAGAGTTGTTTTAATTTGCACTTCTCTAAGCAATAGTAATTTAGAGCATTTTTTTTCATACATAGCTTTGATTTCTTTTGAAAATTGCCCATTTATATCCTTTGACCATTTATCATTTGGGAAATGGCTCTTATTTTTATAAGTGTAATGGCCTCTTCTAAAGCCTTATATCTTTAAATCATTTGATACTATTAACCACCTTGTGTGGTACGGCAAATCCAATTTACAAATACTCAGAGATAACTCAAGTGAAGAATAGAAGTATTTACTCTTACAATCTTGTAAGAAGTGAACTTCTCCAAAATGGACTCCAAACCAGTCTAGAGAGGTTAATTTCCACAGAGATTGAAATGAGTTATATAGTCATGACCACAAGAATAATTCTTGGAAGTAATATGAACTTGTTAAATTTTGACTTGAATTTTATGATGGTCTGTTTTGCAACTGCTTACAATTGTTTACCCTATTTCACTTCCCCAGATAAACTAAATCTAAGTTATAAATTCAATCTACCTTAGTTAATAATTTTATAAGAAACCACATAATCCCCCACAAAGAGATTTGTTTAGAGGTAAGTAATTCATTAAACTAGAATAACCAAGGAGACTTAGTTTACCTCAGGCTTCCTCAACAAATAGAGATTAGCCAGTTTATAGACTTCTTAGAATATCTCCAGGTTATTAAATAATTAGATTCTTTTCTAAGCAATTAAGGTCCAGGAGATCAGATATTTCTGCTACAAGAGCAAGTCTTTTGTTCTCCTTCCCAGAGCCTTAATGATTAACAGATCCTTGAAATTGGGTCTGGAATTATCAAGTGAGAGGTGCTCAGTTTCCCTATTACACTCAAATCCCTCCTCTTTTTAACATATGAGGACCTCTCACTCACCAATTCCCACCATTTGTCTTGGAAACAGTTATCACATGAAGAAATTGAAACTATTTCTAGTCATATTAAAAGATGCTCCAAATCATTATTAATTAGAGAAATGCAAATTAAGATAACTCTGAGATACCACTACACACCTGTAAGATTGGTTAGAATGACAGGGAAAGGTAATGCGGAATGTTGGAGGGGATGTGGGAAAACAGAGACACTAATACATTGTTGGTGGAACTGCGAATACATCCAACCATTCTTTTTTTTTTTTTTTTTCCATTTTTATTTTTTTTTATATTATCAATAGCTTTTTTTTATAATTTTTATTTTATTTTATAATTATAACATTTTTGACAGTACATATGCATGGGTAATTTTTTACAACATTATCCCTTGCACTTACTTCTATTCAGATTTTTTCCCTTCCTCCCCCAACCCCCTCCCCCAGATGGCAAGCAGTCTTATATATGTTAAATATATTACAGTATATTCTAGATACAATATATGTGTGTAGAACCGAATTTTTTTGTTGCACAGGAAGAATTGGATTCAGAACGTAAAAATAACAGTTTACACTCATTTCCCATTGTTCCTTTTCTGGATGTAGCTGGTTCTGTCCATCATTAATCAATTGGAATTGGATTAGCTCTTCTCTATGTTGAAGAAATCCACTTCCATCAGCATACATCCTCGTACAGTATCATTGTTGAAGTGTATAGTGATCTTCTGGTTCTGCTCGTTTCACTCAGCATCAGTTGATGTAAGTCTCTCCAAGCCTCTCTGTATTTCTCCTGTTGGTCATTTCTTACAGAACAATAATATTCCATAACATTCATATACCATAGTTTACCCAACCATTCTCCAATTGATGGACATCCATTCATCTTCCAGCTTCTAGCCACTATGAAAAGGGCTGCCACAAACATTTTGGCACATACAGGTCCCTTTCCCTTCTTTAGTAGTTCCTTGGGGTATAAGCCCAGTAGTAGTATGGCTGGGTCAAAGGGTATGCAATTTTGATAACTTTTTGGGCATAATTCCAAATTGCTCTCCAGAATGGTTGTACATCCAACCATTCTGGAGAGCAATTTGGAACTATGCTCAAAAAGTTATCAAACTATGACCCTTTGACCCAGCAGTGTTGCTACTGGGTTTGTATCCCAAAGAGATCTTAAAGAAAGGAAAGGGGCTTGTATGTGCAAGAATGTTTGTGGCAGCCCTCTTTGTAGTGGCCAACAACTGGAAACTGAGTGGATGCCCATCAATTGGAGATTGGCTGAATACATTGTGGTATATAAATATTATGGAATATTATTGTTCTGTAAGAAATGACCAACAGGATGATTTCAGAAAGGCCTGGAGAGACTTACATGAACTACTGCTGAGTGAAATAAGCAGTTCCAGGAGATCGTTGTATACTTCAACAACAATACTGTATGATGATCAATTCTGATGGACGTGGCCATTTTCAACAATGAGATGAGCCAAATCAGTTCCAATAGAGCAGTAATGAACTGAACTAGTTACACCCAGTAAAAGAACTCTAGGAGATGATTATGAACCACTAAATGGAATTCCCAATCCCTCTAATTTTGTCCACCTGCATTTTGGATTTCCTTCAGAGGCTAATTGTGCACTATTTCAAAGTCCAATTCTTTTTGTATAGTAAAACAACTGTTTGGACACACACACACACACACACACACACACACACACACACACACACACATATATATACATACATATATATATATATGTATGTGTATATATATATATATATAGTATTTAATTTATACTCTAACATATTTAACATGTATTGGTCAACCTGCCATCTAGGGGGGAGGGGAAGGAGAGAAAAATTAGAACAAAAGGTTTGGCAACTGTCAATGTTGTAAAATTACCCATGCATATATCTGGTAAATAAAAACTATTAAAGAAAGAAAGAAAGAAAGAAAGAAAGAAAGAAAGAAAGAAAGAAAGAAAGAAAGAAAGAAAGAAAGAAAGAAAGAAAGAAAGAAAGAAAGAAAGAGTTATCACAAAACAGATTGACATTTGGTAGACATAAAAAATGCAAAAATGAAAAAACAAAAATGACAATCTAGGGAAACTGAGGAAGGATAATTTAGGGAAACTGAGGCACAATATTCCACACTCTCCTTCTGAATGTTTGAATTATTGAATTACCTTCTCCCAGATATCTGGGAGGCCTCAGCACCATAATTTTGACCAACCCAATATGAAGCAAATAAATAAAAATAAAACTAGAAAAATGCAAGGATTTATGACAAGGGCAAGTCTCTCCCTGATAACCTCAGAATTAATCAGCAATACAAAGGATCCTTGCTGCTAGAATGTCAGGTCCTCTGCAATTCTGGAGCATCTCAGACAGAGAATCCAGTTTGAGATGGACAGCTCACTGTGAGTTAAGTGGTCTGCAGTCATTTGTACATTTAACTCAGTCTCTGCTCATAGAGCAGCAGGGCTCAAAAAGGTCGTGCTGCCCATTCAGAAGGGCAACCCTCTCCAGAGGAGAAGGGTAAGTCTTGGAGTAGCTACTCCAAGGAACAGACAGGGCTGCTACTAGGATTTCTGAGCAGTGTATGCACAGTTAGACCATCAAGATGGGCAAATCCTGAGCTTTAGAGGCCTGATATCAAACTGGAAGGTCCCTTTGAGAATGCTGAAATACTAATTAAGGAACTGGGGTTACAGGAGTGAAGAACCAGATCAGAAAGATTGCCAGTTCCAAGACAGGTGTCTGATTTCTGGTTGTTTTTAAAAAATAATCCCCAAAACTGAGTCTGCCAGGGCAATTCCAAGAGAATAAGGGATTTCCTAAAAATCCCTCAAACATAACAGCAATAGTTATACAATTCTAACAATTCCATCCCAAATCTTAAATACAATTAAAATATTAACAATAATTCATCAACCGCTTTTGCATTCTCCCATGTCAGTCCAAAGTACACCAGGAGCAGGGGAGATGGTTTCAATATGCCTGCTTCAGGCTGAGGCTCTCAGTCCATGCAAGGGGTGGGTGTGGCATGCTGATAACTACCTAAGCTTCAGATGGGCTTATCCATGTCCCAGAAGCGGTTCAATAATCTATAATTTGGCCAACGTTTAGAACAAAAAACAAAACAAAACAAAAGAAAAAAACCCCAAATCTAACAAATAAAGATTAGAATAGTCTGAGATTGAAAGACTGGTCCACAAGATGTGGGAAGGCTAAAACAGATTAGCCAGCAGCTTTGTCCTCTCATTATTTAGAAACTTAGAACAAACAAAAACAACACTTGAATATCATAGACACAATATCTAGTAATAGATAAATGATCAGGCCAAATACTTATTTGGCCAGGTATTTAGGATATAATGATTACATATATCATTGGAAACAGCAAGGTATGGCATAATTGAATTGCATTAACAGTTTCTATTGACCATTGCTCTGATTATAGAAATCAGTCACAGGAAGAAAAAATGCAGGGATATGACTATAACATAACATAAGTAGTTAAAACTCAACCTTCAGCACATCAGAGGGTGGAGTTTTAAAACTCCCAAATAGCATTAACTATAAGCCCAAGAAAGCTTACCTCTAATAACAAATCCCATTAACCAAAGTTTCAGATAAATCCCAAACAGTTATTTACTATGGCCTTATAACAGTAAGAAATTTATCCTAGAAAGTTCACATTTTTCATATCCAAATAGATATAAGTTGAACATTATACAAATCATTTTACTTTTAGAATGCCCAATACACAGAAAAGTCTATACATATTGTCCATAACAAAAACATTTTCAAAAGGACAAAAGCAAAAACCATCATTCTTGGAGTCCCTTTAAATAACTGGCATCAATACAGTTAATTACAACTTCCTATTTTCACATAAAAGAATCAGAAAAGTTCTTAAAAACATCAGTTACTTTTTGAAATAATCCTTTCAAACTATAGATTGAATTTATGATCATATTCCTTAAACAAGGAAACCATTATGTATCTAAAGAAACAAATATTCAATCAATTAATACCTTGTAATATCAACCTATCCCTTTAAAAGATTAGATGGCTTTCTTCAGCAGAAGGAACCCAGCTGCTGTAGCATGAACAAAAAAGCCCCTTTCCAACTGGGGCCCTTCCCCCCATCTCACTTTCAAAGGAGCAATCTCAAGGAGTGAAGGGGAAGTGAGCTAAATCTTTACCCCTGAGGAAAAAAAAATCTTTTCTCGTTTCCTACTCAATTTTCCTACACAGGAATCCTTCTCAGGATTTAGCCAATCAATTTATTTACTTTCTCCCAATATCAAGTTTCTTCCCAAGTCCACAGTTTCCCAAACTTTCTTTTATATTAGGAATGTAAACAGTTTAATCTTATTAAGTCCCTTATGATTTCTCTTATACTGTTCCTGAGTCCTGTATCTGAAAGTCAAACTTTCTTTTTAGCTCTGGGATTTTTTTTTTATATCACAAATGTTTTAAAGTCGTCTATTTCATGAAATATTCATTTTTGCCCCTAAAAGATTCTACTCAGTTTTGCTGAATAGGTGATTCTTGATTGTAATCCTAGCTCCTTTGGCTTTTCAGAACATCATATTCCAAGCTTTCTGATCTTTTAGTTTAGAAGCTGTTAAATTCTATATTATCCTGATTGTGGATCCACTATAACAAATACTTTTTTCTTTTTTTGAGACTATCACTAACCTTATATATAAGATTTTTATAGCTCTTAATTAACTAATAATTCCTAAGGTTCTTAAGTACACCATTTTATTAGTAGAAAATCATAAATATGTATTAAGTTATTATTAAAATAGTATAGCACAAGACAGAAAATCATCTAAGGTCTATTAAATTTTATTTTTATTATTTTGATAGTTTCTTATCTTTCCAAATATCTGGCTAAGGCTGTTTTCAACATTCACCTTCATCAAACCTTGTGTTCAAAATTTTTCTCTCTCTTCCCTCATCCCCAAGACAGCAAGCAATCTGATACAGTTAAATATGCAATTTTTCTAAACATATTTATTTGTCATGCTGAGCAAAAAAAGAAAAAAATAATAATCCAATCAAAAGGGGAAAACCCCATTAAAAAAAAAAAGAAAGAAAAACAAGTAAACAAATGACAACAACAACAAGGTGGAAATACTATGATATGATCCACATTCAGTCTTCATACTCTCTCTAGATAAGGATGGCACTTTCCATTACAAATCTACTGGAATTACTTGGAATTACCTCATTGTTGAACAGAGCCACATCCATATCACAATTAATCATTATATATATATATATATATATATATATATATATATATATATATATATATATATATATATATATATATATATATATATTTTTTTTTTTTTTTTTACTATGTATGATATTCACTTGGTTCTGTTCACTTTACTTTGTATCAGTTCATATAAATCTTTCCAGGCTTTTTAAAAATCAGACTGTTCATCATTTCTTATAGAACAATAATATTTCATTACATTCATATACCATAACTTATTTAGCCATTCCTCCACTGAGGGACATCTACTTAATTTCCAGTTCCTTGCTGCATCATGGTCTATTAAATTTTGGCATAGGTACCATGAGCTGTCTTCATAGAATTATACCATTTCTTTCATCTCAATACCTTAAGAATGCTTCTGTTTTTAAGACAAATATTCAATATCCCTTACTGTGGGCCTTAGAAATGATTAAATACAACTAAATTTGAAATATAAAGGACATAAAGTGTAGAACCTGACTTTTATTTCTAGGGTAAGAGATAAATATGGTGGCCTAAATTACATCCTCCAACTTCACTTATATTTTCCATTAATAGCAAGATCTTATATTTAAAAGTACTTGGACTTAATGGGTTAAAATCTTTTCCTTAATTTTGTCTCAAAAGGTTTAAATGGGAAAAAAAAAAGACAATTATGGTTCAAAGTACATTGCCCCATATATCATAAATACCCTGTTGTAAGTATCTTCAAATATCTCAGCATTCCCCAATATCTGCAGTCCTCTACACATATATTCAGAAAAATAAAATACTATTTAAAAAAAAGGAAATTTGATTGATTCTCCCTAATAATTATGTAATATTTACTAGACTACAGGAAACAATGTATACTATCAATCTGAAGCATGGGGAGACTTATATAACTTGATTCAGATAAAAGTAACAAGATATAACCAAAATAACAATAAAGAATAATATAAATACAAAAAAAAAAAAAAACAAAGAAAAGAAAAAGGATGCTGTTTAATTCTAAACAAAAACCTTGAACCTTGAAAAAAGTTGAGAAAATATGAGTGTGAAATGTTGGATATTTTGTCACATAATGATGACAAATTGATTTCTTTTACTTAAACAAGGGATAGTTTGGTGTGGAAGGGGAAGAAAAATTTAAGAGATTATATTGGAAATCTAATCCCTTCTTGAAAGTCTTACAGACACCATCTCATTTCAGGCCTTCTTCATCTCTCTCTCTCTCTGGAACATTTGAAATGCCTAATTGATCTACTGTCTCCAGACTGTCCCCATTCCAATCAGTTTTCCCCACAACTACTAAAATGACTTTTTCCCACTATATAATATTTATTTTTTATAAAAATGTGTAATCTAGCACTTACTTTTAAAAATCATTTAGTTTATGAAATCACTGTTTTGTAGGAAAGCATTAAAAACAGCTTAAGAAATGTCATTGCTATGGACAAAAAAAATCCATTTTGATTCTTTTTTTTCTACTCCATATTTTAATATTGGCATAAGATTGGCATAAGGGAAAATTAATTTGTCTCGAATGTTTAATAGATGATGATTTTCATTTAGCACATACATTGATTTAATCACTACTATGGTCTTTAAAGACTTCAATTAAGTTTCAGAGAAAAATAATTGAGGATACCATGACTGTTTTATTGTATTTTTAACAGCAAAAAAATTTCTTTCAATACAGCAATCTCTGTATTCAGGTTGACTTTTCATATTATTCTATACCTGTACTTAAGCCAACTCAGTCATACTTCACTTTTACAGAAAAATGTTAAAATCTGTGTTGTTAACAAAGCAACTTTAAAAAGACCACCAGTATGAATGGAACAAAAAATATCAACTGTATAATTCATTATCTGGGGTTTCTCATCATAGAAATCAGCACAGGGATTTCCAGTAAGTTCCTCAAAATATCTTAAAAAGTAATTTTTAAACATTTCAACAACAGGCTGCTAAAGAGCTTGACAGAATTCCCATATTATTTCAGAAGCTACCTATAGAAAGGGGAAATATTCTTGCTAAAGATATCTATACATTCTGGACCCCTTTTGAGATGAAAGTTACTATACACTCAGATAAAGCCAAAACTATGCACCTGCCAGGTCAAGAGTTTGTTTTAAAAGTGCTAAGAAACATGCAGAATGTATTTGTAGACAGACATCAGCAAATCTTATTGGTCCATCTTTGCTCCCAAGGGTCCACAAACTTTGAAAGGACGATAAAGCATATTTTTGGGACAAGATTGCTCTTTGAATAATAGCTATTCACACTCTTTCAACATTCTCTACACCCTGGTTGGCTATGATTTCACTCATTTCACTCCCTGTGATTGTTTTCAGAAAAGTGAAGTAGCTCATTTTCCAAAGTGGCAGATTGATCATTTTCTTCTGTACGGCAAAATAATACTTCAAAAATGGCATAAAGTAAATCATGAACATCTACTGTAAAAATGGTGAAACTTGAGTATTAAACTTGGCTGTAAGATGATTGAAGAGAGGAATGAATTATTGAAGGTACAATAGTCTTTAAGCACGAGTTCTGGGGCAGAAGGAATGAACAGAAGTCTGACAAGACAAATGATTATTTGATGAAGGAAAGTATGGACACTGCTTCTAAGAATCTCTTTCTGTAAAGGACAGCTGAGGCTGGCAGAAATGTCTGTAAACAGTCCCACATAAACCTCAAAACAGTCAACTGTTTGGCGGGACAGCCCAACCACGTCATTGAGAAAGTCTGTTAGGAGTGCCTAATTTTCTTCTTCAATTTTTAAAAACATATTTCCATGAACACAGTCAACAAATTCCTCATTAAAACCTATTTCCTTTCTGCTAAATAGTCTCTGATAACAATTAGTAATCTTAGATCTCATAAACAAAAAGCTGATCATCACTGAACAAGAAAGATTGGTAACCATTGTTCAGCTGATTTTGTATTCTGTTCAAAATGTCCTCAATGTAGCAATTTGGAACTATGCCCAAAGGGCTATAAAACTGTGAATACCCTTTGATCCAGCAGTGCCATTCCAGGGTCTGTATCACAAAGAGATGTTAAAAATGGAAAAGGAGCCACACATACAAAAATGTTTATGGTAGTTCTCTTTGTGGTGGCAAAGAACTGAAAATTGAGGGGATGCTAATCAATTGGAAAAATGGCCAAGTTGTGGTATATCAATGTAACAGAATGCTATTGTTCCATGGGGAATGATGAGCAGGTTGATTTCAGAAAGATTTAAATGAACTGATGCTGAGTGAAGTGAGCAGAAACAAGAAAACATTGTACACAGAAACAGCAATATTGCATGGATGATCAATTCTAGTATTCTCAACAATACAGTGATCTAAGACAATTCTAAAAGATTCATGATGGATACGCAGAAAAAGAACTAGAGAGTCTGAATGCAGATTGAAACATACTATTTTCTTTTTTTTTTCTTTCTCGTGTTTTTCTCCTTTTGTTCTGATTCTTCTTTCACAACATGACTAATGTGGAAATGTTTAATATGATTGTACATGTAAAATCTATATCAAATTACTTGTCATCTTGGAGAAGGGGGAAAGGAAAGAGGAAAGGAGGGGGGAAATGGAAATCAAAATCTTAGAAAACCAAATGTTAAAAACTAATAAATTTTTTTAAATGACCTCAATGAAAATATTCATTTATGTATTGAAGGACTTGATAAATCTGGATAACAGATAAGTTAACAGATAAGTTGTTGTGCTCTATACTTTTGGACTAGATTAGTATAGGCCTCTTTCATCTACGAAAGCCTTTGGAACACAAAGGAATGTATGTAGGTTCAATAGCAACAAACTTTTCATATTGAACTCTACAGTTTCAAAAAGCTTTAATGTCACTGATGTATGCTGATAGGCACTTATACTAGATTTTGTCAAACTTCCTATCAAATCCTGTAAAGCAGTTGCTTTGGAAACTTCATCTGAGATATGGGCACTATGAGACACTGAAAGAACTGCCAACATATACAGCAATCTTATTACACTTTAACTTCTTCAAACCTAGTAGTTTGCCAATTCTGTAGCATAGTGCTAAAAAAACAAAAACAAAAACAAAAAAAAAAAAACTAGCAACAACTGTGGAGAGACTTGAGCAAACCGATTCAACAATAATTTTACTTGCTTTCTATATTATACAAACACAGCTTCATCTTCACCCTTTCATTTTCTTTTTTTGAAGTATTTTTCTTTAAAAAAATTTTTTTTATTGGGTTATAAATGCTATCTTCAGCAATAAGAGATGAAAAAGAGATTAAAGGAATTAGAATAGGTAATGAGGAAATCAAATTATCACTCTTTGCAGATGATATGATGGTATACTTAGAGAACCCCAGAGATTCTACTAAAAAGCTATTAGAAATAATCCACAAACAGAATCAGCTACACCCAGAGAAGGAACACTGGGAAATGAGTGTAAACTGTTAGCATTTTTTGTTTTTCTCCCCAGGTTATTTTTACCTTCCGAATCCAATTCTTCCTTTGCAACAACAACAACAACAACAACAACAACAAAATTCGGTTCTGCACTTATATATTGTACCTAGGATATACTATAACATATTTAATATGTATGGGAATGCCTGCCATCTAGGGGAGGGAGTGGAGGGAGGAAGGGGAAAAATTCAGAGCAGAAGGGAGTACAAGGAATAATGTTGTATAAAAATTACCTATGCATATGTACTGTCAAAAAATGTTAGAATTATAAAATTAATAAAAAAAATTAAAAAAAAAGAAATAATCCACAAGTTTAGCAAAGTTGCAGGATACAAAATAAATCCACATAAATCATCAGCATTTTTATACATCACTAACAAAATCCAACAGGCAAGAGATACAAAGAGAAATTTCATTTAAAATAACTGTTGATAGTATAAAATATTTGGGAATCTATCTGCCAAGGGAAAATCAGGAACCATATGAGCAAAACTACAAAACACTTTCCATACAAATAAAGTCAGATCTAAACAATTGGAAAAAATATTAAGTGCTCTTGGATAGGTTCAAGCAAATATAATAAAGATGACAATACTCCCTAAACTAATCTATTTATTTAGTGCTATATCAATCAGACTCCCAAAAAACTATTGTAATGATCTAGAAAAAATAACAAAATTCATTTGGAAGAACATAAGGTCAAGAATTTCAAGGGAACTAATGAAAAAAAAAATCAAATGAAGCTGGCCTAGCTGTACGTGATCTAAAACTATATTATAAAGCAGCAATCACCAAAACCATTTGGTACTGGCTAAGAAATACATTAGTGGAATAGGTTAGGTTCACAGGATAAAATAGTCAATAACTATAGCAATCTAGTGTTTGACAAACCCAAAGACCCCAACTTTTGGTATAAGAATGCACAAAGCTGCATTTGAAATTTGAAAATTTAAAATTAGTATGCAGAAACTAGGCATTGACCCACATTTAACATCATACACCAAGATAAGATCAAAATGGGTGCATAAAGAATGAGATTATAAATAAACTAGAAAAACATAGGATAGTTTACCTCTCAGATCTGTGGAGGAAGAAGGAATTGGTGACCAAAGAAGAACTAGATATCATTATTGATCACAAAATAGAAAATTTGGATTTTATCAAACTAAAAATCTTTTGTACAAACAAAACTAATGCAAACAAGATTAGAAGGGAAACAATACAATTAAAGGTTCTAATAAAGACCTCATTTCCAAAATATATAGAGAATTGACTCTAATTTATAGAAAATCAAGCCATTCTCCAATTGATAAATGATCAGGTGAGGGCTGGGGGAAGCAGAGCTGATAGTGGGGCTGGGCCCCGATATTCAAAGGGTGCCTTTGACCAGGATTTGTGAATCAAGGTCAGCCATGGATTGGGCAATTAGAAAGGAATCGTAAAGGGACCTCAACCCCCATCAGTTGGAAAAGAAGTATTTCCATGGGTCAGTGTTGAAAAATTACCCATGCATATGTTGTGTCAATAAAAAGCTATAATAAAAAAATTAGTTTTTATTGAATTAAATACAAAATAAGAAAAAATAGAACAGAAAAAAGAAAACAAAAATAAAAAAAACAAAACACTGACAGGTGTAAAGAGTTGAAACTCTTAAAAGGTAAGCTTGAATCAGAAAACGGAGCACTTAAGGCAAATTATCTATTAGACAATGACTCTATTAGCATATATTTGGAAAAATGGCCCTTCTCACCTTTGGTGCTGGCTCAATGTTAAGATAATCGTAGGCAAGGATTAGAGGGTGGGGTGACAGAGGCCAGAAACTCATATGGCAGCAGGAAGAGGAAGAGAAAGGTGGAGATTCTGGACTCCAGAATCAAGAAGAGATCTTTGGCAAAACTCCTGGCTGTTTGTCTACTTCTTTAACTTCTCCTCCTAAAGACCAAGGAGGTTTACTTATCCTGACTCTGGCTGATCCTGAGACCTCCAGGGAGTTACTTTGGACTTAACAGTCATATGCCTAGGAGAATATCAGGGAGGATTCAAAAATATACAATGAATTTCCATTTCTAGAAAGTATATGTAATAAGAAAAGCCATTATATTCATGAATATTCATCTTTTCTTTGCTTTCTCATAGGTTATTATTTGTTCTCTCTTGTACATTTTTTACTTTATTTTCCTCCCCCAAACTGGCTATAGTTAAGCACAGATATATTTATATATGCACATATATTCACACCCACTCACAGATTCACACATATACATATATTTAAATAAACACATCCATAGACCTATATGCATACATATCCACATATACTTAAATACAGACACAAACACACACACACACACACATACAACACACTCATACACACATACATTTACCCAAATGAAAACATGCGTCTTATACAATATTAATATGGCTGACCTATAATGTAGATTTCTCTCGATTTAAAGATTTATTTAAGTTTGACTTTGTCTAAGATTGGATCACTAGCCCTACTTTTTTTTTCTAATAAGTTCTATTCCTGATCTTTGTTGTGGTGTTTCGGTATGTCTCTTATTTCCTATCCTTGATTATTCTTCTACTTTAATTCTGCTTCTTAACTTCACTTTTTTTTAACCTCTCTCTACCCTTGAATCATTCCCTTCTTTTCCTTCCTTCTTTAATCTAAACACTTTTCTGTAGCTCATCTTATCCTATGCCACCCTTTCCCTTCCCTTTACACCTTTCCCATTAATTTATACACCTTGTCCCATTACCATTATTCATATATTACACAACTTTCTACATCCTACCTTATCCTATTCCCTCCCCTCATCCTTCCCTACATATTTCTGTTGTGCCACATTTTTTAAAGTCCTGACCCAGTTTCCCTAATTGGCCTCAATTACTCTGCCTCAGGCTATAACCATTTCCTCTTAATCATTAGAATGTTTGAAAGGATAAAGGTCTTATATCTAGAATCCCTCCATTATGTCATCCCAGGTACCTCCCCCCATTAGGTCATCGTTCTTGTTACCCTATAAAAGAATCTTTGTATTCGGCATTTGTTGCTGGATTCTTGGAGATGATAGTCTCATTCAGCCCTGGGACCAAACCATGGATCCATCTGGTCCCAATAAATCTCTCTCTTTCAAATAAAATATTAAAAACTCTCTAATCTCTATTTTGCCTTAGTTTCTCTGGCATTATATTTCTTTATAGATTTTGGAGAGTGCTATACCCTTCAGTGTGTGTGTGTGTGTGTGTGTGTGTGTGTGTGTGTGTGTGTGTGTGTGCAGTGTTGCCTATTTAAGCCATTCTTAATGTGAGTAGTGATATAATGACTCTGTGGTCCCCTGATCTTTGTGTGGGGCCTGTATCAGAAAACCCTGAATCTCCTGACAACTCCTCTTCACTCTTTTATTTGGCCTCTGGGAAACTCCTAAAATGATTTCCCACCTTCAATTCACTTGAAGATCCTGGCCTCGGGAATAATGACCACCCATTATTGATCTGGAAATTACTCCCTCAATTCATCTGGAGAGTGCTCCCTAACCTCGGATCCCAGGAGGCTAAATAAAATTAAACCCTGTCTCCCAGGGCTGGTGCTCTATCCACTGGGCGACCTAGTTGCTCCTAATAAAACAGTTATATGAACGAAATCTCTTTGCACTGACCATATTAACAGAAGATTTAAGAGTTTGGGAACTTTGAGGAAAACAAAAAAGTGCTTGGCTAATTTAAAAACCTGGTAGCAAACAGCCAAGTCTGCAAGCCTTTTCTGATTCACTAAGGGGGAGATAGGGACAAAACAATGTTTGTACTTTAAAAGCCGCAAGAACTGACACTATACAGCTCTGAATGGGAAGAATAAAAGACAACAAAGAAAGCTGATGTCAAAGAAAGTAAACAGGAAGTGAAGGGGAGTCTTTTTCTGGAATTCCTCTTAAATTGTAAATCTATTAAGTTTCTTAAAATTATCTTGTAAGTAAGGTTATTATCCCTTGTTTGAGTTACATAGGTCCAAATGAAGGAATGAGTTTACTGATAATCTACAACTTTGCTAAGTAGGAACAATTTCTAATGATTGGCTTTTACACCAGGGATGTTAAAGAACCTTCTTAGATACCAAGATGAGTTGTAAGTTTTATATGATGAATCTCTTACTATTACAATTATATGACACAATTGCTATCAAATGGTATGTGCTAGAATTGTGAATTTGTTTACTTTAAGTACAAGATCTTAGAAATTTGTATGAAAATATTTAAACATTACTGCTGGAAATTTAAATCGGTATTTGATTTGATTTTAAGTTTTAAAAATAGGTTATTAAACCAAAGTTCTGGCAGCTTACCTTAGGGGGTCACATGTTTTTATCTCTAATTAAACGAAGTATGTTGCTTCCTAAAATGTGTTATTAGGCAACTGGTAATTTATGAAATTTGGTCCAAAGTTATTTAGATATTAGCTATCTTGTGACTCTTAAAGTTTAAAAAAAAAGAGGTGATTTTAAAAAACAAGGGACAAGAAACCTTGATTTGCAAAAGCAAGTGAGAGTTTGAATAGAACATCTAGTTAGAATATTACAAGGTAAAATATTGTTTTTAAAATAATACTTTAATTGGAACATATGTTAAAATTATAAACAACTGTCAATTACAAGAGATTCCTACCCCTTTTTGTGATAGTCTATGTTATATTTATTTGGCTATTACTTATGAAAATTGTAAACTTGCTAATTAAATAAGGGTTATTATGGTAATATTGAAACAAAATTGTTAAGGATTATTGATGTGGTAAATTGTTAGAAAGAGGCAGAAAGAGAGACAGAGAGACAGAGAGAGAAAGAAAGAGGAGCAGGATGGAAAAAAGGGCAGTTCTTTTAGAGGAAGGAACTTGCCATTTGCTAGAAGAAAGGAAACACTCCACAAGGTTGGGGCATGTCCTTAGTTGGAATGTTAAATCCTGAAAAGGACTTAGCACCCTAAAAAAATTATCCCTAAGGAGAAGTGGGGTTGAAAAGCATAGAGGAGTTAGGAGCAATACCACGTTGCACAGAGGAAAGGAAAAGAGAAGATGAAAGCTTTATTGAACATTTTTCCTCACTGAGTGTGGCTATTCCTTAGGAGTGAGAAAACAAACCGACTCACTGGAGCTTACCACTCCTCCCCTCCCCCAATTAATTGTTTTTATTATTAATAACTGAATCCTTTTATTTTTCAAGTTTATAGCTGCTTTAAGGCAAGGTCATTCTTGATGCTTTATCAAAGATTCCACTGCTTAGCAATACAAAAAACTTTTAAAAGGTTTGTTAGAATTGCAAGTTCTCTGAAAATGATTATTTCTACCAAGGTCTCCACCTGACTTCACCAAATTATTTAATACTTAGTAAAGTGAATAATGGTATCCTTGTAATAAATGTGTGGCTCAGAATGGTGAAGGGTCACCATTTAATAAAAAGCTGGAGAGATATCTAGGAGCAAAACAAAGTTCTCTCAAGAATCTGGTGTCTCTCCCATCAAGCATGCAGTTGAAGGGAGGCGGCACCTTTTGGGTCAGATTTTATATTTAAAATAGTCCCTTATGCAAACACTCCTCCTACCACTGACCATCATTCTCATTGCCTGAAAATCTTACATTCTAAAGGAGGGAACTACCCAAGAAATTGAACTTGGCCAATAAGTACACAGTTGCCATATTTGATTGAAGTAGAGATAAAATGATATCATGGGAGGATAGCAGGAAGAGGACTTAGGTATGCCCTTGAGTCATTGCTCAAGGACCTTCAGGCCTAGTCCAACTCTGAAGTAGATGAAGCCTTACTCAATTTTCACAACTGTCTTGAGAGATCTCACCTCATATAACAAATATAATCTATAGCTTTCTTGAAGTATCCAAGAAGAATTTTAATCTGATATTCCTGCACTAGTTTTGACTGTCTTGCAGGCACATTTGATAGATTATGCAAAATGGTTTGTAAGAGTAGAATTGTAAATTCATCCGGCCATTCTAGAGAGCAATTTGCACTATGCTCAAAAAGTTATCAAACTGTACATACCCTTTGATCCAGCAGTGTTACTACTGGGTTTGTATCCCAAAGAGATCTTAAAGAAGGGAAAGGAACCTGTACGTGCAAGAATGTTCGTGGCAGCCCTCTTTGTGGTGGCCAAAAACTGGAAACTGAGTGAATGTCCATCAATTGGAGAATGGCTGAATAAATTGTGGTATATGAATGTTTGGGAATATTATTATTCTGTAAGAAATGACCAACAGGATGATTTCAGAAAGGCCTGGAGAGAATTACTTGAACTGATGCTGAGTGAAATGAGCAGGACCAGGAGATTATTATGTACTTCAACAACAATACTGTATGATGATCAATTCTGATGGATGTGGCCCTCTTCAACAATGAAATAAACCAAATCAGTTCCATTTGTTCAATAATAAAGAGAACCAGCTACCCCCAGCAAAAGAACACTGGGAAATGAACCACTATATAGCATTCCCAATCCCTCTATTTTTGTCCGCCTGCGTTTTTTATTTCCTTCACAGGTGAATTGTATGTTATTTCTAAGTCCGATTCTTCTTGTGCAGCAAAATAACTGTATGGATATGTATCCATATATTGTATTTAACATATACTTTAACATACTTAACATGTATTGGACTATTTGTCATCTGGGGGAAGGAGTGGGAGGAAGGAAGGGAAAAATTGGAACAAAAAATTTTGCAATTGTCAATGCTGAAAAATTACCCATGCATATATCTTATAAATAAAAAGCTATAATAATAAAAAAAATACTTTTGCCCCATTAAAAAAATAGTTTGTAAGATATTTTTTGTTGTTTTTATATAGACTTTCTGAAGCCTCTGCTAGGTGAAACTTGCTACTGAGATGAAATCTCTTGAGACTGTAATATTGTTTTGAATTTGGATAGGATTGTCTGATAGATTATTAAATAATAACCCACCATTTGGAAGGAATGTCATAAGTTACTTGGAGAGATGCCTTCCTGAGCTATTACAGGTGATTGTCTTATCTGGGCAAGAGCTGGAAGGAAATCTTTGGCCTTTGCTTAAGATGGTGTGTGGAGTAAGGAATGGTGAAGAACTTACAGATTAAGCACATATTGATCAGAGACTGCTAGCTAACGTAAAATCAGGCCTTTAGGCCCCAGTCACGTGAAGGCCTAGGCTGCATTCCTTTGCCCAAATAGGGATTAACCTATACCTGGCCGAAGAAGCTATAAATCACATTGCCAGCTGCATTCCACTGATCAAATATGACCAATCACAACCTATGGAGGGCGGGATTTTGGAGGTTCTTTGTCTGAAATGTATAAAAGTCGTGAGCATCTTCAAGGGAGTGGCTCTCTCCTGCTTTGAATCTGGCTCACAGACCAGGATGGGGTCTGCTTCTCAAGATTCTAATAAATAATTCTGCTTTTCTATGAGTGATCTCTGAGTAGGCATTTTTGGATAGGATTTTCTATCCCTCACAATGGGATCCTTCTGATTCAGTTTCCCAGTTCGGTTTCTTTGTTTCCCACTTGATTATTACTGAGTCTATGAAGTAGAACTATTACTGCATGATTGCTTGTCAAAAGAGCTAAGGGTACTTTATCCTGTCATGGATATGCTCTCAGGCTGAGACCTTTGAAGGATCAGTTTTGACGCTATTATAATCATGTCCTGCTTCTTCCTCTTATAGCAAATTTCTGTAATCAGAGCAAGTGGTCAGTAGAAGACATGAGATATAATACAAGTATGTAGATGACATCCTGATCTGCAGCCCAGCCCTGGAGGCTTCTCTGGCTACTGCTATACAAACCCTTAACTTTCTTGCTTCCTGGGCAAGAGTTTCTTTGTCTAAAGGCTCACTTTGCCTATCAATCTATTAATCATTTGGGCCAGACCTCCATCTCCCTTTTGCTCACTATGGAGAGGAAGCAGAAAAGCTTTCTCTGATCAGGCCACAATAAGACTTGAAAGCTAAAGTGACTTCTCCCCCACTATAGCCCTATCTAAAGCTTTTTACTATTGTACAATGATGAAAGGGGAGGCAAGGTCCTTGATCCTGGATTCCTTGCATACTTCTCAAAGAAATTTGGTGAGCAATGGCTTCCACAGTCGTCCTAATTGAGGAAGCCCCTAAGCTCATCCTGGGACAATCATTGGTGATTCTAACTCCCCTCTTGGTTCGAAGCATTTTTGTCCCCATCAGAGCTTTAGAATTGGAGAAAGAAATGAGAGTGAATATTTATACTGACTTCAAATATGCCTTTCATGTTTTGCACGCTCATGGGGGCTATATGGAAAGAAAGGGGATTTTTGACAACCAAATCCCATTAAGTATGCAGGGGAACAATTACTGCAAGCTATCTGTGGACCTAGAGAGGTTTCTGCTATGTTTCGTAAAGGAAGGGGGATTTACTTCAGGCCAAGGGAAAACAGCCTTGCAGATTCAGCTGCCAGTGCTGCCTCTTTGCCCCAGACCATGGCACCTTTAATTCCCCAACTCCTGACTCCTGCATTCCCTCATGCCTCCCAGGCAAGTAAATTCTGAAAGGACTGTTAAAAAAAAGGTCTATCTCTTCAGTAAGCATAATATGCAATAGAAATAAACTGCAACCTTTCCCAGTAAGATCAGGAGTGAAACAAGGTTGCCCACTATCACCATTACTATTCAATATAGTACTAGAAATGCTAGCCTCGGCAATAAGAGCCGAGAAAGAGATTCAAGGAATTAGAGTAGGAAATGAGGAAATTAAACTATCACTTTTTGCAGATACATGATGGTATACTTAGAGAACCCCAAAGACTCTGCTAAAAAGCTACTAGAAATAATTCAAAATTTCAGCAAAGTGGCAGGATACAAAATAAATCCACATAAATCCTCGGCATTTTTATATATCACTAACAAAATGCAACAGCAAGAGATACAAAGAGAAATTCCATTCCAAACAAATGTTGAGAGTATAAAATATTTGGGAATCCATCTACCAAAGAAAAGTCAGGAATTATATGAGAAAAATTACAAAACACTTGCCACAAAAATAAAATCAGATTTAAATAATTGGAAAGACATTCAGTGCTCTTGGATAGGCCGAGCGAATATAATAAAGATGACAATACTCCCCAAACTAATCTATTTATTTAGTGCTATACCAATCAGACTCCCAAGAAACTATTTCAATGACCTAGAAAAAATAACAACAAAATTCATATGGAAGAATAAAAGGTCGAGAATTGCAAGGGAACTAATGAAAAAAAACTCAGAGGAAGGTGGTCTAAATGTACCTGATCTAAAGCTATATTATATAGCAGCAGTCACCAAAACCATTTGGTATTGGCTAAGAAATAGACCTAGACCGGTAGATCAGTGGAACAGATTAGATACAAAGGACAAAAAAGGGTACATCTATAGCAATCTAATCTTTGACAAACCCAAAGATTCCAACATTAGGGATAAAAATTCATTATTCGGAAAAAACTGTTGGGAAAACTGGAAATTAGTATGGCAGAAATTAGATATGGATCCACACTTAACACCATATACCAAGATAAGATCAAAATGGGTCCATGATTTAGGCATAAAGAGGGAGATAATAAATAGATTAGAGGAACAGAGGATAATCTACCTCTCAGACTTGTGGAGGAGGAAGGAATTTATGACCAGAGGAGAACTAGAGATCATTATTGATCACAAAATAGAAGATTTTGATTACATCAAACTAAAAAGTTTCTGTACAAATAATACTAATGCAAACAAGATTAGAAGGGAAGTAACAAATTGGGAAAATATTTTTAAAAACAAAGGTTCTGACAAAGGTCTCATTTCCAAAATATATAGAGAACTGACCCTAATTTATAAGAAACCGAACCATTCTCCAATTGATAAATGGTCAAAGGATATGAACAGACAATTCTCAGAGGAAGAAATTGAAACTATATCCACTCACATGAAAGAGTGTTCCAAATCACTACTGATCAGAGAAATGCAAATTAAGACCACTCTGAGATACCACTACACACCTGTTAGATTGGCTAAGATGACAGGAACAAATAATGATAAATGTTGGAGGGGATGTGGGGAAATTGGGACACTGATACATTGTTGGTGGAGTTGTGAAAGAATCCAGCCATTCTGGAGAGCAATCTGGAATTATGCCCAAAAAGTTATCAAACTGTGCATACCCTTTGACCCAGCAGTGCTACTACTGGGCTTATATCCCAAAGAAATACTAAAGAGCGGAAAGAGACATATATGTGCCAAAATGTTTGTGGCAGCTCTTTTTGTTGTAGCTAGAAACTGGAAGATGAATGGATGTCCATCAGTTGGAGAATGGTTGGGTAAATTGTGGTATATGAAGGTTATGGAATATTATTGCTCTGTAAGAAATGACCAGCAGGAGGAATACAGAGAGGCCTGGAGAGACTTAAATCAACTGATGCTGAGTGAAATGAGCAGAACCAGAAGATCACTATACACTTCAACAACAATACTGTATGAGGATGTATTCTGATGGAAGTGGAAATCTTCAACATAAAGAAGAGCCAACTCACTTCCAGTTGATCAATGATGGACAGAGGTAGCTACACCCAGAGAAGAAACACTGGGAAGTGAATGTAAATTGTTAGTACTAATATCTGTCTGCCCAGGTTGCATGTACCTTCAGATTCTAATGTTTATTGTGCAACAAGAAAATGATATTCACACACATGTATTGTACCTAGACTATATTGTAACACATGTAAAATGTATGGGATTGCCTGTCATCGGGGGGAGGGAATAGAGGGAGAGGGGGATAATTTGGAAAAATGAATACAAGGGATAATATTATAAAAAAATATATATATAATAAAAAAAAAAAAAAAAAAAAGGTCTATCTGGAGGATTTTACACATATGCTCTCTGGCAGGGCCTTGAAACTGCTTTTGGTTTTTGTTAACAGCTGTACTAATTGGGTAAAAGTCTTTCCTAGTAAGACTGAAAAGGCTCTCAGCAGGGATTTTCAAACTACAGCCCTGACGGCTGAGGAAGTTTATGCAGCCCGCCTGGAGCTGAGGGGCAGAGACAGAGTGAGCTTTTGTTTTTACTATAGTCCGGCCCTCCAACAGTCTGAGGGACAGTGATCTGGCCCCCTATTTAAAAAGTTTAAGGACCACTGCTCTAGAGTTTTTGCTAAAGGAGATCATTCTCATTTTAAGTCCAAATGTTCTATTCATTGCTCCATTTC
Source organism: Sminthopsis crassicaudata (assembly GCF_048593235.1). Lineage (NCBI taxonomy): Eukaryota > Metazoa > Chordata > Mammalia > Dasyuromorphia > Dasyuridae > Sminthopsis > Sminthopsis crassicaudata. Next base: position 239,452,083 of record NC_133621.1, on the reverse strand, counting down.
CTTTGAGGAAACAAAAGCAGGAATTTAGAGAATATGTTCTTTGGTATTTATTCTAGGAAAAGTTGTCTGAATGGGAGAAATTGATGATAGTCTCATCTTCCCCATCCCCCACTCCCAGGTCTTCTTCTGGGTGGGGTTCCTGGTTACTGTCTCTAGTAACCCCCACACTAATGCCACTTTTGTTTATTCTTTTTCTTTTGCTCATATTTAGTCCCTGCATTTTTAATCTACTTGTGAGAGTTATTTCTTCCAGACTCCAAGCCATGAAATTCCAACTACTTGGTCAACCTAAAATCCTGATACCTGATTCTGACATTCAGTAAGCACTTCCTTGCCAGATGCTGCTGACTGCCATCTACAAGGCACTTGTCTCTCCCCCTTAGTCTGGACCCAACTAGGCAGGGCCAGCTCTACATCACTTATCATACTGAAGCAATTCTAGAAGATGAGATCTTTGTCACTTTGTCCCAAATAAATCTGGGTCTGCACTGCTTGAAGTGGAAGGATGGAATAATGGCCTTGGGGCCATCCGGCCTCGACAATGCTATAGTTCTGTGGATAACTAGATGCCAGATGCCAATCTATTGTTCTGTGATGACAGAGTTTCCAAGACAGATAGTGGGAGGTGGTGGAAGTGATGTGGCAGATTCCTGCTCATTGCTTTAAAAAGCATTATCTTATCACCCACTTGCTTATTCACTTAATCACTAGAATAGTTCAAGATTTCTTAGCTAAAAAGGTTCCTGAAAGCTTCCACTGATGTACAGGTGTTGGTTCTAAATGGTAGAGAATGGGTCACAGTTAATACTGAAAAGAGGGAAGAGTCTGAAGACCTAGATAATAAGGATGTCCTAGTGGAAGCAATGTATCAGGACTGGTGTGAGAAATCTTCAAATTATGAAATAAAGAAGAGGGACTGAATGGGTCCAGGTGAAGATTTCTCAAGAAGTCTATGAGATGGAGTAGATTAGAACTGGGCCTAAGTTTCAGTAAGTTAAATGACCCACAGGAAGTAGGCAGCATTTCTGACCACTGGTCAATGTTACTTCCTTTTCAGCCCATCCAATGAACTCAAATCTTCTACTATTTAATCAATTCATCATTTTCAGGTTGGGAGCACACATCATGGTGGAAGATTGGAACTGAGAAGCTGCTCAGCTGGTGTTCTTGGATATCTCCTTGAAAGGACTGAATAAGGGGGGCAGCTAGGTGGCACAGTGGATAGAGCACCAGCCCTGAATTCAGGAGGACCCGAGTTCAAATCTGCTCTCAGATACTTAATACTTCCTAGCTGTGTGATCCTGGGGAAGTCACTTAACCCCAGCCTCAGAAAAAAAAAAAAAAAAAGAAAGAAAGGACTGAACAAATGCTTCCTGTATGTATCTGAAAATACCTCTGAGTAGTTATTTTGGGTGAGAGGATCTAACATCCCATCCCATATACCACTATGGAGTTGTGGAATAAGGAAGGAAAGGGAGAATGAGATCTCTGCAGCCTGAGCCAGGGGACTTGCTACCTGCAGTTCCTCCCAGTCTCCTACAGCATGGGCCCACGAATAGATGGGGTCACTGCTGGGCCGGAAGGGAGGAAAACAGACTTTAAACCCCGACTTCCAAAGATAGGACTTTTAAAGTCCTATCTTCACAGAAGTCTCTTCTCTCCCCACTTTTAAAACTCTTCTCACAACCTGGGCCCAATATATATTTCCAGCCTCATTACTCAGTACTCACCTTGATCTCAACTGCATTGCCAAGAAGGTATTCAATCTTTTTTGTGCTGGTGGTCAGTCCTCTATTCCTTGAATATACTCCTTCCTCAATTCCCCTTCACAGAATCTCTCATCTTTCAACAGGCAGTTCAGATACCACCCATTATATGAAGCCTTTCTCAATATAATATCCTCAACTACTAATGTTCTTCCTAAGTACTGTGAGAAGTAAGATGTTAAGGGACAGGTCAATTCTCTGAGAGCCTCCACAGCTATGGATCATAACATCTGAAGAAATTGCAGCCTTTGTTGACAAAAGTGTTGCAGACTGGGAATGGGATAAATTGGAGGCAGAGAGAAGAGGAGAGAGGTAGCCAAGCCAAGCCAAGCGGATGGATAGCCCAGAGAGGTAAGGAGTTTGGTAGAGAACATGTGGGTCTTCAGACCAGGTGTTCATTAGGGAACTAACAAGTCAGGGCAGCGAGCTGGGTAGAGTTGACACTGCAAAGGTCAGTGGTCAAAGGTACTCTGTTGGGCTTTGGACAGACTAGTAATTGTAACTGCATGTTACAAATGTCCTCTCAGTCAGAGAACAGGTCTAAGTTCTATCATGATTCTCACTCATGGCTATCTTAAGTCACTTAACTTAGCTTCAATAAAATGCTAAGTTATTTATTGTGCAGATAGGGGAATCAGGTCATGGAGGTGACACTGACTTGCATAAATTAATAGTGGAGCCAAAACTAGAACTCAGTTACTCTTGACTCTCAGTCCACCACACTCTGTACATTGAGTTTACCACACTCTGAAAATGTACTTTTTGGGACTAATAGTGTCCTTTGGTTTTTTTTCTTGGTAACCAGCTTATTAAAAACACCTATCTTTCAGACATTTGTAGTAATCTAAAAAACAAATAAATCCATATATAAAAAGACAATAGCCTTGAATTCTAATCTTAACTTTTATGTCTGTCTGAATGACATCATCTTATAAAAAATAAGGATGCTTCAAGAGTTCCTTTATCTTATTCTATCTTTGGTTCTGTAAACTGATAAATTTACTGATATATTTAACTAATAAGCAATATTTAACAGTCAATCAAAGCAATGAATGACCATTATCCCAAATCATGTAAATTTTTGTTATTGTTGTTACTGAGGCAATTGGGGTTAAGTGACTTGCCCAGGATCACACAACTAAGAAGTATTACGTGTCTGGGATTTGAACTCAGGTCCTCCTGACTTCAAGACTGGCACTCTATCTACTGAGCCATCTAACTGCCCCAATAATGTAATTTTTAAAAAGAGGAACATTATAATAATGAGTTTTTTCTACAACAGAAAAAGAAATGAAGCTATACGCAGATTAAATCCAATATTATCTTCCAAATTTACATTTAATGTAAAAGATGAAGATTTAACTTAATCTTTTAAATTAAAAGATTTAGTAATCTTAAAATTATTAAGATAATTTTACATTATCTTAATGTAAAAGATAATGTAAAAGACTATCACTTTTCACAGGTGTAACCAACATAGTTTAATTGCCATGCCTGAAATTGATATCCTCATGCTCTTCACTTATTACTTAATCCAATTTTTTACTTCAGTAAGTACTTACTTATTGTTGGTTGTCAGGACATCAGCTTGCAATTTTGGAAAGAACCCTTGTTCATATTTGCCTTGACCAATCTTCATGTCTAGTAAATGGGGGTGGATGGCAGAATGATCCATCTTCATTAGTCGCTGCTCAATGGATTGGGCTGCAAATGAAATATGTAAGCTATTTTTATTGCACTATTGCAGGTCCAATCATATCACACACCACTCAAGAACAGATATAAAATCCTCTGTTTGGATTCAAAGATATTTTAGAAGGCAAAAGAGCTTGGATTACAATAAAGAATCAATTACCAGCAAAACTGAGCATAAACTTTCAGGTGGAAAAGATGACACCAAATAGAATAGGGTACTTTAAAACTTTCCTGCTGAAAAGACCAGAGCTAAATAGAAAATCTGATCTTCAAACACAAGATAAATACAAATACAAGCTACAAAAAGGTAAACAGAAAAGAAAAATCATATTATTCCATAAGGTTAAACTGTTACATCCCTAAAGAGGAAAATGATATTTATAAGTCTAAAGAACTATATATTTATTAGGGAAGTTAGAAGGGGGATATGTAGACAGTGGATGTGGTATGAAGTAGCTTTGAAGTGATGATATAAAAAAATGTAGGAGAAAAAAAAAAAAAAAGAATTGTACCAAAGTAAAGGCTGGAGCAGAATAGATTATGCTTCAATGGAAGTTAAAAAAAAAAAAAAAAGCAGAAGCAGCCATCCTGATCTCAGACAAAGGAAAAGCAAAAATACATCTAATTATTGCCAAAGCAGTATTTAGGGGAAATTTTATATCTAAATGCTTACATAAATAAAGCAAAGAAAGAAGAAATCAATGAACTGGGCATGCAACTAAAAAAGTTAGAAAAAAAAACAAATTTTTAGAAACCCAATTAAATACCAAATCAGAATTTCTGAAAATCAAAGGAGAGATTAATAAAATTAAAAGAAAACTATTGAATATAATAAATAAAATTAAGACCTGGTTTTATATAAAAAACCCAATAAAATAGATAAGCCTTTGGTTAATTTGATATAAAAAAAAAAGCCAAATTACTACTATCAAAAATGAAAAGGGTAAATTCACTATCAAATGAAGTTAAAAATGAAGCAACAAATAAGAGATATTTTGCCCAACTATATATGCCAATAAATCTGGCAATCTAAGTGAAATGGATGAATATTTACAAAAATATAAATCGCCCACATTAACAGAGAGGAAATGAAAAAACCCTATTTTAGAAAAAGAAACTGATTTATCTATCAATAAATTCCCTAAAAACAAAAAAAAAATGTAGGACCAGATGGATTTATCTACAAGTGAATTTGCCCAAACATTTAAGGAACAATTAATTACAGTACCATACAAATTATTTGAACAAATAGGTGAAAAAGTAGTTCTAGTAAATTCTTTTTATGACAAATATGTTGCTGATACCTAAACCAGCAAAAGCCACAACAGAGAAAGAAAATTATAGATCAATTAATGAATATTAATGCACAACTTTTGAATAAAATATTATTAGCAAAGTGATTACAACAATTTATCATAAAGATAAAATACTATGACCAGGTAGGATTTATACCAGGAACACACGGTTGGTTCAATATTAGAAGAACTATCAGTATAGTGAGCCGTATCAATAACAAAATCAAAAAAAGTTATACAATTATCTCAATAAATGCAGAAAAAGTCTTATGCATTTTATTTAAATTCTTAAATTCTTAATTAAAAATATTACAGAGCATAGGAATAATTTTTTAGCAGTAGGATTTTTTTTTTAAATGATAAGCAGTATCTATCTATCATGAAATAGGAATAAGATAGAAACTTTCCCAATTAGATCAGGGGTGAAATAAGCATAGTCATTGTCACCTTTATTATTTAATATTTTACTAGAAAAGTTAGATTTATTCTTCACTTAAGAAGAAAAAGAAATTATTAGAATATACCACAAAGAAACAAAATTATCACTCTTTGAAGATGATATGGTGGCATACTTTTAGGATCAGCCAAAAAATTACTTGAAACAATAACTTCAGCAAAATTGCAGGATACAAAATAAACTACAGCAGTGAGTTACAAAGAGAAACTCCATTTAAAATAACTGTAGATAAAATAAAATACTTGAGAGTCTATCTGCCAAAACAAGTAAGTTTAAGTATAAAAATAAGAACACGATTACTAAACACTTTTCACACAAATAAAGACAGATCTAAACAATTCAAAAAATATCAATTGCTCATGGGTACGATGAGCTAATAAAATAAAAATAACAATATTCATTTACTTATTCAGTCTATAAAAAGTACCACAAAGTTATTTTATGGAGCTAGAAAAAAATAATAACAAAATTAATTTGGAAGAACAAAAAGTCAATACCAAGGGAATAAATGAAAAAAATGCACAGGAAAGTGGCCTAACTCTGTGGAGACTAATAGCAGACAATCTCCAGACAAACCCCAAAGGAGAATATACCCTGGTTCCCATCACACAAGACTCTCCTAGAAGAAATTAGAAAAGATCTTAAAAGAGAGCTAGAAGAAAAATGGGGAAAGGAAAGAGAAGCTCTGCAAGAGAGTATGGAAAAGGTATATAACTCATTAAAAGAAAGATTTGATAAAGTGGAAAAAGAAAACAATTTCCTGAAATATGAAATGGAAAAGGTAAAGAACTCCCAGAGAAACAGAATTTGTGAATTGGAAAAGATAAAGAACTCCCAAGAAAGTAGGATTTGTGAATTGGAAAAAGAAAATAACTCATTAAAAAAAAATTAGTGAAATGGAAAAAAATTCCACAGAGCAAAACACCTCATTTAAAAACTCAGTTGGACATATACAAAAAGAAATTTTAAAAGTTAATGAAGAAAGTAACTCATTAAAAATTAGAATTGAACAAATAGAAATGAACGATTCGTTGAGACATCAAGAATCAATCAAGCAAAACCCAAAACATGAAAATTAGGAAAAAAAAAAAAAAAGTTAAATATCTACTTGGAAAAACAACAGACCTGGAAAATAAATCTAGGAGAAATAAGCTGAGGATTATTGGACTTCCTGAAAATTATGATAAAAAAAGAGCCTAGGCACTATTTTACAGGAAATCATCAAAGAGAACTGCCCAGATGTAATAGAATCAGAAGGTAAAATAGACATTGAAAGATTTCATCAAACACCTTCTGAAAGAGACCCCAAAATAAAAACTCCAAGGAATATTGTGGCTAAATTTCAGAACTACTGATGAAGGAAACACTATTACAAGCAGCCAGAAAAAACAATTCAAATATTGAGAAGCCACAATAAGGATCACTCAGGATCTAGCAGCTTCCACATTAAAGGATCGAAGGGCCTGGAATATGATATTCCATAAGGCAAAAGAATTTGGAATGTAGCCAAGAATAAACTATCCAGCTAAGCTGAGCATTTTCTTCCAGGGAAGAAGATAGACATTCAATGAAACAGGTGAATTCCATTTATTCTTAATGAAAAAACCAGAGCTAAACAAAAAATTTGACCTCCAAATACAGGACTCAAGAGTAGCATAAAAGATAAAAAGAACTCTTGAGAACTATATTTCTGTTACAAGCATACATAAAGAGCATGTGTATAATTTGATTTTACTGTTATAATATAAAAGAAGGGGGAAATAGAAGTGGAAAGGGGATTGTATCAGAAAAAGGGAAAAGAAGAGATAAAAAGAGGGAAATTATATCCCACAAAGAGGTAAAGGAAACCTATCATATCTGAGGGAATTAAGGGAGGGGGAAGAACACTGTGCAATTCTTATTCTCATCAGATTTGACTCAAAGAGAAAATAATAGACATATTTGGTTTATAGAGAAACTACTCTCACCTCATTAAAAAGTGGGAGAGGAAAAGGGAAATGGAAAAGAGTAGTCTAAATAGAAGGGAATACAGAAAAAATAAGGGAAAGGTATAAGAAAGGAAAAGGAATGCAAAGAGGGTGGGAGGGATCCTAAAGAGGGAAAGCTGTGTGAGGCAAGTGGTGCCCATAAGTTTAATACTGGGGATGGGGTGGTAAGGGAGGAAAGAAAAAGAAAAGTATAATCTAGGGATAATAAGATAGCAGGAAATACAGAATTAGTAGGGTTTATATATATATATATATATATATATATATATATATATATATATATATATATATATATATATATATAATAGTTTTTATTTACCAGATATATGCATGGGTAATTTTACAATATTGACAATTGCCAAACCTTTTGTTCTAATTTTTCCTCTCCTTCCCCTCCCCACCCAGATGGCAGGTTGACCAATACATGTTAAATATGTTAAAGTATAAATTAAATACAATATATGTATACATGTCCAAACAGTTGTTTTGCTGTACAAAAACAATCAGACTTTGAAATAGTGTACAATTAGCCTGTGAAGGAAATTCAAAATGCAGGCGGAAAAAATAGAGGAATTGGGAATTCTATGTAGTGGTTCATAGTCATCTCCCAGAGTTCTTTTGCTAGGTATAGTTGGTTCAGTTCATTGCTGCTCTATTGGAACTGATTTGGCTCATCTCATTGTTGAAAATGGCCATATCCATCAGAATTGATCATGATATAGCATTATTGTTGAAGTATACAACAATCTTCTGGTCCTACTCATTTCACTCAGCATCAGTTCATATAAGTCTCTCCAGGCCTTCCTGAAATCATACTGTTGGTCATTTCTTACAGAACAATATTCCATAATATTCATATACCGCAATTTATTCAGCCATTCTCCAATTAATGGGCATCCACGTACTTTCCAGTTTCTGGCCACTACAAAGAGGGCTGCCACAAACAGAATTAGTAGTTTTAATCGTAAATGTGAATGGGATGAACTCTCCCATGAAGTGGAGGCAGATAGCAGACTGGATCAAAAGCCAGAATCCTACAATATGTTGTTTGCAGGAAACACATTTAAAGCAGGGTGATACATACAGAGTAAAGGTAAAAGGTTGGAGCAGAATCTATTATGCTTCAGGTGAAGTAAAAAAAGCAGGGGTAGCCATCCTTATCTCAGATCAAACAAAAGCAAAAATTGATCTAATTAAAAGAGATAAGAAAAGAAACTATATCTTGCTAAAGGGTAGCATAGACAATGAAGCAATATCTATACTAAACATATATGCACCAAGTGGCATAGTATCTAAATTCCTAAAGGAGAAGTTAAGAGAGTTGCAAGAAGAAATAGACAACAAACTATAATAGTGGGAGATCTCAACCTTGCACTCTCAGAATTAGATAAACCACAAAACAAATAAGAAAGAAATTAAAGAGGTAAATAAAATATTAGAAAAATTAAGTATGATAGATCTTTGGAGAAAACTGAATGGTGACAGAAAGGAGTACACTTTGTTCTCAGCAGTTCATGGAACCTCTACAAAAACTGACCATATATTAGGACATAAAAACCTCAAATTCAAATGCAAAAAGGTAGAAATAGTAAATGCATCCTTTTCAGATCACGAAGCAATGGAAATTACATTCAATAAAAAGCCAGGGGTAAATAGACCAAAAAGTAATTAGAAACTAAAAAATCTCATACTAAAGAATAAAAGGGTGAAACAGCAAATCATAGACTCAATTAGTAATTTCACCCAAGAGAATGACAACAATGAGACAAGATAACAAAATTTGTGGGATGCAGCAAAAGCAGTAATAAGGGGAAATTTTATATCTCTAGAGGATTACTTGAATAAAATAGACAAAAGAGAAGATCAATTGGGCTTGCAACTTAAAAAGCTAGAAAAAAGGCAAATAAAAAACCCCCAATCAAATATTAAACTTGAAACTCTAAAATTAAAAGGAGAAATTAATAAAATTGAAAGTAAAAAAAAAAAAAACTATTGAATTAATAAATAAAACTAAGAGTTGGTTTTTTGAAAAACAAACAAACAAACAAACAAAATAGATAAACCTTTGGTAAATTTGATTAGAAAAAGGAAAGAGGAAAATCAAATTGTTAGTCTTAAAAATGAAAAGGTAGAACTTTCCACCAATGAAGAGGAAATTAGAGCAATAATTAGGAGTTATTTTGGCCAACTTTATGCCAATAAATTTGATAACCTAAGTGAATTGGATGATTACCTTCAAAAATATATGCTGCCTAGATTAACAGAAGAGAAAGTAAATAGCTCAAATAGTCCCATTGCAGAAAAAGAAATAGAACAAGCTATTAATTGACTCCCTAAGAAAAAAATCCCTGGTCCCCAGGACCAGATGGATTTACATATGGATTCTACTAAACATTTAAAGAACAATGAACTCCAATGTTATATAAACTATTTGAAAAAATAGGGAATGAAGGAGTCCTACCAAATTCCTTTTACAACACAGACATGGTACTGGTACCTAAGCCAGATTAAGTTGAAAACAGAGAAAGAAAATTATAGACCAATCTCCCTAATGAATATTGATGCAAACATCTTAAATAAAATATTAGCAAAAAGATTACAGAAAATCATCCCAGGATAATACACCATGACCAAGTAGGATTTATACTAGGAATGCAGGGTTGGTTCAGTATTAGGAAAACTAGTAGCAAAATTGACTATATCAAAAACCAAATTAACAAAAACCATATGATCATCTCAATAGATGTAGAAAAAGCATTTGATAAAATCCATCTATTCCTATTAAAAACACTAGAGAGTATAAGAATAAATGGACCTTTCCTTAAAATAGTCAGTAGCATCTATCATTAGTAAGCATCATATGTAATGGTAATAAACTGGAACTATTGCCAATAAGATCAGGAGTGAAACAAGGTTGTCCACTCTCAACATTACTGTTCAATAATATATTAGAAATGCTAGCTTCGGCAATAAGAGTTGAGAAAGAAATTAAAGGAATTAATTAAAGGAGCAGGTAATGAGGAAAACAAATTATCACTCTTTGCAGATGATATAATGGTATACTTAGAGAACCACAGAGATTGTACTAAAAAGTTATTAGAAATAATCCACAACTTTAGCAAATTTGCAGGATACAAAATAAACCCACATAATTCATCAGCATTTTTATATATCACTAACAAAATCCAACAGTTAGAGATACAAAGAGAAATTCCATTTAAAGTAGCTTTGGATAGTGTAAAATATTTGGGAATCTATCTGCCAAGGCAAAGTCAGGAACTATATGAGCAAAATATTTTCCACATAAATAAAGTCAGACCAAACAAATTGGAAAAATATTAAGTGCTCTTGGATAGGATGAGCGAATATAATAAAGATGACAATACTACCTAAACTAATCTATTTATTCAGTGCTATACCAATCAGATTCCCAAAAATCTATTATAATGACACAGAAAAAAAAACAACAAAGTCCATCTGGAAAAACAAAAGGTCAAGACTTTCAAGGGAACTAATGAAAAATAAAATAAAATAAAATGAAGGTGGCCTAGCTGTGGCAGATCTAAAACTATATTATAAAGCAGTGGTCACCAAAACCATGTGACATTGGCTAAGAAATAGACTAGTTGATCAATGGAATAGGTTAGGTTCACAGGACAAAATAGTCAATAACTTTAATAATCTAGTGTTTGACAAACCCAAAGACCTCAGCTTTTGGAATAAGAATTCACTGTCTGACAAAAACTGCTGGGAAAATTGGAAATGAGTATGGCAGAAACTTGGCATTGACCCACATGTAAGACCTTACACCAAGATAAGGTCAAAATGGGTTCATGATTTTGGCATAAAAATGAGATTATAAATAAATTAGAAGAACATAGGATTGTTTACCTCTCAAACCTGTGAAGGAAGAAGGAATTTGTGACCAAAGAAGAATTAAGAGATCATTATTGATCACAAAATAGAAATTTTTGATTATTTCAAATTAAAAAGCTTTTGTACAGACAAAAACAATGCAGACAAGATTAGAAGGGAACCAATAAACTGGGAAAACATTTTTACAGTCAAAGGTTCTGAAAAAGGCCTCATTTCCAAAATATATAGAGAATTGACTCTAATTTGTAAGAAATCAAGCCATTCTCCAATTAATAAATGGTCAAAGGATACGAACAGATAATTTTCAGATGAATAGAAACTATTTCTAATCACATGAAAAGATGCTCCAAATCATTATTAATCAGAGAAATGCAAACTAAGACTACTCTGAGATACCACTACACACCTGTCAGATTGGGTAGGACGACAGGAAAGGATAATGCTGAATGTTGGAGAGGATGTGGGAAAACTGGGACACTAATGCATTGTTGGTGGAATTGTGAATGCATCCAACCATTCTGGAGAGTAATTTGGAACTATGCTCAAAAAGTTATCAAACTGTACATAGCCCTTGATCCAGCAGTGCTACTACTGGGCTTATATCCCAAAGAGATCTTGAAGAAGGATAAGGGACCTGTATGTGCAAAAATGTTTGTGGCACTTCTTTTTTTAGTGGCTAGAAACTGGAAAATGAATGGATGCCTATCAATTGGAGAATGGCTGAATAAGTTGTGGTATAATGAATGTTATGAAATATTATTGTTCTGTAAGAAATGACTAGCACGATGATTTCAGAAAGGCCTGGAGAGATGTACTTGAATTGATGCTGAGTGAAATGAGCAGGACCAGGGGATCATTATATACTTCAACAACAATACTATATGATGACCCATTCTGATGGACATGGCTCTCTTCAACAATGATGAACCAAATTAGTTCCATTTGTTCAATAATGAAGAGAACCAACTACACCCAGCAAAAGAACTATGGGAAATGAGTATGAACCACAACATAACATTTCCACTCCCTCCATTTTTGTCTGCTTGCATTTTTGATTTCCTTCTCAGGTTATTTTTACCTTATTTCTAAGTCCAATTTTTCTTGTGCAGCAAAATAACTGTATGGATATGTATACATATATTATATTTAACATATATTTTGGCATATTTAACATGTATTGGTCTGCCTGCCATCTGAGGGAGGGGGGTGAGGGGAAAGATTGGAATGGGGGGTTTGCAGGAGTTGGTGCTGAAAGATTACCCATGCATATGTGTTAATAAAAAGCTACAATAAAAAAATATTTTAAAAAAGAATCAATTTATTCAATAGCTTCTGCATGTATAATTATTACAGATAAGGAGAGGGATTAGGTGGGACTAAACATATAATTTGACCAGTACAAAGAACTGCCAAATGAGGTCCTGACTGCTGTGACACAGTCATTTTAAATCTTATTAATCCTTTTTTTTACAGGTGAGAAGACAGACTGTGAGGATAAATAACTCCAAAAGGAAGGACTACCACAAGTAAAGCAGCACAGTACCCTAAATCTGAGACAAGAGATGGCATATTTTAGACAAGTCAGGCCATTATTACCTTAGCCACCACCTTCTTTCAGACCAAAATGGTAATAGCCAGGACCTTAAGCTCCAAATCTCTGGGAATATCTATACTTTCCCAGGCCACCATCCCATATTCTCCAATTGAGGGGAGAAAGGACCTGCCATCTTACCACCACCAAGCTCCAACCAAACTGCCACAGACAAGCAGTTAAGAACTTCAAAAAAGCAATGTCCCTCAAATCACTCACCTTGCTTTCAGTCCAACTCCCACAGCCACCATCTAGAACAGCAACTCCTATGAGCTGTGAACCACAGGCTGGCAAGCTAGCCAGCCTAGGTGAATCACAAAGGCACCCTGAGAGACAGGGGGCTGTTAGGATTACTAAGTGAGAACCCAGGCTTCCAAACAAGGGGCCCAAGAGGGAGACACATTACTAAAACAAATCTGATAGTAGATGGAACTGTGGCTCATGAGAAAATCCCTGGTTTTCATTAGTGCAAAGGTCTGGTCTAGCTCCTCTTGTCAGGATAAGCAAAAGTCCTTGCCCCACGTTGGGCGCCAATTGTAATGAGCTGTCGTCTCTAGAAGCTGCCGGATCACTCTCTGGGAAGAGATCTGCTGTGTCTTCTACTCAAATCTCTCCGACAGATTCTTCTTCCTGTAACGAACCGTTGTCTCCAGGCAGTTGCTGTTAACTCTTATCCAGAGAAGTGACTTCCCTTCCTGCAGGAAGCCCCGGTTGTCTCCAGGCAGTTGCTGTTAACTCTTATCCAGAGAAGTGACTTCCCTTCCTGCAGGGAGCCCCGTCAAGCCTGATGCAATGCAGAGTCTTTTCCTTGAATCCTGGCTCTGAATCTCCTCCAGCTCTTATCCTTCTCCAGGCCGATCTGCTCTCTGGGCCCAGTGCTGTCTCTTTTATCCTCCCAGAGAATGGGCGTGGGATAATGCAAGGGCTTCTGGGAAGAACCACCCCAGCCAATGAGCTTGCCCCCTCTATCAAGTCAACCTGAGTTCTCACCTTGTAATTGTCCAGAAAACCTGAGTTCTCACCTTGTCACTGTCCAGACAACCTGAGTTCTCACTTAGTAATCCTAACATCTTCTATTTGGTGAAACAAGCAACTACCACTATCACTCCTTACACTACAGTGCTCAAGACACTGAGCCAAAGAGCTCCTATACTACCCGGACCACCTACATCTCTGCTCACATTCAAGAATATCAGCTGTTTCCAGTCCAGACCTGAAAGCCATCTTCCTGGGATCACATAGAGAGTGAAAATTTAGAAAAGTTTTTTTTTGTTGTTTTTTTTTTAAACCACCAAGGTCCTGTAAAATGATTGCATAGCAGAAATGGATATGGTTTTATCAGTAGAATTAAGAAAACAAAAGATGGGAAATGAATGTAAACTGTTATTTTTACCTTCTGAATCCAATTCTTCCTGTGCAACAAAAAATTCGGTTCTACACACATATATTGTATCTAAATTATACTGTAATATATTTAACATATATAAGACTGCTTGCCATCTGGGGGAGGGGGTTGGGGGAGGAAGGGAAAAAGTCTGAATAGAAGTAAGTGCAAGGGATAATGTTGTAAAAAATTACCCATGCATATGTACTGTCAAAAAATGTTATAATCATAAAATAAAATAAAAAATTAAAAAAAAAAAAAAAAAGAAAACAAAAGAAAGAAAACAAGTATATTACCAAGTATATTATTTTGCTGCATTTTAAGGACCATGAAGCCTTTTCATCTGATTAGCTTCTAAAACTTTATAGACTGTCTTAGTTTCCTATTTATAATCTTAGCACTTAGGAGAATACAAAAGCTTAAAAATCCTTTTTCATATGTTTAAAAGACTTGCACATCATTTAAACTATATCAGACTGCTTGCTGTCTTGGGAAGGTGGTCAGTAAGGGAGGGAAGGAGAAAAATTGGAAACACAAAGATTTACAAAAATGAATGTTGAAAACTATCTTTACATGCATTTGGAAAAATAAATCACTATTAAAAATGCTTTTTAATTCATTCTTTTCTGTAACGTGCTCTCCTGGCAGTTACAATTACTAGTCTGTCCTAGACCCACCAGAGTACCTTTGACCACTGTCCTTTGCAGTGTGAGCTCTACCCGGCTCGCCTCCTCTGAGGCCTTCTAAGGTCTCTGGCCACAATCTCTTGAATCTATAGCTTAGTAACCGGTAGCGCACTCAAGAACAACCACATGTAATCTTAAAAGCCTTTATTATACCTACTCACATAATGCCCTAACTGATGCCCTGACTTGTTGGTTCCCTGGTGAACACCTGGTCAGAAGACCCATGTGTTCACTACCAAAACCCTTACCTCTTTTGGCTACCCATCTTGGCTTGGCCACCCAGGCTGGGGAGCCAGAGTGAAGAGCACCAGGTTAAAGAGGGCGGTTGCTGCCTGCAGTGGGCTTACATAGGGCCTGTGAGGTCACACACACAGCCAATCAGCGAGAGAGTCACCCATTACGAAACTATCTCAATATGGCCAGGATCCCGCCCAAGGGCAGTCCTAATATCCACAGAAATTACTTCTGGGCCTCAATCTCCCGATGCACTGTGTCCGCCCATTTAAAGGGCCCTTACACTTTTCTATAGAAGAGTTCATTTCACAGTTAGCTAAGAATTAGGAGCTAGGTATACTTTTTGTTCCTTCTCATGGCTAAGAATTTAAATTCAAGTCATTTGCCAACATAAAATATCTCATTAATAAATAAACTATCCAAAGATTCTGCATATCCATTTAAAAATATTTAAAGGGCTGTATCATACTCAAAAAGAAAAGTTAATACTAAAAATTTCCATTCATATATTGATAAAAGCAAAAAATACTCATTTCAATAACTTAAATGTACCTCTTATTAATGAAGATGTTATAAATTGATTATTTGTGTTCCACAATAAACAATGTTTATTTTAATCAAATCCTTTTGTAGTTACATAATCAAAAGACATTTCAGATTTATTATTTAAAATTTAAGATTTTCTGAGTGAGACAAGTGGTTGAGAAATACTTCCTTGTGTGACATAAAGGGATAGAAGGCAACATTTTTGGTATTAATATACAAAAGTGGATAACAATGATCATATATCAATCTTGTGACTTAAGCACTTAGTTCATTCTAACATTTGCTTCATTATACTTATTGTTTTTCTTCCAGAAACTGAGAAACTAAAAAAGCAAAAGGAGGCATGAAACTTTTCCCTGGAAAATACAAAAGAAAGTAAGAATAAAAGGTAGGCATAATTTCTTCCATCTCTTCCCTTGCTCCCCCAAATTTCATTAAATATAGATCACTAAAAGAAAACTGGTATATAGTAATAGAAGAAAAAAATTACACATAGTGGAAATAACATGTAAAAAGGGGAATAAATAAGCAATTTTATTTTAACTTATAAACTAGATGTACTTGCTTCTTTTAAAGTGATGCATTTCTAAGGGGCAGCTAGGTGGAGCAGTGGATAGAGCACCAGTCTTGAATTCAGGAGGACCCAAGTTCAAATCTGATCTCAGACACTTAACACTACCTAGCTGTGTGACCCTGGGCAAGTCACTTAACCCCAGGCCCCCCCCCCCCAAAAAAAAAAGTGATGCATTTCTGATACATAGAGGTCAATGGGAATAGCATATGAAAAGGGGAATAAGCTATTTTATTTTAAATTATAAACTGTATATACCTGCTTCTTTTAAGGTGTTGCATTTTTGATATATAGAGGTCCGCAAAACAGGTGCTCTTACGTTATACAGTCTTATCTTCTCAATCCTTGAATCAAAGACCCGAAGAAGAGGATCTTTTTCTTCCCACTGGGACATAATTTTATTATCAACAAAGGTGGCAAACATCTGTGTTTCAATGAAGTGTGAAAGAAATGGCAGATAAGGCTCAGGCTGATCAGACAGAAAAGAAGCCTGTAATGAGATAATTAGGCAATCAGTGAAAGTAGCATTCTTTATTATCTTTTACATCCTAAAAATACCCCTATTATTGAGGTCCTTTTTCAATTACACCTTCTAATCTCAACACAAAAATGCCCTCTGAAATTTCAAAAGCACTCTCAGCATACCTTTCTATGCTTTGTTTTCAATTTATAATCATTTACAACTTTGTCCACTAATACCACATTTCAACATCTCATCTCATGGGAGGAACTTCAAAAACTAAATTCTCAGGTGTTCCATCAATTCAATTACCATACTTTATCTTCCATCCCATCTAAGCTATGACAGGGATAGGTCAAGCACTGATTTTGTCATCACCCATAAATATTTCACTTCCATTTCAGGAATTCAAAAATTCCTTTCTATGGCCATAATCTTCATCTCTCCTTCATGCCCTAGTACTACTAAACCTCTTCTTCAGTTTCACTATGTCTACTCTCTTTATCTAAGTGTTTTCCCAGAGCATCATTCCTGCTCTGGCTATGCTATTCTATTGTCTATCTACCTCTAATTGAACCAATTCAATTCCTCACTATCTTCTCTCAAATTCCTTGTTCCTTTTCCCTAATGCCAATCATACCTGGCTAAACTACAACTCAATTATTCCCATCATCCCTTTGTTTCCACTTATGTCTGCTGAAAAGTTTGATCAAGTCAAATGGACTCACTATAAATTTATGTTATTAAATCTCAAGTGGTTAACAAAGTAATTTTAACTGTTGTTGAATTAATTCTCTATTCCACTCCCAGATATTCCAAATCTTTTTTCCTCATAAGCCTCTCTTCCCAGCTGAGGATCTTACCTCACATATCACTGAAAAAAAATTTTTTAAACAATTTTAATAGTTTCCTCTTCTCATCTCACATTCTTCTGACACCATCCCCATCTCTCTTTTCTTCCATCACTCCAATTTTGATGAAGTGGCCCTTATTCTTGCCAAGAACAAGTATTTTAAATGTATCCCTGATCCTTCTCATTCCTATAGAATTTTGTTTTCCAGTCCCTACTATCATTCCTTCTCTAATCTCTGACCTCTAATTATTAATTCTTTCCCTAAAATTTATACAAACACTCTAAATTCCTCCTAGGATTTTTTTGGGGGGGCTGAGGCAGTTGGGGTTAAGTGACTT
Organism: Sminthopsis crassicaudata; assembly: GCF_048593235.1. NCBI lineage: Eukaryota > Metazoa > Chordata > Mammalia > Dasyuromorphia > Dasyuridae > Sminthopsis > Sminthopsis crassicaudata. Next base: position 239,434,343 of record NC_133621.1, on the reverse strand, counting down.
GCCCAAGGTCACACAGCTAGAAAGTAATGTGTCTGAGACCACATTTGAACTCAGGTCCTCCTGACTTCAGGGCTGGTGCTCCATCTACTGTGCCATCTAGCTGCCCCTAAAACTTTTTTAACTATCAGCCACACTAGTTATAGTCCTATCATTTTCTTTCCTTTTTCAGCTAAATTCCTCGAAAAAGTCATATATTTGGTAGCTCCAATTTTTCTCCTCTTCACTTCTGACTTCACAATTCATCTCAATCTGTTCTATTTATGCTACTGGCAATACAATTGCTATTAACATATTTTTCTAAGTCTTCATCCTTCTTCTGTAACATTTGAAACTGCTGACTACCATCTCTTCCTGGATACTTTGCTCTGGGTTTCTATGATCCTTCTCTTTTAGTTTTTATCCTGCCTATTGTTACTGTTCCTTTTTATCCATACTGGGGCCTTCTCTATCCAATATTCCTTATCTCTTTGATTTTATTAGCTAATATCACAAAGTGTTATCAACTGTCAATTTTCTATATTATCAGAAACCCATAAATTTTTTTCTGCCATATATGTCCATATGCTGCCCCTTCCTGGGAGTAAGACATTTTGAAATATCCCTTTCAGGCTACTACTTAATTTCTGGTAAGGAAATTACCATCCTCTCAGTTATCTAGGGTCACTACTTCAATTATTTTTGACTCCCTACTCTAACTGAATTCAATCAAATACTAAATCTTGTTTCCACCTTCATAACATTCTCACGTCATTACTTCTTGTCATCATTACTTCTTGATTAGACAACAGCAATAGCCTTTGGTTTGGTCTCTTTGCCTCAAATGTCATTCCATATACTCTAATCAATCTTCTACGCAGTGCCAAAGTAAATTTCCTAAAATTCAGATCTGATTATTTTATCCTCTACTTAATAAACTTCAATGGCTCCTGTATATTTTTAAGATCAAATAAAAATTCCTTTAACTTATAAAACTCTTTATCATCCATCCCCTTCTTATTTCTCCTATCATTTTACCCATTACTCCCATTGATGCATCTGGAGTGTTATCATACCAGATTATTTGCTATTTGGCACAGAAGACTCTCCATCTTTATCTACCTTTGCACTGGCTATTTATCTCCATTCCTAGAAAGTTCTCCCTCTTTATTTCTAATCTCTTAGAATTCCTGACTTCCTTAAAGAGTCAGTTGAAATGCCATCTTCTGCAGGGGCTTCTCCCTTTGAGATTACCTTGTATAATGCAAGTATCTATTCTAATGAGATAATATAATATGTAAAATTCAAACCTAAAAGTGCTACAAAAATTTTAGCTATTATTATGATGATGCATTCTGTAATTGAAAGTAAGGGTTGTTTCTATTGATTGATTGTATTTCCAGAACTTGAAGAGTGTCTGGTACAGAATAAATCCTAAGTGTTTAATGAATGATAGATAATATTAAATATTTGCATCTACAGAGATTATCCAAAAAGAATTCTGACAAAGTGAATTTTCAGCTTAAGATTTTATAAAGATTAAAAAAGAATCAACACTCAATTTGATAGGAATTTGTAAATTTTTCCTAGGGATAAATTTCTAAGGTCATATAAATTCTCTCTCTCTTCTTTTTATCAGAATAAAGGAAATAAGCATTAAGAATCTACTATGTGGGGCAGCTAGGTGGTGTAGTGGACAGAGCACCAGCCCTGAATTCAGGAGGACCCAAGTTCAAATTTGGTCTCAGACACTTAACACTTCCTGGCTGTATGACCCTTAGTCACTTAGCCTCAGAAAAAAAAAAAAAAAAAAAAAAAAAGAATCTACTATGTTACCAGGCTCTGTGCTAAACATTTCATAAATTTTATCTCACTTGTGGTTGGGTTAATGGATAATATATCTAATTTGGTCCTTATAATAACCCTATGAGGAGGGTGCTTTTATTATCATTCTCTTACAGATAAGGAAACTGGGGTACATAATAATGTGAGGCCATATTAGGACTCAGGTCTTGACCTCAGGCCCAATGCTCTATTCACTGCATTACCTAGCTCTTTTTATAGAACTGGCAAGATGCCTCAAAATAATGAAGTTCAATGATTAAAAATACAAGATTAAGAAATTCTGAAGTTGGCAACTTTTTCGGGGATTTATGGACTGGTGAAATCTGGCAACCAATAACAGCTTCTTAATCAACAGTTAATGCAAGTGACTGTTATATAAGAAAGTGGAGCAGTAAGTTGATTGGGCACTCTATCCAAAGGTCTTCAATTACTCTTTAATGGAGAAAACCAGTTAATGTGCAGTGCCTGGCACACAGTAGGAGCCTAATAAACAAATCAACTTAGTTTTTCTGTCATCTTTTTTTATATAAATTATCATTAGAAATGTATTAGCTGAATGTTCCATTCATTTCTCACAAAGAGAAACTTTCTTTACTATCAAACTGAGAAAAAAACCAGATTTCATTTAATAAAATTTAACTCTCACAGTAAGTACAGATGATAGAAAAGTCACACAATTAAAAAAATTCAGAATTTACAATGCACAGAATTGTTCTTGGAGGAAAATATGTTAAATTCAAAAGTAAAAAAGTCAAATTTTTACAAATGCAATCTTAACTCTTGTATACAACTTAGCTACTAGGTAAAAATTTGGCAACCACATTGACTCTCCCTGATTGACTCTCCTGAGGCTACTATTTTTGATGACAACTCACCTATACCTCAAACACTATGTTGCTTCCTACTCTTAACTTTTATACTGGGCTAGTTTAGTGGTGAAGAAAATAGTATATTAGTTCAAGCATTAATCTCTGGCAGTGACCATAGAACCACCTCCTTTCATCAGTTAGTAAATAAACATTATTTATTATACGTTAATCAATCTACTACATCTTCCCTCAGCTTCTGTGAGTACAAGGATAACTTTACTGTGGTTGTGTGTGTGTGTGTGTGTGTGTGTGTGTGTGTGTGTGTGTGTGTGTGAATAAGATACTTATATTTTATTTTTTTTTCTCTAAGAAATAAAAAATAGGAAAGGTTTTGGCTATCCAAGTACTCTATTCCTATTTTCATACTCTAGAATTATTATCATTGACCCATACATTTTACCACATTCCCTAATCAAGATGTCTTGCCTCAATGTCTATGGGAACTATTACTACTGCTATACGGCTGGACCTACTTGCTAAATGGGTGAACTCAGGCATGAAGGAAGTCCCTCTATAGTGGCAGGAAAATGTTTATTCCTGTCATCCTAAACTGAATCTCTGAATGCATTTTTTTGTGTAGAAATACTGTTATATGTGATGATTAGGTAGTATAGTAGTATGATATTCATCAATTATACACACATTATGGGTTGAATAGGCAGGCTTTCATGATTTGATTTGACCTATAGGAAAGGTCCTTGAGGACCTATTGATATTAATATTGAGGACCTATAAATATTCAACAGACTTGAAAACTGTGAAATATAACCAGTTGGAAAGTTGGGGATGGCCTACACAGGCAACTCTTAAAGGCAATCAATTTTATTTCTTGAAAAAATTCTACATTGTATCAAATACTGCAATCTAGAGTCTATATTCAAATGAACTTTCTAAATGGGCAGAGCAAGAGAAAAATCTGATTCCCTCCCCCTATACTAAGCTATTAATTTCATCTCTTGAGGATAACATTAAAAAGCTAATATTTTTACTTTGTCAAAGTTCTGCATCTGCTCCCTATTGGTCAGCCATGATTCCATGTCCTGTGCCGTCTGAATCACAAAAGCCTCATAATCAGCAAACATCTGTGTGAAGCGATTGGCAAAGACTTCCCGAAGCTGTACGTTGAGTTTATAGTCTCTCATTTCTTCTTCTTCACACTGTAGTTTTAAGTTCTTTTCAGCCAGAGAGGCAGGAAGGGCCACTTTTTCTACAGTTACACCTGTCCTCTTGGTTAGAGCTTGAAGACGGGCTATAGTTTCATTGCCTTTCAGTAATTCATACATGTGGATTGTGTTTGTAGAGACATTTCCATTCTTTTTATCACTAACCAGGTCCTTCAGAACCATATTCTTAAATTTAATGCTGCTTTCATTGCAGTGTAGGCTGCTCTCAGGAGAAATTCCAAACTGAAGGAGAACTTCAGAGATTTCCTGGATAAAATCTAGTTTATTTGGGAACTGTGGAAATTCTTCTGGAAGCTCAATAAAGTGATTATCAATGTCCACAAAGCACAAATTTGCCTAAAAGGGAAAAAAAATGTCATCATCAAAATTCACTTCTTTTTAAATGTAAGAACTGTTAAAACTGTGAAAACATCAAGATTATGTGATCAGTCTTGCCTAATAATAACATGCAACAAAAGGAAAAACCCTATGTCTTTCATTTCAACACTCCAGATATCAGTGTCCTGAATCTCTACTGCCTTTTCTATATGCCTTTTGTGTAATTCTAGTACTAAATCAATGATTCTTAACCATTTTTATGTCATATACCCTTTGGATATACTGGTTAATTCTACCAACCTCTTATCAGAATAATGTTTTTTTTTTAAAGCTTTTTATTTTCAAAACATATACATGAATAATTTTTCAACATTAACCCTTGCAAAACTTTGTGTTCCACTTCTCCTCCCTTTTCCCATCCCCTTTCTTAGATGGTAAGTAGTCCAATTAATGTTAAACATGGTAGAAATATGTTAAATCCAATATATGCATATATATTTATACAATCATCTTACTTCACAAGAAAAAATCAAATCAAACAGAGAAAAAGTGAGAAAGAAAATAAAATGCAAGCAACAACAACAAAAAGAGTGAAAATGCTATGCTGTGATCCACACTCAGTTCCTACCGTTCTCTCTCTGAGTGTAAATGGCTCTCTTTATCACAAGATCACTGGAATCATCTCATTGTTGCAGTAAGCCAAGTTCATCAGAACTGATCATTGTATAATCTTGTTGATGCCATGTACAATGATCTCCTGGTTCTGCTCATGATGAAGCAAGAAGGAAACTGTTCCCTTTACTGAAGCTGTGTTCCCTTTAAGATTATCACTCTGAGATTGTGTCCCCTATTCTAATCTCAGAGATCAGGATCTCCTAGGCTCCAAGGAATCTAGAGACAGGGCCCATCCTTCAATTGAGAAATCCTGCTCTGATCAGCTCAGGCTGTCCCAGTTCCCACCAAGGTGCACATATAATAGTTTCCCTCAGCTAAACTCCTTGCAGATAGCCCAAGCAATATGCTAGGACCCTGCCACCTGAGCATTTCTCAGCACCAAAATTCCATTTCTCAATAGGACATTTCTCAATAGTCTCGTAGCAAACTGATTTCTATCCAACAATAAATTTTCATTTTGCAATAAATAATTCAGGAATAAGTGAATTTTTTCACCTTTAAACTTGCAGCCAATTAAAAGGAGACACAGCCTCATCACCACCAGGAATTGAGGGGATTAAAACCTCATCATTTTTGGTTCTCTTACCAGAAAGTCCCGGAGATCTGCACAAGGTTTTCACTCCCCCCCCCCCACTTTCTGTAGTGGATATCTAGACACGTGGGTTTGGGATGTTGGAGCCCTGGCTCAAGCAGTATTTTCCTAGGGAAAATACCTGTGTTCTTTGACAAAAGGCCTCCTTTTGTCGCACTCTTGTCTCCAGAGGTGAATAGAGATGAGATGCTATAGGATTTGGCGAAAATTAAAGCTTTTTCCTGTCCAAAATGAAGCAGAGACCAATTTGGCTTGAGAAAAATCCCCTAACTGGAAAGCTTAAGATGCTTAGATTTTGCTGGAAGGGAATCAGATTCCCTCCATTTAGCCTTCCTGGCTGATGAGTGCATCTCAAGGCACTCCCTAAATTTCTTTTTCTCTCAATTGACCTGAACTCTGGACCTTCCAGCTTTTCCAGGATTCTGATTTTAAGCTCTGCCCTTGGGCAGAAATGGGGAGATACACACAAAGCCAACCTCCCCCCCTCCCACTCCAAAGAGAAACGTGGCCATTTCTCTGAGGACCCCACACAACTTTCTCGGGGGTCCAAGGCCGGCACCCTCTTTGATCTGTCTTGGCAAGATAAATGGAGAATCTTGAGTTCTCAAGATTCTCCCACTCCGCTGTTACATATAGCTGTTGGAGCCTTTAATGACAGGAATCAGGCTGTAGCGGAGGAGAAAAGTCACAGAATTAAAGTGAGATTTGGAGACATCTCTTTACTCGTGGCTGCTACTCCTGGGAACCACAGGGGTTGAGCCGTCTCCCCAATGCCCTGTTCTCCAGCAGAAGTTTAGGGCTTGGTTGCAACAGCAGAACTCTCGCTATTCCCGAAAGTGGCCAGGTAATAACATTACACTTCTTTCTTCTTCACTCTTACTCTGCAATGCTGGTTTCTCCTCCCTTTCCCCCCATAGAGTGGGGATTGCAGAGGAATTCTTCCTTGCCAGCTTCATAACCTGTTATTTAAATATTCCTATCCTGTTCCCTTATTGGAGTAGTATTTAGTGGGGAGACTGGGGACTCAATCTTATTTTTTCAAACCTCCAGAAAAAATTTTCAACCAACTTTAAATTGCAAGGTTAAGAGAAGTTTACCTGCAGTCTGGACAAGCAGGGCCACGCCCATCCCAAACTCTGTCTCTTAAAAGAGCCCTAGCTTCCAGCCCTCTCAGGAAGCATGCTTAACCTATACATTTTAAAACCGGGTTTGATTTCCCTGATTTGGTCATCCTGCCTTAGAGCAGTGGCTCTTGTCATACTCCTTTTTAATTGAACTCCCCACTAGGTCCACAGCATTTCATCCTTAATCCTGCAACCCTGTTTCCCTGGAAATGGGGATACAAAGGCAGATTATTCTGTGGGGACTCTCACTGGCAACCTAGAGGCTGAATCATTGCCTCCTGGGATTTCTGCCCTAACCAGAGTTTTAGAACTGGGGAAGGGAATGAGAGTTAACATCTGCATGCTCATGGGGCTGTCTGGAAAAAAGGGGGATTCCAAACTGCTTTTGGTTTTTGCTAACACTTCTGAAAACCTCTGGGCACTTGTTTAAACCTGCCTCCTTGTGGAGAGATAAACAGCCTACTTTTTGTTCCTAATATATTCTCTCCTATTTTTCTTGATTGGCATTCTATACCCCTGCCAGCAATTAAAGGTCTGACTTTTCTGTAGACTCCAACTCTGGCCAAAGTCCATTAGGAAAAGTCCATTGGGAATAATGGTAGAGGAATTTGGCAATTGGTCATTTCAAAATTCTAAAGCATTCAATTAAATTGGGGAGGATCATGCAGAGAGTTAAGAGAGAGTGAATGAAGATAGCTGGAGCTCTGTGGGCAATATTGTTAGGTAGGCTATCAGCATTCTTAAGGCAGCCCACAGATGGGACCTGATGCATTTTCTGCAAAAAGACCCCATTCCCAAATGTCATCATCTCAACCCTGGATGATACTCCACTTTTAATCTCTGCTCCTGAGATGTTTTTTCTGGGCTTTAAGCTTCCGATTTTCAACTGCCTTTCAGCCTGGAGAACATGGGACAACTGATTGGGACACACAACACACAACCAGATGCTATGCTGCTGTTTTCAGATTTCACACCCCCCCCTCCTGGCTTGAACCCTTAATATCTCTGCAACCCTTGTGAGCTTGAAGTAACTACATGACATTGAGATCCTGGTCCTTTTTCCCCCAAATGGATTTGGGTGTTAACTGCTTGTGATAGGGACGAAGGAGGAAAACCGTTCCCTTTACTGAAGCTGTGTCCCCTTTTCGGATTTCAGAGATTAGTATCTCCTATGCTCCTAGAAGTCTAGAGAGAGGGCCCATCCTCCCAGGATGAGAGAAGTAACACTATTCAGGGGCAAATCAACTCTCATAGAAATTCTAAATTCTCATTCAATTGAGAAACCCTGGTCAGATCAGCTCAGGCTATCCCAGCCCCGACCAAGGTACACATATAACTGCTTCCCTCAACTAAGCTCCTTGCAAATGGCCCAAGCAATTTGCTAGGACCCTACCAGTGCCAAAACTCCATTTCCCAATAGGACTCTGACACAATAGAAGTCAATCTCTTAGCAAACTGAGTTCTATCCAACAATAAACTTTCATTTTGCAATTAATAATTCAGGAATAAGTGAATTCTTTCACTTTTAAACCTACAGCCAATTAAAAAGGGATTTTTAACAACTTTATTATTGCCACTAACCTCATCACCACTGGGAATTTGAGGGGATTAAAACCTCATCAATTTCACTTAGCATCAATTATGTAATTGATTTACAATTACAATCAATCACACAAGTCTCTCCAGGCCTCTCTGAAATCATCCTGCTGACTGTTTCTTCCAGAACAATAATAGAATAATATTTTTAAATACAAAAGTGAAATACATAGGTCATAAAGGAAATAAACTGATTTGAAGAAGTATCAAAATATTAAAATAAAGTTGTGATATAGGAATATATCTACAGTAATTTCTAAGAGTGTAAAAGCTATTTCAAGATATATACAACTGCAATGTGATATGAAAATGTCTATGATTTTGATTGGTGATAAAGTAACAAATACTAGTAATACTATTGTAGCTTGTTGCCTATATTCAAAATTGAAGGAAATGCTAAGTATCCATTAAAGATTAGTGGATGATAAAGATAAAAATTTTTATTTATTTTCTCATCCAAGTTGATGGAAATCCTAAAATCTGTCTACAGAGCCCAGTTTTAAGAATTTTTGTGCTAGACTATAACACAGAAATACAGAATGTATTACCAGAATTGGCAAATAATAGTTCACATTTATATATCTTTTCCAATTGTGAAAATTGTGAAATGTTTACATGTTAGTTCATTTGATCCTAACATGGTGAAGTAGTTGATTCAAACAATATTATTTCCATTTGATCAATGAAGAAATTGTGGCTTAGAGGGATCAAGGAACTTATATATTAATAATTTAAAATCTATTCAGACTTTACTTTGTGAAGAGCACTGTATTAATACGGCAAAATAGGCTTGTGAAAACCAAATTGATTGTTAAATTTTCATAAGAAATAGGCAAATACTAAAAACCAGGGTTTGATTTTTATTGTTTTGTCAATGTCTATGAATGAGACTGATTGGATGAAGTTTTCTCAGTTTGAAACTACTACTAAACAACTAAACTACTAAAGGTCTTATACCTTAGGCTATAATCATTCCCTCTAAATGTTTGATGGGATAAAGGTCTTTATCCATTTTAGACATCATTAGAATATCAGGAGCCTCTCCAGTACCTCCCTCCTAGGTGCCTGCCTCCATTATGTCATCTTCATCCTATGTTCCTCCCCCCATTAGATCATCTCCTTCCAGGTACCTCCCCCATTATGTCATTGTTCTTGTAACCCTATAAAAGAATCTTGTATCTGACATTCACGGCTGGATTCTTGCAAACTATAGTCTCATTGACCCCTGGGACCAAACCACGGATCCATTTGGTCCCAGTAAATCTGTCCCCATTTAATAAATTATTAAATTGTTCTCTAATCTCTATCTTGCTCAGTTTCTCGGGCCTTACATTTTTTTCCTGAAGACGTTTCTGATTAATTTGGGAAAGGAGATCTAGCACCTGTCCCACACAACTAGACTTGGTGAAAAGAAAAAAATGTTAATATAGATTAAACTTAAAAAATATATTGTGAATATATACACACACATATACAATCATATATATATATATATATGCATATTTTTGGAAACAACTGTTAAACATTTACTCACTTATCAATGGAATTATCAATCTAATAAAAAGATAAGACAATAATACTAATAACTAAAATATAAAATATTACATTTGAGGGTGATCAGAGATTTTCTGAAATAGATAGCTTTTAAATTGGACTTTTTTAAAAAAGGAGAGAAGTTTAAAAGACAAAAAAAGATAAAGTACTCTATTCCAAAAAAAGGGAACAACCAGATAGTTTAGTTCCAGAATCATAGATTTAGATCTGGGTTTAAAGATGAGAAAACTCAGGTTTCTAGCAATTTAACAACTTGTCCAAGTAGAATGTGGAAAAGCTAGAATTTGAACTCAAGTCTCTGGCTTAAAATCCAGGGTACTTGCCACTACATTGTGTAGCCCATGTTTTATTGGAGAAAAGAGAAAGGAGCAGAGAGCAATCCAGCTTGTTTGAAGCATAAAGAATTTAGAGGAAAATAATATAAGAAAAAATAAAAACAGAAAACCACTAAAGATTATTGAACAAAGGATTATGTAGAAGGCCAGTGGGTCCATGCCCTTGATGGCTTAACCATCTCTCTAATAATTGTAAAGACATATTGGGTAAAAATCAGGATAAACTTGGTGGAAAATTCATGCAATAGAAACAAGGCATCTTAAATATACTATTTACCCCTTAAAAATGACCTAAGGACGTACTTGAAGTATAAGTATATCGTACATTAGTATGATAATTTCTGCTATTTACTAGTCTGTTTGAATAGTATTGATAAAACATCAGGTATTTACACAATTCTGCTGATATTGATGAGCATCACAATTAGGCTATCTACAAGGCTGTAGATAAAACATCTTAGTATCTATGGTTGGGATGGATACTGAAAAGTCAAAGTATGGAATGTGCATTAACTCTGGAGGGATAATGATATCAACTAGAGCTAGCTAGTAATGTTGTTACTCTAGCCTAAAAGATTTATTAAGCTGGCATTCAGATTAATAAAATGAAGACTACAAAGCATATCTTCCAGCTGGCCTCAGGTACCTACACTCTCGGTTTTCACAGAAGCTAGACTTCAACAGGACTAGTTTAAGCAGAACTATCCTTAAGAAAAGATATTCTGTGAATAGTGTGGATTAAGGAAAGGAAAAAAGTAAGGGTGGAAGAGTCTAAAGGAGGTTAGTGGAAGGAAGCATGTGCTTACAAAGGCCCAGGTCATACAAAGGATAGGATGTAGATGCTAGGAAACATTTAGATGGACATATAATATAGGTAGATGGAGCTATGGCTCTATTACAATATCTAAGGACCTTTCTTAGATTATTTTCTAAATGCAACTCTAAACAATGCAATTAACTTATATTTTCCTTGGTTTCCTCACATATAAAATAAGTTGCGAAAATAAAATGAGATAGTGATTCATAAAGTATTTTACAAAATTAAAGCATTATATAAATGCAAGCTACTGTTATTATCTAGAAATTCAGACTAGAGTGAGTTAAAGAGTTGGGAGTTACACAATTGATGGATGGCTAAAAGAGACAAAAGAGAAAAAAGTCAAGGTTAGACCCAAAGAAATAATTAAGGAGCTACTTATAAAGACTGAGTAGGTACAGTTAAAGGTATAGGAGGAACACCAAGAGAATTATTATCCCTCTGAAGCTAAGAGAACATATGTAAGACAGTTAGCCAAGAGTGTGAAAAGATGCAAAGAACTGGGTGTGGGGGGAGGAAGCAAATGGATTTGGCAATCAAAAAATCCTTGGTTATCCAGGAGCACTGATTTACAGAATTAAGACTCTAATTAGGAACTAAATTTCAGTGCTACATATTTTTAGACTTTATTAATAAGGATGTCTAGATACTCAAAGTTTTTGAGAGTTTCTGAATTACTAGATTTGGGGTGGAAGTTTAGAGAACTAATCTCCCATCTTAGAGAGGTTCTTCAAATTGAAAGAATTCTTCCCATCTTGAATGTGACCCTCATGAATGAGAAATTTGATATTTCTTTTAAAAAATGATACTTCTTCAAATTATAAATTAATTAAGCTATGAGATCAGGTTTCTATTTTCCCCTGTCTTTCCTCATTGGCGAATCATTCCCAGAATATGGGGAGGGGGAGCAAGTCAGAAGAGTGTGGAGCAAAATGACTCAGCCCTTATCTTTCATACACTGAAAGCCCCTCTGAGGGTCAGTAAAAGGAATTTTTTGAAAACTGTCACCCTAATCTGGGGGAAGGGTGGTCATGGATCTCAAACTCTCCCAGAAGCTAAGTAATCTCATTCAATTCAATTGGAAATCTTGGCCACGGGCATAATCACCATCCTCTATTGAAAGGTCCCTAGCTCAGGGCAGCAGAAAAACACAATAAAATTGAATGCTATGTGCCCAGACTTTTGCAAAAGTCCTAACAGGAGTTTGCCCACTAAGAAAGCTGTTTTCTTATTAAGAGAGCTGCAGGAAGAAATGGACAACTATAACAGTGTGAGATCTCAACCTTGCATTCTCAGAATAAGATATCTCAAACCACAAAATAAGTAAGAAAGAAGTCAAAGAGGTAAAATAGAATACTATAAAAGTTAGGTATGACAGATCTTTGAAGAAAACTAAGCAGAGACAGAATGGAGTACACTTTCCTCTCAGCAGTTCATGGAACCTATACAAAAATTGACCATATTTATTAGGACATAAAAACCTCAAATTCAAATGAAGAAAGGCAGAAATAGTAGGTGTATCCTTAGTAAATGTAAATGCATCAGATCATGAAGCAATGAAAATTACATTAAATAAAAAGCCAGGGGAAAATAGATCAAAAAATAATTGGAAACTAAATAATATCATCCTAAAAAATGATTGGGTGAAACAGCAAATCATAGACATAATTAATAACCACCCAAAAAATTATAATAATGAGACATCATACCAAAATGTGTGGGATGCAGCCAAAGTGGTAATAAGGGAAATTTTATATCTCTAGAGGCCTACTTGCATAAAATAGAGAAAGAGGTCAATGAATTGGGCTTGCAACTAAAAAAGCTAGAAAAGGAGCAAATTAAAAAACCCCAGTCAAACACTAAACTTGAAATTCTAAAAACAAAAGAAGATATTAATAAAATTGAAAGTAAAAAAAACTATTGAATTAATAAATAAAACTAAGAGTTGGTTTTATTAAAAAAAAACCAACAAAATAGATAAACCTTTGTAAATCTGATTTTAAAAAGGAAAGAGGAAAATCAAATCAAATCAAAAATGAAAAGGGAGAACTCGCCACTAATGAAGAGGAAATCAGAGCAATAATTAAGTTATTTTGCCTAACTTTATGCCAATAAATTCAATAACATAAATGAAATGGAAGAATACCTTCAAAAATATAGCTTGCTGAGATTAACAGAGGAAGAAGTAAATTGGTTAAACAGTCCTATTTTAGAAAAAGAAATAGAACAAGTTATTAATCAATTTCCTAAGAAAAAATCTCCAGGACCAGATGGATTTACATGTGAATTCTACCAAACATTTAAAGAACAATTAACTCCAATGTTATATAAACTATTTGAAAAAATAGGGATTGATGGGGGTCCTACCAAATCCCTTTTATGATACAGACATGGTACTGATACCTAAACCAGGTAAATTGAAAACAGAGAAAGAAAATTATAGACCAATCTCCCTAATGAAGATGTTCCCTAATAAACATTGATGCAAAAATCTTGAATAAAATATTAGCAAAAAGATTGCAGAAAATAATACACCATGAACAAGTAGGATTTATACCACAAATGCAGGGCTGGTTCAATATTAAGAAAACTATTAACATAATTGACTATATCAATCACCAAATTAACAAAAACCATATTGATGGGGGTTGAGGTCCCTTTAAGATTCCTTTCTAATTGTCCAACCCATGGCTGACCTTGATTCACAAATCCTGGTCAAAGGCACCCTTTGAATATCAAGGCCCACCCCCCCACCATCAGCTCAGCTTCCCCCAGCCCTCACCTGATCTGAGCTAACTGAAAAGCCCACCAAGAACTTAGGGGTACCGCCTATCATCTTCTAGGTATAAAAGAAACAAGCCAGAACGCCCTCTTTGCAGGAACCCTCCCAGCCAACACATGTAAGGGCCCTGGTGTCTTTGTAACTGAACTTTACTTCCAAATTCCTACAATAAACCTTTTATTTATCAACCTAGGTTTTCGGGCCTGTAAATTCATTTTACAGGGGACACTGCACCTCATGGGATTATGTGCCGAGAAATGGGGTTCCCCCTTTCCTTTCCCTCATTAATATGATCATCTCAATAGATGCAAAAAAAAGCATTTGATAAAATCTAACATCTATTCCTATTAAAAACACAAGAGAGTATAGGAATAAATGGACTTTTCCTTAAAATAGTCAGTAGCATCTATCTGAAACCATCAGTAATCATCATATATAATGGTATTAAACTAGAATCATTCCCAATAAAATCAGGAGTGAAACAAGGTTGCCACCACTATCACTATTACTATTCAATATTGTATTAGAAATGTTAGCTTTGGCAATAAGAGATGAAAAGGAGATTAAGGGAATTAGAGTAGGTAATGAGGAAACCAATTATCACTCTTTGCAGATGATATGATGGTATACTTAGAGAACCCCAGAGATTTTACTAAAAAGATATTAGAAATAATCCTCAACTTTAACAAAGTTGCAGGATACAAGATAAATCCACATAAATCCTCAGCATTTTTATACATCATCAACAAAATCCAACAGCAAGAGATACAAAGTGAAATTCCATTTAAAATAATAGTACAAAATATTTGGGAATCTATCCACCAAAGGAAAGTCAGGAACCATATGAGCAAAACACTTTCCATACAAATAAAGTCAGCTTTAAATAATTGGAAAAATATTAAGTGCTCTTGGATAGGCTGAGTGAATATAATAAAGATGACAATACTACCTAAACTAATCTATTTATTTAGTGCTATACCAATCAGACTCCCAAGAAACTATTTTAATGACTTAGAAAAAATAACAAAATTCATACGGAAGAACAAAAGGTCAAGAATTTCAAGAGAACTAATGAAAAAAAAAAATCAAATTAAGACAGTCTAGTTGTACCTGATCTAAAACTATATTTTAAAGCAGCGGTCACCAAAGCTATTTGATATTGGCTAAGAAATAGACTAATCAATGGAATAGGTTAGGTTCACAGGGTAAGATTGTCAATAACTACAGAAATCTAGTGTTTGATAAACTCTTTTGAGATAAGAATTCACTGTTTGACAAAAACTGCTGGGAAAACTGGAAATTAGTATGGCAGAAACTAGGCATAGACCCACATTTAACACCACATACTAAGATAAGATCAAAATGGGTCCAAGATTTAGGCATAAAGAACGAAATCATAAATAAATTGGAGGAACATGGGATGGTTTACCTCTCAGACTTGTGGAAGAGGAAGGAGTTTGGGTCCATACTTAACACCGTACATCAAGATAAGATCAAAATGGATTCATGATTTAGGCATAAAGAACAAGATTATAAATAAATTAGAAGAACATAGGAGAGTTTAGGAGAGTTTACCTCTCAGCCTTGTAGAGAAGGATGGAATTTGTGACCAAAGACGAATTAGAGATCATTATTGATCACAAAATAGAAAATGTTGATTATTTCAAATTAAAAAGCTTTTGTATAAACAAAACTAATGTAAACAAGATTAGAAGGGAAGCAATAAACTGGGAAACCATTTTTACAGTTAAAGGTTCTGATAAAGGCCTCATTTCTAAAATATATGGAGAATTGACTCTAATTTATAAGAAATCAAGCCATTCTCCAAATGATAAATGGTCAAAGGATATGAATAGACAATTTTCAGATGATGAAATTGAAATTATTTCTACTTATATGAAAGGGTGTTCCAAATCACTACTGATCAGAGAAATGCAAATTAAGACAACTCTGAGATACCACTACATACCTGTCAGATTGGCTAAAATGACAGGAAAAGATAGTGACAAATGTTGGAGGGGGTGCAGGAAAACTGGGACACTGATGGTGGAATTGTGAACGGATCCAGCCATTCTGGAGAGCAATTTGGAATTGATCCAGCAGTGTTACTATGGGCTTATATCTCAAAGAGATATTAAAGAAGGGAAAGGGACTTGTATGTGCCAAAATGTTTGTGGCAGCCTTTTTGTAGTGGCTAGAAACTGGAAATTGAATGGATGCCCATCAATTGGAGAATGGTTGGGTAAATTAGGGTATATGAATTTTATGTAATATTATTGTTCTGTAAGAAATGACCAGCAGGATGAATCCAGAGAGGCTTGGAGAGACTTACATGAACTGATGCTGAATGGCATCAACAGAACCAGGAGATCATTGTACACTTCAACAACAATACTCTATGAGGATGTATTCTGATGGAAATGGATATCTTTGACAAAGAGAAGATTGATCAATGATGGACAGAATGAGTTACACCCAGAGAAGGAACACTGGGAAATGAATGTGGACTATTGAAAGGTCCCTAGCTCGGGGTAGCAGAGAAATTCAATAAAATCGAATGCTCAGCACCCAGACTTTTGCAAAAGTCCTAAAAGCCCTAATGGGAGTTTACCTGCTAAGAAATCTGTTTTCTTAGTGTAACAAACCCATTCTTGCCACAAACCTTGAGCCTGTATTCACTGGGATTTGAGAATTCTTTCACAAAGTCTGTGGAATGGCCAGGGAATCCCATTGCTATCAGATTCTCAACCCTTGTTTCTCACACCTCAACAAAATGCCTTTGTTTAAATTTGAAACTATGTGTTATTTCCTCATTCGCTTTTTTTTTCTTTTTTTTAGTTTTCGAGCTTAGAATGTAAGGTCACATTTTGGTTAACATTGTGTCAGGGAACCCATTTATTGCCCTTTCTGTCCATGGTCAGGGACCTCACTTTCACCCCTCTATATGATAAGAGTGACTGTCCACAAGATAATGAATAAATGGAATAAATTTACTAGGAAAAACTCCAACAATTTGCATCCACAAATAGTAGGTCCACTAAGTGTGGACCATGACATAGTATTTTCTTTTTTTTTTTTTTTTTTTGTTACTTGTTTGCATTGTTTTTTTTTCTCATTTTTTTCTTTTTCATCTGATTTTTCTTGGTCAGCATAATAATTGTGGAAATATGTATAGAAGAATTGCACATGTTTAACATATATTGCATTATTTGACCTTTAGGGGAGGGAGTGAGGGGAGAGAGAAAAAAATGAAACTCAAGGTTTTGCAAGGGTGAATCTTTAAAACTATCTCAGCATATGTTTTGAAAATAAAAAGCTTTAAATCAAAAAAAAAAAAAAGAAAAAGAAAAAGAAGAGAAAAACTCTAATAAGTAATTTTATCACTTCCTAGAATTTGAAATAAAATGGTTGACTTTAGAAAAGGGAGCTTAAATTGATTTTGGGGGTATGTGGGGATTTATTTGTGATATTCTTAACTATTATTACCACGTATGCATTTCTTTATGTGACTAACAGATAAGCCTTAGCCCATGTCCATGAGAGAGAAGCAACAACAATAAGTGAAATCTGCAGGTAATCCATAAAAATAGTTTAAACTCTGTGTAGCATCAAGCTATTTCATAAATTACTAAAAAGTGATAACTTTATGTTTTACTTTCATTCTACAAGCTCTACTTTCATTCTACAAGCTCTTCTTTCATTCTCCTTTGTCAAGAAGAAATGACTAAACAGTGAAATGCTGAAAAGGTAAATAACAAAAGAAAGGAAGAGGAATCAGAACATATTCAAACTAGATAATTTACTTTAGAAAAGAATAAGAGATTCATAAAATTTGAGACCTTAGGAAGCATCTAATCCAACCTATGCCAGGAAGAAATCACTATGATAATATATCCAAAGATTGGTCACCTGTTTTTGCTTAAAATTAAGGAAGGACACCCACCCACCATTTTCAAAGCACCTATTCTGTTCTGG
Organism: Sminthopsis crassicaudata; assembly: GCF_048593235.1. NCBI lineage: Eukaryota > Metazoa > Chordata > Mammalia > Dasyuromorphia > Dasyuridae > Sminthopsis > Sminthopsis crassicaudata. Next base: position 239,416,701 of record NC_133621.1, on the reverse strand, counting down.
TCAGCTCTAACTATTGAGTTTTTCTTAACATCAAAGCCTAAAGTTGTCTCTGCAACCTCTTTCCATTGCTCTCATTTTGCCCTTGGGAGACAAAGGAGAAAAAAAAAATTAATGTCTTTTTTAACATGACTGAACTTTAAGTACTTGAAAACTGCTATTATTTCCCCAGAAATAGGCTATGAAGGAATTTTCTAGTTCACACCTCAGAATTATTTGTCATTTTAAAACTGTGATATCTAGAACTGAACAAAATAATTCACATGAAATCTGATGTAGAAAAAGTACCTTCCCCTTCAATTCCACCTCCCGTTCTTCCTGGAAATTTTGCTTCTGTTGAGACAGCTAAAAAAATCACATAAATAAACAAGCACTTCTCAAGAGAAGAAATATAAAGTATCCACAACTATGTGAAAAAATGTTCCAAATGATAAGATTTAAATGGAAGAACAAAAATGCAAATTAAAAGAACTCTAAGCTTCAATATCATAATTTAAAAAAAAAAGGTGACAACTGTTGGAGAGGATAAGAGAAAAAAGGCACACTAAGCACTAGGGTTCGTAGAACGATAAAATGGTCCAGCTATTCTGAAAATCAATTTGTAAGTATACCCCATATAACACTAACTATGCATATATCCCTTTGCAAAACCCAGTAATACCGCCATGTCGGAATATACCTGAAAATTGAGAAAATCAAACTGACTCTTTTCTGTTAATTGCTTTCATTTTGTATAACCACCAAGATTTTATATAATCTCCTAAATCATGTTCCACTTGTATCTGAGTCAAGTTTAGAAGTTCAATTTTCCTGCTAATCACTGTTGCATAGAAGAGGACAATATGATACTATGTTGGAAGGTATTCCTAAACTCAATTGTGATGTCCCCCAAAGAGATTAAAAAAAAGGTAGCAAAGAACTAAGAGAAATAACAAAAGAGATAAATTCTGAGAAACATTTAATAAGACCTGAAAAGTAGTCAGCAGAATTAGAAGCACAAATTATAAAATAACTGTAACATTCACCTTCCAAGATATGTTTCTGAGTCTCTAGACCTTGATAGCATGCTTCAGCTGCCTTCTCACCCTGGAACTTCTCTCAGTGCCTGTGACTCCCATCCTCTCCACACTATCCCTCAAATATTCCTCCTTTTTCATCCCTTCTCCTATCTGTGATTTCCTTTCAGGGCCTCCATTTTGTGAAGGAATCCAAACTGTCTATCCTTCACCATATCTCTCCTGGCCAACCTTACCACCCGATTTTTAGGGTTTTTTATGTTTTACTTTAGAATTTAAACTCCCTGATGGCAGGAATTATCTTTCTTTTGCTTGAGTTTACATCCCAAGTGTTTAGTACAATGCTTAGCATATAGTAAGTAGTTGTCCAGCTGTTCCATTGTGTTCATTTCTTCATAACACTGTGGATCATACAGTCCATGGCATTTTCTTGGCAAAGATATTGTAATGGTCTTCCATTTTCTTCTCCAGTGAATTAAGGCAAAAGGAATTTAAGTGATTTGCTCAGAGTCTAGTAATTGTTTGAGGCCATATTTGAACTTAGATCTCTCTGACTCCAGGCTCAGAACTCTAGCCACCTAGTTGCTTCAACATGTATTCAACATAATCAATAATTATTTACTACCCACCTATTAAAATAGTGTAAAGAAAAAACAACTTTGAAAGGTTTAAGGACTCAATCAATTATATTCCCAACTATGACTACAGAGAAGAAGTTAGTGTCAGTAATGCTCCTGCCCCTCCCTGCAAAAAATGTCACTGAAGCATTTTTTTTTAATGCATCAAACAGAAAAATTCAGAGGGAAATGTAAACAAGATAACTTCCAAACTAAGTTAAATATATTTAAGAATATGATCTGATTTGTGATTTCATAAATAATCTTCTGTTTTTTATAAATGGAAGTATTGTTTATCAAATTCAGAATACATTAAAATAGGGATGTAATGGGCCAGAATTCTGGAGAAATGTACTTGAAACAAGGATTCTTACAAGGTATTAACTCAGTGGAATTGATAAGACAAAGGTTATCTAGTTTATCGTGTGAGTTCTCTAGTTCAGTATGATTGAGGTCTTAACTCAGTGGAATTAAGATAATGATTCTCTAGTTTACATGTACTTAGTACAATTTTGGCTCATTACATAGGGACATATATCTACATGCAGATATAAATATATATATACACAAAACATACATACATACACACACACACACACACACACACACACACACACACACACACACACATATAATATATAAATATTGCATTTCCTCCAACTGGAGACGCCCTCTCCAACCAGTCAACTGGGAGGTTGGGGGCTTCAAGTGCTTCTGCAGTTAAGGCTATTTAAATTAGTATTTTACAGTTTATGCTTTGCATTTCTTTGCTGACAAACACCTTGTGAGATGGAAGATGCCCTTTCTCTGGAGATCGTAGTAAGCCCCTTTTAACTTTTTCTTACTCTGAGAATCTCTGATTGTTTTTGTGGTTGATACTGTTCCACACAGTTTCTTCTGGGCTCTGATCAATTCACCTTCAAATGATAGATGATCACAATAGATGAGCTTCAGAACCTACTAGATATTGCTTTGACCAGCTCCTGGTTCTTCAAGCTCACCACCCTCCAAATGGGACCCTGTATGGCAGACTCAGCTCTATACCCACTCCCAGTAAGAAGCATTTTAGAAGATAAGATCATCACCCTCATACCCAAAATTTTAGGCCCCACTTGTTTGAGGGGGGAAGTTGTTGATGGTAAATAAACCCAGGCAAAATACTAAGCAGTGTTTGAGTGAGCCCCAGTGAGAAGCAAGCTGCCAGGAGAATTATTTTGTTCTGACATTATCATGTACAGAAATCTTTGTGCTTTGGTAATCAACACTATATTTCACTACTAGCTTTTGGGCACTTATATGTTATCTCTGGATTTAGCTTCTAAAGATGTGACTATGAAAAAATAGCTTTTTTAAAATGCCGCCACATGATTCATATTGAATTTGCAGTTTACTAACTTTTACCCCCATCCCTTATACCCTAGCTTTTTGCATTTCTACCTAACCATGCTTTTCTCATCCTATATTTGTAGAGTTGATTGTTTTGTACTTAAGTATAAGGGTTTTCCCATTTACCTTTAATGAATTTTATTTTATTAGATTAAACCCAAAGCACTATGCCATTAAGATGCAGTTGGATCCTGGCTCTGTCATCCAATATGGTAGCTGTTCCTTTCAATTTTGAGTCATTTATAAATTTGATAAGTATACCATCTATGCCTTTATTCAAGCAGTTGAAAAAAATGTTAAACAAGCACAATCCCTGCATGTTCCACTGAAGACCTTCTATTATTGTGACATAAATGATTAACTATTATGACACTGACCATCTAATTTTGCATCTAATTATACTATTCTGTCTTCTCTAAAAGAATGGTATGATATGCTATCAAAAGTTTTAGTAGAAATCTAGTTACCCCTGCCTATAGCTTTCTTCTGATTCATTCTTTTAACAATGTTGTTAAAAAAAAGAAATAAGGTTAATGTGATGGGTCCTCTTTTTGATAAAGTCATGTTGGTTCTTGGTAATCACCACTTCTCTTTCTGGCTACTTCTTTCATTTCTTTAAAGATCTAGTCTAGATTAAACCCCAAAATTGGAAATGGACTATCCATGCAATAAACTCTGCATCTGAGAGAATTCTGGGAAGATGGCAGAGTAGGTTGCTAAATTTCAAGCTCTTCAGATTTCCCCCCTAAGAGGACAAATTTGTACTTCAGGGTGAATATAGACTCCTGAAAAACGAAAAAGATTTGGGGCAGAACAGGGATCCTCCAAATACAGCCCAAGAAGATCAGAAGAAAGGATAGAGGCTAGGGGTTAGCCAATGTGAAGTACAGATACCTGTGGGCTAGGTCTGCACAAACACTAAGTGGGGAGCTTGGGGGCTTGCTGGGTTTGATTGTAGCTTCATCAGGAACCACAGAAACTTTCATCTCATAGACAGTGTGAATTCAGAGTTAGGGATCTGAGTCTGGGAAGACTGAGTAAATCTCAGCTGATTAAAATGTAAAACCCAGATATGTTAAGAGATGTGGCCGTGGCCAAGAGTTACCAGTACACTCAGTGAGTGCAAAGGCAGTAGGGCAAGGATGCTGCTGGCTGTAGGCACTTGAAGTAAAGCTGGAAGCACCATTGCCCCACTCCAGGACTAGAGAAACTTACACAAATACCTTTTATTTTTTTTTTAAAAATGAATCTACAAAGAAGAAAGAACCAACCATAGAAACTTACTATAGGAAATGGGAAGACCAGGGATCATCTTTAGAAGAGAACTTCTACCTCAAAAGAGAATTTATAGGAAAAATATGTATGGATGGAATAACTTAAGTCAGGAGAAGGGGTCTCTCCCAGCACTGAGCCAGGACCCTGTTGTTTTGATCATACATAGATAGATCCCAGTCACAGTTCTGGGTGACAGTCCCATGGTGAGAAGAAACACTAGTACACCAGAGCTTGTAGCCATAGTGGAGCAAGGACCCTCCACACAGTTCCAGGGCAGAAAAGAGTGATTCCTCACATTCTACAACACAGACCACAAGAGTAATAAACACCCTTCTCCTTAGATCATACTACCCTAGAAGAAATAAAAACCCTAGAAGTATCTCTGAAAACAGCTACACAAAATCCCTAAAGCTTGGGACAATGAACCTTCCACTCTGTAAGCAGAGTCCTACTTTAACAAACAATTAAAAGTCAAATAACAAGCTGGGAAAATGAACAATAAATAGGAGAAAAAAAAATAAGACCATAGAAAGTTACTACGGTGACAAGGAAGATCAAAATATTCTTCAGAAGATAACAAACATCTAAATCCTTCAAGAAAAATATGAATGAGTCTCAGGACATGGAAAAACTCAAAAAGGGTTTGAAAATCAAATAAGAGAGGTAGAAGAAAAAAATAGGGAAGAGAAATGAGAGTAATGAAAGAAAATAATGAAAAAGTCAACAGCTTGGTAAAAGAAATACAAAAAAATACTGAGGAAAATAACATCTGAAAAAACAGAGTAGGCAAGCCAATGAGGAAAAGACAAAAACCTACTGAAGAAAAGGATTCTTTAAAAATTAGATTTGAGTAAATGGATGATAGTGACTTTAAGAGAAATCAACAACTGATGCTGAGTGAAATGAATAGAACCAGAAGATCGCTGTACACTTCAATGTTGTATGAAGATGTATTCTGATGGAAGTGGATATCTTCAACATAAAGAAGATCCAATTCACTTCCAGTTGATCAATAATGGACATAAATAACTACACCCAGAGAAGGAACACTGGGAAGTGAATGTAAACTGTTAGCACTACTGTCTATCTACCCAGGTTACTTATACCTTCAGAATCTAATACTTAATGTGCAACAAGAAAATGGTATTTACACACATATATTGTATCTAGGATTTATTGTAACACATGTAAAATGTATGGGATTGCCTGTCATCGGGGGGAGGGAATGGAGGGAGGGGGGGGAATAATTTGGAAAAATGAATACAAGGGATAATATTATAAAAAAAAATTACTCATGCATATGAAAAAAAATTCTAAATAAATTTTTTAAAAAAGAGAGAAATCAAGAAGCAAAAAGCAAAACTAAAAAAGTGAAAAAATGGAAGAAAAGGTGAAATACCTCAATGGAAAAACAAATGATCTAGAAAATAGAACCAAGAGAAATAATTTTAAAATTAGTGGACTACCTGAAAGACATGATCAAACTATGTATCTAGATAAAATCTTTCAAAACATTATCAAGGGAAACTAAGTAAATTGTAAAAAAAAAAAAATAATAATAATGTATGTAAAAAAATAAGTGGGATACACAAGGGGAACGTGGAAATGAGGAAGAAGTGGTGAAGGGATTAGCAGGATGATTTTAGAGAAGCCTGGGAAGACTTACATGAACTGATGCTAAGTGAAATGAGCATCACCAGGAAATCATTGTATACAGCGATCACAACATAACATTCTCACTCTTTTTGCTGTTTTTCACTTGCATCTTGTTTTCTTATTAATTTTCTTTCCTTTTTTATTTGATTTTTCTTGTGCAGCAAGATAATTACATAAATATGTTTACATATATTGGATTTAACATATATAACATATATTGGATTGCTTGCCATCCAGGGAGGGGGTGAGGAGAAGAAGAGGAAAATTTGGAACACAAGGCTATGCAAGGGCCAATGTTGAAAAATTATCTGTGCATATGTTTTGAAAATAAAAACTTTAATAAAAGATAAAATTGTTCATACTATAAAATAAATATGTTGGCCAGAAAAAAAAAAAATCAAAATACCTCTTGATTTTAAAGACAGGAGGTATGGGGAAAAAATAGCAAATGAATAAGAAATGGGGAAAGAGAAAGATGCCACCTAAGAAGATATTATTTAATCTTTAAAAAATACCCAATTATCATTTTAAGTTAAATGAATATAAAATCAATAATAAGAGTATATTTTGATTTGGAATTAAGCAAAAGCAGATATTTTACTTCTGAGGTTTCAGTCAAAATAGAAAATAGAAATGTATAGAAAATATGTATATGAACATGGATACTAGATGATGCCCATGATAGATATAATGGAAGAGTTTGTCTTCATAAATTCAGATTAGTAGTTAGCAGAAAGACCAGAAAAATGGGATGTAACTGGTTCTATCCTGCTCAAGTTAGAAGATAGTTAACTGGGTGAAGGTTAAACTTTTCTTGGAGAGTTCATGGCCAGGAAGTTCATAAATATTAATTTCTCCTCTGGAGGAGCAAAGCCTCATTTTAATGGTCATACAATGTATGTGGTAGGAGAGGGAACATATCTAAGGGTAAATGTGTACTCAGTATAATGGAAGATGTACATTCTGTGGTCCCAGCAAATGGTAAAATAGGGAAGGGACTTTGTGGTAGGGAATAGGGACTTAATGCTTGCTTTTGTTAAGTATGTACTTATTCAAAGACTTCTGCTTTTGCAACAGCATAATAAATTGAGCTTTTCACTTCATCACTCTTAAGAAGCTTATTTTTCATACCTTAGAAGAGTGATAAAGTATCAGCTTCTGCTTCCAAAACAATGTTATTGAGCTGTAGTTTACTCATTGAAGCAACTAATATAGTTGATAAAAGAAACTCATGTAATTTATCCCAGGGCATAGTATTTTTGTATTCAATGAGCTTTTTAAATCTGAAAAAAATGAAAAAGCTGATGTTGAATTCTTGAATAAAGAATTAGAAAAGCCTAAAACTATAGAAAGGGACATTTAAATAGGGATTGTGAATATGTGTGTGTTTGTCAAGTGTATGTTAGAGTCAGAAAAATACATAGGATTTGAAAAGGCGAATACTGAAAGACTTCACACACAAAATTCCACTATGTTCTCTCTTTCTTTCTGTCTCTGTCTCTGTGTGTGTGTCTCTCTCTCTGGCCTTTACAATTCCCACATAAACATATATGTCTCAAAATCTCAAAAATCAATCTCTAGCCCATCATGGAAAATCAATGCCTACAAATTCATTGGCTGTGCTAAGCAAATAAGAAGTGAAGTAAATTATATCTTCTAAGAAAATCATTTTCTAAAATAAAAACTGGATAAAAAAAGTAAAAAAAAAAAATCAATAAGGAATTTCAGTGGATTTGGCTAATCCATTTATTTTCCAGGATAAAAGAATGGGCAGATTTTTTCAACTAAAAAAATATAATAAGTCAGATTTAGGAATAGGTAGATTCTCTCAACTAAAAATATAATAAGTTAGATTAGTTTATAGGAAGAAGAGAGAAAAAAGATATGAGAAAAGAAACTTCAGAGAAAAGTGAGAGAGCTTAAATGTGGCTTATACCAAGCTATTTTCCATGACCAAAGTATGTCCTATTAATAGGGAAATATTCACTGAGCCAAAAATAAGCAATGGATGACTGCATTTGCAAGTGGACAATGGCTTTGTATATTAAAACTTACTTGTGCTATATGTGAAGAAATTCCTTGAAAATGGTACTAAATAAGTTTAGTAATAATATAAGGTTCAATTATTTTATGCTTCTCATTTTAATTTTACATGTTATTAAGAAAAGCAGATATCATTTTTCCTTCCCTCTTTTGAAACCTCTTGAGGGGCCAAATAATAAATATCAAGAACCAATAAACTAAAAATAATTTATTTATGAAGTCCAGACTATATGCAAAAACTATTCTAGGCTGAGATTACAAAGACAAAAATGAAAATCTCTGCTCTCAAGCCTTTTATTTAATTTAACTAAAACTCTCAAAGAGTTTCCATTAATAACCCTAAGATCACACTACAGCCAGCTATTGGAATTTTATCTCACTTATATTTATAGACCAAGTGATAGAAATATTGTGTCTAGGCCTTAAAATAAAAAATGTTAAAGTATTTGTTATTTCATCAGCTACAAAGTGATAAAGGATATTCTTTTCATGTTCCAGAGGTAAAAAAATTAATCAATTTTAATGTTTTAGAAATTGTTATAAAATTTGAAAATAACTTTTAAAATGGAGTTGGGAAGGTTGGGTAGAGAAGAGATTAAAACTACTTTAAACCAGACAACATAAAGAGCATATATATCTTATCTGAGCTCCATTTTCACTGTTTCTTAAAATTTATTTATCATTGACTTGAATCAGTTCTGTATTATATGTAATAAAGTGCTTATGGAGATGATTACAATGTGGTAGCATCCATTAGTAGGGCAGCAAATTGGCACAGTGATAGAACAGCAGGATTGGAGTCAGGAAGACTAATCTCACTGAGTTAAAATTTAGCCTCAGACTAGCTGTGTGACCTTGAGTAAGTCATTTTGCCTCATTTTCCTCATCTTTAAAATGAGCTCGAAAAGGAAATGGCAAAGCACTCCTGTATTTTTGCAAAGAAAACTCCAAATGGAGTAAAGAATTGGACGTGACTAAAAAGTGACTGAGCACACACATGGAGCATCCATTAGTGGACAATGTCTAGTCTCTAATACTAAAACTATAAGCTGAAGTTGGTTGAATCACTCAACAAAAGAGAGAGGAAAAGGGAGAGAGCTTGTCAAAGTGGAGAACAAACTAATCTCCATGTGGGCTCAAGTCTCTTCTCTAAAACACATTAGTCATATAACTAAGGCAAGTTACTGGTCTAAGCAACTCTAAGTTGCAGAGAAGGTACTCCTTTATATTCATAGATATATTCTTCAATAAAAGTTCTTCATAATAATATCAGAAAATTTTTTTAAGTAAGAACATAAAGGAAAAAAAATACCCATGCAAAAGCATTTTTTAAAAACCTTACATAAACTATCAAGCAAAAGAAAAGTATCATAAATCACAATAAAATTTACCTCCTGTGGAAGTTCTAATTTAGAGCGATCAGTTCCTTCTTTTGACTGAAGTCCCATCAGATAAGGTACAGGAGCATCAAGAAAATGAAGGAGGGAGGCAGGAAGAATAGGTACATACACATGTTGCCATTGAAATGGGAATAAAAGTGTGGTGATCCCTTCTGCTACCGTCATTAGGCGCTGATAATCTTCAAAAAGAGAGAAAAATACATACATGGAGTAAAAACAAGTAATACACATTCAGGGAGAATGTTTGTACTTATAAAATGATTCTTATAATTATATAATGAGCTAAACAATTTCAGTTTAATTCTCCTTGATTTCAAAAAGCATAGAGATCATTATTCACACATTCAAAATACCACTAACTAGTTTAAAATAAACAACCCCTTTTATATATGAACCTCTATTTTTAAAATATGAGATTATGTATGTATTATTAATATCATTCTTTGTAACGCTATTATTATCCAAAATATACAATGTCCATAGAAATTTCCTTTGTGAATTTTTCTGGTAGGGATTTTTTGTTTAGTTTTATATTAGGGCTAGCAGTTTTTTGTTTGTTTGTTTGTTTGTTTTGTTTTGTTTTTTCTTTCAACAGAAAGGGTCTATGCTCATTGCTTGAGGAATGGAAGACAACCCACTGAAAACCTCAGAGGCTGAAGAAAGAGGTCTACGCAAATAGTAACAAAGCAGCCAGAATACTTAGCTCACAGAATATATAGAGAAGAATAAAGTGCCACTGGACTAGAAAAATAGGAAAAGATCAAATTGTGAAGAGTTATTTAAATGCCAAGTATAGAATTTCATATTTGATCCTGTGTATAAAAGGGAGCCACTAGAGTTTATTTAGTAATAGGATGACAGTCATTCCTGCATTTTTAAGAAAATCACTTGGGCAGCTAAGTGAAAGATGGATTCAAATGGGAGCAGTGCTGTAGACAAAGCTGAAGAAACAAGAATATTTCAAACAGCCCCGTGAAGAGTGGGATAGTAAATTTGTTATGAAGTACAAAAAGGTTGTGCTGCTGAAGTGAAGACATATTTGAAATTGCATAACAAATTTGTACTGTAGCCAGTTAAGTACAATATTACAATTTCCTACAGCTTTGTTCAGCAGCATGTGAATAAGAGTAAAGGAAGCAAATGATGGGAATAATTACCTTTTCAGCAAATTATCTTTTTTTCAGGTACCTTTTCAGTAAATTTATTTTCTAAAAATTATCCAAGTTCTGGATGATTAAAAATGCCAGAAGGGGGCTCATGTGCAAAAGTACTAGAAACTTTTACCCCTTAGAATTTAGAGGAGAATAGTAGTTAGCTGCCCTTTGTGAAAACTATCCCACCAATTTCAGTATCATAATGATAGTATCTCTGCCATACTTATGGCAGTAAGAACTAGACTTTGCAATAGACCAGAACCTATCTAAAAACATGTAATCGCGAGCTTTTCCCTTTTTAAATGAAAGAAAATATGTATCACTTAGAAAAAGCCTAGAGGAAAATACCAAAAATAATCACTTGAGACATGTTTTTCACAACAGTTAAAGGAATTGTGACTATCTCAGAAAAAAAAAATGTGTGAAGAAATATACCATAAGACAGGAATTGAAATGCTGTGGATAATAGTATGTATTTCTATATGAAAAAGGACAAAGGAAAATTTTAGTCATTATTAACAACTTTCTCCCATAAGAAATTTAGGTATAACAATTTATCATCAGGGAATGTCATAATTTTCCTTTAGAAATTTTTTTAAATAGTAAAAAATTTTAAAATAGTAAAAAAAAAAAAAAAAATTTTTTTAAATAATAAATTTAAGAAAGTAAGTACTATTACTTAGCAAGTCTGTTCCTAACCAAAATCATTATCAATACAAAAAAAGTTGGGTCATTATTAAACATATTCTACTTGACTCATTCTACTGACATAATTTTTTTAAAAAGAAGAAAAGCAAAATGGTAAAAATAGGCTTCATACCAATACCCACATTGCAAATAACAAAATATGTATAAAGCACAAAACATTGTTCAAAAAAATCTGCCATTATGGGTATTAATATTAACATTTTTACATGACTTTGAGTTTTTTAATTTTTTCTTGAATCCAGCAAGGTAAAGAAGCCGATATTCATAATTCTCTTTACATAAATGCCCAATATTTAGAAATGCTACTTCTGGGACAACATCAAATATCTATGTTCTTTGATAATCTTATTAGAGAAACAAACTCTTTATTTGGAATACTAAGTTATGGGAGGCCATAATTAACAGGGTTATTACTTTGAGATGTAAGACTGTAACAACTATTTCACTTGTATTCTTCTTCTTTCCTTCCTCTAATTAAATCTTCCAAAAGCAATCCAAAAAAAGAAAAAGGAAATGGTCCAAACTGTACAAAAATATTTATAGGAGCTTTTTGTGGTAGCAAAGAATTAAGATCATAACTTGTAGAATGGCTGTGGATTACTGTGCCATAAGATGAGCAGGATAGTTTCAGAAATACCTGGGAAAACTGCTATGAACTGTTACAAAATGAAGTGGACAGAACCAGAAGATCACAACTATGAAAGTCTTAGCTACTCTAATCAATACAATGATCTAAGATAGTTCTAAAGGTCTGCCTCATGATAAAAAATTCCATCCACCTCTGGAGAGAATTGATGAAATCTGAGTGCAACTGAATTGTAATTTTATCTCTTTCTTTGGTTTTTTTTTTTTGCCTTTTTTTTTTTTTTTTGGCAAGATGACTAACATATTTTTCATGATTTCACATTTATAAATGATATGGTATTGTTTGAGGAGAAATTGGAGGGAGGCAGAGAATATAGGATGTGAAATTTAAAAAAAAAGAATATTGAAAATAAATTTATATACATGTATATATATATATATATATATATATATATATATATATAAATGTATTTTAAATCTTTAATATTTTAAATCTATTAGAAAGACAGGCAAAGTCTTTTGCTTAGGAAGCTATATAGCCAACAGTTTCATTAAACTCTCTGCAATATAGACCTCATGCCAAAAGCATTTTGAAATGTGTATGTATGAAGCAGTAAAACTTATATTATGAAAGAAATGGTTACCTGTTCACTCAGGTACCATGTATGGCTAGGAAATTTTTTTCTCTGAATACTTATCTCTCCAAAGTTAATCTCACCTTATAAAGAGAAATAAGGCAAACTGCCAAAACTTGGCTTTCATTTTTTTAATAACAAGTTGCCTCTACCATGTAAAAATAGACAAATATTCTATAAAATGCTAGAGACATTTGGGTATTTTAAAACTTTTTATAAGGCTGCACAGTATTTTGTTTCATTTGAATATAAAAGCAAACACATTTGTAGATTATATAAAAGTGTAATATGAAAAGCCGATAAATTTGAAGTTATCAATTATCATAGAATTATTAGCAAAAGAAATGTGAATTAAATGATCTTTAAGATTTTATATCATACCCATCAAATTAAGAGATTATAGCAGAAGAAAAAAATTAATGCTTCAGAATGAGTTTAAAAAACAAAAACAAAAGCTGATGCTTTTTATTTTTTACACCATTCATTTTCCAAAATATCTTCTGCTACTACATTTACTCAGCATTCTGCTCTCTGCCCCAAACCACCAAATCTTCCCTTGTAACAACAAAATACAGTTAAGTAAAACTCAAAGACATAGTATGACATTAGGCAATGTAGTATCCCCCTATCTTCACTTCATCATGAAGAGATTTGTTTCATTATTTGTTCTCTGGAACAAGTATACATTTTTGTGCTTAATTCAGTTGTCTTGTACACTAATGTATCTTAATAGGAGATGAAAATGATTCAGGTGCTTTGGAAAACAATTTAGAATTACATAGAAAAAGTTACCAAATGTTAACAAACAAACAAAAAAATAAGCTCATCTTTAGGAAAATGGACAAAATATGGTATATGGATGTAATAAAGGAATATAATTATGCTAAAAATATTCAAATAAGAAAAAGAGAAATATGAGAAATTTTATATGAACTGATGCAGGGTAATAGTAGATTAGGATCATATACACAAATCATTAGACTAATATTGATGAAGACAGTTCTAAAAAGTAGCTGATTACTAATTGTAATCATTAATTTTAATTCCAGGGGATATGATGAAGCATATTTTCTTCTTGGCAGAGAGAGGGTAAATGTTTGTATGCAGTTTTGTTGTAAAATATTTTCAGATCCAATCACTGTGGTAGTCAGTTTTATTTAATAATTTTTCTTTGTGAGAGAGGCTAATATTGGAGTCAGGGCATATCAAGAAATTATTTTGATGTAAAATAAGTAAAAATAAATAAAGACTTACCTTGTGAATATAAAAGAATCTGCATTTCTAGAAGAACACATGTGAAAACTTGAACAAGATTCTCCAGTCCTAGAAGTTCAAAGATTTCCCAAAGAGGATAATCTGAAAGTGGGAGCTCATTGGGTCCAGGTCTCTGGCAAATGACAGGTTCATAAACACCATAAAATTTTAATGACCTCCCTGGAGGTGGAAGGGGAACCTCATAAAGAATGTTATGAATATAGCTCTCAAGAGGTAACGGTGGGGGCTGCTGGGAGCTAACTGCTTTATAAAGCTGAAGGAGAAATTTTTTGCAAGCTTGCATGAATGGTAGTGGAGTGATCAGACATATACTTTTTGAAACAAACAGTGTATCTCTGCTGATGTCATAAGAATTGTACCGCTGGAGCTTAGCAAGTGAAGTTGCATCTCCCTCATCAATATTGCTTATGAGGGAATCCATGCTGCAAGAGGATGAGGTATAGATATTATTGTAATGTTCTGCATTATGCATTTGGTAGAGTGTATGCATTGCTGTGCAGATCTGCTTACTGGTAACTTCTTCATAAAAAGTAAGAACAAAACCATAGGTGCGGGAACCATCTTCTCTGGTAATTATAAATGAGTGGAATTGAGGATCTTTATTATCCATTTGTGTTCTGAAGGAGAGTCCTTTAGGCATACAAAGCTGTGGAAAAAAGAAGACATAATAAGAATTTACAAATATTGTCATCCCAAAGCAAGTTCTGTGGATCAGTTGTTCTTAAAGAACTAAGAGTGAAAAACATTTTATCTACAACCCTAATGCAGTTAAAAGCAATCTTCATTTTATTCATAAATTAAATTATTTTTAAAGCAATGTAAGTAACATGAAAAATCATGGAATGAGAAAGCAGAAAAAACACTAAAATGGGGATTAAAAGATCAAGGTTCTGCTCTTAACTCATTTACTAGTCATGTTATCTATAATAATAACATTTCTAAATCTCAATTATCTAACCATGGACCTAATAAAGGTTGATGATCATGAAGATTACACTTAACAACATATAATAATTTCCATTTGCAAACAGTGGGAAGATGAATATTTAATGAAAGAGGATTTCTTCTTACGCATTCCTGATGAAAAGACCAGAGCAAATCTGATTTTCAAATATAAGACTCAAGAAACATAAAAAGGTAAACAGGTAAGAGAAATCAGAAGGGATTCAATAAGGTTAAATAATAAGGTTTATATTCCTATAAGAGAATATGATATGTGTAATTCTTAAGAGTTACAGAACTTATTATTTTTAAGAATTTAGAAAAAGTATAGTTGTGATTTTCTCCACTGCAGTTTTGATACATTGTGGGTCAACATAAGAAAGTAAATGGGAATTTGGGGGGAGTTTTGAGGAAACCACAGATGACATACAAAGGAAGTTTGTGACCAAATATTTAACCCAAACTTTACAATAAGGTATCCCAAAAAAGAAAAAGTAAAAATTCAGAATTTTCTGGTACAGAAGGAGGGCAAAAAATTTTATGTGGATTTTCCAGATTGCAGGGAGCACTATAGCCCTAACCCTCTTGATATGGAAGGGATAATTACCTAGACAAAGGCAATGGGTGTTAACTGATTATAACAAGACGATATCCAGAAAACCACAAAACAAAACAAAATTAAATAGTGAGAAAGAGAAAGGGGAAAGGAAAAGTATAATGAGATAAATTATTTCATACAAAGGAACTTTTATAGTGGAGGGTGATGTGACTGGTATAGCAAATGATGTGGCACCAGGTGATGTGCTTTAGAAGCACTACTAATCCTTTCCAGACCATGGAAAGGATTGACAGATTGATAGCTCTTTCTCATGTGAAGAATTCACAATAGCCATTCTCTTTGGCAAAAGGTAGATTTTTTTTTTAATTTTATTTAGAATTTTTTTTCCCTCAGTATATATGCATGAGTAATTTTTTTTACATAATATTATCCCTTGTGTTCATTTTTCCAAATTATCCCCCCCCCCTTCCTCTACTCCCTCCCCTTGATGACAGGCAATCCCATACATTTTACATATGTCACAATATAACCTAGATACAATATATGTGTGTAAATCCCATTTTCTTGTTGCACATTAATTATTAGCTTCCGAAGGTATAAGTAACCTGGGTAGATAGACAGTAGTGCTAACAATTTACATTCACTTCCCAGTGTTCCTTCTCTGGATGTAGTTATTTCTGTCCATCATTGATCAACTGGAAGTGAGTTGGATCTTCTTTATGTTGAAGATATCCACTTCCATCAGAATACATCTTCATACAACATTGAAGTGTACAGAGATCTTCTGGTTCTATTCATTTCACTCAGCATCAGTTGATGTAAGTCTCTCCAAGCCTCTCTGTATTCCTCCTGCTGGTCATTTCTTACAGAGCAATAATATTCCATAACATTCATATACCATAATTTACCCAACCATTCTCCAATTGATGGACATCCATTCATCTTCCAGTTTCTAGCTACTACAAAAAGAGCTGCCACAAACATTTTGGCACATACATGTCCTTTCCGCTCTTTAGTATTTCTTTGGGATATAAGCCCAATAACAGCAATACTGGGTCAAAGGGTATGCACAGTTTGATAACTTTTTGGGCATAGTTCCAAATTGCTCTCCAGAATGGCTGGATTCTTTCACAACTCCAAAAAGGTAGATTTATTTAAGAGGTTACAGACAAAATGAAGAGATAAAATAGGCATCAGGAAAGGCAAATATGAAATAGAGTGGAAAAGCACATAGCAAGGAAAGGTGTTTTAATAATTAGTGCTGGAAAAGGAATTTAGCACCAAAAAAAGAGTTAATTAGCTTTAAGGAGGAAAAGTAGGTCCAAGAGAAGAGATACCATAAGGCATAGTAGATTTAGAAGAGATACCATATGTTGTGACAGGCTAATCCAAAGGAGTACAGCAAAGATGGCATGTGTCATAAGTAGATTTATAGGGAAAATTTAACCTCAGGTACAAGACTGGAATTTCTGAAGGGACACAGCAAGGTGAGTGTACTCATGACCCCACAAAGGGTGAGTCTCAAGAGGGTTGATGTGGACTGACCTCCACAAAGGGTAGGACCATGGAACTAAACTGATCTCTATCAGAGCCTTCTCCCTGCCTGATCCAGGGAACAATTTCATTAATGCTCTGGTACCTGCCAACCACACTCACTATTCAGAATTTCAGGGGAAGGAAATTGAGAATGTATGGAGGAATGCTTGAACCTTACTCTTACTGGAACTGGCTCAAAGAGAGAATAACATACACACTTAGTTGAACACAGACATCTCTTACCCTACAAGAAAGATCTGTTATCAAGTAAGGAGGAGCAGTGAGTATCTTTTTAGAAAGGGCCTAATAAATGCCTTTATAACTTAGAACATGAAGATCATTAAGCTTTGGGCCCAAGGTTGGGGATTTATTTCAGTAAAAGAAATTACTACAGCCTCAGGACTAGTGCATTTTTAAATGTAAATGTTTGTATTAACAAGTAAAGATGCCATCCCTCCAAGAATGACAATCATCCTACAGTTCATATTGAAGAACTATCCCTGAAGGAATTTTCTGAAACATTAATATAAAAAAGTAGTAAGAGAAAAAAAGAATGAAAATTTGGTAAGTCCAACAGCTGCAGAAAAAGATTAAAGAGAAGATGAGAACTTTAGAGAGGGAGAGAACCAAGAAGTTTCTTGTGTTTTTTCCCAATATTCTTCTATTATTTCTGGTCTAATTTATTTTTCTTGCTAATATCTACAGCCTTCTGTTCTTCATGACAGTTAAATACAGACTTGCACTTTTATTTCAAGGTCATTTGATAATAAGGAGCAAATCAGTTTTTAAGTGATAAAAGGTACAATATTTTAACAACCAATGGCTCATTGAGGCCCCTTTTCCAAGATATGTTCTGAAAGGAGCTGGGGGGAGGGAATGTTGGGAAAAGGAAAACAGCAACATTGTTTTCCCCTTCCAAACAGGTAGGCAGCAGTAAGATACAAACTGATGCTTATTATATTATTCTTTCTTTAAAAGTTGAATGTTATTTATTTGCTATACATAAAGCATAAGCATTTCACTTGTGTTTGAGGACAACTGAATTGCTTTCTCTGAATATTTATATACTATCGTGTTTTCATTAAATACTCTATAAAAGACTGATAGAAAATAATTTCTGTTCTACTGAATGAGACTGAGCTAGCTCAATACTCTATTGACTACTTGCTAAAATCAGGTTTGACTTGCTTTCTGGGAAGAAAAATCAACAGAACCTTGAAATTCCTTTCCTGAAAAACTGTTCAGAACAAACTATTCCCAATGTAGACTGCTTTAAGCCTTTGATCCAAATTTTCATGCTTTGAATTCATAAACTTGAATCTAATGATACTAAATCCCAAATCCCTATTTCATTTACTCTGATTTCTTTAACAGCAGTTCTCTATCACAGAGAGAAGATAAATAACTCATCCATCCTTTCTCAAATCCCTACACCATTGGAGAACAAAAACAAAAACAAAACCACTTGAATTACTACTAGGTAGAAATTAAGGGATTTTGAAAACAAATAAATTAGCTACAAATTAGAGGAAGAGAGGAAATTAGGAAAAAAGGCTCAAGTCATCCCAAATTATCAATAGCCTTTGTATCAGAAATTTTGCAACACTTTGCAACTACTTAGTAGTTTTACCACTGAGACTCTTCAGGAGTGTGCTTGTACCAACTCAGCAAAGTTGACTGTCAAAAAACAAGTGTTAACATTTAATGCAAATGCTACAAACTAGGAATTATTATTTTGTTGATTAGATTTAAGTGATTGAAAAAATGATTAAATTTAAAAATAAGTCCTGAATTTTCAGAAAGTAAGTTGTATTTATTAGCTTACTCCTAGATTGGCTCTCTTACATAACCCACTAAATGGGGTTTCTTCAAGAAATCTTGACAGTTGCCTAGGAAAAATATGATTTCAACAATTTCTACATATTTGCCTACATAACAGTAGTTCCAAGAATGCCCACAATTGCTGTAGTTATCACTATTATAGTTTAAAAAAAAAAAAAGTTAAAATTTGGGTCACATCATAGTCACCAGAAAGATGGAGGAGTAAGCATTTTTTTTTTGATCTTTTAGTCCTATCAAACCTCTTCAAATGTGGAATTAAATGAAAAAGATACAACAATTGCAACTATCTATAAAGTCTAGAAAATCAAGAACCTGAATGAGGTAACAATTCAATAAACAGAGCACAGAAGCATAATTCTTTATTAAGTACCACTTCTCCCATTACATACCACATTCTGGGTGAAAGTGTATGGAATAGAGAGATAAGGTGAAGAAGTTAAGAGGAATGTGTGAATTCTTTTTCTGTATTTATTTTCATTATTTCTGTGTTTGTCCTATGACCTGTATAATACGTGCAGGCCCATATTTACTTGAGCCTTAGCCAGCTATATATCTGAAGCCTGAAGGTCTGATTTTCTGTTTCCTAGAAATCAGATGATTTCGGGCAAACAGAAACCTTCCATTCCAATCTCTCTGGATAGCAACAACCAATTAGATGCCTCCCCCTCCCCTTCTCAATGCTCTCTTGTGATGTAATCTCATGTATAAAAGCTGTGTATTTTTACTATTTCTTTAGCCTTCCTACCACGAGTTTTCTCTTTGCCTTATCTCATGATAGAACGGCTCATCCTCTGGAGGTTTTAATAAACAACTTTTCTGTTTTCTACTGAGTGATCTCTGAGTAGTCCTTTTGGGTAAGGGTCTTTTACATCCCACACAAAAGGTTGCACAAAAAACCTATCCATAACCTATAGATTCACAACAGGACTCAAACCTGTATTGCTTCCTCCTAATGCCTCAAAAATCCAAAAGTCACACCTATCTTAGGCTACAGACAATAGTGAGAAAGCCCTTTGCTGCAGCAGAGCTCAGCCAAAGAACTGAGGAACTGGGGCAGGACATGTGTCTATATAGTGGAATGTTTATTATTTTATTAAACCTGAAAAGAAAGAGCTCTAGCATTCAGCTAGGGCTAGTTCTATATCCTCCAAAAGCCTTTAAGGGCAGAGAACAAGATTAGTTAACTATAATGTTCTGATTGGTTTTCTGGAGGTCTTGGAACTAGCCTTTGTTTCAGCAGAGTAATCACTATGAGAACAGCCAGAGATAAAATCCATAAGTCTTTATTGTCTCCTTCACAGTTTATCTCCTTGATTGGGGCCCAGCTAGCTTTCTGGCAGTCCTTTGGAATGTGTCTTGGTTTCTGTGGGGGAGGCAGGAGGACCATCAAACGATGGTCTCTTCTTGAAGTCTGTCTCATTCCGAGAGCTTGTGCTCCAGCCTCCAGTCCTCTGTCTTCTCTGGCTCTGTCTTTGAACCTTTAGGTCTGACTGTAGCCTAAATACTCTATTACAATTAAATCATTCCAGTATACTGAGTATAAGCCAATCATTATATCACTAGGGAACCATTATTTGTTGTAAGGTTAATTCAATCATACTGAATTAGAGAACTATTAATCACCATGCTAATCTAGATAACCCTTGTCTTATCAATTCCACTGAGTTAACACCTTGTAAGAATCTTTGTTTCAAATTGGGAAAATATTTTTTAAAGTAAAGGTTCTGACAAAGGTCTCATTTCCAAAATATATAGAGAACTGACCCTAATTTATAGGAAACCAAACCATTCTCCAATTGATAAATGGTCAAGGGATATGAACAGACAATTCTCAGATGATGAAATTGAAATTATATCTACTCATATGAAAGAGTATTCCAAATCACTACTGATCAGAGAAATGCAAATTAAGACAACTCTGAGATATCACTACACACCTGTCAGATTGGCTAAGATGACAGGAACAAATAATGATGAATGTTGGAGGGGATGTGGGAAAACTGGGATACTGATACATTGTTGGTGGAGTTGTGAAAGAATCCAGCCATTCTGGAGAGCAATTTGGAACTATGCCCAAAAAGTTGTCAAACTATGCATACCCTTTGACCCAGCATTGCTGTTATTGGGATTATATCCCAAAGAAATACTAAAGAGCGGAAAGGGACCTGTATGTGCCAAAATGTTTGTGGCAGCTCTTTTTGTTGTAGCTAGAAACTGGAAGTTGAATGGATGTCCATCAATTGGAGAATGGTTGGGTAAATTGTGGTATATGAAGGTTATGGAATATTATTGCTCTGTAAGAAATGACCAGCAGGAGGAATACAGAGAGGCTTGGAGAGACTTACATCAACTGATGCTGAGTGAAATGAACAGAACCAGAAGATCACTATACACTTCAACAACAATACTGTATGAAGAGGTATTCTGATGGAAGTGGATATCTTCAACATAAAGAAGATCCAACTCACTTCCAGTTGATCAATGATGGACAGAAATAACTATACCCAGAGAAGGAACACTGGGAAGCGAATGTAAATTGTTAGCACTACTGTCTATCTACCCAGGTTACTTATACCTTCGGAAGCTAATAATTAATGTGCAACAAGAAAATGGTATTTACACACATATATTGTATCTAGGTCATATTGTAACACATGTAAAATGTATGGGATTACCTGCCATCGGGGGGGAGGGAGTGGAGGGAGGGAGGGGATAATTTGGAAAAATGAATAAAAAAAAAAAAAGAATCTTTGTTTCAAGTACAGAGTTGGTGAGAACCCCAAAAAGGAGGTGATCACATCCTCCCTGATGTCTCAGAAAGGGAGATGAAAACACCAAAGGGAAATGGAGAATCAAACCAGATTAGTGGGTTTCTGAAGGGTCTCACTTGAGTCAGGAATACATAAATCCATCAGCATGGAAGGCATTACATAAGTACATGTCAATATAGCACAGGGTAGTAGTGATATAACAAACAACATGAAACAACATCAGGAATTTGCATGTCCATAAGTCCTAGAAGTAGTCCAAAACCAATCTATTGTCCATTACATCATGTCAGGAATCCAAGGATTTCTGCCAGTTTGGAAGTCCTGCAAGTCTTATGTGTTAGGGAATCCAATAATTCCTGATGGTCCTTGATGGTCCTGCAACAGTCTTATCAACAATTTTTCATCACAGGGAAACCAATGATTCTTGTGCATTCTGAAGTCCTGCAATATTGTCTTATTATGTATTAGGGAATGCAATGATTCCTAATGGCTTTCAAGTCCTGCAAGTCTTATCAACAATTTTTCATCTCAGGGAATGATTCTTGTGGGCTTTGAAATTCTGTAACAGTCTCATTATCGGCCATGCTCTTTCACTGTCAGATGTTTCTTAGGTCTTCTCTTTTGTTTTGAGATTTTTTTCTCTTTTGTAGACATGCTTCTGACATTTGCTCCTTGGGTACACACCCCAAGTATCATCTATATAATGTAACAACATTACTTTTGGAAATGCTTTTCTTACTGGAGTAAGAGCAGCAGTAACATACATTTGGCACATAGTAGGGCTATTTTTCATTCTCTGTGGCAAAACTGTCCATTCATATCTTTTATAAGGCTCAGCTAAATTAATGCTGGGCACTGAAAAGGCAAACCTTTTTATATCCTCCTTATCCAGAGGGATAGAATAGAAACAATCTTTAATGTCTATAATGCAAAGAGACCATTGTCTAGGCAATTGAGTAGGAGATGGAAGTACAGACTGAAGAGTTCCCATAGTTTCCCTCTGTTAATTTACTTTTCTTAAATCAGTCAACATCCTCTATTTTCCAGATTTCTTTTTTACAACAAATACAGGGGAATTTCAAGGATTTAGAGAAGGTTGTAAGTGTCCTTGGTCAAATTGCTCTTGCACTATATTTAATAAGGCCTGAATTTTATTACTTGTTAGGGCCACTGTTCTATCCACACTGGTGAATCAGTTTTCCATTGAATAGGAACAGGTGAGAGTAAAGGCAGGCCTTCAATAGCAGCCCTGCCTAAAAAGCCAAAATACTCAATTGTAATCCTAACTGCTGTAAAATATCTCTTCCCCATAGACTGATGGGGATTTTTTCAATTACAAAAGGAGTAAAAACTCCTGTTTCACTTTCAAATGTCCATCTCATAGGGGCAGCACTAATTTCAGCTGTTATTGATTCTCCTATGTCTCTTATAGGTGTCTGTCTTAATCTTTGGCCAGTGACTGGCACCCCTAATGACTATATAATGTGCACCCGTGTCTACCAACCCTTCTGATGGTATGCCATTTACATAAATAGTGAGTATAGGTTAGTCAGCTGTAACAGCTGCAGTCCAGAATATTCCTGGATTATGCTGGTGGGAGTCAGAATCTGGGCAATTATTACCAGATTGCTTATTAGGATTATGTAACAGTAAACCTGATGCTACTACTTCTCCTGGGTGATAAGTCACACATTGTCTACCAGTATTAGTGACTGGGACATTAGCTACATATTCCCCAGTTTCCCACATCAGTATATGGATGGATGCTGTTTTGTAAATACTCTCAGGAGGTGAAATAGTCAAGCTTACTGTGCCTGGGGCAAGGGATCCATGGGCCGGACAGGGACAGATTTCACCTTTCCAGGGCATATCTCAGCAATCCCAGCTGCATACAACTCTATTTTCCCTAAATGCAATCCCTTTTTTCCCATCTGATTGCTTCTTGGCTGATAGATCATGTAATCCCTTTCTTCCATCAGATTGGTTTTTGGCTGACTGATCATGTCTTAATATTAAACTTCTAAAGACTCTCTGGTTGTAACCTTGGCTGCCATCTTGCCCCACTTGGGGCCGTGGAGTTGGGCTCTACCTCTCATTTCCCTGGGTCATTCTACATTCTAAGGCCCAGTGACAGCCCTATATTTTGGATATAGGATTTTGGGTCTTATTCTCCCACCCTGTCCTCTCATCCTGTCTTGATGCCAACATTGAGCTTTCAGATGCCCTACTTTACCACACTGAAAGCATTGGCAAGTCTCTCTGGAAGTCCCTTGCCAAGAGGGACCCTCTCTTCCCATGTTCTGCATCATGGCATGTGGTTATAAAAGGCATTTGTGCTCACAGTGGCACAGTGTCTTATGATCTCCTCTAAAGGAGCATCCTTGTGTAGTCCAAGAATAATTCTTCTACAAACCTCATTAACATTTTCTCTAGCAAGTTGTTTTGTCATTATTCCTGCTGCTGCATTTCATATGACAGCTGTCTGCAGATGTCTCATAAAATCAGCAAAGGGTTCATCTGGACCTTGCTCTATTTTTGAGAAGCTTTCCCCTCTATATTGTTTTCCTGGGAGGCTGCCCCATGCTTTGATAGCAGCGGCAGCAATTTGCTCATATGTTATGAAAGTGTAATTAGTCTGTGCTAAAGCTTCTACATACTGACCTTTACCTGCTAGTTGGTCAAAGGTGATTTGTAGATTAACTCCAGTTTGCCTACTTCATTAGCCTTGTATTCTACATAGTTCACTATACTCTGAAAGCTGTAAGAGGGCCTGCCAACCCCCTGCCAGCCTTGGACATCGCACAGGGCACGGCTCAGGTAATCTGAGGGTAGCCTTGTAAAGGTGAACAAGATGGCGTTGGGAGGAAGGGGGTCCCACCTTAAGGAGCAACATGGCAATTCCCAGGAGAGGCATGCCAGACCTTAGAAGGGAGTACTTTGAATATCCTTATTAAGAGAGGAATGCACACAACATATCTACATGTAGCTTCCTGTGGAGAATCATGTATCTACTATAGGCTAGGATGTGATTACGTATGAAGTAGTAACTAGAAATAAGCATCAAGATGATAAAAGGACCTGCAGTCTTTGTAATAAACAGAGTCTTACACCACCCTGGCTCTTGCCCTCATTGCTCACAGTCTTCGCCATTTCAGGTAGACAGGCAGTGCTGGTCATATAAGGCCTGTTCCACTCGAGAGTAAGGGCTGAGACCCCTAATAATCTGATGCCCAAACGTGGCTGGGACCCCCAAAGCAGACAGCCACCAATCAACCCATAATAAGGGCAATTGCAGCAGGCACAGGCAAAGCTTACTGCAGATGCAAGAGGCATGGCTGTGGTCTCCTCAGGAGTGCCCTTGATTGATTGATATCAAGGAAGATAGCATGCTCAGCTCCTGAGAGATAAAGAGGTCAATTTGCTGGTGAGTGACCCTGCATAAATTAATTATAGCAGGTGAGACAGGTATCATTCTATCATGGGACAAAAAAACCTCATCAGATAAGTTAAAATAGAAAGATTACACCAGAATAAGCTATACAAAAGCAAAGGATCTAGGAGTAATAACGCATGTTAAGAATATCAAGGATTTATTGACATAATTCAGAAAGTATGCCCATGGATCATAGAGAGACCTCCAGTCTCCCTACAATCCTGGATTTTAGTGGAAGAGCAATTAACTGAACATCAATCAACTAATCCTGGAATATTAGAAGACAGCACTTTCTTTCTGTACAGTATTATTAAGAGTGCACTCCAGCCTGAAGAAAGAAAGACAATAGTCTAGAGGGTAGTCAGAAAATGTTCGAATTACAGAGGAATTTCAGGAAAATATAGTGGAGTTACAGACAGACATACTTTGCTCAAACTTAAAAAAGGAATTAGAGAAATAAAGAGCCAAAGAAAAACAAATGAAGGTTGAATCAGAGATAGTTAAAATCAAAGAAAATTAGCACTATTGGCTGGTGAGTCTTCAGACAAAAGATGTGAGGAGTTTAAGGAAAGAAAAGCATCTGTGCAGGAACTCAAGGACAGTTACAAAGATAAAGGGAGAGAAGGAATTCCAACAGATAAGCACAGAAAAGCTAAGGAAGCTGATAAGGTTGCTAGGAGACAAAACCCAGATTACCAGCCAAGTCAGGAACAGAGGGTCGTAAATCAAGTAAGAAGCGAGCGCCACCTGGTGGTGGTATAAGCTCGCAAGATGAGGAAGAAAGGACTGCAAAAAAGGGCAGAATGGACCAAGAATCTAAAAGTAGGGAGAGCGACACCTAGCGGTGAAATGTTGTCTACACTACAAAGAATGATGAAGGATCCACAAATCAATAAAGAACATGATACACTAGCAGAAACTGGATTAAGTTATTTCCCAGTTCTGGAGACTGCTGTCAATGGGGGACCTCCACAGCGCAGTCATAACAGCAGTATCACCTAATGCTATTAAAGAATTGAAAAAGGCAATTACAGAATATGGCCTTAATTCACCCTATGTTAAAAGATCTGGCAACCTTTATATTCAGTACAAACGATTAGAAGTTAGTTTTTCAAGCTATCCTGACGCCTGGAGAATACATTACATTCTTAAGCCTGTTAGCTGAGGAATGTAAAAATATGGCACTCAAGCACAACCCTAACAATACCCAGAATGCAACCCAATATTATGACCAATTATTTGGATTGGATTATGCCACAGATGGACAGCAAATACATTTTCCTATAAAAACTTATGAAAGATTAGCCATCTGCATAGAAGCAGCTTATGGAAAAACCCCAGTAAAGTGAACTAGAAAGGCTTCTTTAACCACATTAAAACAGAGAAATGATGAACCATTTGTGGACTTCTGTGCTATATATCCCGTATCATGAGGGATGTGGAAGGAACACATATAGTCATGAGCGACATACTCAGAAATAGCTGCAATGGGGATTGTAAGAGAGCAATGATAAGGCTTAGAAAAGATGCAAACATAGACTAAATGATGCAAAGGTGTGAAGCTGTAGGAAGTACAGTATTCATGGCTAATGTGAAAGTAGAAGCTTATGCTCAAATCAAAAACCATAATCAGAGAACCAAGCCACAGGGAAACTTCTGTAACTGTGGAAAATCAGGACATTTCAATGAGGAGTGCAGGTTTAGAAATAGTGGAGAGGCCGATTTTAGGAGGTGGGGGGCAAAACCACGTACTCCCTGACCAAAGTATAACAGAATGGGTCATTGGGTTTCTGAATGCAGAAACCAGAAGAGACTACGGGTGACACACCAGCCCCAGTCCAAAAGAATGGGGGATTCAAACTAACTTAGAGAGAGTGGGAGGACAATAATGCAGAGACCAGGTCTATGAGAGAGCATTATCAGGGACTAGTGGATCACAGGGACGACAAGCCCAATTATTGAAATGTGCAGGATATTACAACGCTGGTCCATTAGCCACAGTTATGGTACCAATATTGGAAACTATCACAATACCAGAGGGAAGAATAGGGATACTTTTATCTGCCCCTCACAATTAACATACAGGAATGAACCCAATTACCCATCTTTATCACCTCCATCAACTCATTACTAAAATCCCAAAGATTAATACCACTAACGAGGAGAGTAACATAGGACAAGGACAACCAATAGCTACGCTATTATTATACCTACATCAGGAAGATCCCAGAGAAACAGCATACTGGACTCAGCAATAAGAAAGGAAAAATACAAGTGAGGATAGAAAACAGATGATTAGAGGGACTAGTTGATTCAGGCGCTGATACCACAGCTGTTACTGAAACGGACTGGGACCTCCAATGGCCAGCAGGGGGATCCAAAAATATTTATGGAGTTGGAGGAGTTCAGCAAGTTGAATCACAGCACCCCCTAAAGTGGGAATTTGAAGGAAAAAAGGGGAACAATTTGGCTTCATTTAGTGCCTGGAATTCCTATAAATTTATGGGGAAAGGATATTTTGCAACAAATAGGGGTTATGCTAACCATGGATCTTACATGGGGCCCCCACTGGATGGGCAGACATTTCACCACCAAAATTAACATGGATATCAGATGAACCCATTTGGGTGGACCAGTGGGCCCTAAACAATGAAAAATTGTCGGCTTTAAAAGTCTAAGTGCAAGAACAATTTGGTCAAGGATACATAGGAGAATCTTTCAGAGCATGGAATTCTCCAGTTTTTGTGATAAAAAAGAAATCAGAAAAATGGAGAATGCTGGCAGATCTTAGAAAAGTTAATGCAAGTTTAGTTACTATGGGAACTTTACAATCAGGCTTAACTTCTCCAAACATGAAACCCCAAATTACCATTTGTGGATGATAGACATTAAAGACTGTTTTTTTAAGCATCCTCCTTCATAAAAAGGGTAGGCATAGGTTTGCATTCTCCGTTCCTAGCATTAATCTGCAGGAACCCACCAAAAGATATCACTGGAAAGTGTTGCCACAGGGTATGAAAAATAGCCCAACCATTTGTAGACAAATGGTATGTAGACAAAATATTAAAACCCATTAGGAAAAAAATACCCCAAGTGCAGATCATCCATTACATGGAAGATATTCTTGCTGCTTATGATCACATAGATACCCTAGAATGAGTATTAAGTGAAGAACAGAAACAACTTGAATGCCACGGTTTAAAAATAGCTCCTGAAAAAATACAATGACAATTATCTATACAGTATTTAGGCCATATTATTTCTTATAAAAACCATACAATTGAAATCTTTTAAAATAGACATCAGCAAAATTAATACATTAAATGATTTCCAAAAATCCATAGGTGAGATACAGTGGATAAGGAATAAAATAGGGATTCCTACTGATCAATTACCCCTATATAACTTATTGAAAGGGCCCATTGAATTGCCCCCCTGATGCAGTGGAATGTATCTCCATTATAGAAAAGGAGCTGATAGGACAATTTACTACTAGGACAATGAAGGGAAAGCCAGTTCTAGGAACAATTCTTACTATCAGGAATTTACCCACAGGGATTATTCACCAAGAGTAAGGAATTTTAGAATGGGTCTACCTAGCTAAAATTAAAAATAGGTCATGCACTAGTTATCACAATTTATAGCCATGACCATTTAAAAAACTATGGAAAAGAACAGTTCAATTAACAGGACAAAATCCTGAGGTCATAATACCTTCCTCATACTAATGATCAAATTCAGGAATGCATACAAACATCAACTGAATGGCAAATTATTGCAAATTTGAATTTACAACAGGGAAATATTTTGAGGTGGGAGCAACAATGGACTGATTGGCCCTGGATTTGGACCACTAAATATGTAGAAGTTCTAGTCACAGGGATAAACATTTTTACTGATGCTACTAAAGATAATAAGGCCACAATGTATATTCCCATCAGGTCACAATTATACAAATTTCAACCCAACAGAATGAATTGTGGGCAGTTATCAAGGCTTTAGAAATTGATGAACCTTCTAACATTATTACAAACATTTCTTATGTGGCAGGTCTCCTCCCTCGACTAGAGATAGCGTATATTACAGATAAGCAAGACAATATAACACAATTGTTACAATAAGCACAAAATACTATCAGAGAAACACAGTCTCGTTTTTATATTTGTCATGTCGGGTCTCACACTCACCTTCCTGGTCCAATAGTGGAAGAAAATAATATAACAGACTAGGCATTACAAACATATCAACTAGACACATCACTTTAAGTATTGAAAATATACCGACTGCACAAGCCCATAATAAATACCACCTCTCTGCAAAATCACTGAGGTGGTTATATGGAATCTCAAAAGAACAGGCTAGACTGATAGTAAAACAATGCACAAATTGTGCCCCTTTTCTACCATCACTGAAAGTTACGGTCAGTAACTCAAAAGGAGACACTCCTAATGACATTGGGCAAATAGATGTTACACACTGTAATTCATTCGTTAAGAATAAATATATTCATTTATGTATAGACACCTCCCGATTTTTAATGGCCGCGGCACAAACTGGAGAATCATTTAAACATGTCACTACCTACTTGGTAGGTTGTTTTGCAAATCATGGCATTCCCTGGACATTAAAAACAGATAACGGCCCTGCCTGTACTTCAAAATCTTTTCTAAAATTCTGTTTGGAATACCAAATTAAACATATAATAGGGATCCCCCATAATCCAACAGGGCAGGCCATTGTTGAACGAAATAACTGAACTCTCAAGGCCTACCTAGAAAAACAAAAAGGGGAATTCATGAATGCATTCATAACAAATTGCAAATAGCAATCTAGCCATGAAATACCAATTACTAAATTTGAAAGTGAAAAATAAAGATAAAAGAAAAGAGAGCTCTATTACAGGAGTGAGAGTCATGTGGAGAGATCATGAAAAACAATGGCATGGGCCACATACAGTGATAACCTGGGGAAAAGAGCTTAATTATATTTCCATAGGAGGAGAAAAGTAGGTTCCAGTAAGGAGAATTCATGTGCTGCAAAACATCACAGGGAAGGCAATAGTGCGTGAAGAATAGAAAAAAGCACCTATTGGAACTGATCAAAACTCTCACCACAGAAAATGAAGACTGTCATCACAATACTTAGCAGCATCCAATAATAATAACAGCAACAGCTTCCAGCTTGACATCCAAAACTGTCAAAAAGACACACAGATGGATTTTTATCCCATCCCCACCCTGGTTGAAAGCACTCACATAGACAGAGACTATGCCAGATGTTATTCTGTATACATATATACATATATAAAGAAGGAGGTTTTGGATGGGACTCTGATGACACATACACAACAATGTTCAACAAGATATTTGATTTCACTTACCAGGACTTACCAAGGAGCTACCATTATGCATCCAAAAAGTAATAGGGAATTTGGACAGGGGGATAAGTGGGAGTACTATGGAATCAATACAGACTCAGTGGATTGGTGCGCTCCATTAAGGGATGGGGTCATGTATCAAGGAGACACATCTATAAGAACAAAAGCAGGTACCTTGTTCATTAGTACGGACTGACAAAATCATCTCATTCTTTCAACAAGCTGACCCATGGGGTCACTTGAAACAACTTGGAATCACTGAAGGAGCAATTATATTAGTATTTGTTGTAACCCTATGCTTATTATCTATGATCTTTAGATCTGTATTAACCTCTATTCAGTATTCTATCAATGTTCAAAAATTCCAGCTAGCAGAATTGTCACATAAAAATAAAAAGGGTCAATTAATTGTAAGAGGGCCTGCCAACCCCCTGCCAGCCTTGGACATTGCACAGGGGATGGCTCAAGTAATCTGAGGGTAGCCTTGTAAGGGTAAACAAGATGGCTCTGGGAGGAAGGGGGTCCCATCCTAAGGAGCATGTGGCAGTTCCCAGGAGAGGCATGCCGGACCTTAGAGGGGAATACCTTGAATATCCTTATTAGGCAAAAAATGCACACAACATATCTACATGTAGCTTCCTGTAGAGAATTATGTATCTACTATAGGCTAGGATGTGATTATATATGAAGTAGTAACTAGAAACAAGCACCAAAGATGATAAAAGGATCTGCAGTCTTTGTAATAAACGGAGTCTTACACCACCCTGGCTCTTACCCCTCATTGCTAACAGTCTTCACCATTTCAGGTAGATAGGCAGTGCTGGTCACATAAGGCCTGTTCCACTTGGGAGTTAGGGCTGAGACCTCTAACAGAAAGCCACAACAAGTTTTGTCCAGGTTTGCTATAGATTTCCAATCACTTGGAGTTAAAATTTCATAAGCCAAATTCTCTAAATACCATCTTAACATAAGAGTCAAACTCTTGAATAACAGGTTATGCTTTTATTTTTAAATCAGACATATCCTGTCCTTTTTTAGCTTTAACTAGTGTCTTTTGTAATCTTGTCATAGGGGGTGGATAAAGCTGCTTCATAGGTGATGGTGATTGTGTTATTGCTCCTTTCCCTCCTCCTCCTCTCTCCACCCATGATGAATTGAGGTGGGTAGATCAGGGGATAGGGAATGTCCTAATGGCTTCTGCTATGGAGCACCACATTCTTTAATTTCATCTACATTGTACTTCACTTCTTTCTTACCTAATTCTTCATGCTTTTCAACTGCTATATTAGTACCCTCTCCCTCCTGCACTTTCTTCTTTTTCCTTATTCTATAACTTATGTAATTACTTAAAGCCAATTGTATTAAATTATATGTATAGAATGCTTCTTTAGGAATTATATCAATGTAATATTCAATTAAATGTTCTACTAATTTCCACTTGTCTGGCTCTAATTCTTCTTCTTTAGAGAACCAAGGAGATATGTATTTAAATGTTTCAAAGAGTTCAATGATCTGCTTTCAAGTTACAATCAAACCTTGATTTCTTATCAGTCTAACTATGTACTCTATACATTCTACTTGAGGTGGAGAAGTCTCCTTTCTAAACATTTGCCCCATTTCAGCTGAAACACTAATTTAGCCCTTAACAAAGTTTCCTTCTTGTCTATTTTTGTACTCACCCTAATTTCTGGGTCACGGAGACTTTTTCACTGAACATAGAATAGTGTCAGTCTGGATTTCTGAGTGTAAATCTTTAGTCCCACAGACACCAAAATGTAATGTTCTGGTTGGTTTTCTGGAAGTCTTGGGACCAGCCCTCGTTTCAGCAGAGTAATCACCACGAGAATAGCCAGAGATAAAGTCCTTAAGTCTTTATTGTCTCCCTCACAGTCTATCTCCTTGTCTATGGCTCAGCTAGCTTTCTGGCAGTCCTCTGTAATGTGTCTTGGTTTCTGTGGGGAGGCAGGAGGACCATCATACGATGGTCTCTGTCTTGAAGTCTGTCTCACTCAAAGAGCTTATGCTCCAGCCTCCAGTCCTCTGTCTTCTCTGGCTCTGTCTCTGAACCCTTAGGTCTGACTCTGGCCTCTTAAATACTTTATTACAATTAAATCATTCCAGTATACTGAGTATAAGCCAATTAATTCAATCATACTGAACTAGAGAACTATTAATCACCAGGCTATTCTAGATAACTCTTGTCTTATCAATTCCACTGAGTTAACACCTAGTAAGAATCCTTGTTTCAAGTATAGAGTTATGGCCCATTACAATTAACTATGAATTGCTCAATGTGGGAGGAGTCTGAGAAAGGGAAGGTCACAGAAACTGAGCTAGAGGAAGAAAAGTGTGAGAAATACTGCAAAGTTGGGTTGCCACACTTTGAGGTAGTATGGGATTGGGATAGTGGGTACCACTGATCAAGAGGTTTTCAGAATGTGAGAGGTTAAGGAAGATTAGGATTTACAGAACAATTAACTGTGTAGTACAGGCTAGCTCTCTGGAGGGCCTCAAGGTCAGCTAGTCAGGATAAATCAAAGTCCTTGGTCTTTAGGGGGAGAAGTGAAGGAGCAGGCAAGCTGCCACTCTGCTTGTCAAAGATAGTATCCTGGATTCTGAAGTATGGTGTCTCCAGCCTCTCTCCTCCTCATCCTGCCACCAAGTGCCTCTCACTTCTCTCCTTCCATCCTCCAATCCTTGGTTACAATTATCTTACTACCAAACATCCAACAAGCACCCTATGGTGAGGAGAGTCATCATCCAAATATATGCTAATAGAACCATTGTCTCACATCGAATAGGTAGCCTTAAGTGCTCTCTTGTCTGATTAAAAGTTTCAGCCCTCTACAATTAAGTGATCAATAGAAGCCTTGAGCAAACAAATTGGGGAGCTAGGAAGGCACAGGTGGATTCAGCCAATCAGACATAGTCTTGTGGTTTTCAGAAAACCACAAGTTGAAGATAATAACCTATTCAGCCCAAACTAGTTGGGGTCAATGACCTGACTTAACCAAAACACTACTCTGCCTGCTTAATAAGCTAACTAAATATTAAACAATAAACCTAAGAGAAAGAGTTTTCCACCACTTTTGAACAAGGGATGTATGATTGGGGGGAGGCTTGTTTTATACATATTAAGGGGAAACATGTAGTGGGTATATCAGAAAGACTGTAACCCAGATAAAACAGACCAATCCATTGTCTGAAGGGAGGAGTTGCATCACTTGAGCAAGTATAAAGGTTCCCCCATTTCTATACTCAGTTCCCCTCTTCCCAAAGATGTGTGGTGCCTGCTTCTGGCCAGAAACGATTCTTTAAGATTCTTCTTTAATAAGTTTTCCTTAATATCTGATTTTCAGTGTCAAGAGTGTTATTTTTAACAAAGGGAAAAAACAAACAAACTAAAATTACCAAAGATCCCAGGAAGGAAAAGAAAAGTTAATTTAAAACCTGGAACATAAAGTGATAAACTTAACAAGAAGATATTAAGAACAGGGAATATGGCCTCCAGATCAGCTAAAAAATCCAGATATATGTGAATAACTATTGTAAGATGAAGGAAATTGAATCAAGACCTTTTGAGGAAAAAAAGAGTTGTGAAAGAATTTGTGGCCTATACAACAAACATAAATGACAATATAGAAAAACTTGAATCTATGGAGGAAGTCTCACCAAAAAAACAAACAAAAAACCCAACCAATGATTAGGAATGCAAATACATAAAAATTAAGTACAATATAAAAGAAGAGATTTAAAAAAAAGTAATAATATTAAAATAAGAAAATGAAAGTAGTCCAGACAGAGGAATAAGAAGATATATTATTACACCTACCAAATTTGCCCACCAAACCTCCTCCATGTTGAAATTTCATAGGGAAAACCCAGGAGGGGAAAAAAATCAAACCAAGTCATTTTTGTAGCACAGAGAGACGCAAGGAAAAAGGGGTCTGACAAATAGCCCAAAGCACCCCAGTGCTCATGAACTAAAGTAGAGCCACAAGTAAGCACCAGGACAGGAAGCATTGGGACAGAAAGTGATCTAGAAGATCCTTAAACTAGCACATGTTACAGAGAAGGTGCCAACTGGAAGTTTATTACTCACCATCCAATTCCAGGTTACCAATCCAGGGCAGAGAGGAGTAATTATAATTTTCCTTATATTAAATCAGCCCAATATTGTTGATATAAATGCATTTTGGTTATGTTTTACAATCTTTTTAATAGATTCTTATAGCCTCTATTTTTTTATTTTATTTTATTTTATATTTCTGCATCAATAATCATTAAAGACACTGATGCATATTTCATTCTTTAACTTTATTTAAATGTCAAAAACATAAATGTATCATATAAGGAGTTAGAAAGAATTCCTTTTTTGTCCTATTCATTCTTTTTTTAATGCTGTGATAGAATTTACTTATAAATCCATCTGGTCCTTAGGTGATTTTAAATTTAAATAGGCCATTTATGACTTGTTCTATTTCATTTAACTAATACTGAGCTATTTAAATAATAAATATTATTTGAATAATAATCTACTAGATTCGAAATTTATTATCTTTGATGCTCTTAAGCATAATGTGTTTTTTTCGCTTATCCTTTTTACATGGATGATATCTTGGGGTGTGCACTTGAGGAGCAAATGTTAGAAGCATGTCTACAAAAAACCATAGAAACATTAAGGAATTAGCAATTGTATATAGCCCCAGAAAAAAATTCAAAAACATGCTCCTTTTCAATATTTAGAATATGAAGTATATCATAAGGTGCTTACAGTACAAAAACTTTCTTTAAGAACAGAGAAGCTGAACATGTTAAATGACTTTCAGAAATTGATAGGAGATATTCAATGGATGCATCCAGTGTTAGGCTTAACTACCTATCAATTACAACCATTATATGACATTTTAAGGGGAGACACTGCTTTAGACTCACCATGCCAGCTTGCAAAAAAAGCTCAAGAGGCTTTGAGAGAGGTTGAACTGGCTTTTTCCAATGTAGTTGAAATAGTCACTCAAAAACCCTTGGAAATATCAGTTTTTGCTACAAAAGAAGCACCCACATCAGTCCTTCATCAAGAAGACAGTGTGATAGAATGGGTGAACCTCCCAGCACAACTAGGACGAAGCCTTACTCCTTACCCAGTGCTTATGGCTAGAATCTTATATAAAGGCCATTAAGCTAGCAGTACAATTATCTGGGATAAGACCTGACAAGATATACAGTTTTATCCTAATGCACAAATTAATATATGCTGTGAAACCATCCCATAGTGGCAAATTTTGTTGGCCACAGCTCCAAACTTTACACATGGGTCTCCATTAAAGATAACCTGGCTATTACATAATTGGCAATGGATTTTTGAAGAAATGTTTTCTAAAGTTCCTCTTAAAGGATCAACCATCTTTACAAATGCATCCAAACATATTTGTGCTGTATACTCTCGTGACTTAACTATAAAGAGAGTAGTCAGAACTCATTTTCAGTCCACTCAGCAGAATGAATTGTATGCAATCATGCTAGCTCTTATTTGTTATCCAGAAAATGTAGGTATAATATCTGATTTGGCCCATTCAGTAGGTGTGGTACAAAGAATTGCCACAGCCAAAATAAAACTTATAGCTTCTAGTATATATATATTTTTACTATTTACTATTTATTTACTATTACTATTATATATATATATGTATATATGTATATATATATACATATATACATATACATATATGTATATATATATATACATATATACATATATATACATATATATATATATACACATACACATATACATATATACATATACATATATATATATATATATATATATATACATATATATATTTACTCTTTAAGGAATTTTAAGAGCAAGTGAGAAAGTGTCCAGGTTAAGTATTATATCTTGCATGTCCATAGAAATTCAAAGGCAGATTGCCTTTTACCCAGGTTAGCCAATACTCCTTTATTTCAGGAAGCCCAAGAATCTCATTCTAAATATGCTCCAGCTTTACATTTGCAGTTTGGGATAACAAAAGAGGAAGCTAGGAAAATAGTAAAAGCCTGTACAGCTTACCTTTCTTTCCACACTCCTATGCTCCCTCCAGGGAAGAACCCTCATGGTTTGAAACCTAGTGAAATTTGGCAAATAGACATCACCCATGTTAAGAAGCAGATATCCATGTAACCATGGATATATATTCTCAATTCCTTATGGCTTCACTCCAATCTGGGGAAGCAGTTAGGCATGTGATCAGCCATCATTATCATTGTTTTTCCATTGCGAGAGTCCCACGTGTACTTAAGACAGATAATGGACCAGCTTATGTATCTTCTGCCTTTCAGTCCTTCTACATTGAATTGGGCATTGCCCATTCTCCTGGCATTCCATATAACCCTACTGGCCAAGCCATTGTTGAATAGGATATTTTGTACCATCAAGATGCTCCTGTCTAAACAAGAAAAGGGAGTACTGGGGTTTGCACAACCCTTCACCTGA
This sequence comes from Sminthopsis crassicaudata, assembly GCF_048593235.1. Taxonomy (NCBI): domain Eukaryota; kingdom Metazoa; phylum Chordata; class Mammalia; order Dasyuromorphia; family Dasyuridae; genus Sminthopsis; species Sminthopsis crassicaudata. The sequence goes on along the minus strand of NC_133621.1, from coordinate 239,379,998 downwards.
CTCACAAAGGCTCACTTAGATGCAATAATATATACATACAATTACCTGCAATTTTCATATTCTGGGAATCTTATCATAGCAAGGTGTTTTTGGCACATGCAAAAGGCACAGTTGAAGAATAAACAAGAGCCCTCTGTCCACAGTGATATGGAAGGGCCCGGGTTGGGTCAGGGTTTGGGAACCCAGCTATGCTCTTATCATTCTAGATGCAGACCCAACAGCAGAGGAATGGATCCAACCAGGAACATCCATGACCTAGGGAATCAAGAAGAGAAGGACCAGACGACGACTTCATCCCCAACGACGACCCAGAAGGATTGGCTGTATGTCAGTAGCCCTTCAGATGCTGATGACAGCCATGTCCCTCCTCATCCTGACATCAAAGATAGCAAAGACAGCACCAGTGTCACAGCTGAATTGGGCTGTACTGGTTGATGGGCAATGCTTAGAGATTGTCAAAACTGGATAATGCACTTGGGCGCTTCTCTCATGGCCTCCCGCTATTCATATGGTAGGCTGGGAAGAGGCTTTGCCCCATTTTCCGCTTGTAGGCAACGCCTTTAAATTAGTGAGTTGAACACCATGTTACCTTTTATTGGTTTTGGTCCCTGTTGGGCTTAGCTCTATTTTCCTTTTTGTTTGCCTTTGTCCTATTTTTATAATACCTTGTAATCTCATTAATTAAGCAAGCTATTGTTGATGTCAAAGTTAGTTTGATGCACTAAGTGGTCCCCGCTAAACAAAAAAAAGGAGTTGTAAGGGTCTGAAGAGGAACCTTGCACAGTGCAACAAGGAAGCAGAAAGGCTTTGATGCCTGAGTTACCCGGATGTCATCTCTGCAGCTAGCAGGGACTGCCTCATGAATGGGAACTCTAGTCGTATTGAGAACACATCATCAACGGAAGACATCTCCTTCTCTTATTGGCTGTGCATGTGAACTCATAGACCCAATATAAGTAGTGGGGACCAGGAAGTGGAGGAGTATAGCATGTGATTGTATAGAATAAAGACTTGTGCTGGGAAGCCACTGTGTCTGGGTGCTCTGTTGAACAAAGAACTGCTGCTCGATGAGGCAGCAGTCAGAGGCATCTAAAGGCCTGAGATTACGTAAAACTGGCAATCAGTAATCTTGGTGGAAGGTTTCATAAGGCTAAGGGGGAAGATGTTTGTTATTCTTTATTTACTACTTAGACCCTCTTAAAGGAGATGTTTACTTCTTAACCACTGGCCACATTTTGAGAAAAACAAGGAACAGAAATATGTAGCAGAACCCAAGATTCTTAGTATCATCTTTACTAGGACTCAAGGTCCTTGTATCTGGGTGCACGGTTAACCATGTCCTGTTAGTGTCCTGCACTAACAACTTGCTTTTCTTCTCTTGCTCCCAATTATAAACAGAGGCCATGCTAGGGCCCATTCCAAAAGAACTCCAATTCCATTATTCTTTCAAATATAAAACTATGATAGTCTTTCCCACATGGCATTATTTTCCATCTCTGTCCCTTTGCCCTGGCTATTCCCTATACCTGAATGCTCTGCTGTCTTACATACACCTTCTACTTTCCCTGGCTTTCCTTTAAGACTTGTATTTGCAGGAAGCTATTTGTTTTTCTCATCCCAGCTGCTAGCTCTTTTCTACATGCACTCTCTCTCCTTCTGTCTCTCTCTCTCTCTCTCTCTCTCACACACACACACACACACCTGTATACCGACTATCTATCTATATCTTGTACATGCTTAAAATATGCTCCTTCAAGGCACCAAAGGTTTGTTTGTTTTTGCCTTTTTTTGTATCATCCATGCTTAAAATTATGTCTAATAAATTTAATAAATATTTATTAACTCTCTCTAACAATTTCATCACTTCGTTATGATGTCCTAATCTTTTCATCTTACTCTTTGTTTCAATCCTTTAAAACTATTCTCTCCTTTCACTATGATAACCAATTTTTATAATCATCCTAGCCTATTCTGGCCACTAGCACCTCTTACCTCCACTACTTTTTAAGCCTTTTTTTTTTTTTTTTTTTTTTTTAATATACTGTCTTTCCCTATTAAATTGTGAGCTCCTTAAGGGCAGGAACTGTCTTTTGGTTTTTGTATATGTCTCCCGTGCTTAATACAGGGCCTTATATATAATAGTCATTTAATAAAGGTTTACTGACTAATTTTTTTCTCTTTCAATTCTGACTCTTATACTTTCTTTAGTACTCAACACAAGTGCCAATTCTTACAAAAAGTCTTTTCTGATTTCTCTAATAAATCTCATTAGGAATACCTCTAGTGAAGGGTAAGGTCTTTGAAGTCAAGTATTGCCTTGGTTTTACCTATTTTCAGTACCTAATACAAAGACTGGCATATAATGAGTGCTTGCTAAATGTTTAATGAAATAATTTGCTTAGTTCTAGTTGATGACAGCATCTATATGTTAATTAATGTAAAATTTCAGAAAATAACAGTGTAAGAATTATGATTAAAAAGAAAATAGATGAAAGATCAAACATCTTAAACTAGATATGCAAAGTTAAACTTATGATCCTTTCTCTACATCCTCCACATATCTTCTATCTTCATTATTATAAAGGGCAACATCATACTCCCAAGTCTTTGTTCACAACCTAGGTGTCATTCTTAACTCCTCTCTATCTCTCACCACTCTTCCCACTCCCTCACTCCCACCGTATCCAATTTCTTGCAACATCTCTCAAATAAAACTCCTTCTCTGACACTGCCATTACTCTGGTACAACCCCTCATCATCTCATACCTGGATTATAGCAATAACTTACTGTTTGGTCTTTCTGTCACAAGTCTCTCCCCATTCTAATCCGTTCTCCATTCAAAGTGATTTTCTTAAAGCATAGATTCAATCTCTCTACTCAATAAGCTCTAACATTTCCTTTTTGCCTATAGGATCAATATAAAATCTTTTGCTTGGCATTCAATATTCTTCATAACTTGGTCTCCTTTTACTTTCCCAGTCTTCTAACATCTTACTCCCTCCATATAGTTTTTTGATCCAGTGATACTGGCCTCTTCTGGCTGTACCATGAATAACATATTTCATCTCTTGGCTAGAGTTATTTTCTCTGTCTTCCATGCCTAGAATATTCTTCTTCATCTTCACCTATTACTTCCCTGGTTTCCTTTATGTTTCAACTAAAACTTCATCTTTTACAGGAAACCTTTCCCCATTCCTCTTAAATCTAGTGCCTTATGTTGTATGAGGATGTATTCTGATGGAAGTGGATATATCTTCAACATAAAGAAGATCCAACTCACTTCCAGTTGATCAGTGATGGACAGAAACAATTACACCCAGAGAAGGAACACTGGGAAGTGAATGTAAATTGTTAGCACTACTGTCTATCTACCCAGGTTACTTATACCTTCGGAAGCTAATACTTAACAACAAGAAAATTGGATTTACACACATATATTGTATCTAGGTTATACTGTAACACATGTAAAATGTATGGGATTGCCTGTCATCTAGGGGAGGGAGTAGAGGGAGGGAGGGGATAATTTGGAAAAATGAATACAAGGGATAATGTTATAAAAAAAAAATTACTCATGCATATATACTGTCAAAAAAAACTTAGAAAAAAAATCTAGCGCCTTTCCTTTTGTTAAATATTTCCTATTTATTCTGTATATAGCTTGTTTATATATATTTGTTTACTTGCTCTTGCTCCTTAAAGATAGAGACTATCTTTTACTTCTTTTTCTATTCCAAACATTTAGCACAGTGTCTGACTCACAGTAATCACTTACTGTTTATTGATGGGTTAATTTACTGACAGAAGAAATATACATACCATATTGACTGCATCTTGATCAAAGGGGTTCCATTCTATATTCTGAGGATAGTGAGCCAAAACTTTGGACTTGAAAGTTCTTCTCAGGGGACTTTGATCAAAGTTTTCTCCTAGGAAGAAACAATTAAGTTTTGGTAAACAACTATAGAGTTTAAAAAACTTTTGACATTACCTCTACTCAGATTGAATTGAAACAGGTATTGAAACATTAGAGGTCTGTATTTAAATGAAAAAATAACAGCTTTAAATAAAACCTTGAAAAATTCAAATACACTAAAATTTTGTTTAAGTTCTTTTTTCAAGACAAATTTGTATTGAACTTTATAAATAAACAGATGCTCTGAATTAATTATAAACTTGATATATTTTCTCATTGTTCTTAACTCTTATTAGGTTATAGACTGATAGTACTCGACTAGATTACAGACCTGTAACATTACATACAATAAAAGGAAGTGGTTTTCTTTGAGTTATTTATTATTCTTGACAAATACTGCTGTTTAAAAAAATCATGTAAAGGAGGCTATGTGAATATTGATGTACTCCATCAAGCCCAAGACTGAACAAAAATAAATTCAGAAGCCTGTGGGCATCAGAAAAGTGGATGGATCATAAAAACCAGCAAAGATGCAGGTAAATAAACTTTTAAAATTTGCCATAATGGACTGGTAACATACCAGAGGCACCAAAACCTGTAGCACGCTTTACCTAGAGATAGGAAAATTGGTAATTTGAAACCTGAAGCACTCTGATCATTTTCACCAATAACATCCAGTATGGAAGTCAGGAGCACTCAGACTAGAACAGCCCATGCTTTCAAAGCACTTAGACTTGAAGAATAAGAAAGAGGCACCTGAAAACCATTGACAGTGAGCACAGATAAAACAGAAGGAGATTTCCAGAAAATTCAGATCAGAGCTAAAAGGACTGGGCACACGAATCTAAAATACAGAAGAAGGCATTTGGACTAGGCAAAATGTTCCAGATCAGAAACTGAAGCTAGAGATAATAGTAAACAGAATGAGCTACAAAGCACTATGAATAAATAATATGACTCTGGAAACATCCAAGGGGCAAGTCCAGAAGAACAAAGTAACAAAAAGACCAATCAAGATGGTAAAACAACAGGAAGAAGTACAGTTGCGTTTACCTCCACAATTACTCTTTAAAGATCACACAATTTTTGCCTTTTTTTGTATCTCCAACATTTAGTATAGTGCTTGGCACATAGTAGGTGCTTAATTTGATTTGCTAGAACTAGGTTTAGTTTGGAATCCCTGTTCTTTACCATCATGCTTCAGCTTCCTTCCCTCTCTGTTCCCAAGTCTCCCTCCTCCCATTAGTATAATTCCTAGAACTTCTGTTTTCAGGAAGGGTCCAAGAATGAAAGTTGCACAAGAAAAATCAGATCAAGAAAGAAGAAAAAGAAAAACTGAGAAAGAAAACAAAATGCAAGCAAATAACAAGAGAGAGAGAGTGAGAATGCTATGTTGTGTTCTACAATCTGTTCCCATGGTTCTCTCTTCATCACTGCACAAGTAGAACTGGTTTGAATCATCTCAATGTTGAAGAGAGCCATGTCCATCAGAACTGATCATCATATAGTCTTGTTGTGGCCATGTATAATGATCTTCTGGTTCTGCTCATTTCACTTGGCATCAGTTCATGTAGGTCTCTCCAAGCCTCTCTGAAATCATCTTTCTGGTCGTTTCTTACAGAACAATAGTATTCCATAGCATACATATGCCATAATTTCTTCAGCCACTCTCCAATTGATGGGCATCCACTCAGTTTCCAGTTTCTTGCCATTACAAAGAAGGCTGACACAAACATTCTTGCACATGCGGGTCCTTTTCCCTCCTTTATATATATATACATACACACATACTGGGATTAATCCCAGTACAAACACTGCTAGATCAAAGGGTATGCACAGATTGATAACTTTTTGGGCATAGTTATGGAATTATTTCTTTCATGGACTCTAACTATACAAAGGATTGATACTTTTCTTTGATTTATTCATCAATCTAGCATTAATTCTTGAATTGTGGCTTTATCCCCTGCTATGCTTTTACATGAGGAAGCCAACCCTACTTGGTCTTACCTTAGTTTCTTTAGGTTCCTGAGCTGATATTCATCTCCTGGATTTAGGGACCCCCTGGATCCTTGAGATTTAGAACGTTAGATGTTCATAGTTTTCGCTGGTTTTTCAGAAAAGAATGTCTTTGTTTAAGTACTTCAATACAATGCTAGTTACTGTTGTAACTGCTTGCTCCCATTCTTATTACTTAAAACTATCAAATACCTTCCTCCAAATACCCAATTCAAATTTTTCTAAAAGTATTTCTGATTTTTCTGTTTCAAAACACAGAGGTGTGCAGGTAAATGTGTGCTGGCACTACATCTACTAATGAGGCTCTCCTTTTCTACTGTACATTAGTCTTCTGGCTGATGTTAACAGATAATTATTTACTATAATTTGTCATAGGATTTCTTGATTAGGAGCAGTACAGAGCTCAGATGTCCAAAAAAAAAAAAAAAAAGGCAAGGACTTAACCTAAGTTTTTCCAAATTCCCATCCAAAGAATTTAAAATAATACCTCAAAACAAATTCCAGAGTGGCAGAATCTACAAAAAGGACAAGGTAAAAGAATTTTCTAGTGTAATACCACTTAGAAAGTCGGCATAAAATGTTTGTTGCATATGGTCAAAAATGGGAGCACCAATGCAAGCTGCACCAGTGCAGACTGGGTTCCAGCAAACTAGCAGTCCTTGGGAGTAACTAAAACAACAGCAACAGTAACTTTGGTAGCTCTCAGGTCACAGAGGGTAAGGAGGGAAAAAAGATATCGCAGGGATTCTTTTGTTGGCACTACACAGATTGTTGAATTACCCATATTCAGATCTCCCAGGGCAAGGAAGAACACTAACATGGCAGAACTTGAAGTCACAGTTCCACATCAGAAAAGAGGACATGGGGTTGCTCACAAATACAGGCAGGAAACAGTAATCACACCACTCAAGATCATATCAGCTTGAAAGGATGAAAAATTTATAGAGCCCCCAGGGGTCTTAAAATTTTTATATTAAATTTGGGCTCTAGGATCAGGAGATTGTTGTATATTTCAACAACAATACTATATGATGATCAATTCTGATGGATGTGGCCATTTTCAACAATGAGATGAACCAAAGCAGTTCCAATAGAGCAGTAATGAACTGAACCAGCTATACCCAGCAAAAGAACTCTGGGTGATGACTATGAACCACTACATAGAATTTCCAATCCCTCTATTTTTGTCCATTTGCATTTTGGATTTCCTTCACAAGCTAATTGTATACTATTTCAAAGTCCGATTCTTTTTGTACAGCAAAACAACTGTTTGGACATGTATACATATATTGTATTTAATTTATACTCTTAACATATTTGACATGTATTGGTCGACCTGCCATCTGCTGGGGGGGAGGGGTGGGAAGGAGGGGAAAAATTGGAACAAAAGGTTTGGTAATTGTCAATGTTGTTAAATTATCCATGAATATATCTGGTAAATAAAAACTATTAAAATAAAAAAAATAAGAAAAAAAAATGAAATGACCAGCAGGATGATTTCAGAAAGGCCTGGAGAGACTTACATGAACTGATGCTGAGTGAAATGAGCAGGACCCAGGAGATCATTATATACTTCAAAAACAATACTATATAATAATCAATTCTTCTGGAAGTGGCTTCAATAATGATAATATGTTCTCTTGTATTTTTTATGTGTATATTGTAATACATTCCCTACTTTAGATGTAATACACATCTTTATCTCATAAGTAGAATTTGCTAGCATTAATCCTTTTCTTATCTTTCTTTCTTTCTTTTCTTTTTTTTTTTTCCCCTGAGGCAATTGTGGTTAAGTGACTTGCCCAGGGTCACACAGCTAGGAAGTGCTAAGAGTCTGAGGCCATATTTGAACTAGGGTCTTCCTGACATCAGGGCTAGTGCTCTATCCACTGAGCCACCTAGGTGCCCCTCCTTTTCCTTATTTTTGAAAATAATATTGAATTAATTGTTGAATGTTTAATTTTGTTAAACTAACAATTTAAAATTTAAATAAATAAAATTTAAACTTAAAAATAATTTAAATAAAATAAAATTAGTTTTGTTAATTATTTCAAGTAATTCCAGATGACTCTCTCCAAGATGGTCAGATCAGTTCACAGTTCTATTAATAATTAATTAGTATTCTAATTTTTCCACATTCCCTCCAACATTATTAGTTATTTCTTTTAATCATTGTATCCTGTCTGATAGGCATAAAATGACTGTTCATTTCTTCAAGATTGTTTTAATTCAGAATATTTTTTCATATGACTATAAATTTTGATTTCTTCATCCAAAAACTGCCTGGTTATATATGTTTTTACCATTTGTAAATTGTAGAATCTTCTTATAAATTTGACAAAATTCTTTATATTTTTGAGAAATTAGACCTTTATATGAGAATATGTCTATAAAAATCTTTCCCCCAAATTTTCTGCTTTTCTTCTGACTTTGGCCATATTTGTTTTATTTGTGCCAAAAATTGTTAATTTAAATGTAATTGAAATTATCCATTTTATACTTCATACTGTGTCCTCTTTCTTGTTTATTCATAAATTGTTTGCCAATCCATGAATTTGACAGATAATATGTTCCAGGTTTTTCTAATTTTCTTGTACTATTCTCTCTGGATATTTAGGTCATATATTCACTTTTAACCTTATCTTAATAAATGGTATAAGAGACTGATCTATGTCACACTTCTGCTAGGCTGCGCTTAAATTTTCCCAACAATTTTTTTTAAACCGTATAATGAATTCTTATCCAAATCATGAATTCTTACCCAAGAAATTTAAGTCTTTACATTTGTCAAATACAAAGTTACTACATTTATTTGCTGTTATAAATTGTACCTTTATTCTGTTTTACCAATCTACTTTTCCCTTCTTAGCCTGTACCCAATACCTTCAATAAATCTCTTTCCTTCACATTTTTTTCATTTATTCCTTTGATATTGACTTTGTTTTTCCAAAGAATTTAAAAAAAAAAAAATTCTTCCTCTTCTTTTAAAAAATGGGTAGAAGAACCTGGCATCCTGAATAAGTTAAGATGTCTATACAATCTGCAAAAACTGTCCAGTCAGTCAATTTTCAGGGTATGGTCATTCCAGTAGTCTCCAGCACTCACCAAATCTGAAGGATCTCAAGTATTTGAGGTTGGTTTCTTTAATTGCCCTAGAGGCAAACACTGAGTTAAGAAAGCTGGAGCCAATCAGAATGTGTGGGAATAGGATTTCAGGGAAGCCGCGTCAGGAAAACAACAGCCCTCTTCCACCAAAATCTGAAAGATAAATTTCTATCTTATCCCTCTCTAATAAGTTTATGTATAACTTTTTATATTTTTATATTTATATGCTTCTATTGGCTTAACAAAATTGTTGGTCTGAACTTAATCTGTGGCAGACTACTATCCAGTTTTCCAAGTTTTTGATAAATAGTAAATCTTTCCCCCAATAATTGGGGTCATTGGGTTTATCAAAAATTATGCTACTGTGTTTGTTTCTGTATTTTATGTATCTAATATGTTCTACTTATTGACCTTTGTATTTTTTAGCCAGTAGCAAATCTTTTCAATGATTACTACTTTGGAATTACTACTTTTTTTTTCATTAGTACTTTTGAGATTCTTGACCTTTGGTTTCTCCATATGAAGTATCTTTTTTCTAGCTCAAAAACATCCTTTAATAGTCTGACTTATATAGTATTGAATAAATAAATTAATTTAGGTAGTAATGCTACTTCTATTGTATTGGCTCAACCTATCTAGGAACAAATAGTTCTTTAGTATATCTTAGATACATTCCTAATTATTTTTAAAAATTTTTTTGTTCTTTTGAATGGAATGTCTCATTCTAGCTCTTCTGCCCTTCCCCAGGCTTTTTTGGGCAACAAACAAAAATGCTGATGATTTTATGGATTTACTTTATACCGAGAAATTTTGCTGAAGTTATTGCTTTAATTAACTCTTCATTGACTCTTTTTAGGATTTCCCCAAAAACATCATCATATCATCTATAAAGACTTTTGATTTTGCTTCCTTTTTCTCTATATTTATTTCCTGAACTTGTTTTCTGATTTCTGTTATCTGTGATATGTATTCAGTCTTCCTTTTTCTGACAAAAATTAATCTATGGCCTAGATATAAAAAGATTACTAGACATAGATATAAAAGATTAAAAGGAAACAATGAACTGGAAAAAATATTACATTAAGTTCCTCTGATAAAGTTTTCAGAAGACTAAGCCACTTCTCAATTAATAAATGGTAGAAGAGAGGCAGCTAGGTGGCACACTGGATAGAGCACCAGTCTTGAATTCAGGAGGACCAGAGTTCAAATCTGGTCTCAGACACTTAACACTTCCTAGCTGTGTGACCCTGGGCAAGTCACTTAACCCCAGTCTCAGAAAATAAATAAATAAATAAATGGTGGAAGTATATGAAAGAAATAAATCCAAATTATCTAAAACCATATGAAAAAATGTTCCAAGTCACTAAGAATTGGAGAAATAAAGTAACTATATGGTTGTACCTCAGTTTGAGGAGAACAAAGTAGAGAAAGTAAAAGTATATTAAAAAATGGAAAATAATGCTGGAGAAAAGTAGTGGAAAATATGCCTCCTGCAGGGGCCTTGAATTAGTACGACCATTTTGGAAAGCAATTTATAACTATTTCCTAAATGTTACATACTCTTTGATCCAACAATTCTTCTATTGAGAGATCAAAGAAAGAGGAAAAGGTTATACATATAAAAAATATTCACAGAGACTCTTTTTGTGAAGCAAAAGAACTCAAAACTAAGGAAATAAATGTCTGAACAAATTATGGTACTAATGCAAGGGTATCTGAATAAATTATGGTACTAATGCAATGGTATTATTGTAAAAAAAAATAAGGAAGAAAAGAATTTCAAAGAAACTTGAGAAAATTTGGATAAAATTTACAGAATGGAGTGAAAAAATAGAACAATTTCTGGGACTGTTTGTTTTTTTTTTTAATCAAAGCTTTTTATTTTCAAAATATATACATGGATAATTATCAACATTCACTCTACAAAACCTTATGTTCTAATTTTTTCCCCTCCCTTCTCCCCACCCCCCTACCCCAGTCAGCAAATGATCCAATATATATTAAACATGTGCAACAATTTATCAATACTGTAAACATTAAAAATTTTGAAAAGACTTGAGAAGTTATATCAAATCAATGATCAATCATGATTCTAACCTAATGATAAAGAATGTTATATAACTCCTGATAAACTGAAGTGATCCAACTGATGTAATGATATTCATAGTTTTGGACTTGGCCATTAAGGGAATTTGTCTTATTTGTTATAAAGTTTGTTTGTTATAAAGGTTTTATTATTCTCTCCCACACCTTTTCACAGTGGGGAGTGAAGACATTTGGGGGGGAGGGAATATGTTTAGTAACTGAAATTTTTTTTTAATCAATAAACTTCATGCCTAAAAATGTTGATCCAATAAGCTTCATGCCTAAGCATGTTGACCCAATAACTAACAATTTATTTTAATATTATAGAACATACAAGTATTCCCACCAGTGAATTAACAGCATAGGATGCCCCCCTAAGTCTAAATACAGCTTTAAGCTACTCAAGTTTTTAAGTTATTACAGCTTACAACTGCACCAAGACTTTTGGGACATTCTATATTGATATAGGCTTTTAAAATTTCATTAATGAAGGTAATTAATTCAATCCTTCATTCTGTCTAGTCTGCAATTAACCCTACTGATGCAAGTATCAATTCTCTATTTAAAATGAAAAAGGTTTTTGCCTCTTCAAATGTCAATAAGGAGCCATAAATCTTTTTCTTTTCCTGAGGCAATTGGGGTTCAGTGATGTGCCCAGGTGTGTAACACCTCACAAAGCTTAGAGGTGTTAAGTGTCTGAGGCCAAATTTGAACTCAGATCCTTCTGACTTCAGGACCAGCATCTATCCATTGCACCATCTAGCTGCCCCAGAAGCCATAAATCTTAATTCAGAACTAAATAGTTCCATGATAAAGAAACAAACAAAATTATCCATAAATTTAAGATAAAAGAATGAAATGTAACAGGTTTTGCACAATAAGATTACAAATAGCAATTATTGCTTCCTGGCTTCCTCACCATAATCAAAAGTTTAGATTAGTGAAAAAGAATCAGCAAATCAATAAAGCTACACCATACCTTACTTCTCAAATGAATCAGGAAATTAAAATGGAAGCAAAAGTGGAGACAACATGAGAATTGAAAAGACAGACAAGATTACCCAAGTTACACTTCATTCAGAATCAGAATCATTAATCTGATTAAAACTATACGCAAAGGAATTTCTTTGTCATATTTCTCTCTTTTTTTCCCCCTGGGATTGGAACAGGCAAGCCTTGAATTACTGGGAAGTGATTTTTTTTTTTTAAAAGAGATCAAATTTTTTGTTTAGATCTTGTTTTTTCTTTAGAAACAAATGGAATTCATCTGTTTCATTAAATGTATATCTTCTTCCATGGAAGAAAATGCTCAGCTTAATTGGGTAATTCATTCTTGGCTGCATGCCAAGTTCTTTTGCCTGTCAGAATATCAGATTCCAGGCCCTTTATCCTTTAATATAAAGGCAGCCACATCTTGAGTGACCCTCATTGTGGCACCTCAGTATTTGAATTGTTTTTTCCTGGCTGCTTGTAATACTTTGTCCTTAATCTGATAGTTCTGAAATTTGGCCACAATATTCCATGGAGTTTTTTTTTAGGGTCTTTTTCAGAAGGTGTTTCAGATGCATTGTTGGTGGAGTTGTGAAAGAATCCAACCATTCTGGAGAGCAATCTGGAATTATGCCCAAAAAGTTCTCAAACTGTGCATACCCTTTGATCCAGCAGTGCTACTACTGGGCTTATATCCCAAAGAAATACTAAAGAAAGGAAAGGGACCTGTGTGTGTCAAAATGTTTGTGGCAGCTCTTTTTGTAGTGGCTAGAAACTGGAAAATGAATGGATGTCCATCAGCTGGAGAGTGGTTGGGTAAATTGTGATATATGAATGTTATGGAATATTATTGCTCTGTAAGAAATGACCAGCAGGATGAATACAGAGAGGCTTGGAGAGACTTACATGAAGTGATGTTGAGTAAAATAAGCAGAACCAGGAGATCATTATATACTTCAACAACAATAACGTATGAAGATATATTCTGATTGAAGTGGATATCTTCAACATAAAGAAGATCTAATTCAGTTCCAGTTGATCAATGATGGACAGAAACAGCTACACCCAGAGAAGGAACACTGGGAATTGAGTGTAAACTGTTTGCACTACTTTGGAATCCAATTCTTATCGTGCAATAAGAAATTTGGTTTTACACACATATACTGTATCTAGGATATACTGTAACACATTTAACATGTATGGGATTGCCTGTCATCTAGGGAAGGGAGTAGAGGGAGGGAAGGGAAAATTTGGAAAAGTGAATACAAGGGATAATGTTGTAAAAAAAATTATCCATGCATATGTACTGTCAAAAAAATTATAATTATAAAATTAAATTTAAAAAAAGAAAATTATCTATGTATATATTTTAAAAATAAAAAGCTTTAATAATTTTTTTAAAAAAAGGATTGTCAATTGGACCAGAACCAATCTCAAACCAAGTGTGTGGCCAAAGCCACACCAAAGTAGGCTAGAGAAAGAAGCTTAATAGAAGCTTAATTAATTTCAGAGTGAAGATGCTAGCAAGTGGAAGCCCCTAAGAGAGAGGGCTTACCTTGAAAGGGAAAAGGCTTAAACATAAAAACAGAAATCAGCTGGACCATGATAATCATCTTTAGGTCCTGAGTTGCTGTCTCAATAGCAGACTCATGTGTGGATAATGCAGGTATCCCTGGATCCTGTGGGAACAGCCTCCAAGTTAATTGTCTCACAGAAGCAAACAGAACCAGAGTTAACATGGCAGGAAAAAGAGTGCAGTACCTCTTTCAGTTCACTTAACTGTTACAAGAAACAGGGATTGAAAACATATCAAGATATGTGATAGGTGGCTCTCAGGTTCCTGGGAAACAAGGGACAGTGAACATGTGGTGCTAGTCAAAGCAATATACTTTATCAGAGAGTGAGATCACCCAGAGTACAAAGTGTTGTTATGCCAAGCTTAGAACAAAAACTGATTGCTGGGACTTAGCTTGAGAAACAGAGTGTCTACAAAATATTTTGTCATTTTTCTCTTTCGGAACAAAGGAGAGAGGGTGTGAAAGAATCCACATCCTTATGGCTAATAAAGGAGAGAGCCAAGAAGTTCTCTTTGAGGAGACCTATTTGGAAAGTATGTCTCAGGTATTATGCTAGCCATTGCTTCCAAGCAGAAAAGGTCCAAGAATGTGGAGGGAGTTAATAATGCGTCAAACATGTCAACAAGGTAACCAAGAAAACATAAACATTAACATTAAGTTCCATTTAATAAACGCACATGGCTAACTGAACACTCAGCCTATGGAGACCTGGGGAGTGGAAGATATTAGAACACAGCAGGTAAAAACCTGTGGGCCAGAGCCAAACAGCAAGCAAGAACAGTTGGTTAGAGAAACAGAATATGCAGAAATGACAGTTTCAAGTGTTTCATGTAGTTATCTGGTCCCAAGATACCGTTTTTTTTTTTTTTTTTTTTTTTTTTTTTTTTTTTTTTTTTTTTTTTTTTTTTTTTTTTTTATTATATATATATATATATATTTTATAATATTATCCCTTGTATTCATTTTTCCAATTTACCCCCCCTCCCTCTATTCCCTCCCCCCGACGACAGGCAATACCATACATTTTACATGTGTTACAATATAGTCTAGGTACAATACATGTGTGCGAATATCACTTTCTTGTTGCACAATAAACATTAGAATCCGAAGGTACATGCAACCTGGGCAGACAGATATTAGTGCTAACAATTTTCATTCCCCTCCCAGTGTTTCTTCTCTGGGTGCAGCTACCTCTGTCCATCATTGATCAACTGGAAGTGAGTTGGATCTTCTTTATGTTGAAGATTTCCACTTCCATCAGAATACATCCTCATACAGCATTGTTGTTGAAGTGTACAGTGATCTTCTGGTTCTGCTCATTTCACTCAGCATCAGTTGATTTAAGTCTCTCCAGGCCTCTCTATATTCCTCCTGTTGGTCATTTCTTACCGAGCAATAATATTCCATAACCTTCATATACCACAATTTACCCAACCATTCTCCAACTGATGGACATCCATTCATCCTCCAGTTTCTAGCTACAACAAAAAGAGCTGCCACAAACATTTTGGCACATATATGTCTCTTTCCGCTCTTTAGTATTTCTTTGGGATATAATCCCAGTAGCAGCGCTGCTGGGTCAAAGGGTATGCACAGTTTGATAACTTTTTGGGCATAATTCCAGATTGCTCTCCAGAATGGCTGGATTCTTTCACAACTCCACCAGCAATGTATTAGTGTCCCAGTTTTCCCACATCCCCTCCAACATTTGTCATTATTTGTTCCTGTCATCTTAGCCAATCTGACAGGTGTGTAGTGGTATCTCAGAGTGGTCTTAATTTGCATTTCTCTGATCAGTAGTGATTTGGAACACTCTTTCATGTGAGTGGATATAGTTTCAATTTCTTCCTCTGAGAATTGTCTGTTCATATCCTTTGACCATTTATCAATTGGAGAATGGTTCGGTTTCTTATAAATTTGGGTCAGTTCTCTATATATTTTGGAAATGAGACCTTTGTCAGAACCTTTGTTTTTAAAAATATTTTCCCAATTTGTTACTTCCCTTCTAATCTTGTTTGCATTAGTATTATTTGTACAGAAACTTTTTAGTTTGATGTAATCAAAATCTTCTATTTTGTGATCAATAATGATCTCTAGTTCTCCTCTGGTCATAAATTCCTTCCTCCTCCACAAGTCTGAGAGGTAGATTATCCTCTGTTCCTCTAATCTATTTATTATCTCCCTCTTTATGCCTAAATCATGGACCCATTTTGATCTTATCTTGGTATATGGTGTTAAGTGTGGATCCATATCTAATTTCTGCCATACTAATTTCCAGTTTTCCCAACAGTTTTTTCCGAATAATGAATTTTTATCCCTAATGTTGGAATATTTGGGTTTGTCAAAGATTAGATTGCTATAGATGTATCCTTTTTTGTCCTTTGTATCTAATCTGTTCCACTGATCTACCGGTCTATTTCGTAGCCAATACCAAATGGTTTTGGTGACTGCTGCTATATAATATAGCTTTAGATCAGGTACACTTAGACCACCTTCCTCTGAGTTTTTTTTCATTAGTTCCCTTGCAATTCTTGACCTTTTATTCTTCCATATAAATTTTGTTGTTATTTTTTCTAGGTCATTAAAATAGTTTCTTGGGAGTCTGATTGGTATAGCACTAAATAAATAGATTAGTTTGGGGAGTATTGTCATCTTTATTATATTCGCTCGGCCTATCCAAGAGCACTGAATGTCTTTCCAATTATTTAAATCTGACTTTATTTTTGTGGCAAGTGTTTTGTAATTTTTCTCATATAATTCCTGACTTTTCTTTGGTAGATGGATTCCCAAATATTTTATACTCTCAACATTTGTTTGGAATGGAATTTCTCTTTGTATCTCTTGCTGTTGCATTTTGTTAGTGATATATAAAAATGCCGAGGATTTATGTGGATTTATTTTGTATCCTGCCACTTTGCTGAAATTTTGAATTATTTCTAGTAGCTTTTTAGCAGAGTCTTTGGGGTTCTCTAAGTATACCATCATGTCATCTGCAAAAAGTGATAGTTTGATTTCCTCATTTCCTACTCTAATTCCTTGAATCTCTTTCTCGGCTCTTATTGCCGAGGCTAGCGTTTCTAGTACTATATTGAATAGTAATGGTGATAGTGGGCAACCTTGTTTCACTCCTGATCTTACTGGGAAAGGTTGCAGTTTATTTCTATTGCATATTATGCTTACTGACGGTCTTAAATATATACTCCTGATTATTCTAAGGAATAATCCATTTATTCCTATACTCTCAAGAGTTTTTAGTAGGAATGGATGTTGGATTTTGTCAAATGCTTTTTCTGCATCTATTGAGATGATCATATGGTTCTTATTAATTTGATTATTAATATGGTCAATTATATTAATAGTTTTCCTAATATTAAACCAGCCCTGCATTCCTGGAATAAATCCTACTTGATCATAGTGTATTATCTTGGAGATGATTTTCTGAAGTCTTTTTGCTAATATCTTATTTAAGATTTTAGCATCAATATTCATTAAGGAGATTGGTCTATAATTTTCTTTCTCAGTTTTCGATCTACCAGGTTTAGGTATCAGTACCATGTCTGTGTCATAAAAGGAGTTTGGTAGGACTCCTTCATCCCCTATTTTTTCAAATAATTTATATAACATTGGGGCTAATTGTTCTTTAAATGTTTGGTAGAATTCACATGTGAATCCATCTGGCCCTGGGGATTTTTTCCTGGGGAGTTGATTAATAGCTTGTTCTATTTCTTTTTCTGAAATGGGACTATTTAAGCAATTTATCTCCTCCTCTGTTAATCTAGGGAGCCTATATTTTTGGAGAAAGTCATCCATTTCACTTAAGTTATCAAATTTATTGGCATAAAGTTGGGCAAAGTAACTCCTTATTATTTCTCTAATTTCCTCTTCATTGGTGGAAAGATCCCCCTTTTCATTTGTAAGACTATCAATTTGATTTTCCTCTTTCTTTTTTTTGATCAAATTTACCAAAGGTTTATCTATTTTATTGGCTTTTTCATAAAACCAACTCTTGGTTTTATTTATTAATTCAATAGTTTTTTTACTTTCAATTTTATTGATTTCTCCTTTTAATTTTTGTATTTCGAGTTTAATTTTTGGTTGGGGGTTTATAATTTGGTCTTTTTCTAGCCTTTTAAGTTGTAAGCCCAATTCGTTAATCTTCTCTTTCTCAATTTTCTTCAAATAAGCCTCTAAAGATATAAAATTTCCCCTTATTACTGCTTTAGCTGCATCCCAAAGATTTTGATATGATGTCTCATCATTATCATTATCTTGGGTGAAATTGTTAATTGTTTCTATAATTTGCTCTTTCACCCAGTCATTCTTTAAGATGAGATTATTCAGTTTCCAATTACTTTTTGGTCTATTTACCCCTAACTTTTTACTGAATGTAGCTTTTATTGCATTGTGATCTGAGAAGAAGGCATTTATTATTTCTGCCTTCCTACATTTAATTTTGAGATCTTTATGTCCTAATATATGGTCAATTTTTGTATAGGATCCATGAACTGCTGAGAAGAAAGTATATTCCTTCCTATTGCCATTCAGTTTTCTCCAAAGGTCTATCATACCTAGTTTTTCTAATGTTCTATTTACTTTTTTAATTTCTTTCTTGTTTGTTTTGTGGTTTGATTTGTCTAAATCTGAGAGTGCAAGGTTGAGATCTCCCACTATTATAGTTTTACTGTCTATTTCTTCTTGCAGTTCTCTTAACTTTTCCTTTAGAAAGTTAGATGCTATACCACTTGGTGCATATATGTTTAGTATTGATATGGCTTCATTATTTATGCTACCTTTCAGCAGGATATAGTTTCCTTCCTTATCTTTTTTAACGAGATCTACTTCTGCTTTTGCTTGATCTGAGATAAGGATAGCTACCCCTGCTTTTTTGGCTTTACCTGAAGCATAATAAGCTCTGTTCCAACCTTTTACCTTTACTCTGTATGTATCTCCCTGCTTTAAGTGTGTTTCCTGTAGACAACATATTGTAGGGTTCTGCTTTTTGATCCAATCTGCTATCCGTCTCCGTTTGATGGGATCGTTCATCCCATTTACATTTACAGTTAAAATTACTAATTCTGTATTTCCTGCCATCGTATTATCCCCAGATTATACTTTTTTCCCTTGACCTCCCTGATCCCCCTCCCCGATATTTAATTTACAGCCCCCCCTTGTGACGCGCAACCCTCCCTCTTTTTTTTTTTTTTTAGGATCCCTCCCCCCTCCCTCCAAGTCCCTTCACTTATTCTCCTTTTCCTTTCCTCTTTTCCTCTCCCCCCTTTTAATGAGGTGAGAGAAAATTCTCTGAAAAACAAATATGTTAATTATTTACTCTTTGAGCCTCTTCTGATGAGAGTAAGATTCACACAATGATTCTCCCCCTCACTAAGTTCCCTCAGATATGGTGTATTTTCTATGTCTCTTCCTGGGATGTAGTTTCCCTCTTTTTATCACTCCTTCCCCTTTTTCTGAACCGACCTCCTTCCCTTTACCACACCCCCCTTTTTTTCTTTTATATCAGTAAAATCAAATTATCCTTGAGTATTTTTTATATACCCACAACAAAGTTACAGTTCTCAAGGGTTCTGTGTACCTTTTTCTGTTTCTCTTCAGTCTTGTGGATGTAGATCAAATTTTTTGTTTAAGTCTGGTTTTTTTCTTAGAAACATATAGAATTCCTCTGTTTCATTGAATGACCATCTTCTTCCATGGAAAAAGATGCTAAACTTAGCTGGGTAGTTCATTCTTGGTTGCAGTCCTTGATCTTTTGCCTTTCGGAATATCAGGTTCCAGGCCCTTCTATCTTTTAATGTGGAGGCAGCCAGATCTTGGGTGACCCTTATTGTGGCACCTTGGTATTTAAATTGTTTTTTTCTAGCTGCTTGCAGGATTTTCTCCTTTGTGTGGTAATTCTGCAGCTTAGCCACAATATTCCGTGGTGTTCTTTTTTTAGGGTCTATTTCAGAAGGAGTTCGATGAATTCTTTCAACATCTACTTTCCCTTCTGTTTCTATTATCTCTGGACAGTTCTCTTTGATAATTTCCTGTAAAATAGAATCTAGGCTCTTTTTTTGGTCATAGTTTTCTGGAAGTCCAATAATCCGCAGATTATCTCTCCTAGATCTATTTTCCAGGTCTATAGATTTTCCCAGTAAGTATTTGACGTTGTTCTCCAGCTTCTCATTTTTTTTGTTTTGTTTGACTGATTCTTGGGTTCTCTGTGAATCATTCATTTCTATTTGTTCTATCCTGACTTTTAAGGAGTTATTTTCTTCTTTCACAGTTTTTAGTTCTTTTTGTAAATGCCCAATTTCGTTTTTAAATGAATTATTTTGCTCTATTGAGTTTTTTTCCATTTCCCTAATTTTTTTTTTTTGAGAATTATTTTCTTTTTCCAATTCAGAAATTCTATTTTCTTGAGACTTTTTTATCTTTTCCAATTCAGATATCCTACTTTCCTGTGTTTTTTTAACCTTTTCTAATTCACTAATTTTGTTTCCCTGCATCTCCTGTGAATTCTTTATTTTTTCCAACTCCAATTTCAGGACATTGTTATTTTCTATCATAACTTCCCTTTCCTTGCCCCATTTTTCTTCGATCTCCCTCAATTTCTTAAGAGCTTCTTCTAGGAGAGAGTTATGTGATGGGGGGCAGGAATCGTTCCCCTTTAGGTTGTTATCTGATTCTCTGCTGTCAACTTCCTCGGGGTTGGATACCCGCTCTTTCTCTGTATAGAAGGAATCTATGGTTTTTTTAGCTTTTTTGCTCATACTTAAAAAAAATCTTTTGGGGTCTGTCCCTGGGGTAGGAAATTATTTACTTCTTTACCAGCTTCCTCCCAGACGGGATGGATGCAGCGGCTCCTGAGCCTGAGCTAAGAGAGAGCTCTGGGAGAGAGTTCCCCACCCTCTCCCTGGGAGTGCCTCAGAGGTGATTAGCACTGCTGTGCTTCGAGGGCGTAGAATAGTGAAGACTGCAGGAAGCCCAGGCTATGTGTCCTGGTGGGGAGTGGGTGTCTGCAGCAGGTGACGTAAGAAGCCCCTGCGCTCAAACTGGAAGTGTCTGCCAGAAACCGCGGTCCCTAGTTCAAAGGTTCCGCTTCTCTGGGACTTCCTGGAGCTGAGTTCCACTCCCTCCAGCTAAGTTAGGCAGTGTGTGTTGCCTTGGGCCGTATCCACCCACTTGTCAGTCTCTTAACTATTCTCAGGAGGTAGCTGAGGCCACACCCCCTGGTGCCGAGATCTGTGCCTGAGTCACCCCCAGGGTCCGGGGAAAATCTGAGTTTTAAAATATTTTGGCTTTCTCTTCTGAACTGCTAAATAATTAGCAGAGAAGAGCTAACAGCCTGTGCCAGATTCCTTTACCTCAGTGGCTTCTCTGATCCCAGAGCCCCTCCCAGCGCAATGGGCGCAGTGTGCCCCTACCCCACCGTCTGTGCTGGTCTCTTATTCCTCCCCTGAGAACTGACCTTTCCTGTTGAAACTCCAGATTCTCTTCAGCTGGTAAGTCGTGCTTCCAGTCCTTGTGGTATCTATCAATCCTGAGCTAATTTTGAGACTTAATTTATCTAATTGGTTGTGAGGGAGTGAGGACGTTCACTGAGTCGTGTGTTTCCTCTCCGCCATCTTGGCTCCGCCCCCCCCAAGATACCGTTTTCAGAGCTCTGTTTCTCTACACTTTTAAAAATGTATGAGGGGGAGTGAAACAAGGTTGCCCATTATCACCATTACTATTCAATATAGTACTAGAAACTCTAGCCTCGGCAATAAGAGCTGAGAAAGAGATTCAAGGAATTAGAGTAGGAAATGAGGAAATCAAATTATCACTTTTCGCAGATGACATGATGGTATACTTAGAGAACCCCAAAGACTCTGATAAAAAGCTATTAGAAATAATTCAGAATTTTAGCAAAGTTGCAGGATGCAAAATAAATCCACATAAATCCTCAGCATTTTTATACATTACCAACACAATCCAACAGCAAGAGATATAAAGAGAAATTCCATTCAAAATAATGGTCGATAGTATAAAATATTTGGGAATATATCTACCAAAGGAGAGTCAGGAATTATATGAGCAAAATTACAAAACACTTGCCACAAAAATAAAGTCAGATTTAAATAATTGGAAAGACATTCAGTGCTCTTGGATAGGCCGAGCGAATATAATAAAGATGACAATACTCCCTAAACTAATCTATTTATTTAGTGCTATACCAATCAGACTTCCAAGAAACTATTTTAATAACCTAGAAAAAATAACAACAGAATTCATATGGAACAACAAAAGGTCGAGAATTTCAAGGGAAGTAATGAAAAAAAAAATTAAGTGAAGGTGGTCTAGCTGTACCTGATCTAGAACTGTATTATAAAGCAATAGTCACCGAAACCATTTGGTATTGGCTAAGAAATAGACTAGTTGATCAGTGGCATAGGTTAGGTTCACAGGGCAAGATAGTGAATAAAAATAGCAATCTATTGTTTGACAAACCCAAAGATCCCAAATTTTGGGATAAGAATTCATTATTTGACAAAAACTGCTGGGAAAACTGGAAATTAGTATGGCAGAAACTAGGCATGGACCCACATTTAACACCACATACTAAGATTAGATCAAAATGGGTCCAAGATTTAGGCATAAAGAACGAAATCATAAATAAATTGGAGGAACATGGGATGGTTTACCTCTCAGACTTGTGGAGGAAGAAGGAGTTTGTGTCCAAGGGAGAACTAGAGACCATTATTGATCACAAAATAGAACATTTTGATTACACCAAATTAAAAAGTTTCTGCACAAACAAAACTAATGCAAACAAGATTAGAAGGGAAGTAACAAATTGGGAAAACATTTTTACAGTTAAAGGTTCTGATAAAGGCCTCATCTCCAAAATATACAGAGAATTGACTTTAATTTATAAGAAATCAAGCCATTCTCCAATTGATAAATGGTCAAAGGATATGAACAATTTTCAGATGATGAAATTAAAACTATTTCCACTCGTATGAAAGAGTGTTCCAAATCACTATTGATCAGAGAAATGCAAATTAAGACAACTCTGAGATACCACTACACACCTGTCAGATTGGCTAAGATGACAGGAACAAATAACGATGAATGTTGGAGGGGCTGTGGGAAAACTGGGACACTGATGCATTGTTGGTGGAGTTGTGAAAGAATCCAACCATTCTGGAGAGCAATCTGGAATTATGCCCAAAAAGTTATCAAAATGTGCATACCCTTTGACCCAGCCATACTACTACTGGGCTTATATCCCAAGGAAATACTAAAGAAGGGAAAGGGACCTGTATGTGCCAATATGTTTGTGGCAGCCCTTTTCTTAGTGGCTAGAAGCTGGAAGATGAATGGATGTCCATCAATTGGAGAATGGTTGGGTAAACTATGGTATATGAATGTTATGGGATATTATTGTTCTGTAAGAAATGGTCAACAGAAGGAATACAGAGAGGCTTGGAGAGACTTACATCAATTGATGCTAAGTGAAACAAGCAGAACCAGAAGATACACTTCAACAATGATACTGTATGAGGATGTATTCTGATGGAAGTGGTTATCTTCAACATAGAGAAGAGCTAATCCAATTCCAATTGATTAATGATGGACAGAATCAGCTACATCCAGAAAAGGAACACTGGGAAATGAGTGTAAGTTGTGAGCATTGTTTTTTTGTTTGTTTGTTTGTTTTTGTTTTTATTTTTGTTTTGTTTCTCTTCCCAGATTATTTTTACCTTGTGAATACAATCCTTCCTTTGCAACAACAACAACAAAATTCGGTTCTGCACATATATATTGTACTTAAGATATACTATAAGATATTTAATATGTATGGGAATGCCCGCCATCCAGGGGAGGGGGTGGAAGGAAGGAGGGAAAAAACTCGGAATAGAAGGGAGTAGAAGGGATAATGTTGTAAAAAAAAAAAAAAAAAAAAAAAAAAAAAATTACCTATGCATATGTACTGCCAAAGAAAATGTTATAATTATAAAAATTAATAAAAAAATGCTTAATAAAAAAAATGTATGAGGGGGTAGAATTCTGGGAAGATGGTGGAATAGATTGGTAAATTTCAAGCTCTCTAGATTTCCTCCACAAATAGAACAAAGTTTGCTCCTCTATGCAAACACCGACTCCAGAAAAATCAAGAAGACTTGGGACAAAAGAGGGGTCTTCCTGATACAACTTGAGAAGATCTGAAGAAAGAGCCTGGGCTGGGGATTAATTCCCTGTGAAATGCAAATTCCTCTGGGATATCTCCATAGAACCTATAAGGGGGGAACCGTGGGACTAGCTGGGTATGGCTGGAGCCTCAGTCAGAATTACAGAAACTTTAACCTCCTAGATTGCTTATGGAGTCAAGATCTGAGTCAAGAACCTCAGCTGATCAGGACCACCAGGCTTAGCTGTGTTGTAAAGACACTGCCCTGGGCAAGAAGGAAGCAGCACCTGGTGACTACAGAGGTAGGGGGACAGGGATGCTATTGGCTGCAAACATTTTCTGGATGGTGGAGCTCTTGTTTTGGGATTCTTCAGAGAAGAGAGCTGAGATGAAGTCAGAGGCATCATTCCCCCCACCATTAGTATCTCTTATTAAAAAAAATGGGCCCTACCATAGAAACATACTATGGGAACAGAGAAGACTGGGGTTCATATTCAGAGGAAGCCAGTAAAGTAAAACAAAATTCTACCCAAAGAGTAACATGAAATGGCTCCCTGCCCAGAATCTATAGAAGAACTCAAAAAGAGAATTTAAAAATTAAATGAAAGACATTTGAGTAAAAAAAATCCAAGAAAAACAATAATGGGGAAAAAAGTTAACCAACTCAAAAAGGAGATAGAGGCTCAAAGGAAAAAAATAACTCTTTGAAAATCAGAATCGGGCAAGGAGAAGCCAATGAAGCTAAGAAAGACCAAGAAATAACAAATAAATGATAAAGAATGAAAAAACAGAACAGGATGTGAAAACGACAGATCTGGAAAACAGATGAAGAAGAGAAACTGTAAGAATAACTGGACTGTCTGAAAGTTGTGACTGAGTGAGACATATTAAAAGTCTCCCAGAGACTGTTTATTAAAATAATTGAAGTCTGAGAGCCCCAGTTTCCATTTCTCAGAAATAAAAATTACTAACCCATTTACAATAATACTTATGTGACAACCACATTGTTTTATAAAGCCCTTGCAAAAAAAGCTTGCAAGACGACCACAAGTTTCCTTATTGTCTGAATAAGACCTTGTAGGAAGTCCACAAGCTTCCTTATTCCCTTTGGGCAAGGACCCAGCCAATGAAATTAAAAGCCAATGGAAACAGAGTGGGTTAAGGAAGTACTGTGGTTTTTTGGTTTTTGATGATAAAAGCTTGCTGACAGTACTTATTAAGCAGCCTCCTGCACTGAGTTTTGACTCAGTGCTGGGACCACCTGCTTCTCATGAGATTCTAAATAAAGGAACTTTTTGTCTGTACTTAGAGACACCTCTGAGTAATCAATTTGAGTAAGGGTCTTGCTATCCCTTACAGTTGGGGGCTCATCTGGGATCAGTGGTCTTCAGGGAGACGGTGGTGGTCTCAGGTCAAAAGCAGGTGTCCACAGACTGATTGATCAGATGGCTTTTGACTTTGAGAGTGCTGCCTCCTTCCCACAGGGCAAGCAATCCGACGCAGAGGAACTCGGCATAAACAGAACTGGAGGAGATCAAAACAATCCTGAAGGCCGGCACAGTCTGGAAACCCTAAATGTGTAGCTCAAGGTAAGCACTTGGGAATCTGGAGGTCTATGGGCTGGGTCAAGAGGACCCAAGGGATTAGCCCTCTTGAAATTATTGGGACTGCTCTGACCCCAAGAAAAAGGCTCTCTGAGAATGCTCTCAGGTGACTGCTAGTGTAAGGTGACCTTCATCAAGCCTGGTCTGGGGCCAGATTGTACTATGGGAAAAGCGCAGTCCAAAGAAAAGAGTCAGGATGGAGGACAGGGAATATCAGCCAACAATACTCTGAGGAATCAGCTTCAAAATTGGGATAAAATCCTAAAATATAGAGGGCATAAGAGACCTAGAAGGCCTGTACAAACTCAGCAGAAAAGAGGAGGGCTGAGGATGCTGGACATATGGGAAACAAGGGCGTTTTTCCAGAGAGTGCCCCAGGAGAAGTGAAAAAGAACAGGTGGCTTCACTGATGGATCTAGAGGAACTCAGGGCCTCATTGAAAAGTCCCACCCAGAACCCTTGATCAATTTAAGGAGCAGTTAGAACCACAGTCACACAGTACTAAAAGGGACAAAATTGTCTACTAAGACTTTAATAGTGTCTGGGGTCAAAGCAGAAAATTTCCTGGTCCCCATGTCTAAAGTAATGCCCATAGAGTATGATGGGACAGAGGTATTAGGACAGCTTCTGGTGATACCTGAAGGTGGAGTAAATCTGTTAGGAAGAGATTTGATTCTAAAATATGTATCAGCCTTGTCAGTAGAGGATCTGTGTTGGTGCCTGTAAGAACTTATATCATTAAAGAAATTGATAAGAGCGAAATTAATCCACAGGTATGGGTTAGCCCTGGGAATACAGGGCATCTCTCTATCACCCCAATCTGGATAGTAATCAAGGACCCACTATATATTGTTTGCGTTCAACAATACCCCTCCCCATAGAAGTGAGAAAAGGCCTACAATCAGTCATTAGGAGATTATTAGACACAAAGTTGATTGAGCCCTGCATTTCACCACCATATAACACCCCCATTCTGTCAGTGAAGAAAAAAAGACAGGACATATAGGAAGGTGCAGGATTTGAGGGAGATTAATAAAATATTCCTCCCTTCACATCCAGTGGTTTCAGACCCTTACACCATCATGGGAAAAATACCCACGGGCAGCTCAGACTTGAAGGATGCATTTTGGAACTGTCTTTGGCTGAGGAAAGTAGAGATATTTTTACATTCAAGTGGGAAGACCCAGAGACAGGGAGGTAGAAACAATATCATTGGAATGTGCTTCCTCAGGGCTACACAGAATTACCCAATCTATGTAGACAAGTCTTGGAAAAGATATTAGAGGAATTTGAGTGTCCTGACAGGGAAGCAAAAATATTACAGTATGTAGATGACTTACTCCTTGTAGAGAGAAAGAGGAATTCCTTAGCACAAACTACTATCAGGTTGCTTAATTTCCTAGGGCAGAAAGGGCTGAAAGTAACTAAAGAGAAGCTGTAGTTTGTAGAAAGGAAAGTAAAATATTTGGGACATTTAATAAGTGAAGGACAAAAGAAAATGGATCTGACCCAGATTGAGGGGATTCTCCAAATATAAAGGCCAAGAATAAAAAGAGAGCTCAGGAAATTTTTATGGCTGGTGGGATACTGTAGAAATTGGATTAATGAATATGCACTGTTAGCTAAACCTCTTGCTAGAAGGAAAACCCAATCAGATTGAGTGGGAACTTGAGGCACAAGAAAATTTTGAGGAATTAAGAAAAGCTCTAATGTCCTCCTCAGTGCTTATGTTACCATCCCTGGAAAAGCCATTTCACCTATTAATACTGAAAAGGGAGTAACACTGGAGTGCTGGCACAAATATAAAGGAGGGCAGAGACATCCAGTGGCTTTTCTATCTAAACTCCTGGACCCTGTGGCAAGGGGATGGCCCTTGTGTATACAAGTGGTGGCTGCAACAGCCACCCTTGGTGGAGGAAAGTAGGAAATTGACTTTTGGAGGAAGTCTTATTGTGAGCACCCTCACCAAGTTTGGTCTACTTTGAATCAAAGGGTGGTTGACAGAGTCTAGAATATTAAAATATGAAGCAATTCTATTAAAAAGAGATGATTTGATATTATCACAGGATTCAAATCTGAATCCTGCCAATCTTTTGTCTGACTCTTCTGGGGAACATGTTCCGTTAGAGCACGATTGTATCAATATAGGAGATTTATAGACAAAAGTTAGGGAGGATTTACAGGAAGATGACAGGAATTCAGTGATTTATAGATGGTTCTTCATGGGTGGTAGAAGGGAAAAGATAGAATGGGTATGCAATCGATGGGAATGGATTGTCAGTTGTCTAGACAGGAGCCCTACCCAGCAATTGGTCAGCTCAGACCTGTGAATTATTTGCTCTTAACCAGTCCCTAAAGACATTAGGAGAAAAGAGTGGAACCATATATACTGATTCTAAATATGCCTGGAGATAGTGCATATATTTGGAAATTTTGGGGAAGAACGAGGCATGGTCAACAGTAAAGGTCAGGGATTGGCACATGAGGCCTTGATAGCTGATGTATTGACTAATCTTATGCTACCCAAATTTATTGTTGTTGTCCATGTGAAAGGGCATCAACTCGGGAATTCCTTTGAGGCCAAAGGACATTGCCTTGCAGATGAAGCAAAGCAAACAGGGGAGGGAGACTCTACTAATCCTGAGGAAATGGTGTTAATACTGGCTCTACTCCAACATATACCTCCACCATCCTATACCCATATGAGAAGTAGAAGCTTCAGGCTCTCGGAGGCTAGGAGGACACAAAAGGCTACTGGTTCTTGCCCAATGCAGAGAGGTACTGACCAAGGCAGATATGAGACATGTACTCCAATATTTACAATAGGGTAGTCATTGGGATGTCAGAACAGGTGTGATGCAATTCTTACAAAGTTCATAACCTCCAGATTGTGTAAGGGTCCGGAGAGGAAGTTCATACAATATAATAAGGAAGTACAAAGGCCTTGAAGCCTGAGACCCCTGGATTGGGTTTTCTGTGATTAGCACGGACCTCCTCATGAGTGGAAGCTCTGGTCGCACAGAGATTGCGTCATCAACTGGACATCACCTTCTCTTATTGGCTGTGCTTGTGACCTCATAGACCAGATATAAGCTGTGGGGACCAGGAAGTAGGTGGAGTTTACTAGAAATCTCAACAGGGAGTTCACTAGGAATAAGCAGGATGTCACCTAGGGCAGGATATGAACACGCGGAATAAAGATTTTAAGATTGCATGCAGCTGATCTCAGGTGCTCTACAGAAAGTCAGAACCACCGCTGGATGAGGCAGTGGCCAGAGATCTCTGAAGATCTCTGATTGAAGATTGGTAAAGAGCCAGTGGCCAGAGATTTTTCTGAAGGACTGGGAATTAGGAGTGAATGGTAACGGTAGTTTCTGGGTGAAACTACAAGTGGCGACTCAATATAGGCACACTGCAAATTATCGGACCCCGTAATTGGGAAGGTTCATCAGCCCTGATCTGGAAGGGAAGGCAGTATAGCATTATGGATCTAGGTATACGTGTACCTATGACTAAGCCTGAGAGTACAGTTGTACACGCAGCTCAGGTAAATAAGTTAAAGAGCCAGATGGATAATTCTCTAACAGAGAAAGCCTCTGAAGAGGGGCTTGCTCCCAAACTCCAAGGTGTTTACTCCCATGCCTATTAAATACAGCTCAGCAAGGAAAACACCAAGGGATAATAGAGATGATTAAATGTATAGAACAAAAAATACAAGAGTTACAGGCTGAATTAGAGAAAAGACAAAAATTTAAGTTACAGCAGCAACAGAAAGAATAAGAGTTCAGCCTACTGGCTGAGACACAGAAGGAAAAAGAAGCGAAGATACAGCAGTTAATAATGAAAGAACCAAGTGAATACAATGGGTTTAAAAATCCCACAAATTTTAAAACTAGGGAAGATTTAAACTTGAATAGCCAAATGAGGAAATATAAGGAAAAAAGCAAGCAAGAGTTGGTAGCTGCAACCCTAGATAGCATAGCACCAGGGAATTAGCCAGGGAAATTGTTTTTAGCATTTTTCTGATTTACTTTGCCTGCAGCTGCTCTAGGGGATCTACAGGATGTAGTCATTTAACAGAGAAAAGAGTTAACTATCTATCTTGCTAATGGGAAGGGGTTTGGTCCTTTACACATTTTGGTTAAAATTCTGCCTACCATTGAACATGCATCTTTAGGGAATTTTTCCATTTCCTAACCCTCCTCTCTCAACTGTCTTCCTGGGCAGGAAAAGGAGGAGGAGGAGGAATGGGATGGGCTATGATATCATCAGCACTGCCCACTAAGCAGTTTCAACCCCCTAAATCAACATTACAAAAGTCCGGGTTAGGCTTCATTGCTCCAAGTAAGGAGCACTTATGATGCCTTGATGGCAGCAATTGTTATTATACTCAGCCAGTCTTTGAAAATGCAGCACTCCAATCTCATCAGTTAGTCTTTAAGCAAGCCTGTGGGGGAAGGGGTTTGCAGTTAGAGTAAAGTTGTATGCCACTGGGACTACAGAGATAATCTCCTGGAGATCTTGAAAACTTGTCTTTGTTCAGCTTACAATTCTTTTGCCTCCACACACAATTAACTTGATCATTTTACCCCCTTAGGGTGCTTACAAGACAGGGTCTATCCATATGCTGATTAAGGAAACTGAGGAATGTGTAGATATTGTTCCTATCATTAATGTAGATAAAGAGTGTGTGATCTGACCTAGGAGGTGTAACATCAGGCTTATTGTTTGACACTCCTGAAATGCAATTTGGTGATATTTATTCCAACTCTGACTCGGTAAATTCAGGAACATTATGGACTGCTGCTGTTACAACCAAATGTCCTTTGCTCATTATCTGTGTGAATGGCATATCATTGAAAAGGTTGATAGACACAGATGCAGACTATTAGAGGTGTCAGTTGGCCTAGTCATTGGCTAAAGATTACAGCAAACACCTATATATCTGGCATAAAAGGATCAATAGTAGCTGGAATTAGTGCTACTCCTTTGAGATGGAAATTTTAAGATAAGACAGGAGTTTTTATTTCTTTTATAGTTGAAAGTGAATGAGATGAGGTAAGATCTTTCAAGACAGTTGTGAAAATTGAGTAAGGCTTCATCTCCTTCAGTGTTTGAGTAGGCCTGAAGGACTCTGAAGATCCAGTCAAGGGCATAATTGCATTCCCCTCCCATGATATCATCTCCTCCCTATTTCAGCCAAATATGGGCAACTATGTACTTATTGGTCAAATTCAATTTCGTGGGTAGATCTCGCAGTTAGAATGTAAGACTCTCAGCCAATGAGGATGAGGGTCAGTGGTGGGAGGAGGTGTTTTACATTAGGGATTAAAGGTGCTGTCCTGCCCACAGGAGGCACTTCCTCTCTTCGATTGTCTGCTCGAAGAATGGGATGCCCTTCTCTTGAGAATGTAAAATAAACTTTGCTTTTCTCTAGAGCTCTCTCCAGCTTTTTTTTTATTAAATGGTGACCCCTCACCATTTCTGTACCACACAGTTGGGGGCTCGTCCGGGATCCTTTACTCGGTGAGTAAGTAAACTCCTGGGTGCTAGCGGGGAGGCGCCCTGCCCTGATTTAGGCAGCCTGCCAGTGTCCAGGGGCTTCTCCTTGCTCCCCAATGTAAAATGGGCCCGAAGTGGACAAACTCAGAGAAAATCAAAGTGAGAAACTCCATGGTGAAAATCCCAACCGGTTAGTGGAGGACAGATCAGTCAAGTAATTTGCTGTGCAGCAACCCAGAGGTAAACCTCCTGTGAGTCCCTTGAGTCTAGTTATAGGTTCTGGAGGGGTGCTCTGGAAGAGAGGCTAGGCCTTTCTGGGTGACTGGAGTTAACCGGTGACAGCATGTTTGGGCGTTTTGGAGTTTATTAAACTCCTTCCAAATTCAATAGCTGTGGCCTGGTCCCAGACAGCCCTCGAGGAGAGAAATGAGAAAAATATAAGAAAATATCAGTAGATAGTCCCTTGGGAGATAAATTAAGTAACTGGAATAAACTACCAAAATATGAGGAAAAAAAAAAAAAAAAAAGCAAGAAAAAGATGATAAGGTATTGTTGTTTTGTTGTAGACTGGGTGTGCCAGAAGGATTAAATGGTGTACCTGAAGGGAAGCAAGAGGATTTAATTCCATTAGCCCTTCTAGGGGCCTTTGGGTGGGGAAGAGAAATATGTCTATTTTGAAGCAGGGGCCATTTTAGCTGACCAGAAATATCCCTTAGTAGATTCCATTTGGGATCAATATCCCTGTACATCGGGGAAGTATGTGGGATTTGATTGAGTGAAGATGGTGGCTTCCTTCCTTTCCCTCCCCTGTGTCTTGACTGCAGCAGGGCCACGTGGGCCAGGGGAAAGAAACTGCTACTTAGTGAAATTCATTGTTTTAAATATGATGGCAAAGTAGTTTTATATTATTGGGAATTTAAAGCTGTGTTTGGGATTTTAAGTTAAAATATAGGTTACTAAAACAAAATGCCGGTAGCTTACTTAGGGGAGGTTGTGGTTGTATCTCCCTACTTAGATGTTATGTTGCTTTCTAGAGGTATTGGGTAATTTGTAACTGAGCTATGCCTTAAGTGTTTGTCAGCTCTGTTGGGCATGTATTAAGTTTTATGAAGTTTGGTTCAGTTATTTGCGAACCTTGAAGTGTAAAGTTTAAAAATATATACATATATATTTACTTAAAGACATGGGACAAGAAAGATTGATTTGCAAAAGCAATTAATAGTTTAAATGGAGCTATGATATATTGGGTTGGGAAGCATGGTGGTGTGGGGGAAGGGTGATCACTTGAAGAGGGACCTGGTCAGGTATTTTAGATATTATTTCTACTGTTTAAAGGAACAGCCTACATTTATATGGTGTTAATAACTGAATGTTTTATTTTTATTTTTCAAGTCTATAGCTGTTCTAAGGAGTTTGTTGGAACTGTAAGTTTTCTGAAAGCAATTCATTTCTACTAAGATCTCATCTGACTAAAGCAAATTATTTAATGTTTATTTACATGCCTGATAGTCTCCTTGTTTAAAGATTATTTTAACCTGATCTGATAATTTGATAGGGTTATTTGCAAAAATTTTAATCTTTTTCAGAATGAAGAGAGTATTAATGTTAAATCTGAAAGATCTGAAAGTTTCTTTTCTGTGGAAACGGGATGGACAATTTGCGATTTAGAATTTTTCTTTGTATTGAGTATTTTGAAGGCAAAATAATCTGTAATGTTAAACCTAGAACCATCTACTTATATGTGAAAGATAAGCTGTATAATCTGAACTTTCTAGGATGAATCTTTTACTGTGATTCTTGAGAACTAGATTTACCTGATTATTGCTGTAGGAGGGAGATAAAATCTTTTGGGACTGTAGCTAATATTTATGCCCCTGATTTTTTCCTCTTATGTCTATAATCAGAGCAAGTGGTCAGTGAGATATACAGTACTGGGACCACTCCCACTTTGTTTTTCTTTTTGAGACAAAGCTGGTAATCTCTGGAACCCCAATCCTAGACTCCTGACTATAGATCTATATTGTCTTCAGATGCGTCTTTCATGTTTAGCATGATCATGGGGAGGGGCTACATGGAAAGAATTTTTGACAATTCCCCATTAAATATGCAGAAAAAATGAAATGAAGGGGTATTCAAGTTAGAACAATATTAAATCAGAGGGCTGGGAAATGGCTCACAGATTGCAGAATGTTGAAATACTATTAGAGGCAATACTATTAGAAAAGGATCTATAATCACCCAAAATCATAATCTTAATCCTGCTTCCTTTTTGTCCCCTGGAGAACAGAACTATTGCTGTATAAAACATTATGTTATGTATAATCTGATAATTTCTGTAAACAGAGGGGGAAGGAAACTGAGATTTCAACTGGTCAGGAAATTGGGAAAAACTGATGTCTTATTTCAGTTCAGGCCGAATTGGAAACTATGCTAACAATTCTGGGGTTATTGGGGAGAAACTGGTCCTTGACACAAGTCCTTGCATTTTCTAATTTTAGTCTGGTTTATTATTGTCCTGACTCAGTTTCCCTAATTATCCTGACTCAGTCCTGCCTCAGTTTCCCTGCCTCTTAGTTCTGCAAACTCCCCCCACCCCCTGCCTCTTTATCAGAATACTTGATAAGATCTTATTTGCATTGGGTATTTTTAAAAACAAACTGATTCGTATGAATAATGTTCACTTATGAAAGATCTACTTGGATATGAACTTATTGGGACAAATTCCTTATTATCAACAGAAGGTTATGATAAATATTTGTTTAGAATTTATGTATGGTTCTTCTAGGATGGTAAATGGGAAAAAGAAAAATGGGTTTGCTAGAACTTCCACTGTTACCAAGGGCAGTTACCTGCCCATTGGTCGGCTCAAACTTGTGAATTGTCTGCTTTAAATCAAGGGTTGAAATAATTGTGGGACCAGGATAGGAATATATATATACACTGATTTGAGATATGCCTGGGGTATGGTGCATGGATTTAGAAGGATTTGGGAGAAAAGAGGTACTGGAAAACATTCTGGAATGTAGCAGTAATACATGTACTGGAAAACATTCTGGAATGTAGCAGTAATACATGTAAAGAGACATCAGATGGGAAATTCTTTTGAGGTAAAGGGAAATAGATTAGTAGACGAGGAGGCCAAGGGAGCTGGAGACCAGGATATTTCTCATATTATGGCCTTGATACCTGTACTTCCCCCTAGTCTACCCTCTCCCAGTTTTACCTAGAAGGAAAAGAGAAGGCCTCAACTCTCGGAGCAGTTGAGAACTCCGAAGGACGATGGCTCTTACCTGATGGGGCAGGTCCTTCAGCAACTGCACCAGAGCAGTCATTGGGATGTCCAAAACCTGTATGATGCTGTATTGGTAAGGTATGTTTCCCCCAGCCCATATACTATGGCCCAACACCTGGTGGACAGCTGTCTCGTTTGTCAAAGGACTGACAAGGCTGCTCAACACCAGATCCCAAAAAGGAGATGACCTCCAGGAATCAGACCATTCCAAAGCATCCAGGTGGACTTTACTGGGCTGTCACCAGGGTCTCCTCAAATACTTGCTGGTCATGGTGGACCATCTGACCTCATGGGTGGAGGCATTCCCCTCAGGCCGAGCAACTGCCTCGACAGTAAGTAAGGTCTTATTAGAACAAATTATTCCTAGATATGGAATGGTGGAAAGGATAGACTCGGATCAGGGAACACATTTTTTGCTCAGGTATTGCAGAATCTGATTGGGGCCTTAGAAATCACTTGGGATCTCCATAGCCCTTGGCATCCTCCCTCTTCTGGGAAAGCAGAAAGGATGAACCAAGAAATAAAACGGCAGCTGACTAAGTTATCTTTAGAGACCCAACTACCTGGGACTAAAGGCCTTCCTCTCGCTCTGGTTAGAATCTGAACCAAGCCACGCAGAGATATTGGGCTTTCACCTTATGAATTATTGTATGGTCATCCTTTCCAGGCTTATGAGGGAGACTGGGACCCTATTTTAGAGACAAAGGATTTATTTGTTAAGAGATATGTTAAATCATTGCTAAAATATTTGCAAGAATTTCAACAAAAAGGGCTAATAGCTCAGACTCCTCCTCTAGGTTTCCCTGTTCATAGAATTCAGCTTGGAGATTGGGTGTTGATCTGTTCCTGGAAGGACAGAAGCTGACTCTGTGCTAGGATGGACCCTACCAGGTGGCACTGACCTCAGACACTGCGATTCGCACCCAGGAACGAGGCTGGACACACCACACCAGCACCAAAGGACCTGTGGCGCCACCTTTATTGGAGTGGACAGTTGAAGACAGGGGAGACCTCCAATTACATAAGAGGAGGGGACCTCCACTGAATGGGAACACTGATTCTAAATCCAGTGCATTGTAACTCTATGACTTTTCTTTTCTTACTTTGGGCCTGTTTGGAAGCTGATATATTTGGGAATTTCACCTTAACTTCACAGTTATAATAGTTGAACCTCATGGGGCTTTCCCTGAGCTTTGGGTTTACCTATTTCCTCATGATAGCCATAGAAACCAGACCTTTACTTTCCAGAGATGAGAACTAGTTCCTCCTGCTCATACAGAATATAGAGAGAACTTTTAATTTATCAAATTGTTGGATATGCGCTGTATGCTTCAATGTTGTATGAAGATGTATTCTGATGGAAGTGGATATCTTCAACATAAAGAAGATCCAACTCACTTCCAGTTGATCAATGATGGACAGAAACAACTACACCCAGCGAAGGAACACTGGGAAGTGAATGTAAATTGTTAGCACTACTGTCTATCTACCCAGGTTACTTATACCTTTGGAAGCTAATACTTATAATATGCAACAAGAAAATTGGATTTACACACATATATTGTATCTAGGTTATATTGTAACATATGTAAAATGTATGGGATTGCCTGTCATCTAGGGGAGAGAGTAGAGGGAGGAAGGGGATAATTTGGAAAAATGAATACAAGGGATAATGTTTTAAAAAAATTACTCATGCATATATACTGTCAAAAAAATTATAAATAAAATTAAAAAAAAAAATTGTTGGATCTGTGTTGGATCCCAATAATCAAACCAATGGCCATGGTTACCTGTCCCCTTAAGCCCAGCCTGGGTCCTTAGTAACCGATCCCAAAGGGAACATATACATTGGGTACAGTTATCAATGGGGTTGGTACAATGTCACCCCAGGGACACCCGGAAACATGGGACTCTGTTTCCCACATTTTGGAGTACCTCTAATCTAACAGGCCGGTGGCCAGTTGCCAATTGTAGTTGGAGAAAGGAGCAAGGTTTATGTCAGTATGTCATCTTTGTGGGGGGAAGCCCCCTAGGGATGAGAGACCAACAATATTACCCTTTTACAAGGAATAGTTCAGACATATTTTCAAGGGAACAACCTGCTCTAAAGGGTCATTATTGGATCTGTGGTTTAACTGCCTATACTCACCTACCTCTTAATTGGACAGGGAATTGTCATATTGGACTAATAAGGCCAAAATCTGTCTTTCTTCCTGAACAGGCAAACCAATATTTAGGGATTCAGTTGTACGATGATTTGGGAAGAGGGAAACGGAGTTTAGATACCTCCATTACTCAGACTGGAGATGCAAATGGTTGGGGTGATGCCTGGCCTCCAGAAAAAAATAGTCAAAGAGTATGGGCCAGCGACCTGGGCTCAAGATGGAAGTTGGGGATATAGAACCCCAATATATATGTTGAACAGGATAATTAGGCTTCAAGCAGTTATAGAGATTATCACCAGTCATAGGGCTAAGGCACTAGATCTTTTGGCTAATGAAGCTACTCGAACCAGAAAGGCTATTTTAGAACACAGACTTGTGCTGGATTATTTGTTGGCTGAGGAAGGGGGAGTTTGTGCTAAACTAAATTTATCCACCTGTTGTATAAAGATTGATGACATGGAAATCTAGTAAGAGAAATCCCTAAGAACATTAGGAAACTTGCTCATGTTCCCGTACAGGTCTGGACCTCACTGTTCTTGGTGATCCTAGTTTGGGAAAGCTGGTGGAAGCAGTTCCTTTGGTTTGGCCTTATAGCTCTTAGTGGTGTTATATTACTCCCTATCTGCATCCCTTGTTTGATCAGATTAATAACCAGAATTGTCTGAAACTCATTATCTGGAATGATTAAGCTGGAAGACAAAGCTGAAGGGTCTGATTGATGGTATTAAAAGGACAAGGGTGGGAGCCAGTAAAACAGTGGCAACAGGAACCAGAAGGGGATGAGGAATTTGATAGGGAATATGAAGTTATGTTACAAAAATTTGAAGAGATCTCAATGTATAAATAAAAGGAGGAACTGGATGAGATGAGGTGAGATCTTTCAAGACAGTTGTGAAAATTGAGTAAGGCTTCATCTACTTCAGAGTTTGAGTAGGCCTGAAGGACTCTGAAGATCCAGTCAAGGGCATAATTGCATTCCCCTCCCATGATATCTCCTCCCTATTTCATCCAAATATGGGCAACTATGTACTTATTGGTCAAATTCAATTTTGTGGGTAGATCTCACGTTTAGAATGTAAGACTCTCAGCCAATGAGGATGAGGGTCAGTGGTGGGAGGGGTGTTTTGCATTAGGGATTAAAGGTGCTGTCCTGCCCACAGAAGGCGCTTCCTCTCTTGGATTGTCTGCTCTAAGGGTGGGACGCCCTTCTCAAGAGAATGTACAATAAACTTTGCTTTTCTCTAGAGCTCTCTCTGGCTTTTTTTTTTTTTATTAAATGGTGACCCCTCACCATTTCCGTACCATACAAAAGGATCCCTATCAATCTATGGGGAAGGAACATCTTACAAAGTGAAAAACTTCAGGCTTTATTAGATATAAGACAGGGGGAACTTTGCTATAAAAAATAAATTTGGAGAATGGAGAATATTGATTGATTTGAGAAAAGTAAATAGACAGATGGAGACAATGGGAGCTCTTCAGCTTGGGCTTCCATCTCCTCAATTGTCTAGAAAATGGTCTTTTTGGATTAAGGATTATTTCTATTCTATCCCTCTGAAAGGATTTGCCTTTTCTTAAAGTATTAATTTAGTTGAGCCTTATAAAAGATTTGAATGGACAGTTTTGCCACAGGGAATGAAGAATAGCCCTATGTGTTTTACTCCTGTAAGAAAAGCATCTCCAAAAATTTTATTGTTACCACCATTATATGACATTTTAAGGGAAGACAGTGCTTTAGACTCACCACACCAGCTTACAAAAGATGCTGAAGAGGTTCCAAGAGAGATTGAATTGGCTTTATCCAATATGGTTGAGTCACTCAAAAAGTATTGGAAATATCAGTTTTTGCTACAAAACTGATGAAGGACTTACTTCATCAAGGAGACAGTATGACGGAGTGGGTGAACCTCCCATCACAACCAGATCAAAGTCTTATTCCTTACCCAGTGCTGGTGGCTAGAATTTCATTAAAGGCCATTTAAAGAACAGTACAATTGTCTGAGATAAGACCTGACAAAATATACACCTTTTGTACCAATACACAAATTGATATGTGTTGTGAAACCATCCCAGATAGGAAAAATTTATTGGTCACAGCTCCAAACCTTGCATTATAATATTTGATTCGGCTCATTCAGTAGGTGGGTACAAAGAACTGCCACAGCCCAAATAAAATTTGTAGTTTCTAATATACATATCAGCTCTTTAAAGAACTTTGAGAGCAAGTGAGAAGGCATTCAGTTAAGTATTATATTTTTCCATTTTCATAGTGGACTTTCAAATCCTATCTTTTTTCATCAGGCTGCTAGAGCTTTAGATTTGCAATTTGGGATAACAAAAGAGGAAGCTAGGAGCATAGTAAAAGGCTCTACAGCTTGCCTTCCTTTACACTCTCCTACGCTCCCTCCAGGAAAAAACCCTTGTGGTTTGAGATCTAATTTGTGTGGCAAATGGATATCACCTATGTTAAGAGGCAGAGCATCTATGTAACCATGGATACTCAATTCCTTATGGCTTCACTCCAACCTAGAGAAGCAATTAGGCATGTGATCAGGCATCTTTATCATTGTTTTTCCATTGTGGGAGTCCTACATGCTCTTAAGACAGATAATGGGCCAGCTTATATATCTTCTGCCTTTAAGTCCTTTTGCATTGAATTTGTCATTGCCCATTCCATTGGCATCCCATATAATCCTACCGGCCAAGCCATTATTGGACAGACTATTCATACCTCCAAGATGCTCCCATCTATGCAAGAGAAGGGAATTTTGGGATTTGCACGAAATGTGGCAATACATACATGTAATTGCCTGCAATTTTCATATTCTTTGAATCTTACCCCAGCAATGTGCTTGTGGCACATGCAGAAAGTGTGGCAAACTAACAGACTGGCCAACAAGGACAAGAGCCCTCTTTCCACAGTGATATGCAAGGGGTTAGATGGCATGAAGGGCTCAAGTTGGGTCAAGGTTTGGGGTCCTGGATATGCTCTTGTCATTCCAGATGCAGACCCAATAGCAGAGGAGTGGATCCAAACCAGAAATATCCATGACCTGGAGAATCAAAAAGAAAAGGACCATACGACAAAGACATCGCCAATGACAATGGCCCAGAAGGATCTGCCAGATGTCAGCAACCCTTCAGATGCTGATGACAGTCATGTCCCTCTTGACTATGACACCAAAGATGGTGGACATAGCTCCAATGTAGAGCTGATTTGGACTGTCCTGGTTGACGTGCAACACTTAGAGACTGACAGAACTGGACAATGGGCTTGTGAGTTTCTCCCATGGCTACCTGCTATTCATATGATGGCCTGAGGAGATGCTTTGCCCTATTTTCCACTTATAGATAGATAATGCCTCTAAATTAGTGGGTGAAAAACCAACACGCCTACCTGCCAGAATTAGTGAGGCAGTACTATAGGACATGACTTTTCTTGTATATACCTTTCCTCTGTGCCTTTCTGTACCAAAAAGTGAATACAATTGAAACCACAGATTTGTGATATCCTGCCTCCTTGAACAATACTGAGTGGGTTGAACACTACATTATCCTTGTTTGGTTTTGACCCCTGTTGGGCTTAGTTCTTACTGTTTTATTTTTATTTGCTTTTGTTCTGCTATATACACTCTGTAATCTCATTGATCAAGTGAGCTATTGTTGATGTTAAAGCTAGCTTTCTGGAGAGGAAATTCGAACAGTGCAATAAATACAAAGGCCTTGAAGCCTGAGATCTCCCGGTGGTTTTCTGTGACCAGCATGGACTGTCTGGTGAACAGAAGCTCTGGTTGCATTAAGATCCGCATCTTCTCTAATTGGCTGTGTGTGATCTCATAGACCCTATATAAGCTGTGGGGATCAGAAAGTAGGTGAAGTTTACTAGGAGTCTTACCAGGGAGTTCACTAGGACTGATTAGGAGGTCAGCTAGGGCAGGATGTGAACACGGGAATAAAGATCTTAAGCTTGTATGCAGCTGTCCTCAGGTGCTCTGAAGAATGTTAGAACCATCGCTCAATGAGGTAGTGGCCAGAGATCTCTGAAGATTTCTGACTGAGGTAAGATTGGTAAAGAACCACTGTGTGAGACAGTGGCCAGAGATTTTTTTGAAGGCCTGGGATTTAGGAGTGAGTGGTAATGGTAGTTTCTGGGTGAAACTACACCGGATTATATATACTGGCTCAGCAAACAGTGGATGCTTGCCTTGTCTGTCAAAGGACAAAAACAGCAGCCTTATGACTAGCCCCGTTGGGTGGACGACCTCCTGGTATCAGGCCTTTTCAAAGCATACAGGTGAACTTCACCCAATTGCCCCTGGTGGGGCACGTTAAATATCTGCCTGGTCATAGTGGACCATCTGACATCCTGGGTAGAGGCCTATCCCTTTCAACAAGCCACAGTTTCAGCTATGATCAAAATCCTCCTTGAACATATTATTGCAAGGTATGGGTAGTGGAGCATATTGATTCAGACCAGGGTACCCATTTTCAGGCTAAGATCCTGCAATCCCTGGCCAACTTAGAAATACTTTGGCATTTCCATACTCCATGGTACCCCTCCTTCTTCAGGGAAAGTGGAAAGGATAAATCAGGAAATCAAGAGGCAGCTAACCAAATTGGCTTTGGAGACTCAGCTACCTTGGACAAAGTGCCTTCCCCTTGCCCTCTTGAGAATAAGAACTAAGCCTCATAGGGACATAGGGCTCTCACCTTATGAATTTTTCGGTCATTCATACTTGGGATGCTTGTCAAAGAACAAGTAGATCCAATTTTTGAAACCAAAGATTTATTCTTAAGAAAATATATTTTAGTGCTGGTGACTCATTTGAAGGAATTACAATTAAAAGGTCTTATTGCTCAGACCCCTCCTCTAGGTTTGCAGTAAACTAATATAAACCAGGAGACTGGATCCTGATTAAGTCCTGAAACGACAAGTTAATCCCGAGATCCTCCTGACATCTGATACTGCAGTCTGGACCAAAGAAAGAGGATGGATTCATCATAGATTCTGGTGATCACATGAATTTGAAATTAATGACAAAAATTGGACTTCTTGTGTTTAGATGACTTCTAGGAATTTTTTTATTTCGGGAGCATTGTTAGGGATTTTTCTTGTTGAAAAGTGTTGGACTGTTTTGTTAGTTGTTACATTGGACTAGTCTGGCCTAAATTCCTTTTCCTACAAGGACAGGAAGGATAATTAAGGGTCTCATTGTTTGATAATTTGAAAAGAGAAAAGAGAAGTATAGACACCTCTCACTTCTGCTGGAGATGCCAATGTATGGGGGGGACACTTAGGCCCTGAGAGGATAATCCAAGAGTATGAGCCCACTACCTGGGCTCAGGATGGGAGTTGGGGCTACAGAACCCCAGTGTATATTTTAAATAGGTTAATTTGACTTCAAGCCGTAGTGGAAATTATAACCAATCAAACAACCAGGATTCTAGATCTCTTGGCTGATCAGGCCACCTAAACCAGGGCAGCTGTTCTACAACACAGATTGGTTTTAGATTATCTGTTAGTAGAAGAAGGAGGTGTTTGTGGGAAAACTTTATCTAATTGTTGTATGAAGATTAATGGCAATGGACAAATAGTGAAAGAAATGAGGATGAAACTGAGGCTCAAAGGAAAAGATGGTTCAATGCTTCTTTCTCCTCCTAAGTACCAAAGGCTGGGTTCATTTAGGGAATAAATTCGCTACTCAATGCTGTGTTAAAACAAAATCTTTATTGATAGTAAAGGGATAGACAGGCAATTGGCCTCTAGGAAGAAAGGCCCAACTGCCTGAAAGGGGACACCACAGCAAAGTTGGCGGGCACAAGGCAAGGAAACCAAGTGCCAGGAATACAATTTTGGAGATTCATTTTATACACAATCAGGGTCATAAAACAAAGTTTGTATTTAAAAGGACTTTTCTGCTTCCTTCAGATATAGAGATGTTATCAAAGAGGTTCCGGAGAGATTTGTAAATAAGACAAGAATTTCTCTTAAGGATGTAAAATTCTGTCAATCATTTGTGTCTCAGGTTATCTCCTTTAACCTCTTCTAAGACAGGACTTTCCTGTTAGTCATTTGCATCTTGGGCTATCTCTTTTAACCTCATCAGAAATAACTCAAAGTATCATGAAACTGGCTCATGTGCCAGTACAAACTTGGACATCCCCATTGGATACCTTTAGATGGTCATGGTATAGGGGCAGCTGGTGGAAATAGCTCTTATGGTTTGTACTCATCACCCTTAGCTGAGTGACACTGCTTCCAATGCATGATTAAGCTAATCATCATTGTTTAGAGTTCATTATCTAAGTTAATACAAAAAAAGGGTGGCATTAAGCTGATGTTGCTCCAGTATCTGGATGGGGGAAGGGTAGATAGAAAGTGTGAAGAATTACTAAAGGAACTTGAACAATCTTGGGAGTCTTCCATTACCAGATAAAAGAGGAGGGATTGAGTGAGACATATTGAAAGTCTCCCAGAGACAGTTTATTAAAATAATTGAAGTCTGAGAGTTCTAGTTTCCATTTCTCAGAAACAAAAATTACCAACCCATTTACAATAGTTCTTATGTGACAACCACATTGTTTTGTAAAGTCCTTGCAAAAATAGCTTGCAGGAAAACCACAAGCTTCCTTATTCCTGAA
Source organism: Sminthopsis crassicaudata (assembly GCF_048593235.1). Taxonomy (NCBI): domain Eukaryota; kingdom Metazoa; phylum Chordata; class Mammalia; order Dasyuromorphia; family Dasyuridae; genus Sminthopsis; species Sminthopsis crassicaudata. The sequence continues at coordinate 239,336,932 of NC_133621.1, read as the reverse complement.
TAAGACCTTTCAGGAAGTCCATGAGCTTCCTTATTCCCTGCAGGCAAGGACCCAGTCAATGAAATTAAAAGCCTCTGGGAAGAGGGTAGGTTACTATGGTTTTTGATGATAAAAAAGCTTGCTGACAGTACTTGTTAAGCAGCCTCCTAGATTGAGTTTTTCCACGATGCTGGGACCACCTGCTTCTCATGAGATTATAAATAAACGAACTTTCTGTCTGTATCTGGAGATACTTCTGAGTAATCAATTTGAGTGAGGGTCTTGTTGTCCCACACATGACCAATAAAAAGACCTTAACACAATAATGCAAGAAATAATCCAAGAAAATTGCCCTGGAGTGATGGAACAGGAAGGGAAAGTAGAAATAGGAAAAAATCAAAACAAAACAACAAAAACAAAAAATCAGATCACGAGGGAAATGGCATAGGAATATTTTTATTTTGAAATTCCTTCCTTCCTTCTTTCTGCTGAGGCAATTGGGGTTAAGTAAATTGCTCAAGGTCACATAGCTAGTAAGTGTTAAGTGTCTGAGGCCATATTTGAATTCAGGTCCTCCTGACTTCAGGGCTGGTGCTCTCTCCACTGCACCAACTAGTTGCTTCTTATGTTGCTCTTCTATGCTCTGATTTTTGCTTATTAAGAAGAAAACTTACATTGCTGAAATACTATAAGGCATTCAAAAGACTCTTAGGACCATTAGATTAGCCTTTATTTTTAATTGTCATTTGTCAATAGAGCTGTTACTGGAAATGATGTCACATGTCATGAGACTGAATATTGCCAAGTTTCATAACCCTCAGATCAAAAATTTTTTTTGCAAAAAACAAGAAAAAAAATTCAAATACATTAGAGCTACAATTAGAATTGTACAGGACTTATTAGCAGCCACAATAAAAGACCGCAGATCCTGAAATCATGTCTACTGGCAATCAAAAGAACTAGGCATCTGGTCAAAAATATATCCAGCAAAGTCATTTATAAATTGAATGAAAAAAAATACAGACATTTAATGTACTTGCAGATTGTCATTTATTTAAGACTGACAACAACAGGACAGCTCAAAAGAAAGATTGGATCAGAATTAAGATAAAAATAGTTACACAAAAATGTTACACAAATGAAGTGCAGAGGAAGAATACACATAGAGGCATTAGAGGTGATAGGAGGGCTAGTAATTCTGAAAACCTACTCACATTGGAAATGGGTTAAATAGACAATACTACATATATAAATGAAGGGTAAAAAAAAAAAATATATATATATATATATATATATATATATATATATATCCAAAATCTATAAAGAAATTACAGGGGAGAATGGGTGGACCAGAATAAAATCACTGATCCCTTTATCCTTGGCAGTTTAAAGCCACTTTTAGAGTAAGGTAGGTAAAGAACAATTAAAGTAATAATGTAGTGCTTAGCATCACTAGTTACTGTTAAGCATTTTACAATCATTATATTATTTTGATCTCATTGCCCTGGAAAGTAGATATTGTTATTATTTTTCTTTATGCAAATCAGAAAACTGGGCAAACCTGCCTAAGATTGCACAGTTTTTCTGCAACTGAAACAGAGAAGGGTAGGCTCACCAAGGGCAGACACTGGCTGGCTCCAACCATCTCATTGTGTCATACTAGGGTGCTGCCAGGGGCACCTGGACTCTCCAACACAGCAGCTAGACAAGACCTGGCAAAGGCTGGCCCTACTTAAGAGACAATGAATAAGCTTTTGGGGGGAGGGGGTGTTCAGAAGGCACTGCCTAGGAGCTAAGGTGGCTGGTGCCAGGACCTTTTCATTGGTGGTAGCTCTTGGTGGCAGGGAAAATTGAATAGTAGGAGACCTGATTCTCCCATCCTCAACAGCTGTAGGTGCTCTTGGGCTAGGGGCACTTGTTAGCTACTGGAGCAGGGTAGGCAGAATGTACTGCACCTGGGTGACGCACCAAAGCTCCTCAGAGAGGTGGGTGTTCAGGATGCCAAAAGTATGTGACCACTGGAACCACTAACAGTGAAGGGCCCATTGTGAATACTGACCTTTCTCAACCAGGGTGGGACAGAACATAATTCAAGTTTCAAGTTTCACTACACTTCTTTAGCACTCTCTTTTTTTTAATCTACTGAGTATGAAGGGTTAACAGAGAGACATGAGCTATAATGTTAACTATAATGTTTCATGGCACCAGGAGGAGTGGATGGGGAAGGAGAGGATTTTAAAACTTTTTTTTTTTTTTTTTTTTTTTTTTGCCTATTTGCCTAATATTTGCCTTTTTTTTCTTTCTTTCATCTCTCCATTCAAATTACTACTAACAAGGCCAGTGTTGATACAATAGAAAAAGAATGTCTTAAAAGGTTTTTCTCTTTTCTTATAACCCAATCTCCTGCTGAAAGCCTAGAGTTTACTGGAACACTGTTTCAGCTAATAAAGTTCATCAATCTTTCACATTGGCTTCAGCTCTAAGTTTTTCTGGCTGTGGCTGCATTTTAAATCATTCAAGGTAACAATCTAGCTCACAACATAAAACAAAAAAAACACAAGACATTTTGCATCTTACAAAGACAAAATGATAACCAAGCATGAAAATCTGTTTTTACTTGACTGACCTGCAGCACAAAAATTCTGAGATATGCAGAAAACAAAACAAAACACAGGCACACAGAGACCAGAGCAAAGCAGAGGAGCCAAATTACAGAGGCAGGTCTTGTACCTCAAATTCTTTGTCCTTTATGAATTCGAATATTAAGGCATTTGGAGAATATAATTTTATGCTGATATTGGGTTTTTGTCTATGGTTTGTATTATTCAAAATTACAGAGGCAGGACTTTCACTAACTGAACATTTTCTTAATTGGGAAGGAGAAGGGATGTATGAAGTCAGAACCTCATCTAGGACATCAGAGCAAAAACAACTAATCGAGGAGGTACAAGACAATGGGGTACAAGATGATGAAATATGCAGGGGAAAAAAAATCAGAGTCACAAAAGCATAAAATTTATAAACACACTGAAAACTTAAGCCTTCATAGAATCCTTACTGAGTCAAAGGAGGGGGTCCTAGAGTTTTCCTCTTAAAGAAAGGCAAGCTCCTCACAGGTAAGCCCAAAGGATTTAAGCAGGAGAGGGTGATGGACTCACCAGAGAGGGGAAGTCAGACTTTGGAGAAATTTCCAGAGGCACTCCCCCCATACCAGAAATTTCACATGACCATGCCAAATTTCACTTCTGACATCAATTAATGTCAACTGGATTAAAACAGGCCTTTAACCTGTGGATGAACAAAGCTGCACAAAGCAGGCTAAAGATAGGAGAGTGAAGACAATTAGAAGTTTAATTAATTTCAGAGTGAAGAAAATGATGCTAGCAAGTGGAAACCCCTTGAGGGAGAGGGTTTTATCTTGCAGGGGGGGGGGGGGAAGGCAGAGTTTCTTTACATGAAAATCGTTAAGTGGGCTACAACACTACGTAATAAAACCTTTTGCTTATAAGAAATACATTTTTAAATTCTGCATCCAATACTGAAGGGACAGAAAAAAATGCTATGAATCAAGTGAATCCAAAAAAGCAAAGATGGTAGTAATGCTACTTCTCTATTACCTTTATTCCAATTGCACTATATGTCACATGGTCTATAGCATAGCAAAAAAACAACAAAAAGACAAAAAATAAGCCAACTTAGAATACAAAAAAAATTAATAAAAGGAATAAACAACAAACATTATTCAAGGAACAATAGACAAAAAACAGTAACAACAATAAGCTTATGTTTTCCAAATACCCTAACATCTGAATTCATAAAGTACAAAATATGAGCTACAAGAAGACATACACAGTAATACAATAGTGACAGGAAACTTCAACATCCCTCTTTCAGTTTCAGAAAAAATTGACAGAAAAAATGAACAAAAAGAAAAAATGGGGTTTCTAAACAAACTGGAAAAAACTAGAGTTAAAAAGAATCATGACATCTTCTAAATGGAAAGAATACACATATTTATTGGTACTACATGGGAACTTTAATGATAACCAACCAAGTATTAGGATACAGATATGCTGAAAAAACAAATGTAAGAAAGCAGGAATACTTAACACACCCTTTTCTAGACTGTAAAACAATGAAAACAGTGGTCAGTTCACAGACCATTAACTAAAGACAGACCCTAATGGAGATTTAACAATGAAATACAAAATAAGATTGAGTCAAAGAAAAAAATTCAAGGCCGCAAAGTGGCTCAGTGGATAAAATGTTGGGCCTGTAGTTATGAAGGCTTTTCTTTCTGAGTTCATATCAGGCCTCAAGACTCTTACTAGCTGTGTGAAGTTGGGCAAGTCACTTCTCCCTATTTGCCTCAGTTTTCTCATCTATAATAAGCTAGAGAAGATATGGTAAACCACTCTAATATCATTGCCAAGAAAACCCCAAATGGGATCAAAATGAGTCGGACAACTCAAATGATTGAACAATAAAAAAGAAAACAGAAAAAATAATTACATAAAAGAAAATGATAAAGATAAAGTATGCTAAAATTTGTCGGATGCAGCTAAAACAGTATTTACGGAAAAAAAATTATATCCCCACAAACATATATTTACAAAGTAGAGGAAAAGAAGATTGTAGTAATATGGGTGCCATCTGCCAGTAGCTACTAGAGGTCTAACTCAGACCTGTAGAATGGATCTCTTCATGTGAGATGATGATGATACAAGGAGACTGAGAAGCAGTTGCATTCTCTGACCTCTCTCCTCTTCCCTCTCACTTCCAATTTATTTCATTCCCAATCCACAAGGAACATCTGAGTCAAAGGCTTTGCAACTCCTTTAAGTGTTATGATTCACAGCAGTGGAGGCTCTTGGAAAAATAACCTGCCCCTTCACTTAGGCATGGTCCTTAACAGAGGATAAATGAACTAAGTATGCATTTAAAAACCAGAAGGCCAAAAAATAAGCAGGATTTAGCAGCTTCTATATTAAAGAATTGGAGGGCTTGGAACACAGTATTCCAAAAGGCAAAGGAACTTTTATTACAATAAAGAATCAACTATCCTGCAAAACTGAGTATAATCTTTTAGGAAAAGAGATGGACCCTCAATGAAATAGGAGAACTTCAATAATTTTTGATAAAAAGACCAATACTAAACAGAAAATTCAATCTTCAAATACAAGACTCAAGAGAAGGATAAAAAGATAAACAGGAAAGAAAAAAAATGTTATTTGAAGATTAAACTGTTTACATCCCTATATGGGAAGATGACACTTGTAACTCTTGAAAACTGTAATTTTTATTAAGGCAATTATTAGAACTATATATATAGGCAGGATATGGGTATAAGTTGGTCTTTGATCTGATGATATTTTTTAAAAAAGACATTAAGGAGTGGGAAAAAAAAGTATACTGGGAGAAGAGACAGGGAAGTAATATGGGATAAATTACATTACATGAAGAAGAACAAAAGACTTATTAGAGTAGACAGAAAGAAGGGGGAAGATGAGTACTGTCTTAAGCTTAATCTCATCAGATTTGGCCCAAAAAGGGAACAACATAGGCATTCAGTTAGGTATAGAAATTTATCTTACTGTTTAGGAAGCAGGAAAAAGGGGGAAGAAAAAGGAGGAGCTGGATAGAAAGGAGGGCAGAAGCAATGGGGAAATGGGTAAAAGAAGGGAAAGGGATGCTAAAAGGGAGATTGAGGGAGGGGGTGATCAAAAGCAAAATACTGATGAGGAGGGACAGATTGAGAAGAAAGAAAAATATAAACGGGGTAGGGAGGTACAGGAAGAAACAGCCAAACCATACTAGTGGAGGGTCTCAACCTCCACCTCTCAGAATTGAGTAAGTCTTACCATAAAATAAACAAGGATAAAAGTTAACGTGAATAAAATCTTAGAAAGCATAAGATATTTCTGGAGAAAACTGAATGAGGATAAAAAGGAATAGACATTGCACCTACATAAAAAAGCCTCATAATCAAATGCAGAAAGGCAGAAATAATAAATGCAACCTTTTCAGATCATGATGCAATAAAAATAATATGCAATAAAAAGCTATGGACAGATAGACTAAAACTAATTGGAAATTAAACAATCTAAACCTAAATAACAAATCATAGAACAGAAATCAATTATTTAATCCAAGAAAATGACAGTAATGAGACAACATACCAAAACTATTGAATTAATAAATAAACTCAGTTTTATGAAAAAAATCAGTAACACTTCCAGTTAATCAATGATGGATAACTACACCCAGAGAAGGAACACTGGGAAGTGAATGTAAATTGTTAATACTATTGTCTATCTACCCAGGTTTCTTATACCTTCGGAATCTAATACTTAACGTGCAACAAGAAAATTGGATTTACACACATATATTGTATCTAGGTTATACTGTAACATATGTAAAATGTATGGGATTGCCTGTCATCAAGGGGAGGGAGTAGAGGGAGGGGGGGGATAATTTGGAAAAATGAATACAAGAGATAATATTATAAAAAAAATATTACTCATGCTTATATACTGTGAAAAAATTATAAATAAAAAAATAATAATAAAAATAAAAATAAAGAAATTATAAAAAAAATCAGTAAGATAGATAAAGCTCTGGTTAATTTCATCAAAAAAATCACTTTGGCAGCTGAACAGAGAAGAAATGGCAAGAGACACAAGGCAGGGAGACCTATTAGAAGTCCATTTCAGATAAAATTAAATGCTTAAAAAAGAACCAAAAAACCCCAAAGTATTGTTTTATCTGTGAGAGTCAATGAGAACCTATATTAGGGAGTATAGTAGTAGTAGTAGTAGTAGCTAGTAGAGGGAAGGGAAATATATGAGAGATTTCTAGGAGAAACATTTTACAAGACATTGTTATAAGACAATATGTGAAGTGAGTTCCATTAAGAAATAAAAGCTGACACTGCTGTGACTGGGAAGATGGTGGTACATAACAGCAGTAATAGGAACACTGGGAAAAGAGGCTTTTGGGGGAGGGGGGGAGGGAGATAAATTTTGTTTTGGAAATGTTGAGTTTGAGATGTCTTGGGAACATCCAATTTAAGATTCCCAAAAATCAACTGGAAATGTGAAAGGAGAACTCGGAAGAAATTAGGCAGCATAGATAACCCTAAGTAGAGAAGATAAAGCTAATGAGATAGTCAAACAAGATAATAGAGGGCAAGAAGAAGGCATTGTGCTAGGAGAGGCTTACATTTCTGCAACAATTATAAGCTTCAGTTTCTACTTCAAATTCTATTATTCACTCTATGATCTAAGACCAATCATTATATTTCAGATCCTTTATATCCCTTAATTGTCCTCCTTTCTAGTAAAGTACTCAGTAAAAGACACTAAAATAACAACCGATGGATTTACCACTACAAAAGTTTTGAAAAATTAAGTGAAGATGGAGAACTAACTCAATTACCAGTTGTTTTACAAGAAATAAAATGGCCTTGAATTTGTCTTTTTCAAATCCTAAATGTTTTTTCAGGTAGAGAATTTCATATTTTAATTTATCAACTAATTAATTAATTGAGGCTGCAGGTGATAACCTCTGAATGAAATTCAGAAGATTCATTTCCCAACAGTTTTGGTTAAACATTGGTTCTAAAATATATTAACAGAATTCATAGATATCTAATCTGAAAATTTTCTTAATGCTGCATACCTCTTTGAACAAAGGAGAACTAGTGCAGTTTTAAGTTTATTTTTACAAAACAATAATTGCCATGTGATTGGCTGCTATCCTTGCTAGTTTAGGAGAAATTCATCACCATAAGGCTGGTCACTAAAAGATCTATTATTACCTTCAATTACAGGAACACATAAAAACCTAAAGTATAGAAGAAATTGTTATTAAGTTTTGATACTCACACTAAGAAGGTCATAAATCTTTCAAACATTTGGAGAGCAGAACCTTTATTTATGCTAGATAGAATACAAGATCTCTATAGAACAAAGTCTAGGAAAATTTGAATTCTCTAGCAAACAAATAAAATCCTTATTTTCCTTTCCTTTTTAATTTTTATTAAATCTGAAGGTATATGGCCCTCTGAAGTACCAAATCACACTGTTCTGCCAATAGTCTACCTTTTAAAATCTTATCTTAGGGACATAAATTTTTCAAATATTTTCACCATCCAGTTTCTTTTCTTTGCCCCTTCAAATCTGACATTTGGTTTGAAAAGAAGAAAAAAGACATTTTTTTTTAATTGTTTTAACTCAACCTTAAAATTCCTTTTAGAAATTAAGTTAAATACATAAACTTTAAAACTGATAAAGGTATGGAAAAAAAGAAACAAAAAGAAAAAGAATCTGGACTCTCAGGACTATTACCTTCTGTTCTCTTCCAGAGGTAGATGGGAAACCTCACTACACAAGGTAACACACATACAGTTTTTTTAAAAAATCACATTTCAAATCAGCAAATTTGGAGAGGAGAGGTCAGGGAACCCCTGTTCTAGGGTAGTAATTACTAGGCTAGTAATGCAAGTTTGTATACTTTTGAGAGGAAATTAAATTTCATTCTTTCAGAACGTTATTTAAATAGTTAAATAAGTTTTACTTCCTAAACCAATAAATAATATAATAAAATAAATTTTTTTTATAAGTTCTAAAACACTCTATGCTATAGAGGCACTGAGGCCACTCAACATTTCCCACACTTCTCATTAATCTGGGATATTTTTTTCCTATTCCAATCCAAGAAGCATTATTAAGCACTGCAGATACAAACAACAACCCTAAAACAAAAACAAAGCCCTGGCTTTTAAAAAGCTTATGGTTTAGTGGAGAATACAATACGTACACAGAAAAGTATATGCATGGTAATATAAAGAGGAGAAAAAATACTTATTATTGTCCTTCATGTTCAAAAAAGACCAAAGTGTTTATGTTGATATCAAAGTACAGTACATATGACTGTGGTTTATCAGACCAACTTGAGCTCAGAAGGTACTACCACAGCTCGAGCATAAATAATCCACACGAACATTTGCAGTGGAGATGTCTCTAAATTGGGGCATCTCACATTTCTTTTTGAGTTACTGCAATTCTGTTTTGTTCATAGAGCACAGCATCTTCTTTGATGTGGCACACGATGCTGGGGAGTCCAGTGCTACTGTCTCTCATGTCTCATAACAGATTCTTAAGATCTTTAGAGAGACCTTGAGAGTGTCCTTATATTGTTTCTTTTGGCCTCCATATGAGTGCTTGCCTTGTGTGAGTTTTCTATAAAATGGTCTTTTAAGCACCATTTTGGCATTCAAAAAATGCGTTCAGTCCATTGGAGTTGTGCTGTCTGAAGTAGAGTTTGAATGACGGAAGTTCACCTTGCTAGTTGATCTTCAGAATCTTTCTCAGGCAATCAGATAGAAGTGATTCTATTTCCTAACATGGCGCTGGTACACTGGCCAGGTTTCACAGGCAATACAACAATGAGGTCAGCCTAATAGCTCTGTAGATCTTCAGTTTGATACACAGCCTAGAATCTCTTCTTTGTCACATTTTTCCTTTGGAGCATATCAAACACTGAGCTAACTTTGGCAATATGTGTGTCAAACCTCCATGGTAAGTGGACCTATACATAGCATTCAAAATTTTTCCCTTTGATGTAAATGATAATTCCATGTATGAATAATGTGACCCTGGTTGATGGATAGCCTCTATTTTCTTGGGATTAACTGTGAGGCCAAACTATTAATAGCAACATACTCCATTGCATCTCAGAGGCTGCACTAAATATATCATCTTGGTTTATAGCCTTTTCAAGTTAAATAATTTACTACCAATACAGTAGTCTGCTTTGAAGGCATCTGATGACATCACTGAAAAAAATCATGCTAAAAAGTACAAGAGTAAGTTAATCATCCAGTTTCACTCCATAGGTGACTAGAAACGCATGAAAATATCATCTATTATCCAGAATCTGTGCAAGCATGCCATTGTAAATTGGCATATAATATTTATTGATGAACTTCTTTGGAAACTAAATTTTGACATGTTTGACATGATTTTTAATAAGCCTTCACAACTGACTATTAAAAGCCTTGATCAGAAGAATGAATGTTGTATATAATCCTCTATTCTGTTTCCAGCATTTCTCCTAGAGTTGCTGGGCAAGAAACAATAAACACTATTATTAACTACTCTTTAGCCTTTCTGAAGACACACTGATTCAGGTGAAGAATGAGCTATTAAAGAGGACCATGGGAAGAATCCTGTGAAGTAAGAGAGATGAAAGTGATCCAAAGAGTTGGACTGATTCAAGCTAAACATTTGCATTCAAACAAAATAGAGACCTCAAGGCAAAAATAATAACATGAAGACAATGTCAAGAGATAAAAGTGCTTCTTCACATGTGAGGAGTATGCTGCTAAATTAGAGGGAAAGCTGAGCCTCTTTCATGGTTGGTAAAAATGGAGTAAAAAAGGAGCAGGCAAACTTGCTGAAAGAATTAACAAAATTAACAAAGCTGCAGAATACAAAATAAACCCACATAAATCATCAGCATTTCTTTATTACCAACTACAAAGCATTCTATATTACCAGTTAGAATTAAATATTAACAACAAAGTCTAGCAGCAGGAGACAAAAAGAGAAATTCCAATTAAAATAATTCCAGACAATATAAAATACTTAGAAGTTTACCTGACAAGATAAACCAAGGAACTATATGAATTCAAATTGTAAAACATTTTCAAACAAAATTTTCAAATCTCAACAAATGGAAAAATATTAATTGTTCATGAGCAGGCTGAGCCAATATATTTAAAATGACAATTCTACATAAATTAATTTACTTATTTAGTAGCATACCAATCAAACTGCTAAAAAATGATTTTATAGAAGTAGAAAAAAACTCATGACAAAATTCATTTGGAAGAATATTGAGGAAATTATTGAAAACAAATGTGATGTTTCCTAATTGATAAATGGTCAAAGGATATGAGCAGACAACTTTCAAATGAAAAAATTAAAGCCATCTATAGGAAAAAATGCTCAATCATTGGTTAGAGAAATGCAAATTAAAACAACTCTGAGGTACCACCTCATACTTATAAAATTGGCTAAGATGACAGGAAAAGACAATGATAAATATTGGAGGGGGTGTGGTAAAACTGGGACACTGATGCATTGTTGATGGAGTTGTGAAATGATCCAACCATTCTGGAGAGCAATTTGGAATTAATGCTCAAAGAGCCATAAAACTGCATATCCTTTGACCCAGCACTGCCACTATTGGGTCTGAATCCCATAAAGGCTGGGAAAAAGATCCACATGTGCAAAAATGTTTGTAGCATCTCTCTGTGGTGGCAAAAAATGGAAAATTCCCCATCAACTGGGGAATGGCTAAATAAGTTGTGATATGTAAATGTAATGTAATGTAATGTAATGCTATTGTTCTATAAGAAATGAACAGACTAATTTTAGAAAAGCCTGGAAAGACTTACATAAACTGATACTGAGTGAAATGAATAGAACTAGGAAAGCACTGTACATAGCAATAGCAAGTTTGTGTGATGATAAATTATGACAGATTTAGCTTTTCTCAGCAATACAGTGATCTAAGACCAATACAAGTTTGGAATGCTCTGCCACAGGTTGGACACAAATAATCACTATGAACATTAGGGCTATTTTCTCTAATTTTGTTCAATTCATGTTTCTTCTGGGCTAATTAAATTCTGCTCTGCTCACAGAACACAGCACCTTCTCTGATAAGAGCACCTGTACCAGAGTCACCCATGTCATCATCGATTCTCAAGTTCTTAAGAGATACTTGAGACTGTCCTTGTATTGCTTTTTCTGACCATCTTGTCATATAGCTTACCCTATATGAGTTCTTCATAAAATAATTTTTTAGCAGCATACGTTTGGCATTTGAATGTGACCAAGTCCAATGGAGTTGTGCTCTCTGCAGTAGAGTTGAAATGTTTGGCATTTCAGTTCAAGAAAGGACCTCAGTGTCTAGTATTTTACCCTACTAGGGTAATCTTCAGAATCTTCCTAAGACAGTTCAAATGGAAGTGATTCAGTTTCTTGGCATGGCACTGGTATATTGATTTCAATGTCACAAAACAATGAGGTCAGCACAACAGCTCTGTAGTCCTTCAGTTTGGTAGTCAGTCTAATACCTCTCCTCTCCCACACTTTCCTTCAGAACTTCCCAAACACTAAGCTGGCAATTAATGTGTATCAATCTCATCATCATCATCAATCAATGCTGAAGTTATTAACCATTTACCTCAAGTTGAAATCAATCATTCCCTAGCTAAAGTTCCAATTGAAGAAGAGGTTTTGAATGCCATTAGGCTACTTTTGTGTGAGAAAGCATTCCAGCTGAGAGTTACAAAGTGGGAGGGAGGGCTGGAAAGGGAGAAAGAGGGGAAAGGGTGGAGGGATGTCCACTGTTCATACAAAAGCTGAGTGAAATCTTCCAGATTCTGTGAAAAGAAAAAGTTATGCCCCAGAAGTTTAAGGATGCCTCCATTGTCCATATTTATAAAGGTAAAGGAAATAGATTGTCCTGTGACAATCACAGGAGGAGGTCTCTCTCTCAGTCATTGCTAGCAAGATACTTGCCAGAGTCCTGGCATTATTATGATTTTATTATGTTAATTTCGGCCTAACAATTAATACCAAGAAAACACAGGTCCTCCATCAGCCAGCACATCATCATCCATATGTGTGAGGAAAAGAAATAAGACTTATGTAAGAGAATTATGAAAAAAAAAGAGCTTGGAAAAAGAAAACAACTCATTAAAAACCAGAATTGGCCAAATGGAAAAAGAGGTAGAAAAATTCACTGAAAAAAAAAAAAAAATTCCTTAAAAATTAAAACTGGTCTATGGAATATTATTGCTCTGTAAGAAATGACCAGCAGGAGGAGTACAGAGAGGCTTGGAGAGACTTAAATCAACTGTTGCTGAGTGAAATGAGCAGAACCAGAAGATCACTATACACTTCAACAACAATACTGTATGAGGATGTATTCTGATGGAAGTGGAAATCTTCAACATAGAGAAGATCCAACTCACTTCCAGTTGATCAATGATGGACAGAAATAACTACACCCAGAGAAGGAACACTGGGAAGTGAATGTAAATTGTTAGCACTACTGTCTATCTACCCAGGTTACTTATACCTTCGGAATCTAATAATTAATGTGCAACAAGAAAATGGTATTTACACACATATATTGTATCTAGGTTATACTGTAACACATGTAAAATGTATGGGATTGCCTGTCATCGGGGGGAGGGAGTGGAGGGAGGGAGGGGATAATTTGGAAAAATGAATAAAAAAAAAATTAAAAATGGAAGCTTATGACTTTATAAGATATCAAGAAACAAACAAATCAAAAATCAAAAGAATGAAAAATTGAAGACAATGTGAAATATTTCATTGGAAAAACAACTCACCTGGAAAATAGATCCTGGCTAGATAATTTAAGAAATATTGGCCTAACAGAAAGTCATGATCCGGGAAAAAAAAAAGAAAAAAAGGAAAAAAAGAGCTTTGAGAGCATCTTTCAAGAAATTATCAAAAAAAAGTGCTTGGTAGTATAGAACCAGAAGGTAAAATAGTAACTAAAAGAATCTACAGATCACCTTCTGAAAGATATCGCAAAATGAAAATTCTAAGGAATATTAAATATAAATTCCCAAACTCTCAGATCAAGGAGAAAATATATCAAGAAATCACAGTCATGATTACATAGGATTTAGGTACTTCTAACATTAAAGAATAACAGGCTTAGAATACGATATTCCAGAAGAATCAACTACTTTAAGAAAACTGAGTATAATCTTTTTGGGGGGAGGGAGTAGGTATTAATTAAAATTAGGGACTCTCAAATGTTACTGATGAAAAGAACAGAACTAAACAGAAAATTTGATTTCCTTTTTTTTTTTTTACTTTTTTCTCAAAATTATTTTTTGCAAATATATGTAAAAATAATTTTCAACATTCATTTTTATAAGATTTTGTGTGAAGACTGTGAAGACTTTGTAGCTCACTCTTTCCCTCCTCTTTTCCCCAAGAGTGAGCAAGAAATCTGATAAAGGTTAGACATATAATCCTTTTAAATATTTTCCCATATTTGTCATATTGTATGAGAAAAATCAGATCAAAAGTAGAAAAGACCACAAGAAAGAAAAAACAGACAAAAAAAAAGGTGAAAATACTATGCTTCAATCTATATCTGGTCTACTTAATTCTTTCTCTGGGTACAAATGGCATTTGTTTTTCAAAGTTTCAAAAGAGTCAAAAAATTTTCAGAAGACTCAAGAGAAGCATAAAAAGGTAAACAGGAAAGAAAAAAGTGTAAGTTAAATTTCTAAAGGAAAAATTAAATGAGTTACAGGAGGTAATAGTGGAGGATTACATTAGTGGAGGACCTCAACTCTCCCTTCTCAGAACAAAATAAATTTGAAAATAAACAAGACAAAAGTTGAGAGGAATAGAATTTTAGAAAAGTTAGATTTAATTGACCTCTGCAGGAAACTGAATAGGATAGAAAAGAATATACTTTTTTTTTTTTCAGTGATACATTGCAACTACACAATTAACCATTTATTAAGGCATAAAACTCTCATCAAATACAAAAAAGCAACAACATTAAATGCAACCTTTTCAGATCATAATGTAATAAAAATTATATTTAATAAAGGGCCATGGAAAGACAGATCAAAAATTAATTGGAAATTAAATAATCTAATCCTAAAGAACAAATGGTTCAAACCACAAATCAATATTTTCATCAAAGAGAATGAAATAATGAAACAATATACCAAAATTTATGAGATGCATCCAAAGCAGTACTTAGGGGAATTTTATATCAGTAAATGACTACATCAATAAAATAGAAAAAGAGCAAATCTCTGAAGTAGGAGAGCCAGTAAAAAAAGTTAGAAAAAAAAAATTAAAATCTCCAATTAAATAATAAATTGAAAATCAAAGGAGATAGTAATAAAAATAAATAAAACTATTGAACTAATAATAAAACTAAGATTTGGCTTTATGGAAAAAACTCAATATAAAAGATAAATGATTGGTTAATTTGATTTAAAAAAAAAAAAAGATAACCATAATACCAGCATTAAAAATGAAGAGTGAAGTGTGCCCACCAACAAATCAGAAATTGAAGTGATAATCAGGAGCTATTTTGCTTAATTATATGCCAATAAATCTGATAATCTAAGGGAAATGGAAGAATATGTACAAAAATATAAATTGCCCAGATTAAAAGAAAAAGAACATTTATATAATCCCATTTTAGAAAAAAATAAAAATGAACAAGTTATCAATTAACTCCTTAAGGAAAAATCTCCAGGACCAACAGATTCACAAGTGAATTAAAATTTAAAGAACAATTAGCTCCAACACCACATAAACTATTTAGAAAAAGAGATGAAGGAATCCTGCCAAATTTCTTTTATGGTACAAACATAGTGCTAATACTAAATCAGGAAGAACCAAAATGAAGAGAGGAAACTATAGACTAAATTCCCTAATGAACAACATGGATCTAAAATATCTTTAATAAAACACTAGGCAAGGAGGTTACAGCAATATATTACCAGAATCATATACCAGGATCAAGTGAGATTTATACTAATATTGACCATATCAATAACAAAACCAAAAGAAATAACAATTAGCTTTGGACAAAATATAACATCTATTCTTTATTAAAAAAAACACCAGAGGAAGCAACTAGGTGGCATCAGTCAATAAAGTACTAGTCCTGGAAGATCTAAGTTCAAATCCACACTCAGATACTTAATGGCTTTATGGCCTTGGTCAAGTCACTTAACCCTAACTGCCTCAAAAAAAAAACCAAAAACAAAACAAAACAAAAAAAACCCACTACACTAAAGAACACAGGAATGAATTGGAATTTTCCTTAAAATGATATGTAGTCTCTTAAATAAAACCATCATGAAGCATTAACTATAATTGAGATAAGCTAATAATCTTAAATAAAATCTTAGCAAAGAGATTAGAGAAAGTCATCCCCAGGATATATCATGATCAAGTAAGATTTATACCAGGAATAGAGGGCTGGTTCAATATTAGGAAAACTACTAGCATACTTGACTATATCAATAACCAAACTAACAAAAATCATATGATTATCTCAATAGATCTATGTAAATGACATACCATTGGAAGGGTTGGTAGACAACTGTGCAGATCATACAGTCATTAGAGGTGCCAGTGGCCCAGTCATTGGCTGGTATAGGAGGATCAATAGTAGCGGAACTTAGTGCTACCCTTTTGAGATGGAAATTTGAAGACAAAACAGGAGTTTTTACTCCTTTTGAAGTAAAAAAAAAAAAAAATCCCCATCAATCTGTGGGGAAGAGACATCTTACAACAGTTAGGATTATAATTGAGTACTTCGGCTTTTTAGGCAGGACTGCTGTCAAAGGCCTGCCAGCACTGTCACTTGTTCCCATTCAATTGAAAACTAATACACCAGTGTGGATAGAACAGTGACCCTTAACCAGTGAAAAAATTCAGACCCTATTAGAAACAGGAGCAACTTGGCCAAGGACACTTACAACCTTCTCTAAGTCCTTAGAATTCCCCTGTATGTGCTGTAAAAAAGAAATCTGGAAAATGGAGGATGTTGATTGATTTGAGAAAAGTGAATAAACAGATGGAAACTATGGGAACTCTTCAGTTTGGGTTTCCATCTCCTATTCAATTGCCTAGAGAATGGACTTTTTGGGTTATAGATATTAAGGATTGTTTTTATGCTATCCCTCTGGATAAAGAGGATATGAAAAGATTTGCCTTTTCAATGCTTAGCATTAATTTAGCTAAGCCATATAAAAGACTTGAATGGACAGTTTTGCCACAGGGAATGAAAAATAACCCTACCATGTGTCAAATGTATGTGGCTGCTGCTCTGATTCCAGTAAAATACATTTCCAAAAATTATGTTATTACATTATATGGATGTTATCTTGGGGTGTGTACCTGGGGAACAAATGTTAGAAGCATGTTTACAAAAGACCATAGAAATACTAAGGAACTACAAATTGCACATAGCTCCAGAAAAAATTCAAAGACATGCTCCTTTTCAATAGCTAGGATATGAAGTATACCTTAATGTGCTCACAGTACAAAAACTTTCTTTAAGAACAGAAAAGTTGATCTATGCCATAGTGGATCCTTTTCAGGATTTGCTTTTGCAATATCAGAAGCAAAAGAGACAGCCCAAGTGGTCATTGAATTATTTATACAGACTTTTGCAATTATGGGCATGCCACAAGCAATGAAAACAGATAATGAACCTGCATGTACTTCCAAACATTTTGCATGCTTTTGTGCACAGTATCAGTTTTCACACACCACTAGCATACCCTTTAATGCTCAAGGACAGGCAATAGTAGAGAGAAGAAACACAGATATCAAGATACTCCTCCAAAAACAAAAGAAAGGGGGGAGCTACAGGTAACCCTAGAAAACTTCTAAACTTAACTCTATATACTATTAATTTTTTTTATTTTTGATGAATATGCACTGGCTCCAGCAGAAAGGCAGTGTCCAGTGCAAGCAGCTCTTTAGATAATTGCCAGGTGACGTGAAGAGATCCTGAAAGTGATGAATGAAAGGGACAAGATAGACTAACCACTTGGAGCAGAGGATTTGCTCGTATCTCTACAGATAGAGAAGGAATTAGATAGATGGGTGCCAATGAGCCCTGTCCTCCTTGTCTATCAGAGAGAGAATAAGAAAAGACCCTCAAAATGAATGAGAAGACCCAAGAAATATCGGGTAGTTACACCTCTGACTACATCTGCCACTGAAAGAGCAAGGCAGTTAACCCTACATGTTGAGCAATTGACTCACAAACATGAAAAATAATTGTTAATGAGACTGATGCAGGACATCAAACCCTGCAAGAATCACTGGATTCCCTGACACATGAAGTGATACACAATAGATTGGTTTTGAACGATCTCTTGGCTACTGAAGTAAGTGTTATGTGTGATCATTATTTACATACCCTCTTTCTAGGACTCATGGAAATCTTTTATAATCCCATGCTAATCCATATTGTTTGTTACATTACTACTAGCGTGTGTTATATTACTACTTGTTTGTATGACACTTCTCATGCTGATGAATTTACATATACCTTTTTCAACTAAAACAAAAGAAAGCAAGAGATGTAGAGGGCTACAGACAGTGGGAGAACTGTTGGTGAGGTATAAGACCCTTCAGCCTAGAGGGAACCTACTGACAATGTCTGGTTCATCTCTCATCTCCCCTTGGGGGCATCTCAGCCTTCCTAAGAAGTCAGGGTGGCATGACAACCAGTTTCTTTTTGAAACAGATATACTTGCAGTAAAGAGGCATTTACATAATAATAGCATGGTGCTTATAGTTAGCACATGCTCAATATGCTGTGGTGATGTAATTGTACTAAGGTATTTAAAGCTGAGAGAACTTGAAATAAAGAGGCTCCATATTTGACCAACCATTTAGATTCTTGCCTCATCACTCCTCCTATAAGACCAAGGATTCAGTTTGGTCCTGAGATCCTCAAGAGAGCTAGGCCAGACAGACAGTACATTTTGGCACACTAATGTGGGGCTCTAGAAAGCACACTATGTTCATGATTGAACACTATATAGATAATAAATTTAAAAGTTTGTGTACAAACAAAACTAATGTAGACAAGCTTAAAAGGGAAGCAATAAACTGGGGAAAATACTTACATTCAAGGGTTCTGATAAAAGCCTCAATCTTAAAATATATACAGAATTGACTCAAATTTATACAATTCAAGCCATTCTCTAACTGATAAATGGTCAAAGGATATGAATGGTCAAAGTCATATGAAAAGATGCTCTAAATCACTACTGAGCAGACAAATGCAAATTAAGACAACTCTGAGGTACCACTACACACCTGTCAGATTGGCTAAGATGACAGGAAAAGTTAATGACAAATGTTGGAGGGGATGTGGAAAACTGGAACTCTAAGACACTGTTGGTGGAACTGTGAATAGATCCAACCATTCTGGAGAGCAATTTAAAACTATTCCCAAAGGGCTATCAAACTGTACATACTGTGACTCAACAGTGTTTCTACTGGGTTTATATCCCAAAGAGATCTTAAAGGAGGGAAAGGGACCCACATGTGCAAAAATGTTTGTGGCAGCCTTTTTTGTAGTGGCAAAAAACTAGAAACTGAGTGGATGACCATCAGTTGAAGAATGGCTGAATAAGTTATGGCATATAAATGTTATGGATTATTGTTCTATAAGAAATGATCATCAGGTTGATTTCAAAGAGGCCTGGAGATGCTAAGTAAAATGAGCAGAACCAGGAGATGTACATGGCAACAGCAAGGTTATATAATGATCAATTCTAATGGTCGTGGCTCTTTTCAACAATGAGATAGATTCAGACCAGTTCTAATGATTTTGTGATGATGAGAGCTATAGCAGGCTGGAACTCTGAAAAGGTATACTTGAATCACAGCATGGTGCTTATGGCTGTGCATGCTTAATGTGGTATATAGTGAGGTAATCAAACTGAAGGATTTATGAGCTGAGGGAGGGACACAGAGCTCTATTGGCCACAGTGCTCTCACCCACAGCTCTCAGCCGGGGAAGACTTCAGGCTCCAGACTCCATCTTTGACCAGCCACATGGCGGCTCTCCTGCCTCCTTCACTTTTCCACCCTAAGACAAAGGACTTTGCTGATCCCAAGGTCCTCCAGAGAGCTAGTCCGGACATTACAAGAGCCATCTATACCCAGAGAGAAGACTGTGGGAACTGAGGGTGGATCATAACATAGTATTTTCACTCTTCTTGTTGTGGGTTGCTTGAATTTTAATTTTGTCTCATTTTTTTTCTTTTTGATCTGATTTTTCTTGTGCAGCAAGATAATTGTATAAATTTGTATGCCTACTCTGGATTTAACATATTTTTTATCATGTTTAACATATATTGGATTACTTGTCATCTAGGGGAAAGAAGGGGTGAGGGAGATGGGAAGGAAAAATTGGAATACAAGGTTTTTCAGGGGTCAATATTGAAAAATTATCTTTGCACATGTTTTGAAAAATAAAAAAACTTCAATTAAAAATTTTAGGGATAAGCTAGAAGTCTTTCCAATAAGATAAGAGTTGAAGCAAAGAAGCCCATAATCATTACTCAATATTATACTAGAAATGTTAGCATTAGCAATGAGAGAAGAAAAAAAAAATTAAAGGAATTAGAACATCTGGTAAAACAAAACTATCACTTTTTGCATGTGATAGGATACTAAGAAAATCTTAAAGAATCAACTAAAAACTAAATAATTAATAACTTTTGTAATGTTGCACGATATGAAATAAATCATGTTACCAATAAAACTCAGGAGGCAAGAAACAGAAAGAAAAATCCCATTTAAAATAACTGTAGATAATATAAAATACTAAAGAAGAATTTCTGACCAAACAAGATTGAGAACATTATGAGATATGAAACAGAAAATTTTGATTATATTAAATTTAAAAGGGGTTGCATAAATAAAACTAATGCAGCCAAAATATAAGGAGGAAAGCAGAAAACTGGAAAATAATTTTCACAGTGTTTTTAATAAAGGTCACATTCCTCAAATATGTAGAAAACTGAGCCAAACATATAAATACAAGATATTCTCCAACTGCTAAATGGCAAAGTATATGAACAGGCAGTTTTCCTTCAAAGAAATCAAAGCTCCCTATAGTCATATGAAAAACTGTTCTAATGATGTTTAATAAGAGAAATGCTAATTAGAACAACTCTGAACACCTATCAAACTGACTAATATGACAGAAAAAGAAAATGATAAATGTTGGAGAGGAAGTGGGAAAAAATGGGACATTAATGCATTATTGGTGGAACTATGAACTGAACTAACCATTGTGGAGAGCAATTTGAAATTATACTCAGAGTGTGCAATCAAACAATGCCTATTCATTGACCCACCACTACCATCTGTATCCCATAGAGATCATAAAAAAGAGAAAAAAACCAACCTGTACAAATACGTTTATGGAGGCTCTTTTTATGATGGCAAAAAAAATGGAAGTTAAGGGGATGTCCATCATTTGGGAAATGACTAAATAAGTTGTAGCATATTATTGTAATGGAATATTACTGTGATATATGAAATGATGAACAGGCAGATTTCAGAAATTTATTTTTTCTGATTACAATGTAAAAGCAATGTCTAACATTCTTTTTAAAAAATTGAGTTCTAATTTTTTTCATCTTCCTCACTTCCCTCCCATTTCCCTAAAATTGTGACTAATTTGATATGTTATAGATACACACACATATATATAAAACATATTTCTATATTAGTCATGTTATAAAAGAAACAGACTAAAAGGAAAAAAGAAAAAAAAAAAAAACGGTGACTATCCCCTTAATTTCCAATTCTCTGCCACCACAAAAAGAGTTGCTATAAATATTGTTATATATGTAGGTTATTTTCCCTTTTTTATGATCCCTCTGGTATATACACCTAGTAGTGGTATCATTGGATCAGAGGGTATATATAGTTTTATTTGTCCTTTGGGCATAATTCCAAATTCTTCTCTATGTATCTGTTCATATGGATCTCCATGGATCTCTTGGACCCATTCATAACTCTGCCAACAATGCATCAACATCCCAATTTTCCCATTCTAAGATTTATCATTTTCCCTTTCTGTCATGTTAGCCAACCTGATAGGTGTGAGATGGTGGCTCAGATTTGTTTTAATTAGCATTTCTCTAATCAAACATGATTTAGAGTAGTTTTTCAGATAACTATAAGAGCACTTTGATTTTTTTTCCTCTGAAAATTGCCTGTTCCTAACTTTTGAACATTTATCGATTGGGGAATCACCTGTATTCTTATAAATTTGATTCAGTTCTCTATATATTTGAAAAATAAGACTTTTATTAAAGATACTTGCTATGAAAATTATTTCCCAGCTTTCTGCTTTCTTCCTTATCTTGGCTGCACTGGTTTTGTTTGTGAAAATGCTTTTGAATTTAATATAATCAGATAATAATTCTAATATAATCAGAATTATCCATTTTAAATCTCAATGTTGTCTATCTCTTGAATGGTCATAAATTCTTTTCTTCTCCATAAATCATAAATAGATAAACTAATTCTTACTCTTCTTATAAACTTATTTGCTTATGATATCACTCTTTATGCTTAAATAATGTACTCATTTTGATCTTATGTTGGTATATGATATAAGTTGGTCAAGATCTAAGTTTTGCCATGTTGTTTTCCAGTTTTCCCAGCAGTTTTTGTCTAAGAGGAAATTCTTATTCCCCAAACTAGGGTTTTTGGGTTTATCAAAAATTATAGTAAATTGGTTATAATGTAATATATACTTAAATCTATTCCACTGAAGTCACTTCCTATTCCTAACATTCTTTAATTCTGTCAGGAAGCTACAATCTATTTGTTTGAATTTGGACTTTTTTTTTTTTTTTTTGCCTCTTACTTCCTCAAACATTTTTACTGAACTCACTATACCAAGACACCAAAAGTAAAAATAACTACATGACTCAAGAGGAGCATAAGAAGGAAAGAACTCTAGAGAACTATATTTCTGTTATGGGTATACTTAGAGAATGCAGGTATAAGTTGATTTTATGATGATGAAAAAGAATGAATATGAAAAAGAAACTAATGGTGGAAAGGGGATCATACTGTAAAAGTTGAAAAAGGAGGTAAAATAAGGGAAATTACATCTTATGAAGAGGCAAATAAAACCTATTATAATTGAAAAAAAGAAGGGGGGATGAGCATTGTGTGAATCTTACTCTCATCAGATTTGGCTTAAATTGAGAATATCAGACATATTTGTTTTCACAGAGAAACTTGTCTCATCTTGAACATCACTAGATCCTAACGGTTAGTTTACCTGACTCATAAATTTTCTCATTCTTTTAATTCTCTGCAAAAGAGATGCAATGAAGCTAGAAATAATTTCATTTAAGTAGAATTCAATAATGGACTGTAATGTATGGTTGAAATTTTTTTTCATTTAAATTTAAGCATTTTAAGTAGTAATAAATAAGGGTTTTTACAACTGGTCAAAATAACTGATTCAAAACAAAAGAGAACTAGTTTAGAGGGAAGTAGTAGGGAAGGGGAGAAAAGAAAGGAAAACCATTAATAGAAGGGAAAACAAGAATTAGGGTAAAGATGTAAAAAGAGCTCAAAAAGGGGAGGACTGTTTGAGGGTGGTAGTCAAAAGCAAAGGGAGGAGGGAAGAGAAGAGGAAAGGAAAGAGAAAAACATAACTTAAGATAAATATGATGGCAGGAAATACAGAATTAGTTATTTTAACTGTGAATGTGAATGGGATGAACTTTCCCCCAAAAAAGAAGTGGATAGCAGACTAGATTAAAAGCCAGAATCCTACAATATGTTGTTTACAAGAAACATTTAAAGCATAGTAAAACATGTAGAGTGAAGGTAAAGGGTTGGAGCAGAATATATTATGCTTCAGGTGAAGAAAAAAAAGCAGGGGTAGGTAGCAATCTTAATCTGAGATCCTAATGAAGCAATATCAATACTAAACATATATGCAAAAAGTGATAGAGCATGGAAATTCCTAAAGAAGAAATTAAGAGAGATGCAAGAAGAAGTAGATAGCAAAACTACACTGGTGAGGGATCTCAACCTTGCTTTCTCAGAACTAGCTAAATCGAATGACAAAATATTTAAATAAGAAAGAAGTTAAGGAGATAAACAAAATATTAGAAAGGTTAGGTATAATAGATCTTTGGAGAAAATTGAATGAAGACAGAAAGGAGTTTATTTTTTTCTCAGCGGTTCATGGAACTTATACAAAAATTGGCCATGTGTTAGGGTATAAAAACCTCAAATTAAAATGCAGAAAGGCAGGAATAGTAAATGCATTTTTTTCAGATCATGATGCAATAAAAATCACATGCAATATAAGACCAGGAGAAAACAGACCAAAAAGTAATTGGAAACTAAATAATCTCATCCTAAAGAATGAATAAGTGAAATTGCAAATCAAAGATACAATTAATAATTTCACTCAAGAGAATGACAATAATGAGACGACATAACAAAGTTTGTGGGATGCAGCTAAAATGGTAATAAGGGGAAATTTTATATCTCTAGATGCTCACTTGCATAAAATAGAGGAAGAGAAAAATCATTGAATTGGGCTAAAAAAGCTAGAAAAAGAACAAAATTTTAAAAGCCCAAATACCAAACTTGAAATTCTTTTTTTTATTATTATTATTTTTATTGATAGAACATATGTTTGGGTAATTTTTTTACAACATTATCGCTTGCACTCACTTCTGTTCCGACTTTGCTCTTCCCTCCCTCCACCTCTCCCCTAGATGGCAAGCAGTCTTATATATTTTAAATATGTTATAGTATATCCTAGCTACAATATATGTGTGTAAAACTGAACAGTTCTCTTGTTGCACAGGAAGAATTGGATTCAGAAGGTAAAAATAACCTGGGAAGAAAAACAAAATTGAAAACAGTTTACACTCATTTCCCAACATTCCTTTTCTGGGTGTAGCTGATTCTGTCCATCATTAAGCAATTGGAACTGAATTAAATCTTCTCTTTGTCAAAGATATCCACTTTCATCAGAATATATCCTCATACAGTATCATTGTTGAAGTGTATAATGATCTCCTGGTTCTGCTCATTTCACTTAGCACCAGTTCATGTAAGTCTCTCCAAACCTCTCTGTATTCATCCAGCTGGTCATTTCTTACAGAACAATAATATTCCATAACATTCATGTACCATAACTTACCCAACCATTCTCCAATTGATGGGCATCCATTCATTTTCCAATGGCCACCACAAAAAGGGCTGCCACATTTTGGCAATACAGGTCCCTTTCCCTTCTTTAGTATTTCTTTGGGATATAAGCCCAGTAGTAGCACTGCTGGATCAAAGGGTATGCACAGTTTGATAACTTTTTGGGCATAATTCCAGATTGTTCTCCAGAATGGTTGGATTCGTTCACAACTCCATCAACAATGCATCAATGTCCCAGTTTTCTCGCATCCCCTCCAACATTCATCATTATTTTTTCCTGTCATCTTAGCCAATCTGACATGTGTGTAGTTGTATCTCAGAGTTGTCTTAATTTGCATTTCTCTGATCAATAGTGATTTGGAACACTCTTTCATATGAGTGGAAATAAATTAATTTCATCATCTGAAAATTGTTCATATCCTTTGACCATTTATCAATTGGAGAATGGCTTGATTTCTTATAAATTAAGAGTCAATTCTCTATATATTTTGGAAATGAGGCCTTTATCAGAAACTTTAACTGTAAAAATGTTTTCCCAGTTTGTTGCTTCCCTTCTAATTTTGTTTGCATTAGTTCTGTTTGTACAAAGGCTTTTTAATTTGATATAATCAAAATTTTCTATTTTGTGATCAGTAATGATCTCTAGTTCTTCTTTGGTCACATTTCCTTCCTCCTCCACAAGTCTGTTCCTCTAATTTATTTATGATCTCATTCTTTATGCCTAAATCATGGACCCATTTTGATCTTATCTTGGTATATGGTGTTAAGTGTGGGTCCATGCCTAATTTCTGCCATACTAATTTCCAGTTTTCCCAGCAGTTTTTGTCAAATAGTGAATTCTTACTCCAAAAGTTAGGATCTATGGGTTTGTCAAACACTAGATTGCTATAGTCATTGACTATTTTGTCTTGTGAACCTAACCTATTCCATTGATCAACTAATCTATTTCTTAGCCAATACCAAATGGTTTTGGTGACTGCTGATTTATAATATAGTTTTAGATCAGGTACAGTGAGGTCACCTTCATTTGATTTTTTATTTTCATTAATTCCCTTGAAATTCTCGACCTTTTGTTCTTCCATATGAATTTTGTTGTTATTTTTTCTAAGTCATTAAAATAGTTTCTTGGGAGTCTGATTGGTGTGGCACTAAATAAACAGATTCAAACTTGAAATTCTAAAAATAATTCTAAAAATAAAAGGAGGAAGATTAATAAAACTAAAAGTAAAAAAAAAGGTTGAATTAATAAAACTAAAAGTTGGTTTTATGAAAAACCAACAAAAAAGATAAAACTTTAGTTAATCTGATTAGAAAAAGGAAAGAGGAAAATCAAATTAAGTCTCAAAAATGAAAAGGGAGAACTTTCCACCAATGAAAAAGAAATTAGAGCAATAATTAGGAATTATTTTGCCTAACTTTATGACAATAAATTTGATAACAAGTGAAATAGAGGAATACCTACAAAAATATAGATTGCCCAGATTAACAGAAGAAGAAATGAATTACTTAAATAGCCCTGTTTTAGAAAATGAAATAGAACAAGCTATTAATCAATTCCCTATATAAATTCTATCAAACATGTAAAGAAAAAATTAACTCCAATTCTATATAAACTATGTGAAAAAATAGGGAATGAAGGACTCCTACTAAATTCCTTTTATGACACAGACATGATACTAATACCTAAACCAGGTAGGACAAAAACGGAAAAAGAAAATTATAGACCAATCTCCCTAATGAATATTGATAAAATATTAGTAAATAAAATTAGTAAATAAAATATTAGTAAAGAGATTATAGAAATCATTCCCAGGATAATATATTATAACTAAGTAGGATTTATACCAGGAATGCAGGGCTGGTTCAATATTAGGAAAACTATTAGCATAATTGACTATATCAATAACCAAATTAACAAAAACCATATGATTATCTCAACAGATGCAGAAAAAGCATCTGATAGAATCCAACATGCATTCCTATTAAAAACATTAGAGAGTATAAGAATAAATAGACTTTTCCTTAAAATAGTCAGTAGCATCTATTTAAAACCATCAGCAAGTATCATATGTAATGGTGATAAATTGAAATCATTTCCAATAAGATCGGAGTGAAACAAGGTTGCCCACTATTACCATTACTATTCAATATTGTATTAGAAATGCTAGCTTTGGCAATAAGAGAAGAAATAGAGATTAAAGGAATTAGAATAGGTAATGAGGAAACTAAATTATCACTCTTTGCAGATGATATGATGGTATACTTAGAGAATTCTAGAGAATCAGCTAATCAACTATTAGAAATAATCCACAACAAAGTTGCAAGATACAAAATAAATCCACATCAATCATCAGCATTTTTATACATCACTAACGAAATCCAAAAGCAAGAGATACAAAAAGAAATTCCATTTAAAATAATTGTCAATAGTATAAAATATTTGGGAATCTATCTGCCAAGGGAAAGTAAGAAACTGTATGAACAAAACTACAAAACACTTTCCACACAAATAAAGTCAGATCTAAACAATTGGAAAAAAAGTGCTCTTGGATAGGTCGAGGGAATATAATAAAGATGACAATACTACCTAAACTAATCTATTTATTTAGTGTTATACCAACCAAACTCCCAAGAAACGATTTTACTGTCTTAGAAAAAATAACAACCAAATTCATCTGGAAGAACAAAAGGTCAAGGATTTCAAGGGAAAAAAAAAAGCTAATGAAGGTGACCTAGCTGTACCAGATCTAAAACTGTATTATAAGGCATTGATCATCAAAACCAATTGTTAATGGCTAAGAAATATAATCAATCAGTGGAATAGGTTAGGTTCACAGGACAAAATAGTCAATGACTATAATCTAATCTAATCTTAGTCTAGTCTGATCTAAAGTTTGATAACTCCAATGACCTCAGCTTTTGGGATAAGAATTCACTATTTGACAAAAACTGCTGGGAAAACTGGAAACTAGTATGGCAGAAACTAGGCATTGACCCACACCTAACACCATAAACCAAGATAAGGTAAAATAAGTTTATGATCCAGACATAAAGAATGATAATATAAACAAATTAAAAGAACATAAGATAGTTTACCTCTCAGATCTATGGAGGAGGAAGGAATTTGTGACCAAAGAAGAACTAGAAATCACTGTTGACCAAAAAATAGATAATTTTGACTATATTAAGTTAAATAGTTTTTATACAAACAAAACTAATGCAGACAAGATTAGAAGGGAAGCAATAAACTGGGAAAACATTTTTACATTCAAAGGTTCTGATAAAGGCCTCACTTCTAAAATACATAGAGAATTAACTCAAATTTATAAGAATTCAAGCCATTCTCCAATTGATAAATAGTCAAAGGATATGAACAGGCAAATTTCTGATGAAGAAATTAAAACCAATTTTTTAAATGAATATGAAATATGAAAATGAATATGAAAAATGAAATATGAAAAGATATAGGTTGCCCAGATTAACAGAGAAAGAAGTAAATTGGTTAAACAGTCCCATTTTAGAAAAATAAATAGAACAAGCTATTAATCAACTTCCTAAGATATAAGGCCAGTAGAAATACTGCTGGATCAAAGAGTATGCAGTTTGATAGCTTTTTGAGCATAGTTCCAAATTGTTCTCCAGAATGGTTAGATCTGTTCACAGTACCACCAACAATGTATCAATGTCCCAGTTTTCCCACATCCCCTACAATATTCATCATTATCTTTTCCTGTCATCTTAGCCAATCTAACAGGTGTATAATGGTATCTCAGAGTTGTCTTAATTTATATTTCTGTGATCAATAATGATTTAGAGCATCTTCTCATATGACTAGAAATAGTTTCAATTTCTTTGTAATGTCCGTGCTAGTTCTCTAGAGGACCTCGGGATCAGCCTTGGTCTTTAGGTGGAAAAGTGAAGGAGGCAAGAAAGCTACCATGTGGCTGGTCAAAAATGGAATCCAGAGTATGGAATCTGGAATCTGGTGTCTTCTCTTGTGTCTGGCTGAGAGCTGTGACTAAAAAAGCCTCTCTGAGAGAGTTTGAGACTCCCTTAAGTATCTCAATAAGATTACATTATATCACATCACTACAGCACACTGAGCATGCATAACCATTAATTCCCCATAGAGAACCATTATCTCACATTAATTAGGTGCTAGGATCCTGACCTAGATCCAAGTACACCTTTTGAGTTTCAGCCCTCTACATTTCTTCATCTGAAAATTGTTCATATCCTTTGGAACAGAAAGTTTTGTAAGAGTCAATGTTGAAAAATTACCTATGCAGGAAGAAAAAGTTTTAATAAAAAATCTTTGTATAAGTAAAAAGTTTTAATTTTAAAAAAACCTATATGAACCTCAAAGGAGCTCAGAGCATAATTTGTGGGAGTGACTCTACACTCTCAGGCCTCCTTTGGATCAAGGAGTTTAAGATCATAATTTGATAAATGAACCACCTTTAGAGCAAATGAAGTCCATTTGGCATTTCCTCCCTCCATTTAAATCTGTGATTTCATTGATACCTATGTGGCAATTCTGGCTAGTCATCTATAACTTACAGTCTCAGAGAACTGCCTAGATTTTTCAAGGGTTAACTGATTTGCCCAGTCACACAATAAAGATATCAAAGGAATCACTTGAACCTATGTCTCCCAATCTAATAAGGACCTTAAAAGTCTAGATCAATTACCCAAATTCAAAGATGAAGAAACTGAGGGGCAGTTGTGTTGTTTTCAGGCTTGTCTGATTCTTCATGATTCTTGGCAAAAATACTGGGTGATTTACAGATGAGGAAACTAAAGCAAATTGAATTAATGAATTTGCCCAGGGTCATAGAATAAGTATCTGAGACAGGATTTGAACTTAGATCTTCCTAACTTCAGACCCAGCACTCCATTCACTGAACTACTTGGCTGCTTAGCTGTATATAGTGAACTACATATAGTGTTAACTACAATAGTGTTATAGCAAAAATAATGCGAGATTTGAAGATCCAGAACAACTCTCAATCCTAATTCTAACTTATTTCCATTATAAGCACAGGAAAGTCACTTAGCCATGATAAACCTAACAGATGCTCTTTAAGTCACTTCAAATCTCCAAATATTGACACTAGAATCTTCAGAGAAGAACCCAATTAAATATATTTATAGATATTCATTAGATATTTATTTACCCAAGTTGTTCTCTTCCACACCTATAAGGAGATATATGTGTATGTATATATATGTGTGTGTGTGCAGGTTTATAGAATGTGTGTAGGTAAATATAATGTGTGTACATATATAATATATATACACTCATATATATAAACACATGCATATAAACATACACATACATGTATATGTTTACAGGAATACATATAGGACTTGTGATTTCATTATCACAGGGAACTTCTGGTATGAAAACTTCCTCCATCAGTAGCTGAGTTAAAAGTTTACTATTTTATGATTTAGCAGTTTTGCTAAACAAGTCCTTGAAACAGTCTAGTTAAATTATTAGCCCCAGAACATATAATTTCCAAGTATTCTGTGAGAGAGGATTTGAAACCTAATTTTCTCTATTGTATGCTATGTCAAGGTGCCTTTATTATACCACAAATTATATATATATATATAAATTTAGATGCAAATATATTTCCACAACAAAATATACAAGACTCAAAAGTAGTAAGAGGATCATCCAATGGGAACAGTAAAGGGGGATAAACATTTAAGTGCCTACTACTGTACTATCTATATACATAAATATAAATATACATATATGCTTTACTGTCTCATGTCTCATCCTAGATCAACCACTTCTTCATAAATTAATATTACATATACAGATAGAGATTTGTGCTAAAGAATTTACAGACATTTTCTCCTTTTATTTCTACAACAACTCTGTGTAGTAGATGTTATTATGAGTCTCACTTTACCGTAAAGGAAATTGAAGCAAAGAGACATTAAATTATTTGTCCAGGGTTACATGGCTAATAGCTGAGGCCAAATTTGAGCTCATAAAGATGAGTCTTCCTGACTCCAAGCCCAGTGCTGTATCTATTAAGTCATCTAACTGCCCTAAGGACAATTGAGAAAGTAATAGTCTTAGCATCCTGGTGAAAAAAAAGTCTAGTTCTATAAATTTTCTGATCTCATTTACCTGCAGCACTATCTAAAATTCAGTTGAATTTTAATAAAGGGGTAAATTGAGATAGATCTTCATATAAGATAACATTTATTGGCAGGATCATGTTACTTGTCAATAAATATTTCTATGGCTTGCCATCTATCCAAACCAAAGACCTCAAAGCAAAGGACAGTTCCCCTTATAAATATTTTGAGAAGTATACAAAGAACAGAACAGGATAGATGACATAATGCAATTAAGGATAACCTGACTGGCTACATAGCTGAAGTGTAGGGAACAACATGATTAGTTGAAAGTTTGGTAAGGAAACCTAGCAAAAACACCACTTCTCTCAAGAGACTAAGTGCTCTTTGAGTGCAGGTGGAAGATAGTCATCCAGATTTGCATAACAAACCAAACATTCTATAAGGATAATTTGGTGGAATAAAAATATCAAGTCTAAACTCCCTTGCATAATTACACATTTGCCAAGTTCAATTAAATTCTTTGAAACAGGAGAGCTATATTTTTTTAACTTAACCTGTCAGGTCCCTGAACTCTGAACGAAATTCAGAGACAAGCAATTATAGGACAAAAGCAATTACAGGCAAAATCAATGACTTGCAACAGGATCAATAAGAAAATGATCAATCTTAATCTCACAGGTCTAGGAGGTGAAGCATAAGGAAGCTTGAAAAGCACAAAGAAACATGAAAAAATACTATCAGATTTGTGAATAGGGGAAAAGTCACAGAAGATAAAATAGATTAATTTGAAAGTATTTGCACAAACCCAATGAAGCAAAGATTAAAAAGGAAACAACTGAGAGAAAAAAAATCTTTAGTTTCTATGAATAAAAAGTTAAAGATATAATTTTCAATAATCTATATGTGATTCAAATTGAAAAGAAGAAGAAAAAGTATTTCTTCAAAGAATGAACGGTCTAAAGATGTGGAAGTCAGTTTTCCAAGGAAGAAATCCAGGTTAATTCATAGTCATTTATTTTTTAAATGCTCCAAATCAGTACTAATTAGAGAAATGCAAATTAAATCAATTCTGAGATTCCATCTCATTCCTGTCCAAAATGACAAAAATATCAAAAGTAGAAAATAATAAATTTTTTATTTATTGTGTGAAAAGGGGTACAATCACACAACATTGATGAACCTATAAAGAGATACAACTATTCTGGAAAGCAATTTGAAATTATACATACAGTAACTAAATAGTAACTTCAGTGCAGTTATTGTTATTCTTACCCCAAAAGAAATCAATTTACCCCTTTATGTATAAAAATTTTCATAACAGTTCTTTTTTGTGGTGGCAAAACTGGAAATTAGGAGTGGTAATAGAATTTTAGTAATGGAATATTAAGTACCAAATAAGGAAATAGATAATTTCAAAAAACATGGAAATTTACATGAACTGATAAAAAGTGAAGTATAATTATGTGTATAATATATATTAAAAAGAATAATTTAGACTAGCATGCATATTATTAAAATGAATTATCTAAAGGACTTTTAGAAACTGATGAAGAATGAAATGATCAGTCAAGAACAATTAATACAAACACAACATTGCAAAAATCAAATGTTTAAAGCTATAAGAACTATGATCAATACAATGTACCAGAAGATTAATGATTCATACTATGATGAGTAACAAAGTGAGACTCATCTACATATAGACATAGATATAGATAAATACACATACATGCTTCATTGTTTCATGTCTCAACCTAGTTCAATCACTTCTCTATAAATTAATATGCATTTATATCTATTTATAGATATAAAGACCTGTACACAACCACTGAGGTAATCTGTTTTGCTTGACTGCAAATTTATTGCTTTCTTTCCTTTTTTTCTTTTTTTTTTTTGTTTTCAACAAAGTAAGATTAGGAGGAAAAGAATACATTTTAATTAAAAAGATGGGTGCTACCACAATGAAATGTTGCATGCACTTTTAGATGAGCTTATGGTTATTAATTATACTTAAATTTTATTTTTAATACAAAAGACATCTCATGAAGTAATTTACAAATGTTTGCAATATGAAAACAAAATATCAATAAAATACAAACATTTTACATTTTAAAAAAGGAATAAAATCTAGAGGTTTGAAGACAGGAAATAGATCTTAGTTAATTTGATCTTGTATGTTTAACATATTTATGTTTCAAAACTAAAGAGTATAACTTCATGAACATGCATATATTATAAATAAAATGAGGCAAATGATTTTATGCTTTACATGGCCAACTAAGTTTTTCTGCAGGCAAGAAGACAATTTGATAAGGAACATTATAGTAAAAACCTGATCATTTTCAGAAAGGCAAAGTCATATTTATTAACTAATTTTATTAACTAATTTATTAACTAATATCTATCAACCTCCAGTACATTTGCTTCTTGGGTCTTTTTTATGATGATATCAATTAATGAATTCAATGATCAGCCCTAACTTCTTTCCTTCCATCCAGTCTCAACATCTCCAACTGCCTAATGGATCTGGCTTTCAGATATTTAATTCAACATGGCCAAAACTGAATTCATTATCAATTGGCCTCGAAACCTTCCTTATCTAAATTTTCTTACTACTATCAAGAGTACCACTATCCCAGTCATGAAGAACCCTAACCTAGGTATTATCTTTCTTTACTGTCTTTAATCTCCCAAATCCAATCTTTTGCCAAGTTTTATGCTGCCAATTCCAACTTTTTGATATCTTTCCTCTACGTCCCTCTGACACTGCCTTCACTTTACACCTGAATTGTTTCAATAATCTTAGTTGGTCTTTCTGCCTTAAAGCTCTCTTCATTCCAATCCATCCTTCATACCCATGTCAAATTGATCTTCCTGAAACACTGATTTGATCATGTTAACATCCTATACAATGAACGCCAATGGCTCTCTGTTATCCCCAGGATCTGATATAAATTACTGTTTGGATATTAAAGTCCTTCATAACCCAGTCTCTTCTTACCTTTCCAGGCTGTTTTATTACCTTTGTCTTCCCATATTCTCTGAAAGTGACACTTGGCCTTCTTGGTATTCCTTACACAAAACACTCCACCTAAATCAATAAGTCAAGTGGTTGACCTCTAATAGAATTCTCTTCTTCCTCATCACTACCTTCTGCTTTCCTTTTAAGACTAGCCAAAATTCTTCACTCTACAAGAAGGCTTTCCCAATCCTCCTTAATGCTAACACCTCTCCTCGGTGTTTTATCTCCAACTTCACTTGTATAAATCTTGTTTTCACATAGTTGTTTGTATATTATCCACTTCATTAAATGTGAACTCCTTGAGAACAGGAACTGTCCGTCCTTTGTCTTCAGATTCCTAGAGTTTAGCAGAGTGCTTGGGCACAGTGCATTTTTTCTTAAAAATGTTTTACTTGAAAATGTATTCCGAATAAAATGTAAATGTAAATTTTTGTGTTCAAAATTTCTAAAACTGTTCCAAAGTTCCCTCTAAAAGAAAAAACAAATCACGTGTTACCAAGTTCAAGCTGGGAGAAAGTGCTTTGTAAACTGGACGCCTATTTAACCCTGGGCTATTATGTCCAAAGGTACTTCTTTCTGGAAGCTAATCTAGAAAGTTATGACCTAATAGTGTTTAATAGATACACAAATAAAGTTCAAGGGGCAAATGACACTTGCCATACTTGCTTCATGTGGGTGGGGGGGTAGGGAGAAGGCTGAAAGAATTTGTTACCTTAATTTTAATTAGAATCTCTTCTATTTCTAAGAATAGACTTCACCCTCTTCTCCACTTTGCCAACCTCCCATCCCTACCAACTCATGTGTACAGTTCTCCATCCCCCAGCATTGGGCGGCCTGCTCAGTCCAGCACTGCACCACAAAATGAACAAGAGAGCACTTCTCAGAAGGATATATTCAACTACTTAATTAGCATAGGGTTCAAGAAATGTAACCGAGATCGAATATCACATGATATCGGTATACAGGGTCCAAAGGTTGCTTTCGTAGCTTTCTGACCCCAAATCTTTGCCAAATCCACAAAATTCCGAAAGTTCATTCTTTCGTCATCACAAAATACACAAAATCCCCCAGAACATTCCAGCTTTAACAGAGCCGCACATCCCTTTGTCATTTAATCAATCCCCTTGGACATTTCAGTCACCTCCAAGGAAGAAAAAGCAAGAGCAAGCAGGCCACAAGTAAACAGCCAAGATGTCATCTTTCCCGACTGCCAAGGGGACATCTTTTCTGTGCCCTGCACGCTGCCCTACATTCAAGGAGACTAACTTCGAAGGGGAAGAATGAGGAGGTGCCAATCTCGGTGGCGGGTGGGGGCTGAGAGTAAAATGGGACGGCCAGGAAACAATTAAAGCAAAGCTGCCGAGTTAAGGAGCTCCCAGGAGTCGTTATTTCATTCTTATCTACAACAAGCCGCCGCAAAGGCCTGTGGAAACCAGGCAGGCTATGCAAGGTGCCCTGCGGAAGCCAACCCAAAGGCGTGTGATGATCCCCAGCATCTGTTTTTCCACCGCCCTCCTTTCCCTCTTTATTAACAGTCCGGGAGCTGCTAAAGCAGTCAGGCCCTAGGCGGGTAGGAAGGCTGCGCAGCTAGCCCTTTAAGTAGTAGAAATAACAACGTCATCTTAACAGGAGCCAAGGCAGCGGGCGTTCCTGCTCCGACTCGCCGGAGAGGCGGTGATCCACCTGGGCAGAAGTGATTCCCCAGCGTCCCTTAGTGCCTGCCCACACCCGGGCCTTCCCCGCCTCCCTCTTTCCCTGGCCCGAAATCCTCTCACTCACCCGCTAGCTCATCGGGCTCTAGCCCGCTATCCGCGTCAATCCCACACAGCACGAAGTAATGGGCGAAGCGGCTGGGGGCTGAGGCCGGGCCGGAGCCCGAGCCGGGGGCCGCAGTGGTCCCGCTCATAGTGGCCCCCAGAGATTGCTACTGCAGCTCTGCTAGCCCCGCAGCTCTCCAGGTCCAGGCGCCTCTCTAAGTCCTAGGGCAATCGCGGGGTTTCCATAGACGCACTTGCTAGAGGCGGCCTTAGCCCCCAGTCCGGCCCCAGACGCAGAGGATGCGGCGGCACTAGAGACCCTTTTCAGGATGAAAGAGAGGCAGGTCAGGGTAGGCGCAAACCCGGTGGGTGAGAAAGTATGCATCGGCTGAGCCTGAGAGTCTGGCGCCACGGTTAGCTGAGTGCAGGCCTTCAGTCAGTTCTGCTCGTTGGCGGGGGGCGGGGAGTGTGTACGCGCGCGCACTTGTGTCTCTGGGTCGGAGTGCGTGTGTGACGCTGCGGTTAATATGGTGAATCCCCACCAGTGGGGTTGCGGTGGTGAGAGTTCTTTAGGACTGTACTGCTGAAGTCTTATTTAATCAAGCCACTTCTGTGTTGTTGGGGAGGCATTCGAGGAAGATCCTATAGCACCCCCTAGAGGAAGATACTCTGATTCCGGACTGGTCAAAAAGAGAAAAATACAGACTACTCGATATTAAACCTAGAAGGGACTTTGCTTTGGGGACCATTAGTAGTACAATTCCCATATTTTTTTGATTAAAGTTTTTTTTGTTTTCAAAACATATTGCATGTATGTTTACCCTATATCAGATTGCTTGCTGTCTTGGGGAAGAGGGATGGAGGGAAAGGAGAAAATTTTGGAAACACAAGGTTTTGCAAAGGTGAATGTTGAAAATTATCTTTGCATGTATTAGGAAAAATAAAATACTATTTGAAAAAACACATGCATGGATAATTTTCAACATTCATCCTCGCAAAACCTTGTGTTCCAAATTTTTTCCCTCCCTTCCCCCACCCCTCCCCTAGATAATAAATAATCCAATGTATGTTAAACATGTGCAATTCTTCTACACATATTTCCACAAATATCATGCCTGCACTAGAAAAATCAGATCAAAAAGGAAAAAAAAGAGAGAAAGAAAACAAAATGCAAACAAGCAACAACAAAAAGAGTGAATATACTCAGTTCCCACAGTTCTCTCTCTGGTTGTAGATGGCTCTCTTCATCATAAGATTGGAACTGTCCTGAATCATCTCATTGTTGAAGATTCATCAGAATTGATCAGTGTATGATCTTGCTGTTACCGTGTATAATTGATCTTCTGGTTCTGCTCATTTTACTTAGCATCAGTTTATTCCTGGCCTCTCTGTTATAATTCTGCCGATCATTTCTTATAGAGGAATAATATTCCAAACATTCATATACCATAATTTACCCAACCATTCTATAAATGTTGGGCATCCACTCAGTTTCCAGTTTCTTGCCACTACAAAAAGGATTGCCACAAACATTTTTGCACATGTGGGTCCCTTTCCTTTCTTTATGATGTCTTTGAACTCCCATACTTTTTAGATGAGAAAATTGAGGTTCAAAGAGGTAGTAACCTGCCAAAGATAACATTCCTATTACATGGAATAGCAGAGATTTACACAGAGATTATTATTGTTGAAAAGAACCATATACTTCAAACTGGTGTGAATGAGGTATTAGGACTAGCATCTCTGGTGTAGCACCTCTGTTCATCCAGCTTTGGTGTTCCCCTGTCACCCAACTCTCATTTATGGCTCCAAGAAAGTGTACCCAGCTTGAGGGTAACCATTGGACAGGCAACCTTTAGTAGGTTAGGGGGATGTCTACCCTAAGCCTGAAGACTTCTCTTTGCAGAATGGACAGATGAGAACAATTTGTTTTAATGGCCAAAAATGGGGCTGAAGTAGATGCAGAAGGACTTAGAGCTTGGTCAGACAAGGAAGACACTGTATCAAGAACTAAGAGAATAAACGTGCAATGAGAAAAGAAAGTTATTTGAAAATGTTATGATGGTTTAGTTAGAAAATCCTAAAGATGGAACTATAATTAATTGAAATTGCTTTAGTGAGATAATAGGTTATAAAAAACTCCACAAAAATCATCATCTCTTCTGAATATTACTAACAAGATCCAGCAGAAAGAGATAGAAAAAGAAATTTAACTCACAACAGCTATAGAATGTTTCAAGGGATTGTGACTCTAGCTACCAACAAAAATTGATTACAACTATAATACCCTTCTAAAGCAGGCAAGCCAGCCTAGCTGAAAGAACAAGACATTCTGAGGCAGCATGTGCCAGACTAGTCAAACCAACCCAGTCTCTTCAAAACCTTGAAGGAGATAGTCCAGAATAAGTCTGGGGAAAAATGGCTCCAAGATCACTATTCCAGATTCCAGCCTGGATCTCACAGCCATCATCACAGCCTAAAAAATCAGTATGGGGGCAGCTAGGTGGCGCAGTGGATAGAGCACCAGCCCTGAATTCAAGAGGACCGGAGTTCAAATTTGGTCTCAGACACTTAACACTTCCTAGCTGTGTGACCCTGGGCAAGTCACTTAACCCCAGCCTCAGGAAAAAAAAAAAAAAAAAAAAAAAGAAAAGAAAAGAAAATGTGTTCTGGCACCTGCTTCTTTAGATATCATTTCCACATATATTGAAGACTGAACAAGACTGAACATTTTGCCACCAAATTCCTTGGCATTGTCAAATGGTTCAACTTTAGAAACTGATAATGACTTTTTCAGTGGAAATGATAACAGATATCTGAAAGTTCCTAAGGAATTTAGTCTTTAGGATACAGTAATAAAGCAGATGGTCATGTTATCATGACATTGAGACAATCACAAGGCTTGATGATTCTAATAACTTGGAGACTATTCCACAGGACTCACAATCTTCTGTATTGTCTCCAAAATGCCTGTATGTGTGGGCCTTCTGTGGGAACTATTTATTCAAGAACTAAGAATAACTGTTAGATCCCACCTTTTGGTGGTTTTCATGCTTAAAAACCCTTCCCCTGTTATAAGCCATAAATCCTCCTTCTCAAGAAAGCTTCCACTTGCAAAAACTTCTATTTAATTTCTGACTTTCCTGTCTCTAGCCTGCTTTGTTTGACTCCAGCCACTCATAGGTTAGAAGCCAGTTCCATCTGGGTGACAAAGGTGAAGCCTTTTATATATATGGCCTCCACTATTAAAATTAATTAGATTAATTTATTGATTGATTAGAGCTGCTTAAATGTATGAAATATCATAATTTTCTGTTCCTGTCTCTAGCCTTTAGCACTCTGCTTTACTTACAGTAAGAGCTTAATAAAATGCTTTTTCATTAATTAGTTCTCCTACAAAATGCTCCTTACTGAAATATAGACTGCCAAATAATTAGAGAGAATATATTGATTACTTTTTGGAACATGTCAATATGATAAAAATAATGATTCTACCTTAATTCATTTTACAGATCCAGTGTTATACCAATAAAATTAGCAAGGATCACTTTACAGAATTGAAAAATAAATATAATTCATCTAAAGGAACAAGAAGAAAAAGGTCAAAAATCTCGAGGAAAATCCTGAAAAATATTGGGAAAGGGTCCTAGCAATACTATCTCATACTATAAAACAAAGCAATAATCCTGAAAAATATTTGATACTAATTAAAAACTTATAAAAGTTAATCAGTGGAAGAAACTAGATATATAAGACCCAGAATCACTCAAACATAGCATCACAGTGTTTAATAATTTCAAGCACTACAAGTATTGGAATAAAGACTCTTCAACAGAACAACTAAGAAATTTAGAAAGTAGGAAGAAATGGCCAAGTACTTTACACTGTAACAGCAGACTACAATAAGATCCAAATAGATATGTGATATAGATTTCAGAAGTTATACAAAAAATTATAGGAAAATAGAGATATCTTTCATAGCTATGGATAGGAAAAGAATTCTTTAGCAAAAAAAAGGTCAGAGAAGACTACAGGAGATGCAAATTGATTATATAAAATTGACAAAGTTTTGCCCAAAGAAAACCAATGGGGGCAGCAAGCTGGTGCAGTGGATAGAACACCAGTTCAGAAGTTAGGAGGACCTGAGTACAAATCTGATCTCAGACATTTAACATTTCCTAGTTATGTGACCCATGGCAAATCACTTAACCCCAACTGCCTCAGGAAAACAACAACAACAACAACAATAAAACAATGAAATTAGAAAAGGAACAGAAATGATTAATTGGGGGGAAGTCTTTTTAACAAATTTCTTAGATAAAAATGTAATATCCACATTTTATAAAGAATTAATACAAATATATAAAAATGAGATCCATTATTCAATGAATAAATGGTCAAAAGATTTGAATAAGAAGTTCTGAAAAGAAGACAAGCTGCCAACTACTTCATGAAAAAATGTTTAAAATTATTAATAAGAAAAACACATTAAAACAATTCGCACTCATCAGATTGGCAAATATGAGCAAAAAAAAAAAAAAGGAAAATTGTTGGAGAGACTACTAACTGATAGAACTATGGATTCTTTGAATCATTATGTATATCAGTTTGAGACTATACCCCAAAATATCTGTGAACTTTGAATTTATACCTTTAAATAAACAGTTCCATTATTAGATATACTCCAAAAAGATCCATTAAAAAAGAAATGGCCCATGTATACAAAAGTAATATAGTAAGCCTTGTTATAATAGAAATAACAAATGAGGCAAAAATGATTTTCCATCAATTGGGAAATGGCTGAGCAAATTATAATGAATAATCAATATTATTCCACAATAAGAAATTACTGAAAGGGAAGCATCAGAGAAACCTGAGAGTACTTCTATAAATTAACACGGAGTGAAATAGGAAAATTTATGCAATGGCTACTCCATTGTAAAAGAAAAGAACTTTGCAACTATGAAAAATTTAAGAACTCTAACAATGACTAGTCATAATTCCAGAAGACTGATGATGAATCATTGATCATTGACAGAGGTGCAGAATAATACATTCTCAAACTTAGCCAATGTGTGGATTTGTTTTGTTTATCTATTTTATTTATTTATTTATTTTGGTGGGGATAGATTTT
This sequence comes from Sminthopsis crassicaudata, assembly GCF_048593235.1. Lineage (NCBI taxonomy): Eukaryota > Metazoa > Chordata > Mammalia > Dasyuromorphia > Dasyuridae > Sminthopsis > Sminthopsis crassicaudata. The sequence goes on along the minus strand of NC_133621.1, from coordinate 239,296,090 downwards.
CAGGAGGATTGGGTGGAGAAGTGATAGTGATAAAATAAAAGACCATCAATAATATATATATATATATATATATACACACATATATATATATATATGTATATATTGAAAATGCACATAGGAGAGCACAAGAAGGTTCTGAAGGACATGTAGAAGCAGGACAGTAGAGTTGGAGCTGCCATGTTGAATTTAATCGTGTTCTTTTAAAAAAATCCAAGATATCCATAATATGTTTTATTATGTTATATAAAATTAATTTTTTGTAGTTGTTTTATGTAAGGAAATTTGTTAAACTCAAAAAATTAAAGAAAGTTGAAATTTACAATAAAAAAGTACTTCCCCTTGATCTCTTTTTTTCTCTTTCTATCTGCAGATAGAATCAGAACCATTTGAGTCTATTTCCTAGTAGGTCTGGGTGGAGAGACAAATGCTCTTCTCCACTTAAAAGAAAAGGCATCTAAAATATATTGTGAGCCTGAAATTGGATTTGGGGTTCCTGTCTGGCCTCTTCTGTTTTATTTCTTTCCTAAGTATGGGTGTGCAAGTAGTGATCCAGAAGTAAACATTTCAAGTCTTGAAGAGACAACCCTATAGGTTTAAAAGATCAAAAATCCCATAACTGTTGATTGGAGTTGACTGGCAGAGAAGTGAAGTTCTACATTAGAGCAGATGACTACTGACTGGAAAAGGGGCTCAACTCCTGATAGGCTTGCCCAATAATTGTTTGGAGGATTGTTTATATTTCATAGTAAAATATAAAATGTCATATTAGCAGGCTTGTAAACTGTATTATGATAGCTATCATAACAATGTCTTAAGTATCAACCCCATCCCCTACACCAAAAAAACAGAACAGTAGTTATATCATTGCTTCTGTTCATTCTATTCATTGCTTCTATTCATGTTCATTTGAGCTTGTAGAACTTGTATATTTAAAACATTTATTTGTATGAAAGAATAAATAGCTTTCCTATGCCTGAACTACATTGTACCCTGAGTACCATTCTATTCACCCTTTTTAGGATACCCTAGACATAGACAAAACCTAAGTTTTAAGTAATTTTTCCAAGGGTAGGGGATATAAAAAGGCAGAGAAAGAAAATGATTTTGATTGCTTTTTTAGGTGGTAAGTTTTCCTCAGAACTGAAATAGGTTATTACATATGTTGATCTAGAGCAGGGGCCCCCTTACTGGAGGAGGCAGCATCCCAACCTCATGGGTGCAGAAGCAGTTGTTATTGTTAAATATGATAGCTGTCAATCACTAATAATTTTTAATTTATTCAGAAATGAATTCCATTGTTTTTTAATTTAATACCTGTTATGATTCTTACAAGGTACTAAGACAGTGGTATTGATAGACAATAATTATCTAATTTAGCATGGTTCAGTATGATTGATCTGATCCTACAAGATGTTATGGGCCAGAACTTGAAACAAGGTACTAAGTGGAATTGAGGGGACATTGAGGGTTAAATTTATTTTAGCATTGATTTAATCCTACAACAAATAATGGTTTCCTAGTGATATAATGATTGGAGTATACTCAGTGTACAGCATATAAGCAAGAAGCTCTCAGGGCCAGTGGACCCACAAGCCCACAAGCCCACTCTTGGAGGCAGAGACAGATTCATTCCATTTTCCACCTTTGTGCTGGCTGGAGCCTTTGGATTCAGAGGGAGCTAGAGGCAGAAGCTGGAAGAGACAAAGAAGTAGCGGCAAGAGCTTTTGGAACCCAGGAGAGAGATAGACCTCTAAAAAAGCTAACAGGGCCCAGGGAAGGAGACAATACTTTGAAAGAGAAGATAAAGGATTTGGACTTTAACTCCTGGCTGCATTTGGGGTGATTACATTGAATTGAAAGGAAGGCTGCTTCTAGAAGTCTCCCAAGAAACCTTCTCTCAGAGAAAATTGCATTTTTTAGAGAAGAATATTACAAATACCCTATTTAATTTTATCTGAAAATGGGAAGGCTAGATAGCCTTCAACTATTAAACTACTTTGTTAATTTACTTTAAGAAGCATTTCCAATGACTCAGGCCAGTTCCAAAGGTCTTGTGATGAAGAGAGACATCTATATCCAGAGAGTACTGTGGATTACAACATAGTATTTTCACTATTTTTGTTGTTGTTTGTTTGCATTTTATTTCCTTTCTCATTTTTTTTCCTTTTTGATCTGATTTTTTTTGTGTGTGTGTGCAGCATGATATTTGTGTAAATATGTGTAGAAAAATTGCACATGTTTAACATGTCATCTAGGGGAGGAGTGTGTGAAAGAGAAGGAAAAAATTTGGAACGCAAGGTTTTGCTAGGGTGAATTAAAAATTATCCACACATATATTTTGAAAATAAAACATTTTAGTTTAAAAAAAGAAGGAAGCATATCTAGGAGGTTTAGATTTCACATTCCAGATTTTGATTCATAATTCTTAGTGCCAGGTTCATAAGTTTCTACCACCTATTACTACTCCAATCAACACTTTTCTTAACTCTTATTGTACTTTTAGTGACAGTCATAGAACCTAAGGGTTTATCTGCCCACAGACCCCATCTAAAACATAAATAGCTTTTAAAATATTCATAATAAGTGATCATACCTTCTGCTTGAAGAGCTATATTGACAGGAGACTCATTACCTTATGGGGAGTTTATCCTACTCGTGGATAGTGTTAATTATTAATTTTTAGCCAGTTTTTAGTGTTAATTGTTAATTAATAATTAAAAGAATTATAATCTTCATATTGCGTGGAAATCTTTCTTTCTACAGTTTTCGCCTATTGCTCCCTATTCGGAACTCTAACCAAACAGAATGAATTGAATTCCTTCTCTATATGAAAGCATTACTTTATATTTTAGTACTTAAATTGTATTTATTTTTTCCATTATCTCTCCAATTAGTCCATCTGATTCTTAAGAGAAGATTGTGCCCCACACTCTTTATATATCATCCAGGACAACACTTGGCTCAGAAAGCATACAATGAAAACTTATTGACTGATCTGGTAATCCTTTCACCCCAGATTTACTGTGTGAAGGCTACACATTTAAAAAAAATAAAAATTAAAAAAAAAAACCTATCAAATCTTTTGCATTTTCTACTTATAATATATGATATAATATATAATATAATCACTTGTTCTGCATGCTTATATCAAGTATGATTGCTGGAAAGCAATCACTTTTATCAATTTGTTAGATATTTATCTAGTTTTGAAAGGAGATACATGGATTTAAAAATTTTTAAGAAACTTTTCCCTTAGGAATGAATGAAGAAAAGAATTTCAGGCTCAAACAGTAATTCACAGTATTTAAAAAAAGATCTTATGAAGAAAATAAATTTAATTGTTGTTTAATCAAACGTTTAATCAAACGATACTATCATTTTTTCTACCAATTTTTCTTCTTCTGTATACCTATATATGTAAAGTGTATATTTCTCTAATTTATTTACTTTTGCTTTAAATAGCTAATTGGTTTTATAATCAACTGTTATAGAAGCAGTATCCTAATCCATTTCCCCATGGAGATTAGGAGATTTTCTTAAAATATATGGAGACATTCTCTGAGGCTTGCTTGGCTCAGGGGACTATATGCTCAGACTGTTGACATCACTTTTCCATCTTCTGAATACAAGATGGGCACAGGGAGCTAAAGAGACCCTCAGATTCTTGGCAAGTGGATTGTGAAGGGAGTTTGCTAAATTGAATCAATTCATGAGTTTTCAATATTTATTCTTATTGACTATCATCTTCTTTCTAGGGCTAAGTTAAATCTCCTTTGTTAACTGCTGAATGACCTACAAGCAAGAGTATGCAGGTAAATGTTTGACATAATAAGTCAATGCACATTTAACTAGATACATTTTCTTTAGTCTTAAGTCTAGAAAATCAGTGAAACAATAAATCAAGTCCTAATTTGTAAAATTTGCTAATTTGAGATATAAGGCTCACATAGAAAATTTAACCATCAGCTGTCTTGGGATGAATGGAGCTGGCTCCAGCACATTCCTTAATACCAAACCCAGCTTAGATCAGTTGACATGGTGGTGAAGATTAGTGGTAAGCTGTTTTAGGCCCTTCAGCTATGTTGAGCTGTCCTAGCCTAGTGATTTAAGCTTCTATATTCTACTAAGGCATCTCTTCAGAGCTCAGTTTGCCTTCAAAGCAGAATTGGTGGCAGAATTGTGAGTTTGGGTTGTCAAGAGCTTCTAGGTCCCTCTCAATGGGGCCAGCTGTCAGCAGGAGGAATTTCCTGTATTTGAAAATCACCACTAACCAGAAGGAGAAGCTCTGGCATGATCATCCAGAATCTTCTGGAACTACTTGATCCATCCCATGTGGTAATTATTGATCTCATTTGTGAATTGCTGACCTCATCTGTAGTAAGGCAAGCGGGGGCTGTAGTACTCAATCCTACCAAAGCAGGGCAGAGTCACTTCCCAGAAACAGCACAGTTGCCCTATCTAGTGCACAAGAGCAGTAACAACATAGGCCAGCAGCAGTCCTCTTGTATAAGAGTGAGGTCAGACCTACTTCAGAGATGAAGCTCAACAAGTTCTAAACATAATTCAATAATCTTCCCTTTTCCTCACCCAAATTTACTCCTCTTCCAAAGTTATCTATTATTATCAAGGGCAACAAAATCCTTCCAGTCATCCAGATTTATAATCTCATTGTCATCTTTAATTGCTTACTCTTTCTCAACACCCGTATTGCCAAATCTTGTTTTCTTTATCCATGACAACTTTTGAATGTTCCCCCTTCCCTCTACTCACACAAGTCACATCAACTTAGTTCAAGCCTTTATCACATTTCCCCTGGTTATTGTAATAGTGTTCTCTCCATTCCCAACTATAGAGCTCCAAAGGGTCATCCCACTCCTTAGTTAATTCCAGTGACCCCTTATTACCTGATATCAAATAAAAACTCTTCTGCTTGGCATTTGAAGCTAGCTATTCAAAACTTTACCAATTTTCCTATTTTAGTCTCCTCCTTGCACTCTATGATCTAGCCATATTGACCAACTTGAGATTCCTCACTCGTATAATTCCATATTTAATATTTTAATATTTCAGGATGATTTAGTGAAATCATTATGGACTCTGAAAGTTCATGGTGATGATCAAATGGGTTCACATTACAAGTTTTTTAATGGTACTTTTAGAGTAGTAATTGTCCAATTATATTACAAATATTTTTTCTCTATGACAATATGCATATACACATTTGGATATACACTTATATAATTTGTTTCTGTAATGATTTAATACCATCATAATTATATACACATGATTTTGGTGTTCATGCAGCAATTACATCAAGTTCTGGTTAAGCAAAACTTTTTGCAGTTTCTGCAAAGTCATTAATTTTCAAATATGAACTGATTTCCAAGAAACCATCAGATACATGTGCCTCGGGGAGGAAAAGCTATCTTGAAATCACAGTCCATCACAAATTTTTGTAGAAACAAACCATATATTGTCTCTCATTGATGTGTTAAAGCTATTTTCCCTTTTAAACCTATTCTTTGCTTCTCTTGCTTTTCTTTTCTCTGGCAGATTTTCAGATGAACTGGTTGACCACATTAGTCAGTCATTCAATAGTTTCTGTGAGATTGTAACCACAGTCCTAGAGAGAACAGAAGAAAGTAACATCTGAAGATTCTTTTCCTTGCAAAAATAAGTTTATATATGAAGTTTTGCAGATAATAACAAGCAGATCTTGTTTATTTTAAAAATTCTTATAGAACATCATATATAAAATATTCACAATTATATTAAAATTGGCATTTTGTGATTTTATAATTAGTTTTCATAATTATGAATAGAATAAATGTTATATTTTATAATTGTAAGTTTATAAAATAATTTTAATTTGGAACTTTTAGGGCAAAAGTTATTATTGCATTATAAGCATTTAATCTAAAAAAGCATTTTAAGTATTATGTTAAATTACCCTGGGAGTTCACAAAACATTTTTTTTTTTTTTTTTTTTTTTTGCTGTTATTGAAAGGGTTTCACCAAATAAATGAAGATGGGAGCCACTGATTTAGTAAATTACAGCAAAACAATACTTTATATTAGATCCTACCAGAGAATCTTTATTAGTTGTTCCATTGGAATGAGTAACTTAGACTACTAGAAAACAAGCTAGAGAAAGTCACTATTATTCTTGGAAAATTAAATAGCTAACTAGAAACCATGTACATAATGAAAAATGAAACTCATTGTCAGAAATTCAATGAGATTGATTCAATTTTTTGTGTTGCTCTAAATGACTAAAATGGATTTATTAGCACATGATGGGGAGCCATACCATAACAATAAAATAATTTAGTAGAATAAATTATGTACCGATATTGTTTTGTATCTCTTTTGGATAGTGAATTTCTGCTTATGATGAAAATCATAGAGCTAGAAAAATGGGAACAAATTACCTATTACAAGGCTAGATAGTTTCCCATAAGTCATGTACAAAATTTACATACATTGTCAAGAGTTTAATTAAATTGCTCTAATTCTTTTTGATGATGTAAATAGCTAGATGGTTTTGTCTGAAAGTAATGGAGTAAAGCATTACCACATGGAAACAATATGTTCCTAATTATTATAAACAAATACTACTAGAGTGTTCAAATTGAAGTTGTCCTAATGCAAATCACTAGACTACAGGAAAAACTAATTGTAGGAACCCAATTTCAGTATTAGAAAGCTAGTATAATAGTATAATAAAAACACATTATTACATAATTTTATTCTTACTAGCTATATATAGTTACAACTAGTAATATTATTATATAACATAATAATTAATATACTAATAGTATAATAAATAATAGGGATACACAGTCAATGCCTTAATATCCCTGTTTTTCTATGACCACTCCACACTGATTATTCTGATCAGAATAATTTGATTACTGCGTGTTAAAAACTTAGGTTTTGATGTGCATTTCTTTTACTAATTATTTGGAGCATTCTTTCTTATAGTTGTTAGTAGTTGAAATTCTTCTTTTAATAAGTTTTATTTAGAATTTAAGAATTCTGATCAACATAATCAACAACTGCAATTTCAGAGGACTCATGATGAAATATGCTACCCTCTTCTGAAAGAAGGTGCTAAGAATGGGTGCAGATTACCCTCTCTATCATCTATTTTTCAATCTTTCCCTATGTCCTGGCTCATTCTTGGGAAGAATTATTGGGGCTCGTTCTTTCTACAAATATTCCCTTATCTCCTGAAAAAATTCTCACCTCATCCTTCTGTTCTCAATTGCTATCTTCTTATATCTTTTCAGTTTTTTGTAGCTAAACTCTTTGAAAAGGTCACCTACAACTATTCTCTTACAGTCCTGTTTCTAATCGTATTATTCCACCAACATTACTTTCTCAAGTAGCCAATGATCTCTTAATTGTCTAATCATGGGGCCTTTTCTCAGTCTTCATTCTCTTTGAACCATCTGCAGTCATATATGCTGCTGATCACCCTTTCCTCCTTGATATTTTGATTTTCATAAAGAACAGGTCTGGTCATGTCATCTCTCTCCCTGGTTATAAAACACCAGTGACTATTGCCTTCAGAATCAAATACAAAATCCTTCCAAACTTAGTGCCCTTCTACCTTTCTACTCTTCTTAAGCTTTATACTATGTACTTTTTAATCCACTGACATTAGACTCCTGGCATTTCTGTGTGTGACAGCCACACAACCCCTAACTCAAAATGGCTATTCAGAGACTTCTCAAAGTAGAGAATAGGAGCTTTATTAGAATCTCACGAGAAGTGGGCAGTCCACTCACTGAGTTCTTCAGAAAGAGGAAGCCAATTTTATAGAGCCTACGAGGCTGTTTAAATGGTCAAGAGGAAAAAAAAATTACAGAAACTATTTGTCCACCTATCTCCTGTATTTATCCTTTTAAAATCATGGTACTAGGGTTAAGCAATAACTGTTTTAGAAGGAGTCTGTTCTGCTTCAAAGGTTAATAATCATTTAAGCCAGAGAGGTTAAAGGTTTCTAAAATAACTAAGGAGACTTGGTTTATCTCAGACTTTCTCAGTCAACAAATAGAGATTATCCATTTTTCTAATATCTCCCGGCCATTAAATAATAAGTTATCTCTTAAAATGTTTTCTGTTGGAAGAGCAAGTCTTCGTTCTTCTTCCCAGATCTTTGGTATTGAGTCTTATTATTCTGAGAATACTCTGTTTTCCCATTTCACTTAGTGTTACAAAGTGTTACAATGTTTGCTACATTCTAGTCTGTTACAATACTTTACTCAAATATGGTTGACTTATTACAAATGTTTGCTTAGCTGATCACTATACTTAAACAATTTTAAGTTCTTTATCATGATGTTTATACAAAGCATTTTATTTTCCCAAACCCATGACTTTATGAGAAACCACAAAAAACCTCTCACTCTCACATTTCCATGGATAAAACACTCCAAAGATTGGCTCCTGGAATTTTCTTTGACTGTCTCTCATGCCTGAAATGCTCTCCTTCCTCCTCTCCATTTACCTCCTTCCCTGGCTTCATTTCAGTCCTAGCTAAAATTCTATTTTCTACAAGAAGTCTTTCCCAATGCCTCTTCTAATTATTATTCTAATGACATTCCTCTCTTAATTATTCCAATTTATCCTTTATATGACTTGTTTGTGCATATTGGTTTGTTTATTGTCTTTCCCCATCAGATTTTGAGCTTCTTGAAAGAAGGAATAGCCGTTTATCTCTCTTTGTATTTTGATGCTTAGAACAAGGACTGGCTGTCTATAAACAACTGAAACTTTTTTTTTTTTTTAAACATGGCTATTTTGAAATTTGTTTTGTTTGACTACACATATTTGATACAAGAACTTTGTTTTGCTTTCTTTTTCGACTGGGGGAATAGAGGTGGGAGCAAAAGCAGATTTTGGTTAATTAAAAAAATTTTTAAAAAATTTTTTGAAACAATCCTGTTCATACCCTTCCCTATGTTTTGTTAAAGTTCTTTTGTATTTATATAGATATCAAAATCTAATATGGAAGGAGATCTTTCCATCAATGAAGAGGAAATTAGAACAATAATAAGGAATTACTTTGCCCAACTTTATGCCAATAAATTTGATAACTTAAGTGAAATGGATGACTACCTCCAAAAATATAGGCTTCCTAGATTAACAAAGGAGGAGATAAAATGTTTAAATAGTCCCATTTCAGAAAAAGAAATAGAACAAGCTATTAATCAATTCCCCAGGAAAAAATCCCCAGGACCAGATGGATTTACATGTGAATTCTACCAAACATTTAAAGAACAATTAGCCCCAATGTTATATAAACTATTTGAAAAAATAGGGGATGAAGGAGCCCTACCAAACTCCTTTTATGACCAGGTAGGTTGAAAACTGAGAAAGAAAACTATAGACCAATCTCCTTAATGAATATTGATGTTAAAATCTTAAATAAGATATTAGCAAAAAGACTTCACAAAATCATCCCCAGGATAATACACTATGATCAAGTAGGATTTATACCAGGAATGCAGGGCTGGTTTAATATTAGGAAAACTATTAATATAATTGACCATATTAATAATCAAATTAATAAAAACCATATGATCATCTCAATAGATGCAGAAAAAGCATTTGATAAAATACAATATCCATTTCTACTAAAAACACTTGAAAGTATAGGACTAAATGGACTATTCCTTAAAATAGTCAGGAGCATATATTTAAGACCATCCGTAATCATAATATGTAATGGAGATAAACTGGAACCTTTCCCAGTAAGATCAGGAGTGAATCAAGGTTGCCTACATCACCATTACTATTCAATATTGTATTGGAAATGCTAGCCTCGGCAATAAGAGTAGAGAAAGAGATTAAAGGAATAAGTGTAGGAAATGAGGAAATCAAACTATCACTCTTTGCAGATGATATGATGGTATACTTAGAGAACCCCAGACATTCTAATAAAAAGTTATTAGAGGGGGTTGAGGGAGGAAGGGAAAAAATCTGAACAGAAGTAAGTGCAAGGGATAATGTTGTAAAAAAATTACCCATGCATATGTACTGTCAAAAAAAAAAAAAGTTATAATTATAAAATAAAATAAAAATTAAATAAACAAACAAAAAAATTGTTCTCCAGAATGTTTGGATTAATTTGCAATTCCAACAATAGAACATTAGTGTCCCAGATTTTCTTTTTAAATTTATTTATCATTTTTAATAAACATTGCTGATATTGAAAAAAAAAGTTATTAGAAATAATTCACAACTTTAGCAAAGTTGCAGGATACAAAATAAAACCACATAAATCCTCAGCATTTTTATACATCACCAACAAAATGCTACAGCAAGAGATACAAAGAGAAATTCCATTCAAAACAACTGTTGAGAGTATAAAATATTTGGGAATCCATCACCAAAGAAAAGTCAGGAATTATATGAGCAAAATTACAAAACACTTGCCACAAAAATAAAGTCAGATTTAAATAATTGGAAAGGCATTAAGTGCTCTTGGATAGGCCTAGCGAATATAATCAAGATGACAATACTCCCCAAACTAATCTATTTATTTAGTGCTATACCAATCAGACTCCCAAGAAACTATTTTAATGACCTAGAAAAAATAACAACAAAATTCATATGGAAGAACAAAAGGTGGAGAATTTCAAGGTAATTAATTTAAAAAAAGTCAGATGAAGGTGGTCTAGCTGTACCTGATCTAAAGCTATATTATAAAGCTGCTGCCATTTGGTATTGGCTAAGAAATAGACTAGTCGATCAGTGGAACAGATTAGGTACACAGGAAAAAATAGGGTACAACTATAGCAATCTAGTGTTTGACAAACCCAAAGATACCAACTTTTGGGATAAGAATTCATTATTTGAAAAAACCTGTTAGGAAAACTGGAAATTAGTATGGCAGAAATTAGATATGGACCCACACTTAACACCATATACCAAGATAAGATCAAAATGGGTCCATGATTTAGGCATAAAGAATGAGATCATAAATAGATTAGAGGAACAGAAGATAGTTTACCTCTAAGACTTTTGGAGGAGGAAGGAATTTATGACCAGAGGAGAACTAGAGATCATTATTGATCACAAAATAGAAGAGTTTGATTACATCAGATTAAAAGCTTTTGTACAAACAAAACTAATGCAAACAAGATTAGAAGGGAAGTAACAAATTGGGAAAATATTTTTACAGTTAAAGGTTCTGATAAAGGCCTCATTTCCAAAATATATAGAGAACTGACTCTAATTTATAAGAAATCAAACCATTCACCAATTGATAAATGGTCAAAGGATATGAACAGACAATTTTCAGATGAAGAAATTGAAACTATTTCTAATCACATGAGTGTTCCAAATCACTACTGATCAGAGAAATGCAAATTAAGACAACTCCGAGATACCACTACACACCTGTCAGATTGGCTAAGATGACAGGAAAAAATAATGATGAATGTTGGAGGGGATGTGGGAAAACTGGGACACTGATGCATTGTTGGTGGAGTTGTGAAAGAATCCAGCCATTCTGGAGAACAATGTGGAACTATGCCCAAAAAGTTATCAAACTGTCCCTTTGATCCAGCAGTGCTACTACTGGGCTTATATTCCAAAGAAATACTAAAGAAAGGAAAGGGATCTGTATGTGCCAAAATGTTTGTGGCAGCTCTTTTTGTAGTGGCTAGAAACTGGAAAATGAATGGATGCCCATCAATTGGAGAATGGTTGGGTAAATTATGGTATATGAATGTTATGGAATATTATTGCTCTGTAAGAAGTGACCAGCAGGATGAATACAGAGAGGCTTGGAGAGACTTACATGAACTGATGCTGAGTGAAATGAGCAGGAGATCATTATACACTTCAATAATGATACTGTATGAAGATATATTCTGATTGAAGTGGATGTCTTTAACATAAAGATCTAATTCAGTTCCAGTTGATCAATGATGGACAGAAACAGCTACATTCAGAGAAGGAACACTGGGAAAAGAATATAAAATGTTTGCACTATTGCCTTTCTACCCAGGTTACTTATACCTTTGGAATCCAATTCTTACCGTGCAACAAGAAATTTGGTTTTACACACATATATTGTATCTAGGATATACTGTAACACATTTAATATATATGGGATTGCCTGTCATCTAGGGGAGGGAGTAGAGCAAGGGAGGGGAAAATTTGGAAAAGTGAATACAAGGGATAATATTGTAAAAAAATTACCCATGCATATATACTGTCAAAAAAAATTATAATTATAAAATTAATAAATTATTTTTAAAAATAAATAAAAAAACAAAAAAACTAATATGGAAATATTTTATATTTTGAATATAATATAAAATAGATGTGATTATCAGTTTTACAATTATGCCATATATACTTTTATACATACTTATGATCTCCCTCATTAGAAGGTAAGCTTTTTGTAAGAAGATTACTTCATTATATATATTTAGTTCTTTAGTGCCTAGCCTAATGTCTGAGCATGTGGTAAATAACTATTTGATTAATTGATTCTGGATTTTTTAATGGTATGATCTCTAATACTCAGGTCATATACATTTTGAATTTATTGAAGAATATGATGTAAAAAATGTTAGTCTTCACCTAGTTTCTGCTGGGCTGTTTTCAAGTTTTCCCAGCAATTCTTACCAAATAAGGAATTCTTTCCTGGGTAACATATTTTTAAATTTATTGAACACTAGGTTATTTAATTTAATTATGTACTATTCTTCCTCATACAGACCATTTCATTGATTTATTTTTCTTTTTTTTTTTTTTTTAGCACCAACTGGTTTTGATTATTTTTGCTTTAAACTATAATAATATAAGACTAAAATAATACTATAGTAATATATGACATCTCCTTCCTTCCTACTTTTTTTCATTATTTTCTTTAATATTCTAGATACTTTATTTTTCCAAATGAATTTTGATCTGGTCTTTTGATCAGAAATATCTGAAAGATCTCTTTTCTATTAAAGATCAATTTTTGACTGTTAGATGATTTTCAGTTTTATCATTTATTCTTGATTGTAAATATATATATATATATATTTTTACCTTTTGGAATATGATTTTCCATCATCTCTATTGATATAGTTGTTCCCAGGTTTTGTATAATCCTGATTCTGGTTTCTTATTATTTAAATTGCTTCTTTGTGTATATTTAACAGGGTTTTTGGTTTTTTCTTTGAGCTGGGAACTCTGGATTTTTTTTGGCTCTGATTTTGGGATATCCTTCGGAGTTTCTTTTAGGAGGTAATCTGTGGATTCTTTATATTCTGATGTTCTCTTTGATTCTAATAGAAAATGTGCATTTTCATTTATGATTTCATCATCCTTCCTTTGTCGTTCCCTCTTTCCTTCCCTTTTCTTTCTTTCTCTCTCTCTCTCTTTCTTCTTCTTTCTTTCTTCCTTCCTTCCTTCCTTCCTTCTTTCCTTCCTTCCTTCCTTCCTTCCTTCCTTCCTTCCTTCCTTCCTTCCTTCCTTCCTTCCTTCCTTCCTTTCTTTCTTTCTTTCTTTCATTCTTTCTTTCTTTCTTTCCCATGCTTTGAAAAAATTGTAGGCAAGGTAGGTGAAGCAACAAACATTAAGGTATTCCAATGATTGTTAAATGATTTCTTCTTGACCCGTTTTCTAGGTCAGTTGATTTTTATACCAGATATTATACTTTTTCTTCTTTTTTTTTCAAACTTTTGATTTTCTTTTAATATTTTTTGCTACATCATGAATAATTCTATTACGGTTTCTTTGCCATGGTACTGCAATCGAGACCCCTGCTTCCACATGACTGATCACAAACACGCCTCTCCTCCCTGGAACTGTGACCCCAAACTGCTTTTAAGCTACAAAGTGTTCACAGTAATCCCTATCTGACCAGTTGTCTAGCCCCATTATTATCTTTGGGCTTAGGCCTTTGGATACAGTTATAATCACCACTACTGTTCTTTCTACTGTCTGCCTCTAAAACTCACTTCTGGAGCTACCTACCAGATATCCTTTAAGCTAGGCCCTACTCCAATGTCACAAATCTCTGTTGCCATCCTCTTGAATTGTTTTAATCTGGAAAAATGTCTCACTCTGACCATTTGTTTGGCTTTGCCGCTACGGAATTTGATTTGAGGTGCTATTTTAAAGTTATTTGGAGGGGGATCTTGGAAGAGATTGGCTGAGCTGCTGTTTTGACCCCACCATCTTTGCTTCATGCTAATCCTCCTATTCTAGTTTCTGAATTGCATCTTTGTGTAATTCAAGATAATGCTATTGACTTTCTCTCCAGTTGTAATAGAATTCAGGCTTCTTTTTAAAAATTAGTCAGGCTTTATCCTCTGCTGCATCTTTGGGTAGGATAGTCAGCCTTGATTATTTTTCTCCTAAATTCCCTTCTAGGACTTCCTAGGTTCTTCATTATATGTTTTTGACTACCCTTGAGCTTTCTGATAACTTTAAAGTGAAGGAAGCCTCTGCTTTTACTGCTTTCAGACAAAGAACTTTGTGAGTTATAATTGTTTTTGATCTCTCTCTGTTTACATTGAGGAGCTTGTTTTCTTGCTCTAGAGTTGGCTTTCCTGATAATCCCTCTCTTATTAGCCAGAGGCTTCTGGATGACCTTTTATATTTTCCAGATTAAGCTACTTTCTATAATTTATTATTGGATTTCTTGACCATTATATGGTTTGGTGCAAATTTCAGGGTCTTGACAGAATGAGTATGAGGGAATTAGGCATTAATCTTGGCTAAAATACAATATATGTTGTTATTAACAACGTAAAAACATTTTAAAAAATAATTAGATAATAAAGAATGTCAGCTCTTAGTATAAAATTGATTCTAGATTTTAAAATTGTTGCTCACAAAAACAAACCCTGAAATCTGAAATGGCTTTAGGAAGAAATTTGTTAGGTCATTTGAGAGAGAGAGAAAGAGAGAGAGAGAGAGCGCCAGAAAAGAGATATAAACTCCCTCCTCCAGGTTCTGATTATATTACATAGGACTTTGATAAAGATTTCTGTATACGAGTCACACATGAAACACATGACAAAAGTATCACACATGAGTCAACTGAAGGGAACCCAAAATACAAACTTAGGTAGATCCAAAACAAACTCTGGGTGTAGGTTCCTGACACAAGACTTTGGGTGAATACAGGACCTGGGGAAACACAAAATTCCTTATAGCTATATTCAGCATTCCTATAAAGTTACTGTGGTCAGGATAATGTGGGCTGAGTACAGTCTCTAGTTATATTTAAACTATAATAATAAGATTTCAAAACAATATAAAAAATAATTGTTTCCTCAATTATATAATAAAGCTATATTAATATGTAATGTTGTGTTATGTTTGAGTCTGATGTTTGGTGGTTTTTCAGCCTCAATGACAGTGGTCCTAGACATGTATACTTATAAATATTAAGGGCAAAAAAGAGTCTGATTAGGCAGGCTTGGTTGACAAACTTGCCATTAACAAAAGAAATAAAAAACTTTTACTTATTCTGATCATTACCCTAACCCACTTAAACATGGAGAAAAGGGCACTTCTTTTAAGTGCATCCATTAAGGACCTCTTGTCCTTGCTCAGTCACTAATTCTATCTATTCCTCCTGACTTCTACTTAGTTTGCTTAGAAAAAGAAGTCTGATCTTTTGATGGGGGAAAAAGGGCATTTAGTGCAGGAAATTTTCCCTACAAGTTTGATAAAGTACTGACAAGATTTTCTTACTTTATGTCTAGAAAATTTATTCAGATTAGAGAAATAGTAATTTTTTCTTAATATTTCTAAAAGAGGATATCTTTTGTGCATTCATGCTGTATACCCAACTATATAAACATATATAGTACACATTATAAATTTATTTGGGCATGCATGTATGTGGCTGTAGAAATACATATGCACATACTTATATGGTTGGTTGGTTGTTATCCTTCATTTTCGAAGAAGACTAAAATTTCATCACTATGTTAGAGTTGAGTTACAGTGTGTTCAACTGTGGCTGATCAGACCAATACAAGCCTAGAATGCTCTGCCACAGGTTGGATACAAATAGTCCCTTTTTGCAGTGGCTTTTCTAACTGTGCATCTGGAGTTTCTTCAGAGCTAATTCAATTTTGCTTTGCTCAAAGGGTACAACACCTTCTCTGATGACCCAGACCTGGGAGAAACACCCAGGGATATGAGTATAGGTAAACTAAGGGAACCTCTCCTTATTAGGAATGCCACCTAGCTGTGCTGCTAAGACACTGGGTGAGAAGAAACCAAAACACTCTGTGAGTGCAGAAGCAGTGGGGCAGAGATGCTTCTGGCTGCAAGTCCTTGCAGGAGGGTAGAATTTTTGGTTTGGGGTTCCAGGTCAGAGCTGAAGTGAAGCTAGAGACACCATGCCTCCCACCCCACAATTAGAGATGCTAACACTAATACTTCTTATTTTTAAAAAAAAAATAATGAACCAGCAAAGAACAAACCCACCCATAGAAACTTACAATGGGAATAGGAAAGACTGGGGTTTGTCTTCAGAAGACACTGATGTAAAAAAAGTTTCTTCTACCAAAGAGTAATGTTAAATGGTTATCTACCTAGAATTTATAGACGAACTCAAAAAAGACTTTAAAAATCAGAGAGATTGAGGAAAAAACTAAAAAAGTAAAAACCATCCAATAAAAGCAAGATTATAAAAAGAAGCTAATCAACTAGAAAAGGAGATACAGTCTTAAAGAAGAAAATTCTTTGAAAATTAGAATTGGGTAAGAGGAAGCCAGTGGAGTTAAAAAAAAAAATACCAAGAAATAACAAAACAAAATATAAAAAATGAAAAAATTGAACAGAATGTGAAACAGATCTGGAGAACAGATCAAAAAGAGAATATGTAAGCATAATTGTACTACCTAAAAGCTGTGATCAACAAAAGAATCTTGACACAACAATGCAAGAAATAATTCAAGAAAATTGTCCTGGAGTGATAAAACACGAGGGAAATAGAAATAGGAAAAAAAAAATCTATTCATCACCACCTCAAAGAGAAAATTTTATTGCCAAATTTGAAATCCCCAGATCAAAGGGAAATTTTTTTCAAGAAACAAAAAAAGGAAAATTCAATGCTGGAGCTACAAATTAGAATTGTGTCAGACTTATCAGCAGCTACAATAAGACTGCAAGTCCTGAAATCATATATACCAGCAATCAAAAGAACTATTCCTGTGGCCAAAAATTTATCCAGCAACATTATCCATGATGTTGAATGGGAAAAAAAAAAAAAAAAAGGACATTCAACAAACTTGCAGATTTTCAGGATTTCATCTCAAAAAACTAACAATTAATAATATCCAAGAGTGAAATAAACTCCCACATAAGGTTATGAGTCTCCTGTCAATATAGCTCTTTAAGCAGAAAATATGATCAGTTATTAAGAATATCTTAAAAGGGATTTATGTTCTAGATGGCAGTTGGGGGTAGATAAATCCTAAGATTGCTATATATTACAATAAATTTCTATTTCAAGAAAGCATATATAAAAACAGAAAAGATTATATTTTATAAGTGTTCATCTTTTCTTTGCTTTCTTATGTAGGTTATTCTTTTGTTCCCTATCATTTCACACACACCCCAAACAGGATACAATTAAACACAGATATATTTATATATACATATTCTTCTATTAATGCTATTACTGTGTACAATTTTCTCCTGGTTCTGCTCACTTCAGTTTGCAAGTCTTTTATGCAAGTTTTATGCAAGTCTTTCCAGGTTTCACTGAAAGCATTCTGCTCATTATTTATTAGAGGACAATAGTATTCCATCACAATCACATACCACAACTTATTCAGCCATTCCCCAGTGGATGGACATCCCCTTCAATTTCCAAATTTTATTACCATAAAAAGAGTTGCTATAAATATTTTTGTTCATATGTGCTCTTTTCTTTTTTCTTTGATGTCTTGGGGGTGTAGATCTAGTAGTAGTATTATTAGGTATAGTCCCAAATTGCTCTCCAGAATGATTGGATCAGTTCATATATAACTTCACTAACAGTGCATTAATATTCTAATTCTGTCACATCTCCTCCACCATGTGTCATTTTCTTTTCCTCTGATATTGGTCAATCTGATAGTTGTGATCTCAGGCCCTTTATAAGCCCACTGCAGACAGCAGTCTCTCTCTTTAACCTGGCTCCCTAACCTGGGTGGCCAAGCCGAAATGGATAGCCGAAAAAGGTAAAGACTTTGGTAGTGAACACGTGGGTCTTCTGACCAGGTGTTCACTCGGGAACCAACAAGTCAGGGCATTATGTGAGTAGGTATAATAAAGGCTTTTAAGATTACATGTGGCTGTTCTTGAGCGTGCTACCGGTTATTAAGCTATAGATTCAAGAGATCGTGGCCAGAGACCTTTGAAGGCCTCAGAGGAGGCAAGCTGGGTAGAGTTGACACTGTAAAGGTCAGTGGTCAAAGGGACTCTGTAATTGTAACTGCCAGGAGGGCACAGTTGTGCCGCCCTCCTCCTCCTCCTCTTCCTCCTCCTCCTCCTCTTCTTCCTCCTCCTCCTCCTCTTCTTCTTCCTTCTTGTTCTTCTTCTTGTTCTTGTTCTTCTTCTTGTTCTTCTTCTTGTTCTTCTTGTTCTTGTTCTTGTTCTTCTTGTTCTTGTTCTTCTTGTTCTTGTTCTTCTTGTTCTTCTTGTTCTTCTTGTTCTTGTTCTTCTTGTTCTCCTTGTTCTTCTTGTTCTTCTTGTTCTTGTTCTTCTTCTTGTTCTTCTTCTTGTTCTTCTTCTTCTTCTTCTTCTTCTTCTTCTTCTTCTTCTTCTTCTTCTTCTTCTTCTTCTTCTTCTTCTTCTTATTCTTCTTCCATACTATTCATATACCACAATTTTTTCAGCCATTCTCCAATTGATGGGCATCCACTCAGTTTCTGGTTTCTGGCTACTACAAAGAGGGCTGCCACAAACATTCTTGCACATACAGGTCCCTTTCCCTTCTTTAAAATCTCTTTGGGATATAAGCCCAGTAGTAACACTGCTGGATCAAAGGGATGCACAGTTTGATAACTTTTTGAGCATAGTTCCAAATTGCTCTCCATAATGGCTGGATGTATTCACAATTCCACCAACAATGTTTGATAAACATTTTTCTAATCAAAAGTGATTTAGAGCATTTTAATATGTATAGATAGCTTTGATTTCTTTGAAAACTGCCTGTTTATATCTTTTTATTATTTATCAACTGAGGAATGCCTCATATATTCTTATACATTTGATACAGTTCTCTATATATTTGAGAAATAAGGCTTTCATCAGAGAAATGTGCTGTAAAAATGTTTTCCTTCAGTTTTCTGCTTTTCTTCTATTCTTGGCAGTACTGATTTGGTTCTTACAAACCCTTCTGCATTTAGTATATTCAAAATTATCCCTTAATGCTTTCTATCTCTTATTTGGTCATTAATTTTTTCCTTCTTCATAGATGTGGCAGGTAAATTTTTCCATGCTCTTTAATTTCTTTATGATATCATTCTTTATGTCTAAATTATGTACCCAATTTGACCTTAGCTTAGTATACAATGTGAGATTTTGCTTTATATCAAATTTCTGCCAAATTGCTCTCTAATTTCCCCAGCAACCTTTGTCAAATAGTGAGTTCTTGTTCTCAAAGCTTGATTCTTTGGATTTATCAAACACTAGTTTATTATCTTCATTTACTACTATGAGGTTATTTTTTAAAATAAAATTTTATGGATCTTTTGTCTTTTACATCATTATCATTTTCCCTAGTATCCCTCTTCTCTCTTACAGAAAGCCATTAATATACAAATAGTATTTTATTTATTTACAAAGTAACAGCAATAGTGTAAGAATGATCAACTATTTTCAGTAAGAACATGACCAAGACAATTCTGAAGGACATATGATGAAAAACGTTATCCAGAAAAAAAGAACTGCTGGAATCTGAATGCAAATTGAAGCACATTTTTTTGTTTTTTTGTTTTTTCCTTTTTTCTTTCTTCCTTCCTCCCTCCCTTTTTCTTCCTTCCTTCCTTCCTCCCTTCTTTTCTTTCTTCCTTCTTTCCTTCCTTCCTTCCCTCTTCCCTTCCTTCTTTCCTTCCTTCTTCCCTTCTTTCTCCTCCTTTTCTCTTTCTCTCTCTCTCTCTCTCTCTCTCTCTCTCTCTCTCTCTCTCTCTCTCTCTCTCTCTCTCAGACCACCCCAATGATAAGCAATCTAGACAAAAGGGGGAATCCACTTCAACTAAAACCTGACCTACCCTTAAGCTTGAAAGAAATCAATGGAGTCATTGAAATCTAACATTGAAGGAAGAATGAATGTCACAATGAAGAATAAAAAATGTAGAACCTTGTGGCATCCCAAATTCAGATTTAGAAATTTAGAAAAAGAATGTTTTTTTAAAAGTTTTTTACATGTAACTGAGAAAAAATAAAATTAAAGAAAAAAGATTTTAGACAACAAAAAAATAAACTCAGCATGTCTAAAATTGACTATCTTTTTTTCTAAAACAAACTTTCCTCCCTCTTCTACACTTTCTTATTATTGCTTTCTACTACTCCAAATCTCTTTTCCCCAGGCTTGTAAGCAAGGTCTAATCCTTAACAGCTCTCTCTCCTATTCCCTTATTCTGCAAAGATTCATTCTGCAGCCAAGACCTCTCAATTTTGCCTTTGCAACATGTACACCCTGTCTCTCCTCTGGATGGATTCTGCTATTATTCTGGTGTAGGTCCTATCTCATACCTGAACTCCTTATACCTGAACTATTGCAATAGCTTTCTGGGTGATCTGTCTCAAATTGCACTCCACTACAATCCATCTTCCATTCACTTATGACCATTTCACCTCCCTACTCATTAAACTGTGTTGGCTTACTATTATCTCTAGCAGCAAATATAAAATCTTCTGTCATTCAAAACTTTTTATAACCTATCCTTACCTTCCAGACTTTTTAAACCCCTCACTCTTCACCACCATATAATGTTTGATCCAGTGATACTGGCCTTTTTCATGAGCACTATTTCTATCTTCTAATTCTGGGCATTTTCATTGGCTCTGCCTCATGCATGAAATCTTCCTCTTGACTTCCTTTGCTTTCTTCAATAAGTCCCAGCTAAAATTCCATCTTCTCCAGGAAGCCTTACTAATCCTCTTAATTGTAATGTTTTTCTGCTATTTATTTGTTTACATGTCATCTATCCTCTTAGACTGTGAGTTCTTTGAGAATAGGGACCGTCTTTTAAAAATTTTTTTAAAAAGTCTTCAGCCATAGCACAATGTCTAATAAACTTTTACTGACTGACTATAAAATAACTATCTTCTCTATAGAATCAAGTATTCCCTTTATATGTATCCCTCCCCATGAGTATCTATTCTTCCCTCTAATTTATAAATGGACACCTATTTTGTGGGAAAAATGATTTGTTGTTTCTTTTTTTTTTTTTTTAAACTAAACCATTTTATATAAACTTTCCTTTGGATTAATTGTGTTCTGTATTGACTATTAAAGAAATAATGAGATAATGAGAGAGACTTATGAACTATGGTTTATGAGATAATCTTGAATTTGGGGTTGTCTTTCTTGGGACCTATTCTTTTTTTTTTTTTTTTTATAAATTTTTTTGACAGTATATATGCATGAGTAATATTTTTTATAACATTATCCCTTGTATTCATTTTTCCAAATTATCCCCTCCCTCCCTCTACTCCCTCCCCTAGATGACAGGCAATCCCATACATTTTACATGTGTTACAATATAACCTAGATACGATATATGTGTGTAAATCCCATTTTCTTGTTGCACAATAAGCATTAGATTCCGAAGGTACAAGTAACCTGGGTAGATAGACAGTAGTGCTAATATTTTACATTCACTTCCCAGTGTTCCTTTTCTGGGTGTAGTTGTTTCTGTTCATCATTGATCAACTGGAAGTGAGTTGGATCTTCTTTATGTTGAAGATATCCACTTCCATCAGAATACATCTTCATACAACATTGAAGTGTACAGCGATCTTCTGGTTCTGCTCATTTCACTCAGCATCAGTTGATTTAAGTCTCTCCAAGCCTCTCTGTATTCCTCCTGCTGGTCATTTCTTACAGAGCAATAATATTCCATAACCTTCATATACCATAATTTACCCAACCATTCTCCAATTGATGGACATCCATTCATCTTCCAGTTTCTAGCCACTACAAAAAGAGCTGCCACAAACATTTTGGCACATACAGGTCTCTTGGGACTTATTCTATGAATTTGGGATGCCACAGGGTTCTACATTTTTTATTCTTCATTGTGACATTCATTCTTCCTTCAATGTTAGATTTCAATGACTCCATTGATTTCTTTCAAGCTTAAGGGTAGGTCAGGTTTTAGTTGAAGTGGATTCCCCCTTTTGTCTAGATTGCTTATCATTGGGGTGGTCTGAGAAGAAATAAGTCTCTTCCAAGACTGAGTGATTAGTCACATCCCCCAGACCCTCATTAGAATAAGCCCACCTCTCATTATAATATTCATCTTTCATTATTTGTTAACCAATTAGAGTTGATTTTTACCCTCAGACTACCTATTCTTCCAAGCATCATGTGAGTTCCATGATGGAGCTTTGCTGTAGGAGAGACAGCCAAATGAACCTCCTTTTATTAGTTATCCTCTAGTATAAGTATAATGATTACTATGTCTCCCAAACTTTTTATATGTCACAACTCTAGGGTAGCCGAAGGTCCAAATCAATACAAATCATTCTTAATTTCCTGTTCGCTAATGGCCAGAGAGGTCATGATCTTGGTCGCTGACTCCACATATCTATATACTTCCTCATTATTCATCTTTCTTTGATTTTACATCTCCATGATTGTCTCCAAGATGCTGATAGACTGTCTTTTGGCTCTAGAGACTATCTCTCTTGTGATTGTGAAGATCAATATTTATATATATTTCTGAGACATTTATTTTTAATTTGTTTTTGTTTCTATTAGTATATCACTACAGGCTTTCAAAACTACAACAAACTCAAACCTAATAAAGTTGAATTAAAACAACTCTATGCAACTTATACATAAACCAATACATTGCATAAATTCCACACAAGTTTATTGTGAGTGTTCTGCTTTGTAAACCTTTAAATTCTCTATAAATAAATATTTTAAATCCCAACAATTTCTCTTATAGATGCATTTGAAATGAGAAATTATCTATCCTAACACCAGATGGCAGCATAGTCTCAGTGAAATGAGATTTTAGCATTCTAGGATAGGGCAAGTTTTTTTATGCAGGCCTAGAACATGTTAGGAATGACTGAGGCAATGATCTCTGTATTGTAGAGTTCATCCTTTGCTAGATATGGCCACTATAGTTGCAAAACAGTTGAAAGGAGAAAATTCAGAATAATTTTAATAGCTAACATTATTAATATACCATTCATCTGTATAGGGGCCTCCAGGTGAGGTAATTCCCTTCATCAATTCATATCAATAATTATTCTTTCATCTACAGTTTTAGTTAACTAGGATGCTGAAAAGTAATTTGGACACAAACCCAGATTTTTCCGACTAAACATTCCAACTCTACTTCAGAGAGAATGAAACTCCATTCAACTAATCACATTGCTCTAATGTCATATGCTTGCCAAAAAAGACTAATTTATGAAGAACTCAGAGCAAGTGCTCACAAGGTGGTTAGAAAAAACAATACAAAGACAATCTCTTGGTGTCTCAAGAATTTTAATTTTGCAATTACCAGCAAATTATGATCACTATAGCTATCTTTGAGGAAGAAAGTGAGAGGCAAATAGATCCAATGATCAGGGTTGGGGAGGAGAATAGGGATGATTTGAAATTCACTGTCCCATCCTCCTGGCTCCCAAGGTAACACTTGGGAAAACAGGGAAGTAGTGTGTTTAAAACAATACCTCATTCCCCCTGAGGGACAGAGGGGACTCCAAATAGTCCCACATACTTTAAAGCAGACTTGCCAAGGCCCTTCACCCAGACATCTGCAAACCATTTTAAGATTAGATAAAAGTCTTGGCCCCAAAGGAATGTCCTGGATGCGTGAGAACTCCCTGCCCCAAGGTTTCTCTGACCCAGGTGTTAACAATAAAGTATTCTTTAGATCTTAAAACCTGTCAAACACATGATGAATGTTTCAACCATAAATCTGTCACACATTGCCTTGACTTCCTGATATATGGTCAACAGATGTTATATCCTTTGTTCTATGGAAACTTACTTTGCTACGTGGCATTTGCTCCACAACGTATATAAACCCTCTACTTTGCTTCAATAAACGAACTTTTCTGCCCTGTGCAGAATCGTCTCCGCTTCTTTCTTTTCTTCACCCATTCCCAGGTTGTAGCCTTACCAGCCTTTTGCTTACAGGCTGACACGCGGCTTCAGATCTCCCTTGTTCAAGACCCGCAGGCCGGGTCACAGACTCAGCCCCTGCTCTGGAGTCCCTGTTGATTCTCCTCAATTTATAAACTTGCCAAGTTTCTTGAATTCTTTTTGTGAGTAAGCCTATGAGTCTTGGCAAAAGACCTTATTTTGGGTTATATAATTCCCAAATAAGCTTGGGCTTACTGAGAATTTATAATCTTGTTACTTAGAAGTGGTTTCTAATGATTATTTTAAACAGCAAGATACAATGTTGTATCACAGTTCCCTTTTATTGTCCTGCCTCAGTTTCCCTAATTGTCCTGCCTGTTTCCCTAATTTTCCTTAGTTTCCCTGAACTATTCTGCCTCAGTTCCTTGAATTGTTCTGCCTCAATCCCCCGGTAGCAACCTGCCCCCTCCTGATCATTAGGACTAATATAACTTAAGCCTGGCTACTAAGATTATAAATTGTAAAATTTTAATCCAGATAAGGAGAAAGACCTTCTACCTCAGACAGCATGACTCCAAACCTTCCCAACTTATCAGAATGTCAGTTGCCTTCCCCCATTATGCCATTATTCTTTTTAATCCTAAATTATTAATAATTTATGGTCCTACTCCCCAACCTGTCAGAACCAGATTGATGGTTCCTTCTCTGAGATTCCCGCTCACCAGAGTTTGGATTCCACACCTCTACATTGGACTCTACTCTGATAGCTTAAGAGTCAGTGTATATATATTTCATAGGAACCTCACATTGGCTGCTGGATGCTTTGAGACATCAGCCCTGGGGGCAACATGCCCCCAGCACAATCTCTCCCTCTCAAATAAAGTATTAAAAATTCTCTAATCTCCATCTTGCCTCAGTTTCTCTGGCATTACAAGATGTAAACTCAAGAAGGAGAATAAAGAGGAGAAATTGAAAAATGTTATGTAAAAAGGCTTTGGTTGTTGATCATTGATCATCTTAAAAGCAAGATCATTTGTGCAAAGTTGTACTTAAAATCATCTTTTTAGATATCAAGTTGAAAATTTACTTATATGTGATCCTTGAGGCCTGAACCTATCTAAAGCTATGATTATTTGCTATTTGTGAAACTTGTGTTTTGTGAGACTTGAGATATAATCTCTTAGAATCATAATTATGTTCTTTTTCTCTCATTACAATTTTCTATATTCAAAGCAAGTGACAAGTATGTTAGATTTTGCTCTTCATATTCTGAAAATGTCTTATCATTTAATAAGTGAATATTTGACCTAGTCATCAGCATGCTATATTTAATATAAAATAGGTATATTTTACTAGAGAATTATGTTTGTATAGGACAAGATTCTTAAAGGTTTCAAAATGATCTAAGAACAAATGGTACAACTGGTTATGACACCCCACTGTTATTTTTTTAATTATTGAAACTAAATCTGAAATATTTTCAGTGTAGTTTGGAGACGAGAATTTTAGTGCAATCTATCTCAAACATTCTGCTTTTTGACAAGTAATTGTTAAAAGGTCCTGCCTCCCTCCTTCCTTCTCTCTCTCTTTCTCCCCTCTCCCCCTGCAACCTCATGGGCTCCCACAAGTGGGGAATAACTATTTGATCAAACTACCTTAACCCCTGCTTCTTAGGTTTGTTTTCTTTTAGGCTTTGGTCAACTCACCTTCAAATGATTAGCACTGGACAGCCAAATCAACCAGAACCCACTGGATAAGCATCAATCAGCTTCTGGCCCACTCCTCAAATTCCAAATCAGGATCCTGTGGGATGGCTCAACCTTACCCAGTAAGTAGTTTTAGAAGATGAGACATCACTTCATACCCCAAAGAACTTGGATCTCATTGGTTTGGGGGGGAGGAGAAATGGAACTGATTGGTGAATGGACCCCCAGATTCTCCAATGATTCTCCAGTAAGGAGTTTATTGTTTGCCTAAGTGAAGGCAGGGGGCTTATACAATAATAATGCTCTTCCCCTGCTACAATAGGATTTGGGACTTAGTTAAGATTTGGATAAACATTACTGAAGAAGATAACCCACAAACAATTTAGTCTGATGCCTGTCAAATTATAGAAGGTGGAGACTTAACTAGTCACAGACAACTAAGTAGTTATAAATGTTTGTGCCCTGATAAAGAGGATTTTATGAAACTGCCTGTCCAATTTGGTTACTACAACTAATAAAGGCCAGATATTTAGAGAATGCAAATCAAAGAGTAAATCGAATTTATGATTTAAGAATATTCGTATTAGATAATAGATCTCTTAGGAAGATTTGGAATCGTTGTTCTTAAACCACAGATGAAAGTTGTAAAACAAAAAATTGGGATTCTGTATTCTCTAAATGCCTCCATGCCTTATGGAAATTGGGGGCTTCTTTTGAAATAGGGGGCTTCTAAGTTTACTCAGAGCCAAATGTCTTTATCTTAAAATCCAAAGGCTATCACGATTATCAAGTGTCCATTTGACTAAACAAGCTTTTCTTTTGGACACACCTAATTTAACCCTGAAGGTATGTCAGAACTCTGAACCTAATACCCATGATTGTGAGGAATTGCAGCTTTTAACTAGCTGTTTGGAATTTGTTTCCTTAAACAGTTCTGATGTAATCTGGTATGTGGGTGAGTTTAACTTTGGAGAGAGGGAATAAGGAAGGCTGGATATGTAATTATGGATCTCAGCATCATTGAGTCTGCCCTATTCCTTCCTAACACTTCTGCCCAGAAAGCTGAGTTAGCAGCTCTCAAGAATACTCTAGAATTAAGCAAAGGAAAGCAGACAAACATTTATACTGACTCCAAATATTCCTTTCATGTCCCATAGGGACATGTTCCTTCATGCCCAAGGGTCAATACAGAAGGAAAGGATATTCTTGACTGCTAAAAATTCCCCAGTTAAGCATGGGAATGAAATTTTGCATTTCCTCCTTTGTAGTATATTGTCCAACACAGGTAGAAATAATGTACTGCAAGGGCCACCAGAAGGTTGATCTGAGCAAGTTGTAGTCAGTCTCCGGGTAGATAGAATAGGTAAAGCTGTCTGCAGAAAAGTGAGTGGTTCTACTGGCTCTTCTGATATCTCAAGGTTCCTCTTCCTTCACCCCTCACTATACTCTGGAGGAGAAACAGCAGTATGAATCCAGGAGATAGTGACTCTCAACAGGATGATATAGAAATTATCCAGAATAAATAGTGATCCCAGGATTGGGAATGTGGAAGCTCCTTTTTGGATTGCATTAGGCAACTCATTTAGGGAAACATGCCCTCTCTATCCTGTTAAATGCTTTTTCCCCCAAGACCAAAATATCAGAAACTATATGCCAGGTACACAGAGACTGCCATGTCTGTACTCAGGCTAACCCTAAAGGCGCGGTGAAATTCCCTATTACTGTTTAATCGAGGATTCCTTCCCCAGGAGGACTGGCAATTTGACTTTACACATTGAGTCTCCCCTTTAGGACAGAAAGAGCAAGTAAGGGTGATTAAAATCTTATTCCCCAGATCCTTGGTCTTTTTAGCGTGATAAGGACCCAGCTTCACTTTTCAAGTCACTCTGGGAATGGCTGAAATATTAGGCATTATCTATCATTTTTATGCCAGTGTAGGCACTCCCAATCTAGTCAAGGTTGAAATGGTGAATTATACCTTGAAAAGAAATTTGACCGAATTGACTGACCCTGGAAATTTGGCAGAACTGGGTAAGTACTCAGAGCTTCTTGAGCAGATATTAAGCTTAGCCCTTCTGAGTTTATATATGGTAGGCTATTCTTTACTTTTTATATCCTAATAAATCTTGAACAATTCCTTACCAAATATTCTCTCTCCTTAGGTCAGGTGCAAAGGAACTTGTCAGATTATTTTGATGCTCATATCCCTAAGCCAGATAAAATCAGGTCTCCTCTTAAACTGTCAGCCCTGGAGATGTGGTCTATTTCAAAATCTTGGAAGACATAGAGAACAGACCTGTTAGGAGAGAAAAGGAAGGGCCCCTATAGAGTCATCTTGAGCACTCTAACAGCTGGAAAACTTGAAGTCCTTCTTAGATTAATTCATATTTTTGGAGAAAACCTGTTTCTTCTTTCATCACAAGACTTCTCAAGCAGTATTCTTGTGAACCAATGGAGTACTTGAAGTTTCTCTTCAAAAAAAGCAGAGGATCCTCTTGACCAAATAATCATTGAGTAGTTGCTTTTTGTCTGTTTTGTTTCCCTTTCTGCCTTTCTCTGCTTCTGGTTTTGCACAAAGTGATATATTCTTTCCTTTTGCTCTTAGCATATTCCTCATTCTTACACCTGGAACTGTTTCCCTGTGATTAGAATTAATTCTGTTGGGTGAGGTGGAGTGCTGGGTATGTTATTCTCCTCCCCAAGTTGTGTCCTACCTCCCATGGCTCTTCCATTATTCTTGGGAAGCCCAGAATAGAATTTGATCTCCATGAGTTCTGCTATGGACCTCCCAGCTATTTCGATAGCCCATCTTTCTCTAAGCCTGAAGACCCAGAGAACTTACTTTTTGGCTGGGGACAATAAAGAGATTGTTATCTTTCTTGCCTTTCAACAAATATAAACTCAGGTGGCACAGGAGTAGGCAACATGCAGACTTTTTTCTGGCCTCCTCATCCAGACTATCCTTAAGTATCATCCAGTGACCAATAATATCATATATCCTTATAATTATTTAACACTGGCCTCAGTTTTTCCCTGGTTTCTATAACACTTCATTTCCATAAGCCACAGTATTGCACAACTGCCTGTTCCATACTGAAGGTTCTCTTTGCACAGCCTGGGAAACTGTCTTCACTTGTGGGCCGTCCTTCCTGTGTCCAATGATACACAACCCTCGGTGCTGTCCTGACCATCCACTGCCTCTCCTCAAATCAACCTCTTGGACAAAAAGCACTTAGCCACATCGTACCCCAACTTTGTATTTACAATAGAACTTATAATGGGACCTATCCCTAACATCATTCCTATGCAAAATGCAGATTCTATGAATATGCCTTCTTTGATATCAGAGAGGGGGCTGAGAACTTAATCCCCTTGGTAGGTCATTGGAGTCATGATGCCATTCTCACCAATCTTAACAGCTACCATTTCTCATCTCACAAATAATATCTCTCATGCCCTATCTGATCTCTAGGAATCACTGACATCTTTAGCTAACATTGTTTTAAATATTTGCATTGTTTTTGACTATTTATTTCCTGGCTTTGTCTGAAGATGTCTGTGTCCTTGCTAATATTTTCTGCTGCATGTACATTAATAATTCTTACAAGGTAGAATTTCACACACAAAGAATCATGGAAGTAGTCTCTTATATGCAGGAAATTCATTCCAAGTTGGTATCTTCCCCTTACCTTCATCCTGAAGCTCTTGGTTGTTCTCATGACTAATCCCCCATTTTGACTCCCCCATTAATTTTATTGCTTTTGGTTTTGGAGCCATGCCTGTTTAATGTGTTAGTGCACTTTGTCTCTTCTCATTTATGGAAGTTCCACCTTCAGCTTCTGGGCTACCAGCCTTTGGCTACTGTTTTACCTTGGAGTTCTCAACCTTAGACACAGCTGGCAATAATGCCCTTCACCCCTCCTCTGGTATAATCATGGGGCCACCTTCATATCCATCTTTCCTAGAAAATTTCTTCCATATTATTTTGTAATTTAATAAAAGGGGAAAGATGATGAGATTGATTTTAGACTTTGCCTTGCACCCTCCCCTGTAGGAAACTGCCCATTAACAACAGAAATTTAGTCCAGTAACAAAAGGACTCAGGGCATATATGACTAAATTTGCTACAACCTAGTTCCTTGAAACAATACCATGACCCAAGTTCCCTGCACCTGTCTGGGTTGGACAACTTTATCCTGTATTTCTTTATCCTTTCTGGTTAACTGTTCATGTAACTTAGTCTGTGACAACAGACCCAGAAATTGTGAAAAATACCAGACCCTTTGTCTAGCTTGTTGCTGGACCCTTAAGGAATCATCTTGCTATTTACAATAAAATCTGCCTTGCCTGAGAACTGACTTGCTCTCTGAAATTCTTTTCTTCATCCAACTAATCCAGACCCATTCAGACCAATCCTTATCATTATGTGTTTGTTCCTCTTTTTAAAATGTCTCCTTTCTGTTCCTTCCTACACATGAAAAACATTTCAGTGATTCCATAGTGGTTTTTGGCATCACTATTGTAATTTGCTCCTTCTTTTCTTCTTTATTAACATCTCAAATTTTGAGCTAGAGGCTCATGAGATCATGTGACCTGGGTGTATCAGTTTCCCTGAATTGTTCTGCCTCAGTTTCCCTGGTGGCAACCTCTCCCCCCCTTTGCCCTATTGGGACTGAGAGAACAAGGGCCTCTGGCCACTCTCACATTACAGTGAGCCATAAAATTCCAGATGTCTGATCTTAAATGCTTGAGTATCTCCTAGTCTCATACTTCCTGTCTCCTGCTTTCCACCTGTCAAATTAAAAAGTTATGGTAATTTCCTGGAATTTCCACTTACTCAGTGCTCTGTCCTCCCCACTATCCTCGGCCTTTGTTTCCCTGATAGCTTACCTGTAACGTGCTGTTGTCTCCAGAAGATGCCAATCACTCTCTGGGAGGAGAGCTGCTGTGTCAACTCAAATCTCTTGGACAGATTTTTCTTCCTGTAGAGAACCATTGTCTCCAGACAGTTGCCGTTAACTCTGGTCCAGAGTAGTGACTTCCCTCTTTTATCCTCCCAGAGAATGGCGTGGGATAATGCAAGGGCTTCTGGGAAAAATTACTTCAACCAATGAACTTGCTCCTCCTAAGCATGCAAGCTCTTCCCCAGGAATTCACAAGTAAAAACTCCCAGTAAAGGCCAGAACTAGAGAATTGTCAAGTACCGACTTAGCACTTAGTAAGAACCTAATATCTCATTATCTCATTAGCACTTAGTAAGAACCCAACACTTACCTACTCTAATTCCTTTCATCTCTTTCTCAACTCTTATTGCCAAAGCTAGTGTTTCTAATACAATATTGAATAGTAACCTTGTTTCACTCCTGATTTCATTGGGAATGGTTCTAGCTTATCCCCATTACATATGGTGCTTACTGACTATTTTAAGGACAAGTTCAAGTGTTTTTAATAGAATAGATGTTGCATTTTGTCAAATGTTTTTTTCTGCATCTATTGAGACTATTGCAGGACTTCAAAACTTGCAGGAATTATTCAATTCCTGGCACATGAACTAACGGACAACAGATTCCTTTTGGACTATTTCTAGGACTTATGGACATGTATAATTCCTCATGTTGATTCATGTTATTTGTTACATCACTTCCAGCCTGTGTTATATTGCTATGTGCTTATGTAATTTATGTATTTATGTGTAATACCTCCCATATTGATGGATTTATGTATACCTGTTTCAAGTGAGCTCCTTCAGAAACCCACTTATCCGATTTGATTTCCCATTTTCTTTGGTGTTTTCATTTCCCTTCCTGAGAAGTCAGGGAGGGTGTGACCACTTCCTTTTTATGGTGTTTTCACTTCTTTTTTGAGCAGTCAGGGAAGGCATGATCACCTTCTATTTTGGGATTCTTACCTCCTTGAGAAGTCAGGGAGGTCATGACCACCTTATGTTCTAAATTAAAAGAAAATGGGAGATGTTATGGGCCAGAACTTGAAATAAGGTGCTAATGCTAATGTACTTAGTTCACACCTTTAAAGGAGTTCACACATTAGTTCACACATTCACACCTTTAGAGAGGAATTCACAAGCCCACAAAAGGACAAGCCCACTCTTGGACTTCTGGGAGATTCACAAGTCAGAAACCCTCAAGCCCACTCTCTGGGAGGAGTCAAGATTCATTCCAACTTCCACCTTTGTGCTGGATGGAGATTCAGCAGGAGCTCTTGGAACCAAGGAGAAAGATAGGCCTCTATTAAAGCTAACCAGGCCCCAGGAAAAGAGACAACATTTTGAAGGAGAAAATAAAGGATCTGGACTTTAACTCCTGGCTGCATTTAGGATTATTGAGCTGAACTGAAACTAAGGCAAGAAATCTGCTCCCAGAGAACATTATATTTTAGAGAAGAGAACATTACATGGAAGGTGTGGTCAGGTCTTGAGAGACCCCAGTGTTTCCAGATTGAGGTCTTTACCTCCTGTGTTTATAGCTTCTCTGCTGATCTAATGGCTTGCTGCCAGGGCAAAGAAGTTCACACTGGGTAAAGTTCTTCTAGCAAATTTTCCGATGGCTGTGACTACACCTACTCCCTCCAGTCTGCTCAGTGTGAGCTGTCCTCTGTACTCTCATTGGCTGCCTGCAGTCTGCACCTGGTCTAACTGTCCCCACATGCAAGCAAAAACAGATCTTTTCTGGGAAATTTCAAGGATATCTTCTGTTGTTAATATATTTGTGGGATTTTTCAGTCAAGCACTAATTCCGAGGCCATATCACGAAAAAAAAAGTATTCTGAGGGCAAGAAAGAACTTAAATAGATGCGTGTGTCCTCTCCACCATCTTGGCCAGAAGTCCTTTTTTGACTTTCAAAGGTGATTGTATTTACACTGATGTATATTGTACATTGTAAATGATTTTTTAAAATAAGAAATACTTTATTATCTATATTCTTTTGCATCTTTCTTTATCACAAATAATTTCCTAAAAATCTACCTATATTTTCTGAATTTTTGTATGCATCATTCCATGCATTAGTGCCTTTAACACAATAATTACTCTATAATTATTTATTCACTAAGTTCAATTGAATTGAGACTGCAATTTAAGATTGCTTCTAACAAAAAGAAAGCAAGAAGACCCACACAAGCACAAATATTCATAACTGCATTTGGGGGGGCAGGGAAAAAATCTGGGAACAAAATCAATGTGCTCAATGATTAGGGAATGACTGAACAAACTGTAAAATATGAATGCAACAGAACTGCACAGAATGATATTATTCCATGCAGTTCTGTTATTTATAACTTTTTCTTTGAAATTTTGAATTTTGGCTAGGATGGTCTTCATCATGATTCCTATGTCTTTGAGATTTAGAGCAGTGGATCTCCAAGGCCCTCTATGGCACTTGAGAAAAGACTGCTAAACTAGTGTGGAGTTGTGAACTGATCCAAACATTCTGAAGAACAATTTGGAACTAGGTTCAAAAGATTATATCACTCTTCTATATCAGAACAATTTTTTTTTTTTTAATAAATGGGAAAGAACCTATTTGTACAAATATATTTATAGCAAACCTTTTTTTTTTTTTTTTTTTTTTGTGGTAGTAGAAAATTGGAAATTGAAGCTCTAATCCTATTAATTAGGGAGTGGCTAAACAAATTGTGGTGTCTAATGAAAATGGACTACCTATAGAGGAATACTATCAGAAAAATCTGGAAAAACTTGTATGAATTAAGGCAAAATAAAATGAGCCAAATCAGAAGAACAGTAATATTGTATGATGATGACCAATTGCTATTCTTTATACATATATATATATATACATATATATATATATATATACATATATATATATATGTCTTTTTATTTACAAGATATATTCATGGGCAATTTTTCCGCATTGACAATTGCAAAAGCTTTTGTTACAATTTTTCCCCTCCTTCCCCCCCACCCCCTCTCCCAGATGGCAGGTTGACCAAAACATGTTATATACATTAAAGTATATGTTAAATACAATATATGTATACATGTCCATACAGTTATTTTGCTGTACAAAAAGAATCAGACTTTGAAATAGTGTATAATTAATCTCTGAAGGATATCAAAAATGCAGGCAGACAAAAATAGAGGGATTGGGAATTCTATGTAATGGTTTATACTCATTTTTCAGAGTTATTTCGCTGGGTATATCTGGTTCAATTCATCATGCTATTGGAGCTGATTTGGTTCATCTCATTGTTGAAGAAGGCCACATCCATCTGAATTGATCATCATATAGTATTGTTGTTGAAGTATATGATGATCTCCTGGTTCTACTCTTTTCACTCAGCATCAGTTCATGTATGTCTCTCCAGGCCTTTCTGAAATCATCCTATTGGTCATTTTTTACAGAACAATAATATTCCATAACATTCATATGCCACAATTTATTCAGCCATTCTCTAATTTATGGGCATCCACTCAGTTTCCAGTTTCTAGCCACTACAAAGAGGGCTGCCACAAACAGTCTTGCACATATAGGTCACTTTCCCTTCTTTAAGATCTCTTTAAGACATAAGCCCAACGCACTTAATATTTTTCCAGTTGTATAGATCTGACTTTATTTGTGTGAAAAGTGTTTTGTAGTTTTGCTCATATACTTCCTGATTTTCCCTTGGCAGATAGAGTCCTAAATATTTTATACTATTGGTAATTACTTTAAATGGAATTTCTCTTTGTAACTTTAACTGTTGGATTTTGTTAGTGAGTTTATTTTGTATCCTGCAACTTTGCTAAAGGTGTGGATTATTTCTAATAGCTTTTTAGTAGACTCTCTGGGGTTCTCTAAGTATACCATCATATTATCTGCAAAGAATGATAATTTGGTTTCCTTACTACCTACTCTAATTCTTTTAATCTCTTTCTCAACTCTTATTGCCGAAGCTAGCATTTTTAATACAATATTGAATAGTAATAGTGATAGTGGGCAACCTTGTTTCACTCCTGATCTTAATGGGAATGGTTCCAATTATCCCCATTGCATATAATGCTTTCTGATGGATTTAAATAGATGCTACTAATTATTTTGAGGAAAAGTCCATTTATTCCTATTCTCTCAAGTGTTTTTAATAGGAATGGATGTTGGATTTTTATCAAATGCTTTTTCTGCATTTATTGAGATTATCATATGTTTTTTGTTAATTTGGTTATTGTTAAGGTCAATTATACTAATAGTTTTCCTAATATTGAAACAGCCCTGCATTCCTGGTATAAATCTTACTTAGTCATGGTGTATTATCCTGGGGAAGATTTTTCTGTAGTCTTTTTTGCTAATATTTTATTTATTCATTAGGGACATTGGTCTATAATTTTCCTTCTCTGTTTTCAACCTACCTGGTTTAGGTATCAGTACCATATCTGTGTCATAAAAGGAATTTGGTAGGACTCCTTCATTCCCTATCTTTTCAAATAATTTATACAGCATTGGGGTTAATTGTTCTTTAAATGTTTGGTAGAATTCACATGAAAATCCATCTGTTCCTGGGAATTTTTTTCTTAGGGAGTGATTAATAATTTGTTCTTTTTTTTTTTTTTCTGAAATGGGACTATTTAAGCAATATACTTCTTCCTCTGTTAATCTGGGAAGTCTATATTTTTAGAGGTAGTCATCCATTTCACTTAGGTTGTCAAATTTATTGGCATAAAGTTTGGCAAAGTAACTCCTTATTATTACTCTAATTTCCTTTTCATTGGTGGATAGTTCTCCCTTTTCATTTTTAATACTAACAATTTGATTTTCTTATTTCTCTTTTTCTAATCATATTTACCAAAAATTTAACTATTTTATTGTTTTTTTCATAAAACCAATTCTTAGTTTTATTTATTAATTCAATAGCTTTTTTACTTTCAATATTATTATTTTCTTTTAATTTTAGAATTTCAAGTTTAATATTTGATTTTTTTTTTTTTTTTAAATTTGGTCTTTTACCAGCTTTTTTTTTTTGAGGCTGGAGTTAAGTGACTTGCCCAGGGTCACACAGCTAGGAAGTGTTAAGTGTCTGAGACCAGATTTGAACTCAGGTCCTCCTGAATTCAAGGCTGGTGCTCTATCCACTGCACCACCTAGCTGCCCCCTTTCCAGCTTTTTAAGTTGTAAGCCCAATTCATTAATCTTCTCTTTCTCTATTTTATTCAAGTAAGCCACTAAAGATTATAATTTCCCCTTATTACTGCTTTGGCTGCATCCCACAAATTTTGGTATCATGTCTCATCGTTGTCATTATCTTTGATGAAATTATTAATTGTGTCTATAATTTTCTGTTTCACCCAATCATTCTTTAACATGAGATTATTTAGTTTCCAATTACTTTTTGGTCTATTTACCCCTAACTTTTTGTTGAATGTAATTTCATTGTATCGTGATCTGAAAAGGATGCATTTACTATTTTTGCCTTTTTGATTTTAAATTTGAGGGTTTTTTTCCTCATATATGGTCAATTTTTGTAGAGGTTCCATGAACTGCTGAGAAGAAAGTGTATTCCTTTCTGTCACCATTCAGTTTTCTCCAAAGATCTATCATACCTAATTTTTCTAATATTCTATTTACCTCTTTAATTTCTTTCTTATTTGTTTTGTGGTTTGATTTATCTAATTCTGAGAATGCAAGGTTGAGATCTCCCACTATTATAGTTTTGCTGTCTATTTCTTCTTGCAACTCTCTTAACTTCTCCTTTAGGAAGTTACATGCTATACCATTTGGTGCATATATATTTAGTATTGATATTGCTTCATTGTCTATGCTACCCTTTAGCAGGATATAGTCTCCTTCCTCATCTCTTTTAATTAGGTCAATTTTTGCTTTTGTTTGATCTGAGATAAGGATGATTACCTCTGCTTTTTTGGCTTCACCTGAAGCATAGGAGATTCTGCTCCAGCCTTTTACCTTTACCCTGCTTCAAGTGTGTTTCCTGTAAACAATATATTGTAGGGTCTGACTTTTGATCCAGTCTGCTATCTGCCTCCACTTTATGGGAGAGTGCATCCCATTCATATTTATGGTTAAATTACTAATTCTATATTTCCTGCCATCTTATTATCCCCAGATTATGCTTTTCTTTTTCTTGCCTCCGTTCTTACTCCCTTTCCCAGTATTAAATTTATGGGTACCACTTGCCTCATGCAGCTCTCCCCCTTTAGAATCCCTTCCACCCCCTTTGAATCCCTTCCCCTTTCTTGTACCTTTCCCTTATTACTCTTTTCCTTTTCCCTTTTCCTTTCCCACTTTTTTATGAGGTGAGAGAAGTTTCTCTGTAAACCAAATATATATTATTTTCTCTCTGAGCCAATCTGATGAGAGTAAGATTCACACAATGTTCCTCCCCCTCCCTAAATTCCCTTAGATATTATAGCTCTCCTTTATCTCTTCGTGGGATGTAGTTTCCCTCTTTTTATTTCCCCTTTGCCCTTTTCCCGATACTATCCCCTTTCCATTTCTATGTTATATCAGTAAAATCAAATTATATATGTACTCTTTATGTATATCCATAACAAAAATACAATTCTCAAGAGTTCTTTTTACCTTTTTCTGCTTCTCCTGAGTCCTATGGTTGGAGATCAAATTTTTTTGTTTAGTTCTGGTTTTTTCCTTAGAAACAAATGGAATTCATCTGTTTCATTAAATGTCCATCTTTTTCCCTGGCAGAAAATGCTCAGCTTAACTGGGTAGTTTATTCTTGGCTGCAAGTTCTTTTGCCTTTTGGAATATCAGATTCCAGGCCCTTCAATCTTTTAATGTGGAAGCAGCCAGATCTTGAATGATCCTTATTGTGGCTCCTTGGTTTTTGAATTGTTTTTTTTCTGACTGCTTGTAATATTTTTTTTCCTTAGTCTGATAGTTCTGACATTTAGCCACAATATTCCTTAGAGTTTTTATTTTAGGGTCTTTTTCAGAAAGTATTCGATGAATTCTTTCAATGCCTATTTTACCTTCTGATTCTATTACATCTGGGCAGTTCTCTTTGATGATTTCCTTTAAAATAGTATCTAGGCTCTTTTTTTCATGATAATTTTCAGGAAGTCCAATAATCCTAGATTATCTCTCCTAAATCTATTTTCCAGGTCTGCTGTTTTTCCAAGTATATATTTAACATTTTTTCTAATTTTTCTTTCTTTTTTTTTTTTTTTTTTTTTTTGGTTTTGCTTGACTGATTCTTGATGTCTCAATGAATCATTCATTTCTATTTGTTCAGTTCTTATTTTTAATGAGTTATTTTCTTCA
Source organism: Sminthopsis crassicaudata (assembly GCF_048593235.1). Classification (NCBI taxonomy): domain Eukaryota; kingdom Metazoa; phylum Chordata; class Mammalia; order Dasyuromorphia; family Dasyuridae; genus Sminthopsis; species Sminthopsis crassicaudata. Next base: position 239,257,831 of record NC_133621.1, on the reverse strand, counting down.
TTAGCTTTTTTTATTTCTTTTTGTATATGTCCAATTGAGTTTTTAAATGAGTTGTTTTGCTCTATGGAATTTTTTTTCCATTTCACTAATTTTTTTTTTTTTTTAAACTGAGTTATTTTCTTTTTCCAGTTCACAGATCCTACTTTCTTGGGAGTTCTTTATCTTTTCCAATTCACAAATCCTATTTTCCTGGGAGTTCTTTCCCTTTTCTAATTCACATTTCAAGAAGTAGTTACTTTCTTGCATAGCTTCTCTTTCTTTTCCCCATTTTTCTTTTAGCTCTCTTTTAACATTTTTTTATAGTTTCTTCTAGGAGAACCTTATGTGATGGGGGCCATATTACATCCCCCTTTGAGGTTTTGTCTGGAGATTGTCTGCTACCTGCTCTTTTTCTGTATAGAACCTATCAATGGTTAGTGTTGGCTTGGCTTTTTTACTCATTTTTAAAAAAAAAACCATTAGGGTCTGCCTTCAGGGTAAGGAGATTACCAGTTTCTTCTGCAGAGCAAATATATGGCCAGTAGTTATCCTGCCAATGGGCTGCAAAGAACTGCTGGAAATGCTCTAGGAAAAGCTCTGAATCAGAAGTGACTTAGCCCTGGGTATCACTGGCAAGCTTTGTAATGCAAAGAGCCCCGCTGTGGGGATTAGCAACTGCCCTGGGACTAGAGGCTAAGCAGTGAAAGTGTCATTACCCCAAGCAAAAGCTTGCTGTTCTTATTAGCAGTTGCCCTGTGAATAGCCCCATACTGCACTGGAAGTGTCTCTGCCCTGAGGATCATAGTCACTCTGTGGAAGTTCTATTGTCCCAGGCTGAGTCCCCTGTGCAGATTAGGGGCTGCCCTGGGCTGTGCCCCCCTTCCGTGCAGATTTGTGACTACCCCAATGAAAGCTCATGCTGCAGAATACATTTGCACAGCTGTGCTGTGGTCTGTGCTGAGTCACTTATTTACAGTTTTGGGTGGGTATGGTCAGATCCTGTTAGGTTCTGGCGATTTTTTAGAGTACCCTCTACCTTTCACTTTAATTTATCTGCTGGGTCTACTGCTTTGCAATCAAAGCAGAGCAACTAACCTGTGGTAGAGTCCACCCTGTAAATTTTCCAGCCACAGAGACCACCCCTGCCCTGCTCTGTACACTAGCCTCTGGTTTATCCCTGCTTGCACTGGTGTGTTCCTGCTGCCCAGACAAACCTTTTCTGGTGATCTTCCAAATTATCTTTGGCTGATAAGTTGTTGTACTTCCAATCTTCATGAATTTTACCCGTCAAGCATTATTTTTGAGACTAAATTTAGTAATTAGTATGAAAGGAGCTTAGAAAGTCATGTGTGCCTTCTCCTCCATCTTGGCTCTGCCTGACTTAGCTATTCTTAGGAAAGCAATGATTCAAGACTGTTCTGAAGGGCTTATGATAAAAAAATAAAATAAAAAAAAAACGCTTTCCACTTCTAGAGAAAGAACTGGTGGAGTCTGAATACAGATTGAAGTATACTTTTTTCTATTTTCTTTATTTTTCTTGGGATTTTTTTGCGGAGGTAATCTATATTTTCTGATGTAACTTTAATGTTTTGCATGATTGCATGTATATAATCTATAGCAGATTGCTTGTCTTCTCAGTTGGGGGAAAGATAAAGAATTTGGACATCAAAATGTTAAAAACACTATTGTTAAATTTTGATTTTACATGTAATTGGGGAAAAAATGGGTAGAGTGTTAAAGATGTGAGCCTGGGCTGTCTTATTCTGAGAACTGTCATTCCCAGTGACTTCCAAAGTCTTTAATATAGGTTTCTCACCACTCTAGGAAATTCTTAAGGTAGCCTTCTGCTCTTACTAATAACTCTGATAAGTATCCTTGTCTCAAAGGTCTCTGTGCTGTGCTTCCTTTATTTTCTTTATTTTTCCAATAGTATTTTATTTTTCCAATTACATATAAAGATAGCTTTCAGCATTCATTTTCATAAAATTTTGAGTTCCAAATTTTTTTTCCTCCTCCCTTTTTTCACCTCTCCTTAAGAGGTGAATAAAACAAGAAATTTGATATAGGATATATCTGTACAATGATTTTAAACATTTCCATATTTATCATTTTATGAAAGAACAATAAAAACAAAAGGGAAAAAACAATGAGAAAGGAAAAGCAAAGAAACCCCCAAAACATAAAAATAATGTGTTTTGATCTGCATTTAGACTCTATCAGTTCTTTCTTTAGGTAGATACATATCCCAAGTCTATTGGAATTGTTTTTAATCACCACGTTGCTGGGAATAGTTAAGCTTTATCATAGTTGGCCAGCTGTGATTCTTTTCTCCTGTTTATCTAAGAGCCCATGAAGGCTTTACTATTGCCTTTTCTGTTGCCTATGGGCTTCTGGCTGACTTAGGGGAAATTCTGAGGTTGGTAAAGTCATTTACTATAGTTTTTCACTAAATTTATTCTGTTTTATTTTTATTTAGTATTTTTTTTCCTAGTTACATGTAACTTTCTTTATTTATTTTTCAAAACATATGCATGGATAATTTTTCAACATTAACCTTTGCAAAACTTTGTGTTCCAATTACCCCCTTTCCCCCACCCCCTCCCCTAAATGACAAGTAGTCCAATATATTTAACATTAATTTTTTTCTTAAGACAATTAGGATTAAGTGACTTGCTCAGGGTCTACATAGCTAGGAAGTGTTAAGTGTCTGAGGCCAGATTTGAACTCAGGTCCTCTTGACTTCAGAGCTGGTGCTCTATCCACTGTGCAACCTAGCTACTCTTAACATTCATTTTTAAAACTTTTGAGTTCCAAATTATCTTCCTTCCTTCCTCTCCAATCCCCTTCATTGAAAAGACAAGTAATTTGATATAGGTTATACATGTGTAGTCATGTAAAACATCTCCATAATAATCATATTGTGAAAGAAAACATAGGGTTGGGGAGTTGGGTTTAGACACAATCTCTCTTTACTTATCTTGCTTGTCACCTTACTTCTCTTTATATATTTTATGTTACTTAATGCTTACAATGGCCCAGTGAGGTAGATTATTTTTTTAATATTACATTTGGAGACACTGAAGCCCAGGACATTAAATGTCTTTGGACAAGGTTCAATTGCTAGGAAGTGGCAGGGCTGGAATTCAAAACTATTTTGGGGGATTAAATTCAGTGCTCTTTTCAATATACCATTTTTCTTCTTTAATCTTTCATAATTCATTTTTTAAAATTTATATTTTAGAATATTAAACTTCCTTAAGTTAAGGAGAACACCTATGCACTTTATTTAAATTGGCTTTTTGAGGGAGTGTGGGGAATCCTGGAGTACTTTCATAATAAAACACATATTAAAAATGGACAGAGGGCTTGCAAACTCACTTTTCCTAGATAAATAATATTTTTATGGGCTATATAAGTAACTTTTTTTATTATAGCTTTTTATTCACAAGATATATGCATGGGCAATTTTACAACACTGACAATTGCCAAGCCTTTTGTTCCAATTTTTCCCCTCCTTCCTCCTGCCCCCTCCCCCAGATGGCAGGTTGACCAATGCTTGTTACATATGTTAAAGTATAAATTAAATACAATACATGTATACATGTGCAAACAGTTGTTTTGCTGTACAAAAAGAATCAGACTTTGAAATAGTGTACCATTAACCTGTAAAGGAAATCAAAAATGCAGGTGGACAAAAATAGGGGTATTGGGAATTCTATGTAGTGGTTCATAGTCATCTCTCAGAGTTCTTTCACTGGGTGTAACTGGTTCAGTTCATTACTACTCTATTGGAACTGATTTGGTTCATCTCATTGTTGGAGAGGGCCTCATCCATCAGAATTGATCATCATATAGTATTATTGTTGAAGTATATAATGATCTCCTGGTCCTGCTCATTTCACTCAGCATCAGTTCATGTAAGTCTCTCCAGGCCTTTCTGAAATCATCCTGTTTGTCATTTCTTACAGAACAATAATATTCAATAATATTCACATACCACAATTTATTCAGCCATTCTCCAATTGATGGGCATCCACTCAGTTTCCAGTTTCTGGCCACTACAAAAAGGGCTGCCACAAACATTCTTGCACATAAGGTCCCTTTCCCTTCTTTAAGATCTTTTTGGGCTATAAGCCCAGTAGTAACACTGCTGGATCAAAGGGTATGCACAGTTTGATATCCCTTTGAGCATAATTCCAAATTGCTCTCCAGAATGGCTGGATATATTCAGAATTCCACCAACAATGTATCAATGTCCCTGTTTTCCCACATCCCCTCCAACATTCTGCATTATCTTTCCCTGTCATTCTAACCAATCTGACAGGTGTGTAGTGGTATCTCAGAGTTGTCTTAATTTGCATTTCTCTGATTAATAATGACTTGGAGCATCTTTTTATATGACTAGAAATAGTTTTAATTTCTTCATCTGAGAATTGTCTGTTCATATCCTTTGACCATTTAGCAATTGGAGAATGGCTTGATTTCATATATATTAGAGTCAATTCTCTATATATTTTGGAAATGAGGCCTTTATCAGAACCTTTGACTATAAAAATGTTTTCCCAGTTTATTGCTTCCCTTCTAATCTTATCTGCATTAGTTTTGTTTGTACAAAAATTTTTCAATTTGACATAATCAAAATTTTCTATTTTGTGATCAATAATGGTCTCTAGTTCTTCTTTGGTCATAAATTCCTTCCTCTTCCACAGGTTTGAGAGGTAAACTATCTTAATAACATGTACTTTAAATAATATTATCTCATAATCCTTGAAATTACTACTTTGTAAGTTCTTTTACTTCTATTTTTAGAGATAATTGATGTAAGTTGTGAACTAAACATGGGGGTAAATGTTGCTGTGCTATCATGCTGTGTTATAAGTCAGTAATGCTTTAATTAATATTTGAAATATCTTTTAGGAGAAACAGTTGATGTCATTATGTAGAGAATGGACATTGTTTCCACGTCTTTCTGCTGCTTTCCTGGTATTTTTATGAAGGTTTTGAAAAGTAGCAATTATGCCTCTTTTCCTTGGAGACACTTTCTCTACAGAACTTCCAGAAACATCTTGAGCCCAGAAGTACAGGTCTTCCTGGAGGAGAATACTGAAGTGACTAACAGTAGAAATCTCATCTCTAAAATCCAACTTCTACTTTTGATACTTCAATGCAAATTCTGATGGGAAAGAGCTGACTTATGGCCCTACAGTGATCTCTACTGGGCAATATACTGGCCAGAAGGTCAGGCTCTAACTAGGTACTTAACTTTATAGAACTACATAGAACAAGGTCACAACAAACCCTATAAATCTGCTATAGAAGGACAGTAATTGTCAAGTATTCCCAATAAATTTAAGTTCACTTTTTTTTTTTTTTAAACCAACCACATCACCTTAGGCAAGTCATTTCACCTCTCTCACTTCAACATGAGAAGACTAGTACTTCTGGTGTGAGGGCATGCCAAGCTCTTTTAATAGCTGCTTATCCAATGTTAGTGTCCACCTATCACCCAACTTTCACCTGTGGCTCCAAGAAGCTGTAGCATACACAGTAGCCATATCTCATTAAACTGTTTTGGCAGATGGGCTAAACAAGATTGAGAGTAACTGACAGTCCTCATATCCATCAGTGAATTAGGGGGATGTCTAACCCAACTAGTGAAGACTTCCTTCAACACGATTGACAGATGAGAGAATAATTTGTTCCAGTGGCCATGAAGGCAAAAGAAGTAGGCACTGCGGAGTGCTTAGTTAGAGCTTATTCAGATATCAAAACCACCAAGATTATTTACTGCATACTAAGCCATCCTAGCTGTTTTGACTTTTGTCTTGCCACTGGACTCTGGAAGAGAGACTGATGACTTTATGCAATTCTGCCCCATTTAAATTCAATTCACATGCATTGGTGCACTTCAAAAATGAAGGACAAACAGCAGCAAAGAGTTGGCCATAAAGTCACTTATTTATTTTAAATGCTCACACTCATCTTCTAGTCACAGAATTTCCTTCCTTTGTAATTGTGGCCGTTTTAGAATCCTTGGTGTCCTAAGTATTGAAAATTTGATTTTACTAGCAAACTTTATTGTGCATGTAACTTGGGCAAAGCCAAGAATACCACCAATATATCCTGAGTGAACCTCCTGTGGTCACACAGGAATCCATAAACCTTATACCTCCTTACTTCTGTTATATCCTACTATGTGATTTTTCCATGACATTAATCAGAATTTCACAGCAGTCTAACAATAGTTTCATTGTAAACATTCACACATAACATCCTGTGTTTATGTACAGAATTGGTGGTATGAAAAGAAAAATGAATATGTTTTGGCCAGTTGAATGGACCAAGATTCTTCCAGGTCATGATCAAATCAATGGATTTTCCCTGTATTTCCCAAAGGGAGGCTGCAGCTAAGAAAAGTAGAATGTTTGCATAGTTGGCAAATATTAAAGGTGAGATCTGAACCTAGGTCATTTTCATTTATGGCTCAGTATACTCAATGCCTTTCCCAGTACTAAGCATATAGCAAGTTTAATAAATGTTAGTTGAATTGGAGGGAAGAAATTGATTTGCTTTGATCCTTACTATTGGATTTGAATAGGAATTCACAGTCCCCAATTCCATATTCCAGGCTTTCATCCTTTCAAACCATTCAAATATCCAAATCCCTCTTCCAAAATGTATACCTACTATAACATTAATTACCCACTAATAAATATAATTATTTTTAATTTTATTTAGCCTAATCACAGTACTATTGATTCTTAAAGTATGTAAACAACTAAATAAAAATAGTTTTTAAAAAATAATCTGTTAAAATTGAACAACCACCCAGATAAAGTATGGAGAATACTTTGCAAACTTCGAAGTGCTGTAGAAATATCATTACTTAAAATTTTTTAGTATTTTACTTGGTTTCCCCTAAAGCCATTTATTTGTTTGATGTAATATCCATTCTAATGAATTATTCATGTTTCTATCCTGATTCTTTGGTCATTATAACATAAATGATTTACAAAATTTAAAAGGTAGCACATTTTATATATCTAAAATGCACATAATATCTTAACAAACACATGTCCAAGTCTGTGAAATAAAGTCCCTTGTTTCCTACAAAACATCAGCAGAGGTGGAGCATCTGCTGCTAGAATAGACGCAGCAATCCAAAATTAATTCTTCCATCATTCTCTTCCAAACAACTTTAAAATAAAATGTCAGAGGGTAAAATAGAAATGAAAAAAATCCACTAATTACTGCTGAAAAAGATATCCCCCCTTAACCTGCTCATCCCACTCACACACCCCCCCCAAAAAAAACAACAACAAAAAACCTCCCAGACTATTTTCTATCTGAAAGGAGGGAAGTGCTTGAAATATGATATTCCAGAAAACAATGAACCTGGGATTACAAACAAGAATATTCTATCCAGCATTTCTGAGTATAATGCTTTAGAGGAGAAAATGGATATTTAAGAAATAGAGAGCTTTCAAACATTCCTGGTAAAAAGATCACCACAGAATAGAAAATTTGACATCTAAATACAGCATTCAAAAGAAGCAGAAAAAGGTAAACATGAATGAGAAATCATAAGGAACTTAATAAACTGTTTATATTCCTGTATGGGAAGATGTTATGTATAATTCCTAAGAATGTTGTTATTATTAGGGCAGGTGTCTATATAGAAAGAATGAGTTAATTATTTTGGGATGATCTTGAAAAATATGTATGGATGGGAAAGAGGGATGAACATGGGAGAATGTGGAAGAGAGAGGAAGAATAAGGGAAATTATCTAATGTAAAAGGGACATGCAAGAAAGAACTTTTACAGTGGTTGGGGGAAAAGATTTATGTGACAAGTAATTCTTGAACCTCATTGAAATTGGTTCAAAGAAGGAAGGATGCATACGCATGCAGTTAGGGACAGAACCTAATAGGGAAGCAGGGATAAGAAAAAGAAATGGGATGGAATGATAAAAGAGAGGGTAGATTAAGGGAGGCAATAGCCAGACACAAATCAGGCTTTTGAGGAGGGACAGGATAAAAACAGAAGCTTAAACAAAAGAAAATGGGATATAGGGAGATATAGGGAAATACATGGTAATAATTGAATTGAATGAATTCACCCATAAAATGGAAATAGATAGCAAAATGGATTAGAAATCAGAATCTAACATGTAGCTTATTTAGCCTAATCACAGTACTATTGATTCTTAAAGTATGTAAACAACTAAATAAAATATAGTTGTTGTTTTTTTTTTTAATAATCTGTTAAAACTGAACAACCACCCAGATAAAGTATGGAGAATACTTTGCAAACTTCAAAGTGCTACAGAAATATCAGCTATTATTATGATATTACTTAAAAGTGTTTAGTATTTTACTTGGTTTCCCCTAAAGCCATTTATTTGTTTGATGTAATATCCATTCTAATGACTTATTTATTTATGGCTCCAAATTTGACACATGCGTCTCCATTAAAGATAACTAGACTATTACATAATTGGTCATGGATTCTTGAAGAAAAGGTTTCTAAAGTTCCTCTTAAAGGACCAACTATCTTTACAGATGCATCCAAACATAATATTTGCACTTTATACTCTCATGACTTAACTATAAAGAGAGTAGTCAGAACTCCTTTTCAGTCCACTCAACAGAATGAATTGTATGCAATCATTCTAGCTCTTACTTATTATCCAAGAGATATAAATATAATATCTGATTCAGCCTATTGTAGGTGTGGTACAAAGAATTGCCACAGCCCAATAAAATTTGTAGCCTCTAATATATATCAGCTCTTTAAGGAACTTCAAGAGCAAGTGAGAAAGCATCCAGGTAAGATTTATATCTTGCATGTCCACTCTCATAGTGGACTTCCAGGTCCTATTTTTGATGCTAATTCAAAGGCAGGTAGCCTTCTAATCATGTTGGCCAGTAATCCTTTATTTCAAGAAGCCCAAGAATCTCATTTTAAATATCATCAGGCTGCTTTACAATTTGGAATAACAAGAGAAGAAGCTAGGAGCATAGTAAAAACCTATCCAGCTTGCCTTTCTTTCCATGCTCCTACACTCCCTCCAGGGAAGAACCCTTATGGTTTGAGATCTAATGAAATTTGGCAAATGGATGTGACCCATTATAAATCTTTTGGTTGTCTTTTATCTATGTTTTGGTAGACACTTTTTCAGGATTCACTTTTGCAATACCAGTAGCAAAAGAGACAGCTCAAGTGGTCACTGAATTCCTTATACAAGCATTTGCAATTATGGGTGTGCCACAAGCAATAAAATAGACAATGGACCTGCATATACTTCTAAACATTTTGTACACTTTTGTGCACAGTATAAGATTTTACACACTACTGTCCTCAAGGACAGGCAATAGTAGAGAGAAGAAATAGAGACATTAAGAAGCTCCTCCAAAAACAAAAGAAAGGGGGAACTACAGGTAACTCTAGAAAACTTCTAAATCTAGCTCTTTATATTATTAACTTTTTGATTCTTTTTTTTTTTTTTTTTTTTTGGGAGGCTGGGGTTAAGTGACTTGCCCAGGGTCACACAGTTAGGAAGTGTCAAGTGTCCGAGACCAGATTTGAACTCGGGTCCTCCTGAATTCTGGGCTGGTGCTCTATCCACTGTGCCACCTAGCTGCCCCCAACTTTTTGATTCTTGACAAAGATATACTGGCTCCAGTAGACAGGTTTTATAATCCACTGGAAGGGCAGTGTCCAGTGCAAGCAGCTTCACTATCTTTAGATAATCGCCAGATGATGTGGAGAGACCCATAAAGTGGTGAATGGAAGGGATCAGATAGGTTAACTGCTTGGGGGAGAAGGTTTGCTTGTATCTCTACAGATGGAGAAGGAATCAGATGGGTGCCAATGAGCTGTATTCACCTTGTCCATCGGAGAGAGATGAAAGAAGAAGAATCAAGAAACATCCGGGAGTTCTGTTGCTGACTGTGCCCACCACTGAAAGAGCATTGCAGTTATGCTGTTTGATTTATAGACATCAAGAATTGTTGGACTTCAAAATCCTCAGGAATCAATGGATTCTCTGAGACATGATAAGACTATTGTAGGACTTCTAAACCTTCAGGAATCATTGGATTTTCTGAGAAATGATAAAACTGTTGTAGGACTTCAAAATCTGCAGGAATCGTTGGATTTCCTAACACATAAAAAGATTGTTGTAGGACTTCAAAAACTTGTGGGGATCATTAGATTTCCTGACACATGAAGCAATGGACAATAGATTGGTTTTGGACTATCTCTTGGCTGCTGAAGAAGGCATATGTGTGACTGTTGTTTACATACCCGCCTTCTAGGACTTCTGGAAATCTTTTACAAGACCATGTTGATTTATATTGTTTGTTATATCACTACTTGCATGTACAATTCGTGTTTGTTACACCACATCGAACCTACACTGACTGTGGGGAGAGTCATCACTCTCCTGTGTGTTATTGCTATGTGCTTGTGTAATACCTCCCATGCTGATGGGATGTGCATACCTGTTTCTAATAGGATCCTTCAGCCCAGAAACCTGCTATCAATCCCCACTTCCCTTTGGTGCTTTTTACCTCCCTTCCTGAGGAGTCGGGGGGGGGGGGTATGATCATCTCCTTTTTAGGGTCCTTACCTCCCTGAGAAGTTAGGGATGGCAGGACCACCTGTGTTCTAAAACAAAATAAAGAGGGAGTTGTAAAGGGCTGAAACTCTTGAGTCAATGCACTGGGATCAGACAATCGAGCACTTGAAGCTAATTACTGATTGGACAATACTCTATAAGAATATGCTTGGAAAATGGCCCTTCCCACTATTCTGTGCTGGCCCAATCATTTGGTGTATACAGAAAATTGTGGGAGGGACTAAGAGGTGCAGTGAGACTAGCCAGGGTCACTTCTGCAAGAGAGACAAGGAAGTGAGGTTGCAGAGATTCTCCACGTCCATTCCCCCTTGGCTTCTGCTGCTAGAGACCAAGAATAAAAACTTTTGCTTATCCTGACTCCAGCTGATTCTGAGGTGTCTAGGGTTCTAATGCAGTCACCACAATGCTATACTTTTATCTTATTTTTGGTGAAGCAATTGGGGTTAAGTGACTTGCCCAGGGTCACACAACTACTAAGTTTAAATGTATGAGGCTAGATTTGAACTCAGGTCCTGGTGATTTCAGGGCCCATACTCTATCCATTGTGCCATCTAGCTGCCCCCAAATGCGATAATTTTAAAAAATGAAAAGTATAATAAGCTTTACTCATTACTTTCAATAACAACTTTTTTAGCAGAACTAGCTGAACTTCAAGTCAGACTAGTAAAGAACCTTCATTCCCATCTTAGCTCCATTTATTTCCCAATCAGCCAGGCAAGATTTAGTAGCTTGAGTCTAGTCAAGCTCCAACCTTCCAAGACCATATCATTTTATATACTGTCACATTCTTTAACCTCCTTATTCAGTTCTTCTATCTAATGACTTGTTTACCTACAGATCTCACTATTATTTATCTTTTTAATGTGTATCTCTTGGATAATTATAACATTGTCAAGGGAAGATCTCGACTAGATCTTGAGAGTGAATGTGGAGTAACAGGATTGCTGCTAAAATGAGTGGAGCACAAGAGAATATTGGCTAATAACATTGATCCTAGTGAGGCCTTTGAATATATATTCTTTTAGCTCAATAATTTATGCTGTTCTATATGTATATATGTATGTGTGATGCGATTAGTGGCAATGCAAAGAGTTGTGGGAATCCTCTCTGGTTGGAGAGGCACAAGTCCAATGTGAAAGAATTCACAAATCTGAAAAGTCTTAAATGGCAAAAAGAAAGTTTATTGGCACTGAGAAGCCAGCTTTACTAGGAAGACAAACTTCTGAGTGCCAAGAGGTCCTTCAGAGAAATAACAAAATGTTGTCACTGAGAAGTGGGTCTCTTCACAGCAGGGAGGAGTCCTGGTAGGCAGCTTTGCCAAAAAGAGAACTTCCTTGGCAAAGCATAATTCCTACTTTGGACTTCTGCAAAGATTTGGAGTTCAAAATGGTCATTTTATTGGCAGTCTGAGTGATATTAAATGAGCCCACTTAAGTTCGAGCTAGTGGGAGTGGTCCTAGGCTAATCCACTCAATAGAAATATCAACTCCAGATCTCCAGCTGAATGAGACCACTTAAATTCTGGGCTAATCTTAATGAAGCCACTTAAGTGCCCTGAAGGATGGGTCTCTGTCAGGAGAGTTTCAAAGCTTATCCCCATAGCTTCTCCCCCAAAAGTCTGGAGGACCGACATTTGTCTATATTTTAGGAAAAATTGAGTTGCTAAGTAAATTAAGTGTCTATACATGGTTAATTATTTATTAGACTTATAGATATTCCATAAAGACTTAGGGAAAGACAAATAAAGTTTTTGTAGAGGTGTCCAAGTTATTTTTTATTCAACAGAGTGTTTGTTTTGTTCTTTTTAAATCCAGCATATAACTATATGTAAGTTATTATGCTAGGGACTGCTAGGTGGCGCAGTGGATAGAGTACCAACCTTGAATTCAGGAGGACCCAAGTTCAAATCTGGTCTCAGACACTTAACACTTCCTAGCTGTGTGACCTTGGGCAAGTCACTTAACCCCAGCCTCAAAAAAAAAAAAAAAAAAAGTTATTATGCTAGTTGTTAGGCTAACAGAGCTTTGCAGAATACCTGCAAAAGCTCACTATATGATAACTAGTTGAGGTCAGTTAGGACCATAGACCTTCAGTCAATAAACATTTATTAAGTACCTACTATTTGCTAGGCACTACGTTAAGTATTGGGAATGAAGCCAAATTCTGATTGGGATTTATACAAAGAGTCAGAAACAAGCCAAGGTCATGTTACAGGTCATCAGGAAATTTTGACATAGAACCTAGGTATTGGGCAAAATATGCATTGCCATATGGTTGCAGCCATCCAACTCATAGATACCTACATATCCAAACTACATAGGAACTACATAGATACTAATATCCAAAACTACATACTACATAGATACCTAATATCCAAAAAATAGAGGATAATGAACAAGCAGATCTTGTATTTATTAGTTATATTCTAACAAAGTAATAGCTAAATGAAATGGATAGATGTTTACAAAAAAAAAAAAAAATCCAGGTTAACAATATAAGAAGTGGAGAATTTGAATTAACCCAATCAAGGAAAAAGAAATTGAACAAGCCATAAAAAACTCCCAAAGAGTGGGAAAAAAACTGTCAATACCCAATGATATTAGAAGTAAATTTTATCAAGCATTCAAAAAACAATCAATTCTAATGTTATACAAACTGTTGGTAAAAACTGAAAAAGATATCTTGTCATAGAATACATATAATTTTGATGCCTAAGCTTTGAGAACAAAACAGAAATAAAAAATATAGATCAATATTCCTAATGTATATCAATGTAAAAATAAATAATAAAATATTAATGAATCTATGAAAACATTGAAAGATTACTTAATTAGGTTGAATTTAAACCATGAATGTAGGGTATCATTTAAAAATAGGAAAATTTTAGGTATAATATACTATGCTAATAATACAAATTACATAGTTATATATATAAAGAAAAGGCTTTTGATAAGACACAATCCACCTATTAATCAATCAATAAATTAAGCACCCACTATTAAATGTGTAGGCCCTGTGTTAAGTATAGGGGATATAAAAAAGAGGCAAAAGACAGTCCCTGCTCTTAAGAAACTCATGATCTAATAGGGAAGACAGCATGCAAACAAATATATCCAAAGCAAAGTATGTGAAAAACACTAAAAATCATAAAAATAAATAGATCTTTCCTTAATGTGGCAAACATATCAATCTAAACTAAGTGTAAGGCTGAATCGGTGGTGGAGACAGCTGTGGTGTTATGAAGAATAAGAGTCAGATTGTCAAATTATTAAAAAATGGTCTATGAATAAATGTCTTAATACCTAGAAACAGGTTATCTGTCTTTCAAATACAGGTTGAGCTCTCCTGTAGAAGGTCAAAAGGTTCAAAGAGTGTGTCACCTCACTCTAAAGCATTGGATTGCATCTAATAAGAATGAATTCAATAGGGATAAAGTCTTACATTTAGGTAAATGGAAGTGGCTAGAGAATAATTAAGAAACCCACCAAGAACACTATATTTTGGCACTAGAACATTACAACCACCCCTTCTCACTTCACACACACTAAGACATCACAGTAATCATAGTTTGTTTTTCACATAGAAGGGTCTTTGTTCATAATTTAATAAAATCAGAAAAAAAAAGTTTAAAAGGGTACATGACTTATTAATTACATAGAGATTTAGCTTCCTTAAATATATAAATATATAAAGCTTCCCTGAAGAGGGAAAGTAGTAATTAAACATTCATATTGTCATTCTTATTAAACAAGGTATAAAGTATGCCTATTTAAGCAATGAATTTTTTTTCCATCATTGTAAAGATTCCATAAGAAGAATCTGTTAGCAACCTCTGGATCTTTTCATTTATAAACACTATTTAGAACCAAAAAGAAAACACCTGAATGTTCAAATGACTCAGTTACTCCTAGTAGAATAATGGGAGAAAAAATTAAAATTGAATGGTGCTTATCAAATCACTACATACTTTTTCTTAGTTGCAGGAGGCATTACTTTGTTGAACTGCAAATTAAATAAGCTGGAACCCCTTCCCATTTTAACTAAAAACATGTTGGACTTAGAACCAGATAAGTGGGAACTTGTCCTAGGAGATATGTTTTATGATGAAGACCTTTCAGATAGTCTTCTTCAGTGGTTGAGGAAATGCATTTTGACACATGGAACAAAAGTGCTGATTGCTGATCCTGGGAGACCACAATTCTGTGGACACAGAATTCAGTCATTTACAGAAGGTACCAACATACTCCCCTTCAGAGCTCACTGAGGGAAACAATAATCTGTCTGGAATTTACAACTCTGAATTTACTTTCCAAAGGGACACAGACACAGAGATACACATATACACTGAATCTTACATTTATATGCAATTGTTACAGTTAGCAATTTGTGAATCATATTTTTTTAAAAAGTCATTTTAAAGGCCTGTGAGTATTATTTTTTTCCTTTTTCATATACTTGCATTTCCATTCATGGCAGTTATATAATTGTTGTTTCCTGATTGTTAGTATCATTTTGAAATGAAAAATTATACCAATATATTGAAGTTTTCAGTGCTTTTAAAAATCACTTATTGGTATTTTTCATTTTCATATTACATTTTCCATTATGTTCTCCCTTATCCCCTTCTAGGGAAAAAACAAAAACAAAACAAAAAAAACGGTTCTCCTTTTTCAGCTTACTCTTGTAAAACCCTTCTTTTTCTTTTCATAACTCTTTACAGTCTGGTT
The DNA here is from genome assembly GCF_048593235.1 of Sminthopsis crassicaudata. Classification (NCBI taxonomy): domain Eukaryota; kingdom Metazoa; phylum Chordata; class Mammalia; order Dasyuromorphia; family Dasyuridae; genus Sminthopsis; species Sminthopsis crassicaudata. Next base: position 239,242,482 of record NC_133621.1, on the reverse strand, counting down.
TTCGATTTTTTTCAACTGAAACTGCTCTCTCCTAAGTTGGTAAAGATCTAAGGATAAATTTAATGGTCTTTTCTCAGTCTTCATCCTTCCCAACAGGAAAGCTGCTTCCTACAGGCTTGGACATTATTGATAATCCTTGTCCCTTTGATGCTTTCTTTTAGGATTTTGTTGATACGGCTCACTTCTGGTTCTTCCCTTCTCTGACCACTTCTTAGTCTCCTTTGCTAAATCTGCATTGAGATAAAAAATATACCATGTATATTCCACAGGATTTCATCCTGGTCCTTTTTCTTTTCTTCCTCTATCTAGTGGTTTATTTGGTTATTTTGTTAGTTGCCATGGATTCAGTTATTGTTATGGGCCTAGTTTAACACTGATTTAATCCTACAACAAATAATGATTTCCTAGTGATATAATGATTGGTGTACACTCAGTGTGGGACATATAAGGAGGAGCTCTCAGGGCCAAAAGGAGAAGCCCACTAGAAGCTCTTGGAGCCTCAGCCAGGATTCAGTCAAGCAGATTCAGAAGCCAGAGAAGGCAATCCGGCAGAACTAAGGAAAACAGAGGTGGCAGGCTGTCCAGTGGAGAACACTGAAACCAAGATCTGGAAAGCCTCCAGAAAACTAGCTGAGCCTCAAGTGAAGGAGACAAGACTTTGAAGGAGACAATAGAGGATTTAGACTTTAATTCCTGGCTGCACTTGTGATTACACTGAACTGAAAGGAAGGCTGCCTCCTTCAAGAAACCTGCTCCCAGAGAAGATTATATTTTAGAGAAGAATATTACAAGTTAACGTCTCTATGCTGATATTCCCAAATATATTTATACAGTTCTAACCTCTCTGTTTACCTCTAGTTTTCTATTTCCAACTGGTTGTCCTCTTAACATCTTAAATTCAAGATGTCCAAAATTGAACTCATTATCTTTCCTGTTGGGTTGGGATCAACCCATAGAAAATAATTCTTTTTTTTTTTTTCTGAGGCTGGGGTTAAGTGACTTGCCCAGGGTCATACAGCTAGGAAGTGTAAAGTGTCTGAGACCAGATTTGAACTAGAAAATAATTCTTAAAGTAATAAAGTATTTATTAAAAAGAGGAAAATTTAGGATTTCCAAGGCATTTACATATAGGTTGTTCTTTAAAGATATTATTATTAAATTAAATTAACATTATTATTAAAGATAATATATTAGAGTGCAACAAGAAAATGGTATTTACACATATATATTGTCTCTAGGTTATATTGTAACATATGTAAAATGTATGGGATTGCCTGTCATCAAGGGGAGGGAGTAGAGAGAAGGAGGGGATAATTTGGAAAAATGAATACAAGGGATAATATTATTTTAAAAAATTACTCATGCATATATACTGTGAAAAAAATTATAAATAAAAAAAAGATAATATATTAGAAGCTACAAATTTTATTTGGGCTATGGCAATTCTTTGTACCACATCTACTAAATTAGCCTAATCAGATATTATATTTACATCTGAATAATAACTAAGAGCTAGAATGATTGCATTCAATTCATTTTGCTGAGTGAACTGAAAAGAAGTTCTGACTCCTCTCTTTACAATTAAGTCATGAGAAAATACAGCACAAATGTTATGTTTCAATGCATCTATAAAGATAATTGGTCCTTTAAGAGGAACCTTAAAAATCTTTTCTTCAAAAATCCATTGCCAATTATGTAATAACTGGATTATCTTCAATGAAGACCCATGTGCAAAGTTGAAGATGTGGCCAATAAATTTTTCCACTCTGGGATAGTTTCACAAAACACATCAATTTGTGCATTGGTACAAAAGGTTTATATTTTGTCAGGTCTTATCCCAGATAATTGTATTACTCTCTTAATGGCCTTTAATAAAATTCTAGCCAGCAACACTGGGTAAGGAGTAAAGCTTTGTTCTGGCTGTGCTGGGAGGTTCACCCACTCCATCACACTGTCTCCTTGATGAAGGACTGCTGTGGGTGCCTCTTTTGTAGCAAAAACTGATATTTCCTAGGGTTTTTGAGTGACTCTTCCAACAACATTGCATAAAGCCAGTTCAACTTCTTTCAAAGCCTCTTGAGGTTCTTTTGTAAGCTGACGTGGTGAGTTTAAAGCACTGTCTCCCCTCAAAATGTCATATAGTCATATACTGGATGTAACAACATGATTTTTGGAAATGCTTTTCTTACAGGAGTAAGAGCAGCAACCACATACATTTGACACATGGTAGGGCTATTTTTCATTCCCTGTGGCAAAACTGTCCATTCAAATCTTTTATATAGCAAAGCTAAATTAATGCTGGGCATTTGCCTGAAAAGGCAATTTTTTTCATGTCCTCCTTATCTAGAGGGCTAGAACAGAAACACTCCTTAATCTAAAGAGGCTACTCCAGGCAATTGAGTAGGAGATGGAAGCCCAAGCTGAAGAGCTCCCACTGTCTCCATCTGTTCTTTTACTTTTCTCAAATCAGTACATCCTCCATTCTCCAAATTTCTTTTTTATAGCAAATACAGGGGAATTCCAAGGACTTAGAAAAGCTTGTAAATGTCCTTGGTCAAGTTGCTCCTGCACTATATCTAATAAGGCCTGAATTTTTTCAGTTTGTAACATGTTTCTTCCCCACAGATTGATGAGGATTTTTTCAATTACAAAAGAAATAAAAACTCCTGTCTTATCTTCATATTCCCATCTCAAAGGGGTAGCACTAATTCCAGCTACTGTTGACCCTTTTATGCCAGACATATAGGTGTTTGCTATAATCTTTGGCCAATGACAAGGCCAACTGGCACCTCTAATGACTGTATGATCTGCACTTGTGTCTATCAACCCTTTCAATGGTATTCCATTCACATAGATAATGAACATAGGATGTTCAGTTCTAACAGCTGCAGTCCATACTATTCTTGGACTCTGTTGCCAGGAATCAGAATCTGAATAAATATCACCAAATTGTATTTCAGGAGTGTGAATCAATAAACCTGATGCTACTTCTCCTCCTGGGTCATAGATCACACATTGTCTACCTATATTAGTGACTGGAACAATAGCTACACATTTCTCAGTTTCCCATATCAGTATGTGGAGAGACACTGTCTTGTTAAGTACTCTCAGGGAGTGAAATGGTCAAGCTAATTGTGTGTGAAAACAAAAGATCTGGAAGCTGAACTAAGACAAGTTTCAGCTCTCCAGGGGATCTCTCAGTAATCCCAGTGGCAATCCCCTTCCCCCACAGGCTTACTTAAAGACTGATCAGGTTGGAGTGCTACATTTTCAAAGACGCTATGGATGTAACTGCTATCAAGCTCCATGTGCTCTTTGCCCGGGGCCCTGAAGCTGACCCTCACCTCTTGTAATGAGGACATATGGGATGGGGAAAATTACTTTGTGGGTGGTACTGATGATATCATCACTCCTCCTGCTCTTACTCCTCCTCTTCCTGCCCACAAAGGCGGAGTTGAGGTAGGAGGGTCAAGAAATAGGGCACTATCCTAAGGGCACATGGTCAACTATAGGTAGAATTGAAACAGAAACATTTGCTTTTCTCTAATCAATAATAATTTAGAGCACCTTTTCATATGACTAGAAATAGTTTCAATTTCATTATCTGAAAAGTGTCTGTTCACATCCTTTGACCATTTATCAATTGGAGAATGGCTTGATTTCTTATAAATTAGAGTCAATTCTCTATATATTTTGGAAATGAGGCCTTTATCAGAACCTTTAACTGTAAAAATGTTTTCCCAGTTTATTGCTTCCCTTCTAATCTTGTCTGCATTAGTTTTGTTTATATAAAAAGCTTTTTAACTTGATATAATCAAAATTTTCTATTTATGTGATCAACAAATCTAGTTCTTCTTTGGTCACAAATTCCTTCTTCCTCCACAAGTCTGAAAGGTAACTTATCTCCTATGTTCTTCTAATTTATTTGTAATCTCATTCTTTATGCCTAAATCATGAACCCATTTTGATCTTATCTTGGTGTATAGTATGTAACCTTTTCATCAGTCCTTCCTCAAGTCTGTCTTCACTCCAGTTCATTCTCTACTTAGTGATAAAACTTATCTTCCTGAAGGGTATATCAAGTCTCCTCCCCTACAAACTCCACTGGCACCTTATCCCTTTTAGGATAAAATGTAAAATCCTCTGTTTAGTTTTTGAAGCTCTTATTATTATACTATACTCTTCCCATTCTTAACACTCCATCTTTTAGTTTTGGTCATTTTTCTCTGTCTGTCTTTCATGCCTTTCATACTTTCCTTCCTCATCTTTGATTCCTGACTTTGCTCAAGTTTCAGTTAAAATCCCACTTTCTACAGATGGGATTTCTTTTTTAAAAAATTATTATTCAATTGTATTTTATTTTTTAATTACTTGTAGAGATAGTTTTCAATATTCATTTTTATAAGATTTTGAGCTCCAAACTTTTTTCCCTTTTTTCCTTCCTCCCTTTTCTCCATTCAGCAAGCAATCTGATAAGAGATTATACATATATAATCATTTTAAACATATTTCCATATTATTCATATTGTGAAAGAGAAATCAGAACAAAAAGGAAAAGCCATGAGAAAGTTGAACAATAAAAGTTGAAAATAATGTTTTTCCCTTTTGTTCTGGTTCTACTTACTTCATTCAGCACCAAGTCATGTAAGTCTTTGCAGACTTTTCTGAAATCAGCCTGCTCATCATTTCTTATAATAATATTCCATTGCATTATATATCATAATTTATTTAACCATTCCTGTAGGGGTCCAGATAGGAAACTCGCATAGCACAATCAGGATGTAAAGACACCTTAATGTCTGAGACACTAGGATGTGGTTTCTATGAACAGTGTGGACCACCTCCTGAACGGAAGCTCTGGTTGCATTGAGATGTAATCATCCATGGGAGATGTCTCCTCTTATGGGCTGTGCATGTGAACCAATATATAACTTTATACCAGCAGTGGGGACCAGGAAGTAGGTGGAGTTCAACCGGAGTCAGTAGGAGGTCAACAATAGTGAAGGAGGGGCAGGATGTGAACTTGTGGAATAAAGATCTAGAGATTGCGAGCCGTAGTCTTTGGGTGCTCTGTTGGATGTGAGAATGACCACTCAGAGAAGTGGTGACCAGAGATCTCTGAAGACCTCTGATTGGGGTAAGATTGGTAAAGAACCAGTGTGAGACAGTGGCCAGGGATTCTCTGAAGGCCTGAGAACTAGGCAAGACTAATAGCTAGTAATGTCTGGGTGGGAGGTTACAAGTGGCAGCTCAATGTGGGGCAGCACTTTTAAGGTTATTAGACCCGGTAAACGGGAAGGTCCAGCAGCCTTGTCTAAGAGATGAGAAGTCAGCAAGGTGTTATGGATCTTGGTTTACCCATGATCATGCCTGAGGACACAGTTGTGCTTGCAGCTCAAGTAAAGAAGTTAAAGAGCCTGACTGACGATTCTCTAGCAGAGAACACCTCCAATAAGGGGCAGGGAGCTTACTCCCGAGCTCCTGGGCATCTACTCACACTCCCATTTAAGTACAATTCAGCAAGAAAAATATCAAGAGATGATTGAAGTGATTGAGGGAATAAAGCAAAAAATATAAGAGTTACAGGTTGAATTAGAGAAAAAACCGAAAAAATCACATTACAGAAACTAGAACAAGAAATGCAAAAATAACAGGTTGGATTAGAGAAAAGACGAAAAGTCAAGTTACAGCAGTTAGAACAGAAAGAACAAGAGCTCAGCCTACTGGCTGAGGCAGAGAAGGAAAAAAAAAAAAAAAGCTGTATTGCAGTTTAAAAATGGAAGAACCAAGTGAATACAATGGCTTAAAGAATCCCACAAGTTTTAAAACTAGGGAAGATTTTAACTTGAACAGCCAAACTAGGAAATAATCAGGAAAAAAGCAAGCATAGAGTTGGTAACCATAACCCCAGAGACAGCATAGCACCTGGGACATAAAGAAATCATTTTTAGGGTTTTACTAATTTATCTCTTTGCTACAGCTCTAGGAGATCTGCAGAGCTTAGCCACTTGGGAGACAAAAGGGCTAAGTATTTCACTTGAGAGAAGGGGTTTGGTCCTTTTCACATGCAAAGCTTGTTTCCCTTCCAATTCCGCTTACCACAGAGCATGCGCCTTTAGAGTATTTACCATTTCCTCGCCCTTCGCCCTCAACTCAGCCTTCATGGGCGGGAAAAGGTGGAGGAGAGGGAGGGGTGATGATATCATCAGCACCGCCCACAAAACCGTTCTGCCAGCCCCCTATGTTTTCATTACAAGAGGCTGGGCTAGGCTTTAGAGCCTCAGGCAAGAAACACTTAAGGTTGTTGGATGTCAGCAATTGTTATTATGCCCAGTGTCTTTAGGAGCTCTGTACTCCAACTGCAGTTTGCTGAAAAACAACCTGATCAGTCTTTAAGCAAGCCTGTGGGGGAAGGGGATTGCAGTTAGGGAGAGTGAAGCTGTCCACTGGGACTACTGGAGTCTCCTGAAGAGATGAAATTTGTGTAACACATGTCATCAAGGGGAGGGAGTAGAAGGAGGGAGGGGACAATTTGGAAAAATGAATACAAGGGATAATGTTATAAAAAAAAAATTACTCATGCATATATACTGTCAAAAAAATTTATAAATAAAATTAAAAAAAAAAAAAAGAGATGAAATTTGTCTTCCTTCAGTTTAGCTTGACCATTTCACTCCCTGAGAGTGCTTACAAGACAGTGTCTATCCACATACTGATATGGGAAACTGAGAAATGTGTAGCTATTGTTCCAGTCACTAATATAGGTAGACAATGTGTGATCTATGACCCAGGAGGAGAAGTAGCATCAGGTTTATTGATTCACACTCCTGAAATGCAATTTGGTGATATTTATTCAGATTCTGATTCCTGGCAACAGAGTCCAAGAATAGTATGGACTGCAGCGGTTAGAACTGAACATCCTATGTTCATTATCTATGTGAATGGAATACCATTGAAAGGGTTAATAGACACAAGTGCAGATCATACAGTCATTAGAGGTGCCAGATGGCCTTGTCATTGGCCAAAGGTTATAGCAAACACCTATATGTCTGGCATAAAAGGGTCAACAGTAGCTGGAATTAGTGAGATGGAAATTTGAAGGTAAGACAGGAGTTTTTATTTCTTTTGTAGTTGAAAAAATCCCCATCAATTTGTGGGGAAGAAACATGTTACAAACTGAAAAAATTCAGGCCTTATTAGATATAGTACAGGAGGAACCTGACCAAGAACATTTACAAGCTTTTCTAAGTCCTCGAGATCCCTCTGTATTTGCTATAAAAAAAGAAATTTGGGAAATGGAGGATGTACTGATTTGAGAAAAGTAAAAGAACAGATGGAGACAGTGGGAGCTCTTCAGCTTAGGTTTCCATCTCCTACTCAATTGCCTAGGGAATGGCTTTTTAGGATTAAGGATTATTTCTATTCTATCTCCCTAGATAAGGAGGATATGAAAAGATTTGCCTTTGGATTTGAATAGACAATTTTGCCACAAAGAATGAAAAATAGCCCTACCATGTGTCAAATGTAAGTGGCTGCTGCTCTTACTCCTGTAAGAAAAGCATTTCCAAAAATTATGTTGTTACATCCATTATGTGACTATATGACATTTTGAGGGGAGACAGTGCTTTAAACTCACCACGCCAGCTTACAAAGAGGTTTTGAGAGAAGTTGAACTGGCTTTATCCAATGTGGTTGAAAGAGTCACTCAAAAACCCTTGGAAATATCAGTTTTTGCTACACAAGAGGCACCCACATCAGTCCTTCATCAAGGAGACAATGTGATAGAGTGGGTGAACCTCCCAGCACAACTAGGACGAAGCCTTACTCCTTACCCAGTGCTTATGGCTAGAATCTTATTAAAGGCCATTAAGCTAGCAGTACAATTATCTGGGATAAGACCTGACAAGATATACAGTTTTATCCCAATGCACAAATTAATATATGCTGTGAAACCATCCCATAGTGGCAAATTTTGTTGGCCACAGCTTCAAACATTAAAGATAATCTGGTTATTACAAAATTGGCAATGGATTTTTTATGTAAATAAAATTTTAAAAATCTGATTTGACTTATTCAGTAGATATGGTACAAAGAATTACCACAGGCCAAATAAAATTTGTAGCTTCTAATATATATCAGTTTTATAAAGAACTTCGAGAGCAAGTGAGAGTAAGTGAGGTAAGTATATCTTGCATGTCCACTTTCATAGAGGACTTTCAGGTCCTACTTTTTATCATCAGGCTGCTGAGCTTTATATTTGCAATTTGGGATAACAAAAGAGGAAGCTAGGAGCATAGTAAAAGCTTGTACAGTTTGTCTTCCTTTCCATGCTCCTACACTCCCTCCAGAGAAAAACCCTTGTAGTTTGAGATCCAATGCTTTATGGCAAATGGATATCTTCCACAGGTCATGTTAAGAAGCAGAGCATGCATGTAATCATGAATATACATTCTCAGTTCCTTATGGCTTCACTCCAATCTGGGGAAGCAGTTAGCCATGTGATCAACCATCTTTATCACTGTTTTTTCATTCTAGAAATCCCACATGTACTTAAGACAGATAATGGATTGGCTTATACATCTTCTGCTTTAGGTCATTCTGCCTTGAATTTGTCATCGCCCATTCCATTGGCATCCCATATAATCCTACCGGCCAAGCCATTATTGGACAGGCTATTTGTACCTTCAAGATGCTCCTGTCTAAATAAGGGAAGGGAGTGTTGGGATTTGCATGACTGTTTACACGACTCAATAGGCTTGTTTAGATGTGCCAATACATACATGTAATTGCCTGCAATTTTCATGTTCTTTGGATTTTACCCCAGCAATGCGCTTCTGGCATACACAGAAATCACGGCTAACTAACAGATTGGCTGACAAGGACACGAGCCCTCTCTCCACTGTGATGTGGAAGGGCTTAGATGGCATCTGGAAAGGCCCAGATTGGGTCAAGGTTTGGGGTCCCAGATATGCTCTTGTCATTCCAGATGCAAATCCGACAGCAGAGACATGGATCCCAACCTCATGGATAGTAATGGATCCCAGGATCTGGAGAACCAAAAAGAGAAGGCCCAGACCACGAAGGCATCGTCACTGCCGCTGGTCCAGAAGGATCAGCCAGAGGTCAGCAGCCCTTCAGGTGTTGATGGCAGCCATGTTCCTCCTGACCATTGCAGCAGGTGCAACACCAGAGCAGCTGAATTGGACTGCCCTGGTTGATGTACATAAAACACCTAGAGATTGTCAGAACTGGGCAATGAGCTTGTGTGCTTCTCCCATGGTTATCCAATTCATATAGTGGTCTAGGGAGAAGCTTCGCCCTGTTTTCCACTTGTAGGCAAAGCCTCTAAATTAGTGGGTGAAAAACCAACACACCCACCTGTTAGTGAGGCGGTGCTACAGGAATGACTTTCCTTGTATACACCTTCCTCTGTGCCTTTCTTTACTAGATACCAAAGGGTGTATGCAATTGAAACCACAGACTTATGACATCCTACCTCACTGAACATGACTTTCGTGAGTGGGTTGAACACCATGTTATCCTTTCTTGATTTGGGCCCCTGTTGGGCCTGTTTCTTACTGTTTTACTTTTGTTTGCCTTTTTCTGTTTTATACAGTCTGTAATTTCATTAAGTGAGCTATTGTCGATGTTAAAATTAGCTGGATGTGATGAGCCGTACTGCTATACAAGAGAAGGGAATTGTAAGGGTCCAGAGAGGAAACTCCCACAGTGCAATCAGGAAGTAAAGCGACCTTAATGTCTGAGACACCTGGATGTGGTTTCAGTGAACATTGTGGACCGCCTCCTGAGCAGAAGCTCTGGTTGCAATGAAATCAAATCAACTTGAGAGATGTCTCCTTTTATTGGCTGTGCATGTTGACTTCATAGACCATATGTAAGTAGGGGGGACCAGGAAGTAGGTGGAGTTCAAAAGGAGTGAGTGGGAGGTCAGTGAGTGCAGGAGGGGCAGGATGTGAACACGTGGAATAAAGCTTGTGAGCCGCAGTCTTTGGGTGCTCTGTTGTTTGTGAGAACCCCTGCTCAGAGAGGTGGTGGCCGGACATCTCTGAAGATCTCTGAAGGTAAAGAAGGTGTGAGACAGTGGCCAGAGATTTTCTGAAGGTCTGGGAACTAGGCAAGACTAATAATTAGTAATCTCTGGGTGGGAGGTTACAAAACCAATTGATGGGCATCTCCTCAATTTCCAATTCCTTGCTACCACAAAAAGCTGTTACAAATGTTTTTGCACATATGGGTCCTTTCCCTTTTTTTGTGTAGGTGGGATTTCTTAATCCCTCAGTATATTTCCTCTGTTCATTATTTCCAGGTTTTTTTTGTGTTTTTTTTTTACTTATTATTTTATTTATTTATTTTTTTAATTTTAATTTTATTTTATAATTATAACTTTTTTTTTTGACAGTACATATGCATGGGTAATTTTTTACAACATTATCCCTTGCACTTACTTCTATTCAGATTTTTTCCCTTCCTCCCCCAACCCTCTCCCCCAGATGGCAAGCAGTCTTATATATGTTAAATATATTACAGTATATTCTAGATACAATATATGTGTGTAGAACCGAATTTTTTGTTGTACAGGAAGAATTGGATTCAGAAAGTAAAAATAACAGTTTACATTAATTTCCCAGTGTTCCTTTTCTGGATGTAGCTGGGTCTGTCCATCATTAATCAATTGGAATTGGATTAGCTCTTCTCTATGTTGAAGAAATCCACTTCCATCAGCATACATCCTCGTACAGTATCATTGTTGAAGTGTATAATGATCTTCTGGTTCTGCTTGTTTCACTCAGCATCAGTTGATGTAAGTCTCTCCAAGCCTCTCTGTATTTCTCCTGTTGGTCATTTCTTATAGAACAATAATATTCCATAACATTCATATACCATAATTTACCCAACCATTCTCCAATTGATGGACATCCATTCATCTTCCAGCTTCTAGCCACTATGAAAAGGGCTGCCACAAACATTTTGGCACATACAGGTCCCTTTCCCTTCTTTAGTAGTTCCTTGGGGTATAAGCCCAGTAGTAGTATGGCTGGGTCAAAGGGTATGCATATTTTGATAACTTTTTGGGCATAATTCCAGATTGCTCTCCAGAATGGTTGGATTCTTTCACAACTCCACCAACAATGCATCAGTGTCCCAGTTTTCCCACAGCCCCTCCAACATTCATCGTTATTTGTTCCTGTCATCTTAGCCAATCTGACAGGTGTGTAATGATACCTCAGAGTTGTCTTAATTTGCATTTCTCTGATCAATAGTGATTTGGAACACTCTTTCATATGAGTGGAAATAGTTTTAATTTCATCATCTGAAAATTGTCTGTTCATATCCTTTGACCATTTATCAATTGGAGAATGGCTTGATTTCTTATAAATTAAAGTCAATTCTCTGTATATTTTGGAGATGAGGCCTTTATCAGAACCTTTAACTGTAAAAATTTTTTCCCAATTTGTTACTTCCCTTCTAATCTTGTTTGCATTAGTTTTGTTTGTGCAGAAACTTTTTAATTTGGTGTAATCAAAATGTTCTATTTTGTGATCAATAATGGTCTCTAGTTCTCCCTTGGACACAAACTCTTTCCTCCTCCACAAGTCTGAGAGGTAAACCATCCCATGTTCCTCCAATTTATTTATGATTTCGTTCTTTATGCCTAAATCTTGGACCCATTTTGATCTAATCTTAGTATGTGGTGTTAAATGTGGGTCCATGCCTAGTTTCTGCCATACTAATTTCCAGTTTTCCCAGCAGTTTTTGTCAAATAATGAATTCTTATCCCAAAATTTGGGATCTTTGGGTTTGTCAAAGATTAGATTGCTATTTTTATTCACTATTTTGCCCTGTGAACCTAACCTATGCCACTGATCAACTAGTCTATTTCTTAGCCAATACCAAATGGTTTTGGTGAATGCTGCTATATAATATAGCTTTAGATCAGGTACACTTAGACCACCTTCCTCTGACTTTTTTTTTCATTAGTTCCCTTGCAATTCTCGACCTTTTATTCTTCCATATGAATTTTGTTATTTTTTCTAGGTCATTAAAATAGTTTCTTGGGAGTCTGATTGGTATAGCACTAAATAAATAGATTAGTTTGGGGAGTATTGTCATCTTTATTATATTCGCTCGGCCTATCCAAGAACACTGAATGTCTTTCCAATTATTTAAATCTGACTTTATTTTTGTGGCAATTGTTTTGTAATTTTGCTCATATAATTCCTGACTCTCCTTTGGTAGATATATTCCCAAATATTTTATACTATCGACTGTTATTTTGAATGGAATTTCTCTTTGTATCTCTTGCTGTTGGATTGTGTTGGTAATGTATAAAAATCCTGAGGATTTATGTGGATTTATTTTGTATCCTGCGACTTTGCTAAAATTCTGAATTATTTCTAATAGCTTTTTAGCAGAGTCTTTGGGGTTCTCTAAGTATACCATCATGTCATCTGCGAAAAGTGATAATTTGATTTCCTCATTTCCTACTCTAATTCCTTGAATCTCTTGAAAGCTCTTATTGCCGAGGCTAGAGTTTCTAGTACTATATTGAATAGTAATGGTGATAGTGGGCAACCTTGTTTCACTCCTGATCTTACAGGGAAAGGTTCTAGTTTATCACCATTACATATGATGTTTACTGAAGGTTTTAAATATATGCTCATTATTTTAAGGAATAGTCCATTTATTCCTATACTCTCAAGCGTTTTTAGTAGGAATGGAGGTTGGATTTTATCAAATGCCTTTTCTGCATCTATTGAGATGATCATATGGTTTTTATTAATTTGATTATTAATATGGTCAATTATACTAATAGTTTTCCTAATATTAAACCAGCCCTGCATTCCTGGTATAAATCCCACTTGGTCATAGTGTATTATCCTGGGGATGATTTTCTGAAGTCTATTTGCTAATATCTTATTTAAGATTTTAGCATCAATGTTCATTAAGGAAATTGGTCTATAGTTTTCTTTCTCAGTTTTCGATCTACCTGGTTTAGGTATCACTGCCATGTCTGTGTCATAGAAGGAATTTGGTAGGACTCCTTCAATCCCTATTTTTTCAAATAGTTTGCATAGCATTGGAGTTAGTTGTTCTTTAAATGTTTGGTAGAATTCACCTGTAAATCCATCTGGTCCTGGGGACTTTTTCTTAGGAAGTTGGTTAATAGCTTGGTCTATTTCTTTTTCTGAGATGGGACTATTTAGACTACTTACTTCCTCTGTTAATCTGGGCAAGCTATATTTTTGAAGGTATTCTTCCATTTCATTTAAGTTATCAAATTTATCGGCATAAAGTTGAGCAAAGTAGCTCCTAACTATTGTTCTAATTTCCTCTTCATTAGTGGTGAGTTCACCCTTTTCATTTTCAAGACTATCAATTTGCTTTTTCTCTTTCCTTTTTTTAATCAGGTTTACTAAGGGTTTGTCTATTTTGTTGGTTTTTTCATAAAACCAACTCTTAGTTTTATTAATTAATTCAATAGTTTTTTTACTTTCAATTTTATTAATCTCACCTTTTATTTTTTGAATTTCAAGTTTTGTGTTTGTCTGGGGTTTTTTAATTTGTTCCTTTTCTAGCAATTTTAGTTGTAAGCCCAATTCGTTGGCCCTCTCTTTCTCTATTTTATGCAAGTAGGCCTGTAGAGATATAAAACTTCCCCTTATTACTGCTTTGGCTGTATCCCACACATTTTGGTATGATGTCTCATTATTGTCATTTTCTTGGGTGAAGTTATTAATTATGTCTATGATTTGCTGTTTTACCCAATCATTCTTTAGTATAAGATTACTTAGTTTCCAATTATTTTTTGGTCTATTTTCCCCTGGCTTTTTATTAAATGTTATTTTGATTGCATTATGGTCTGAAAAGGATGCATTTACTATTTCTAACTTACTGCATTTGATTTTGAGGTTTTTATGCCCTAGTATATGATCAATTTTTGTATATGTTCCATGAACTGCTGAGAAGAAAGTATATTCCTTTCTGTCTCCATTTAGCTTTCGCCAAAGATCCATCATATCAAACTTTTCTAGTATTCTATTTACCTCTTTGACTTCTTTCTTATTTATTTTGTGGTTTGATTTATCTAATTTTGAGAGTGCAAGGTTGAGATCTCCCGCTATTATAGTTTTGCTATCTAATTCCTCTTGCAGCTCTCTTAATTTCTCTTTTAAGAATTTAGATGCTGCACCACTTGGTGCATATATGTTTAATATTGATACTGCTTCATTATTGATGCTGCCCTTTAGCAGGATATAATGCCCTTCCTTATCTCTTTTAATTAGATCAATTTTTGTTTTTGCTTGATCTGAGATGAGGATGGCTACTCCTGCTTTTTTGGTTTTGCCTGAGGCATAATAGATTCTGCTCCACCCTTTTACTTTTAGTTTGAATGTCTCACCCAGTTTTAGGTGTGTTTCCTGTAAACAACATATAGTAGGATTCTGACTTTTAATCCAGTCTGCTAACTGCTTCCTCTTTATGAGGCAGTTTGCCCCATTCACATTTATGGTTAGAAGGACTAATTCTATATTGCTTGACATCCTATTAACCCATGCTTATGCTTTTCCCCTTTCCTTCCCTTTTACCCTCCTATCCAGTATTAAACTGGTGAACACCACTTGCTTTTCACAGCCCTCCCTTTTTAGGATCCCTCCCCCACCTTAAAGATCCTCCCCTTATTTTACCCCTTTTCCTCGAAATTACTGTATTCCCTCCCCTTAGTTTACTCCTTCCCTTTCACTTTTCAATGAAGTGGAAGAAGTTTCACCATAAATCGAATATGTCTATCGATACACACTATGTTCATCTCTCTCCTTTCTTTCTCTCAGATATAATAGGTTACCTTTGCCTCTTCATGAGATGTAGTACCACCAGTTTACACTTATTTACGATATAATCTCCTTTCCACCTCTAGTTTCTAAGACAAATTGTACATATGTTCTTTACATATTTTTTTGACAGAAGTATAGTTCTCAAGATTTCTTTTTACCTTTTTAGAAATCTCTTGAGTTCTGTATTTGAAGATCAAACCTTTTATGTAGGTCTGGTTTTTTCATCAAAAATAGATGGAATTCATTTATTTCGTTAAATGTCCATCTTCTTCCCTGGAAAACGATGCTCATTTTTGCTGGGTAAGTTATTCTTGGCTGCATACCAAGTTCCTTAGCCTTTCGGAATATCATGTTCCAGGCCCTGCGTTCTTTTAATGTGGACGCTGCTAGATCCTGGGTTATCCTTATTGTGGATCCTCCATATCTGAATTGTTTTTTTCTAGCAGCTTCCAATATCTTTTCCTTTGTCTGATGGTTCTTGAACTTGGCCACTATATTTCTTGGCGTTTTGATTTTAGGGTCCCTTTCAGTAGGTGATTGATGAATTTTTTCAATGTCTATTTTACCCTCTGTTTCCAGAATGTCTGGGCAGTTCTCTTTGATAATTTCCTCGAAAATGGTGTCCAAGCTCTTTTTTTCCTCCCATTTTTCAGGGAGTCCGATTATTCTCAAATTGTCTCTCCTGGATCTTTTTTCCAGGTCTGTTGTCTTTCTGGTAAGGTACTTGACATTCTTTTCAATTGTTTCATTTCTCTGGTTTTGCTTGACTACCTCTTGGTTTCTCCTTGAGTCATTCATTTCTACTTGTTCCAGTCTAATTTTCAATGATGTATTTTCTTCACTCACTTTTTTTATATCTCTTTGTAATTGTCCAATTGAGTTTTTATCTTCTATGGAATTTTTTTCCATTTTATCCATTTATCCATTATTTTTTAGAGAGCTGATTTCTTTTTCCAGCTCACTAATCCTGTTTTCCTTGGAGTTGTTTACCTTTTCCAGCTCACTAATCTTGTTTCTCAATGATTTGATTTCTTTATCCACTCTGTCTTTGAATGCATGGGATGACTTCTCCAGGCTCTCTTGCCAAGCTTCCCTTTCCTTTTCCCATTTCTCTTCCAGCTCTCTTGTGAGAGCCTTTTTGATTTCCTCTATGAGGTTCTTTTGTATTGAGGAGCAGCTTATATCCCTCCCAGGGGATACATCTGGGGACAGTCTGTTCCTAGTCTCCTCAGCATTTGAAGTCTGCTCCCTCTCCACACAGAAGCTGTCAATGGTTAGAGCCCTTTTGAATTTTTTGTTCATTTTGTCAGAGTAGGAATCAAAGAAAACAAACTGACAAGAGAAACAATTGGTCTGTTTTGCGGGGGATGGGGCTGGATGGTATTAATGGGCTTCCTCTACAGATTGGGGGTAGGGCAGCAGAGAGCCACTAACAGAACAGCAATGACTGTACTGAATCTGCGCTCTGAGGCTCCGAGAACGCACCAAGTCAGTCCAGGTGGGGGTTGGGGGTGGCCGGGCTCTGAGAGACGCTGGCTTTCTGGGGTTTTAATCTTCACCTCCGGTGTTTACATCCTCTCCACCGCTCCTGGCTTGCTGCCAAGATGGAGCATCCACACTGGGGCAAAAGCCCTTTCACAGAAACGGCAGAGATCACACCCCTCCCCCTCTGGTCTGAGCTGTGTGAGCTGCCTGTCTTGCTCTGGCTGCCTGCCCTCAGTCTGCGCCCAGTCTGATTGACCCTCCCCCGAGCAAACACAGACCTTTTCTGGCGACTTTCAAGGATGTCTTCTCTTGGTGATTATTTGTGGATTTCTTTCTGGGTCAAGCATTAAGTCAGAGGCTTGTCATGAAGTAAGTTCTGAGAGAAAACGAGGAGCTCAAGCAGCTGTCTGCCTCCACGCCGCCATCTTGGCCGGAAGTCTTTTTTTTTTTTTTTTTTTTAACACATAACTTGTTTGTTCAAGTTTGTGTTTTCATATTGTCTCCCTCATTAGACTGTGTTAGTTCCTTGATAGCAGAGCTTATTTTGTTTTGCTATATCTTTTTCTGTGTCATCAGTAATTAGCACAGTGCTAGCACATAGTAAGGGATTAAACAATATTTACTGATTTTTTATTTTTATTTAAACTCAGTTCAAATGCCACCTTCAATAGGGAGCCTTTTTAAAGAACTAGACAGCATTCAACTTAAAAGTTGAAGAGTCCAGAGTTCAAACAGAGCCAGAGATACTAGTTGTATTTTTTTGTTTTGCCTTTGGATCTTCACACGACACCTGGCACATAGTAGGCACTCAATAGTGTTTGCTTATGGATCATGATAAAATCTGCAACAAGAGAGTTCATACAATCATATTAACATATAACAGTGTTCCTGATGAGAAAGGAATATTGGAGGTGAAACGAATCATTTGAGTTGGCATCTTTAAAAAAAATGTTAAGTTTTGATGTTTCTGGTAGTAGGAAAAGCACTGCTGAGCAAGGGTCAATAATTCTTCATAGTGCTTTCCCTGCCCACAAAAGATCTGATTTTATTAACTATAAGGTACTTTTTATCTTCCAGCTTATAAAGGGAATTATAATTATTATATATATTGATATATGTGTAATGAATATACTAGTAATTTAGATTTTTTTGGAGTTACCATTTTCTCAGCAAATTCTGACTTGGAAGTTAAGAATGTCATAATCTAACTTAAAATTATCAATCAATTCTTGATATTACTCTTAGAATCACTACATTCTAATGCCTCTGTATGTTAAGTTAAATGAATCAAAGACTGCATTATCTGTTCCTGTCACAGAAAGAGCCCCACCAAGTAACAACCCTCAAGATTTGAAATAGTCATTTAAGAACTGTTCTTGGGGGCTTTGTAGGAAACCTCTCAGGCCCTGGAAATGACTGTGTTGTAATCTATCTTCATCCTCCCTTCCCACTTGTGATTTTTTATATATATATAAATTGTGCCTTTATTCCAGAAGAAGCAGCTCTCCTCAGGAGAACTTCAATTTTTGAAGATTGGTTCTCTACTCTGAAAGTAATTAATTAAACCACTACCTTGTTTCCCTGTCTCTGGGACTTTGTGTGACTCCAGCTATTCCTAGGTTATAGTCCTGTCCAGATTAACAACACTAACTATATAATTCTCTCAATTAAATACAAATTTTTTTTTCACGTTAAATATGTTAAAGTACAATATACATATATATATGGTATGCTGCTGCACAAGAAAAATCAGATTTAGAAAGAAGGTAAAAATAACCTGAAGAGGAAAACAAAAATGCAAACAGACAATAACAGAAAAAATGGAAATGCTATGTTGTGGTCCACACTCATTTCCTATACTTCTTTCACTGGGTGTAGCTGGATCATCTCACTGTTGAGGAGAGCCACGTCCATCAGAATTGATCATCATATAGTATTGTTGTTGAAGTATACAATGATCTCCTGGTTCTGCTCATTTCACTCAGCATCAGTTCATGTAAGTCTCTCCAGGCCTCTCTGAAATCATCCTGCAGATCATTTCTTACAGAACAATAATATTCCATAACATTCATAAATCACAATTTATTCAGCCATTCTCCAGTTGACAGGCATCCACTTAATTTCCAGTTTCTAGTCACTAAAAAAAGGGCTGCCACAAATATTTTTGCACATACAGATCCCTTTCCCTTCCTTAAGATCTCTTTGGGATATAAGCCCAGTAGTAACACTGCTGGATCAAAGTGTATGAACTTTTTGAGCATAGTTTCAAATTGCTCTCCAGAATGGTTGGATTCATTCACAATTTTACCAACAATGCATCAGTGTCCCAGTTTTCCTACATCCCCTCCAACATTCATCATTATTTGTTCCTGTCATCTTAGCCAATCTGACAGGTACGTAGTGTATCTCAGAGTTGTCTTAATTTGCATTTCTTTGATTAATAATGACTTGGAGCATCTTTTCATATGGTTAGAAATAGTTTCCATTTCTTCATCTGAAAATTGTTCATATCCTTTGACCATTCATCAATTGGAGAATGGTTTTATTTCTTATAATTTAGAGTCAATTCTCTATATACAAAATATTTTTTGAATTAATGAAAATGATCATTAACTTTCCTGGAAAATAAGAAACAAAACAGTAGAACTCAGACAAGTTTATGAAAAAAATTGTAAAACAAAACCCAAATATCTTGTATGTTCCTTTTAAAAAATACAGTATCTTGTAAATGACTTTAATTGCTTGGAAGTGATTATGCAAATTACCTAAAATAAAATGTAGACTTTGCTGTATATTTGGCATTAAATTTTATTGTGTTTTAACTTTCAGAACAATATCAGGCTCAAGAAAAAAACCAATTCTATCCCTTTTAAACATTTGTACAAAGACATTATTTTTGTAATAACAATGTCAACTAATAAGATTTATAAAGTAACCAGTGGTGACTATATAAAATAGCCAGAAATAATGCTGAATACAAATCTCTTCGATCAAAACATTTAAAACAACTTTGTTCCATACACTGCCATTCTCTCTACTCACCCTTCCCATCATCCCCAGTCTTTTATATTTTATGCTTAAATGAAACAGGAAAGATCTTGACATAGTACAGAAGTTTTACAGAAGAGAATTCCATAAAGTCTCCTCCTTAAGGAAAAATGCTTATCTAAACATGCACAAAGAAAGAGTCCCATTTTCAGATCATTGGGATAAATTAGTAGTTCATAATGCCCTTTCAATTCTTGAATAACTGAAAAAAAAAGATTTGTGATGACATTTGATCTAGATACTTCAATTTAAAGAAACATAAGGTTAACATTTTATTTGGAAACTGCATATTATCAGTATATAACCACATGGCTCCTTTTTCCTGAAAATAAAAAGTTCCTTTCTGAATGTGAGGAAGTAAAAAATAAAATTCAAAGTAACAGGAAATCACCCCTCAAACTTTTAAATTTTAGTTCTGTAGTTAAAACATAGTAAATTCAGTTTACCTTCCTTAGCTTAGTTTAGTGACTTCACTACTCATCTGTATTTATGGAGGGAAAAAAAAAAGGGTCATCATGAGTCATAATTTTAGAAACTTAAATTGTGGCATTGATGATACTGAAAAACAAGTCAACCCTAAAGTTCAAATTTCCTCTCAATGCATGGTGGCTTTTAATTTTTCTTTTCCTTCCTAGGTGGTTGTTTTTGGTAAATTATGTTTAGGAATCAAAATAGCAGTTCATCTATTTAATAGCGCTCAAATTCCTATAGGAATAAGTAGGTCATGGAAAGTCAATTACCACTGTTCCTGCATTTCCTCAGACATTAGTTTTGATGAAGGCTTACCTTCCTGTACTACAGGAAGGTAGTACTCTGGTAGTTGCTTCAAATGTTACAAATAGTAACATCAATTTTTTCCTAAAATATTCTTACAAAGCTTACAAAGCTCTACCTTAATTCTTTCCAAAAAAGGGTCTATAAAATGTCTTCCAATAAGACGACAAAACAAACAACAGGGCATTTTCTGCTTTCTACTAAACATGAAGCAGACCAGAAATCTTTGAGGCATCACTTTGTTCAATCTTTCTGAGTCTAATCATAATGATTTTATTTCAAGTATCCCCAATTTTTTTTTTTAACATCATCAGTTCTAAGAAAATAAACTGCAAATATTTGAGGAAGAAAGCCAAGAAAGACTGAATAAATCAAATCATAGGCTGGTGATAAAACCAAATTGATACCACACTTCTCTGCTGAATAATAGGTTAAATTCCCTATTACTAAAATGTTTGATTGCTGAAGGACCAATTCAAAAGAAAATGTTCAGGGTTTATGATCAGATTTGCTATTTAGCAGATGGGCCCTTAACCATCAAAAAGGTGGGAATAAGAAGAGATTTAATTAAACTATTTTCCTAGTGGTCATTCATCAATTATTTAGGAATGAAAGAGAAGCATCAGGGAAAATTGATCATTTTTAACCTGTACATATTTCACATGGGGTTTTACTGTGTAAAAAAATATAAAAACCCAAAGAATGAGAAAGGTCATAGTCACAACAGTAATACCTTTTAAAAAGTAGTGACTCCCTAAACAAAAATAAATGGCAACAATATTGTTTGTATTTTGGAAGAGTTTAGTTTTACCATTAAAGCAAAATTTAGTATATCCATAGATATAACTAGTCATTTTGTGACTGACAGTTTAAAAACCCCAATAAATCAATATGGCATGCTTAGAATAAAAATGGAAAGTCAATCTCCATAGTCATTTCCAGAAAAAAATTGCAAAATCATTGTAATTTTAATAAGCATCAATAAACAGTCCAGGTTACTTGTTTGATTTTGTTCGGGCCCACTAACCGCTCCAGGACTTCTCTGGAATGATCTATAAAAGAAAAATCACAATAAATAACCCATAGTAAATGAAGATACATGAAGATGATACAGAGTCTATTTCATGGCAGATTTGTTATTCTTTGGCATGGCTGTTTTCATATAGCCTTTTTAAATAAAACAGTCACAGACAAAACCAAAACTGTTGAACATTAAACAGTAATGATATTTTTCCTACTTTTAGTTTATTCATAATAATAAACTGAAGCAGAATTCTGTAGAATTTAACTTAAAGTATCCTACAGAAGTAAAATGAGAAACAAGTCTAAGCTCTAATTAGCGCACTGTAAGGAAAACATTGTCTTTTTGGTCCATGTAACATAACTCTGTTTCAAAGCCACAAAATATATGTCTAATCCTGGCCAATTTTCTTATAAATATCATAAGGTATAAGTGGAGTCAAATGAGAAAAAAATGACACTTAGAAAAATTCAGAGCTATCATATAGGCATCAGTTCTTGTGAAATAGCAAAATATTGCAACTAACTCAGTTAAAATGAAAAATCCAAGTCTCTTTTTCATATGCAAAACAATGAAGTGTTACTAGAAACTATACAAGATTTACATGACAGGTTAAATTTAGTTTCTACTGAAATATTTTGCATGAAGGAGGAAAAAAGTATATTCTTATATGTTATATAGTCCATTGATTATATTATCCTTGTCTGAACTGATCATGTGTATTTTTTAGTTATTGACTTAATTTTATATCAAGTTGAAATTTAAATAAATAATTTACTCTCACCTTATTTCTCTTAAGAATCCAATCAGAAAACTTATCAGGCCTAAATTATCTTTGTATCTTTACTATATTAAAGAACTTCCATGAATGAAGTCCTACTTTGAGGCTTCACCATAGTGTGGAAGTGACCCTAGGTTTAGAAAACTATGCTAGTGGTATGTGTATTCTGGCAAGTTCATCAAACTGGAAAGGTAGAGGTTATGATCTGTATCTGTCTGTCAAAGATTTTCTTAGCTAAAATAGAAAAGTCTAACACCAGATTAGCTCTGGAGTGATTAACTTTTTGCTTACTAACAATCCAAAAATCATCTAAGACTTATAAATGCTTGGAAGTCCACTGTGTGAGTGGACATGCAAGAGTTGGAAGGTAGGGTGAGGGAGGGGCACTGTGTGAATCTTATTTTCATTAGAATTGACTCAAAGAGGGAATAACATACATACTCAGTTGCGTATAGAATTCTACCTAACCATAGAGGAAAGTTGGAAAGGACAGAAATGAGAGCAGGCAGGAGATCTGATAAAAGGGAGGGTGGATTGGGTGATATTAAAGTCAGAAAAAAACACTTTTGAGAATGGACAGGGTGAAAAAGAAAGTAGGATAATTGGGGAAAATAGAATGGAGGGAAATACAGAGTAATCATAGCTGAAAAAAAAAGTTTACAACTAGTTTCTCTAATAAAGACAAATGTATTTGTCAAATTTATAGAAATAAGAGCCATTCCTCAATTGATAAATGGTCAAAAGAAATGAGCAAGCAGTTTTCAGGGGAAGAAATCTAGAATAACTAAAGTCAGGGGCAGTTAGATGGCACAGTAGATGGCACTCCTGAGTCAGAAAGACCTCAGTTCAAATCTGGCCTCTTACCTGTGTGACTCTGAGCAAGTCACTTAACCTCAATTTCCTCACAAAAACCAAATCAAAACTATCTGAAGTCATGAAAAAATGCTCTAAATAACTATTAAATAAAATTTAAAATAATTATAAATAATTAAATATTAAAGTCAAATAAAATTAAAATAAATAATTAAATAAAAATTAAGATAATTCTGAGCTACCACCTGACACCTATCAGATTGGCTAATATGACAAAAAAAGGAATATGACAAATGTTGGAGGGGATATGGGAAAACTGAGACACCAATGCATTGATACTAAAGTGTAACATATTGGAATACACAGGAGCCACCTGACAATGGCTGCTGGAGATCCAATCCAGACCTGCAGAATGGATCTCCCTGTGTGAGAGGATAATACAAGGAGACTGAGAGGCCGTTGCATTGTCTGACCTCCCTTCTCTTCCCTCTGCCTCCATTTTATTTAATTCACAGTCTACAACATCTGTGTTAATAAAGGCTGCTTTACAACTCTTTCAGATGTTATGATCCACAGCTGTGGAAGGCTCTCAGAGAATTGACCTGTTCCTTAACAGTTACATAATGATTCAACCATTCCTCTCTCTGGGTGTAGATGGCTCTCTTCATCAGAAGATCATTGGAACTGGCCTGAATCATCTCATTATTGAAAAGAACCACATCCATCAAAATTGACTGTCATATAATATTGCTGTTGCCATGCCAATGATCTCCTGTCCTGCTTATTTCTCTTAGCATCAGTTCATATAAGTCTCTCCAGGCCTCTCTGAAATCATTCTGCTAATCGTTTCTTATAGAACAATAATATCCCATAATATTCATATACTACAACTTGTTTAGCCATTCTCCAACTGATGGGCATCCACTCAGTTTCCAGTTTCTTGCCACTACAAAAAGCGCTGTCACAAACATTTTAGCACATATGGGTCCCTTTCCCTCCATTAAGATCTCTTTGGGATAAAAGCCTAGTAGAAGCACTGCTGGGTGAAAGGGTATGCACAGTTTATAACTTTTTGAGCATAGTTCCAAATTGCTCTCCAGAATGTTTAGATCTGTTCACAACTCCACCAGCAATTCATCAGTGTCCCAGTTTTCCCACATCCCTTCCCACATTCGTCATTATCTTTTCCTTTCATCTTAGCCAATCTGATAGGTGTGTAGTGGTACCTCAGAGTTGTCTTAATTTGCATTTCTCTGAACAATAGTTATTTGGAGCACCTTTTTATATGACTAGAAATGGTTTTAATTTCTTCATCTGAAAATTACCTGTTCATATCATTTGACCATTTATCAATTGGAGAATGGCTTTGAGTTCTTATAAATTTGAATCAATTCTCTCTATATATTTATCTCCTCATTAGAATATAAGTTCCTTATGACCTGGGATTTTTTAATTAATTGTACTTTTTTAAATTCCAGTGGCACAAAGTAGGCACTTAATGAATATTGGGTGTTTGATTTGGCTTATATTGACTCATACTGAGCTTTCAACTAACACAGCCAGATCTTTTTTCACATAATCTGCTGTATAACAATTTCTCTAAAACTCTTTATTTAAGTTTTAACTACATTATAAACCTTTACAGTTATCTTTATCTAATGTTACATTATGGGCCTCAGCTCAGAATTCTAAACAGCCATGACTTTTTTGAATATTAAGTCTGATATCCAATATATTAACTATCTCCTTTAGCTTGGTGAAAATTTGATAAGCATTCTATCTATGCTTTTTCCCAAGTCACAAATTAAAAAAAAAATTCGTACAGAAGAGGGAAAAGCACAAATCCTTGTGACCTACAGTAAAACTCCTTCCAAAGTGATCCTCTTTCCATCTAGTTATTCAAAGAATTCTGAAACCACTAATTATATTATCATTTAACCCATAGCTCTCTATCTTTCCCATATAGTTGCTATGGGATAATTCATTAAAGGCTTTGCTAAAATTTAGGTAAACTTTATCTTTAGTGTTCCTTTATTGAGTAACTAAAGGAATGATAGTTAATCTGGCATCACTGGTTCTCAAGGAGAGATTCTCTTTAATCCCAGATGAGCACAGCCCAACTTTAAAATAAAGTTCAAAGTCAAGAAATAGGTTGGGAAAATGAGCAAATGACAAAAAAAGAACTTGACCACAAAAAGCTAACATGATGACAGAGATGATCAAGATAGAAATTCAGAAGAAGATAATGTGAAAACAACTTACATGCATAGTCTTCACGGAACACAAATCTAAAGAGAATTCTTGAGTTAGAATGGTGGAAGAAAAATTGGAAAAAGAAATGATTGTAATTCAAGAAAATTATGAACAGAGAATTAACAGCTTGGTAAAAGGCCCAAAAGTTAATAATGAAAAGAACTACTTAAAAAGCAAAATTGGCCAAATGAAAAGAGAGATACAAAATTCACTGAAAAAAAAATCTCCTTAAAAAGCAGGATAGGCCAAATGAAAAGAGGCACAAAGCTCACTGAAAAAAATATTTCCTTAAATACTAGAAATAGACAAGTGGAATCTAATGACTTTATGAGACATCATGAAAAGAATGAAAAAAAAAGAAAAAAAGTAAAATAACTGATTGAGAAAAAACTAATAGAACAGATTCAAGGAGATATAATTGAATTATTGGATTACTTGAAAGCTAAGATCAAAAAATAACTTAGACATCATGGATAAATGGCACTTTTATAAGTACTATAATTTTGATATCTCATCCTGTGTAATTAATATCCAGGGTCCTCCATAATCATCCACATAGGAATCCTGTAAACTTTTGGGGGATGAGAAAGGGTTCCTTCAATTCTCCATTGTGTGGATATTAATGGAGAATATAGGTTGTCCTTTGCTTATCTTTTACATTTACACTTCATTATATATAATGAAAGAGGGCCTTTAAGATAGTATTTTGTACATCCAAATCAAATACTAACATATTAATTAGCACAGGATAAACTTGTAGTCACATCTTTTAATCATATGAAATAGTAAAGATATGATCCAAATTATATAGAGTAAGTTTTTTTTAAAAGCCAAGAAAGCTATTCCCAAAATTTGACTTGTCCTATGATGTTAAGATTCAATCCACCTAGCTACTAGTAGAGCTTCCTCATGGCTTCAGGCCATATTAATGTCACTTCCTGCTTACCCAAGAGCAATAAAAGTTCTGATCACAGAAGTCTGGAACATTAGACTAGAGAGATGTCCCAAGAATTTTTTTTTTAATTTGTGACTTGGGAAAAAGCATAGATAGAATGCTTATCAAATTTTCACCAAGCTAAAGGAGATAGTTAAGATATCTAGATAGCAGATATCTATGACTTATCTCATTGACCAAATCCTTTCCTATATGGAGGAGTTTATCAAAGCTGAGTACAGTATCTTTTTACATATCCTTTCTATGCTATATAGCTAACTAAGCCTCCTTCTGTTAGTGAAGTGATTTATGAGTACCTTATTTCATGCCAAAACTACCAGGACACTGCTAAGTTAGGTCCAATTCACCAAAAGTCTGCTATTGAATATTGCTTGCCAAAACCTTAATGTTCTTGACTAATATCAAATTTGACCTCTCTCTTCCCACCCATACTGATAAATGTGTGTACACACACACACACACACACACACATACACACATACACACACACACACACGAAAGAGAAAAAGAGAAAGACAGAGTGAGAAGAAATGGGTGAGAGAGAGACAGAGAGAGATGACTCTAAGATTTTATATAGATGGTAAAGGATTTATGCTGGTAATTGCTAGTGCTCTCTTGGTTGTCTCTGATGGGAGTGGTGTGGAATAAGATCTGAATTTTTCCTCCATGTTTTTCATAATCTTTTGGATAGATTTCATATTGGTTCCTTGAAATCCTCATAGTTGTATCATTTCCAGTATGGATCTCTCCTAAATAAATTTAGTCTAATTAGGTTGCCTTTTTTTCTCTTTACTGTCTTTTCTACTTCCTCTATAAGCACATATGGGACTGTTATTAAAAGTCCAAATGTAGACTCTGTTTTTGATGCTGAAAGTCTGTTATAATAATCTTGGTTATTTTTCTTGTTACTCTTTCATTTTCATCTTTAAATTCCTTTTATTTTTTGGGAGAAGGAAACTTTGCTTAAGTGGATGTCTTAGCAAAATTTCTTTATACTGGTTTTGCTTTCTCCACTACTTTTTCCTATTTGGAGATGTTACTTCTCATAATCATCCATTATCTTTTGTTAAGATTTTACAAAGTCATATTCTAAGCAGGTGTTCTCTTTACCATTTCTTTTGCTTATCTAGTAAAACAATTGTTTGCTGACTAAAGTGTTTTCTGGGTTCTTTCGATTTTGTTATTATGGTTGATTTACATAGTTGATAATGCTGTATAAATTACTATAAAAGATATTGTTACTATTTCTTTCATCATTTACAATTTTTAATTATTACATTTTTAGGATTCAGGATTGAGTTATTATAACTGAATACTGTTACTTTTTCTCATTATAAATGTTTCTTTTAGCTACTTATTCTTTTGGGGGGAAGGCAATCAGGGTTGCCCAGGATCACTGAATGGATCTGAACTCACAGTCTTCTGAATCTATCCACTGCACCACCCAGCTGCCCCTATATATTAATTCTTAATTTCAATATTTCTCTGACAAGTTAATAATCTGAGAGTATACAAGTGGCTAATTCAGAGATAACTATCACAATAATAATGAGTTTTTCCTATCAAGATAAAATTAATTTCATTTTTGTGAAGTTCTTTGGAGATCACAAAATAGCCTTTTTGTGATGTTATATGATATATATTATACACACACACACATGTATATTTATGTCATATATAAGAAGCTTACCAGCATCTATCAATTCTTTTTGTCACTATTCACAATATACAGATATGAGACATCATACTCTACATATTTGTCAGTTCGATACCATCTTCTTGAATATGCTTTCCCATATTTTTTTCATCATTCTCACATTCACAATGAGTATCTAAATGAATGTTTAATATGAATGGCCCATTTTGGTTTTTGAGTAAACTTTTCTACTTTTTCATCTTTTATAGCCAGTGTTGGTACATAAGCAGAACTTACTTTCATGATGGACTTTTAACACAATAACTACAAGAGTTGAACTATGAGAAAATCAAATAGACAATAAATTAATATTTCTTGTTGCCTTTAGGTATATGGAAAAAACCCCAACTCCTTTCCTTGTCTCTCCAAGGAGTATTATTTAATGGCAATTTCTTTCTTTCTCTTGGTTTATTTATAATAAAACCATCAAGCTTAATATATGATCCAGCCTCTCCAGTATTAGATCCATTTGTTGGTTCTGGTAAGACTCACACATTTAAAGTAAGACAGACAAATTAAAGTTTATAGACAGTTGTTAAACTGAATGATTCTTAGCACATTCTGTCCTCCTTTCCTTCAGTTAGCTATCATTGCTAAAGAAGTAGAAGGATACCATATACAACTGAGAGCCATTTTACATTTTTCTTTGTTTAGTAAGTTGCAATCACCAAACCATATATTACCAAAAGGCCATATTACTGGCAAAGAATCTGTCCATATTTAATTAGGCTGTTAAAACAGCCCTTTCAGCAGGATAGAACCTATCACAACTTATGTTCCACGGGTATAGTTTTCTAGAAACATAAGTTTTCAATGAAACATAAGTTATCAGAGTAGGATTCTATGGAGGTTGTAATAGCTAAATACTTTTAAAATGTTCACAATTCTCATTGTTTTAACCATAATTCTAACACTGTTTTCTACTGATTCAACTGAATACTAACTTTGTCTTTTTGGTTTTTACTCTTCTTAGTCATTCAATCAACATTTATTATGCATCTACTATTTGTCAGAAACTATACTAAGCACTGAAAATACAAGAGGCAAAAAACAGTCCCTGTTTTCAAGGAGTTCACAATCTAATCTTGGTGAAGAACTTTTTAAAAAATAACATTAAGACTCTGTGCATGTGGAGACTATTCTTCCTTTGCAGATGCTTGAATAAAAATTCCTTGATCCAACCAAGACCTAAATTCATTTCCTGCATATACTTTTCTTTTATAATTTATTTGGGAATTTGTTAATGGAAATGTGAGGCAATTCATATCTCATATCTTTCACAGCCTTTTGTGTTACTATAATTCTTTGGAGACTGAAGTATTCTATGCCTTACAGACATATAACATGACTGAAAGAACAGAAATTTAAAACAGACTTCTGTTTTAAGGAGAATTTTATAAGAAATTTGAGCAATAGAAGCAAGTTAGGATATAAATGGATATAATTTTGACTGTAAGGTGAGATATATACTGGAGTCCAAAAAGAAAAATATTTTAGCTGTGATAAAAGGAAATTTTAAAAGAAAGCAAGCTTGGGTTGGGACTGAATTAGCAAGAAAGAGCAGAAATGCAAGGGTATTTTACCTCAAGGATATAATAGGGAAAATATGAAAGAACTTGAACAATTTTTTAAGTCTAGTATAGAGAATTTAGTATTGTACATCCTTTGTTGTAGTTATGCTGTATTTACTATATAGTTCTGTCCAACTTCAGTGAAATTATATGTACATCATAATAAAACTTATTTTATATTATACTTGAGAGGACATTATGAGACAAGAGTACTGTTCTAGGAGTAAAAGGTAAAAGGTCATGAATCCTAGTGGCATTACCTTTGAACAAGAAATCATCCCTTATTTTCTGGTTTACTTGGCAACAACAAATTATTCAAGTAAACGGTGAATTTTTTTTTTTTTTACTGGATTAAAACTATCTTTGGATAATTTAATAATTACAGTGCCTTTCATTCCCATTATGCAAAATGAAATGAAAACTGACAGTAGAATCCAAGAAAAAAAATACTAATATCAGTCAATAAGTACTTACTAAGTAAGCCCTGTGCCCTAGGGATGCAGAGACAAAAAACAAACAAACAAACAAACATTTCCTATTAGGGATCTTTCATTCTACATGAAGAGACATGCCTAAAAAATATAGGATGAATACAAGTTTGGTTGGAATGTATAGTACAAGAAAAAGAATAGTATGAAACAAGACTAGAAAGGTAGTTTGGAGTCAGGTAATGATGGGGGAAGTGTTTGAAAATTCACTATTGTTCATACATTCTTACTTCCTGTCTAGATATATATCTAAAATAATATTGGAATTTTTAAGCTAATGGATTTTTAAAGTTACTCCTTCTTTGAAAGATATTTTTATAGACATATCTACCTCATGGCTCATTTCCAAAGTCAGAGAGAGAGAGAGAGAATTTCAGGCCTCCCCTTGTCAACATGACACTGACCAGACAGTTTACCCTTGATACTAAATTGTAATAATAGTGAGATCAAAACAAACAAAATAAAGTTAACCCAGAGATTCTATAGAACAGATGTGAAATAACTATAGTTAGAATTAAGTAGTTAAATATGGTAAGTGCAGTTCTGTCCATGACTAATCTCCAAGATCATATAAGACAGACGAAGTATATTGGAAAGTGACCTACAAAAGCTCCATTTATTTCAATTTATTTATTTTATAGGACACAAATATTGCGTTTCAATCCTAATGTTACATATAAACTTCACAAATATTGATTACAAAACTTGAAAAGTGAAAATAAATAATTCCTGAAGGCCAGCAAAAAGAAGTATTCATATGATAGCAAACTAACCTGTTATTAGAGGGCATTCATGAAAGAGTAAAATATGTATCTGAGGGCAGCAAGTAAGAACAGCTTCAACAGCACCATCAGTAAGATTTACACAATGCCCCATGTGAATCTCCTATGAGGAACAAAAATATTAAGAACAATGACAAAATTAGAAAAATGAAATATAATCCAATGTAGTAATTTGTGGGGAAAAGATAACTCTTCAATAAAAGCTAAGGTATATTAGCATTTTTTATTTTACCTCTATTTTTTATTTAATAAAAGTTAAGACTAAATAAATGTAAATTCAATAGGTATTTCTTCCTATATGTGTACATAGAGGACTTATAGACTTAATTCCAATGACATATTCAGTCAGCAGTAATGTTTAATGTCATTACTGACTTTATTCAAAAATATTTTTACAATCACACAAAAGTGATAATCTAACTCTATACTTTTTCATGACCAGTAATTCATAAATAAATAGATACTGGGTACTAAGAAGATAATATACTCATTCATAGATGTGTAAATAACTTTTTTACATGGAAAAAAAAAAACCCAAAACATAATGATTAACATATACTCAGTTGTTGATAACCAGATTTGTCACAAAGGAAATATTTGTACATTTTCAGTACCGTACAAATTAACCTACTAAAAGATTATTTTATTGAACTAAGGGGGAAAATCATGAAATTCACTCTAAAGAATAAAAAGAATTTCAATGGAAAAATGAAAAAAAAAAAGGAAACCTCAATTTTGAACCGAATTTGTTTTTCAGTTGTTTCAGTCATGTCTGACTCTTCATCACACCATTTGGGGTTCTCTTGGCAAAGATATGAAGTGGTTTGTTGTTTATTCCTTCAATTCATTTTACAAATGAGGAAACGGAGGTGAACAGAGTGATATGACTTGTGTAGGGTTACAAAGCTGGTAAGTGTTAGAGGCTGAATTTGAACTCAGCTCTTTCTGAATCCTGACCTGATACTGTTAGTCAACAATCCCTCAAACTATATTACAAGGCAGAAATCATCAAAACAATTAAACACCCATTAAAGATAGAAGTTAATTTCTGCAACAGATGAAATGCGCAACATTTATAAGCAAATGAATACAGTATTATAGTTTTCAATAAACTGAAAGACTATAGCTAGTGAAGTAAGGACTGAGAAAAAAAAATCTGAGAAAACCTGGAAAAAGTCTGGCAGAAATTAAGAATAAACCAACATCTCATACCATACAAACAGATACATGGATGGATACATAGATACATGATAGATATAAATAATGGCATAAATAAATTAAGAGAATAAGGCAAGAAATCACCTTTCATATTTATGAGAAAGAAAGTGTTTATAACAAAAAATAGATAAAGACAAACATAGAAAACAAAATGGACAATTTTTCTTGCATAAAATTTAAAAGCTTTCATATAAATAAAATTAACACAGTTAAAATTAGATTAGATATTCATGGTATACTAGTAAAACAATCAAAAATTATCTTATAGAGCTAGAAAAATTAATAATATTCATCTGGAAGAACAAAAGATCAAAAATATCAAAAGAATCCAAATCACTACTGATCAGAGAAATGCAAATTAAGACAACTCTGAGATACCACTACACACTTGTCAGATTGGCTAAGATGACAGGAAAAAATAATGATGCATGTTGGAGGGGATGTGGGAAAACTGGGATACTGATACATTGTTGGTGGAGTTGTGAAAGAATCCAGCCATTCTGGAGAGCAATTTGGAACTATGCCCAAAAAGTTATCAAACTGTGCATACCCTTTGACCCAGCATTGCTGCTATTGGGCTTATATCCCAAAGAAATAATAAAGAGCGGAAAGGGACCTGTATGTGCCAAAATGTTTGTGGCAGCTCTTTTTGTTGTAGCTAGAAACTGGAAGTTGAATGGATGCCCATCAATTGGAGAATGGTTGGGTAAATTATGGTATATGAAGGATATGGAATATTATTGCTCTGTAAGAAATGACCAGCAGGAGGAATACAGAGAGGCTTGGAGAGACTTACATCAACTGATGCTGAGTGAAATGAGCAGAACCAGAAGATCGCTGTACACTTCAATGCTGTATGAAGAGGTATTCTGATGGAAGTGGATATCTTCAACATAAAGAAGATCCAACTCACTTCCAGTTGATCAATGATGGACAGAAATAACTACACCCAGAGAAGGAACACTGGGAAGTGAATGTAAATTGTTAGCACTACTATCTATCTACCCAGGTTACTTATACCTTCGGAATCTAATACTTAATGTGCAACAAGAAAATGGTATTTACACACATATATTGTATCTAGGTTTTATTGTAACACATGTAAAATGTATGGGATTGCCTGTTATCGGGGGAGGGAGTAGAGGGAGGGGGGAATAATTTGGAAAAATGAATACAAGGGATAATATTATAAAAAAAAATTACTCATGCATATATACTGTGAAAAAAAAATTCTAAAAAAAAAAAAAAATCAAAGGAATCAATGAAAAGCAACTGTGAAAGAATGTGATCTAGCCATACCAGATCTGAAATTCTGATATAAAGTGATAATTATCAAAACAATCTAGTACTAAGAAATAGAATGGTGGATCAATGAAAAAGATTAGGTATACAATATTCAATAGTAAATGACCATAATAATTTAGTGTTTGATAAATCCAAATATCCAAGCTTTAAGAATTAAAACCTCCTTATTTGACAAAAATTGCTTGGAAAATTGTATAAGGAAATTAGTTTTATCTATCAGATCCATAGATCTGGATAGTTTAGGAAAGAATTTAGTACCAAAGAAAATACAGAGTGTGTAACAAAATATAAAATAGATAATTTTGATTGTATAAAATTTAAAACTTTTTGCACAAACAAAACCAATGTAACCAAAATTAAAAAGAAAAATATCTGGGGAAGGGAATTTGCAACAAGTATCCCTGATAAAGCCCTCATTTCTCAAATATATAGGTGTGTGGCTCAGAATGGTGAGTGTTCACCATTTAATAAAAAGTTTATTGTATGTTTTTGTGAGAAGCAGGCATCTCTCCTGTAGAACAAGCAATAGAAAGGAGGAGGCACCTTTTGGGACAGATTTTACACTTTAAATAGTCCCTAATGCAAACCCCCCCCCCATCACTGAACATCATCCTCATTGGCTGAAGTTCTTACATTCTAAATGAGGGAACTACCCAAGAAATTGAACTTAGCCAATAAGTACACAGTTACCCATATTTGATTGAAGTAGTGAGAAAATGATGTCATGGGAGGATAGCAGGAAGGGGACTTAGGTATGCCCTCGAGTCAATGCTCAAGGCCTACTCCAACTTTGAAGTAGATGAAGGCTTACTTGATTTTCATAACTGTCCTGAGAGAGATCTCACCTTATCTCATTCATAGGGAACTAAGTCAAATTTTTAAAAGTACAAGTCATTCTAAAATTGGTAAATGCTCAAAGAATATGAACAGGCAGTTCAAAAATAAATCAAAGCTACCTATCGTTATATTAAAAAAAAAAAGTCTAAGAGAGAGAGAAACGCTCATTAAAATCACTGATATATCATCTCTCACCTATTAGATTGGCTAATATGACAACAAAAGGAAAATGACAAATATTAGAGGTAATGTGGGGAAACTGGGACATTAATGCACTGCTGGTGGAGTTGTAAACTGACCCAACCATTCTGGAAAGCAATTTAGAACTATACTCAGAGGATTATAAAACTCTACATACCTTTAATCCAGTAAAATTACTTTTAAGTCTATATCTTAAAGACATTTTTAAAAAGGGAGGAGGGGAGGATAAAAGGATCTATTTATACAAAAATATTTAAAGCAGCTCTTTTTAGGCTTGCTACGGGAATTAATTGGGGAATGACTAAACAAGCTATAGTAAATGACTGTGATGGAATATTATTGTACTATAAGAAAACAAAATAATAATTAAAAAAAATTTTGTTCAAATGCAATATTAAACAAGAAGACTTTTCTACTTCTCCAGCCAGTTAAATGACCTCTCTGCATATACTTTGTATACATCTCTTTGTATATACAGTCAAATGAATATTTATATATTTATTTTTGTATTCATGCTTTATATATTTTTATGTGTACTTATTGTCTTTCATATTAGAGTATAAGCTTCTTATCAGTAGGGATTACTTCATTCTTTCTATTTGTATCCTCAGTGCCTAATATAGAACTTGGTACATAGAAAGCACTTAAGTAGTATTGGTTTATTGTTGAATAAGTACAATATTCATTGAAATTTACATAATTACCATCATTCTTTTTTGTATATCACTCTAAAGGAATGAAAAAGAATTTGCTAAGCACTTGTGGTAGTTCAAATAGAAAATCAATTCCTACACACAAGAAACTCTTATTCTAATCTAGTGGGAAGTCAATATATACATATAAAAGATTTTCAGCTATAAGTCAGATGAAAAGACTCAATTGATCTTCATACTTCCCCCTCCTTATTTATTTTTTGAATTGTTTTTAAATTTTTAGCTCCAGATTTTCTCCCTCCTTCATATTTTCCCCCTCCTCCACTAAGGAAGGCAAGCAATATGAGATTAATTACATATATGAAATCATGCAAAACATGTTTCCATATTGGTCATATTTCCCCCAAAAAAGCAAAAATAAATAAAGTGAGAAAATTCTACTTCAGTTTGCACTCAGAGTTCACCACTTCTCTATCTGGAGGTGAACAGCAAGTTTTTCATCATGAGTCCTTTGGAACTGTCTTGGATCATTGTGTTAATCAGAGTAGCCAAGTATATCATAATTGCTCATCATTGTAACACTGCTGTTGTTTTGTACAATGACTTCCCAGTTCTTCTCACTTCACTGTGTATCAGTTCACATAAGTCTTGCATGTTTGCTCCCCTCATCATTTCTTATAGCACCATAGTATTCCATCACAGCAGCTAGGTGGCATAGCACATAGAATATGGGGCCTGGAATTAGGAAGATCTGAGTTCAAATCCAGCCTCAGACACTTATAAGCTGTGTTACCTGGGAAAGTCACTTCACCCTATTTGTTTCCTCATTTGAAAATAAGCTGGAAAAGGAAATGGCAAACCACTCCAGTATCTTTTCCAAGAAAATCCCAAATGGCTGAAATAACTGAATAGCATCTCCATCATCATATTAAAATGCTAAACATTTCCCAATTGTTATGCATTCCCTCAATTTCCACTTATTTGCCACAAAACTCAAGTGTTCTTAACATGTGATAGCAAAAAAGATGATAAGGCATCTTCTTAAATATCATTTC
Organism: Sminthopsis crassicaudata; assembly: GCF_048593235.1. Lineage (NCBI taxonomy): Eukaryota > Metazoa > Chordata > Mammalia > Dasyuromorphia > Dasyuridae > Sminthopsis > Sminthopsis crassicaudata. The sequence continues at coordinate 239,206,691 of NC_133621.1, read as the reverse complement.
CATTGGGGGGAAAAACCCTCTATTTCTGATGCTGAGTCATTTGCAAAAGACTTAAATAGCAATTACTTTTTTTTTTTTTTTTTTGTAGAATCATAAAATCACAGAGTCAGAGAATTGGAAATGACATTGATACCCATTTAGTTTAATCTAATGAATATGGGTATTTCTTAAAAATTTGTCCTTTGTTTTTTGTTTTTATTTATCCCACCCTATACTTTCTCCTTTTTGCAACCCTTCAAATGCTACCTCCACAATGATGAAGTCCAAATCTCTTCAGACTCATGTCTCCCACTAACTATAAAACTTCTAATCTGAATGTCTGTTTTATTGACACCTCAAACTTGACATATCCAAAACTAAGCTTATACTTTTCTCTAAAACTACTTGCTTCTTCTTGATTATGTTTTATACCTTTAAAATACTGTTCTCATTAGCATATCTAGGTCTTTCAAAATTGTTTGTGTGTATATATATATATTTAATATATATTTGTTATTATATAGTTCTGCATTCTGCACCAGTTTATATAAGTCTTCCTAGGTTTCTCTGAAATATTCCCTTTATCTTCATTATTTCTTCATTATTCTACAGCACAATAGCATTACATCACATCTATATACCATATTTTAGTCGATAACTCCTCAAATGATGGGCATTACTTCAGTTTCTAATACTTTACTACTGAAAAAAGGAGCTTTTCCCTACTCAATTAAAGTTGTACTGTATCTTGCGCAATACTAATTGTGGCTCCTTGATTCTTAAAACTTTTTTTTTTCTGGCTGCTTTTAGTATTTTTGTTTAACTAAGAGACTGGATTTTAACTATATTGTCCTTGGATATTGTTTTACTTTGGCGTTTCAGGATATGACTAATAGATTCTTTCTATTTTGACTGCCTTCTAGATCTAGGAAATATGGACAGTTTTCTTTTATGAAAGCATAAGAGAAAAGTCTCTCTCTTCCATGTTTTCCAGGTCAACTGTTTTCATTATGCTATGTTTTACATTTTCTTCTATTTTGGGGGCCAGCTTTCTTATTGTCTCAGTGACTCATTCTAATTTTCAAGGAATTTGTTTCTGAGGCAAGACTTTGAATGTTTTCTACCAAGTTGTTATTTCCCTTTTTAATTGTTTATTTCATAGTTCTAATTTCTTTTCCAAATTTTTTTTTCATCTAACACATTTCATTTATTAAAAAAATTAAACCGCTTTTTAAAAATTCTTGCTTCATCTCTTCTAAGATTTCTAGTTGAATATTGTGTTGAAGTACTTTTCTTTGAGATTTTTCTTGTACATGATTTGGTCATTCTCTTCTTCTGAGTTTGTCTTAGAGTGTCTCCTATCATAATAGGAGTGTCTCTTTTAATAGCTATTTGTGATAACATTTTTATTTTATTTATTCATCCTTCCCAGGCTACTTCCTGATTTTAAACTTTATGCTAACGTCAGGTTCTGCACACTTCTGGAGGAATGTGTGGGCTTCTTCTGTTCTTTTCTTGATGCTAACTGAAACAATATCCATAGTGTATGTATGAATTGCCATATTTCTTATATTTGGCTAGGAAGACATTTAGCTTATAATCAATTCTCAAAAATCATTTGCGTTACACCAGGATCTCTTAGGCTTGAGACCTAAAATTTTTCAGTGATCTCATTCAAGGAAAAGTCTGATTATTGTTCTCATGTTTGAGCTCAGCAAGTTCCTGATCTGTTTAAAGTCTGAGCAACGTGACTGTGGAATTATTCCATTTGGAGTTCTAGTAGACAGTTACTAGACTCAGTCACTATCCCTAGTTTCTTTAAAAATTCAATGTAAGTATCACTTGCATAAAGCTCTTGTTGATCATCTTACTTGCTCGTGTTTTTTTTCTCCAAAAATAATTTGGCATTCATTTTGTATCTATTCTGTATATATTTCCATCCATACATATTGTCTCCTTTATTAAAATATAAGGTCTTGGAGAGCAAGGAGTGTTTCACTTTTGTCCAAGTATCCTAAGAGTTTAACAGATTACATGGCACATAATGAATGCTTAATAAATGCTTATTGTCTGACTGATCATGAAGAATTATGTGATCTGTATCTTTGAGCTGATAATTGAACTGATATCAAATATCAGTTGATAATAACTGATCAAATTAATCAGTTATTAACTTGATAACTGATTATCAAGTTAATCAAACTCTGATTAACTTTATAAAGTTAATCAAATTAACTTTGAGTTAATTAAAATTAACTTTTAATTCAGTTAAAACCTGAATTCTAACTATTTTTAATGCCTTCCTAAATTACTTCTGCTAAGTGGCTATCAATAGAAAGAAAATTAAGGAAACATAGCATCAATAAACTAGAACAATACTAAAAAATTACACTTGGTATTTTCTACCTCCCACGTACTCCTGTCTCTCTGTAGTCAGTCTCCCTCAAACCTGAATATTAAGTTTCATTGATCATAACTTCCTTTGGCAATAAACTGGACCTCCCCCCCCCACAGTTTATTCCCATAGTAATTGTAAATTCTATAAATTCATTGTGCTCAAGGAAAACAAAGGTAGGTTAATTGAAGAAATATCCATAATGTATGTATGAATTGCCATATTTCTTATATTTGGTTAGGAAGACATTTAGCTTATAATCAACTCTCAAAAATCATTTTTCAAGTACCACAATTCATATAAATTTTGCTATTGGCATTGTTTTATCAGCATAAATATTTTAAAATTACCTCTAATTTCTTAGCACATAGTCCACTAACAAGTGAAATTACACCATTGTCAGTTACCTAGAGAGATTGAAAGAAAATTATGTTATAAATAAAGAACATGGAAATAAAGTCATACCTTTTCTTTAAAAAGGAAAGAATGGAAAAGGGAACAAGCATGCATACAGCATCTATTATGTGCCAGGAACTTCATTAACCACTTTAAAAATATCTTCTGTGATTACACATAACCCTTGACAGAAAGCTACTTATTATTCCCATTTTACAGTTGGAGAAACTGAGTCAAACAGAGATTTAAGTGGCTTGGACAGAGCACAGCTAATAAGTGCTCTATGTACTGTCTCACTTAGCTGTACAGAAATCATTCTGGAAAGTTTTATTTCACTTTACTAAGAAAACGTACCATCTAAATACATCCTCGTTGTTTAAATTTAGAGGTTAAACTATGAGCACAATTACTTTTAAAACTAGATAAAAATTAAAAATAAAAGAATAATTTATAAATCTTAAAAAGTGGATCTAAAGATTAAATATAAAATATACTACATAGTTATATTATTATTTACCTGAGTAGCAGAAAAGTCAACACTCTGTAAAAATGAACAATTTTCTCCAAGTGCTTGTAGGGACACATCAGTAATACCTGAGCAACCACCCAAGTCAACTATCTTTAGTAAGCGACAATTGAAGGCAAGAGCAAGAACACCTTCATCTGTGAGATTACAGCATCTTTTCAAAGAGGCTTCAGAAAGGAATGAACAAGATGAGGCAACAGCTTTTATTCCTAATGGGAAAAAAGTATATAAGGTATGATTATAAAATAATATGACTGATTTTTTAAAATTCAAACTTTATAATTTAGATATCCAAATAAATGTAATCCCTTTCAATGAAATTACCTAAGAGGTTATCCATTTATTCGAAGGATGATGCCACAACTAAGAACATTTTTTAAAAAATCAAAACCTTTACTTTGGGGAATATCTGAAGCATTCTTTTGAATATCTTCAATATTCAAATGAAGTAACAAATTTTAATTTGTTAAAGAGTGGATATGATTTTTTTTGAATAACCAAAACTTATTTTAAGTTAAGTTTGGTTAAGTTAAGGTTGGTCATAGTGAGTAATATTTCCTGGTTAAAAAAAATTAAGAATGATATAATAAAGTAATTGCATTAATTTTCTTTGATGGTAAATCTAAGAAGGTTATTTTAAAAGGTTTTTTTTTTTGTTTGTTTTATTTTGTTTTAGCCCTGGAATAAATAAACAGTTTTCCAAGGTGACAAGTTATGAACAGGACAACAATAAGTCAGATGCTCAAGTTCTCATAGGTTTCTTTAAAAACAAAAGCAAATAAAACCCATTTATTTTAGTAGTTTACAGTCACATTTCTAATATAGAGAAGTGATAGATTTTAAATGGAGAATGAGAAATATATTTTTGTAAATATTCTCTGAATTTGTTTTCCTCGACTATGCATATTTCTTACAAGAAATTTGTTTTTCTTTTTTTCCAGTAGAGCAGGGAGTGGGAAGGAAAGAATAGATATCTATTATTTTTTTTAATGGGGTGGAGGGAGACACAAATGTGAAATACTGCATATACTTTCAGAAGATGTCATTGCATTGGCGTGTTAGAGACAGCTCAAACTGGGAGCTGATTGTTAAACTTTCAGTGTATACACTGAGGAAATCATGAAATGCTACAAATCAGGATTTAATTTATTGTTTTGTTGACTGTCCTCAATGGAAAAAATGTTAATAATGCAAGTTAAACTTAAAAGTCTCTCAGTACAATTTTTTTTGGTCCAGAGAACCAGTTGTTAAATATTATTAGACTTCCTAACCAATTTTACTTTGCTACAAGAGATCTCTTATATGATGGGAATAATCTAAATGTTTATATTGCAAAAGGCAATATGTAACAATAAAACTTTTTTAAAAAATAAAACATATTTCAAATTTAGTATGTTAGTTCAAATGCTGCTCTACTTTGCATAGTGCAAGCAGTGATGATTTTAGAGTAAAAAAACAAAAACCTGGGTTTAAGTTTTTTTGTTTTTTTGGCTAACATTTACCACCTACACATGATTTTGAACAAATCACTTAACCAATTTGGGTTTTGTTATCAAACTTCAGATTATATGGTTTCTGAGGTATCTTCCAGTTAGAGATTTATGATCCTATAATCCTATGAGTGTCATTTTATTATAAGAATCCTTAATAATAATTCTAATTGTCCCACATAGGTTATTCAAAACTTAAAATTTGTCCATACTTTAATCTTTAAAAAATAGACAAAGACCTGTTTAAATTCAAATTCAAAGTTATTTATAAAAAAGGTTAGTGCCATTGCATTCATATTATTTATTTACTCTGACTTTTTTAACCCCACACTCTGGCTTGCATTTGATGAGAGTAAAACTCTGTAGGACCTGAGTGAGCCCTGTAAAACTATGTAAAATCACTGAATAATGTCTTCTTTGATCTACAAAGCTAAATGGTCTTGCATCCTCTTGGATCAAGATAAGCTTTCTTGGGGGAAGTCACAACTCCAGGCAAGATTTTACATTCACCTGAGATTTCCCTTAGACTCATGCATAAAATGAGTCTTCAGAAAATTACTCTTTTGCAGATCACTTCTTTCTTGAGAATGATATGCCTGCCAAGAGAATCCCTCTTGGTATTTCTTTAACAATAAAATTTTGCCATAGCCTTTGGGTTTAGTGAATTCTTTCTCTCTGAACTCATGTCTTGGAGAATGGACCTCTCCCATTCCTACCTAACCTTTCTATCATCCCTCATCTCTCATCACATTCACTGCCAGACTCAATTCTGGGACCCATACTCTCTCTAGTTTTTAACTCTGTACTATCATTTCTCTCTGACTCAATTCCAAATGTCTGGTAACTTTAATTACTATATTATAACTCCCTTTCCATCGGTATTCCTCCTCCTCTGGCCTGGAATGGCCCCAGCTTTTTTGGAAGTGCCAATTATGTGCCATTAAGGTCTTGGAGTCTGGTTGTTGTGAGGAACTGAATATACATTCAGGTATATAGGTAAGGAAGTGCTACTGCATTTGTATATTATTAACTCATATGTCTTCCACAAAAAATAAAATAAAAATAAAAATAAATTAAAAAAAAGGAAAAAGACTATATTCTAAATATCAGCCATGGACAAAAACTTCTAAAAGGTTTGTCACAAAACTGACCACAAAAAAAGAGAATGATATTTTTAGCAATGAACAATTTTTTTTCTTGCTTTTCTATCTTTGATTGTTTATCTGGATCCAGAAAGACCATATGAGAGTTGGATAAAGTTTTAGTTAGATCAGAGGAAATGAAACATATGGAGAAAAAGGAAACTACAAAGTACCTATGACATATCATTATTTTATACCCATATACAATAGCAAAAGAACTAACAAGCTATAAGGTAAAATTAAAGGAAAGAAAGATAAGGAAGGAGAAAGGAAGGATCATAATGATGGGGTGCAGCTTCTAAAAGAAATATAATAGCAATCCTGAGGCTCCCTGACCTTAGAAGTGCTACTGTTCTAACAATCTGGCAATGATCCTAAAGTCACTTGGCCTTAGGAATACTATAGTATAGCTCTATAAACTTTGCTGACTGCTAGATAACAATTTGTTGGTTAGTGATAGCAGTATTTCTGAGACAAATGATGAGGTAAATACCAGACTACTCCTCAAGTCCACCTTTAAACCATAAAATTCAATATTGAGATGCATAACAGATCACTCCTCAGTTAAGATAGAACTAAGCCACAAAATTAGCATATAAATGACATAAAGAACTGGGTATCATTTTCTTTTCCTATAAATTTATCTTCTTGCTCCTGGTTCTTTGGTAAATTCTTTTGGAAATTAGCCTGCTTCAATTGGTATTACAATTATAATAAACTTTGCCCCTTTACTTGGACATGGGTTCAAGCCTTTAAATTCTTTTTTTTTTAATTAATTTTATAATTATGATTTTTTGACATTACATATGCATAATTTTTTATAGCATTATCCCTTGTACTCACTTCCTTTCCGAATTCTCCCCTCCCTCCCTCCACCCCTCCCCCAGATGATAGGCAATCCCATACATGTTACATGTGTTACAGTATATCATAGATACAATATATGTGTGTAAAACCAAGTTTCTTGTTGCATGATAAGAACTGGATTCAGAAGGTAAAAGTAACCTGGGTAGAAAGACAATAGTGCAAACACTAAATTTTTTACACTAAATTCCCAGTGTTCCTTCTTTGGGTGTAGCTGATTCTGTCCATCATTGAGCAACTGGAACTGAATTAGATCTTCTCTATGTTGAAGTTATCCATTTCAATCAGAATACATCTTCATAAAGTATCATTGTTGAAGTGTATAATGATCTCCTGGTTCTGCTCATTTCACTCAGCATCAGTCCATGTAAGTCTCTCCAAGTCTCTCTGTATTCATCCTGCTGGTCATTTCTTACAGAGCAATAATATTCCATAACATTCATATACCATAATTTGCCCAATCATTCTCCAATTGATGGGCATCCTTCAATTTCCAGTTTCTAGCCACTACAAAAAGGGCTGCCACAAACACTCTGGCACATACAGGTCCCTTTCCCCTCTTCAGTATCTCCTTGGGATATAAGCCCAGTAGCAGCACCCCTGGATCAAAGGGTATGCACAGTTTGACAACTTTTTGGGCATAGTTCCAAATTGTCAAGCCTGAAAATTCTTTTGAGATACCTCATCTGCATTTTGAGATAACTCATTCTGCAACCCTAACTTTTTGGGGTCTCTTGAATCTCAATAACAATTTTAGGAAGGGGACAAGTAAAAAGCTTTTATAAAAAAATAAGTCAGGATGGGAGTTTTCTAGATGAAGGATAAGAAGCAACAGATAAGTTTTATTGCTCCACATTCTTTAGCTAGATATTCAGTTCTTTTTATTGTTCTAAATCTATCAGACAAGCAGTTTTGAGTAGGTCCAGGGTGGTGATTTATTATTAGCACAATCAAATAAGGGTAAAAGAAAATATGGGACTGGATTCTAGAATTATGGGGAATAGGAGATATAAATAAGGGTGGGGAATCATAATAAGGAAATAAGGCACTCTAAATGGGCTATGTAAACCCAGACAATGGAGAAATAGGGGAGAGAACTACAAAATGAGAATAGAGGATAAAAAATGTGTTCTTTGTCTTAAGGAGTCTTTGTCTTAAGGAGTGTGCCTATAGCTTAGCTTGTAATACTTTTGTAAAAACATGAAATAAAATCTTTCTTGACTTTACCAATGCGTGTGTGGAGTTCTTAGTAAGACCTTTTGTTTATTACAGACCATGAATATCCGTAAATGCATCCGTGAAAGACCATGAAGCTACCCATAAATAAGATAGCTTTATTTTATTAATACCTTTAAAATGTAAAGTCATAGGTCAGAATCACAGAATCTCAGAATTGGAAGATACTTCTGGGGCCATTTATCCTTCCTGTCCTGGAATCTATTCTATAACATAACCAATCAGTGATCATAGTGAAGAATGCCAAGGTCATGATTCATAATTAGTTTTAAAGAATTCAAGGAGATTCTCTTATAGTCACAAAAGATTTTCTTAATGCCATAACTAATGGACTAGTCTCTAAGACAGTCTAGAATTAGAAGTTTGGAAGAACTTTATACACTAAAAAATTGGGGGCTTCAGTTTTCAGGCTAATAAGATTGTAAAAATGATAAGGAATAAGCCAAGATGTTTTTTGGCAAGGTTTTGTTATTTAGGGAAGTAGACAGATTAAATGTCAGGATATAATTTTTTCAAACAAGAATTCAAGATGGAATTTTTACAAGGAAAAAATAAGGAGCAACAGATTTTATTGCTCCACATTCCTTAGCGAGAGCAGTTTTGAGTAGACCCCGGACTTTGACTCATCATCTCTCCCATTTCTGTCTTTTGGGAAGAGTAAATTCTGGTGACAAGGCTGATGATACATCAATAGAACCTCTGCTTAAAAATCATGTGGAGGCACCCACTATCTCCCAACAGCAGCTCATTTTTTGATAGCGCTAATTCTTGGTAAATTTTTCCTTATGTAACTTCCTCTCTTCAACTGCTACCTTATGCTTTTAATTAAGGCCTCTGGATCCTTTTAGGAAAAAATCTAACCATTTTGGAGGTTATGAGCGTCACTTTATTATGAAAATCCTTAATAATAATTCTAATTGTCCTCAACTACCTATTCAAAACTTAACTTTGACTATACTTTAATCTTTGAAAAGTAAACAAGGACTTGTTTAAATTCTAACCTTCCCAACCCATATTCTCCCTTGCATTCATTGCCAAATTCAATTCTAGGCCCCATACTCTCTTTAGTTTTCACCTGAAGTATCATTTCATGTGAGGATAGCATCCTCACAAATCTCTTCTTCAATTCCTCCTTTTCAAAAATTGAATGTTTATGTACTCTAGACTCATGATTATTTTTATTGATTAATGTCTATTTCATCATCTTCAGTTTTGCTTTAGACTAGGCATTCAACCTGGGGTCCATGAACTTATTTTTTTGAAAACTTGGTAACTGAAGAACTAATGCTGAGTGAAATGAGCAGGACCAGGAGATCATTATATACTTCAACAACAATACTATATGATGATCAATTCTGATGGACGTGGCCATCTTCAACAATGAGCTGAACCAAATCAGTTCCAATAGAGCAGTAATGAACTGAACCAGCTACACCCAGCTACAACCACTACATAGAATTCCTAATCCCTCTATTTTTGTCCTCCTGCATTTCTGATTTCATTCACAGGCTAATTGTACACTATTTCAAAGTCTGATTCTTTTTTATACTGCAAAATAACTGTATGGATAAGTATACATATATTGTATTTAACTTATACTTTAACATATTTAACCTGTATTGTCAACCTGCCATTGGGGGAAGGGATGGGAGAAAGAGGGGAAAAGTTGGAACAAAAGGTTTGCAATGCTGAAAAATTACCCATGCATATATCTTGTAAATAAAAAAGCTACAATAAAAAAAGAAAAGCACTGAAAAAAAAAAAAGAAAGAAAATTTGGTAACTGTATTTCAATAAAACTATTTTCCTTCCTAATCCTATGTATTTTATGTATTTATTCATGACAATTAAAAAAAAAAAAGTCAATTGCTCCTTTAAATAGATTCTTCTTTCTTCTCTCCTTAATAGGTATACCAGTTCTCTTTGGGTTCACTGCAACTTACATACTCAGGGTGAGACATACTCCACTAAGCAGTTGATGTATATTTCTGAAAAATTGGTCAGTAATATTTATATATAACATTAGACAAAAAGAGGGGCAAAATGGCTGAAGAGAATATTGTCAATAGTTACAGGAGGTAAAAAGAAATGTGTTAGTGAAAGGGGATTATATATCACTTGTGAGATAAGATAAAGGAAAGAAGTGCCCTTAGCATGTTGAAGTACTCTTTTTTTTTTTTTTCTTTTTTTAATAATTATCTTTGGTATCAGTTCCATTTGTTCAATAATGAATAGAACCATCTATATCCAGCAAAAGAACTCTGGGAAATGAGTGTAAACCACTACATAGCATTTCCAATCCCTCTGTTTTTGTCCGACTGCATTTTTGATTTCCTTCACAGGTTAATTGTACATTATTTCAAAGTCCAATTCTTTTTATGCAGCAAAATAACTGTATGGATATGTATATATATCTTGTATTTAACATATACTTTAACATATTTAAGATGTATTGGTCTATCTGCCATCTGGGGGAGGGATGGGGGGAAGGAGGGGAAAATTGGAACAAAAGGTTTTGCAATTGTCAATGCTGAAAAATTACCCGTGCATATATCTTGTAAATAAAAAGCTGTAATAAAAAAAGGATGAAAACAAAAAACAAAAAAAATTATTATTATTTTTGGTGTTGATTAGAGGAGGAAAAAAGACATGGAGGGAAACCAGTATTGCTGAGTAAGTTACAAAGTTCATTCAGAAGTCATATATAGCAAAAATGGTGAATGCAGAACAAAATGGAATAATTATGTCAATTCTTAACAGACTACTCTTAGATCTTTTTTGAACTCAAGTCCTTCTGACTTCAGAGCTGGTACTCCATCTACTGTCCTACCTAGCTGCCCCTACTCTTAGATCTTTAAAAAAAATGACTTAAAGGGAAAAGAATAAATCAATAATCATAATCAATTTAACCAATATTTAAAAACATACCTTCTGAAGTTACAGAAATCCTGTTTTCTTTTGAAGAATTTAAATTTAATTTCTTCAGTTTTCTGCAGTTACAAAGTTGTAATAATGCAATATCTGAAATATCACAGCTTCGGAGATCTAGAAACTCCACTTCAGGATGCAAAATCTATTTTAAAAAATGTAATTTTTCATTAAACCAGGTTTTTAGATAATTTATAAATTCAATTCTGGAGCTATTCCCCTCAGTTTCATGAGACAATTATATATAAAATTATGTGTGTGTGTATACATATATATATATATATATATATATATATATATATAATTATGTGTATGTATGTGTATATATATATACATATACATACACACATATATAATTTTAAAAGATTACAGTTTTTCTTTCTTTGTTCTCTAACCTTGTTAGTAAATGTTACATGTAATTTCTTTTTTCTTTTTTTTTTTTTTTTACATGTAATTTCTTGTACAATTTCATTTGTTATATCTATAGACAGGATCCCTGAAAATCAGTAAAGAGAACATAAAAAATTATACTGCATAATCCCTCAACTTACATTTTTATATAGGTTAAAATCACATTCAAATGAACATTAATTTGAAGATAAAAATTTGAAGGTAAAAAGTCACAAGAAGAAAGACTGATAGGATACATGAAGGTTTAGAAGAGGGAAGTTTTGAAACCTTTTGTTTTGTGGTATAGGAGTTAAATGAAAGAAGGCCTTTCCTAGAACAAAGAGTGTTTAGCTCAAATCCCATCTGACACTAGTCTTGACTATTTCCTTATCTGTAAAATATAAATAATATCTGTAGTAACTCACAGAATTGTTGGACAGTTCAAACAGACATTTAGAGCATTTTTACAAACTATTTGTGTGTGTGTGTGTGAGTGTGTGTGTGTGTGTTTGGTAATTTTTTTTAACTGAACAGGTGGCCAAAGCCATATCTTCTTTCCCCTCTTCCCAGCCAGGCTATCTTCCCAGTTATTGACTAGACAAAAGTAATGGTATTGCAGAGAAAGAAATCACCTCAATTCTAGCAACTCTATAGAAATCACACTTAATATTAATTTCCAAGCCTATTCCACATCTTTTCTATCACCTACAGGCCCTCCCCCTCTGTTAAACTGGATTCTATTCCTGGGTTATTCAGATGTAGTAGTACTCTTCTCCTTACCTCACTTCCAACTCACTTTTATATGTTTGAATAAGAAATTAAAATTTCATATTAGAATTGTAAGCTCACTCAAATCTAACAGGCCTGAGCTTCTAAATTATGGGAATTTGACCATTCCATAAACTCTATATGTCCTTGACAATAGATACCAGGAACTAGCCATTCCTAGGAATGTTTATGCTTAGGGCGGGTGGCTACCTCCCTGAGCATATTCAATTACTAAAGAAACACGTCAAGGTGTAGACATATGGAATGAGTCAAAACACCAGATGGTCACTATTTTATATGTCAAGATGATAGGTGAAGTGAGTCAAAATACTAGATATTTGATACATACATATGTCAAGATGATATATGAAGTGAGTCAAAATACTAAATGATCACACATGCCAGACTTCTTGGCTGAAAGCCCTCTTTGTTTAAGAGAGATATATAAGATTAAGAGTCCTACCTCTCTACTGAAGTCTCATCTGTGGGGAGGATGCTTCGCCTGGAAAAATCTTTACACAATTCAAGTTGATTGAGGCTGAAACGAGACTCCCAGCCACTTGAGTTTTTGAGGTTCCCTTGAATTGGTGATGTATTCTTTTCCTCTATCTGCTATAATTGTCATGTTGTTAATTGTTCTTATTTCTATTTGTTTTGTTGTGTAAATCTAAATTGTCTGTACCTTGTCTTGTTTGATTAAAACTTTTTATTTTCATTTTTTAATTGAGCTTGAGAGCATCATTTATAGGAGCGAATCCAAACTTTTCTTTAAAATCATAATACAATGTTGTCTTCCCACACAAGAATAAGTTCCTTAGAAGAATGGATGGTGGTTTTGATTTTTTGCCTCCAATTCTTGGCACATAGTAAGCAATTACTATTTTATTTATCTGCTAACTACAAGGTAGATAAACCAATGATTGGAATCTTTAAAATAATCTGTCTACCACCATCAAGCAATACAGACTGAAACATAATTACCAAGTGGTGCAAAGCTTTTTAAACTGTGGATTGTGACCTCATCACAGAACTGAATGTGAGGGTTGCAAAAAAATTTGGCAACAGGAATCAAATATTCTGCTAAAATTTGATTCATTATGTAAAAGCATGGTTCATCTCATTAAAATGCAAATGTGTTTTCATCTTTAATAAGTGGTATATGTATACCAAAGAACTGCTTTAAAATAAATCTCTTAAAATATTTGGAATCTACCTGCTAAGACAAAATCAGGAACTATATGAACACAATTATAAAACACTTTCCACACAAGTAAAGTTAGCTCTAAATAAAAATGACAATCCTACCTAAATTAATCAACTTATTCAGTATGTACCAAACTGCCAAGAAATTGCTGTACAGAACTAGAAAATGATAACAAAGTTCATCTGAAAGAATAAAATTTTGGTCAAGAATTTCAGAATTTCAAGGGAATTGAAGAAAAAATGCAAATGAAGGTAGCTTAGCTGTGCCAGAACTAAAACTATTATAAAGCATCAGTCATTAAAACCATTTAACACTGATGAGGGCGTAGCCCCCTTTAAGATTCCTTGTCTGATCTACCTTTGGGACAAGATCTGGTCAAAATTATCCTTTTGTATTCCTAGGGGAAAAGATCCATATCTGAGTCAGTTTGGGCCTGTACCCAACCCCCAACTACCTGCTCAAGTTTCCCTAAAAACAGTTTCTTCCTTATCTGAAAAGCCCGCCAAAAATCTGGCCTTCCAAGAATCACCCTGAGCTCCGCCCATAATGCTTCTTCAAGCATATAAAGGCAGCAAAGGTGGAGTCGTCTTTTGTCAGAGTTGAAAGATGCCAGCAAAGATGCTTTACATCAGAGATTCTCTGTCCCCGCCTCTTTCGGCGTTTATCTTCCTCTATCTAATGCCTTTTACTAATCAGACTTTAACCTTGCTTCCAAACCTTGCAATAAACCTTGTTTTTACCCATCTAGGTTTTCAGGCCTTAAATTCATTTACAGGAGCCACTAGACTTGATTTAACTTTGTATCCTTGCGCCGAATCCTAAAGGGTTGCATGTGACTCCCTGTATCTCAATCCTGCCACTAGACCTCAATTAATCCTATTGAGGTATATACCTCACCATTAGGTATTTACCTCAATTATTTGGTTCCCTGTTACCTCATCAACATTAGCTAAGAAATAAGAGTAGTTGATCAGTAGAACAGGTTAGCTTCACAAGACACAATAGTCTATGACTATAGTAATCTAGTGTTTGAAAAACCCAAAGATTCAGGTTTGGGTTTGACAAAAATTGCTAGGAAAACTGGAAAATAGTATAGCAGAAACTAAGCATTTACCAACATTTAACATCCTATACCAAGATAAAGTTGAAATGGGTTCATGATTGTAAGCAAATTACAAGAACAAGGATAGTCAGTCTATCTCTCACATCTGTGGAGAAGGAAAGAATTTATGACTAAAAAACTAGAGTACATTATGAAATGCAAAATGGATAATTTTGATTATATTAAGTTAAAAAGTTTTTGTACAAACTAAACCAATAAAATATTAGAACAGAAAATTGGGGAAAAATTTATATCCAAGAGTTCTGATAAAGGCCTCATTTCCAAAATACATAGAGAATTGATTCAAATTTATTAGAATACAAACCATTCTCTGATAAATGGTCAAAGGAGAGAACAGCCAATTTTCAAATGAGCAAATTAAAACCATTTAAGTCATGAAAAAATGCTCTTAAATCACTATTGATCAGATAAATGCAAATTAAGATAACTTTGAGGTAAACCTCTAAGATTGGCCAAGATGACAGGAAAAAATACTGATAAATGTTAGAGGGAATTTGGGAAAACTGGGACACTGATACATTGCTGGTGGAGTTGCAAACAGATCCAACCATTCTGGAGGGCAATTTGGAACTATATCTAAAGGGCTATCAAACTGTGCATCCCCTTTGATCCAGTAGTGTCTCTACTGGCTCTGTATCCCAAAAAGATAATTAATAAAAAAGGGAAAAGGACCCACATGTGCAAAAATGTTTGTAACAGCCCTTTTTGTAGTAGTAAGGAACTGAAAACTAAGTTGGATGCCCTTCAGTTGAAGAATAAGCTATCGTATATGAATGTTTGGAATAGTATTGTTCTATATGATTTCAGAAAGACCTAGAGAGACTTACACGAACTGATGCTAAGTGAAGTGGGTAGAACCAAAAGAATATTGTACACAACAAGATTATGTGATGATCAATTCTGATGGACATGGCTCTTTTCATGTTCTTTCTTTTTTTGGGGGGGGAGGGGGTGTAAAGGGATGAGACTCTAAATAGGTGCATTTGAATCAGACAACCAAGCACTTATGGCTAATTACCTATTGGACAATAACTCTATTAGCATGTTTGGAATTTCTCTTCTCACAGTTTAATGCTAGCTCAATGCTTGGGATTAAGAGAATTGGAAGGAGGGATATAGGGGGTGGAGTGAGATGAGCCAGAGTCACTGTGGAGATGGACGAAGAGAAGGGAGGTTGTAGAGAGCTTGTGACAGTCTTGTCTATCCCCTTCACTTCTCCCCCTAAAGACCAAGGACTTTTGTTTATCCTGTCTCCAGCTGATTCTGAGGCCTCCAGGGGGTTAACCCGGACTTCACAGGGGGGTGCTGAAGGAAATGGGGTTAAGTAACTTGCTCAGGGTCACACAGAAAGTGTTAAGTGTCTGAGGCCAGATTTGAACTCAAGTCCTCTTGACTTCAAGACTGGTATTCACCTACTGTATTACCTAGCTGCCCCAGGACATGGCTCTTTTCAACAATGAGGAGATTCATGCCAATTACAATAGACTTGTGATGGAAAGAGCCATCTGTATCCAGAAAGAGGGCTGTGGGGACTGAATATGGATCTACTTTTTTTTGTTGTTGTTTGCTTGCATTTTGTTTTCTCATTTTTTCCCCTTTTTGATCTGATTTTTCTTGTGCAGCATGATAAATGTGGAAATGTGTATAAAAGAATTACATGTGTTTAACATATATTGAATTACTTTCTTATCTAAGGGAAAGGATGGGGGGAAGGAAGGGAGAAAAATTTGGAACACAAGGTTTTGCAAATTTTTTAAATTTGCAATTATTTTGAAACTCATAATTAGTGTAAAAATAAAAAGCAATTGTTTAAAAAATAAAATAAATCTCTTTCTGGTTTATTATCAGTAAATGTTTTATATATCTACGTATCTAGAGTCATGTAAAAATTTCTTGGGCAAAAAGGGGTTGTGAGTGGGAAAAGTTTAAGAAATCTTGGTAGAAAGAAAAGATGGATTAGGATTAGGAGTAACAGTGAAGGAATTATTTTTAAGACCAAAAAATTTATTCTTACATTTTGACACAACTGTTACTAATAAAAATGCAACTTTCTTGGAAAGGACCCATATTTAGTCTAAATGAATGAATCAGTGCATTCTTTAGGATTTACCCAATGCTAATATGATTCAGTCACTCAACAAACATTTATAAGGTACTTATCTGCTAAGCATTGTGCTAGACAGTGGGAATTTAAAAAATGAAAGTCCTTGTACTCAATCAAGCAGCTTGTATTTTTACTATAATTCTGCTACAGCAATAACCTGAAAACCAAGAAAGCTATGAGTTTCTCTATACAATACTTAGTTTTGGTTAAAATTAGGAAATACTGGATATTTATTTCTTTTTTCTTTTTTTCCTTTTTTTATTTGAAAAAAAGAGTAAGAAAAAACAAAACAAAACAAAATAAAGCAAAACAAAACATTATCATGTGCTCAGCAGAACATCAGAGAGGATTCAAACTATATAACAACAAATTACCAGATCAAGAAAGTATATATATTAGCAGAAGAAATTATATTCATGAAATATACATTTTTTCGTTACTTCTTTATAAACTGTTCTTTGGTTCTCTTCTGCTCTCCTTATTTACTTTATTCTTTTTCTTCCCTTTCATCCCCCTCTACCACTTCCAATTAAGCTAATTCTAAGTAGAACTTTTTAAAAAAAGCTCTTTCCTATCCTTTTTGCCTCCTTAATTAAATTCTGCTCCATACTTGCCTTGCTATTACTTAAGGATCCTTTGGATTCTTTTTCTCTCACCCTTTGCTTCCTCATCTACCCATCTTTCCTCCTTATTTCTTCATAGATTTTGGAGGGTGCTATATGTAGTGTAATCTATTGCATCCATTCCCTATGTGAGTAGGTTTTTAGAACTTCCCTTTCTCTCCCCTCTAAGACCCCTGTATCTGTTCTTCCTTTGCACTTCATTTATATAATATGATTGCTATTTCTACTTTAACTCTGCCAATTTTTCTTTTGAGCTACAACATTGTTGATGGGAATTTTATATACATACATGTGTGTATATATGTGTATAAACACATACATATATAAAAATAAATAAATTGTCCATGTTTAAACAGTCTGTCCATATCAAGTTTCTTAAAATTGATCTTTCATGTTAGCACTTATATGTTAAATTTTCTGTTAAAATCAAGTTTGATTGACAGAAAGTCCTGAAAATCTACAAGTTTGTTGAATGCATTTTTTTTTTCTCATTCAGGATTACAGATAATTTTGCTGGATATATTTTTGGCCTCTGGACTAGTTCTTTTGATTGTCAGGAGATATGATTCTAGGACTTGCGGTCTTTTATTGTAGCTGCTGCTAAGTCTTGTACAATTCCAACTGTGGCTCTAGCATATTTTAATTGTTTTTTTTTTTTGTTTCTTGCAAAATTCGGCAATAATATTCTCATATGTTTTCTACTCAGGATGTCTTTGAGGTGGTGGTCTGTTAATTTTTTTCTATTTTTACTTTCCCCATATGTTCTATCACTCCAGAACAATTTTCTTGGATTATTGCCTGTATTATTGTGTCAAGATTCTCATATTAACTTTCTGGCAGTCCAATTATTCTTATATTTTCTCTCTTGATCTGTTCTCCAGATTGTTTTTCTTACAAGATGTTTCATATTCTGTTCTATTTTCTCATTCTTTATAATCTGGTTTGTTATTTCTTGGTTTCTCATAGCTTTGCTGGCTTCCTCTAGCCCAATTCTAATTTTCAAAGCATTATTTTCTTCTTTGAGACTCTGTACCTTTTTTATTTAGGTGATCAAGTTTTTTCATAAGCTTCTTGTTTTTCTTGGATGGTTTAAATTATTTTCTTTAGTTTTTCCCTCAATGTCTCTCATTTGACTTTTGAATTCCTTTTTGAGTTTTTCTACAGATTCTCTCTGGGTAGGGAACCATTTTATTCTTTGGGGAAGAAGCTTTTTTTTTTTTTTTTTTTTTAAACTAAAGTGTCCTCCTCTGAAAATGAATCCAGGTCATCCTGGAACTGTAATAATGTTTCAATGATGAGATTCTTTTTTTATTTGCTGGTTAATTTTTTTTTTAAATAAAAGTTAGTAGTGTAAGCATCTCTAATGTGGGATGGGGAGATGGTGCTTCAAGCTTCCCTTCAGCTCTCCACTTTGACCAGGCATCCAAATCAAGAACTCTACCTTCTTGCAAGTGTCCACAGCCAGTAGTGCCCCTGTCCCCCTGCTTCTGCACTCATCAGTTGCTGGTTCCTTCTCACCCAGGGTGGTGCCTCAGCAGCACAGCTAGGCCCAGTGTTCCCAGTAAATCAAGATTCACTTAGTCTTCCTGGACTCAAACCCTGATACCACAAACAGATGGGGAGGTGAGAATCTCTGTAGTTCTTGCTGAGGCTTCAGCCACATCTAGCTACCCCAAAGGGTTCCACCACCTCATGTTTCTGTGGAGTTGGGGCCTTTCTTCAGATCTTCTCAGGTTATATCTGGAGGACCCCAGATCTACCCCAAGTCTTCTAGAGTTTTCACTAGACAATGCTTGACCTGAGATACAAATTTGTTCTATTTGTGGGGGAAATCAGGAGAGCTTTAAATTTACCAACCTATTCTATCATCTTCCCAGAATCCTCCCAGTACTGAATACTGAACATACTGAATATAAGTTAAAATTCAGAAATCATAAAAATATAATTTGCTCATGATAATTCACACATAAAACATTTTAAGATTTGTAACTACTTTTCTCATAATAACCCTATAAAATAATCAGTGAATGAATGATTATCCCTATTTGGCAGACTAAGAAACTGAGGTTCTGAGAGGTTATAAAACATGTCCAAGTTCACACAGCTAGTATCTAAGTTGGGATTCAAACTCAGATCTCCTGATTCTAAGCCCACTATTCCATTTTGTTTCTCTATATAATAACATGAACTATAGAGACTTGGGTGAGATACCAGATTTCCACTGCTGAAGCCTCTGCTGATGAGCTTTGAAATGTTAATGCTCTCCCTTTTTTAATTACCCCTTGCATAAAGGGTGCATATCCCCCAATAGAATATAAGCTGCTGGAGAGTAAGGACTGTTTCATTTTGTCTTTGTATCCTAAGTGGTAGGAACTTAAAAAATGTCTTCTACATAAATAAATTTGCCTCAGGAAGCCTTACCTTCTTTCTCTCGAATATTTCCTATTTATCCTGTATATATAGCTTGTTTGCATAGATTTGTTTGTTTTCTCTCTTGTGAGATTTTAAGTTTCTTGAGGGGAGCAACTGTCTTTTGCCCCTTTTTGTATCCCCAATACTTAGTATATTATCTGGAACATACTATGCACCTAATAAATGTTTTTTGATTGACTGATTAAAATATTCACTGAATCTATTTTCTCTGGCTCCTTTTGAAAAAAATTTTTGAGTTAGAATGTGGGAAAAAAAGTTTAAATTCCCCCCCAAAATACTGAATAGACACAAAGGATATTTTTATGCAGGAAACTGTATTTTTTTCAGTTTCTTGAATATAAAAAACAAGGACAAAGATTAACAAAGCAGTTCCCTGGGATGATAAGAAGTAAATAATGAATTCTACAAGATATTTCGGTGTAATTTTTGTAACAGAAAATATTAAAAAATCTTGATATTTTAAAAATCATCACTCTTTCCTCTTCCCTTATAACAAGAAGGTAGTTTTGCTTCTTTATTTAGAAGAAGAAATCTTTATATTCTTGACGTTTTGTGCATAATTGTAGGCATAATTCTCAAAGAATAACATGAGGCCGAAAAGAGGAAGTAATTCTTTCTATTCCATCAAGATGAATACTTAATTTCCCATTTCTGTCTCCTTTAAAGGGAGATAAGTCATATTTTATACAGATTTAAAAGTAGAAAATGAAATAAGTACAAGGACTTATAAAGGAAAATGGTTTCCATATTCAGATAAAGAAATTATGGACTCTGAATGTAGATCAAAGAGTATTTTTTTCCATTTATTTTATTCTCTCATATATTCCTTCCTTTTGATCTGTTCTTTCAAAACTGTGATGAATATTCAAGTATGTTTTACATGATAGCACATGTATAAACTATATCAAACTGCCTGTCATCTTCAGAAGAGAGGCAGAGAAAATGGGAAGGGAGAGAAAAGAATTTAGAACTCAAAATTTTGTAAAATGAATGCTAAAATTTTTCTTGACATATAAAATGAAGAAAAATGAAACACTATTAAAAATAAAAATAGAAAAGGGAGTAATTTCTGAAGTCAAAAATAAGGTAAGGCAAAAATATGTGTTGCATATTTAAGCAATGATATTCTTTTAAGAACTATTAAAACAAGGGAAAAAAAAAACAAAACCCCAGTAATTACACAATCTGATTTCAGCAGGATTAAGCAAAATAAATTGTTAAATAAGTGCAAACACTATATATTCATTTACATGTATTCAGGAAAAAACAATGTCAACAGTGTCATCACAGAAAATATAGTACTGGCAGGTTAACATTACTATGTGTACATCCACTAATTTGGTGTCTCCATACAGGTGCAGCTCCCCTTTCACCATATCAATTCTCTATCTGTTTTCTAGAACTCAAATTCTGACCACTGGCACAGGTATTCACTATCAATTTCAGTCTCTCAAAGCCCCTAATTCTCAAGTATCATAGTAAATATGATTACTTAGAGTGGATAGACTAGGTAAAAGGAAAAGGTTCACAAAGATATGAAGTCTTGAAAGAGGCTATTAGCATTGTTGTAAGGGAAAGTAAGCTAGAAAAGCTTGACACTGATCAAAACCAAGAGAACACTGTACATAGCAACAATAAGATTATGTGATGATCAACTCAATAGCTCTTTTCAACAATGAAGTGATTCAAGGCAATTCCAGTAGACTTGTGATGGAAAGCCATCTGCATCCAGAGAGAAAACTATGAAAACTAAATGTAGGGGCAGCTAGGTGGCGCAGTGGATAGAGCACCAGCCTTGAATTCAGGAGGACCTGAGTTCAAATGTGATCTCAGACACTTAACAGTTCCTAGCTGTGTGACCCTGGGCAAGTCACTTAACCCCAGCCTCAGGGGGGGAAAAAAAAAAACTGAATGTGGATCACAGCATAGTTATTTTCACATTTTTTTTTATTGTTTGTTTGCTTTGGAATTTTTTCTCATTTTTTCTCCTTTTGATATGATTTTTTTTTTTGTGCAGCATGATTAATGTAGAAATATGCTTAGAACTGCTCCTGTTTAATGTATATTTTATTATTTGCTGTCTAAAGGAGAGGGAAAGGGGAAAAGAAGGAGAAAAATTTAGAACACAAGTTTTGCAAGGGTGAATATCGAAAACTATCTTTACATGTATTTTGAAAAATAAAAAAGTATTATTATAACACAAAAGAAAAGAAAAACTTGGCACTGGTTCAGAAACAGTGAAGTCTAATGAACTTGATGAGATGAAGGAGTTAACTAAATCAAGGAATCAACTAAAAGAAATGTAGAAGTAGTTAGCAAATATAAACATTTTGTTGAACTGAAAGAAAAGCTGATGTTCCAGTAAATTTTTTAAAGTTATTATTCCCAGTATAATTAAACCTAATATATAATTACTTTAACTTTGAAAAGTTTATATATTCTTACCTCACTAATATTGGAATCTGTTATTCGTCCTTGAAAACTCATAATTTTTATCATCTTATCTTTTATATTGGGAGGCAAAAGTTTAATGTCTGTGACGTATCTGGAAATATTCTTCATCAAGCACCAAATGCATCTGAAATATAAATAGAAAGATAAAATAAACTGCATCATAATTTTCACTTATATTCCTACATGATGTAATAGCACATACCCCTTCCCTATAGTATATTTAAATATTTTGTATCAATAGTTATGCTTTTATCTGAATACATTTCTATTTTATTAAATACTCAATCTCTATACTACATCATTGTTGTTTCTACTCAAGTCATTTCAATCATGTCTGACACTCTGTGATATCATTTGGGATTTTCTTGGCAAAGATATTGGTGAACTTTTCCATTTTTTTCTCTAGCTCATTCTATAGATGAGAAACTTTGGCAAAAAAGGGTTAGGTAACTTTCGTGTTAACACAACAATTAGTATCTGAAGCTTGAATTTGAACTCAAGAAGTTTTCCTGATACCAAGCCCAGTGATCTCTCCACTGAACCACCTAAATATCAATACATATTCTTTCTCCAAATCCATATTTTCCAGTATGCAAGTTTACTACATACTAAATACTTAATAAATGTTTGTTGATTGGCTTACAATAGATTTCTTCAATCAACTTTCTTTCAATTCCTCAACTGCCTAAAGATTTTTGTCATGAAATGGTTAGTAAAGTCCCCATTTAGTCACCTCTTTTCTAAGTTTTTAAGATATATTTCACTATACTGCCCTGATATTTTAGAATCAGAAGGTAAGATAGCCACCAAAAGAATTCACTAATCACCTCCTGAAAAATATCCTAAAATTAAATCATCAAGGAATATCGTGGTTAAATTATAGAACTATCGCACCCAAGGAAAAGATACTGTAAGCAGCCAGAAAGAAACAATTCAAATACTGAGGAGCCACAATTAGAATTACCCAGGACCTAGTAGCTTCCACCTTAAACGATAGAAGGGCCTGGAATCTGATATTCCAAAAGACAAAGAAACTTGATTACAACCAAGAATAAGCTATTCAGCTAAAATGAACATTATCTTTCAGGGAAGAAGATGGACATTCAATGATATAGGTGAATTTCACCTATTTCTAATGAAAAGACAAGAACTGAACAAAAAAAAATGATCTTCAAACTCAGAACTCGAGAAGCATAGAAAGGTAAAAAGGAAAGAACTCTTGAAAACTAGTATACTAAGAGAATGCGGGTATAATTTGATATTATTTTAATATGAAAAAAGAAATTAGAGGTAGAAAGGGGATCATATTGGAAAAAGAGGAAAAAGTAAGTAAAATAAGAGAAATTTCATCTTATGAAGAGACAAAGAAAACCTATTATAATTGAAAGAAGAGAGGGGAGTGAGCAATTGTATGAATCTTATTCTCATCAGATTTAGCTCTAAGAGAGAATATCAGACATATTTAGTTTCACAGAGAAACTTGTGTCACCTTATAGGGAAGTAGGAGGGAAAGGGGGAAAAGAAAGGGAAAGGGAAAGATTAATACAAGGGAAAACAAAAGAATTAGGGGAAAGGTATAAAAAAGGAGGAGGGGCTTTAAAGGAGGAAGACTGTTTGAGGGAGGTGGTCATCAAAAGCAAAATACTGGGGAAGAGGGAAAGGGTAGCATAACTTGGGGTAAATAAGAAGGCAGGAAATACAGAATTAATTATTTCAACAGTGAATGTGAATGGGATGAATTCTCCCATAAAACAGAAATAGATAGCAGTCTGAATCAAAAACCAGAATCCTACCATATGTTATTTACAAGAAACACTTAAAGCATGGTGATACATACAGAGTGAAGGTAAAGGGCTAGAGCAGAATATATTATGCTTCAGATGAAGAAAAAAAAGGGGGGGGGGTAGCAATCCTGATTTTAGAGCAAGTAAAAGAAAAGATAGATCTAATTTAAAGAGATGAGGAAGGAAACTATATTTTATTAAAGATAATCATTATAGATAATGAAGCAATATCAATACTAAACATATATGCATTGAGTGGTATAGCAGGAAAATTCCTAAAGGAGAAGTTAAGAGAGATGCAAGAAGAAATAGCAAAACTACACTGGTAGGGGATCTCAACCTTGTTTTCTCAAAATAAATAAGAAAGAAGCTAAGGAGGTAAACAAAATGTTAAAAAAAAGGTTAGGTATGATAGATCTTTGGAGAAAACTGAATGGAGACAGAAAGGAGTTTACTTTTTTCTCAGTAACTCATAGAACTTACCTCATATGCTATCTAGGGGAGAGGGTGGAGGGAAGGAGGGGAAAATTTGGAACAGAAGGGAGTACAAGGGATAATGTTGTAAAAAATTACTTATGCATATGTACTGTCAAAAAAATGTTATAATTATAAAATTAATAAAAAAAAAAAAGAACTTACCTCAAAATCCAATGCAGAAAGGCAGAAATAATAAATTCATTGTTTTTTTCAGATCATGATGCAATAAAAATCACATGCAATATAAGGCCAGGAGAAAAGAGAAAAAAGTAATTGTTAGCTAGATAATCTCATCCTAAAGAACGAATGGGTGAAACAGCAAATCATAGACACAACAATTTCCTCCAAGAAAAGAACAATAATAAGACAACATATCAAAATTTGTGGGATACAGCCAAAGCAGTAAAAAGGGGAAATTTTATATCTCTAGATGCTCACTTGCATAAAATAGATAAAGAGAAAATCAATGAATTGGGCTTGCAACTAAAAAAGCTAGAAAAAAAACAAATTGAAACCTCCCAATCAAATACCAAACTTGAAATTCTAAAAATAAAAGGAGAGATTAATAACATTGAAAGTAAAGAATGATTGAATTAATAAATAAAACTAAACATTGGTTTTATGAAAAAAATTCAACAAAATAGATAAACATTTAGTAAATTTGATTAGAAAAAGGAAAGAGGAAAATCAAATTGTTACTCTCAAAAATGAAAAGGAAGAACTTTCCATCAACGAAAAGGAAACTAGAACAATTGTCACATTGCCCAACTTTATGCCAATAAATTTGATGACCTAAGTGAAATGGAGGAATACTTACAAAAATATAGATTTCCCAGGGTAACAGAGGAGAAAATAAATTACTTAAATAGTCCCATTTTAGAAAAAGAAATAGAACAAGCTATTAATCAAGTCCCTAAGAAAAAAATCCTCGGTACCAGATGGATTTACATGTGAATTCTACCAAATATTTAAAGAACAATTAATTCCAATACTATATGAACTATTTCAAAAAATAGGGAATGAAAGATTCTTTTTATGACACAGATTGATATTTATATGATACCTAAATCAAGTAGGATAAAAACAGAGAAAGAAAATTATAGATCAATCTCCCTAGTGAAATATTGATGCAAAAATCTTAAATAAAATATTAGCTAAGAGATTACAGAAAATCATCCCCAGGATAATACACTATGACCAAGTAGGATTTATACCAGGAATGAAGAAATGATTCAATATTAGGAAAACTATTAGCATAATTTACCACATAAATAACCAAATTAACAAAAACCTTATGATTATTTCAATTGATGCAGAAAAAGTTTTTGATAAAATCCAACATTCATTCCTATTAAAAATACTAGAGAGTATAGAAATAAATGGATTTTTCCTTAAAATAGTCAGTAGCATCTATTTAAAAACCATCAGCAAATGTCATATGAAATGGGAATAAACTGGAACCATTTCCAATAAGATCAGAGGTGAAACAAGGTTGCCCATTATCACCATTACTATTCAATATTGTATTAGAAATGCTAACTTTGGCAGTAAGAGAAGAAAAAAAATATTTAATTCCTTTAATAATTAGGTAATGAGGAAACCAAATTATTACTCTTTGCAGATGACATTATGGTATACTTACATACTCTAGAGTCAACTAAAAAACTATTAGAAATAATCCACAACTTTAGCAAAGTTGCAAAATACAAAATAAATCCACATAAATCATTAGCATTTTAAACTGGGAAAACATTTTTACATTCAAAGGTTCTGATAAAAGCCTCATTTCTAAAATATAGAGAGAATTTACTCAACTTTATAAGAATTCAAACCATTCTCCAATTGTTAAGTGGTCAAAGGATATGAACAACTTTCAGATGAAGAAATTAAAACTATTTGTAGTCACATGAAATGGTGCTCCAAATCACTAGTTGGTAGGGTCGAGGGCAAATCTCAAGAGCAGAGTCTCAGGCACTTGGAGGCTTACTCTGCCTGAGTCCAAAATAGGGCATTGAAGGCATTGAGTAAGCCTCATCCAATGAGGTGGAAGCCCTTCTCACTCTAGATTGATTATGCACCTGGCTCTGACACTCTCTGACACCTGACCTAGGGACTATAGAAAAAGGGGTTACAGAAAGGGGAGGAGCAGTAGTGTAGTAGAGTAGATTGTAGTACAGTAGAGTAGAGTAGAGTAGAGTAGAGTAGAGTAGATTCATTATGCTTTAGGATTAGAGCATTAGGATATAGGGAACTCTATGTAGTAAAATAATGTAGTGAATAAAGGTTAATTGCTGCATATTCGTGTGTATCTGTGTTCTGTGGGGGACCTCTTGAGGTTGTTCTTCGATTCAGATAATCGAAGCCATGATGGCGAAGACCTGGTGAAAGGTAAGACACTGCTGAGGTGAGCAGGGGGAGTTAACGACTATGGATCAGAGAAATGCAAATTAAGACAACTCTGAGATACCACTACACATCTGTCAGATTGGCTAAGATGACGAAAAAATAATGATGAATGTTGGAGGGGATGTGGAAAAACTGAGACACGGATATATTGTTGGTGGAGTTGTGAAAGAATCCAGCCATTCTGGAGAGCAATCTAGAACTATACTCAAAAAGCTATCAAACTGTACATACCCTTTGACACAAAACTGTTTCTACTGGGCTGATATTCTAAAGAGATCTTAAAGGAGGGGAAGGGTCCCACATGTGCAAAAATGTTTGTGGCAGCCTTTTTGTAGTGGCTAGAAACTGAATGGATACCTATCAATTAGAGAATGGCTGAATAAATTATGATATATGAATGTTATGGAATATTATTGTTCTGTAAGAACTGACCAACAGGATGATTTTAGAAAGGCCTGGAGAGACTTACTAAGTAAAATGAGCAGAACCAGGAGATAATTATATACAGCAACAAGAAATCTATACAATGATCAATTCTGATAGCCATGGCTCTCTTCAATAATGGGATGATTCAAACCAGTTCCAATTGTTCAGTGATGAAGAGAGCCATATACCCAGACAGAGGACTGTGGGAACTGAGTGTGGACCACAATATATCATTTTCACTCTTTCTATAGATGTTTGCTTGCATTTTGTTTTCTTTCCCAGTTTTTATTTCCTTCTTGATCTGATTTTTCTTGTACACTAAGATAATTGTATAAATATGTATACATATATTAGATTTAACATATATTTTTAACATTTAACATGTATTGGACTACCTGCCATCTAGGGGATGGGGTAGGGGGAAGAAATTTGGAACAAAAAGGGGTCGTTGTTGAACAATTACTCATGTGTACTTCCATTTATCTATCAAAAACGATACAGAAAAAGCCCTTGACCAAAAAAATTATTCAAATAGTATAATCTAAATACTGAATAGAGCAACTAAGTGGTACAATGGATTGATCCTGAGTTCAAAGCTGGCCTCAGACACAATCCTGGGCAAGTTACTTAACCCTGTTTGCCTGAGTTCCCTCACATGCAAAATTAATTGGAGAAGGAAATGGCAAACCACTCTAGTATTCTTGCCAAGAAAATCCCAAATACAATTATGAAGAGTGGGATACAACTTAACAGTAAAATAGTGAATGTGTTTGGAGGTAGTATTTATAAAAATAGGTAAGGTATAAAACAGTCTTCATAGTGGGATTTTGATGACCCCCAAAAGTAATGTAGTAGAACAGATACCAGATTATTACTTACAACCTTTATTACTTATTTCTTTTGCTTTCCATTAAACCATATGCTATTTGGCTTCAGACCTTATTTTTCATATGAAATTACTCTCTCCAAAGTTGCCAATAATCCCTTCATTGCCAAATCTAATAGCTTTTTCTCAGAGCTCATCCTTGACTTCTCTGGGGTATTTGATACAATTGATTATTTCTTCCTGGATTCTCTTCTCTCTGTTTTTTATAACACTGCTTTCTCTTTGTTCTTCTGTCTAATTTTTTCACTCTTCTTTGCTGGTTCATCATTCATATCATATTCCTTATCTGTGAATATGCTGACACTAAGCTCAAACTCTGGAAGGCTTTTATCAGCTTACCAAGATTTAATTATCTACTCAATCAATCAATAAACATTAAGAGACCATCATATGACAGGCACTGGGCTAACTGCTAGAGATACAAAAAAGGGGGAAAAAACAGCCCTGCCCTCAAGCTTATAGTAAAGGAGACAACCTGCAAACAAATATATTTAGAGCAAACTATACAGGGTAAATAGGAAATAATTAAGAGAAGGAAAGCACTAAAATTAACAGAGGTTGGGGGAAAGCTTCCAGTAAAAGACAGGATTTTAGTCATGCCTGACGGTGCCTGATAAGATCAATACAAGCTCAGAAGGCTTTACCACAGGTAAGGCACAAATAGTCCAATTAACCATTTGAAGTAGAGATATCTCTAAATTACAGATCTTGCCTTTTGAACTACTACAATTCTGCTTTGCTCATAGTGCCATGTAGATAATCCATATGCCAGTGTCTCCATGTCTCACAATCAATTCTGAAGTTCTTCATAGACCTTGAGAATGTCTTTGCATTATTTCTTCTGACCTCCATGTGAGTGCTTGCTTTGTGTGAATTTTTGGTAAAATAAGTCTTTTGGGCAAATGTACTTTTGGCATTTAAACAACGTGACCAACCCCTCAAAGTTGTGCTTTCTATTACAGAGCTGAAAGGAAGCTAAGAAGAGCAATAGATAGAGCAAAGGAGAAAGAGTATTCTGGAACTGAGGGATAGCCAATAAAAGTGACCAGTGCCAGGAGAGTATCTTGTTTTCAGACTCTAATTTATAAAAAATCAAGCCATTCTCCAATTGATAAATGGTCAAAGGATATGAACAGACAATTTGCAGATGATGAAATTGAAACTATTCACATATATATTAAAGACTGTTCCAAATCACTATTGATCAGAGAAATGGAAATTAAGAAAACTCTGAGATACTACTACACACCTGTCAGATTGGCTAAGATGACAGGAAAAAATAATGATGAATGTTGGAGGGGATGTGGGAAAACTGGGACACTGATGCATTGCTGGTGGAGTTGTGAATGAATCCAACCATTCTGGAGAATAATCTGGAATTATGCCCAAAAAGTTATCAAAATGTGCATACCCTTTGATCCAGCAGTGCTACTACTGGACTTATATCCCAAGGAAATACTAAAGAAGGGAAAGGGACCTATGTGTGCCAAAATGTTTGTGGCAGCCCTTTTTGTAATGGCTAGAAACTGGAAAATGAATGGATGCCCATCAATTGGAGAATGGTTGGGTAAATTGTGGTATATGCATGTTATGGAATATTATTGTTCTGTAAGAAATGACCAGCAGGATGAATACAGAGAGGCTTGGAGAGACTTACATGAACTGATGCTAAGTGAAACGTGCAGAACCAAGAGATCATTGTACACTTCAACAACAATACTGTATGAGGATGTATTCTGATGGAAGTGGATATCTTCCACAAAGAGAAGATCTAATTCAGTTCCAATTGATCAGTGATGGACAGAATCAACCACACCCAGAAAAGGAACACTGGGAAATGAGTGTAAACTGTTTGCACTTTTGTTTTTCTTCCCAGGTTATTTTTACCTTCTAAATCCACTTTTCCCTGTGCAATTTTCGGTTCTGTACACCTACATTGTATCTAGGATATACTATAACATAATTAACATGTATAAGACTGCTTGCCATCTAGGGGAGGGAGTGGAGGGAGGAAAGAGAAAAGTCGGAACAGAAGTGAGTGCAAGCAATAATGTTGTAAAAAATTATCCAAGTATATGTTCTGTCAACAAAAAATTATAATTTTTTTTAAAAAAGAAGAAATGACGATCAGGATGCTTTCAGAAAAACCTGGGAAGACTTGTATGAATTAATGCAAAGTGAAATGAGAAAAACCAAGAGAACATTGTATACAGTAGTTGTCTTTTGCTCTCCAAAAGGACCAACATGACGTCAAGAATAAACAATAGGGGGCAGCTAGGTGGCACAGTGGATAGAACACCAGCCCTGAATTCAGGAGGACCCAAGTTCAAATCTGGTCTCAGACACTTAACACTTCCTAGCTGTGTGACCCTGGGCAAGTCACTTAACCCCAGCCTCAGGAAAAAAAAAAAAAAAAAGAATAAACTATAGTATGTCTGACTGTGCCTGATAAGATTAATACAAGCTCAGAAGGCTTTACCACAGGTAAGGCACAAATAGTCCAATTAACCATTTGAAGTAGAGATATCTCTAAATTACAGATCTTGCCTTTTGAACTACTACAATTCTGCTTTGCTCATAGTGCCATGTAGATAATCCATATGCCAGTGTCTCCATGTCTCACAATCAATTCTGAAGTTCTTCATAGACCTTGAGAATGTCTTTGCATTATTTCTTCTGACCTCCATGTGAGTGCTTGCTTTGTGTGAATTTTTGGTAAAATAAGTCTTTTGGGCAAATGTACTTTTGGCATTTAAACAACGTGACCAACCCCTCAAAGTTGTGCTTTCTATTACAGAGCTGAATGCTTGGCAATTCAAGTCAATCTTGCCAGGGGATCTTCAGAATATTTCTAAATCAATTTAAATGGGAGCAATTGGTTTCCTGGAATGGTACTGATATACTATCCAGGTTTCAAAGGTATACAACTATGAGGTGAGCACAACAGGTCTATAAACTTTCAGTCTGACAGGCAATCTCTCCTCTCCCAAACTTTTCCTTCAGAGCTTCCCAGACATTGAGATAGCTCTTTCAATGTACACAGTAACAGCAATAAGATAAACTATTAATGATTTAGCTATTCTTAACAACACAATGATCTAGAAATCCAAAGAACTTATGAGGGAAAATGCTATCCACATCCAGAGAAAGAGCTGATGAAAGACAGAATCATACTTTTAAAAAATTTAATTGTTCTTTTTTTCATTGCAAAAAGATCTAAATTTAATAAAACATTTGACATATAAGAGCCAAGAGAAATATAAGGTAAACATCAAAGATTAATTTCAATGATCTCAATAAGTACAAACTATTTATTTTTTATATGTAGGAATGTAAACCCTATGTTTAAGACTGTCATTAATAATTGGGCAGTTTGAAAGAAATATTGGGCTAGAAGTGTAATGTGATTCTAAAAAGCAAAACAACGGAGGAAAAAGCAAAAAGAGTAATTATCTTATATAAATGAGAAGCGAGAGAAATAACTAACACAGAGAGGAAAAGAGTTGGTAGTTCTGTAACCCTATTTGTGTATACATATATATATACATACATATATATACATACATACATACATATATACACACATACATGTATATACATATATACATACATACATATATATACACACATACATGTATATACATATATATGTATATGTATATACATACATACATATATATGTATAAAGAATATAAGGAAGTAGGGGAGAATAAGGGAAGGATTTTTAGAGCACCCTTCTCATACCAGATATGAGTTAAAGAAAGAACAACACATACATTTAGGAGGGAATAAAAGTTTTATAAATGTATAAAGATATAAAAGGATGAGAACTAGCTCACCCAAATAGTATAAATAGCCATGCCATACTTCCCACTCTACTATCCCATGGGATTTGGGCAGCAAGGAGATGGGAGAGTGGATGAAGGAAAGACAAAAGAGAAAGAAGACTCTAGTAAGTCTGCCTGACCACCTGATCTTGTGAGTCAATATAATCAATAATATTTGTAATTTTGAGTGGATAAATACTGAAATTTACATCTTACTATTTGTTAGAATTATATCTTCTAAAAACAGAAATAATAACTACATAAAATTAAGAATCAATCAACAAATTTTATTAACGTTATGTACTATATGAAGTTCATTGAAAATAAGTTTGTATAAAAAATAGTCTCGACTTTTATGGATCTAAGTGTTGGAGGCATGGGGACATGCCACAAACCCATGTAGATTTAATACACAATATTATGAAAATCATTTTTGGTTTTGTCCTTTTTCAAAGAAGGCCAATGACAATGGGTGAGATCTTTTTTTTTTAATTAATTTTATAATTATAACATTTTTTGACAGTACATATACATAGGTAATTTTTTACAACATTATCCCTTGTACTGCCTTCTGTTCCGAATTTTTCCCCTCCTTCCCTCCACCCTCTCCCCTAGATGGCAGGCATTCCCATACATATTAAATATGTTATAGTATATCCTAGGTACAATATATATGTGCAGAACCAAATTTTGTTATTGTTGTTGTTGTTGCAAAGGAAGAATTGGATTCGGAAGTTAAAAATAACCTGGGGAGAAAAAGAAAAAAATGCTAACAGTTTACACTCATTTCAATGGGTGAGATCTTGACTCACTTATGAATAAGATTAAAGGGAGGCTGAGTTGTATAAATTCATTGGTCTCATTATTTCTTCCTGAGACATTAAAGTCTAGTGTCAAGATAAAAGTCAGGCTAACTGGCAATGGCCCAGGATACAGTAGTTAACCTTGTAGCCTTTAATATCTGATCAAGTTCTAAGTGCTCTACAATGCCTGCTTTAGTCAACTTCATGGCTGAATGCTTGAGGTAGAGATTATTAAAATTCAGCAACCAGTTTGAGGATTGCTGATTACCCTTTATCTGGTTTAGACAATTTGGCAAGATGGTTTACCAGGGTATGGCCACTGTGCATTCTACAGCTTCTTAGAGCCACAGATGAGAATTGGGTGAATCAGATTGACACCAAAGATTAATGAGCAGCCCTAAAAAGAGCTTGGCAACTACTAGAAGTGCTAGTCTCCTTAACTACTCCATAAGAGAGTAGCAAAGGAGCTAGGTTTTATAAACAAGAATAATTAACCCAGCAAAACTCTGTATAATCCTATAGGGGGAGAAATGGATATTAG
The DNA here is from genome assembly GCF_048593235.1 of Sminthopsis crassicaudata. Lineage (NCBI taxonomy): Eukaryota > Metazoa > Chordata > Mammalia > Dasyuromorphia > Dasyuridae > Sminthopsis > Sminthopsis crassicaudata. The sequence continues at coordinate 239,173,487 of NC_133621.1, read as the reverse complement.
ATAAAATAGAGGATTTGTAAGCATTTCTGAAGATTAGCATTGAATTAAAAATCCATCATTCAAACATAATATTCAAGAGATGTATAAAAAAGTAAATATAAGTGAGAAATCACAAAGGGTTTAATAAGGTTAAATTGATTATATTCCTAAACAAATGATTTATGTAATTCCTAAGAACTTTATCCTTATAAGGGCAGTTGGAAGGAATCTTCATAGACAAGGGCATGGGTGTAAATTGATAATATTGAAATCCATAACTACCCAAAGATTCACTAGAAATAGAAGATCTTTCCCTTGGAAACACAGTGTTCTCAAGCAGAAAAGATACTGATTGACAACATAAACCAGAAAAGACTAACTTGTCAAAAACAAAGGAGACCATTATCTTAATAGATGCAGAAAAAGCTTTTGATGAAACGTAATATCTATTCCTATTAAAAACACCAGAGAGCATAGGAATAAATGGAATTTTCTTTAAAATGATAAGTAGTATCTTTCCAATAAGATCCAAGGTGAAAGCAAGAATACCGATTATCACTACTATTATCCAATACTCTACTAGAAATGCTAGCTATAGCAATAAAGTTAAAGAATTAGAATAGGCAATCTATCACTTTGCAAATAAGAACTAAGAGAATACTAGAGAATCAACTCAAAAATTATTTGAAATTATCACCAGCTTTAATACAGTGGCAGAAACAAACTCACATAAATCATCAACATTTTTATATATTATCAACAAGCAGCGAGATAAAAAGAGAAATTCAATTTAAAATAACTGTAAGACACAAAATATAAAAAAAACTTGCCTGTTTCTATAGTTTTCTCAATTTAGAGCACAAAAGTGCTAGACTGCAACTAGAGAAGTTCCTCTTCTCTAGACGTTTCCAAATTGCTGAAATCACCTTTTATGCACATACTGGAAATTTTGAGGATAAGCATCTGAAAGAATCCAATCTCTTTGTTGATCATGTAATTGTGCAAGAATTTTCAGGATCCCTGCTAACTACCACTAGCTAAGCCAACAAGGGTTTCAGTCAGGCATAAACATTAAAATTTATTTATCCATTCAAGTGACACACATGATCAGAAAGTGGTTGAAATGTGTTTCTCACAATCCCAAAGATGACAGATAGATATATATACAGACAAATAGTTTCTTCTCCTAGGTAGGTTATGTAAACAGATTATAAAGCAGTTTGGGGTAAGTGTAGAGCCCTTAGACAGGAAAAGATACATTTTTTAGAAAAAGAAAAAGGATGCCTAATATGTTACAAATACTTTTAACAGATGTTTATACCAGACCAAAGAAAATAATATCTTTATTAGTCTGTTAAGTTCCTATTACTTGCTTTATTAGATTACAGTGAAATCTAATATCAGCAAATATAACAGAAAATGAAGTCAGTTATGTTCTCCTAAAAACCACTTTTACACCACCTTTCTAGTAAGCCTTATATGCCCTTCCCCCAATCTTACTCTTTGACCCAGTGACACTGGTTTCCTTCCTATTCTTTGCACAAAATATACAATCTCCCAGCTCCAGGCATTTTCTTTCTGTCTCGGATGCCAAGAACACTTTCCCTTTACTCCAGCTTCCCTGGATTCTTCTAAGTCTTGAGGAAAGTCCCACCTTTTGCAAGAGGACTTTTCTGATTTTTCTCCTCTTTCTTTCTCTCTGTTGACTATCCCCAATTTATTCTGTATGTATTTTGCTTGTACATAGTTGTTTACTTGATGTCTTCCTCATTAGATTGTGAGTCCTTGAGAACAGAGAATAATTTTTGCCTTTATTTGTAACCCCAGTGCTTAGTGCTTAGCACATAGGTAACTAATAAATATTACTTAATCTTCTGACATAAAAAATTTCTGTTACAGAAATTCAGAGAAGGGAAAGATCCAATGATGCTAGTATGTCCTCAATCAAACTCATACCTGTTGAAGAGTTTAAGCTTAAAAATACTAAGGTCTCCCATTATATCCAGGGCCATCTCTAGTCATCCTAATTTATATCTGGACACTGGACCATGTTTTTACTCACATGAAAGTCAGAAGAACTGATACAAGGGCACTCTTGAAGAACTCAATGTTTCTCTGAAGAACTTTGGAAAGGGGAGACATGGGAGATACTGGCTAAAAGACTGTTCAGCATAGTATGCCCCCATCAAAGAAGGTGCTGTATTCTTAAGAGCAAACCAGAATTGAAGAAAAGAAACATGCAATACACAAATTTAAGAGATATCTCCATTCCAAATGTTTAAATGGACTATTTGTGCATAACTTATAACAGAGCTTTCCATGCACGTATTGGTCTGATCCGCCACAGTTAGACACCTTGTACTTTTGCCCTGATATAGTGATATCATTTTGGTCCTCTGAGTACAAAGAACAATAACTGATTAATCCAGACAAACTATTTCATCAGTTTTCTTATTTGCAAAATGTGAGATGATCTCTGCCATGCCTAACTGCCAGCTGAGCATGAGGTGTCTGCTTTACTTAGTGGAAAAATTTCAAGTGTTTCTTTCACCTTAAGTGTTGGTCCTAAGAGGACAAATTAGGCTTTTCAGTAAACTAGGTCAAATGAGAGAGAAGACATCTCTCCTTTCCCAGTGAATGAATATGTTTTTAATACCATAGTTCTTCAAGATAAACATACATTTTATCTATTCTTCATTTGTAGGTCTTCCCAAGATTTCAAGAAAATTATTTCATAACAGTAATTTATACTTGTGGGTGACTAGGTAGCCCAGAAGATAGAGCATTGGACCTGGAGTCAGAAAGAACTGGGCTCAGATTCAATCTTAGGCAAATACTGTGTGATTCTATTTGCCTCAGTTTACTTAAGTATAGAATGAGTTGGAGAAGGAAATGGCAAATCACCCTAGTGTTTTTGCCAAGAAAACCCCAAATAGGGTCAGGAAGAATCAGACATGACTGCACTGATTGAATGACAAGAACATAATTGTGTGGAGGTACTTCTGGGGACAGCTGGGTGGTACAGGGGATAAAGCACTAAGTTTGAAGTTTATCTTCCGAATTCAAATCTAGCCTTAGACACTAGTTGTGTGGCTCTAGGCAAGTCATTTTACTAAGTTTGCCTCAGTTACTCATCCATAAAATGAACTGGAGAAAGAAATGGCAAACCACTCTGAAGTCTGGAAGAGTCTGCACTTAACAATGTACATTTACATTAGTCTTTGCTTTGCTGTCAAACCCTTAAGACCATGGACTTGCAGATGAAACCTACACTTATTAGTCTCTCTCCAACTGAATATAAACTCAGGGATTGTCTGATTTCTCTATTTGTATTTCCCCTCTTCTCCTCAGTAGTTGGAGTGCAGAGAGCACTTTTTCTGGCAACCTTGTGGATACTTGCCCAGTATGCTCCACATAAAATAGTCTTTTTATCGAGCTACATTGCCAGAAAAAGTGACACAAAGGGAACAGCTAGAGCGCCCTGTACGGTTCAAATCTAGCTGTGTGACCATGGGCAAATCATTTAACCCCAATTGCCTTGCTGGGGAAAAAAAAAAAAAACAATACAAAGGTGTCCTTTTAAAAACTTCAGAACTGAATATAAGAGCATCTGAGAAGCTTATCAGAGAATACTCTATGAATAAAGCAGAATTGAATTAGCTCAGAAGAAACATGATATGCAAGATGCTACAAGGTTAAGAGAAGCAGCCTCGCATGTTCATCGGGACTATTTTGTGTCCACCTATGGCAGAGCATCCGGAGCTTGTATTGGTTTGATCAGCCACAGTGGGACACACAGTAATTCCACTCTAACGCAGTGATGTCATTTTGGTCCTCTTCCAGAACAAAAGACAACTACCAATTTATATCCCCAGCATCCCCTGTGCTTTTGTACAGAGTGATCAATTAATAGCTTAACTTCAGTTAAGTGACTAATGGATGGAGCAGTGGATCTGGAAAACTCGAGTTCAAATCCAGTCTCACTTATTAGCTGTGTGCCATTGAACAAAACTTTTCTTCTCTGTAAAATGGAGATGATAATAATGGCACGACACCTACTTCCCTGGGTAGTTTTATCAGATAAGATTATATTTATAAATTACTTTTGCAAACCCCTAAGTGCTGTAAAATGCTTCATTTGACCATTTTGAACGCCAAAAGGCAGAGAATACTCGCTTGGAAGGGTTCCTCATTTCAGATATCCTCGGAGCAGCTCCTGGCACTTAACAGATGCCTAATAAATACTTACTGAATGAGTGAATGAATGACCGAAATCCTGGGGAGACGGTCCCTTTTTGGGGGGGAGGGCACAAGCCTAGTTTGCCCGCGCCTGTTCACAAAGATTTGGACCTTCCTCCCCACTTCTTCCCCCAAACCTCAGGTCTGGGGACAAAAACCTCGGGGCCCAACCTCTACAAAGCAAAAACAAACACAGAACGCAGAACGCCCGATGCCCGCCGCAATTGGGACGCAAATATCGAAAAGCCGCCCTAGGGAGCGCGGAGAAAAGCAGTTAGTTGGAGGCGGCGACTGGAGGCGGGATGGAATTCCGATGGGTCAAGGTCTGGCCTGGACCGGAAGGCTCAGGCAGATGGGGCTTGGAGGGGAAGGCGCAGTTATGGGGCAGGGGCGGGGCACTCACAGGTCCAGGAGGTGACTGACCCGTCGGGAATGAGGCATGGCGGCCTTCTAGGCCGTGCCTGGCCCAGAGCCTTCGATCCAACTCCCTCAACTCCCAAAGTTGCCAGGCCAGATCTGACACTGCGAACCTCCCATCACCGGGCGCGGCTGACGTCAACTGAGACATTCTTTCTTGAAGGCGGGAGCAGCTGGGGGAAAGGGGCGGGATCTCGAAAAGAGAGTTGAAGACCTGCCCTCGTGATGCCTCATGGTAATTGTAGTCCAAAATTCTACACGGGCTAAATTTCCCTCCAAATATGCCTCAATCTGTACTTACTCATTCACCTGTTTCTATCAGTAAAGTCATATGAAACTTTGGGAAGAAACGTGTTTCAACGTGAGTCTTCTGAAATCATGGTTGACTGAATATCACACTAATCAGAGTTTCTAAATCTTTCAAAGTTATTAACCTTATAATATTTTTATCAATTTAAATTTTTCTCATGGATCTGTTCAGAAAGCATGCAGAACATTCTTGTAAAACATTCACATTCCTATGTGACCACATGCCTAAACAATTCCTCCCATGAACAAAGATAAATGAGATAAAAGAAGGTCTTGGCCCCGACCTTGCTCTCCCTTTGTTTCCCCTTCTTTTCTCTTGTTGAGCAAAGTTTCTAGTCAAACTGAAAGCTCGGAAGCCCGGTCAACAAAGGAAACAGCCAGGGAGTGGGATTATAGTTAGGGATAAAAGTTTTGTACCTTGTTGAATTCTTTGTTACTGCCTGCACGTTTTTTCTGAGCACCACATGGGAAGTACCCTTTCTCATGAGAAAGAAATCCTTTTTTGCCTCTTTGAGTTTATTTTTTTTAAGATGTCCCTGTGGCCTTTTCCCACACACAGGTTTCTCTGAAGCCAACCCTATTATAATTCCTTACAGCACAGTGATAATCTATCACATTCATATACCATAAATTATTCCATCGCTCCCTAATTAATTCCCCACTCCCTCAGTTTCCAATTTGTTGCCTCTACAAAAAAAGGATGCTATAATTTTTTTTTTTTTTGTTACATGTGGAAATGAACGATTTAATAACTTTTGGGGCATCATTACAAATTCCTTTATAGAGTGGCTAGACCAGTTCACGGCTTCATGGATACTACCTATATGTATCTGTTTTCCCAAAATCTCTTGAACATTTGTCATTTCCTTTTTTTTCTAGCTTATCTAATGGATATAAGGTGGAACCTCAGAGCTGTTTTAATATGCTTCTCTTCAGTTATTAGTGATTTTAGAGGATATTTTCATATAATTATTGATAGCTTAAATTTCTTCCTCCAAAAAATAATCCTTTCTTATCAGTAACATGGATTTGCTCTGTCCTTACTGGGACTGTTATATTTTTCCCTTCCCCCTTTCTTAAGATTATCCAGTTCCCTGAGAAGTTTGGGGGAACCTCTTTTCTGCCCTAGGCTTAGAAAAGCTCCAACTGTGTCCTTCTTACTTTAGGCACTCAATTCTGTTTTGCCATTTGATATTCAATTAGCTTTTAAAGTCATATTTACTTCAAATATATAGCAAGAATAAATATACAGACCAACAATACTCAACAGACTTATTCCTCTTCAACTCAATATATGTCTCAATCTGTATTTAGTCATTCACCTCTTTCTATCAGTAAAGTGATATGAAATTAATGGGAAGAAACATGTTTCAACATAAGTTGAAACAGACACATATGTAAGAGAGTAATTCTGCTTAAGTATGTAGTGGCTAGAAACTGGAAATTGAAGGATGTCCATCAATTGGAGAATGCTTGGGTAAATTGTGGTATATGAATGTTATGGAATATTATTGTTCTGTAAGAAATGACCAGCAGGAGGAATACAGAGAGGCTTGGCAAGACTTACATCAACTGATGCTGAGTGAAACGAGCAGAACTAGGAGATCATTATACACTTCAACAACAATACTGTATGAGGATGTATTCTGATGGAAGTGGATATCTTCAACATAGAGAAGATCTAATCCAGTTCCAATTGCTCAATGATGGACAGAATCAGCTACACCCAGAGAAGGAACACTGGGAAATGAGTGTAAACTGTTTGCATGTTTTGTTTGTCTTCCCAGGTTATTTTTACCTTCTGAATCCAATTCTTCCTGTGCAACAACAACAACAACAAAAATTCGGTTCTGCACACATATATTGTACCTAGGATATACTATAACATATATATGTATGGGAATGCCTGCCATCTAGGGGAGGGAGTGGAGGGAAGGAGGGGAAAATTTGGAACAGAAGGGAGTATACAAGGAAAATTACCTATGCATATGTACTGTCAAAAAATGTTATAATTATAAAATTAATAAAAAAATTTTTAAAAAGAATTCTGCTTAAGTAATTTTAAAGATAGTGTTTGACTACACAGCTGATGGAAAAAGGCTCTTAACTGTTTGGAATGCTAAATGTTTATCTCCAATCTCCCATGATCAAAATTCAGACAGTCATATGAGTCATGTCATTTTGGGTAGTTTGTGAATGCACAAAACTGCCATTACCTAATTAACTGAATGACTGATCAAAAGAATGAATATGTTTACATTTCTAGTTATCTTTGGAGTCTCAGTATCTGACTCTGGAATGGTAAAGTCTGAGATTAAAGCTTTTAAAATGCAGGAATTTTCTTTATATACCCACAAAACTATTTTTTTCCAAGGAAGCAAGGTGATTTACAGAATAGAAAGTATAGTCACTTAATCTCTCAATGAGAAGTAATTTCTTTAGCATTACCCAATAACCAATAAACTCACAAGTCCAGTCCTTATCCTATTTTTAATTGCTTTTAAAATAAGGTATAGTTATTAGGTCTGAAATTACAATTTTTTTTTTCTGTGTCAAGCAATAAACAGACTTCATTTAATGTCAAAATGGAAGTAGACGTTATGTTAGAAGATAAATAGAAAACAGTTGTAGTAATGTTCCTGGAGTCTTTCTGGTCTAAAATATATCTGAAATATATTACATGCTCTCTTGTAGAATATTTAACCAACAAAGGAATGAAAGATAAGTTTAAAATCTTTAGCCTCAGTGAGACGTATTCCATTTGAAAAGAAGGGACTTCCATCTAGTCTGCTTACTCCACAGAATAAGGACAAATTTGTTTATTCCTTTTCCTTTGTTGAAGGAGCAGTAGAAAAGGTCTAAAACTATGATTACTATCTTCTACATATGGATGATATTCACCATAGTGGGAAAATTCTTTATTCTTTATTAGTAATAAATAAAAGAGAAACGGGGAAGCTAGGAGAGGCAGCTAGGTGGTGTAGTGGATAGAGTACTAGCCCTGAAGTCAGGAGTACTTGAGTTCAAATCTGATCTCAGACACTTAACACTTCCTAGCTATGTGACCTTGGGCAAGTCACTTATCCCCAATTACCTCAGCAAAAATAATAATAATAATAATAGTAATAATAATAGAAACTATCTAACTCAAAGCTTACAAAAGAGCTCTGGTTGACCTTAGAGATGCTGAAGGAAGCCAAATAACTAATAAGAATGCTTAGATCCTACTTAGGTCCTGTTTTGGGTTCAACCAAAGCTTGTGTTTTGATTTTTCCTTGTTACATATAATTACCTACTGATTAGACATCTCATACTACTGTTTTTTCATGGGAATTGCCTACAATCAGGCTTATCCTTATGCTTTTATGTGAACTTTATATAAAGTAAAATTCACAAAGAGGAAACCACACTTTTTTTCTGATTCTCTGATGAATCAGGAATAAAATTCTTTCTAAAACTTTTGTTTGTTTTCCACTGACACCATTCCATGATTTGATCCATACCATGCTTCTCTATAACTTCTACCTCACTAAGATCTTTTTTAATTGTATGATTTTTTTAAAATTACATGTTAAAATATATTAAATCCAATATGTATGAACATATTTATACAATTCTCTTGCTGCACAAGAAAAATCAGATCAAAAAGGAAAGTGAATGAGTAAGAAAACAGAATGCAAGCGAACAACAACAAAAAGAGAGTGTTATATTGTTATCCACATTCAGTTCCCACAGTCCTCTCTCTGGGTGTAGATGGCTTTCTTCATCACAATATCATTGATACTGACCTCAATCATCTAATTGTTGAAAAGAGCTACATGCATCAGAATTGATCATTGTATAATGTTGATGTTGCCATGTTTGATGATCTGGTTCTGCTCATTTCACTTAGCATCAGTTCATGTAAGTCTCTGCAGGCCTCTCTAACATCATCCTGCTGATTGTTTCTTATAGAGCAATAATATTCCATAACATTCATATATCATAACTTATTCAGCCATTCTCTAGCTGATGGGCATCCACTCAGTTTCTAGTTTATTGACACTATGAAAAGGGCTGCCACAAATATTTTTGCACATGTGGGTTCCTTTTCTTCCTTTAAGATCTCTTTGGGATATAGGCCTAATAGAAACACTGCTGGATCAAAGGGTATGCATAGTTTGATAACTTTTTGATTCTAGTTCCAAATTGCTCTCCAGAATGGCTGGATCTGTTAACTGTACCACAATGTATTAGTGTCCCAGTTTTCCCACATTCCCTCCAACATTCATAATCTTTTCCTAACATCTCGCTAAAATTTTGAACTCTTCCCTGGGTTCACTAAGTTTTACAAGCAAATTTTTACTTTGTTGGAATCCAGGCCTCCAAATCATTTTGAACTCCTTTGTGCCATGCTATTAAGTGATAATGGCAATCCCCTTTCTAGCTCTCTTTTTACAAGCTGATCTCCATTAGAATGTCAGGCTTAGTTGTATTTTTATACAATTTATACAATTTTATACAATTGTGTTTAGCATAGTGCCATAGTTGCCTGTAACAAGCACATATGTATATGTGTATGTGGTTTTTATACATTTAATGGGTATCAAGAGGTCTCTTAAGAGCAACTTATTATAGTAGGCTCAAGGGGAGAAAGAGACAACAAAAACATTCAGTTCTACTTCTCAGGAACTTCATTCTAGAGAGAATACCAGAGGGAACCGACAGTCTATGGCAAATATATAGATACAAAGTTGAGGAAGGAGAAAATATTGTCATCGGGAAAGATAAAAGAAGATTTCTTAGAGCAAGTGATACCTGATTTTGATATTAAAGATAAGAATTCTGACAGGTAGAGATTAGAAGGGAGTATAGTTCAAGCAAAGTAAAATTAGTTTGTGCAAATACATTTAAATGAAGATGAAATGTTCAATTTTGAACTACTAGGACTCGTCTGGAGTTCAGAAAATGGAATAATATGAAATATAGTTGGTAAAGTATGTTGGAGCCAAATTGTGAGAAAACTTTAATGATAAGATAGTTTGTATTTAATCTTAGAGCCAATTGTTAGGAACACTCTTCCTGAATTCAAATTTGACCTCTTACTCTGTGACCTGAGTAAGTCACTTAACCTAGTTTGCCTCAGTTTCCTCACATATAAATTAAGTATGAGAATTTGAATCTACAATTTGATTTGAGATATTCCAATACCTTTCTTAGCCAAGAAAGCCCCAAATGTATTCCCAAAGAGTAGGACACAACTGAAAACAAATGAACAACTACCACAAACTGTCTCTGAGCTAGTTATATTGTAAATTAAAATTGTTACTTTGACAATTTTGTGAAAGATTAATTGGAAAAAGAAGAAACAAGTTACATTCCCGTAAGAAGCCACTAAGGCCTAAACTAGGATGGCACTTTTGTGAACAGAGAAAAGGCCAAAGGCAAAAGTTTCTTGTGAAAGAACCAATAAGATATCAATTAATTGGATGTAAGAGATTGTAAGGAATCTTAGTGAGTCCCAGCCATGACCTTTGGGTAACTTTTTGCTGAGAACATAAGAACAAATTTGGTACAAATGTCTGTATTACAAATTTGATACAAATGCCATAACATTCATATATCATAACTTAGCCATTCTCTGAAGAATGAATGGAAGGCCACTCTCCCTGTGTGTTAAAGACTTTTCTTGTTGCCAATGTGTTTGCTCCATAAATCTTGCCAGTTCCTTGAGTAAAAGCACCAACCTAAAGGAATGAATAAACTATTCTCCTTGTTGAGTTCCTAGAGATGGAACTACCTGAAGGAGAAACTGGAGAGTCACATATCAAACTGGACTACTGTATTATGATTTTAAAGGAAAGTTCAGATTCGCTCCTATAAATGATGCTCTCAAGCTCAGTTAAAAAGTAAAAGTAAAAAGTTTTAATCAAACAAGACAAGGTACAGACAATTTAGATTTACACAAACAAACAAATAACAATAAGAATAACTAATGTAACAACAATAATTAGTATAGCAGATAGAGGAAGAGAATACATCACCAATTCAAGGGAACCTCAAAAACTCAAATGGCTGGGAGTCCCGTTTCAGCCTCCCTCAACTTGAATTGTGTAAAGATTTTCCCGGGCGGAGCGTCCTCCCCACAGGTCGACTCGGCGGAAATATAGGACACTTGACCTTATATACCCTCTTTAGACAAAGAGGGCTTTCAGCCAAGAAGTCTGGCACGTATACATGTGTAAAATACGTGACCATCTGGTGTTTTGACTCACTCCATATGTCTATATCTTGACGTATTTCCTTAGTAATTGTATATGCTCAGGGAGGAAGCCACCTGCCCTAAGCATAAACATTCCCAGGGATGGCTAGTTCCTGGTACCTATTGTCAAGAACATAGAGTTCATGGAACGGTCAAATTCCCATAATTTAGAAGCTCAGGCCTGTTAGATTTGAGTGAGCTTACAATTCTAATATGAAATTTTAATTTCTTATTCAAATACTTAGCAAAGTGCCTCCTTTGTTCTTAACCTATAAAATCCCCTTAGTAGGAAAGGAAACTTTGGAATCTAATCTGTGAAGACCACCTGGGACCTTCCTACTCCAGGACCCTCAATGGCTGTGACTTGGGATGTCCCAACCAAGAAACTCAGGTGTTAGTGCTGTCCTAGAGTGGTGATGGTGTGTGCTATTAGTTTGTTTCTTATATTTATTGTCATAGTGATAGTTATTATGTCTGCTAGTTGTGCATTATTCCTGTCTTTGAGTTTGCTTTTCTTATATTTTGATCAGTAATAAACTTATACTCACTCCCTTTAAGTCTGTACTTAAGGGGCAGCTAGGTGGCACAGTGGATAGAGAACCAGCCTTGAATTCAAGAGGACCCGAGTTCAAATCTGATCTCAGACACTTAACACTTCCTCGCTGTGTGAACCTGGGCAAGTCACTTAACCCCAGCCTCAGGAAAAAAAAAAAAAAAAAAAAAAAAAAAAGTCTGTGCTTAAGAATATGGATTCTGAACCCAGATTAACTTTAAAAGGATGAGGGAGAAAAAAGGAAGAAGAGTGACTAAGGCTACAATGGGATAAATGGGAATATTTCAACAATAACTGGGAAATTTGAAAGAAAGGAGGGAGATACCTTTGCAACTAAAGGATAAAAAAACCAAAAAACAAAAAAACCACAATATATAGGTAACAGCTAAAGTTTTTAGACCAAAGAAAGAATATGGAATCAGGAAGATATGAGATCAAATCCTGCACTTAAAAGTTATATGGTCCTATGAAAATGAACCTTTCTTAGCCTCATTTAACTCATCTATAAAATGGAAATAATAGCATTTACTTTAATTATTCCAGGAAGACAAAAGATTTGAACATTGGTATCTAAATGACCACTAAGTATTAGACAATTTTCTTAATTATTATATAATTTGCAGTTTATCACCATTAAAATCTGCAATGAAGAGAAACTGAGTTACAAAGTTTCCAAGCATATTGATTCATTTAGCAAGGCTAGCAGTTGCTGATTTGCAAGAGGGGACTCATGTCAGGACCTATGGCAACAGGAAAAATACAATGATAATTATCATTTTCTAGAAAGTCTGCTACCAAAAGGGAAAGGGAAAGAGGTCTTTGATTTATATAATCTTTTCTCTTTTCATGGTCAAAGAGACTTAATGAGAGATGGCTATAAAGTGAAAACTTTTTTCCTTTGCTTTGGGCTTAGTTCTTACAAACTAACTGCTCTCCTTCATTGCACTAAAACAGTAAGGTTATAAATCTTCAGGAGGAAAAATAACTTGTCAAAATGCCATTGACCTGAAAAACTTTTTATGAAATTTAATTCTTATTTTTCCTTTAAACAAATTCTACAGAGTCATTCCTCAAAACTCATTAAGATGTTTCATAAAGGAATAAGTTCCTGGAATTACCCAAAGTTCCAGTTCTCCCCATCTTAAAATGACTAACCTCCAAATCTCCAAATTCTACTAGGGTATTCTTAGTAGTTATTCAGATTTTTATAATTTGACTTTATTTCTGTAATTTCAATGTGGTCAAGGCTGAGATGACAGGGAAAAAAAAGTGTCAGGTTTTTTTTTCTCTTTTTTCTTTTTATGATGGGAGTCCATCCTACTTACTGGGACAATTGGTTCAAGTATGAAACTTCATTAATCATTTCCAGAATTCTAAGACCTTTGGTTATAATGCTTGAGCAATTTTTTGGGCTGGCTTCATTTTTCTTTTAGAAATCCTTCAAGGTAATAGAATCTACAAACACCATAAACTTGATTAAGACAAAGATTTCAGAATATTTTATAAGACACAAAAACAAAATGATAAAACAGACATGTAAACAGAATAGATTTTTTTTCTATCTAGGAGGAGGTAGACAGAAACCATCACTTAAAGCTGCCTGGCAAAATAAAAAATTCATGTGGTTTTTGCCGGGAGTATATAGGAACACTGCCTTAGCCCAAAGGAAGAATTAGGATCACAGGAGGGATTGGGGCCTCCCCTCAATTCCCAGTGAGAATTTTCTAACATCTGGGCTCAATGCGGGTCTAGTGGTAAAGAACTGGGGTGGGAATGCTCTCTGATCAAAGACACAGGTCCAACATGAAAGAATTGGCAAACCTGGAAAAGTCTGAATGGCAAAAGGGATCCTTATTGGCACTGAGAAGCCATCTTTGCTTGGAAGACAGAATTCTTAGTGGCAAAAGGTCCTGTTAGGGAAATAAAAGTTAACTATAGAGAGCCAGAACTCTGAAGGATACTTGAAACAAGGTATTAACTCAAAGGAATTGATGACAATGGTTATCTTGCTTAGCATGGTGATTAATTGTCCAGTAGTTCTGTATGATTGATTGAATCCTAAAACAAGGTGTTAACTCAGTGGAATTAAGACAATAATTCTCTAGTTTACATGTACTTAGTACTTAGTATAGTTCTACAAGTTGACACCTATTTTACAAGATTGACACCTATGATGATGTACTTGTAATAGAATATATAAGGACCAACAGAGACTACAAGAGGAAGATTCCATCTTTGACCAGCCTCATGGTGGCTCTCCTGCACTCTTGCATTCCTCCACTGAAAGCAAGATCCATTCCAGAAGACCTACAGAAAGCTAACCAGAACACTACAGTTAACATTGAGAAGAGAATGTTTTCACTGTGGGCAAGTGTTCTGGTAGGCAGCTTTGCAAAAGGGAGCTTCATTGGCAAAGCATAATCCTACTTCAGACTTCTGCAGAGATTTGGAGTTTAAAATTGTCTTTTTATAAATCTGAGGCTGAATAGAAGCCTATTCGATGCCCCCAGGCCTAGGATTTCCAGTTGAAAAGAGAGTACTTATCTTGAAGTTTCAAGCCACTCAATAGGAATATCAGGACCAGATCTCCAACTGAATGAGAACACTTAAGTGCCAGCTACTGGGAGTGGTCCTGGGCTAATCTTCCACTCAATAGAGGGGGCAGCTACTCCATAGAGGGTGCAGCTAGTCCCTACCAAGCTTTCCAACAGGATGAAACCACTTAACTACCCTAAGGGGTGGGTGTCTATCAGAGGAGAGTTTCAGAATTCACCCCCACTGCTTCCCCTCAAAAGTCAAGGGGGACAGTTTCAGGGTTTACCCCTATCAAGCTGATTGCAAAGATAGCAAAACTAAGTCAGTCTTTAATCAAATTCATGTTATTCTTGGCTTCCCTTTTAGTTGTTTTAAGCTGGCACTTATTAAAAATGTCCTATTCTGGAGAATGATTTTCTTTCCTGCATGTTTTCTTAGAAAGCTAATTTTGTCAAGGTCAAATTATCCTATGTTGATTAACAATATCAGGGATTTTCTTTAGTCAAATTTATGTCAAATTATGTTACTTTTTAAGAAATTTTAAGAAATTTATAAGTATCATTAAGTGCTCTTGGATAGGGCAAGCAAATATAATAAAGATGACAATACTACCCAAACTACCAAAACTAATCTATTTATTTAGCGCTATACCAATCAGACTCCCAAAAAATTATTTTAATGACCTAGAAAAAATAACAACAAAGTTCATATGGAAAAACAAAAGATCAAGAATTTCAAGGGAATTAATGAAAAAAAATCAGATGAAGGTGGCCTAGCTGTACCAGATATAAAATTATATTATAAAGCAGCGGTTACCAAAACCATTTGGTATTGGCTAAGAAATAGACTAGTTGATCAGTGGAATAGGTTAGGTCCAAAGGACAAAATAATCAATAACTCTAACAACCTAGTGTTTGCCCATCAATTAGAGAATGGTTGAATAAATTGTGGTATATGAATAATATGGAATATTATTGTTCTGTAAGAAATGACCAACAGGATGATTTCAGAAAGGCCTGGGGAGACTTACATGAACTGATGTTGAGTGAAATGAGCAGGACGAGGAGGTCATTACATACTTCAACAGCAATACTGTATGATGATCAATTCTGATGTACGTGGCCCTCTCCAACAATGAGATGAACCAAATCAGTTCCAATAGAGCAGTAATGAACTGAACCAGCTACACCCAGCAAAAGAACTCTGAGAGATGACTATGAACCACTACATAGAATTTCCAATCCCTCTAATGTTGTCCATCTGCATTTTGGATTTCCTTCACAGGCTAAATGTACACTATTTCAAAATCCGATTCTTTTTGTTCAGCAAAACAACTGTTTGGTCATTTTGTCATATATAGTATTTAATGTATACTCTAACATATTTAACATGTATTGGTCAACCTGCCATGGGGGGGGGGGGAGGAAGGAGGGGTAAAATTGGAACAAAAGGTCTGGCAATTGTCAATGTTGTAAAATTACCCGTGCAAATATCTGGCAAATAAAAACTATTAATAAAAAAAAAAAGAAAGAAAGAAAGAAAAAAAAAGAAAGAAACTTATAAGTATCTGCTCCATGGAATAAATACATATGCCTTGCAGCCATGTTCTTTGCCAATTAATTCTTAGATACTGAGTTTCCCATATTACAACCAAAGGAAACTAACAAAGAGGTATCTATTCTGAAGATATTAATAGACTTGTGTGACACAGAGAAGTATCTCAATTCTAGTTTCCAGTTCACTCTAATGCTTGTAGAAGAATAAAAGAAAATATAAGACCTGTCATAGCAAAAACCAAGCAAGTAGAGAAAATTTAACAATCATTGGACTATCTGAAAGCCATGACCAAAAAAAAAGCCTAGACATTAAATTTCAAGAAATCATAAAGGATCCCAAAGAAATACTAAAGAAGGGAAAGGACCTGTATGTGCCAAAATGTTTGTGGCAGGCCTTTTTGTAGTGGCTAGAAACTGGAAAATGAGTGGATGCCCCTCAATTGGAGAATAGTTGGGTAAATTATGGTATGTGAATGTTATGGAATATTATTGCTCTGTAAGAAATGACCAGCAGGAGGAATACAGAGAGGCTTGGAGAGACTTACATCAACTGATGCTGAGTGAAATGAGCAGAACTAGGAGATCATTATACACTTCAACAACGATACTGCATGATGATGTATTCTGATGGAAGTGGATATCTTCAACATAGAGAAGATCTAATCCAGTTCCAATTGATCAATGATGGACAGAATCAGCTACATCCAGAAAAGGAACACTGGGAAATGGGTGTAAACGATTAACATTTTTTTGTTTTTCTCCCCAGGTTATTTTTTACCTTCCAAATCCAATTCTTCCTTTGCAACAACAACAACAACAACAACAAAATTCAGTTCTGCACATATATATTGTACCTAGGATATACTATAACATATTTAATATGTATGGGAATGCCTGCCATCTAGGGGAGGGGGTGGAGGGAAGTAGGGGAAAATTAGGAACAGAAGGGAGTACAAGGGACAATGTTGTAAAAAATTACCTATGCATATGTACTGTCAAAAATGTTATAATTATAAAATTAATTTTAAAAATTAAAAAAAAAAAGAAATCATATAGGAAAACTCAGATTTCTTAGAGCAAGAACACAAAGTAGACATAGAAAGAATTCACTTCTCATTTCCTAAAAAGAAAACCTCAAAACGAAAACTCCTAGGAATATTCAAATTCAGAATTTTACTGCTTACTTCCTAAAAGTAGCTTCAAATGGAAAACTCCTAGGAGTATTATACTCCAAATTCAGAGTTTCACAGTCAAATTAAAACTATAGCAAATAGTCAGAAAAAAAGAATTCAAGAATCAAGGAGGCATAGTAGAAATCACACAAAATTTAGCAGCTTCTACTTTAAAAGAGCAAAGAACTTAGAATCAAATTTACAATGTAGCTTTACAACTAATAATAATTTATCCACAATCATTGGGTATAATGCTACAGGGAAATTTTTTTTTTTTTTTTTTTCCCTGAGGCTGGGGTTAAGTGACTTGCCCAGGTTTACACAGCTAGGAAGTGTTAAGTGTTTGAGACCAGATTTAAACTCCTGAATTCAAGGCGGGTGCTCTATCCACTGCGCCACCTAGCTTCCCTGAAAATTGTTTTTTAATGTAATAGAGGACTTGCAAATTTTCAGAATTGCAAAGAAACGTTCAAGTGAAAGCACAAATATCAAAAAAATAATAATAATAAAAAGTAAAAAATGAACAAACAACAATAAGGAATTAAGGATAATCAATACTTTAATATGGGAAAATGATACATGTATCCCTTTAAAGCCTATTGTTAACAAAGAGGTTATTCAAGAAGTCTAATTAGACAGAGGGAAGTGGTTCTGTTATATTTTGATGATGGAGGGTAAGAAGAATAAATGAAGGCAAGTGAGAACAAACTTAGGGAAAATATATCAGAATTGGGGTGATAAAATCAAAAATCCACATAAATTTTTTTTGTGGTGGTAAAGAATTGGAGACATGGGCTGGGTAGGGGAAGAAGGGCAACAGATAACAACTGAGGAATGGCTTAAAAGTTATAAAATATAATTTTGATGAAGTACTATTGTGATAAAGAAATGATGAAGGGAATAGTTTCAGGGAAATCTGATATTTCTATGAATTCATGTAATAGTGTTGTGCCACAGTGTCCTTGAGCTGTTCTGCCTCAGTTTCCCTGCACTAGTTTCCCTCATTGTCCTGAGTTTCCGTGAATTGTTCTATCTCAGTTTCCTTAACTGTTCTGCCTCAGTCCCCTAAGTCATAAAACCCCCCTGGTTCCTTAAGACTGAGGACCATTTGCTCTAAAGTTATAAATTGTCAATGGGAGATGAGGAGCAGATCAGACTTCCTGACTCCTAGCTCCTTCTGCCCCCAAGAATTTATGACACTGCCCCTCTAAGATATTCCAAATGATAAGACTATCACGGATACTTCAGTGACATCTTGACTTCTGTTATTTAAACATCCTGACTCTGGCTTTTAGTAAAAGTTTATAACTTCCCCCCATCCTGATTTTCCTGCTTTTTCCTCTCCTTTGTCTGAAGAGCTATAAAAGTGTTCATGATTCCCCCATTCATTACTGGATACTTTGAGACGAGAGTCCTGTCCAGTCAATTAAACTCTCCAATTAATAAAATATTAAAGAAAGCTCTCTAATCTCTATCTTGCCTCAGTTTCTCCGGCATTATAATAGTAATTATACAGAACAAAAAGAATAATATATATAATAATAAAAAACAATATTGTAAGATTAATAACTTTAAATGACTTGGGGACTCTGAAAATATATGACACATTTGTTAATATATCTTAGTAAGGTATAAGAGTACAGAATGAGAAATATATTTTTGACCTGAGAAACATGAAAATTTGTTTTGCTTGACTTTAAAATATTTGTTACAGGGTTTTGTTTTTATTTCTCTCAGTTGAGGAGGAAAAATAGGTGTAAGGAATAAAAAGCAGATTTTTGCTGATTGAAAAAATTTTCTTAAGTAAAAATAACTTAGAAAGATTCTAAAATTCTGTGATTATGAAAGGCTGTAAGTGAAGCATGCTATTCACCTCCTGAAAGAGAAGTAATGGATTTTAAATTTTTGGACATGCCACATGAGAGAATTTGTTTCATTTGACAAGGCATATTTTAAATAATTTTTTATAGATGTCTTCTATTTCTTATATCACAAAAGTTATCCCTTCTCTTTTGGCTTCTCAAAGAATTATTCCATATATTATTTTTAAAAATAGTTACTAAAAAATAGTATTTTTAAGAGGAAAATTCAACACAATTGGTCAAACATTGGGAAAAAATTCAAAGTAACTGTAATGGATAATATCTATGTACTTCCTACTTCCATAAAGGGATGACTTGAGATTGTCTTCTCATATCTCTTCATTCAAGTCCTGCGTGATTTTAATAATTTTGTTAGATTTATTTTTCATTTTTGGTTATATGTATCATTTGGACTAGCTCTCTGAAGGATCTTAGTACTAGCCTGAGTTCTTGATCTTAGAAAAGAAATGATGAGGCAGGAACCCATGTGGATGGTCAAATGTGGAGTCAGTT
Source organism: Sminthopsis crassicaudata (assembly GCF_048593235.1). Lineage (NCBI taxonomy): Eukaryota > Metazoa > Chordata > Mammalia > Dasyuromorphia > Dasyuridae > Sminthopsis > Sminthopsis crassicaudata. The sequence continues at coordinate 239,154,111 of NC_133621.1, read as the reverse complement.
TATTTCAAGTGCTTTCAGCCTTAAATACCTTAGTACAATTATATCACCACAGCACACTAAGCTTGAGCTAACTATAAGCACTTTGCTGTTATTATGTAAATGCCTCTTTACCGTAAGTATCTCTGCTTCAATTAGAATACAGGTTGTCACACACCCCTGACTCCTCAGAAAGGCTGAGATGCCTCTAAGAGGAGATGAGAGCTGATATAGACAGGTTCCCTCTGGGCTGAAGGGTCCTATACTTGACCAAGAGTTCCTCACTGTCCATGGCCCTCTACAGATATATGATTATTCTTTCCATTTACATAATTGTAATGTTTATATTGTTTTTCTTGGCTCTCCTTACTTTACATTCAATGAATATTTCCATCCTTTTCTTTATTAAGCACATGTATCAATTCTTTTTTTTTCTGGTTATACTTGCATATTAACTTTTAAAATATGAATTATGTTGGGAGAGAAAATCAGAACAAAAGGGAAAAATCATGAGAGAGAAAAAAAATTAGAAAAAAGAAGTGAACATAGTATGTGTTGGTTTACATTCAATCTCCATAGTTCTCTTTCTGGATGCAGATGGCATTTTCTATCCAAAGTTTATTGTGATTGCCTTGGATCACTGAATCACTAAGAACCAAGTATTTCATAGTTGATCGTTGCACAATCTTGCTGTTACTGTGTACAATGTATTCCTAGTTCTGCTGGTTTCACCCAGCATCAGATGATGTAAGTCTGTCCAGGCCTTTCTAAAACCAGTGTGTTCATCATTTTTTTACAGAATAATAATGTTCCATTAATCTTCATATACTACCATTTTCCATTGATGGGCATCTACTCATTTTCCAGTTCTCTGCTCTGATAAAAAGAGCTGCTACAAATGTTTTTATACATATGGATCCTTTTCCCTCCTTTATGATTTCCTTGGGATATAGACCCAGGAGTACTACTCCTGGGTCAAAGGATATGAACAGTTTGATAGCCCTTTTAGCATAGTTTCAAACTGCTCTCCAGAATGGTTGGATCATTTGCAAGTCTATCAATAATGCATTAGTGTCTCAGTTTTCCCACATCCTCCCAACATTTATCATTAACTTTTCCTGTTAGACAATCTAAGAGGTGTCAGGTGGTACCTGAGAATTATTTTAATTTGCATTTCTCTAATTAATAGTGAGTTAGAGCACTTTTTAATATGACTATAAATGGCTTTAATTTCATCATCTGAAAATATCCTGTTCATATCCTTTGACCATTTATCATTTTGGAAATGGCTTGTACTCTTATAAATTTGACAGAATTCTTTATATATTTTAGAAATGAGGCCTTTATCAGAAACACTAAAAGGAAAAAAAAAATCTTTCTCCAGCTTTGTATTTCCCTTTTAATCTTATTTGTGCCGGCTCTATTTATGCAAAATCTTTTAAATTTAATGTAATCAAAACTGTCCATTTTGCATTTTATAATATTCTCTAGTTTCTTCTTGGTTCATAAATTCTTCCCTGCTCCAAAGATTAGATAAACAAATTATCCTTTGCTCTCCTAATTTGCTTACGGTATCACCATTTATGTCCAAATCAGATGCCCATTTTGACCTTGTTTTGGTATAGGGTTTCAAAAGTCTATGTCAAGTTTCTGATACATTATTTTCCAGGGTGTGTATGTGTGTGTGTGTGTGTGTGTGTGTGTGTGTGTGTGTGTGTGTGTGAAATAATGAGTTCCTGTTCTAGAAGCTGGAGTTTGGAGGTTTATCAAATACTTGATTACTCTAGTCATGATTATTGTATTGTGTGTCTAAGCTATTTTATTGATCCACTACTTCTTTTCTTAGCCACTACCAATGGTTTTAATGACTGCTAATTTATAGTTTTAGGTCTAGTACTGCTAGGCCATCATTCTTTGTAACTTTTTTGGTCATTAATTCCATTGATATTCTTGCCCCTTTGTTCTTCAGATGTATTTTGGTATTATTTGTCATTTTATTATATAAGCTTCATATACCACAATTTACCCAACCATTCTCCAATTGATGGACATCCATTCAACTTCCAGTTTCTAGCTACAACAAAAAGAGCTGCCACAAACATTTTGGCACATACAGGTCCCTTTCCACTCTTTAGTATTTCTTTGGGATATAAGCCCAATAACAGCAATGCTGGGTCAAAGGGTATGCACAGTTTGATAACTTTTTGGGCATAATTCCAAATTGCTCTCCAGAATGGCTGGATTCTTTCACAACTCCACCAACAATGTATCAGTGTCCCAGTTTTCCCACATCCCCTCCAACATTAAGGAATTTCTTTCTGAAGGTTATCAATGGATTCTTTCAATGGCTAGCATATCAGAGCAGTTTTCCTACTTACAAGGTACTAAGTCAGTGGAATTGATAGAGACAATAGCTATCTAACTTAGCATAGTTCAGTATGATTGATTTAATCCTACAAGGAGATGTTATGGGCCAGAACTTGAAACAAGGTACTAAGTGGAATTGAGGAGACAATGGTTAAATCTCCTTTGATTTAATCCTACAACAAATAATGGTTTCCTAGTGATATAATGATTGGTGTATACTCAGTGTGGGGCATATAAGCAAAAAGCTCTCAGGGCCAGAAAGACAAGCTCACTAGAAGCTCTTGGAGGCTGAGACAGATTCATGCCATCTTCCACCTTTGTTGTGGCTGGAGGCTGACGCATAAACCCTTGGAGTTCAGAGAGATTCAGAAGCCAGAGAAAGAGGCAGGAGAAAGAGGCAGGAGCTCAAGCGCTGGGAACCAAGACTACAGAAGGCCTCCAGAAAAGCTAGCCAAAGCTCCAGGAGAAGAAACTAGACTTTGAAAAGATAACAAAAGATTTGGACTTTAATCCCTGGCTGTACTTGTAATGATTACTGAACTGAAAGGAAGACTGCCTCCAGAGACCCCCAAGAAAACCCCCACAAGAGAACATTACATTTTAGAGAAGAAAATTATACTTGATGATCTATTGAAGAATACCATCCAGGCTCTTTTTTTGGTCACTGCCTTCTAATAGACCAATAATTTTAAAATAGTCTCTCCTGGATCTATTTTTCAGGTTGGCTATTTTTTTGATAAGGTATTTTACATTTTCTCCCACTTTTTCATTCATTTCAGTATGTTTGACTGATTCTTTTTTTTTTTTTTTTTGGTTATACATATTCCTTTATTTATTTAATATATTATCTTATGTATCATATTGGGAGAGAAAAATCAGAACAGAAGGGGAAAACAAGAGGGAAAAAAATGGATATTTTCTATCCAAAGTTTATTGGGATTGCCTTGAATCACTGAACCACTGAGTATGAGCAAGTCTGTTATAGTTGATCATCGCACAGTCTAGCTGTTTCTGTGTAAAATGTTTTCCTAGTTTGCTTGTTTTGCTCAGCGTCAGTTCATGCAAATCTTTCCAAGACTTTCTAAAATCAACCTGTTCATTTTTTATAAAAACAATAATATTTCATTACTTTCATATAGCTTAACTTATTCAGCCATCTCCAGTTGATGGACATCTAGTCATTTTTCAATTCTTTGCCACCACAAAAGGGCTGCTACAAACATTTTTATATATGTGGGTCCTTTTCTCTTTTTTATGATCTCTTTGGGATATAAGCCCAGTAGACACAATGTTGGATTCAAAGGGATCAAAGTTTTATAGTCCTTTGGGCATAGTTCCAGACTGCTCTACAGATTGGTTTGAATCAGTTCACAACTCCACCAAATGTTTGACTGATTCTTGATCTCTCATGGAGTCATTTGCTTTTATTTGCCCCATTTTAGTTTTTTATATATGATTTTTTTTTTTCAGTTAGCTTTTGAATCTCTTTTCCCACTTGATTAATTCTATTTTCAAAGGTGTTCTCTTAAGTGGATTATTAATTTTTTTTTTTTGCATTTGGCTTATTGTGTTTTTTAAGGAATTAATTTCTTCAGTGATTTTTTTTTTTTTTTTTTTTTTTTTTTTTGCATTTAGCTAATTATATATTCTAAGAAATTGCCTTTCTTTTCCAAGGTCTTGTCTCTCTCTTGAATACCTCTGGCTTTTTTCCTTATTTTTTCTTCTACCTCTCTTATTAGTCTTTTAAAATCTTTTATGAACACTTTGGGCTTGAGACCAATTCATATCATTCTTTATTTCATCCTTGGATATTTGTCCTTCTCTGAGTTGGTGTTTTGATCTTCCCTGTCACCATAGTAGCTTTCTATACTCAAGGTTCTTTTATATTACTTACTCATTTTCTTTCTTTTTCTTTTTGTATTTCCTCTTTTGTGACTTTTAAGGTGGAGCTCTGCTACTGGGATAAAAGATCAGCTGTCTCAAGTTTCCTGTGCAGCTACAGAATCGAGAAAGAGCTATCAATCTGTCAATCCTTTCCGTGTCCGGGCCGGGTGAGGTTTCCCGTGGCTTTTCAGCAACTTAAATATTTCTTTTGTTTAGTGGTTTCCTCACAAAAGGGGGTAGGTATACTTCTTTTTTCCAGCAAACAGTCTGGTTTCCCAGAATTTCCCCTCTGAACTGGGATTGGGTGCTAATCTACTGGTCTGCCAATAGTGTTTATCTAAGTCTACTTTCAGCTAAATTGCTTTCAACTTTTTCCAGCAATTTTTAAAAATCAAATATTGAGTTTTTTCTAGGTAATTTATACCTTATCAAACACTAGGATATTGAGTTGCATTGTTTCTGATTCTATCATGTCTGGTCTGCTTCATGTACTATATTTATGAAGCAATATTGAATAGTTTTGAAGACCAATATTTTATATTATAATTTGGAGTCAGGAAGTGCTGTTCCCCTTTTTTTCCTTTCTTCTCGTCATCATTGCCCCTTATATTTTAGCTCTTTTTTCTTTTCAAATAAATCATGTTATTATTTTATCAAGTTCTATAAAGTGTTCTGAAATTTAATTGGTGGAATATTAAAAATGTAAATTTTCTGTGAAAATATTGTTTTTATCATATTGGCAAAGCTTAACTATGAGGACTTAATATTCCTCCTCTTACTTATGTTTCTTGCTTATTTTTTTCTTTATTTCTTTAAAGAATACTTTGTAAGAAGGATTCTAGGAAGATAGAGGAGTAAGTCAGAAAATTTCAAGCTCTTCAAATTTCCCCCATAAACAAAACATTTGTGTCATAGGGTAATCATACAGCAATGAAACAAAAGTAAGACTTGGGGCAGAACAGGTACCCTCCTGGGACAACGAAGACCCAAAGAAAGAAAGCTTTATCTTTCTTTAGGAGCTTTAACTGGTGCGAAGTATAAACACCTTCAGGTTAGTTACACAGAAACAGCAAGAAGTGAACCTTGGAACTAGCTAGATTTGGAAGTATTCTTAGGAACTTTAATGTCTAAGACAGCCTGAAGAGTTGAGGGTTTGAGTCTAGGAAGACTCCTGATAAGGAACCCCAGGTCCAGCTGTGCCACAGAAATAGCCCTGGATGAGAAGAAATGAGCACACACTGGTGAGTGCAGAAGCAGTGGATCAGGGAAAGTGCTGACTGCCATCACCTGTAGGAAGGTAGAATTATTGATTTGGGCTTCTAACTTAGAAGAGAGAGCTGAAGTGAAGCCAGAGGCACCATCTCCTCATCCCACTATATTATATATACTTATACTATACTATATAGTATTTTTACTAATATATATTAATAACTAATAACTGCTCATTTTTAAAAAATGAGGAAAGAAGAAAGAACCCAATCATAGAAACTTATTATGGGAATAGGGAAAAATGGGGTTCATCTTCAGAGGAAATAAAATAAAGCCTCTTCTACCTCCAAAAGTAACATTAACTAGCTACTGCCCAGAAAGAATTTATAAAAGAACTCAAAAAAAGACTTTAAAAATCAAATGAAAGAGATCGAGGAAAAACTTTTTAAAAAATCATCCAAGAAAAACAAGAAAATTCAACCAACTGGAAAAGGAAATACTGTCTTAAAGAAGAAAATAATTCTTTGAAAATTAGAATTGTGAAAGGGGAAGCCAATGAAACTATGAGACCAAGAAATAACAAAACAAAATATACGGAATAAAAAAATAGAATGGAATGTGAAACATTTTATGAGAAAAGCAAAGATAAGAAAAACATAATAATTAGACTATCTGAAAGCTATGACCAAAAAAAGAACCTTGACACATTACTACAAGAAATAATTAAAGAAAATTGTCTTGAAGTGATAGAGTAAAAGGAGAAAGTAGAAATAGAAAAATTCCAGCTATGACCACCTCAAAGAGATCCTAAAAGGAGAACACATAGGAAAATTATCATTAAATTTTAATCTTATTTTATCTATATTTCATTTTCATTGGTTGTGCATTTATCTTTTTCATTTTGATGCTGGTAATTTTACTTCATTCTTTGATTAAATTGGTCAATGGTTTATCTATCTTATTTTTTTCCACAAAAAGATCTTAGTTTTATTTATTACTAGTTATTACTATTAATTCAATGTTGTTTTTTAAGTTTCAGGGTTTTTTTGAACCTTTGATCTTTAGTGTTTATTTGATTTTTTAAAAGTTATTTTGTTTTCTATTATTTATAGCTGTGTCCACTTTTTTATTAATTTTTCATTTGAGCTATTCTTTTTCATTTTTGATATGTCTAGAGATATGTATTTTATGCTAACTTTTGCTCTAGCTGAATCCTGCAAATTTTAGTACATTCTTCCATTGTCATTATCTCTAATAAAATTAGTAATTGTTTATATCATTTATTCTTTAACTCACATAATATTTAGAGTAAAGTTATTTAGTTTTCAAATAATTTTTTACTTTAATTGATTGTCAAGACAGTCAAACATAATTGCATTTTTGTAAGAGAAAGATATCTTTAATATTCCAGCTTTTGTTTGTGAGATTTTCAAGCTTGTTTAATTTTAGTGAAAGTGCTATGAACTGCTAAAAATGGATATACTCCTTTTTCCCATACAATAGTCTTCATAAGTCTCCTATGTATAACTTTTGTAAAATTCTCATCTTCTTTCTTATTTATTCTATGGCTATGTTTATCTAATTCTGAGAAGGGGTAAATTGAAAACTCCACTATTATAATTTTATTGCTCTTTTTCTCTAACTCATTTAATTTTTACTTTAAGAATTTAAATGTAATGACATTTAGTATATATGTATTTAGCATTGAATTAATATTCATTGTCTGCAGTACTCTTTAATAAAATATAATTTCCCTCTTTATTTCTTCTAATTAATTAATTTTGCTTTTGCTTTTTCTGAGGCCACAATTGCCACTTCTGATTTTTTTTTTTAAATTTCAGCCAAAGCATGTAGCTTTTAATTTTAATTCTACATGAATCTTTCTATTTCAAGTATGTATCTTGTAAATAACATATTTTTAAATACTGATTTCTAATCTATTCCACTTTTCTCTTTTATGGGTGAGTTAATTCCATTCACCTTAACAGTTATGATTAGTAACTAGATATTTTGTTCATGATTATTTATTTATACTTATCCCTCTCTTTTATTTACCTTGTTTCATTCTCACCATTCTGAGCATTTCCTCCCTTAAAATAGCCATTTCTTCTTCCCTTTTTCTTGGGCTCTTTCCCTCCTACATACCTGTTGGATAAAATGAATTTCTGTACCCATAAAAGTGTGCATGTATATTATTCCCTCCTTGAGAGTGAGATTCAAGTGTTGCCTACTCTCCATCACTGTCCTTTTTTATAAACTTTTTCTTGCATGCCTTGTTTTGGAGAAATAATTTTCTCATTCTTCATCTTCCTTCTACTTCTGATAGAGTTTTCCTTTTCCTTAATCTTATATTCTTCTTTTATGACCCTCCAAACAAAATAGTATAACATTTATGCTTTATTTCTAATTAGATTCTCTCTGATTCCTGGTGATTATAAAGTTCCATGAGTTACATGTGTAATTTTTATTATTGTTTAGTCATTTTCAATCATATCCAAATCAGGAACCCCTTTTGAATTTTCTTGGCAAAGACACTGAAGTACTTTATCATTTTCTTTCCAGCTCTTTTTATAGATAAATTGAGATTTACAGGGTTAAATGCTTTGCCTAAGGTCATATAACTAGTAAGTTTAAATTTGGTTCTGCAGACCCAGTACTACCCATCTAACCTAGAAGTTTCATGTCCTCACATGATATAAATAGCTTAACTTTTTCAGTCCCTTATGATTTACCTTTTATACATATCTGTGTCTTCTGTTCAAATGTGAAATTTACTATTTACCTTCTTGTCTTTTCATCAAGAATACTTTTAAAACTTCCATTTCATCATATCTGTCTTCCCCCCCCATCCCCCCTCCCCCCTCCGCAACGGGAGTGGGATTTTACTCAGTTTTTCTTGGTAGGTTATTTTTGGTTAGAATACTAGCTTCCTTGTTTCTTGACTATCGTATTCTAAGCCCATTATTGAGTGGTAGTTGTTAAATCTTGTGTGATACTGATTATAATTCCATTATATTTAAATTGTTTCTTTCTGACTGCTTGTAATATTTTCTCCTTGATCTGGGAATTCTGGATTTTGGTAAAATATTCTTGGGAATTTTTATTTTAGGGTTTCTTTCAGGTGATCAATGAATTCTTTTAATACCTATTTCCCCCTGGGGTTCTAAGATATTTGAGCAGTTTTCCTTTATACTATCTTGAAATATCTTTAAAACTCCCCAATTAAATACCAAATTTGAAATTCTAAAAATAAAAAGGGAGATTAATAAAATTGAAACTAAGAAGACTATTGAATTAATAAATAAAACTTAGTAATCCTAACAAAGAGTTGGTTTTATGGGGGGAAAAAACAACAAAATAGATAAACCTTTAGTTAATTTGATTAGAAAAAGGAAAGAGGAAAATAAAATTGTTAGTCTCAAAAAAGAAATATATAATAAGACACTTTTTTGTTATTGTTCATAGTTTTAGGTAGTCTAATGATGCCTAAATTATCTTTCTTCAGTCTCTTTTCAAGATTACACATGAAAACAACTTTGAGTTAACATCTCACAACCTAAGAGATTGGCTACTTTATCTCACTAAGATAAGAAAAATTATATCAGATATTTCATTTTTTTCTTCTATTTTGTCAGTTTTTTTACTTTATTCTTCATGTTTCATGGAGTAATTAGCTTCCTTTGACCAATTCCAAATTTCAAGGTGACAGCTGGTGCAGTGGACAGTGTCACATCTGGAGGCAAGAAGACCTGCATTCAAATCTGCCCTGAGACACTTACTAGCTGTGTGGCCCTGGGTAAGTCATTTAACTCTTTTGCTTCTTCATCTCTATAATGAATTGGAGAAAAAAAATGGCAAACTGCTCCAGTATCTTTGCCAAGAAAACTTTAGATGCAATAATAAAGAGTAGGATATGACTGAAATGAAAATAAATAAATAAATAATGCTTTTCAGAGTTATTTTCTTCAGTAAAGTTTTAGGCCTATTTTTCCAAGCTGATAATTCTTTTTTTAATTAATTTTTTTGTTATATTTGAATTTTAAGCAAATTTTCCCGACCCCATACTAGAGAAGGCCAATATTTTTCATGAGTCAGTTCTTTCTCTGAAGGTCAATAGAATCTTCCTTTAATGTCCTTTGTAGTTATTTTGATATTCATATGCCTCAGAATATCAAAATACTTTAATCATTTACATTTTCTCTTTGAATAATATTGCTATTGCTGAATACAATGTACTCTTAGTTCTGCTCATTTCATTTTTCATTATTTCATGGAAGTCTTTCCATATTTTCCTGAAATCAACCTTCTTATCATTTCTTACAGAATGGTAGTGTGTGGTACGGAAATGGTGAGGGGTCACCATTTAATAAAAAAGCTGGAGAGAGCTCTAGAGAAAAGCAAAGTTTATTGTACATTCTCGCGAGAAGGGCGTCCCACTCCTCGAGTAGACTATCGAAGAGAGGAAGCGCCTCCTGTGGGCAGGACAGCACCTTTAATCCCTAACGCAAAACGCCCCCTCCCACCACTGACCCTCATCCTCATTGGCTGAGAGTCTTACATTCTAAACGCGAGATCTACCCATGAAATTGAACTTGACCAATAAGTACATAGTTGCCCATATTTGGATGAAATAGGGAGATGTCATAGGAGGGGAAGGCAATGCCCTTTGCTCGAACTTCAGAGTCCTTCAGGCCTACTCGAACTCTGAAGTAGATGAAGCCTTACTCGATTTTCACAACTGTCTTGAAAGATCTCACCTCATCTCATTCAGTCCCTCCTCTTATTTTGTACACTGAGATCTCTTCAAATTTTTGTAACATAATTTCACATTCCCTATGAATTCCTCACTTCCTTCTGATTCCTGTTGGCCTTGGGCCACCGGCTCCACCCTTACCCTTTTAACAGCATCTATTTAACAGACCCTTCAGCTTTCTCTTCCAACCTGATCATTCCAGATGATGAGTTTTGGACAATTCTGGTTATTAATCTGATCAAACAAGGGATGTAGATAGGGAATAATATAACACCACTAAAAGGCCCAACCAAAGGAGCTGCTTCCACCAGCTTCCCAAACCAGGACCATCTAGAAGTATTGAACAGTGAGGTCCAAGTCTGTACAGGAACAGGAGCAAGTTTCCTAATGTTCTTAGTGATTTCCTTCACTAGATTACCATTGTTATCAATCTTTATACAACATGTGGATAGATTTAGTTTAGCACAAACTCTCCCTTCCTCAGCCAACAAATAATCCAGCACAAGTCTATGTTGTAAAACAGCCTCTCTGGTTTGAGTAGCTTCATCAGCCAAAAGATGTAGTGCCTCAGCTGTCTGATTGGTGATAATCTCTACAACTGCCTGAAGCCTAATTATCCTGTTCAACATGTATATTGGAGTTCTATATCCCCAACTTCCATCTTGAGCCCAGGTCGCTGGCCCATACTCTTTGACTATTCTTTCTGGAGGCCAGGCCTCACCCCAACCCTTTGCATCTTCAGTCCAAGTGATGGAGGTATCTAAACTCCATTTCTCCCTTCCCAAATTATCATACAACTGAATCCCTAAATATTGGTTTGCCTGTTCGGGAAGAAAGAAAACTTTTGGCCTTATTAGTCCAATATAACAATTCCCTGTCCAATTGAGAGGCAGGTGAGTATAGGCAGTTAAACCACAGATCCAATAATGACCCTTTAGAGCAGGTTGTTCCCTTGGAAATGTCTGAGCTATTCCTTGTAAAAGGGTAATATTGTTGGTCTCTCGTCCCTAGGGGGCTTCTCCCCACAAAGGGGTCATACTGGCATTTCCATAAACCTTGCTCTTTTCTCCAACTACAATTGGCAACTGGCCACTGGCCTGTTAGATTAGAGGTAGTCCAAAATGTGGAAAACAGAGTCCCATGTTGCCCGGGTGTCCCTGGGGTGACATTATACCAACCCCATTGGTAACTGTACCCAATGTATATGTTCCTTTTCCTCTTATTCTCTTTTATACATCTTAATACATCCCATTCTACTTCACTACACTCAGCAGTAGTGACTTGTTGATAGCAATATCCCTGCTCTCCTATTTCTGAGAGAACATCCAAGGTACAGTCTTTCCAGTCCTTCCCACACTTCAATTGAGGATTCCTCCCCGTATCCCGCCAATATTTAGACATTTTTGTACAGTCAATTGTCTTTGGCCTCAGGTCTGTTCTCGAATAGGTCCACTCACATACACTAATTCCCAGCTTCAAACCTTGTCCTGTCTGATTTAAGCAGTAATTCCCTTTCCTATCTTCTGTCAATGACCACTGATGTTTCTCTTCTCAATTCCAGAAACCGGTCCCATTATGAATTTGGGATCTGTTGCTAAGGATCCAGGCTGGGCTTAGGGGGACAGGTACCCATGGCCATTGGTTCAATTGTTGGGATCCACCACAGATCCAACAATTCGATAAGTTAAATGTTCTCCCTATATTCTGCATGAGCAGGAGAAATTGGTTCTCATCTCTAGAATGTCATAAGGAAATAGATAAACCCAAAGCTTAGGGAGAGCCTCATAATGTTCAACTATTATAACACCGTAAAGTTAAGGTGAATTTCCCAAAGGAAAATATATCAAATCACAAACAGGCAAAGAGACCCAAAGTAAGAAAAGAGAAGTCATACAGTTACAATGCACTGGATTCAGAATCAGTGTTCCCATTCAGTGGAGGTCCCCTCCTCTTATGTAATTGGAGGTCTCCCCTGTCTTCAACTGTCCACTCTGATAAAGGTGGCGCCACAGGTCCTTTTGTCCTGGTGTGGTGTGTCCAGCCTCGTTCCTGGATGCGAATCGCAGTATCTGAGGTCAGTATCACTTGGTAGGGTCCGTCCCAGCACGGAGTCAGCTTCTCGTCCTTCCAGGAACAGATCAGCACCCAATCACCAACCTGAATTCTATGAACAGGGAAACCTAGAGGAGGAGTCTGAGCTATTAGCCCTTTTTGTTGAAGTCCTTGCAAATGTTCCAGCAATGATTTAACATATCTCTTAACAAACAAATCCTTAGTTTCTAAAATAGGGTCCCAGTCTCCCTTAGGATAAGCCTGGAAAGCATGACCATACAATAATTCATAAGGTGAAAGCCCAATATCTCTACGTGGCTTGGTCCTGATTCTAACCAGAGCGAGAGGAAGGCATTTCGTCCAAGGTAGTTGGGTCTCTAAAGATAACTTAGTCAGCTGCCATTTTATTTCTTGGTTCATCCTTTCTACTTTCCCAGAAGAGGGAGGATGCCAAGGGGTATGGAGATCCCAAGTGATTTCTAAGGCCCTAATCAGATTCTGCAATACCTGGGCAGAAAAATGTGTTCCCTGATCCGAGTCTATCCTCTCCACCATTCCATATCTAGGAATAATTTGTTCTAATAAGACCTTACTTACTGTCGAGGCAGTTGCTCGGCCTGACGGGAATGCCTCCACCCATGAGGTCAGATGGTTCACTATGACCAGCAAGAACTCGACCCACTGGTGGCAGCTCAGTAAAGTCCACCTGGATGCTTTGGAATAGTCTGATTCCAGGAGGTCGTCCCCCTTTTGGAAGCTGGCGTTGGGCAGCCCTGTTAGTCCTTCGACAAACAAGACAACCGTCCACCAGTTGTCGAGCCATAGTATATAGGCCGGGGGAAACATACCTTGTCAGTATAGCATCACACAGGTTTTGGACATCCCAATGGCTGCCCTGGTGCAGTTGCTGAAGGACTTGCCTCATACTTGCTTTGGTCAGTACCTCTCTGCCGTCAGGTAAGAGCCATTGTCCTTCTGAGTTCAACTGCTCCGAGAGTTGAGGCCTTCTCTTTTTCCTCCTGAGTAAAACTAGGAGAGGGTAGACTAGGGGGAAGTACAGGTATCAAAGCCATTATGAGAGATTGCCTGATCTCCGGCTCCCTTGGCCACCCGGTCTGCTAATCTATTTCCCCTTGCCTCAAAAGAATTTCCCATCTGATGTCTCTTTACATGTATTACTGCTATATTCCTAGGAGTCAGAATATTTTCTAGTATCTCTCTGACTAGTGTATGATGAACCAGTTCTTTACCTTTACTGTTTACGTATCCTCTTTCCTCCCAAATCCTCCCAAATACATGCACCACACCCCAGGCATATTTAGAATCAGTATATATATTCCCATCTTGGTCACACAATAATTTTAACGCTTGATTTAAAGCATACAATTCACAGCAATTCACAAGTTTGAGCAGACCAATGGGCAGGTAGACTGCCCTTGGTAACAGTGTAAGTTCTAACAAACCCATTTCTTTTCCCATTTACCATCCTAGAAGAACCATACATAAATTCTAAACAAATATTTATCATAACCTTGTGTTGATAACAATAAGGAATTTGTCCCAATGAGTTTATATCCAAGTAGATCTTTCATAAGTGAACATTATTCATACAAATCAGTTTGTTTTTAAAAACATCCAATGCAAATACAATCATATACAGAATGTCTAATTCCACACAAGAGAATTCAAGAAGTTTTGATAAGAGATTCCCATTAACTTGTAATGGGAGAGACATTCTGCTATTCTGAAACATAAGGTCTTATCAAGTATTCTGATAGAGGCAGGGGGGGTTTTTGCAGAACTAAGAGGCAAGGAAACTGAGGCAGGACTGAGTCAGGACAATAATCCAAAGTTAAAACATAAGCTAGCCAATCATAGTCTAGCAAATTTTCAGCTAGAGTCCCCTGTAAAGGCCTTTTGTCTCTGCAGCCTTCTCCAAACCCTGCATCTGCTAAAATCAGGTGTGTCTAGCTAGTGGACAGGTAAAGAGCTTTTTCAACTTTTTGCAGCCTCTCCCTTATCTGTAGAGACAAGAGAGCGAGACAAAAGGAGACCTTTTGTCAATCGCAGCAATTCTTAAAAGAATTGTGCCGAGCATAGAGCTCTAACAACGATCCAGGCCAGAAGCAGCCTGGATGTCCGGTGCAAAAAAAGAAAAAAAATCTTTTACCTTTTCCAGAGTTCCATTCAGTACCCAAATTATGTCTAGTTTTCGAGGTCCTTCATCAGGGAACCAAAATGATGAGGTAAGCAAAGAGTAAGTAGTTTCCAATTAGGCCTGAACTGAAATAAGACATCAGTTTTTCCCAATTTTCTGACCAGTTGAAATCTCAGTTTCCCTTCCCCCCCCCTGTTTACAGAAATTATCATATTATACACAACAGACTAGTAAATTTCCCAAAATAGCAATAGTCATACAGTTTTATACAGCAATAGTTCTGTTCTCCAGGGGACAAAAAGGAAGCAGGATTAAAATTTTTGCAAATAACCCTATCAAATTATCAGATCAGATTAAAATAATCTTTAAACAAGGAGACTATCACGCATGTAAATAAATATTGAATAACTTGTTTTCAGAAAACTTCAGTTCCAACTCCTTAGAACAGTTATAGACTTGAAAAATAAAAATAAAACATTCAGTTATCAACACCATATAAATGTAGGCTTTTCCTTTAAACAGTAGAAATAATTAATATCTAAATCAGCAAGGAGGTGCAGTTATTAAAAACAAAAAACCCCACTATACTTAATGGGAGGGACCTCTCCACGTGGTCACCCTTCCCCCACACCACCATGCTTCCCGACCCAATATATCATAGCTCCATTTAAACTATTAAGTATATATTTTTAAACTTTACACTTCAATGTTTGCACGTAACTGACCCAAATTTCATAAACTTAATACATGCCCAACAGAGCTGACAAATACTTAAGGCATAGCTCAGTTACAAATTACCCAATACCTCTAGCAAACATACCATCGAAGTAGGGAGATACAACCACAACCTCCCCTAAGTAAGCTACCAGCATTGTTTTAAAAACCTATGTTTTAACTTAAAATCCCAATCACAGCTTTAAATTCCCAATAATATAAAACTACTTTGCTATCAGATTTAAAACAATGAACTTCACTAAATAGCGGTTTCTTTCCCCCGGCCCACGTGGCCCTGCTGCAGTCAGGACACGTGGGAGGAAGAGGAAGGAAGCCACCATCTTCACTCGCTCAATCCCACATACTTCCCCATGTACAGGGTTTCTGATCCCAAATGGGATTTACTAACAGCTATTTCTGGTCAGCTGAAACGACCCCTGCTTCAAAAGACCTAGTTCTCCTCCCCGCCCGAAGGCCCCTGGAAGGGCTAATGGAATTAAATCCTCTCAGGTCCTTCCTTTCAGGTACCATTTAATCCTTTTGGTACCACCAGTCTGCAACAAAACAACAATACCTTATCATCTTTTTCTTGCTTTTTATTTTTCCTCATATTTTGGCAGTTTGTTCCAATTACTTAATTTATCTCCCAAGGGAATATCTACCGGTATTTTCTGATATTTTTCTCATTTCTCTCCGCGAGGGCTGGCTGGGACTAGGCCACACCCATTGAATTTGGAAGGAGTTTAACAGACTCCTAAACGCCCAAACACGCTAACTGTCACCAGTTAACTCAGTCACCCAGGAAGGCCTAGCTCTCTTCCTGTCTACCGTCTACAGCCCCCTCCAGAACCTATAACTAGACTCAAGGGGCTTCACAGGACGCTTACCTCCACTGGGTTGCGCCATCCCACTAGCACCCAGGAGTTCACTTACTCACCGAGTAAAGGATCCGGACTAGCCCCCAAACTGTGTGGTACGGAAATGGTGAGGGGTCACCATTTAATAAAAAAGCTGGAGAGAGCTCTAGAGAAAAGCAAAGTTTATTGTACATTCTCGCGAGAAGGGCGTCCCACTCCTCGAGTAGACTATCGAAGAGAGGAAGCGCCTCCTGTGGGCAGGACAGCACCTTTAATCCCTAACGCAAAACGCCCCCTCCCACCACTGACCCTCATCCTCATTGGCTGAGAGTCTTACATTCTAAACGCGAGATCTACCCATGAAATTGAACTTGACCAATAAGTACATAGTTGCCCATATTTGGATGAAATAGGGAGATGTCATAGGAGGGGAAGGCAATGCCCTTTGCTCGAACTTCAGAGTCCTTCAGGCCTACTCGAACTCTGAAGTAGATGAAGCCTTACTCGATTTTCACAACTGTCTTGAAAGATCTCACCTCATCTCATTCAGTAGTATTCCATCATAATCATATACCATAACTTGTTCAGTCATTTCCTAATTGAGGACATCACCTCAATGTCCCTTTCTTAACCACAAAGAAAGCTGCTGTGATTATTATGATTTTATTAAAACTTTTTATTTTCAGAACACATGCAAGGATAATTTTTCAACATTTGTAATGCTGGAGAAACTGAGCAAGACAGAGATTAGAGATTATTCAATACAGAATTTATTAAATGGAGAGATTTACCGGGAGCAATGGATCCATGGTTGGTCCCAGGGCTGGACCAACTATTGTCTCAAAGAAGCCAGCCCTGAATATTGGATACTGCATTATCTAGGGTAACAATGGGGGAGGGCACCTAGGATGACATAATGGAAGGTACTGAAGAGGCTTCCAATATTCTAATGATGTCTAAAATGGATAAAGACCTTTATCCCATCAAACATTAAGAGGGAATAAGTATAGCCTAAGGTCTAAGATATAAAACGTTTATCTTAACATTAAAGGGAATAGTTATAACCTGAAGCAGAGTAACTGAATAGGACAATTAGGGAAACTGGGTCAGGACATTAAAAGAGAACTGTGGCACAACACTTTGTCCCTTGCAAAACCTTGTGTTACATTTTTTACCCCCCTTCTCTCTACCCCCTCTCCTAGATGGCAACCAATTCAATATATGGGGTTTTTTTGTTTTTGTTTTTTCTGAGGCTGGGGTTAAGTGACTTGCTCAAGGTCACACAGCTAGGAAGTGTTAAATGTCTGAGACCAGATTTGAACTCGGGTCCTCCTGAATTCAGGACTGGTTCTCTATCCACTGTGCCACCTAGCTGCCCCAATTCAAAATATGTTAAACATGGTCTGTTAAATCCAATATAGGTATACATATTTATACAATATCTTTCTGCAGAAGAAAAATCAGATCAAAAAGAAAAAAAAATTAGAAAGAAAATAAAATGCAAACAAACAATAACAAAAAGAATGAAAATGCTATGTTGTGATCCACACTCAGTTCCCACAATCCTTTCTCTGGGTGTAGATGGCTCTCTTCATCACAAGATCATTGATACTGTACTCAATCATCTCATTGTTGAAAAGGGTCACATGCATCAAAATTGATCATCCTGTTATCTTGTTGTTGCCCCATACAATGATCTCCTGGTTCTGCTCATTTCATTTAGCATCAGTTCATGTAAGTCTCTCCAGGCTCTCTGAAATCATCCTGTTGGTCATTTCTTACAAAACAATAATATTCCATAACATACATATACCATTCTCGAGTTGACGGGCATCCACTCAGTTTCCAATTTCTTGCAAATACAAAAAGGGCTGCCACAAACAAGTCGAAACACTGATGGATCAGGAGGTATGCACAGTTTGATAGCCCTTTTGACATAGTCCCAAATTACTCTCCATAATGTCTGGATCAGTTCACAGTTCCATCAACAATGTATCAGTGTCCCAGTTTTCCCATATCCTCTCCAACATTCATCATTCTTTTTTCTGTCATCTTAGCCAATCTGAGAGGTGTATAATAATACCTCAGAGTTGTCTTAGTTTGCATTTCTCAGATCAATAGTGTTTTAGAGTATCTTTTCATATGACTAGAAATGGTTTTAGTTTCTTCATCTGAAAATTGTTCATATTCTTTGACCATTTATCAATTGGAGAATGGATTGAATTCTTATAAATTTGAATCAATTCTCTATATATTTTAGAAATGAGGCCTTTATCAGAATCTTTGAATGTAAAAATGTTTTCCCAGTTTATTGCTTCCCTTTTAATCTTATCCGCATTAGTTTTGTCTGTACAAAAACTTTTCTACGTAATATAATCAAAATTATCTCTTTTGTATTTAACAAAGAAGTCTAGTTCTCCTTTGGTCAAAAATTCCTTCCTTCTCCACAGATCTGAGAGAAAAACTTTCCTTTGTTCTTCTAATTTGCTTCTTGAAATAGCCCAGGCAATAAAATTCAGAACAGCCAAGGTGTTGGTAATTTAGAGAACATTTTATTTACTGGCAGGATGGACTCTCAGTAGAGCACCCTCTCAAACCCAAGTAGAGACAGGCTTATAAGCAATTCTTGTTTTGCCTTGCAGTTACAACAGTGACTTGACTTCGAATGAGAAAAGGGGGATGCTGGGGAGCTTACAGGATGTAGGGGCAAGTGTTGATATAGATTAGCAGAAAATAGATCAGGGTTATCGGACATTGTTAGGCAACCATTCTGTTTGAATAAAAAAAAAAAAAACCATTTCTCTTAATTTAATTTAAGTAACATTTTCCTATAAGCCTGAGGCACCTTGACCCAGGAATGAGGGGGCTGGTCTTTTATCCATTTCACTTATAATATCACTGTTTATGTCTAAATTATGAACTCATTTCAACCTTATTTTGGTATACGGTGTTAGAAATAAGTTGATGCCTAGTTTCTGCCATACTAGTTTTCAATTTTCCCAGCAGTTTTTGTTGAATAGTGTATTCTTATCACAAAAGCTAGGATCTTTGGGTTTGTCAAACACTAGATTACTATAGTCATTGACTATTTTATCCTGTGAACTTAACCTATTCTACTTTTTGACTACTCTATTTCTTAGTACCAAATGGTTTTGATGACCACTGCTTTATAATATAGTTTTAGGTCTGACACTACTAGGCCACCTTCATTTGCATTTTTTTTTCATTAATTCCCTTGATATTCTTGACCTTTTGTTCTTTCAGATTAATTTTGTTATTTTTTTCTAGCTCTGTAAAGTAATTTCTTGGAAGTTTGGTATACCATTGAATAGGTAGATTAATTTAGATAGTATTACATTTTTATTATATTTGTTCAGCCTACCTATGAGTATTTGATATTTTTCCAGTTGATTATACCTGATTTTATTTGTGTGGAAAGTGTTTTGTAGTTGTATTCATATAATTCCTGATTTTGCCTTGGCATATAGACTTCCAAATATTTTATATTAAATGATTATTTTTTAATATACTGGTTCTTTTTCCTTTTCTCTGATCACTTTGGGAAATAGAGCTAATATTAATATTGCAGGGTTAAAGGATATACACAATTTTATAATTCTTTGGGCACAATTCCAGATTACTCTTCAAAATGGCTGCATCATTACCCCATTGTTGGTTGTTCTACCACCATTATATTAATGTCCCGATTTGTCCCCTCCATCATTTGCCGTTCTGAGAGATTGTGAGAGGATATCCTAAAGTTATTTTCATTTGCATTTCTGTAATCAATAACAATTGAGAGCATTTTAATATGACTACATATAGTTTTGATTTCATCACCAAAAACAGCTTATTCATATTCTTTGACCATTTATCAATTGGGAATGACTCATAATCTTTTAAGTTTGTCATGAGGCCTTTATCCCAGAATTGGCCTATAAAATTTCTCCTCTACCCTCAATTTTCTAATTTTCTTCTAATCTTTATCTGTGTTGGTTTTATTTGTACAAAACCCCTTTAATTTAATATAACCCAAATCATTCATTTTACACCTTAATAATGCTCTTTATCTTTTGTTCAAAAGTTTTTTCCTATCCACATAAATGTAATAGGTAATATGTTCTATATTCTAATTTACTTATGATATCTTCCTTTATTGAGTAGGTCATGTTATTGATTTATGTCCAATTTTTTCCAGACTGCTTTCCAGTTTTCCTAGCGATTTTTACCAGTGACTTCTTATCCTGAAAGCTTAAATCTTTACATTTATCAACACAAGATAACTATAATCATTTACTACTGTATATTGTATATCCGCTCTGTTCTACAGATTCTCCATTCTGGTTTTAGCCAGTACTAGATAGTTTTGATAATTGCCACCTTATTTTTTATTTATTTTTTTTTTTGGAGGCTGGGGTTAAGTTACTTGCCCAGGGTCACACAGCTAGGAAGTGTTAAGTGTCTGAGACCAGATTTGAACGTGGTTCCTCCTGAATTCAAGGCTGGTGCTCTATCCACTGCATATCCACTGCACCACCTAGCTGCCCCTGATAATTGCCACCTTATAATACAGTTTAAGATCTGACACTACTAGACTTCCTTCCTTTACATTTTTTGCCATTAATTTCTTTGATATTCATGACTTTTGGTTCTTCCAAATGAATTTTATTATTTTTTTCTACCTTAATAAAATAATTTAGGAGAGCAATTTAATTGGGATAGCACTAAAAAAGTGGTAAGTTTAGTGTATTTATGAACAATTATTATTTCTCCAAATATTTAAATCTGACTTTATTTGTATAAAAAGTGTTCTATTATTATGTTCCTGTAGTTCCTGAGTTTGTCTTGGCAGCTATACCTCTAGGTATTTCTTGTTTTCTATAACTGTTTTAAATGAACTATCTCTTATTATTTCTTCTTGCAGTACTATAGACATTGCTTATGATTTATGTAGCTTTATTTTCTATGCTGTCACTTTGTTGAAATTATTGTTTCAACAAGCTTTTTAATTGAATCTCTAGGATTTTCCAAGTATACTATCATAATATTTGCATAAAGAAATAGTTTTATTACCTCATTGCCCATTTTGATTCTTTCAATTTCTTTTTATTCTGTTATTGCTATTCCAGCAATTTTGGCACAATATTGAAAAATTTGGGTTATAATAAGCATCCTTATTTCATTCCTGATCTTATTGGGAAGGTTCTGCCTTATCCCTCTTAGAGATACTTGCTGATAGGTTTAGGTAGATGCCTCTTAAGATTTTTAGAAAAAGTCCATTTATACCAGTGTTTATTTATTTTAAACTTAAATGCAAGATAGAAAAAGAAAAAAAAAAGAAACAATGTCATGTACACAGCAGAACTAAGGGAAGATTCAAAATAGGAAGCAATATATTTCTACTTCAAGAAAGCCTATATATTAATACTACACATTGTGTTCAGAGCTGTCCATCTTTGTTTCCTTGTTTTCCTCTGTTCTCGGCTCTGCATTTTTTATTTTATTCTTTTTTTCTTCTTTCTCCCCCACTTTTCCAAGAAAGCTACAATTAAGTGCAAATATATATATATATATATATATATATATATTTATATATGTGTATAAAGACACATATACATATATATGTACACATATATTTATATAGATACATACGTATGCACAGATAGCTATTATCCTACACATCCATACACATACATTCATTTACAACTAAGTAAGACCACACTATGCTTGGTTGTCCTGTGTTTCTCTGAAGGTGGATAATAACATCTTCCTTCATAAGTCCAAGCCTTTCCATAATTTTCTAACTATACTAACTCATCATTTCCTACACCACAGCAATATACCAACCTTATATTATTTAGTTGTTTTAGATAGTCTAAAAAGCAATATTGATTAATATGGCTGATGCATAATGTAGTTTCCCTATTTTTCTTATTTGACTAAGTCTGTTTTTAGCTTTAACTTTGTTTGAGATCATGATGACTACTCCTGCTATTTTTATATATTAGATTGTACTCCTGATCTTTATTTTATGTTTCTTTATATTTCTTATTTCCTATTCCTCCTGAATTCTCTGCTTTACTTCTACCCATTCTCTGGCCCTTCTATTACTTAAGCTACTTCATTTCCTCTTCCTCTCCCCGGCCCCCAAGGATTCCTCCCTTATCCTCTTCCCCACCTTTTCCTCTTCCCTCTGGATTCTATCTGAATTTAGAATACATTTTTGGCCTTTCAAATACATTTATTGTTCCCTCTTTATCACATTCCCATTAATCTGTACATTTTATTACACTTCCATTAATCTACATATCCTTCTATACATCCATTCATCTTATTCCCTCACCCTCTTATTTCTTTATAAAGTTAGAAGATTTTTATTCCCTTCTAAATATATATGTTGTTTTCTCTTTAACTGAATTGGATGTGAGTAAAGTTCCCTCCAAAAATTCTTCCCTTATCCTCTTCCGTCTCATATCTCTTTATCTCCTTATGCTCTTATTTCTTTCTGAAGTTACATGACTTTTATACCTTCTACACACACACACACACACACACACACACACACACACACACACATCTATTGATTGATAAATATTTTGTTCCCTCTTTATTCATTTCCAATGAGAGGGGTTCCAGAGCTATCAGCCCTCTTCTCTCATCTAATTCCTCTGTGTGATTTCTTCTTTTTGCACCTCATTCATATATGAATTTTTACTTTTTTTCTACATGATTTTGCTTTTTAGAATCATCTCCTATTCAACTCTAACCCAGTCTTTCTTTCAAACTGCCCAATTACTAATGACAATGTTAGACATATGCTTTAATTTCAACATTAAAAAAAGAAACTGTTTGTCTTTATTGAGTTCCCTGTAATTAGCCTTTGATATTTACCTTATATTTCTCTTGGATATTGCGTGTCATTTTTTTCTATTCAAAATCTTGAAAGTCTGGCAATTCATTTAATATCTTCTTTTTTTTTCCATTCTGGATTATGTAAGCATGATTGGGGATGATATTTTTGGCCATAACCCCAGTTTTTTTGCTCTTAGATATATAGTATTCCAAGACCTACAGTGTTTTAATATAGCTACTGCTAGATCTTGTGTGATTCTAATTATGATTTTGTGATATTTGAATTTTTTTTTTTTTTTTTTATTGCTTGTAATATTTTCTCGTTGAGCTGGGGATTCCAGAATTTAGGTATGATTATTACTGGAGTTTTTTCTTGTAAAATCATTTTCATATGGTGATTAGTAGATTTTTTTTTTTCTTTTTCTGCTTGCTTTTTCTTCTTGTTCTAACACTTAGGACAATTTTCTTTAATTATTCTATCAAGATTCTTTTGATTATAACTTTCAGATTGTTACTTATGCTTTCTCTTATTGATCTGTTCTCCAGGTTAGTTATTTTTCTTAAGTATTTTTAATTTTCCTCATTTTTTTCATTTTGTTTTTATTGTTTTTTTAATCTCTGCTAGTTTCCCCTTACCCAATTCTAATTTTCAAGAAGCCCTTTTCTTCCTTAAGATTCTGAATCTCCTTTTCTTTGACTTTGTTTTCATAATCTTCTCTATGTCTTTGGATTGATCTTTTAAAATAATTCTCCTTCCTCAACCTCTCATTTGATCTTAAGTCTTTTTTGAGTTCTTCTATGAATTCTTTTTGATGTTACTCTATGGGGTAGAAGGAACTTTTTTGCATCAATTTCCCCCCCTGAAGACAAGTGTCTATCTTCTCTGTTTTCATAGTGATTTTCTGTGATGGGGTTCTTTCTCTTTTGCCTGCTTATTTAAAAAAATATATAGCAGCTTGTTATTGTCACCTCTGCTCCCAGGATGTGAGCCAAACCACCAGCCCTACAGGTCAGATTATTCTTAATTTCTTCCCATGTTGTCTTAATCTGGATTACTGCTTTATCCCAATTTATAATTGTTTCCATCACTTTTACTTTGAGATAAAATTTATTTATGGGAAAATTTGGGAGAGCCTTGTAATTTTCTGTTTTCTCCCACTATCTTCCCAAAATTCTCTTTCTAATTCTCTTTTCATAACTTTCTTCAATAGTTTTTATTTCTTTTCTCATTCTTTCCTTCTACAATTCTTATTTGGTTTTAAAAATTATTTTTGGACTTTTTAAGAATGTGTTTTTCTTTAATTATTGCTGTAATTCTTCTTGTTGGTCTTGCATCAAATTTATAATTTTTTTTCTTTGAGGCTTTGCTTGTAGATATTTTAAAGTCGTTGCTTTCTATGCATTTTCCTGTCATTAAAGTGGCTCCTTATTATTTGGGGTTTTGTTTGTTTATTTCTTTGCTCATTCTTCTAGTTTGCTTCTTGACTTTGGATTTAATCTTAGTATTGAGTTCTGCTCAGTTCCGGGAAGATGTTTGGCCTGAAAGCTTCTGTTTCTTTCACAACTTAATCTGTAGATGTAGGCTGTTTAGTATGTTGTATGTAGGCTGTTGTATGCAGATGTTAGGTTGTTTAGTAGGTTGTTGCTGGACTCAGTCACTGTTAGCCCGCTGGGAAGTTCTGCAGGTTCAGAGTTACTGAACTGCTAGCTCCTGTTTAATCAGGGCTGGGCTAAATATTAGAACTAATTTGCAGCTCTTGCTTCTGGATTCAGAATCATACATATAAATTTCAGAATGTATTTTATACTCGGTAATCAAATTAGAGTGCTTGAGAAAAAACTGGGAAAAAGAGATGAGAGCAATGGAAAAGTTATAGGAAAGAATATTAATATGTTGGAACAAGAAGTACAAAACTTTACTCATGGGTGAAAATCTTCCTGAAAATTGGAATAAATGAAATAGAAGCTAATGATTCCATGAATAATCAAGAAATATTGAAACAATGCAACAAAGACCTTAAAGAAATAGAGAAAAGCATAAAATATATCCTAGCAAAAGCAATTGATCTGGAGAACAGTTTGAGGAGATAGAAGCACTTAGAATTCAAATACTAAGAAGCCAAAGTTAGGATCACACAAAATTAAAAAGGATGGAGAATTTACAAAATGATATTCTAGAAGGCAAAGAATATAGGCTTACAACTAATAATAATTTAACAATAAAAACTATGGAGGGAAATGATTCTTTAATGAAATAGAAGATTTATGAACATTTTTAATGAAAAAAACAGAGCCTTGAAATACATACACAAGGAGAAGACGACAATTGAAACTCTTTCTTGTCTGAAGAAACAAAAGAAGGAAGAATACTCATAGTTAAGTGTAGAAGTACATGTCACTCAATAGAAGTAAAAAAGATTGGGGGGGAATTGGTAATAAGAGGGAGAGCAGATTAAAATTTGTCTTAAGACAAATTTGGGGGAAGGTCAGATTCAAAGAGAAGGAAAAGTAGAAGAAAATGAAATGGAAGAAAATACATAATTAACAAGAGCAATTAGCAATTAGCTAACATTTTAGGATAATTTTCTTTATTCTATCAAGATTCTTTCTTTTAATTATGACTTTCAGATAGTTTTTTATGCTTTCTCTTATTGATCGGTTCTCCAGGTTAGTTGTTTTTCTTAAGTATTTTGAATTTTCTTCATTTTTTTCATTCTTTTTTTTTTTGTTTTTTTTTTGTTTTTGTTTTTATTATTTCTTGACCTCTGCTAGTTTCCTCTTACCCAATTCTAATTTTCAAGAAACCCCTTACTTAAGATTCTGAAGCTCCTTTTCTATGACTTTCTTTTCATAATCTTATTTTATAAGGGATGATCTCATCCACAAAACAGAAGAGGATAGTTGAATTGATTAGAAAGAATCCAATAATGTGTTTACAAGAAATTCACTTGAAACACAGAATTAAAATAGAAAGTGTTGAAGCTGATTCTATTATGCTTCAACTGAAGCAAGGATTTCAGACAAAGTAACAGCAAAAATAGACTTAGTTAAAAGCTACAAACAGTAAGGTATTTTATTTAAAGGAACCATAGACAATGAATTAATATCAATACTAAATATATATGCAACAAATGGAATATCATCTAACATCTGAAGGGAAAAGTTTAATGAGTTAGGGAAAAATAGATAACAAAACAAGAATAGTGTGGGACTTCAATTTGCCCCCTCTCAAACTGAGATAAATCTAATCAAAAATTAACAAAAGAGAAATGAAGGATCTGAATAGAATTTTAGAAAAGTTAAACAAAACAAACTTCTGGACATTTCTGAATAGAAACCAGAAACAAATCTTTGTATCCTTTGTGCAAGGCATATTCACAAAAATTGATCATATAGTGACATAAAAACCTTACAAACAAAATTAGAAAAAAAAAGAATATTAAATATATATTTTATGGATTATAATGTATTAATGATTATATTCAGGAAAGGGGCTTTGAAAACAGAAATAATTCACTTTTAAAGATAGGTAGGTCAAAGAACAAATCATAAAAATAATCAATAACTTCATTAAAGATAACAACAATAAAGAGGCAACAGACTAAAATTTGGGGATTGTAACCAAAGCAACAACTAGGGCAAATTTTATATCTTTAAAATTTTTCATTAGTAAAAGAAAAAAGAATAGATCAACAAATTGGGTATGCAACTAAAAAACTAGAAAACAAATTAATTAAAACCTTTATATATATGAATGTGTGTATATATTTAAAAATACTGAAAATTAAAGTGATTAATAAAGTTAAAAGGAAAAGGCCATTGAATAATAATAAAATTAGGAGGCTTTAAAAAAAACACAATAAATTTATAAACCATTAAGTAACTTGAATGAAAAAAGACAACCAAACTGCCAATATCAAAACTGACAAGAATGAATATGCAACAAATAAAAAAGAAATTTTAAAATATATATAAGGAACCATTTATTCAAATCACATGCCAATAATGTTGAAAATCTAAAATAAATTGACGAGGTTTATAAAAAAATATAAAATGCCCTTTGTTTCAACAAAATCCACAGAATACCCTGACCTTAAGGTAGTAGTTGTCAGTTGAAGAGAGTGGTGCAAGTTCAGTTTGAAGGAAATAACCTGGAGGCATTACTTCATAGATATACACAGAGGAACACCTAGATGAAGTCCATGACAAATGCATATTCTTTGACTGATCTCTCCTTCTAATCTATGCAGAATGAGTGACTTTCAAATTTTTGACTGAGGTGAGGCTGAAGGTAAACAGTAAGTCAAGACATCCTAGTAGGCAAAATTTTTATGTCTAACTAACAGAAGTTTTTCTTTTGGGTATTTCTCTCCCCTCTGAGTAGCTTTTTCTGGAATATAAAGGTCAGGCCCCAAAGAATACATCTTGAAGGATGCAAATAGCCATAACTCTAAATCATATTTTTCTTAGTACCTCTATAACTTCCTTTTGCATGTGGTATAAAATTAATCAATCAGCTCCATTTTATATCATGCTTATTTTGTAAGCTGGACCTTGCTGTGTTATAAAATATGTTTTAAGGAGAATGTTTTGTTGAAGATAAATAAGAAATAGAGGAGTAAATCTGGAGTTCCCCTGTTTCTCCTTATTAGAAGTTAGTTCCCATTTAAAGATTTCTGTTCCAAATAAATGATTTCATAATTTGCTGATGTAAAATATTGGATTAATCAATACTAAGAAATTTAAATTCATTATCAGTAGTTGGGTAAAAATTATTTCTAATCAGTGTATCTAACTATACCTAATTAGAATCAATATGATGAGGAGTAAATTGGGGCTCTAAGCCAAGATGGATCAGCTCTTCTCTTCCTGAGTCTGATTATCTCTCTCTTTCCCCAAAGTAACCAAGAGCAGGTTCGGTAGTGAATGAATTCTCTACTCAATGCTGTATCAAAACAAAGTCTTTATTGATAGTAAAGGGATAGATGGGCATTTGGCCTCCCTGAAGCCAAACTGCCTGCAAGGGGACGCCAGTTGGCGGGCACAAGGATGGTATAAACCGAGTGCAAGGATTCCATTTTTTAGAACTTCCTTTTATACATAACTTGAGTCATAAAAACAACATTTGCACAGAGATGTTATCCAAGAGGTTCCGGAGATATTTGTAAATAAGACAGGAATTTCTCTTAACCATTTGTATCTCAAATTATCTCCTTTTACCCCTCTTCAGACAAGAATTTCCTGTTAATTATTTTTATCTTGAACTATCTCTTTTTTTTTGACCTTATCAAATATTTGTGAATCAAGTCAGTGTTGATTGGACTTTGTTAGATAAATTCAAACTAGCTGCTATTAGCAAAATTTGTTTTGGTTTTTTTTAATTTTTTTTTTATAGTTTTTATTTACCAGATATATGCATGGGTAATTTTACAGCATTGACAATTGCCAAACCTTTTGTTCTAATTTTTCCCCTCCTTCCCCCCCCCCCAAGATGGCAGATTGACCAATACATGTTAAATATGTTAAAGTATAAATTAAATACAATATATGTATACATGTCCAAATAGTTGTTTTGCTGTACAAAAAGAATTGGACTTGAAATAGTGTACAATTAGTCTGTGAAGGAAATCAAAAATGCAGGCGAACAAAAATAGAGGGATTGGGAATTCTATGTAGTGGTTCATAGTCATCTCCCAGAGTTCTTTCACTGGGTGTAGCTAGTTCAGTTCATTACTCCTCTATTGAAATTGATTTGGTTCATCTCATTGTTGGAGAGGGCCACATCCATCAGAATTGATCATCATATAGTATTGTTGTTGAAGTATATAATGATCTCCTGGTCCTGCTCATTTCACTCAGCATCAATTCATGTAAGTCTCTCCAGGCCTTTCTGAAATCATCCTATTGGTCATTTCTTACAGACTGCTTATTTTGTCTTATGGAACAATAGTATTCCAGAATAATCATATGCCACAATTTATTCAGCCTTTTCCCAACTGATGGGCATCCCCTCAATTTCCAATTAATTCTTTGCCCTGAGAAAAGAGCTACTATAAGTACTTTTGTATATATAGGTTCTTTTCCTTTTAAAAAGGTCTTTTTTGTAGTATATGATACTTTAGTGGTATTCTAGGTCAAAAGTAATACATGATTTTATAGCCTTTGGACATAGTTCCAAATTGCTCTATAGACTGATTGAATCAATTCACAATTTCACCACAAATACATGAATGTCTCATTTTTCTTATATTTTCTCCAACTTTTGTCATTTTCCTTTTCTAACCCATTAGTCATTCTTATATATGCATGAAGTAGTACCTCAGAATTGTTTTAATTTGCATTTTTCCAATCAAAAGTGAATTAGATTTTTTTATATGACTATAAATAGTTTGATTAAATTCATCTGAAAACTGTTCATATCTCTTAATCATTTATCAATTGGGGAATGGCTTTTATTTTTTAAAAATTTCAAAATTCTTTTCATAATTACTATTGCCAACTGTATTTCCCCATTCATTCGATTCCCTTTGTATTCTATTCCTCAAAATTTTTTTGCTTCTGACTATCCATTCCCCCAATATGACCTCCTTTCTATCACCCTTTTCCCCCTTCTTCCCTGCCCTTGTATCCCCTTTTCCTCCTACTTTCTTGAAGAGTAAGATAGATTCTATACCCATATTGAATGTGTATGTTATTTCTTTTTTGAGACAATTATGATGAGAGTAAAATTTACAACTCCCTTTCTGTAAAATATTGTTTTATTACTTAACTATTTCACATTGCCAGTCTCTCCTAATTCCCAGGGCATCAGAGTATCTCTGGCCACTGACCTTTGCAGTGTGAACTAATTCTACCCGGCTTGCCTCCTCTGAGGACCTCAGAGATTTCTGTCTATGATTTCTTGAATCGTAATTTAATAACTGATAGCACACTCAAGAACAGCCATGTGCAAACTTAAAGCCTTTATTATACTTGCTCACATAATGCTCTAACCTGTTAAACTCCCTAGAGAACACCTGCTCTAAAGACCCACATATTCACTATCAAGCTCCTTACCTCTCTTGGCTATCCGTCCATTAGGCTTAGCTACCCCAGAGAAGCAAGTGGGCTTAAAAAGAGTCTGTGAGGTCACGTACAGCCAATCAGAGACAGAGCCTTCTCCTGTTAAGAAGCTATCTCGATGGTATATGAATGTTATGGAATATTATTGTTCAGTAAGAAATGACCAACTGGAGGAATACAGAGAGGCTTGGAGAGACTTATATCAACTGATGCTGAGTGAAACGAGTAGAACTAGGGGATCATTATACACTTCAACAATGATACTGTATGAGGATGTATTCTGATGGAAGTGGTTATCTTCAACATAGAGAAGAGCTAATCCAATTCCAATTGACCAAAGATGGACAGAATCAGCTACACCCAGAAAAGGGACACTGGGAAATGAGTGTAAACTGAGAGCATTTTTGTTTTGTTTTGTTTTGTTTCTCTTCCCAGATTATTTTTACCTTGTGAATACAATCCTTCCTTTGCAACAACAACAACAAAATTCGGTTCGGCACATCTATATTGTACCTAAGATATACTATAAGATATTTAATATGTATGGGAATGCCTGCCATCTAGGGGAGGGGGTGGAGGGAAGGAGGGGACAAACTCGGAATAGAAGGGAGTACAAGGGATAATGTTGTAAAAAATAAAAAAAAATAAAAAAAATAAACCC
Source organism: Sminthopsis crassicaudata (assembly GCF_048593235.1). Taxonomy (NCBI): domain Eukaryota; kingdom Metazoa; phylum Chordata; class Mammalia; order Dasyuromorphia; family Dasyuridae; genus Sminthopsis; species Sminthopsis crassicaudata. The sequence continues at coordinate 239,123,566 of NC_133621.1, read as the reverse complement.
TACCTATACATATGTACTGTCAAAGAAAATGTTATAATTATAAAAATTAATAAAAAAAAATGTTCCCCCCCAAAAATAATTAATTAATTAATTAAAAAAAAAAAAAAAAAGAAAAAAGAAGCTATCTCGATATGGCCGGGATCCCACCCTTGGGGTAGTCCCTAGCCACAGAAAATTACTTCCTAGCCACTCAATCCTCCTACTGCACTGTGTTGGCCCATTTAAAGAACCCTTATACTCTTCCTTGCCTCTCTTCCCCATCCCTATAAAAACTTTTTCTTGCTTCTTTTACAACAGATAATTTACACCATTCCACTTCTTTCTTTTTTTCTGAGTACATTTCCTTCTCTTTCCTTAATTTTACTTTTAAAAAGATATTATCCCTTCATATTCAACTCACACCTGTGCGCTCTGTTTAGATATATTCCTTCTAACTACCCTAATAATGAGAAAGTTCGTATAAGTTACAAGTATCATCTTTCCATATAGGAATGCATATAGGTTAACCTTACTAATTTCCTTATTATTTCCTTTTTCTGATTATACCCTTATGCTTCTCCTGAGATCTGTATTTGAAAGTAAATTTTCTAATCAGTTCTGGTCTTCTCATCATAAATGCTTGGAAATCCTTTATTTCATTGGATTTCTACCTTTCCTTCTAAAGGATTATACTGTTGGGGAGGTGATTCTGTTTTAATCCTAACTCCTTTAATCTCTGGAATATTATATTCTAATCCCTCAGATTTTGTAGAAGTTGGTAAACCTTGTGTTATTCTGACTATGACTTTATTACATTTAAATTATTTCTTTCTGGATGCTTAAAATATTTTTCCTTACCCTGGGAGTTCCAGAATATGGCTATAATATTACTGAGAGTTTTCATCTTAGAATCTCTTTCAGGAGGTGATTGGTGGATTCTTTGATTTCTAATTTACCCTCTGGTTCAAGAATATAAAAACAGTTTTCCTTAACAATTTTTTGAAAAATGATATCTAGGTTCAATAATATTAAATTTCTCTCTCTTGTATCTATTTTCCAGGTCAATTGTCTTTCCAAGGAGATATTTCATATTGTTTTCTATTTTTTTCATTTGTTTTGTTTTGTTTTATGATTTCGCGATTTCCCATTAAATATCTAGCTTCCATTTCCTCATATCTAATTTTTAAGGAACTATTTTTCTCCGTGAGCTTTTGTATCTCCATTTCTATTTGGTTAATTTTGCTTTTTAAGACATCTTCTGAGTGTGTGTTAGATCTTTCTTGCCACTGTAGTCACTTTATATGGTCAAAATCTCCTTTTGTTGTTTGCTCTATTTTCAAGTCTATTACTTGGCTTTTTAACTCTTTGTTAAAATAGGACTCTGCTTCCAGAATAAAGAATACATTGTCCCAAACTTCAGAGGCTTTGTACATCTGTTTTTAGAAATACTTCTAACGACCTGTAAGTGTTTAGTACTTTCAAGGTGGTATCATCTAAGTAAAGGTGTATTTATTACTTTCATGGCCTGTGCTCTGATCTCAATGACCATCAGCACCTTTTGTTGCTCTGAAACTGTGAGGAAGGTTTCTGCTGCAATGTGTCTATATGCTCTGGTATATTAGTACTATGGCTTGCCCTGGGACTACCACCCCTGACTGGGACCTGGATCCAAGTATAGGAAAAGCAACAGAGTCCTGCATCAGTGCTAGTAAAGAAGCCTGTGTAATCTCATTCTGACTAGCTGTTCAACCCTTTTACTGTTTGTGGGCTACAACTTCTGGAAGCTGGTGTTGCTGGTGCTACTGCTGATTCAATGACTCCTAAGGTCTGCTTTAGTGAAGCAAACCTTTCCTGACAACTTTCCAAGTTTTTTGGTATGTGTGTGGACTGAGAGGTCTGCAAACCACCTGATTAAGAGCCCCAAGACCTGACCCTGGTTTGCTGGGGCTGGAGCTGTGCTGGTACAGCTAGTGCTGGGACTGTGCTGCAATCTCACTCTGGTGAAAAAGACTTTTCCTACTTACCTTGTAAGTTGTCTTTGTCTGGAAAATTGTTTCACTTCGTCTTTTTTGTAGGTTCTAATGCTTTAAAATTTGTTTAGAGTCATTATTTAAAAGGTATTTAGAGGAAATTGGGGGGAGAGAACATGGGTGAGTCCTTGCCTTTACCATCTTGACTCCACTTCCCTTCTATTAAACTTTTAAAGAACAATTCATTCCATTTACAATATAAACTGTTTGAAAAAATAAGAAAAGAAGACAGTCTGCAAATTCCTTCTATAATAGAAACAGAGTTTCTTGATTCTTAAAGCAGGGAAAATCAAAAAAGAAAAAAAATCCTAAAGATTCCTCTTTTTAGTGAATATTAATAAAAAAAAAGTTAGGTAAAAATGTAGTATGGAGAAAACACAGATTATATACTATGACAGCTTGGATTTGTATCAGAAATTTAGTTCAATATTAAAATTATTATAAATATAATCAACTTTGTTAATAACAAAAACAATAAAAATCATATAACTACATCCATTGAAGTAAAGCTTTTGATAAGATACTGCACTTCTTCATATTAAAAACACTAGAATGCATTGGAATGAATGGAGCTTTTCTTAATGTGATAGACTCTTTTTATAACTAACAGCATCTTTAACACTCATCTTCTACATTTTAAAATTTTACCATTGGTACTAGGAAGAGCAGGAACTTTGCCTTTTATTTTGAAGTGAACCTGCACGACTTAAATGACCACACAGCCAAACTGAATAGAGTTTGAGAGCATTTATTAGCTGGCCAGCGACTGAAACCCGAAGTGCAACTTGGAGAGTTCAGTCCCAGCCCTACCTAAGAGTTGAGTATATAAAGGCAAAAACCACAAGTATGTTCCAAATTACAGTTGATTACAAAGCAGGCATACATCCTGACAGGGGGCAAAGGTTAGCAGGATGTAAGATTAACCATAGTCCAGTGGCTTGACAGTTATACGTTACAGGTAAAGGTTAAATGCATGCAGATGTGCTTGCCCTCAAGGGAGGGCATCAGAAAATGGCAGCGCTATTTAACTGTGTGTGGGGTTATATCCGAGCATTAGAAAAGGTGAAACAGAATGGGGGGAGGGGGGTTATTCTAAGTTACATAGTCCATCTCAGTTTCAGTCAAAATTTCATTGTTTTAGGTAAACAACTTCCAGGAAAACAGAATTTGTGAATTGGAAAAGTTAAACAATTCCAAGGAAAACAGAATTTGTAAGTTGGAAAAAGAAAATAATTCTTTTGAAAAAAGAAAAAAAGGCAAAATGGAAAAAAAAATCCATAGAACAAAACAACTCATTTAAAAACTCAATTGGACAAATACAAAACAAAATTTAAAAAAAAAAAAAGGTAAATGAAAAAAATAATTAATTAAAAATCAGACTTGAACAAATGGAAATGAATGACTCGAGGAGACACCAAGAATCAGTCAAGCAAAACTAAAAAAATGTTAAATACTTACTTGGGAAAACAACAGACCTGGAAAATCAATATAGGAGAGATAATCTAAGGATTACTGGACTTCCTGAAAATCATTATGAAAAAAAGAACCTAGACACAATTTTTCAGGAAATTATCAAAGAGAACTGCCCAAATATTATAGAAACAAAAGGTAAAATAGAAATGAAAGAATTCATCGATCACCTATTGAAAGAGATCCCAAAATCAAAACTTCAAGAAATATTGTGGCTAAATTCCAGAACTATCAGACCAAGGAAAAAATACTACACGCAGTTCAAATACCAAGGAGCCACAATAAGGATCACTCAGGATCTAGCAGCATCCACATAAAAGGATTGAAGGACCTGGAATCTGATATTCTGCAAGGCAAAAGAACTTGGTATGCAGCCAAGAATAACTTACCCAGCCAAACTGAGAATTTTCTTCCAGGAAAGAAGATGGACTTTCAATGAATAGGTGAATTTCATTTATTTGTGATGAAAAAACCAGAGTTAAACAAAAAGTTTGACCTCCAAATATAAGACTCAAGAGAAATGTAAAAAAAAACTCTTGAGAACTACAGTTCTGTTATAGGTATACATAAAGAGTACATGAATAATTTGGTTTTACTGTTATAATGTAAAAAAGGAACTAGAGGTGGAAAGGAAATTATACCAAAAAAGGGGAAAGTAGAGATAAAAAGAAGAAAACTACATCTCATGAAGAGGCAAAGGAAACCAATTATATCTGAGGAAATGAAAGGAGGGGGATGAACATAGTGTAAATCTTACTCTCATCAGATTTGGCTCAAAGAGAAAATATTAGACATATTTGGTTTACATAGAAACTTCTCCCACCTCATTGAAAAGTGGGAGGGGGAAAGTGAAAAGGAAAGGGGTAGGCTAAATAGAAGGGAATACAAAAATAGTAAGGAAAAGATTTAAGAAGAGGGAAAGGACTTCAAGGGGGAGGGAGGAATTCTAAAGAGGGAGGGTTGTGTGAGGCAAGTGGTGCTCTTAATTCTAATACTGGAGAGGGTGGTAAAGGGGAAAGGAAAGAGAAAAGCATAATTTGGGGATAATAAGATGGCAGCAAATACAGAATTAGTAGTTTTTTTTTTTTTGTTTGTTTTTTAATTTTTTATTTTATTTTATAATTATAACATTTTTTGACAGTACATATGCATGGGTAATTTTTTACAACATTATCCCTTGCACTTACTTCTATTCAGATTTTTTCCCTTCCTCCCCCAACCCCCTCCCCCAGATGGCAAGCAGTCCCACACATGTCAAATATATTACAGTATAATTTAGATGCAATATATGTGTGTAGAACCGAATTTTTTGTTGCACAGGAAGAATAACAGTTTACATTCATTTCCCAGTGTTCCTTTTCTGGATGTAGCTGGTTCTGTCCATCATTACTCAATTGGAATTGGATTAGCTCTTCTCTATGTTGAAGAAATCCACTTCCATCAGCATACATCCTCGTACAGTATCATTGTTGAAGTGTATAATGATCTTCTGGTTCTGCTCGTTTCACTCAGCATCAGTTGATGTAAGTCTCTCCAAGCCTCTCTGTATTTCTCCTGTTGGTCATTTCTTATAGAACAATAATATTCCATAACATTCATATACCATAGTTTACCCAACCATTCTCCAATTGATGGACATCCATTCATCTTCCAGCTTCTAGCCACTATGAAAAGGGCTGCCACAAACATTTTGGCACATACAGGACCCTTTCCCTTCTCTAGTAGTTCCTTGGGGTATAAGCCCAGTAGTAGTATGGCTGGGTCAAAGGGTATGCATATTTTGATAACTTTTTGGGCATAATTCCAGATTGCTCTCCAGAATGGTTGGATTCTTTCACAACTCCACCAACAATGCATCAGTGTCCCAGTTTTCCCACAGCCCCTCCAACATTCATCGTTATTTGTTCCTGTCATCTTAGCCAATCTGACAGGTGTGTAATGATACCTCAGAGTTGTCTTAATTTGCATTTCTCTGATCAATAGTGATTTGGAACACTTTTTCATATGAGTGGAAATAGTTTTAATTTCATCATCTGAAAATTGTCTGTTCATATCCTTTGACCATTTATCAATTGGAGAATGGCTTGATTTCTTATAAATTAAAGTCAATTCTCTGTATATTTTGGAGATGAGGCCTTTATCAGAACCTTTAACTGTAAAAATTTTTTCCCAATTTGTTACTTCCCTTCTAATCTTGTTTGCATTAGTTTTGTTTGTGCAGAAACTTTTTAATTTGGTGTAATCAAAATGTTCTATTTTGTGATCAATAATGGTCTCTAGTTCTCCCTTGGACACAAACTCCTTCCTCCTCCACAAGTCTGAGAGATAAACCATCCCATGTTCCTCCAATTTATTTATGATTTCGTTCTTTATGCCTAAATCTTGGACCCATTTTGATCTAATCTTAGTATGTGGTGTTAAATGTGGGTCCATGCCTAGTTTCTGCCATACTAATTTCCAGTTTTCCCAGCAGTTTTTGTCAAATAATGAATTCTTATCCCAAAATTTGGGATCTTTGGGTTTGTCAAAGATTAGATTGCTATTTTTATTCACTATCTTGTCCTGTGAACCTAACCTATGCCACTGATCAACTAGTCTATTTCTTAGCCAATACCAAATGGTTTTGGTGACTGTTGCTTTATAATATAGCTTTAAATCAGGTACACTTAGACCACCTTCCTCTGCCTTTTTTTTCATTAGTTCCCTTGCAATTCTCGACCTTTTATTCTTCCATATGAATTTTGTTGTTATTTTTTCTAGGTCATTAAAATAGTTTCTTGGGAGTCTGATTGGTATAGCACTAAATAAATAGATTAGTTTGGGGAGTATTGTCATCTTTATTATATTCGCTCGGCCTATCCAAGAACATTGAATGTCTTTCCAATTATTTAAATCTGACTTTATTTTTGTGGCAAGTGTTTTGTAATTTTGCTCATATAATTCCTGACTCTCCTTTGGTAAATATATTCCCAAATATTTGATACTATCGACTGTTATTTTGAATGGAATTTCTCTTTGTTTCTCTTGCTGTTGGATTGTGTTGGTAATGTATAAAAATCCTGAGGATTTATGTGGATTTATTTTGTATCCTGCGACTTTGCTAAAATTCTGAATTATTTCTAATAGCTTTTTAGCAGAGTCTTTGGGGTTCTCTAAGTATACCATCATGTCATCTGCGAAAAGTGACAATTTGATTTCTTCATTTCCTACTCTAATTCCTTGGATCTCTTTCTCGGCTCTTATTGCCAAGGCTAGAGTTTCTAGTACTATATTGAATAGTAATGGTGATAGTGGGCAACCTTGTTTCACTCCTGATCTTACAGGGAAAGGTTCTAGTTTATCACCATTACATATGATGTTTACTGAAGGTTTTAAATATATGCTCCTTATTATTTTAAGGAATAGTCCATTTATTCCTATACTCTCAAGCGTTTTTAGTAGGAATGGATGTTGGATTTTATCAAATGCCTTTTCTGCATCTATTGAGATGATCATATGGTTTTTATTAATTTGATTATTAATATGGTCAATTATACTAATAGTTTTCCTAATATTAAACCAGCCCTGCATTCCTGGTATAAATCCCACTTGGTCATAGTGTATTATCCTGGGGATGATTTTCTGAAGTCTATTTGCTAATATCTTATTTAAGATTTTAGCATCAATATTCATTAAGGAAATTGGTCTATAGTTTTCTTTCTCAGTTTTCGATCTACCTGATTTAGGTATCAGTACCATGTCTGTGTCATAGAAGGAATTTGGTAGGACTCCTTCAATCCCTATTTTTTCAAATAGTTTACATAGCATTGGAGTTAGTTGTTCTTTAAATGTTTGGTAGAATTCACCTGTAAATCCATCTGGTCCTGGGGACTTTTTCTTAGGAAGTTGGTTAATAGCTTGGTCTATTTCTTTTTCTGAGATGGGACTATTTAGACTACTTACTTCTTCTTCTGTTAATCTGGGCAAGCTATATTTTTGAAGGTATTCTTCCATTTCATTTAAGTTATCGAATTTATTGGCATAAAGTTGAGCAAAGTAGCTCCTAACTATTATTCTAATTTCCTCTTCATTAGTGGTGAGTTCACCCTTTTCATTTTCAAGACTATCAATTTGCTTTTTCTCTTTCCTTTTTTTAATCAGGTTTACTAAGGGTTTGTCTATTTTGTTGGTTTTTTCATAAAACCAACTCTTAGTTTTATTAATTAATTCAATAGTTTTTTTACTTTCAATTTTATTAATCTCACCTTTTATTTTTTGAATTTCAAGTTTTGTGTTTGTCTGGGGGTTTTTAATTTGTTCCTTTTCTAGCAATTTTAGTTGTAAACCCAATTCGTTGGCCCTCTCTTTCTCTATTTTATGCAAGTAGGCCTATAGAGATATAAAACTTCCCCTAATTACTGCTTTGGCTGTATCCCCCACATTTTGGTATGATGTCTCATTATTGTCATTTTCTTGGGTGAAGTTATTAATTATGTCTATGATTTGCTGTTTTACCCAATCATTCTTTAGTATAAGATTATTTAGTTTCCAATTATTTTTTGGTCTATTTTCCCCTGGCTTTTTATTAAATGTTATTTTGATTGCATTATGGTCTGAAAAGGATGCATTTACTATTTCTGCCTTACTGCATTTGATTTTGAGGTTTTTATGCCCTAGTATATGATCAATTTTTGTATAGGTTCCATGAACTGCTGAGAAGAAAGTATATTCCTTTCTGTCTCCATTTAGCTTTCGCCAAAGATCTATCATATCAAACTTTAATAGTATTCTATTTACCTCTTTGACTTCTTTCTTATTTATTTTGTGGTTTGATTTATCTAATTCTGATAGTGCAAGGTTGAGATCTCCTGCTATTATAGTTTTGCTATCTATTTCCTCTTGCAGCTCTCTTAATTTCTCTTTTAAGAATTTAGATGCTGCACCACTTGGTGCATACATGTTTAATATTGATACTGCTTCACTATTGATGCTTCCCTTTAGCAGGATATAATGCCTTTCCTTATCTCTTTTAATTAGATCAATTTTTGTTTTTGCTTGATCTGAGATGAGGATGGCTACTCCTGCTTTTTTGGTTTTGCCTGAAGCATAATAGATTCTGCTCCACCCTTTTACTTTTAGTTTGAATGTCTCATCCTGTTTCAGGTGTGTTTCCTGTAAACAACATATAGTAGGATTCTGACTTTTAATCCAGTCTGCTAACTGCTTCCTCTTTATGAGGCAGTTTGCCCCATTCACATTTATGGTTAGAAGGACTAATTCTATATTGCTTGCCATCCTATTAACCCCTGCTTATGCTTTTCCCCTTTCCTTCCCTTTTACCCTCCTATCCAGTGTTAAACTGGTAAACACCACTTGCTTTTCACAGCCCTCCCTTTTTAGGATCCCTCCCCCACCTTAAAGATCCTCCCCTTATTTTATCCCTTTTCCTCGAAATTACTGTATTCCCTTCCCCTTAGCTTACTCCTTCCCTTTCACTTTTCAATGAAGTGGAAGAAGTTTCACCATAAATCGAATATGTCTCTTGATACACGCTATGTTCATCTCCCTCCTTTCTTTCTCTCAGATATAATAGGTTACCTTTGCGTCTTCATGAGATGTAGTACCACCACTTTATACTTTTTTATGATATAATCTCCTTTCCACCTCTAGTTTCTAAGACAAATTGTACATATGTTCTTTACATATTTTTTTGACAGAAGTATAGTTCTCAAGATTTCTTTTTACCTTTTTTAGAAGTCTCTTGAGTTCTGTATTTGAAGATCAAACCTTTTATGTAGGTCTAGTTTTTTCATCAAAAATAGATGGAATTCATTTATTTCGTTAAATGTCCATCTTCTTCCCTGGAAAACAATGCTCATTCTTGCTGGGTAAGTTATTCTTGGCTGCATACCAAGTTCCTTAGCCTTTCGGAATATCATGTTCCAGGCCCTGCGTTCTTTTAATGTGGACGCTGCTAGATCCTGTGTTATCCTTATTGTGGATCCTCCATATCTGAATTGTTTTTTTCTAGCAGCTTCCAATATCTTTTCCTTTGTCTGATGGTTCTTGAACTTGGCTACTATATTTCTTGGCGTTTTGATTTTAGGGTCCCTTTCAGTAGGTGATCGATGAATTTTCTCAATGTCTATTTTACCCTCTGTTTCCAAAACGTCTGGGCAGTTCTCTTTGATAATTTCCTCGAAAATGGTGTCCAAGCTCTTTTTTTCCTCCCATTTTTCAGGGAGTCCGATTATTCTCAAATTGTCTCTCCTGGATCTGTTTTCCAGGTCTGTTGTCTTTCTGGTAAGGTACTTGACATTCTTTTCAATTGTTTCATTTCTCTGGTTTTGCTTGACTACCTCTTGGTTTCTCCTTGAGTCATTCATTTCTACTTGTTCCAGTCTAATTTTCAATGATGTATTTTCTTCACTCACTTTTTTTATATCTCTTTGTAATTGTCCAATTGAGTTTTTATCTTCTATGGAATTTTTTTCCATTGTATCCATTTTATTTTTTAGAGAGCTGATTTCTTTTTCCAGCTCTCTAATCCTGTTTTCCTTGGAGTTGTTTACCTTTTCCAGCTCACTAATCCTGTTTTCCTTGGAGTTGTTTACCTTTTCCAGCTCACTAATCTTGTTTCTCAATGATTTGATTTCTTTATCCATTCTGTCTTTGAATGCATGGGATGACTTCTCCAGGCTCTCTTGCCAAGCTTCCCTTTCCTTTTCCCATTTCTCTTCCAGCTCTCTTGTGAGAGCCTTTTTGATTTCCTCTATGAGGTTCTTTTGTATTGAGGAGCAGCTTATATCCCTCCCAGGGGATACATCTGGGGACATTCTGTTCCTAGTCTCTTCAGCATTTGAAGTCTGCTCCCTCTCCACACAGAAGCTGTCAATGGTTAGAGCCCTTTTGAATTTTTTGTTCATTTTGTCAGAGTAGGAATCAAAGAAAACAAACTGACAAGAGAAACAATTGGTCTGTTTTGCGGGGGATGGGGCTGGATGGTATTAATGGGCTTCCTCGACAGACTGGGGGTAGGGCAGCAGAGAGCCACTAACAGAACAGCAATGACTGTACTGAGTCTGCGCTCTGAGGCTCCGAGAACGCACCGAGTCAGTCCAGGTGGGGGTTGGGGGTGGCCTGGCTCTGAGAGATGCTGGCTTTCTGGGGTTTTAATCTTCACCTCCGGTGTTTACACCCTCTCCACCGCTCCTGGCTTGCTGCCAAGACGGAGCATCCACACTGGGGCAAAAGCCCTTTCACAGAAACGGCAGAGATCACACTCCTCCCCCTCTGGTCTGAGCTGTGTGAGCTGCCTGTCTCGCTCTGGCTGTCTGCCCTCAGTCTGTGCCCAGTCTGATTGACCCTCCCCCGAACAAACACAGACCTTTTCTGGCGACTTTCAAGGATGTCTTCTCTTGGTGATAATTTGTGGATTTCTTTCTGGGTCAAGCATTAAGTCAGAGGCTTGTCATGAAGTAAGTTCTGAGAGAAAACGAGGAGCTCAAGCAGCTGTCTGCCTCCACGCCGCCATCTTGGCCGGAAGTCCAGAATTAGTATTTAGTTTTAACCAAATTAGTTTTAACCATAAATGTGAATTGGGTAAACTCCCCCATAAAGTGGAAGCAGATAGCAGACTGGACTAAAAGCCAGAATCCTACATATGTTGTTTACAGGAAACACACTTGAAGCAGGGCGATACAAACAGAATAAAGGTAAAAGGCTGGAACAGAATCTACTATGCTTCAGGTAAAGTAAAAAAATAGCAGGGGTAACCATCCAGATCTCAGATCAAACAAAAGCAAAAATTGATCTAATTAAAAGACATAAAGAAGGACTTGCTAAAGGGTAGCATAGATAATGAAGCAATGTCAATACTAAACATATATGCACCAAGTGGTATAGTGTCTAAATTCCTAAAGGAGAAGTTGAGAGAAATGCAAGAAGAAATAGATAGCAAAACTACATTGGTGGGTAATCTCAAACTTGTTCTCTTAGAACTAGATAAATTGAAAGATAAAATAAATAATAAAGAAGTTAAGGAGGTAAACAAAATGTAAAAAAAAAAAAAAGGTATGATAGATCTTTGGAGAAAATTGAATGGAGACAGAAAGGTGTTTACTTTTTTTTCAGTGGTTCATAGAACTTACCTCAAAATCAACTGTACAAAGGCAGAAATAGTAAATGCATTTTTTTCAGATTATGAAGCAATAAAATGCAATATATAAATATTATAAATATATAAATAAAATGCAATATAAAAAAGCAATACATGCAATATAAGGCCAGGAAAAAAAGACAAAAAGTAATTGGAAACTAAATAATCTCATCCTAAAGGATAAATGAATGAAACAGCAAATCATAGACACAATTAATAATTTCCTCCAAGAGAACAACAATAATGAGAGAACATACCAAAATTTGGGGATGCAGTCAAAGCAGTAATAAGGGAAAATTTTAGGTTCTAGATGCTCACTCACATAAAATAAAGAGAAAATAAATGAATTGGGCTTGCAACTAAAAAAGCTAGAAAAAGAACAAATTAAACCCACTGCAATTAACTTGAAATTCTAAAAATAAAAGGAGAGATTAATAAAATTGAAAGTAAAGAATGGTTGAATTAATAAATAAAACTAAATGTTGGTTTTATGAAAAAAATAGATAAACCTTTAGTAAATTTAATTAGAAAAAGGAAAGAGGAAAATCAAATTGTTAGTTTCAAAAATGAAAAGGAAGAACTTTCCACCAATGAAGAGGAAACTAGAGCAATTATCAGGAATTAGTTTGTCCAACTTTATGCCAATAAATTTGATAACCTAAGTGAAATGGAGGAATACCTACAAAAATATAGATTGTTCAGATCAACAGAAGAGAAAATAAATTATTTAAATAGTCCCATTTTAGAAAAAAAAAAAAAAAATAGAATTAGCTATTAATCAACTCCCTAAGAAAAAAATCCCTAGGACCAAATGGATTTACATGTGAATTCTACCAAATGTTTGAAAAAACAATTAACTCCAATACTATATAAAGTATTTGAAAAAATAGGGAATGAAAGACTCCTTTTATAAAACAGACTGATACCTATATGTTACTGATACCTAAACTAAGTAGGACAAAAACAGAGAAAGAAAATTATAGATCAACCTCCCTAGTGAATATTAATGCAAAAATATCAAATAAAATATTAGCAAAAAGATTACAGAAAATCATCCCCAGGATAATATACCATGACCAAGTAGAATTTATGCCAGGAATGCAGGGAATATTAGGAAAGCTATTAGCATAATTTACACTAATAACCAAATTAACAAAAGACATAATATCTCAATTGATGCAGAAAAAATATTTGATAAAATCCAACATGCCTTCATATTAAAAACACTAGAGAGTATAGAAATAAATGGACTTTTCCTTAAAATTATCAGTAGTATCTATTTAAAACCATCAGTAAGTATCATATGTAATGGTGAAAACTGGAACCATTCCCAATAAAATCAAGAGTGAAACAAAATTGCTCACTATCACCATTACTATTCAATATTGTATTAGAAACACTAGCTTCAGCAATAAGAGAAGAAAAAGAAATTAAAGGAATTAGAGTAGGTAATGAGGAACCAAATTATCACTCTTTGCAGATGATATAATGGTATATTTGGAGAACCCCAGAAATTCTACTAAAAAGCAAAGTTGCAGAATATAAAATAAATCCACATAAATCATCAGCATTTTTATACATCACTAACAAAAGCCAACAGCAAGAGACACAAAGAGAAATTCCATTTAAAATAAATCTATATGCCAAGGTAAAGTCAGGAATTATATGAGAAAAACTACAAAACGCTTTCCACACAAAAAAAGTAAGATGTAACCAATTGAAAAAATATTAAGTGCTCCTGGATAGGTCGAGCGAATATAATAAAGATGACAATACTAAAGTAATCTATTTATTTAGTGCTATACTAATCAGACTCCCAAGAAACTATTGTAATGATCTAGAAAAAATAACAATAAAATTCATCTGGAAGAACAAAAGATCAAGAATTTCAAGGGAACTAATGAAAAAAAAAAAAAAATCAAATGAAAGTGGCCTAGCTGTACCAGATCTAAAACTATATTATAACTCAGCATTTGCTATTGGCTAAGAAATAGACTAGTTGATCAGTGGAATAGGTTAGGTTCATAGGACAAAATAGTCAAAACTATAGCAATCTAGTGAAGAGAAATGTAAATTATGACTTAAAATGACAGGAAAAGATAATAATGAATGTTGGAGGGGATGTGGGAAAACTGGGACACTGATGCATTGTTGGTGGAGTTGTGACTGGATCCAACCATTCTGGAGAGCAATTTGCAACTATGCTCAAAAAAGTATCAAATTGTACATACCCTTTGACCCAGCAGTGTTACTACTGGGCTTATAATTCAAAGAGATCTTAAAGAAGCAAAACAGACCCATATGTGTGAAAATGTTTGTGGCAGCCCTTTTTATAGTGGCTAGAAACTGGAAAATGATTGGATGCTCATCAATTGGAGAATGGTTGGGTAAATTGTGGTATATGGGTGTTATGGAATATTATTGTTCTGAAAGAAATGACCAGCGCAAATTTTTCTATTAGGATCATATAAATTACAGAAAATCAATATAAAAAGGTTCACAGGGTCCAATTACATCTTTTGGGATTATCTTATCTAACAAAGGATCATTTGAAGTAATGGGAAAAGCCATTCAAAGATCAGGTTCACTTTGATGAATACACATTTACATGCAGAAGACCCCATTCATTGCTTTAAGATAATATAAAATATGTCCTACTGTTGAAGGATGAGATACCCTAACAGCAATGGAGGTCCCCAGGCCAGTATCACAAGTCTGGGGAAAGAATTCACAGTCCCAGTCTCCAAGGGATGTTTGGCAAAAATAGGTTTATTTTCACTGAGTAGCTCTTTCTGTGGGCCCCTTTCAAATTAGGAAGATAGCAAACTTTGGGATACAGAGTTTTGATTTTATTTAGCTTTTTGTGGCTCAGGGCTAGGGAGCTATTTGAGGGACTAATTTCCAAATCAATAAAGGGTGGTGATTGTTTTCTAGGTCAAACAGATTCCCAGATCAATTGGTGGTAGGAGTTTCCTGTGGGAACCAAATAGGAGGGTGGGGATCATTTTAGGAATTTTCTCAGAGACTGGGAGAGGTTGAGATTCAGGTTTTTTTTTAACAGAGGTCCATCCCTCCAAAAATTATAGGGACACAGAGTCCTATTATATCACTATTTCACCATAAAGCTTATTGATAATATTAAGGCTTTTCTAATAATTCTGGAAGGAGTGGAGTCAAGTGGAAAGAGCAACTAGTAATGAAAATAGAATTAAACAGTAGCAAGAAAATGTGAGAGATTTAAAACATATAATACATATGATTGTGAACTACAAAGCAAATGGTAAAGTAAAAAGTATCCATTTCCCTATAAATTACAATTTTTCATTCCCTATATTACTGTTTAAGTTTTGTGCAGAGTTAACAGGGAAAGAAGAAATACCAAGTAATAATATCAAGAAAATGCAAAACAAAAGCATTCTCAAATATGTGCCCCTCATGGGAATCATGGAAACATGTTTTGGTTTCACATGGATACAAGGTACCCAAGAGTCTTTTCCCTCCAATCTTGATTATAATTGGGGTGTTCAACAATACTTGGATTGAGCCTTCCGAAGTCATCCTTTGGAAATTTATCATTTAAACATTATTTCTAGGGTAAAAATCATGTAGTAAAAAGGGTTCAAGGGTTCAGTCTCTACTGTAGTTCTGATTCATGCATTTCCTTCAATAGTGGTGATGTAATAAGGATTCTGTGATCCCCTGATCTTTGTGGGAGGGGGGCCTAGATCAAGAAAACCCTGAATCTCCTGACAACCCCTCACTTACACCCCTTTCCAGTTCCAAATCCAAAACACTTGTGAATTCTCAGGGCTTCCATGCCATCCTGTTTGATTCCATCATGGCTTGCAACCTTGACTCCAATGTCTCCATAGCTTGAATTTCTATGGGGATCATCTTTGATACCTGAAAATAAGCGGGACTGACAACACAGAACAGACAACCCAAATACATTCCTCAGATCTGGGGTAAAAGAAAAGTAAGGAGGGGAAAGATGTGCCTTTTCCCTCTTTTCTGTTCAGTTCATAACAGTCTTGCTGAGCACAGCAAATAAAAGTCACAGCCCCGATAACCTTAAAAAATAACAGAAAGAGAATGAATGGTTCAGTCTCCTTAAGTTTAAATATACAGGCAGCTAATGAAGAATACCCCCAACCCACTTGATAGAGGATGCATTTTGTTCCATGGTAGACAAAGTGAATATGCTCAAAAGCCAGGACTCCATCTAGAAAAGTTTAGAGAGCCACTCCCAGTGGCACATACAATCTCTGCTACTAAGAAGTCAGAGCTAAAAAAATCACCTGAGTTCTAAAGCCACACAAGTCCACACAAAGTGAACTACTAAGAATGGCTGCCTAAAGAGTGTTGAACCAGTTCATGTCAGAAATGAAGTAGGTCAAAGCTTCCATGTTTCTATTCTTGGTGAGATAAGTTCAAGTATCAAAAAAATGTATCCTACTCTCAGATGGTAAATTTCTTTCTCAAACTATTTCAGATTTTGGGCTTTGTTCTTGTGAATGACAGATTCAAACATCCAGGTTCAAACATCCAATTCTCAGAATCACTTTTTGGTGGACTTATACTCAAGAAAAGAAATGCAAAAACAGAAAATGCATCAAGAGACCTGAGATCCATTCTGAGACACATTAGGTAATGTTCTTCTTCGTGATTATAACTGCTTCTGGGAAGGGGAGAAAAGAAGAAAGAGATGTTGTCTTTCTGGAAGTTCAAGGGAGAATTGGCAGAATCCCAAACAACATACTAAAAAGAGACAAAAAGGCAAACATTTTGATTACTTTGGAACAAGAATGATCTTTTAAAATTTGTATTCCAATTGATTGGCACATATTAGAAACAATAATAAATAATTGGTTGATTGATTGACTCTAAAATGGGGCTTACCACTTTCCTCTCTGGGAATCTTAACTTATTTTTCCACATGGGAGGCCTCAACTAGAGGACAGTATAATTATTATAATTATATGAGACAATCTCAACAGTATAAAAAAGCTTTTTTATTATGGGCTTCCCTATCCTCTTTTCTGACTTCTACACTAGTTGTGATAAATTTGTTCCATGTTAGCTTTGTTAGTTGCTGTAGTTGAGATTTGTAAAGAAAGTGAAGATTAGAGAAAACCTAGAAAATGTTGTGCCACAGTTCTCTTTTAATGTCCTGACCCAGTTTCCCTAATTGTCCTATTCAGTTACTCTGCCTCAGGGTGTAACCAATCCCTCTTAATGTTTGTTGGGATAAAGGTCTTTAGACATCATTAGAATATCAGGAGCTTCTCCAGTACCTCCCTCCATTAAGCCAGTCTCCATTATGTCATCCTCATCCTAGGTTCCTCCCCCATTAGATCATCCCCATACAGGTACCTCCCCCATTATGACATTGTTCTTATAACCCTATAAATGAATCTTGTATCTGACATTCATTTCTTTCATTTTCCTTCAGCCCTGGGACCAAACCATGGATCCATTTGGTCCCAATAAATCTCTCCCTTTCAAATAAATTATTAAATTGTTCTCTAATCTCTATCTTGCTCAGTTTCTCTGGCATTACAAAGTGAGCCAAATTCAGATGATCCCAAGAGAAACACATGAAATATCATGAGGCAAAGGACATTATTATACAAGAGCACCTCAACTGAGCTCAAATTTCCTTAAGTCTTTCAGATTCTAGACAATAAGCTATATTTCTTTTGCTTTTTCCATAAAAAGATAATTCCTGATCTAGAAAGAAAATAATCAAAATGATTAATAGATAGTTGAAATTCAAGATAAGTAGAGAGATAGTTAAGAGAGCACATAGCAATTTTTGATCACTTCAAGTAACCAGGCTAACATAAATTACATCCCAATATATTGAAAGAATCATTGGGTATTATTTTAGACCTGAAGTACACAATCTTTAAGTGACTGTGGAGAAACAAGTGCCCCATTATTGTAATAGGACTCTAGTCTCCTGATCTTTTGAGGGGGGCTGGGTCAGAAAAACCCTAAATCTCCTGACCACCCCTTTCCATACCCTTTTCACCTGGCCTTAGGGAAACTCCTAAAATAATCCCCACCTTCAATTCAATTGGAGAAAATCACCACCCATTATTGACCTGGAGATTACTCCCTCAATTCTTTAGGAGATCATCCCTAGCCCTACCACAGGAAGGTAAATAAAATTCCCAATCTTTGCTATCTTCCTAATCAGGATCCTAGCCCATTGACAACTTGCTCAGAGTCAATAAAATCTTTTTTGCTTGGAGAGACTTACATGAACTGATGCTGAGTGAAATGAGCAGAACCAGAAGATCACTATACACTTCAACAATGATACTGTATGAAGATGTATTCTGATGGAAGTGGATATCTTCAACATAGAGAAGAGCTAATCCAATTCCAATTGATCAATGATAGACAGAATCAGCTACACACAGAAATCTACTCCCAAATCCCTACAATAAACCTTTTTATCAATCTAGGTTTTCGGGCCTATAAATTCATTTACAGGTGACACTGCGCCATTAAGAGACTATTTTTGCGCTGACCCAAACAGGGTTCCCCCTTTCCTATCTCTCATCATATCCTTTGCTAGCTTATTGCCAATGTCTGGTCAGTATATGAAGAGGATTCATACAACACTAAAGAGCAGTGAGCTTGATATTTATTTCCATCCTTGAATGTATTATTAGAGGGATGGTTAGTAAACCTCTAGAAAAGGAAAAAGTGATCACAAAGAATCAACATTTCTTTTTTTTTTTTTTAATTAATTTTATAATTATAATTTTTTTTTTGACAGTACATATGCATGGGTAATTTTTTACAACATTATCCCTTGTACTCACTTCTGTTCCAAATTTTCCCCTCCTTCCCTCTACCCCCTCCCCTAGATGACAGGCAGTTCCATACATGTTAAATGTGTTATAGTATATCCTAGGTACAATATATATGTGCAGAACCGAATTTCTTGTTGCATAGGAAGAATTGGATTCAGAAGGTAAAAATAACCTGGGAAGAAAGACAAAAGTGCAAATAGTTTACACTGATTTCCCAGTGTTCCTTCTCTAGGTGTAACTGATTCTGTCCATAATTGATCAACTGGGACTGAATTAGATCTTCTCTATGTTGAAGAAATCCACTTCCATCAGAATACATCTTCATACAGTATCATTGTTGAAGTGTATAATGATCTCCTGGTCCTGCTCATTTCACTCAGCATAAGTCTCTCCAAGCCTCTCTGTATTCATCCTGCTGGTCATTTCTTACAAAACAATAATATTCCATAGCATTTATATACCATAATTTACCCAACCATTCTCCAATTGATGGGCATCCACTCATTTTCCAGTTTCTAGCCACTACAAAAAGGGCTGCCACAAACATTTTGGCACATACAGGTCCCTTTCCCTTCTTTAGTATTTCTTTGGGATATAAGCCCAGTAGTAGCACTGCTAGATGAAAGGGTATGCATAGTTTAATAACTTTTTGGGCATAATTCCAAATTGCTCTCCACAATGATTGGATTCTTTAACAACTCCACCAACAATGTGTCAGTGTCCCAGTTTTCTCACAGCCCCTCCAACATTCGTCATTATCTTTTCCTGTCATCTTAGCCAATCTGACAGGTGTGTAGTGGTATCTCAAAGTTGTCTTAATTTGCATTTCTATGAACAATAGTGATTTGGCACACTCTTTCATATGAGTGGAAATAATTTCAATTTCATCATCTGAAAATTGTCTGTTCATATCCTTTGACCATTTATCCATTGGAGAACGGTTGAATCAACATGATTTCATCAAGATTAAAACATTCTAATCTCATAATTAATTTTAAAAGTAAAGAAAAAGATAATCATGCCTAAAAAAGTGGTTGGATAAGTTCTCAAGCAGGGTGGCCCAATGTCTCTGCACTTCACAAAAAGAGTGGAAAGGAGATGTACCTTATGAATATGCATAGCCTAAACACATATCGCTATATAAGTAACTCTGAATTCTGAATTTTCCTTTTGTCCAACAAAATACAGGATTCCCAAAAATCACCTAATATATTTTTATGTGAATCTAAAACCTAAACATTTGGCACTTTCTGAGGCTACTATTAAGGAGTAATCAGGCAAAAGGCATTTAGCATTATGAAAGAGTCTGCAAATGACTGTTTTCTTGCTAGAATGTGAAGCCAGCTAACCATTATAAATAGGGTATACTAAGCAACTGGTGGTGGCCATTCAGTTGCACACTAACAAAAGTGTTCAAAATGAGACAACTTTTTGCTGGGATTTGTTGTTGTTGTTAACAGAATTTGGAGTACAAGGGACCTACTATAGAGAAAAATTTTAGAACTAATTAGATCCAGAAAAAGCAGCCCTTTCAACATCTAAACAAGTTCCAAACAATGGCTACATTTTGAAGTGTGAGAGGAATGATTTATTGTATTCCTATTTTATTCTGATCAGTATTAATTAGTTTAATGTGATTCCAAGGTGGTAATGAATATTAAAAATATACTTATTTATTATTATATTTAATCAGGTTAACCAACTAGTATAAGAATTAGTATTTTTAGTACAAGTATTTATACTGTAATGTATATTTTAGCATAAGTATTTAGTATAATTAGTATAAGAATTCCATATATTAATATATAATTTACAAGTATTATGTTTAGTGATATTTTAGATAAGGTAGATTCTTTCTTAAAATAAGTCCCAAACTTTAAACTAGCTTATTAAGCTTACTAGCTTATTAAGTTATAAATTTACCATTCACTTATCTGTTATAAAAGTTCACTTACCTAAACCCAAGAATGCTGACTAGAGGAGTGTCATCCTTTTGGTAGATGAGTATGTGACCAAGCCCAACATAGGTGAGATGTCTTGATGTGATATTGAAAATCTTCCAATTTATTTTTGTACCTTTTGACCAATATGTAGAGGTTCATCTTATGATCACTTAATCAATGGAGATGATCCCTGCTTTGCCTATCCTTTGACCACCCATGCTGATGCATTATTTCTGGCTCTCCTGGGGGTCAAAATCAAGGTCTCTCAACCAATGAGACTTAGTATTTTACATTGCCTCCTCTATAAGTCTGAGTATCAAGCACTAATAAAAATTGTTGCTGTTGTTGTTGTTGATCCTTCATTCTCAAAGAGAACCAAAGACATCAGGAGGATGATGTCTTAACTTGCAAGTGAATTAGGATTTAAGTGAGGTAGAGCTATGCAAAATTATAAACCTCATTCTCCTTCTTAGTTTTGAGAGTCCAATGGCAAAACATAAAAAAGTTAAGCCTTAAGGAAAGGTGGCATCTCAGAACATGAGGAAGCTCTGATGTCCACTTCATTAGAGAAAGCCATGAATCCTTTAATGAGGTGTTATTGGCTCAGAGCAGCTTTTTTTTGCTTGAAGAGCTGGACAATTTTGGATCCCACGAGTGAAAGGGAAAGAAAAGGGAAACATGGTAATGAATTAAACAAAAGAATTAAGTCCATAAATTAATTCTAGAAGAAATGACTTACACAAAGAAAATTACTCATAATGCTTTCTTCTTTGATATACTAAAGTTTGGTGAGAGTGATCCAGCACTGTCTTCTTTTGATGTATAAAGACAGGGGAAAGGAACCAAATTTTCCACTTATTTTTCACCTTCTATCTCCTGCTAAGCATATCCCTTGAAGAAAAAGTGCTAGTAGATAGCAGAAAATTTCCATCTGTACTGGGCAATGCTACATGCTTTGTATCACTATCCATTGCCTATACATACTGAATGAAGGTCAAGAAAATCATACTGTTGTGCCACAGTTCTCTTTTAATGTCCTGACCCAGTTTCCCTAATTGTCCTATTCAGTTACTGACCCGACCCGTGGGTCTCGAACTAAGGAAGTCTGAAGCCGCGTGTCAACCTGTAAGCAAAGCTGGTAAGGCTACAACCTGGGAATGGGTGAAGAAAGCAAGAGGCGGAGACAACTCTGTGCAAAGCAGAATAGCTCATTTATTGGAGGAAAGTACAAGGCTTATATATGTTTCCAGAGTATAGGTTACACAAGCAATTTTGAAAAAACAGTTCTGTGACTACGTGACTAGGGGAACGTTTGGTGGTTAAGGAACATCCGGTGGTTGATATGTGTGACCTTGTGATATTTTATGGCAGGATGTTCTCAGGCTAAGAAAGAATGCTTTATTGTTAACACCTGGGCTTTATGACCTTCAAGGCAGGATGTTCTCATGCTCCACTGAGCGTATTTCTTGACATTAGCCAGTAGCCAAGATGCTTATCAGTTCTTGGTATTTGGGGTGTGGGGCAGAGGCTCCAGCAAGTTACTCTGCCTCAGTTTATAACCATTTCCTCTTAATGCAAGGGTAAAGGTCTTATATCTTAGACCTTAGGCTATAGTCATTCCCTCTTAATGTTTGATAGGATAAAGCTCTTTATCAATTTTAAACATCATTAGAATATCAGGAACCTCTCCCATACCTCCCTCCATTATGCTTGCCTCCATTATGTCATCCTAATCCTAGGTTCCTCCCCCATTAGGTCATCCCCATCCAGGTACCTCCCCCATTACATCATTGTTCTTGTTACACTATAAAAGAATCTTGTATCTGACATTCACTGCTGGATTCTTTGAGATGATAGTTTCATTCAGCCCTGGGACTAAACATGGATCCATTTGGAACCATTAAATAAATTATTAAATTGTTCTCTAATCTCTAGCTTGCTCAGTTTCTCCGGCATTACAATACAACCATTCAGACAGTGTTCATTAGAAATTTAAAACAGTCTCAGGAGATTGGGCTCTCCCTGTCTCTAGGCATCTTTTATACTTCCCTTCAACTCAGTATTCCAATTGTTGTTCTTCCAGATGTGTGGGATGGCAAGACCCTCCACTCAAATTGACTACTCAGAGGTGTCTAAGTACAGATAGTAAGTTTCTTTATTTAGAATCTTGAGAAGCAGGCGGTCTAGCACTGAGTCTACACTTAGTGTTGGAGGCCCCTAATAGACATTGACAGACAGCTTTTATCATCAAAAACTACAAAAACCACAGTACTTCCTTAACCCACCTCATTCCTATTGGCTTTTAACTTCATTGGCTGGATCCTTGTCTGCAGGGAATAAGGAAGTTCATGGACTTCCTGCAAGGTACTTTTCCAAAGGCTTTACAAGAATATGATTGTCACAACATCATTTTGCAAGATCTGACATTAGCGTTATTGTAAGCCAGTTTAGTAATTATATTTCTGAGAAATGGAAACTGGGGCTCTCAGACTTTAATTATTTTAATAAACTGTTTCTGGGAGACTTCCAATATGTTTTACTCACTGATTTTTTCATCCTTCCTCAAATCTTCCATTCTAATCCCTTCTGTTGAGAACCATTTCATATATTATCTATATATAATTTCATATATTACAGAAATAAATTGAGGCTATTCTTCCTTATCTCTTTTCAGTCATATAATTTCTTTCTTCACCTTTAGTGAAGAAGTGCCCCAAAGAGGTCCAACTGCTCAACCTACCTACAAAAGTGATCTTATTCCATCTCATTTCCTTGCACATATTGCTCTTTCTGTCTCTAATACTTATCTTAAGTTTTCTCCCTAATAGCTATGTCTCTTGCATCCTAAAAACAAAACAAAGCAAAAAACCCTCCTTTGTTCTATCTCTACTAACTAGTATACTATATCTCTTCTGCACTTTTTGGCTAAACTAATTGAAAAAGTCATCTGCAAAAGGCGCCTCCAACTTGTTTCCTTTCACTCATTTCAATCAGCAGCCTGAGCCTATCAGTTCTCCATCTGGAAGTGAATAGGATTTTTTTTATCATGAGACCTTTGTAATAATTGTGGGAGGTCACTGTATTTGTCAGAGTTATTTATTCTTTTATAATTGGTTATTTTTGCATTATTGCTGTTACTCTGTAAATCTTGCTCTTGGTTCTTCTGTCCAGTTCATTTGATATCAGTTCATATAGTTTTCTTAGACTTTTCTGAAACCATTGGTTCATTATGTATATATTACATGACATTCATTTACCAGAACTTGTTCAGACATCCATTAATTGTTTCTCCTCAATTTCCAATTCTTTGTAATTACAAAGAAGAGCTGATTAAAAAATATATTTTGTTGTACATATGGATTCTTTCCTTTTCCTTTGATATCTTTGGAGTATAAACCTAGGAATGGTATTACCGGGTTAAAGGGTATGCACAAGTTTATAGTACTAAATTCCTTGCAGAATGGTTGAGCCAGTTCACAGTTCCACCAACAATGCATGAGTGTACCTATTTTTCCCACATCCCTTCCACTACTTGTCACTTTTTTGTCATTTTAACCAATCTGTTTATGTGTGGTATTACCCCCAAGAGATGTCTTAATTTGTATTTCTCTAATTATTAGTGATTTAGAGAACTTTTTTTCCTAATGATTATTGATAGCTTTGTTTTCTCCTAAAATTTTTTTGTTCAAAAAAATGACCTTGACTATTTACCAACTGGGAATTGGATTGCATAATCTGATTTATTTTCCTATATATTTGAGAAAGAAGACTTTTATCCCCAAAACTTAAAAAGAATCCTTGTTGGGGGCAGCTAGATGGCGCAGTGGATAGAGCACCAGCCTTGAATTCAGGAGGATCTGAGTTCAAATTTGGCCTCAGACACTTAACACTTCCTAGCTGTGTGACCCTGGGCAAGTCACTTAACCCCAGCCTCAGGAAAAAAAAAAAAAAGAAAGATTCCTTGTTAATCCTTTCTCTCTCCCTGTTCCACCCCAATTTCCTACTTTTCTTTTCAATTTAACTGCATTGGTTTTGGATGTGCAAAAACTTTTCAAAGTTATGTAATCAAAATTATCCATTTTACCTCCAGAGAATCTCTCTACCTCCTCTTTAGTTATTAACTCTTCTCCTATCCATAGAACTGAGAGATAATTTCTTGCTCATTTTAATAATTTGCTTATGCTGTTATCCTTTCTTTATATGTAAATCAAGAACTCATTTTGAGTTTATCTTTCTGTACTGTGTGAGATGTTGGTCTATTCCTAGTTCCCACTACACCACTTTCCAGCTTTTCAATGTTGATTTTGTCAAATAATGAGCTCTTTCCCCAATCACTGGAGTCTTTGAGTTTATCAAGAATGAGGCTATTATACTTATTTGCTTATAACTAATCTGTTTTATTGATCATCATTTTATTTTTCATACAATACCAAATTATTTTGACATTTACAGTTTTGTAGTATAATTTGACATGTTAGTTCTAGGCCCACTTGTTTCACATTTTCCTCCACTATTTTGATTGATATTTTTAACCTTTTATTCCTCCAGATGAATTTTGTTAATTTTTTCCCTAATAAATAATTCTTCTTTGGTAGCTTAGTATGTCATTAAATAAGTAAATTAATTTAGGTAGCATTGTCATTTTTATCATATTAATTCAGCCTTCCACAAGCAACTAATCCTTCTCCAGCCCTTTAGATCTGTTTTTATTTATATGGAAAATGTTTTGTAATTGTTTTCATATAGTTTCTGTTCACAGAAATTGGATGATAGACTCACAATATTTTAATATTGTCTGTTTTTGTTGTAAATAGAATTTCTCTTTCCTTTCCCATTTTTTTGTTAATATATAGAAATACTGATAAGTTATTAGATTTGTTTTTTATTCTGCAATTTTGCTGAAGTTATTAATGTTTTGACTAGTTTATTCTGTAGATTCTCTAGGTAAACTATTGGAAAACAAACACAGTTTCCCCACTACCACAAATTATGCAGTGAAGTTTTCCTGCATTTGGGGAAATCACAGGGATCAGCCCATATGGAATATAATGGATAAGCCTCAACATAGGGAAACCACCATTAAGATCATGGAATCACTGCTGTAAGGTAAATAAAAGGAAACTCAAGGTGCACAAAATTAGAGAAGCTACCCAAATTTTAACATGGACTATTTGTGACTGACCTGTGGCAGAACATTCTGAGCTCATATCAGTCTGATCATGAAATACCAGAGAAACTGAGGCAAGATAGAGATTAGAGAGTTTTTAATATTTTATTAATTGAAAGTTTAATTGACTGGACAGGACTTTTGTCTCAAAGTATCCAGTGACAAATGGGATAATGCCAAACTCTTTTATATCTTTCAAACAAAGAAAAGAAGAGCCGGAAAAGTTCTTACAGAACCTTTTGGTTCTGTCAGGATGGGGAGAGGCAATAAAGTCTTACAGAAAGCCAGAGTCAGGATGTTTGAATAAACAGAAGTAAGGATATCAATTGAAGTATCTGGGATGGTCTTATCTCTTGGAATATTTTAGAGGGACAGTCTCATAAATTCTTTGAAGGCAGAAGGAACTAGGAGCCAGGATGTCTGATCTGTTCCTCATCTCCCATTGACAATTTATAACATTAGAGCAAATGGTCCTCAGTCTTAATGAACCAGAGGGGTTTTACAACTTAAGGAGATTGAGGCAGAACAGTTAAGGAAATTGAAATAGAACAATTCAGGGAAACTCAGTGAGGACAATAAGAAAGACTAGTGCAGGGAAACTGAGGTAGAACAGCTCAAGGAGACTGTGGCATAACAATCAGCCACAGCTGGATACACTGTAACTCAAGACTAACATACTGATGTTATTGTGGTCCTTTTCTAGAATGAAAGACATCAACTACTCAGGTAAACTATTATATTACCTGCAAAAATTGTTAGTTTTTTCCCTTATTGCCTGTGCTTATTTCAACTTATTTTTCTTAGCATTTCTAGAACAAAATTGTATACATTATAATCATTGTTATTCCATTTTGATTCATCCTTGATCTTATTGGGAAGGCTTTTATTTTATCCACATGCTTGTTCTTGGTTTCTCATACATACTATTTATCATTTAAAGAAAAACTATTTATTCCTATGCTTTTTAGTATTTTTAATGGAAAGGGATATTGTATTATATCAAAATCTTTTTTTTTTGCATCTATTGATATGTATATGTGATTGTCATTGTTTTTGTTACTGATAAGATCAAATATGCCTACAATTTTCATAAATTTAAAACAGATGGTACATTCTTGAGTCCAGCTTAATCATACTATATATCTTTGTGATATATTATTGTAATCTCCTAGCTGGTATTCATTGAAGAAGTTGTTTTATAATTTTCTTTCTCTGATTTTTCTACCTTTTATTTTTTATTTGTTATTTATTTTTATATTTGTTATGAAAAGGAATTTGGAAGGACTCCTACAATACCTAATTTTTTCAGTTAGAATAAGTTGTTCTTTAAATATTTGGCAAAATTCTTTTTTTTTTTTTTTTTTTTTTTTTTGCTGTTTTTTTGTATTTTATTTCTGGCTTGTTCAGTTTCTTTTTCTAAGATAGCTCATTTAAGTACTCAATTTCCTCTTCTGTTAATCTGAGCAATTTGTATTTTTGTAAATATTCATTTCATTATTGGAATTGCTGGCATATATAGTAAGGTGAAATAATTCCAAATAATTGCTCTTATTTCCTCATCATTGCTTGTGAATTAACCTTTTTCATTTCATTTTTGACATTAATAATTTGTTGTTTTTTTTAAAGCATATTAGTCAACATTTTTTTTATTGATTTTTCTTTTTTTTTTTTCTTTTCCTTTTTTAAAAATTAAAGCTTTATTTAAAAGCATCTACATGGGTAATTTTTTTTCAGCATTGACCCTTGCAAAGCCTTTTGTTCCAAAATTTCCTCTCCTTCCCCCCACCCTCTCCCCTAGCTGGCATGTTAAATATGTTGAAATGCATGTTAAATCCAATATATGTATACATATTTATACAGTTATCTTGCTGCACAAGAAAAATCAGATCAAGAAGGAAGAAAAAGAAAAACTGAGAAAGAAAATAAAATGTAAGCAAATATCAACAAAGAGAGTGAGAATGCTATGTTATGTTCCACACTCTGTTCCCATAGTTCTCTCTTTGGGTGTAGATGGCTCTCTTCATCACTAACCAAGTGTAAATGGTTGAGTCATCTCATTGTTGAAGAGAGCCACGTCCATCAGAATTAATTATTGTATAGTCTTGTTGCCTTGTATAATGATCTCCTGGTTCTGTTCATTTCACTTAGCATCACTTCATGTAGATCTCTGCAAACCTCTCTGAACATGTAAAGATATTTTCTTTTTTCTTTTTATTAAAGCTTTTTATTTACAAAGCATATGCATGGGTAATTTTTCCAATAGTGACCCTTACATAACCTTTTCTTCCAAATTTTTCCCTCTTTCCCCCCATCTCCCCTCTAGATGGCTGGTAGTCCAATCCATGTTAAGTATGTTGAAATACATATTAGATCCAATATATGTATACATATTTATACAGTTACTTTGCTGCACATGAAAAATCAGATCAAGAAGGAAAAAAAAAGAAAAACTAAGAATGAAAACAAAATGCAAGCAAATCACAACAGAGAGAGTGAGACTGCTATATTGTGTTCCACACTCTGTTCCCTTGGTTCTCTCTGTGTGTGTAAATGGCTCTCTTCATCACTGTACAAGTAGAACTGGTTTGAATCAGCTCAATGTGGAAGAGAGCCACATCCACCATAATTGATCATCAAATAATCTTGTTGTTGCCATGTAACAATGATCTCCTGGTTCTGCTCATTCATTTAGCATCAGTTCATGTATGTCTTTCCAAGCCTTTCTGAAATCATCCTGCTGGTCATTTTTTACAAAACAATAGTAATCCATAGCATTATACTATAATTTATTCAGCCATTCTCCAATTGATGGGCATTCATTCAGTTTCCAGCTTCTTACCACTACAAAAAAGGCTGCCCCAAATATTTTTGCACATGTGGATACCTTTTTGAATATAGTTCGAAATTGCTCTCCAGAATGGTTGGATCCGTTTATAGTTCCACCAACAATGCTATCAGTGTCCCAGTTTTCCCCAGTCACCTCCAGCATTTGTCATTATCTTTTCCTGTCATCTTAGCCAATCTGACAGGAGTGTAGTGGTATCTCAGAGTTGTCTTAATTTGCATTTCTCTGATCAACAGTGATTTGGAGCACCTTTTCATGTGGCTACAAATAGTTTCAATTTCTTTATCTGAAAACTGTCTGTTCAAATCCTTTGGCCATTTATCAATTGGAGAATGGCTTGGACTATTATATGTTATAAAGAATCAGTTCTCTATATATTTTAGAAATGAGGCCTTTATCAGATCTTTTGGATATAAATTTTTTTTTCCCCCAGTTTATTGCTTCCCTTTTAATCTTGTAATCTTACATTACTTTTGTTTGTACAAAACCTTTTTAATTTAATATAATCAAAACTATTTATTTTATTACCAATAATGATCTCTAGTTTTTCTTTGGTCCACAAATCTGAGATGCTGCTGACTATTTTAAGGAAAAGTCTATTTATTCCTATACTCTCCAGTGTTTTTAATAGGAATAGGTGTTAGATTTTATAAAAAGTTTTTTTCTGTGTCTACTGAGATAATCATATAGTTTTTGTTAGATTATTGATATAGTCAATTATGCCAATAATTTTCCTAATATTGCATTCCTGGTATAAATCCTACTTGTAGTGGTGTATTATCCTGGAAATAATTATCTGTAATCTCTTTGCTAATATTTTTGTTAAGATTTTTGCATCAATATTCATTAGGGAGATTAGTCTATAATTTTCTTTCTCTGTTTTCATTCTACATAGTTTAGGTATCAGTACCATGTCTGTGTCATAAAAGGAATTTGGTAGGACTCCTTCAATCTCTATTTTTTCAAATAGTTTATATAGCATTGGTGTGAATTGTTCTTTAAATGTTTGGTAAAATTCACATGTAAATCCATCTGGTCCTGGGAATTTTTTCTTAGAAAGTTGATTAACAGCTTATTCTATTTCTTTTTATAAAATAAGATTGGTTAACCAATTTACTTCTTCCTGTCTTAATCTGGGCAACCTATATTTTTGAAGGTATTCATCCATTTCATTTAAGAAACAAGTAATTATGCTACTTTTGCACAGTCAAGATACCGTGGCTGTTGACTCACCAGGCAGGAAGTGCCTCTAATATTGGTAATTGCTAGAGATGATGTTTTTGGTAAACAGGCTGGATTTTTGTTTGCTAAATTCCTCTTATTACTTTTAATTTTTTCTTAATGCATGCCTATTTTGGGTTAACAATGTGTGTAATAGGTTGCCAGTGTATGGGTATGACTGTTTGGTTAAAATTAGTGGTTCTTCAGAGCTGAGTATAAGCTTATGCAAGGAGAATGTGAATTCATGTTACTAATATTACCATTAGATCTTCTCAATTTTGAAGCCTATGGTAAAAATTAAATTGTCTAGAGATAGGACTAGGGTTTGCTCAAAATGGTCAGGGTTAACTGAAATCTTTTCGGTGTAAGATAAATGCTTTATTTAAGCCACATTTTGGTAATCCAAGTGCACCTTCCAGTACACTTACCATGTTATGACTTTTCTTCAATTTGTGATATAGTGTTATTAGGTATTGCTGTAACTTTGTTGAGGAAGGGACAGTGTGCGCTCACCTTATTGCCTATTTCAATTAAGCTCTCTATTCTTAATTTACTATTAAATCCTCCTTCATATCGTTGTTTCAGTAGGTGGTTCGTTATGCTCTAGGATAGAAAATGTAGACCATTGCTTCCCCCTCCATATGTTACACCTTGACCTAACATTTTTATGGTTTCATGATTTTGCTCACTTTGGATCACTATTGGGGTGGGCTGATGTTGGCCATATATAGACTGATTTAGCAAGAAGGGGTGAGGTGTATCAGGGTTTATCCATTATAAAATAGGCTCCTGTAGGGGGGTTTGGGCATCACCAAGTGCTTTGAGTTTTAAGCAGTGGCTAGTAGTTCTCTAGTGAGTAATCTTTAATTACCTCCGTTTATGGCTAAGCATAGTGGGGTCTCTAATCCCAGTTTGTATCTTAGCTTTAGTGTCTTCAGCAAGGGTAAAGTCACATTAGTTGTGCATTTTAGTGTCAATTAGGGCACATTACAATACAGTTGAGTTTTAACCTTATTGTATCATATTGCTTAAACACACTGTATGCCATACTTCTGTTAATTTGGGTTAATTGTATGACTGTGGCGGCTGGCATGAGATTTACCAACTCTTTTTATCATGATTTAGTCAAACTTTTGCTTATGGCTCAATATTAGTCACTGCTGTATCCTATGGGGGTGTGGTTAAGCAAGGTGTCATGGACTACTTTAAGGAGTGTGCCTGATACCTGCTCCTTTAAAGTTAAACAAGTTTTAAGGACATTCTCACTGGGTTGCGAAAACTTACATGTGTAGGTCTAATAAAAATTAACAGTAAGGCTAGGACCAAACCTTTGTGTGTGTGGGACTTGTTAAAGTCCATTCTAAGCATATTCAATGCTTTGCTTTAGGTTAAACTAACATAAACTAATAAATAGTGTTTGGTCCTGATTTAAATTTGTATACTATGTCAGTATTAATATTTTTCAGGTTTTTTTTTTTTAAACTTATAAAATAAGTGAACCAAGTTTTTGGTTAAAAAGATGGTGCACTCATCTAGTTTTTACAAGTGATTTGTGATAATATGTTTTAGTATTCTATAATATCCTACAAAATTCGATAATATAATATCCTATAATAAGTTGTAAATAATTTATAACTTACAATAATAACTTATAATAATTTATAACTTATAAATTAAATTTATAGCAGGTTACAGTAGCTTAAGACAGTTTAAAGTAAGCTTTAGTTGCTGTTTTATATGAGTGCTAGTATCTATTCTCCATAGTATTTTAATATACCATGCTAAAGACCTATCATCTGGTTTTGGGGGTTGACAAGTGATAAAATTTAGTGAGGGGGTAGGGAGGCTTAGTGGTTGGAAACATTTTATAAATTATTATAAATTATTATTCGCCTATGCCTATATGTCGCTTGTGCCTACACCTGGATTTCTACGATTTAATGAGTTGGGGGGGAGTATAAACACATGTCTGTTGAGATAAATAATAATATAATAATATGTCTAACGATCATTAATTATGTTTACAAAGAATTGATTATAATTATTTTGCTTAATATCAATACAATATAGTGTAATTAGTTTATTTAAGTTAATATTATGTTTTATTATCATTCATATAATATTCCCATTTGGAAATACACATGTGTGTTACATTCATCCTCAATTGATGTCAGGTTGAAATGTTATTGGATCTTACTATGTAAATCTGCTGTTTTGTTGGTGTCTCCCTGGCTCCTGTCCTGCTGATAAACCACCCCCAACATAAAAACTACCTAATGCCGTTATAATCACTTGTGATGCCCAGATTATGAGGCCAAACCACACTGTTATCATTACAAATGCCTTGATGAAAAGCATGCTTGAGCTGAAATAGGAACGAATGGGCCTGAAGTAGCAACCAGTAGCTAGACAGAGGAATTAAGTAAGGTTCATCCATATAGGCTTGCTCTGAAGGATTGTGTATCTTCAGATGGCAGGTTGCTGATCTCTTGTAAGGTGAGGATAAAGGTATTCCTAAAGGTTGTGATCTGCTAGAAGTAGCTTTATTGATCTGTCTTCATGGATATAATGTTTATTACACCAACATATTATTTCTTATGTAATGTATACATGTTATATATTATGTACTATATGAGAATTATTAGATAAAGATATGCATGTATTAAATAGTGTTTAGTAATATTAATATTAATGTCTTTAGTAATACTTATTTAATATATATATTATTATATGATAGAGGATTATAAATGTATGCTCCATATACATAAATATTCATTATACATAATAATATATACTATATATAATATAATATATGATAATATATAAATTACATGCTTATATTATAGGGGAATATATGTAAATGTCCTATATATACATATATTTTATACTTATGTAATATCAGCTTTGGGTGTTGATGGTGGGGTGTAATGCCTTCTTCTTGATGTGACCTAGAAAGGGGTTTACCTTCATTGCTGGCTTACAAGGCCAGTATTTTGTTTAAATTACTTGGACCCTTCATTTAGGTTTTAGTATATAGTTTTTGAATAAGCCTGCCAGGGTATAAGAACAATGATTAGTAGGAAGTAGCGTACAGAAGCTAGTTGTCCAATAATGATGAATGGTTGCTCTACAGGTTGGCCTCCAATTCAAGTAAGTGTGAATAGGTTGGCTGTTAAAATTCAGAATATCATTTGGGGGACTGGTTTGAATATCATGCTTTATTGGTTATGTGGAGCAGGGGGATAATCAAGAGTACTAGGATTGAGGCTAGTAGTGCTAATATGCCTCCTAGCTTGTTAGGAATTAAGCAGAGAATAGCATATGCAAATAGAAAATACTATTCTGGTTTGATGTGAAGAGGGGTATTTAGGGGGTTAGCTGGTGAGAAGCTATCTGGGGCTCCTAGCAAGTCTGATGAGTACAGTGCTAGTATGAGAAGTACAAGGAGTAGTAGGATTAGACCTAAGGCATCTTTAATAGTGTAATATGGGTAGAACAGGATTTTGTCTGAGTCAGGGTTAATGCCTGATGGGTTGTTTGAACCTGTTTCACGTAGGAATGGAAGGTGGACAATGACAAGTGCTATCATGATGAATGGGAAGATGAGGTGGAATGAGCAGAATTGGATGAGGGTGGCTTTGTCTACTGAAAAGCCCCCTCAGTTCATTCTACTAGGGTGGTGCTGATGTAGAGGATGGCTGATAAGAGGTTTGTAATTATAGTAGCACCTCAGAATGATATTTGGCCTCAAGGTAGTATGTATCCAACAAATGTAGTTGTTAGGATTACTAGGTGAGAACTCAGGTTGTCTGGATAGTGACAAGGTGAGAATTCAGGTTGTCTGGACAATTACAAGGTGAGAACTCAGGTTGATAGAAGGAGCAAGCTCATTGGCTGAAGTGGTTCTTCCCAGAAGCCCTTGCATTATCCCACGCCCATTCTCTGGGAGGATAAAAGAGAGGACACCCAGAGATAGAAGAAGACTCTGCACTACATCTGGCTTGACGCAGCTCTCTGCAGGAAGGGAAGTCACTTCTCTGGACAAGAGTTAACAGCAACTGCCTGGAGACAATGGTTCACTACAGGAAGAAGAATCTGTCTGAAAGATTTGAGTAGACACAGCAGATCTCTTCCCAGAGAGCGATCCAGCAGCTTCTGTAGACGACAGCTCGCTACATGTAGTAGCTATGACAGTTAATAGGAGAATAACTTCGATGTTTCATGTTTCTTTGTATAGTTAGGATCCATAGTAGATAGCACAGCCTATGTGTAGAAATAGGCATATGAAAAATATTGAGGCTCCATTGGTATGTAGGTTGCAAATTAGTCAGCCATGGTTAACGTTGCAGCAAATATGAGCCACCAAAGAGAAGGTAGTCAGGGTGTCAGAGGTGTAGTGTATAGCTAGGAATAGTCCTGTTAAGATTTGGATGACTAGGCAGATTCCCAGTAAGGATCCAAAATTTCGCCAGGCAGAAATGTTGAAGGGTGCTGAAAGGATCCTTCTCATGAACAGCTCTGGTTCTTCTTGTAATTCTTATCCCATGTTCAGGTGCCATACATTGGAATACACGGAAGAGCTGTTGGAACACATGGGAGCCACCTGACAGTGACTGCTGCAGATTCAAGCCAGAATGGATCTCCTCTTGTGAGAGGATGATACAAGGAAATTGAGAGGGAGTTGCTGTGCATCATGGCATCTGAAGGAGTTACGAAGCAGCCTTTGCTGACACAGGTGTTGCAGACTGGGAATGAGATAAATTGGAGGCAGAGGGAAGAGGAGAGAGGTCACACAATGCAAAGGCCTCTCATTCAGAGAGGTCAGAGAACAGCAACTCCCTCTCAGTTTCCTTGTATCATCCTCTCACAAGAGGAGATCCATTTTGGCTTGAATCTGCAGCAGTCACTGTCAGGTGGCTCCCATGTGTTCCAACAGCTCTTCCGTGTATTCCAATGTATGGCGCCTGAACATGGGATAAGAATTACAAGAAGAACCAGAGCTGTTCATGAGAAGGATCCTTCCATAGTTAAGGAAGAAGAGCCCTGGTAAGACTTTCTTACTCAGGGTAATTAAATGGGTCAACACATGAAAGGGCCAAGCCAGGAGACTGATGAGAGACTTAAATGCCTGTTCTGACTATAGAACTTCTCTATTTGAAAGTTTGCCTCCATGATATTTCACAAGATCAACATCTGTTACAACCATCCAGAAGTGATAGCGCTGTTTGCATTCTTCATTGTGCGGCCCATGCTGTGGGAGGGAAATAACATCAAAAAACAAAACAAAAAAAAAAAAAAAAAAAACCAGGGAATTGTTAAGGGAAAGGTCAATTCTCCAAGAGCCTCCATAGCTGTGAATCATAACATCTGAAGGAGTTGCAATACAGCCTTTATTGACACAGATGTTGTGGACTAGGAATGAGATAAATTGGAGGCAAAAGGAAGAAGAGAGAGGTCAGAGAGGTCTCAGAGATCTCAGTTAGAGAGGTCTCAGTCAGAGATGTCAGAGAACAGCAACTGCCTCTCAGTCTCTGTATCCTCCTCTCACAAGAGGAGATCCATTCTGGGTTGGATCTTCAGCAGCCACTGTCAGGTGGCTCCTGTGTATTCCAATAGCTCCCATCTATTCCAACACCCATGCCCTCTCAGCCCATGAATAGCTGGAATAGGTTATTTGCAGAAACAAGAATGATTATGGTGAATAGGAATGTGTTTATGATGTGGGTTGTGGTCCCTTTAAGAAACTAGTCCTTTCAGATTGATTTATTTCTTTCTGATTCCCAACCCCTCCTAGCTAATGCATTATCAATTCAAGAACTTTGATTCACAAATCCTGGTCAAAAGCATCCCTTTGAATTCCAATAGAAGATCTGGGCTTGTCCCAGCCCCCACAAGATCTGAGCCAACTTGGGCTGTCCCAGACCCCATTCTAATGATCTGCTCAGGTTTCCCAATCCCCACCAAGCAAATTCTAGCTCTTGCTATAACTCATGGAGGAGTCAACTTGGGACTCCACCCACAGGCCCCATTAGCTAAATCTCTCATTATAAAAGAGCCAAACTGGAGTCCTCTCTTTGCAGAGGTCCCAAACATGGCAGCCTTATGCCAAGGATCTCTGCCCACTGGAACACTGTTTCTGGCGCCCTCTTATAAAGAGATAACTCTATGATATAGATAACTCTAGAGATAACTCCACCTTCACCTTTTACTAACTAGACTTTAACCTTACTTCCAAACCCCATAATAAACCTCTTTTATCAATCTAGGTTTTTGGGTCTGTAAATTCCTTTACAAGGGACTCTTGCACCTTCACGAGACTTCATTTAACTCTGTATCCTTGTGCTGAATCCAAAGGGGTTGCAGGGGAGTTCTATTTGACTCCCTGTACCCCGAACCTGCCACTAGACCTCAATTAAACACTAATTTCATTTAGGTACCCCAATTCTAGACCTCATCGGTTAGATATTTAAAGAAACAGTGAATATTTGGATTAGCGTGTATATACCAGTTGAGAACTCTAGGATGGATCAAGTAACATACAATGCAATAGGGATAAAGATGATGGAGAAGTAGTCTAGTTTGAAGTTGATAAGTTGAAGTTGTTTATTGAGAATCATTGTCAGTTAATGATTATGGCTTCTTGGCCTAAGGACATAAATAAGGTAAGTGGGACAAGGCTGATGAAGAAAGTGAGTTTTACTGTATTTTTACATAAAGTAGAGAAGTTATTAGTTTTATATGGGGATAGGATGTTATAGGTTAAAGGAAACGTTAGTATGATGATAGATCATGAAAGTGAAGAGTTTAATAGGTGATTAATTACTTTTATTTGGAATTGCACCAAAATTTTTGGTTCTAACACCAATGGATGACTATTATCCTTTAAAAGTAAGAAAGCCATGGATCTTAGGCATAGATTAGAGTTAGCAGTTTTTGCAACTTTCTCGGCATATAAGGAGACTTAAACTCCTAACTTTAGATTTACAATCTAATGTTTTTGTTAAACTATATTTGCAATATGTGAGACCTATGATGAATTTGGGGTTAATAGAGATAATTAGAAGTAGTAGTAGGTGGAGTGTTATTAGTATGTTTTCTCAGGTAAAGGTTGATTTGATAGCATACATATATATAGTGAGTGAATTTGCCTTGTTTTAAGGTAATTAGTATGTGAAGTGAATAAAGGGTGGTGATCACTGTGTTGATCCCTAGTAGGATAATAGCGAAGTTAGATCAGGAGAATGTGGTTATAATCACTATTAGCTCACCTAATTAATTGTAGTGTAATTGATTAATGATAGGAGGTTGGGCTAAATTAGCTAGGCTAGCAAGTAGTCATCAGGAACATATAAGTGGAAGAATTATTTGGAAGCCTTGAGTTAGGATTAAGGTCCAGTTGTGGATGCGCTCATAGTTTGTGTTGGCTAGATAGAATAATATTGAAGAGGTGAGCCTGTGGGCAATTATTAGTACTATTGCTCCTATAAAGCTAAGTGGAGATTGTATGAGGGCGGCAATAATTACTAAGCCTATGTGGCCTACAGAGGAATAGGTGATGAGGGATTTTAAGTCTGTTTGTTGTAAACAGTTATGATTATGCCTCATAGTGAAAGGATTATAAATGAGTAGGAAAGATTGGTTTTGACAGATTCAGTAAAGGTTTTAATTCATATGATGCCATAGCCCCCTAGTTTTAGTAGAATTTCGGCTAAGACTATGGAGCCTGCAATAGGGGCCTCAACATGTATATTGGGTAGTCAGACCCAATATAATATACCATATAATAATATTTTTACTATAAATGCTATTATACAGGCTTATCAAAGCAAGGAGGTTGATATAGAGGAGTCTAGAATCAGTGAAACTAGTGATATGATTAGTATATGAAGGGAACCTAGGTTGCTGTGTAGATAGAATAGGGGTACTAGGAGTGGGAGAGATCCTACTAGTGTATAGAAGAAGTATAGGCCAGCATTGAGTCGTACATTTTGGCTCCTTCAGCATGTGATAATTAGGGTAGTTTTAAATAGAATATACAACATAATGAGTTCTGATGAGGTGAAAGCTATAATTAGTGAGAGCTGAAGGATAATAAATATGGTAAGGTAAATTTTTTTGTATATCAAGAGTTTGTGGGCCAGGTGACTTTGGCTTTCAATTATTATTAGTGGAAGAAGACAGCATGATAGGATTAGGATAGGTCCTGATAGGGAGTCTAATGAGGAGCTGTTATATTGGAGCCTAGGTCAGAACTGTGGTAAAGAAGAGTTAGGCTTCAAATGCTAATTAGAAAGCTATGGGGCAGCAGCTAAGTGGTGCAGTGGATAGAACACCAGCCCTGAATTCACGAGTTCAAATCTGGTCTCAGATACTTCCTAGCTGTGTGACCCTGGGCAAGTCACTTACCCCCAGGCTCAGGAAAAAAAAAAGAAAACTATGGGTTGTAACATTGATTCATACTTATAGTTTTCTTTTGAGTATCAGATTAGTGGGATAAGTATAGAGGTTGATACAAGGATTTTTAGCATTGTAGTAAGTTGAGATTTTGGATATAATCGTTTCTGCTGGTGCCAGAGATTTTGACTAGTAGTTCTAGAAACTACTTCCTTGAAGGCTGAGAAGACTAACAGGATTAGAGGGGCTATGGACACTGAAAACATGTGGAAGTGGGTGAGTAGAAGGGTTATGAGGATAAATAGAGATATCATACGTCTATGCACAAGAAGGTGGATATTAGGTAGGATCGATAAATTAGGACTCCTATGAGGGCTAATAAGAAGGCCATAATTAGATTTAGGTTGATGGGTAGCATGAGGTATTCATGAGGTAGCACCATGATTTATTGAGTCAAAATCAATTATCTTAATTAGATTTAAAACCTATTCAGTTCATTCTAGGCCTTTTTGGAATCATTCATATGTTAGGCCACTCATAAGTAGGATAATGAGAAAGTATGAGAGGACTAGCATGGTGTTGGTTGTTGGTAGTTGGATAGCTCAGGGTAGTGCTAGAAGTAGGGCTATTTCTAGGTCAAAGAGGAGGAATGTGATGGCAATTAGAAAGAATTTTATTGAGAATGGGAGTCAGGCTGAGCCTAAGGTGTCAAAACCACACTTATATGGGCTGGATTTGTCACCACAAAAAGAGCAGCTGAAAATATTTTTGTATGTATAGATGTTTTTTATTTTTATTTGTATATCTCTTTGGAATATAAAGGTAATATTGACATGTCAAAGGATATGTACAGTGTTATAGTCCTTTGGACATAAATTACAAATTGCTCTCCAGAATGGTCCAACTCCACCAACAATGCATTAGTGTCCTAGTTTTTACACCTTCCCTCCAACATTTATTATTTTTCTTTTATGTCATATTCACCAATATGATAGGTATAAAATAATACCTCAGAGTTGTTTTAAGTGGCATTTCTGTAATCAATAGTGATTTAGAATACAGCAAAGATGGTGGAGAGGACAAACACTTCTTTCTGATCTTCTCCCACAACCCTCAGCTAATTACCAAAACCAGAGTCTGAATTAGTTCTGAACTAGCAGAATCCATGAATATTGAGAGTGCAACAAATTATCAGCAGAAGATAATTTCAAAGATTGCCAGAAAAGGTGTGTTTAAGTTTGGACATGGAGGGAGGTGGCCAGATGCCAGCAGGCTGAGCACATATGCTAGCACATGCTATACAGACCCTGAGGTGGGGTGTGATCTCCACAGGGTGGTGCAGACTCCAAGCTGTGGAGAAGAGAGTGGAAGGATTCTACCGCAGTGTTGGTACTCTGCCCTGGCTGCAAGCCAATAGATTAGTAGAGATGTTATAAAACATACAAGACAAACACAAAAGGTAAATAGTGGATCCCTAAGGGCAGGAGTCTGATGGAACCTGGCCACACCCACCCAGCACTGGGAATGAATCAGCAAAAACTCAGCTCAGTAGCTGTTGCTTATAGAGGAAGGTTGGAAAATCTCCCTTGCCCTAAAAGCAGATCCCAACTTAAAAAAAAAAAAAATGAGTAAAAAGGTAAAAAGAACTTTGACCATAGAGAGTTTTTATGGTGAAAGAGAGCAGATTTCAAAGCCTGAGGAGACTAAAGGCAGATTGTTTCCAAATGAAGTACCAAAAGGTGATATAGCCTGGTCCCCATCAGACAAGGATCTCCTAAAAGAAATTAAAAAGAATCTTAAAAGAGAGCTAAAAGGAAAATGGGGAAATGAGATGAAAACTTTGCAAGAACGTTTGGAAAAGGCCTATAACTCATTTAAAAAAATAGACTTGACAAAATGGAAGAAGAAAACATCTCCCAGAAAAACAAAATTTGTGAAATGGAAAAAGAAAATAACTCTAAAAAACAGAATTTGTGAAATGGAAAAAAAATTCCATAGAACAAAACAACTCATTTAAAAATTCAATGGGAACTATGAAAAGAAGGGAAAATAATAAGTGAAGAAAATAATTCACTAAAATTCAGAACTGAACAAATGGAAATGAATGAATCAATGAGACAAAAATTAGTCAAACAAAACCAAAAAAATTAAAAAAAAAAAAAAAAAAAAAAAAGCAAAATACTTACTTGGGAAAACAACTGACCTGGAAAATAGATCTAGGAGAGACAATCTAAGGATTATTGGACTCCCTGAAAAGCATGATGATAAAAAAAAGCCTAGACACTATTTTTCAGGAAATTATCAAAGAGAACTGCCTGGAGGTCATAGAATCAGAAGGTAAAGTAGCTATTGAAAGAATTCGATGAATGTCTCCTGAAAGAGACCCCAAAATTAAAAATCGAAGAACTATCATAGCTAAATTTCAGAACTATTGGACCAAGGAAAAAATATTACAAGAAGCCAGAAAGAAACAATTCAAATCCCGAGGAGCCACAATAAGGATTACCCCTGCAAGACCTAGCAGCTTCTACCTTAAAGGATCAAAGGGCCTGGAATCTGATATTTCAAAAGGCAAAGGAACTTGGAATGCAGTCAAGAATAAATTACCCTGGTAACCTGAACATTTTCTTCTAGGGAAGAAGATGGGCATTCAATGAAAGAGGTGAATTCTATTTATTTCTGATGAAAAGACCAAAGCTAAACAAAAAATTACAGTCACAAATCTAGAACTCAAGAGAAGCATAAAAAGGTAAAAAGAACTCTTCAGAACTGTATTTCTCTTATGAGTATACATAGAGAGTGCATGTATAATCTGATATGAAAAAGGAACTAGAGGTGGAAAGGGGATTGTACTAGAAAAAGGGAAAAGTGGAGGTAAAATGAGAGAAATTACATCTCAGGAAGAGGCAAAGAAAACCTATTATATTTGAGGGAAAGAAGGGAAGGAGGGTGAACATTGTGTGAATCTCATCAGATTTGGCTCAAAGAGAAACTATTAGGAATATTTGATTTATACAGAAACTTTTCTCACCTTATTGAAAAGTGGGAGGGGAAAGGCAAAAAGAGGAGTGATAGGCTAATTAGAAGGGGAAACAGAAATGGTAGGGGAAAGGTATAAGAAAGGGTGAAGGACTCTAAAGGGAAAGGATGCTTGAAGTAAATGGTGACAAAAGTTAAATGCTGGGCAGGAGAGAAAGGAGAAAAGGAAAGAAAAAAGCATAATCTGGGGATAATAAGATGGCAAGAAATACAGAATTAGTGGTTTTAACCATAAATGCGAATGGGGTGAACTGTCCCATAAAGCAGAAGCAGATAGCAGACTAGAATAAAAACCAGAATCCTACAATATGTTGTTTACAAGAAACACATTTAAAGCAGAGGGATACATGCAGAGTAAAGGCAAAAGGCTGGAGTAGAATCTATTATGCTTCAGGTGAAGTAAAAAAAAAAGCACTGGGATATGTGTGACCCTGAGCAAGTCACTTAACTTCAATTGCCTCAGGAAGAAAAAAAAAGCAGGGGTAGCCATCCTGATCTTAGATCAAGCAAAAGCAAAAATTGATCTAATTAAAAGAGATAAGGAAAGAAACTATATCTTGCTAAAGGATACCATAGATAATGAAGCAATATCAATACTAAATATATGTGCACCAAATGGTATAGCATGAAAATTCCTAAAGGAGAATGTTAAAGAACTGCAAGAAGAAATAGACAGCAAAAGTATAATAGTGGGAGATACCAACCTGGCACTCTCAGAACTAGATAAATAAAACCACAAAATAAATTAGAAAGAAGTTAAAGAAGTAAATAGAATTCTAGAAAAGTTAGGCATGATAGACCTTTGGAGAAAATTGAATGGAGACAAAAAATAATACACTTTCTTCTCAGCAGTTCATGGAACCTATACAAAAACTGATCATATATTAGTACATAAAGACTTCAAAATCAAATGCAGAAAGGCAAAAATAGTAAATGCAATTTTTTTTTCAGATCATGATGCAATAAAAATTACATTCAATAAAAAGGCAGGGAAAAATAGACCAAAAAGTAATTGGACACTAAATACACTCATCCAAAAAAATGAATGGGTAACCATTACTATTCAACATCGTACTAGAAATGCTAGTTTTGGCAATAAGAGTTGAGAAAGAAATTAAAGGAATTAAAGTAGGTAACGAGGAAACCAAATTATCATTCTTTGCTGATGATATGATGGTATGCTTAAAGAACCTCAGAGATTCTACTAAAAAGCTATTAGAAATAATCCACACCTTTAGCAAAGTTGCAGGATACAAAATAAGCCCATATAAGTCATTAGCATTCTTATATATCACTAACAAAATCCAACAGTTAGAGTTACAAAGAGAAATTCCATTTAAAGTAACTACCTATAGTATAAAATATTTAGGAATCTATCTGCCAAGGGAAAATCAGAAACAATATGAGCAAAACTACAAAACACTTTCCACACAAATAAAGTCAGATCTAAACAATTGGAAAAATATTAAATACTTTTGGATAAGGTGAGCAAATATAATAAAGATGACAATTCTGCCTATTCTATTTACTTAGTGCTATACTAATCAGACTCCCAAAAAACTATTTTAATGACCTAGAAAAAATAATAACAAAGTTCATATGTAAAACAAAAGGTCAAGAATTTCAAGGGAATTAATGAAAAAAAAAAAAAAAAAGCAAATGAAGATGGTCTAGCTGTACCAAATCTAAAATATAAAAAAGCAGCTGTTACCAAA
Organism: Sminthopsis crassicaudata; assembly: GCF_048593235.1. Lineage (NCBI taxonomy): Eukaryota > Metazoa > Chordata > Mammalia > Dasyuromorphia > Dasyuridae > Sminthopsis > Sminthopsis crassicaudata. Next base: position 239,080,799 of record NC_133621.1, on the reverse strand, counting down.
ACCATTTGGTATTGGCTAAGAAATAGATTAATTGATCAGTGGAATAGGTTAGGTTCAAAAGACAAAACAGTCAATAACTTTAATAATCTAGTGTTGACAAACCCAAAGACCCCAGCTTTTGGGATGAGAATTCACTGTCTGACAAAAGTTACTGGGAAAACTGGAAATTAGTATGGCAGAAACTAGACATTGACCCACACTTAATACTGTACACCAAGATAAGGTTAAAATGTATTCATGACCTAGGCATAAAGAATTAGATTATAAATAAATTAGAGGAACATAAGATAGTTTACCTCTCAGACATGTGGAGGAGAAAGGATTTTGTGACCAAAGAAGAACTAGAGATCATCATTGATCACAAAATAGAAAATGTTGATTACATCAAATTAAAAAGCCTTTGTACAAACAAAACTAATGCAGATAAGATTAGAAGGGAAGCAATAAATTGGGAAAACATTTTTGCAGTTAAAGATTCTGATAAAGGCCCCATTTCCAAAATATATAGAGAATTGACTCTAATTTATAAGAAATCAAGCCATTCTCCAATTGATCAAAGGATATGAACAGACAATTCTCAGGTGAAGAAACTGAAATTATTTCTAGCTATATGAAAAATGCTCTAAGTCCTTATTAATCAGAGAAATGCAAATTAAGACAACTCTGAAATACCACTACACACCTGTCAGATTGGCTAGAATGACAGGGAAAGATAATGATGAATGTTGGAGGGGATGTGGGAAAACAGGGACACTGACACATTGTTGGTGGAATTGGAATCCAGCCACTCTGGAGAGCAATTTGGAACTATGCTCAAAAAGTTATCAAACTGTGCATACCCTTTGATCCAGCAGGGTTATTACTGGGCTTATATCCCAAAGAGATTTTAAAGAAGGGAAAGGGACCTCTATGTGTAAGAATGTTTGTGGTGGCTCTCTTTGTAATGGCCAGAAACTGGAAACTGAGTGGATGGCCATCAATTAGAAAATGGCTGAATAAATTGTGATATATGAATATTATGGAATATTGTTCTGTAAGAAATGACCAGCAGGATGATTTCAGAAAGAACTGGAGAGATTTATATGTACTGATGCTGAGTGAAATGAGCAGGACCAGGAGATCATTATATACTTCAACAACAATATGACATAATGATCAATTCTGATGAATGTGGCCACCAATAGAGCAGTAATGAATTGAACCAGCTACACCCAGTGAAAGAACTCTGGGAGATGACTATGAACCACTACATAGAATTCCCAATCCCTCTATTTTTGTCTGCCTTTATTTCCTTCACAGGCTAATTGTACAATATTTCAAAATCCGATTCTTTTTGTACAGCAAAATAACTGTTTGGACATGTATACATATATTGTATTTAATTTTTACTTTAACATATTTAACATGTATTGGTCAACCTGCCACCTGGGGGAAGGGGTGGGAGGAAGGAGGGAAAAGTTGAAACAAAAAGTTTTGCAATTGTCAATGTATCTTGTATCTTGTATCTTGTATCTTGTATCTGTATCTTGTAAAAAAAAAAAAAAAGAAAAAAAAAAGCTATAATTAAAAAAATGAATGGGTAAAACAGCAAGTTATAGACACAATTAATAATTTCAACCAAAATGTGTGGAATGTAGCCAAAGTGGTAATAAGGAGAAATTTTATGTCTCTAGATGCTTACTATTATATGCTCTATTATAAAATAGAGAAAGAAAAGATCAATGAATTGGGCTTGCAACTAAAAAGGCTAGAAAAAGAACAAATTAAAACCCCCAAAACAAATACCAAACTTAAAATTCTAAAAATAAAAGAAGAGATTAATAAAATGGAAAGTAAAAAAAAATTGAATTAATAAATAAAACTAAGAGTTGGTTTTATGAAAAAAAAAACAATAAAATAGATAAACCTTTAGTAAATTTGATTAGAAAAAGGAAAGAGGAAAATCAAATCATTAGTCTCAAAAATGAAAAGGGAGAACTTTCCACCAATGAAGAGGAAACTAGTGCAATTATCAGGAGTTACTTTGCCCAACTTTATGCCAATAAATTTGACAACCTAAGTGAAATTGAGGAAAACCTACAAAAACATAGATTGCCCAGATTATCAGAAGAGCAAATAAATTACTTAAATAGTCCCATTTTAGAAAAAGAAATAGATCAAGCTATTAATCAACTCCCTAAAAAAAAAAATCCCCAGTACCAGATGGATTTACATGTGAATTCTACCAAATATTTAAAGAACAATTAACTTCAATACTATATAAATTATTTGAAAAAAATAGGGAATGAAGGATTCCTACCTAATTCCTTTTATGACATAGACATGATACTGATACCTAAATCAAGTAGGACAAAAATAGAAAAAGAAAATTTATAGACCAATCTCCCAAATGAATACTTTTTTTTTTCCCTGAGGCAATTGGGGGTTAAGTGACTTGCCCAGGGTCACACAGCTAGGAAGTGTTAAGTGTCTGAGACCATATTTGAACTCAGGTCCTCCTGACTTCAGGGCTAGTGCTCTATGCACTATGCCATCTAGCTGCCCCTTCCTAATTAATATTGATGCAAAAATCTTAAATAAAATAGAAAAAAATAAATAAAAATTAAAAATAAAATAGTAGCAAAGAGATTACCAATCATCCCAAGGGTAATACACCATGACCAAGTAGGATTTATACCAGGAATGCAGGGCTGGTTCAATATTAGGGAAACTATTAGCATAATCAACTATATCAATAATCAAATTAACAAAAATCATATGATTATCTCAAAAGATGCAGAAAAAGCATTTGATAAAATCTAACACCCTATTAAACCTATTCCTATTAAAAACATTAGAGAGGATAGGAATAAATGGACTTTTCCTTAAAATAGTCAGTAGCATCTATGTAAAATCATCAATAAGCATCATATATAATGGGGGTAAATGGAACCATTCCTAATAAGATCAGGGATGAAACAAAGTTGCCCACTATTACCATTACTATTCAACATAGAAACTAGGTAATGAGGAAACCAAATTATCAATCTTTGTAGATGATATGTTAATGTACTTAGAGAACTTCAGAGAATCAACTAAAATTCTATTAGAAATAATCCACAACTTTAGCAGATACAAGATACAAAATAAATCTCTTGGTTCTGCTCACTTCACTCAGCATCAGTTCATGAGGGTCTTTCCAGGCTTTTCTGAAATCAGCATGCTCATCATTTCTTATAGAATAATAATATTCCATTATATTCATATACCGTAGCTTATTCAGCCATTCTTCAATTGAAGGGCATGCATTCAATTTTGAATTCCTTACAAAGAAAAAATAAAACCCTGCTACAAACATTATTGCACCTATGGTCCTTTTCCATCTTTTATGATATCTTTGGGATGTACACCTACTAAGTGGCTGATATATCAAAGATTTTTATAGTCCTTTGGGCATAGTTCCAAACTGCTCTCTACAATAGTTAGATCAGTTCATAATTCCACCAACAATGCATTAGTGAATGACTCTTATTCTTATAAATTTGACTTAGTTCTCTATATATTTGAGAAATTAAGCCTTTATTAGAGAAACCTGCTGTGAAAAATATTCCCTAGCTTTTATAAAATTCTGGTTTTTAATTAATTCTGCTATCTACTTCTCTTTTATGGGTGAGCTTATCTCATTTATATTCACAGTTATGATTACTAACAGTGTATTTCCTTTCATCCTATTTTTACCCTGTTAATCTTTCTCTCCTTACCATTTCACCTTGTCTCTCCTCAAAAATGATTTATTTCTGACCTAACCTCTCTACTTCTATTTCCCTATAGAACAAGATAGATTTCCCTACCCAACTGAGTGTGTATATTATTTCCTCTTTAAGCCAATTCTTATGGGAGTAAGGTTTAGGCATTGCATACTCACCATCAATCTTACTGTAAAAGCTCTTTTGTACTTCTTTTATGTGAGATAATTTACCCTATTCCAGCTCTCCATTTCCCCTTCTCTCAGTGCATTTCTCTTGCTCACCCTTTAATTTTATTTTTTTTGAATATCTTTCAATAGTCAATTCACACCCATGCCCTCTATTTATGTATATTTCTAACTGCCCTAATAATGATAAAGTTCTTAGAAGTTACAAATATCATCTCCCCAATATCACGTAAATGTAGGGATGTAAATAGTTTAACTTAATTTAGTACCTTATGTTTACTCTTTCCTGTTTACCTTTTAATATTTCTCTTGAGTCTTGTATTTGTAAGACAAATTTTCTATTTAGCTTTGGTTTTACATCAGGAATGCTTCTAAGTCCTCTATTTCATTAAATATCTATTTCCCTCAAAGAATTATACTGAGTTTTTCTTCTTAGGGATTCTTTATTGTAATCCTAGCTCCTTTGTCCTCCAGAATATCATATCCCAAGCCCTCATCCTTTAATATAGAAATTGCTAAATTTTATGTTATCCTGATTTTGGCTCCTTGATATTTGAACTGATTATTTCTAGCTACTTGCAATATTTTCTCCTTCACATGGGAGTTCTGGAATTTGGCTAATATTCCTGTGAGTTTTCCCTTTGGGATCTTTTTCAGGTGATGATCAATAGATTATTTCCATTTCTATTTTGCCTTTTGGTTCAAGACAATCAGGCCAATTTTCTATGACAATTTCTTGAAAAATGATGTCTAAGTTCTTTTTTTAATCCTGGATTTAGGTAGTCCAACAATTCTTAAATTATCTCTCCTGAATCTATTTTCTAAGTCAGTTGTTTACGCAATGAGATATTTCACATTTTTTCATTCACTCAATTTTGTTTTATAGTTTCTTGATGTCTCAGGGACTCATTAGTTTTTATTTACCCAATTCTAATTTTTATTTTCCTTAGTGAACTTGTGTACCTTTTTAATTTGGCCAATTCTGTTTTTTAAAGAGTATTTGTACCTCCTTTTCTATTTTCATTTCCAATTCTGCTTTTTAAGGTAATCCTCTGCTCAGTGAATTTTTTTTTTTGGCTTCTTTTACCTTTTTGGCTTATTCTGTTTTCTATTTTTCCCCCCAGTATTTTTTGGATATCTCCTTTATCAAGATTTTGACTTTTTTCATGATTTTCATTCATCAATCCCATTAAAAAAAAATTTACTCTGCCTTTTTTGTTTGAATTCAAAAAAAATTTTGACCTCTTCCAGGAATTATTTTTGTATTCTGAGGCCAATTAGCATCTTTCTTTGGGATTCTGCATGTAGCTATTTTGTTATAGTTGTCTTCTGAGTGTGTGTTTTGATCTTTCCTGTCACCTGTCTATTATCCGTTTTTTATTTTTTGTTGTTGTTTGCTAATTTTTCCACCCTATTTCTTTGCTATATGTTAAAATTAGGCTCTGCTCATTTTCACTCCCTCTGTTTTTGTCCACTTGCAATTTTGATTTCCTTCTCAGGTTATTTTTACCTTACACATAAGTCCAATTTTTCTTGTGTAGCAAAATAGTAGTATGGATATGTATACATGTATTGTATTTAATTTAACTTATACTTTAACATATTTAACATGTATGGGTCTGCCTGCCATCTAGAGGAGGGTGTGGGGGGAAGGAGGGAAAAAGTTGAAAAAGAAGGTTTTGCAAAGGTCAATGCTGAAAAATCCATATATCTTGTAAATAAAAAGGTATAACAAAAATAAATAAAATATTAAAAAAAAAAATTAGGCTGTGCTCCCAAGGTAGAGAGGGCACTGTTCAAGATTCAAATTTTCATGCTGCTATTTTCAGAACTCCTTTTAAGATCCATAAGTTTTCAATTTTTCCAAGGCAGTATGATATATGGAAAAATATATAGTCACAGCTCTCTTAGTCTGTGCTCTTATCTGAAAGCACTCAGAAGCACTTTTTTCTGCCCTGGATTAATATGTTGCAGCATATTACCAAGAAAAAAATCACATGTAAAAAAGAGTAGAAAAAGATAACAACAAGGAGATATATGACTAGAAAAGAAGATAGACTCTTCACATAACAAAAGAAATTTCAAAAGGACATTGAGTCTATGTTAATATCTATAAAATGTCAATAGATGCAGAAGAAAGTCTCTAAATACTGAGTGAACCTATTTTCAAGGATATATACATGAACAAGAGTTGTACAAGATGCAAAAGTTGTTAATAGCTGTGAATTTCATAATTGTCAATAAAATCACACATTAATGAAATCACAGATTCATCAAAGTAATCAGACATAAAAAATTCCTCTATATAAAAAGGTTGGATTATAGGGAAGGAACATAGCATGTGATTTACTCAGGGATGCACTTCCCCAGAATCCTCATATTCATCACTAGACCTTTCTTGTTACCAGAACTCCCCTATAGGCATTTAGATGATTTTCTTTACTAAGTCTGCAAACCTTTTTACCTCACTGGAGATTTAAAGAAGGTTCAGGTGTTGGCTATGCCTTTTAAATGGCTAGAGTTTTCTCAGCAACAGTACCCAGCTTGTTAATAACCCCCAAAGGGATTAAAAGCTTAGGCAATCTATCAAAAAGATTCAGTCTTCTATTTCATTCATTACAACTTATAAATGGAGATGGTTTATTCAACAATAGTTGTCAAAATACTATAAAGAAAGATACGGAAAAAGTTGAAAGTACTCTTAAAACTCTTAGCTTCTTTTTTTCTCTCTCTCACACACAAACACACATAGAGTCATTAAATTTCTGTGAAGAACACTTAATCTCTTTTGGTACCAGTTTCCTCATCTAAAAATGAAAGGTTTTTAGTGATGCTCTCTTAGGCATAGGCATCTCCAAAGAGATCATCATAGGGAAAATAGCCATGTGCACAAAAACATTTGTATTAGCTTTTTATTTTGGTGGTGGTGGCAGTAGTAGTATGTAAAGGAAAACAAAAGAGGTGCCCATTAGTTGGGAAATCAGTGTAATATCCTATTGAATTCTTATTATGATTTGACTATAATGGAATATTATTGTAAGAAATGACAAAGGAAGACTGGAATAAGTGTTTAAACTACTGAAGAGTAAAATGAGTAGACTAAAGAACTATTCATACAATGGTTGTAAAAATTTAAGAACTTAACATGGTAACCAATTACAACAACAGAAAAGTGATGCTGAAACATATATCATTGAACTGTAAGTACAAAATAAAACATCTGTTTTCAAAAATGACCTTTAAAACACATTTATTTTGTTTCATTATTTTTATTGGTTGCAAGGGAGAGTTTTTTGGGTGTAGAGAAGTTGGTATAGAGAAGCAAGATTATAATGGTAATGTTACCAAAAAATGGAAAAAAGAGTATTGTATCAGGAGAGGAGAAACTGAAGTATCAGGAGAGGAAAAAATACTGCAAGCTGCTAGAAAAAATTAATTCATATATGGAGGAGCCACAATAAGAATTACATAGGATCTAGCAGTAGCCACATTAAAGGATTGAAGGGCCTGAAATATGATATTCCTAAAAGGCTAAGAAACTTGGTATGCAGCCAAAAATAACTTACCCAGCAAAAATGAGCATCTTTTTCCAGGGAAGAAGATGGACATTCTACAAAATAAGTGAATTTCACCTATTCTTGATGAAAAAACCAGATCTAAACAAAAAGTTTGATCTCCAAATACAGAACTCAAGAGATTTCTAAAAAGATAAAAAGAAATCTTGGGAAATATATTTCTTCTCTAAAGATATATAAAGAACACATGTATACGTTGTTCTACAAACTAGAGATGGAAAGGAAATTGTACCCAGAAAAGGGTAAAGCGAGGGTACTACATCTCACAAAGAGGCAAAGGTAACCTATTATATCTGAGAGAAAGAATGGAGGGAAATGACATAGTGTGTATCATACTGCCATCAGAATTGGCTTAAAGAGAAAAATATTAGAAATATTTGATTTATGGTGAAACTTCTCCCACCTCATTGAAAAGTGGGAGGGGAAAAGTGAAAAGGGAAGGAGTAAGTTAAATGGAAGGGAATACAGAAATTTTGAGGAAAAGGGATAAGATAGGGGGAAAAACTCTAAGGTGGAGGGAAGGATACTAAAAAGGAAGGGCTGTGAGAAGCAAGTGGTTCTCATAAGTTTAATACTGGGGAGGGAGATAAGGGGAAGGAATGGAGAAAAGCATAAGCAGGGGTTTACAAGATGGCAAATAATACAGAATTGGTAATTTTAACTATAAATGTGAATGAGGTAAACTCTCCCATAAAGAGTTCATGGAACCTATACAAAAATTGACCATATATTAGAACATAAAAACCTCAAACTCAAATGCAATAAGGCAAAAATAGTAAAAGCATCCTTTTCAGACCATGGTGCAATGAAAATTACATTCAATAAAAAGCCAAGGGAAAATAGACCAAAAAATAATTGGAAACTAAATAATCTCATTCTAAAGAACAATTGGGTGAAATAGCAAATCATAGATATTATTAATAACTTCATCCAAGAAAATGACAATAATGAGATGTCATACCAAAATGTGTGGGATGCAGCCAAAGTGGAAATAAATGGAAATTTCATACCTCTAGAGGTATACTTGCACAAAATAGAGAAAGAGAAGATTAATGAATTGGGCTTGCAACTAAAAATGCTAGAAAAAAGAACAAATTAAAAGATACCAATCAAACACTAAACTTGAAATTCTAAAAATAAAAGCAGAGATCAATAAAATTGAAAGTAAAAAACTATGGAATTAATTAATAAAATTAAGAGTTGGTTCTATGAAAAAACCAACAAAATAGACAAACCCTTAGTAAATCTCATTAAAAAAAAGGAAAGAGGAAAATCAAATTGTTAGTCTTAAAAATGAAAAGGGAGAACTCGACACTAATGAAGAGGAAATTAGAGCAATAATTAGTAGTTACTTTGCCCAACTTTATGCCAATAAATTCGATAACTTAAATGAAATGGTAGAATACCTTCAAAATTTAAAATGCCCAGATTAACAGAAAAAGAAGTAAATAGTCTAAATAATCCCTTTTTAGAAAAAGAAATAGAACAAGCTATTAACCAACTCCCTAAGAAAAAATCCCCACAACCAGATGGATTTACAAGTGAATTCTACCAAACATTTAAAGAACAACTAACTCCAATGCTATATAAACTATTTGAAAAAATAGGGATTGAAGGAGTCCCACCAAATTCTTTTTATGACACAGACATGCCTAAAACAGCTAGGTTGAAAACAGAGAAAGAAAATTATAGACCAATCTCCCTAATGAATATTGATGCTAAAATCTTAAATAAAATTGGCAAAAATATTACAGAAAATCATCCCTAGGATAATACACTATGACCAAGTAGTATTTATATCAGGAATGCAGGGTTGGTTCAAAATTAGGAAAACTATGAGCATAATTGACTATATCAATAACCAAATTAACAAAAACCATATGATCATCTCAATAGATGCAGAAAAAGCATTTGATAAAATCCAACATCCATTCCTTTTTTATTAATTTTTATAATTATAAATTTTTTGACAATATATATGCAAGAGTAAATTTTTTTTATAACATTATCCCTTGTATTCATTTTTCCAAATTTTCCCCTCCCTCCCTCTACTCCCTCCCCTAGATGACAGGCAATCCTATACATTTTACATGTGTTACAGTATAACCTATATACAATATATGTGTGTAAATTTAATTTTCTTGTTGCATGTTAAGTATTGGATTCCGAAGGTATAAGTAACCTGGGTAGATAGACAGTAATGTTAACAGTTTACATTCAGTTCCCAGTGTTCCTTCTCTGGGTATAGTTGTTTCTGTCCATCACTGATCAACTGGAAGTGAGTTGGATCTTCTTTATGTTGAAGATAACCACTTTCATTAGAATATGTCCTCATACAGTATTGTTGTTGAAGTGTATAGTGATCTTCTGGTTCTGCTCATTTCATATCAGTTCATGTAAGTCTCTCCAAACTTTTCTGAATTCATCCTGCTGGTCATTTCTTACAGAGCAATAATATTCATAACCTTCATATACCATAATTAAGCCAACCATTCTCTAATTGATGGACATCCATTCATCTTCCAATTTCTAGCCACTACGAAAAAAGCTGCCACAAACATTTTGGCACATACAGGTCCCTTTCCCCTCTTTAGTATTTCTTTGGGGTATAAGCCCAGTAGTAGCATTGCTGGATCAAATGGTATACACAGTTCCAACATCCATTCCTAACAAAAACACTAGAGAAGATAGGAATAAAAGGACTTTTCTTTAAAATAGTCAGAACCATATATTTAAAACCATCAGTAAGCATCATATGTAATGGGGAAAAACTGGAACCTTTCCCAGTAAGATCAAGAGTGAAATAAGTTTGCCCACTATCATCATTATTATTCAATATTGTATTAGAAATGTTAGCCTCAGCAATAAAAGTTGAGAAAGAGGGAGTAAAGGAATTAGAGTAGGTAATGAGGAAACCAAACTATTACTCTTTGCAGATGATATGATGATATACTTAGAGAACCCCAGAGATTCTACTAAAAAGCTATTAGAAATAATTCATAACTTTAGCAAAGTTGCGGGATACAAAATACATCCACATAAATCCTCAGCATTTTTATACATCACCAACAATATCCAACAGCAAGAGATACAAAGAGAAATTCCATTCAAAATAACTGTCAATAGCATAAAATATTTGGGAATCTATATACCAAAGGAAAGTCAGGAATTATATGAGCAAAATTACAAAACACTTTCTACACAAATAAAGTCAGATTTAAATAATTGGAAAAATATTAAGTGCTCTTGGATAAAGATGACAATACTCCCTTAGTTTAGGGAGTAAACTAATCTATTTATTTAGTGCTATACCTATCAGACTCCCAAGAAACTATTTTAATGACCTAGAAAAAATAACAACAAAATTCATGTGGAAGAACAAAAGGTTGAGAAATTCAAGGGAATTAATGAAAAGAAAAAAAAAAATCAAATGAAGGTGGCCTAGCTGTACCTGATCTAAAACTATATTATAAAATAGTAGTTACCAAAGCCATTTGGTACTGGCTAAGAAACAGACTAGTTGATCAGAATAGGTTAGTTTCACAAGAGAAAATAGTATACAACTATAGCAATCTAGTGTTTGACAAACCCAAAGATCCCAACTTTTGGGATAAGAATTCATTATTTGATAAAAACTGCTGGGAAAACTGGAATTTAGTATAGCAGAAATTAGATATGGACCCACACTTAATACCATATTCCAAGATAAGATCAAAATGGGTCCATCATTTAGGCATAAAGAACGAGATCATAAATAAGTTAGAGGAACATAGAATAATTTACCTCTCAGACTTGTGGAGGAGGAAGGAATTTGTGACAAAAGGAGAACTAGAGATCATTATTGATAACAAAATAGAAAATTTTGATTACATCAAATTAAAAAGCTTTTGTACAAACAAAACTAATGCAAACAAGATTAGAAGGGGAATAATAAACTGGGAAAATATTTTTACAGTTAAAAGTTCTGATAAAGGCCTCATTTCCAAAATATATAGAGAAGTGACTCTATAAGAAATCAAGCCATTCTCCAATTGATAAATGGTCAAAGATATGAACAGACAATTTTCAGATGATGAAATTGAAACTATTTCCACTCATATGAGTCTTCCAAATCACTATTGATCAGAGAAATGCAAATTAAGACAACTCTGAGATACCACTACACACTTGTCACATTGGCTAAGATGACAGGAAAAAATAATGATGAATGTTGGAGGGGCTGTGGGAAAACTGGGACATTGATGCATTGCTGGTGGAGTTGTGAAGGAATCCAATCATTCTAGAGAGCAAAATGGAACTATGCCCAAAAAGTTATCAAAGTGTGCATACACTTTGGTCCAGGAATGCTACTCCTGAGATTATATCCCAAAGAAATACTAAAGAAGGGACCTGTATGTGCCAAAATGTTTGTGACAGCCCTTTTTGTAGTGGCTAGAAACTGGAAAATGAATGGATGCCCATCAATTGGAGAAAGGTTGGGTAAATTATGGTATATGGATGTTATGGAACATTATTGTTCTGTAAGAAATGACCAGCAGGTTGAATACAGAGCGGCATGGAGATTACATGGAGTGAAATGAGTGAAATGAGCAGAACCAGGAGATCATTATACACTTCAACAACAATACTGTCTGAAGATGTATTCTGATGGAAGTGGATATCTTTGACAGAGAAGATCTAATTCAGTTCCAATTGCTCAATGATGGACAGAATCAGCTACACCCAGAAAAGGAACACTGGGAAATGAGTGTAAACTGTTTGCTCTTTTGTTTTTCTTCCCAGGTTATTTTTACCTTCTGAATCCAATTCTCCCTGTGCAACAAGAGAACTGTTCAGTTCTGCACACATATATTGTATCTAGGATATTCTATAACATAATTAACATGTATAGGACTGCTTGCCATCTAGGGGAGGGAGTGGAGGGAGGAAAGGGAAAAGTCGAAACATAAGTAAGTGCAAAGGATAATGTAAAAAATTACCCAGGCATATGTTCTGTCAGTAAAAAGTTATAATTAAAAAAAATATTTTTAAAAAATTTTAAAAAGAGGAAAAAAATTTAAAAAAAAAATGGGAGAACCAAGTGAATACCATGGGTTAAAGAATCCTGATGAGGAGTAAATTGGGGCTCTAAGCAGAGATGGATCAGCTCTTCTCCTCCTGAGTCTGATTATCTCTCTCTTTCCCCAAAGTAACCAAGGGCGGGTTTGGTAGTGAATGAATTGGCTACTCAAGGCTGTATCAAAACAAAGTCTTTATTGATAGTAAAGGGATAGACAGGCATTTGGCTGGAGGACACAAGGCTGGTATAAAGAGAGTGCAAGGATTCCATTTTTCAAAACTTCCTTTTATACATAACTAGGGTCATCAAAACCACGTTTGCACAGAGATGTTATCCAAGAGGTTCTGGAGATATTTGTAAATAAGACAGGAATTCTCTTAATCATTTGTATCTCAAATTATCTCCTTTAACCCCTCCTCAGACAAGAATTTCCTGTTAATTATTTTTATTTTGAACTATCTCTTTTTTCAACCTTATCAAATCCCACAAGTTTAAAACTAGGGAAGATTTTAACTTGAACAGCCAAAGAAGGAAATAGCAAGAAAAAGCAGGCAGAGAGTTGGTGAACCTAACCCTGGAGAATATAGCCCTTGGGACTTAGTTTAAAGAAATCCTTTTTAGCATTTTACTAATTTATCTCCTTAGCTACAGCTCTAGGAAATGTACCGGTGTAGTGATTTAATAGAGAAAAAAAAGTTGAGTATTTTGCTAGGGGAAGGGATTTGGTCCTTTTCACATGCAAAGCTTGATTTCAGTTTCAATTCTGCCTATAGTCCAGCATATGCTCTTAGAGTATTCATTTCCTGACCCTCCTCCCTCAACTCCGCCTTTGTGGGCTGGAAGAGGAGGAGAGGAGTGGGAGAGGTGATGATATCATCAGCTCTGCCAACAAAGCAGTTCTGCCAACCCCCTGTGACCTCATTGCAAGGGGAGGGGCTAGGTTTTAGAGCCCCAATGAAAAAACACTTATGGCTTGATGATAGCAATTGTTATTATGTCCAGAGAGTCTTTAAGAGCTCAGTACCTGGGTTTAGCCACCTACTATATTAAGTCTATGTAGCTATAACTAAGAGATATGGGAATTTTGCATTTTATGGTTATATGGTGAAAAAGTGAACAAAACTTGTAAAATTTTCTTACTGACACTGTTTATAATTAATTGCTTTTATTCTGTAACTCATTAAGTTTTGGTTCTCTGCCTCTGAACTTGGTTCAGAAATCAGATGTTTTGTAATGGGTTAAGTTTAAAAATCCACCTTTCCTGATAATTGCCCTGATAATCTTATTCTTACCTCAGAGAATTTAACTGGCCTTGGAGGATTTGTATGAACACCAGGGAATCTGGCCTGGTATCTTTATACCATTATCTTTCAAGGATCCCTGGTTTTCTGTCCAAGTGTCTAACCTGGTATCTCACACCTGGATTCAAACAAAGAGCACATTCTAGTCCCCTGAGAAAAGGCAGGGTGGGTAAAGAAGGGGTTATTTTTGCCTCTATTATCAAACTTCCAACCAATCATAGTATTCTTTGTGCCTCAGCTTTGTAACCAATCATGTTGCCCCTAGTGCATGATGTATTCCTTAACACCTATAAAGAGGGAGCTCACAGTCTTCTGGGATCTTTGGCATAAATGGAGGCCATTCCATTTGACAGGCAGCATATCCCTGTTAGTGTTATCTATGTCAGAGAATTGCTTTAGCTTGCCTTATTGCTAGATTTAGAAAATGGTCTGAAAATTATTGCATTTAAACATTTAATTATATTCTCTCTTCTCTCACTCCATTACTCCCATCCTAGTCTTTCCTAAATACCATTCAATGATGTTTCTGGAATGTCCCTCCTTGATTGTTATTTACTGAAATTACATAACCTTATACATACCAGTTTCAATCTGATCTTTGTTGCCTTGGTAACCATCTGACTTTGGCTATAATTTCCTTATGTAGAAGCATATTAAAATTCTCCTTTTTAGTTTATTTACAAATATTAAGAAATAATATTTTCTCTAATACCAGAGTCCTGAGAAAGCTTTCTTTGAAAAGTGAGTAATAGATAAGAGAATAAAATGATTTTTCTTAGAAAAATAAATTACAGTAAACTACTAAAATCACTTTCCAGAGGTAACCACACTTTTTCATTGAAAAAAGTATTAAGATTTCCATGGGAGGAGATTCCTCAGTTCAACCCCAGAGTGTGGAGAATGCTCCAGGAAGAATGGGACAAAGGCTTTCTTACTTAGTTCTGGAATGTTAACTTAGATGGTATTTTAAGATTATTTGTCTTTTTGTTACAGAATTTTTTATTCTTGATTTCCTTTCATTAATTTTTATTTTGGGGAGAGGTTATTTTTCTTAGTTACTGAACTGGATGAAACTGTTGTGCCACAGTTCTCTTTTAATGTCCTGACCCAGTTTCCCTAATTGTCCTATTCACTTACTCTGCCTCAGGTTATAACCATTCCCTTTTAATGTTAGGATAAAGGTCTTATATCTTAGACCTTAGGCCAATCTTATTCCCTCTTAATGTTTGATGGGATAAAGGTCCATTTTAGACATCATTAAAATATCTGGAGCCTCTCCAATATCTCCCATTATGTCATTGTTCTTGTTACACCTTAAAAGAATGCTGTATCTGATAACCAGGGCTGGATTCTTTGAAACAATAGTCTCATTCAACCCTGGGACAAACCATGGATCCATTGGTCTCAGTAAATCTCTCCATTTAATAAATTCTGTATTAAATACTCTCTAATCTCTATCTTGCTCAGTTTCTCCAGCATTACATTTTGGAGCTTCCCAGTGAGATATTGGAGATTGAGCAGGATTAGAGATAAGAGACTTTCCAGCCTCTGCCTTGGGCCTGAGTGGCTGTGGATCTGAATTCTTGGCCTTGAGAGGCTGGGCCCCCCTGAGTTTTTTGTTTTTTTTTTTTCTTCCAGAGCCTCCGGGAAAGGAAGTTTCTAGCTACAAAAGCCTGTTGGTAGACACCCCCCATTTCAGCCACAGGAGATTGTAAATCTGGGTACCTTTTGGGGTACTACCTATTCTGTTTGTATAAGGCCTGTATAAGGTCTTATACCTGTTCTGTTCTGTATGCTAACATCTGGATTCCCAGAATTACAAAATGCTGACGGGCATAAATTCTGGGAGTAGGGTCTTCTGGACGCAGGGGACCCTACCTGGGTGTCTAAGACACATCTGTGTGCCAGTTGACACAACTCTGGGCACTCCAGAGTATAAACCTGTGTGTGTGTGTGTGTGTGTGTGTGTGTGTGTGTGTGTGTGTGTGTGTGTGTTTTGAGATATCATCTGGCTAAAAACAAACAAACAAACAAACATCCATTTGGATTATGGGAGGGAAAACTGGAGCTGACAACCTCCCTCAGGGCTATTCTTTCCAGATAAACCCCTAGTCTGTGTTAAATGTTTTTGAATACTGCACAGTCTATGTGTGTTCTATGTGATTTGTTTGTCCGTTTTGTTAATTTTAAGAGCTCTGTTAAGTTTAAGAACAATGATCAAATTTGAGAATTGGTTATACTGAACTCCAGCTGGAGAAAACATTTGATTAGGAATTTTAGTATGATTTTAAATTGTGAAAAAAAATAATAATTTTACGGTTGCCTGTGCTGACTAAATTTAGTTATCTTTAAGTATAAGATCTTAAAAGAACAATAGCTTGTTAAAGAAGTTCTGTTGACTTGCCTGAAAGGGGTCATGTGCCTCGAATTAGATAAAGTATTTAGCAAAAAGGATCTGATTTCTGAAGGCTTCAACTCTGGCCAAGTTGGAGCTTAGGAGAAGTCCATTGGGAATAATGGCCACGTGGGGCCACAAGGAGAGAAAGAATAACTATGCTGTTTCATTATTTGAAATATGATAGGAAAAGCAGTTTTGTATTATTGAGAATTTAAAGCTGTATTTTGGTTCAGAGTTTGTTATATATTATAACATTGTAAGTTATGTTTTATGGACATGTGGGTTTTATGGAATCTTCCTTCCCCACTCCCACCCTCCCATTTCTGCTACTTTAAAGGTGAATGGGGTAGGGATCTTTTGTCTTCAAAGTTGAAGGTTTAAACTCGCCCCTCTCCCCCAACAGCTCTCTGCTACTCAAGGCATGGAGCATCTAGTTAGCCTGGGTTGCAGTTTAGTTCACCTTCCCTCCCCCCCCCCCCACCTCTTTGGAGGTGGAGTGAGGGGAAGGACAGCCACGTGGAATCCTTTCCTTCCCCCCTTCTCTAAACTGTGTTCCAGCCATTTTCTATCAAGTTGGAGCCACCTGGTTTTTCAATAAAAGGAGCAAACTTTTTCATATATATATATATAAGGTTATGGTAAATATCAGTTTAGGATTTATCTGAAACTTTGGTTAATGGTATTTGTTTTTGTAGGTTAAATTTCTTGGGTTTGTAGTTAATATGTCACTGCATTTTTTTCCTACTGTAACTGATTTCTTAATCAGAGCAATGGTCAATAAGAAATTCTTAATGTAATTCAATTATGTCATACCTTGCTCTTTCCAATCTGGTGTTGTATGTTATACCTGGTTATCTGTAAATACTTGAGCAAATAAGTATTTAGTCTGGTCATCTATCAGTTACTAGATGTTGTGTGTGGATATTCAAGTTTTTTTAAGGTTTATAACTAATGAGAGGCCACATCTTGTAGCAGTCCTTGTGGACCAGTCTTTCTATCTCAGACTGTTCTAACTTTTCTTTGTTAGATTTGTTTTTGTTTCTAGATTTGGTCAAATTACAGATACTGATTTAGTACTGACCCACCCCCCTCCTTAGACTGAGAATCTCTGCCCATCTTCAGCAGGAAGTAGTTTTGAGAAAACCATAGCCCCTGCTCCTGATGTAATTTGGACTGATATGGGGGAATGAGAAAGTGGTTGAATTATTGTTAAAATTTTAACTGTATTACTGTTTGAGACTTGGGATGGAAATTGTTAAAACTGTGTAACTATTGCTGTTATGTTTGAGGGATTTTTAATCTTTATGTATATGTATATGTATAGGAATTTTGATTCACTCTTGTGATATATATGTGGAATGGTTATTTGATAATTCATTTCTGTAAGAAAAAAAGGGAGGATAACATAGGAAATTGGGGAACTGGTGCATTTTCTTAGGCTCTTATTTTAGATTTAATTAATCAGATTTAATTGGAAGTCCTTTAAACAGCCCTTTATTCCTTGCTTAAATTTACTGGACTGATTTGCTGGTTATGCTTTAATTTTGAAATCCTTTATTCTTTTGAATTGCCCTGGCAGGCTCAGTTTTTTCAGAAACAACCTGGCAGTCTCTCTGATCTGTTTTTCCACTCCTGTAAGCCCACTTCCTTAATTAGTATTTCAGTGTTCTCAAAGAACTTTGCAGCAGTTTGATATTGGGCCTCTAAAAGTTTGGGGTTGCTTGCCTTGGTCTAACTGTGCATAATCTGCTCAGAAATCTGGATCCTAGTAGCAGCTGCTGTTCCATTGAGGGAACAGGTGGAGCTACTCTAGACCCCACTTTTCCCCCTAGGACTTGGGGTGCCCCTCTTGGGCAGCAAATTTAGGACTGTCTTGAGCCCTGCTGCTCTATAGAAGAGTTGCACTAACGACCACAGACCTAACTCACAATGAATTGTCCATATGCTCCCCAACTGCAAAGGACCTGACATGATTGCAATAAGGAGCTTTGTGTATTGCTGATTAACTCTGAGGTTATCAGGGAGAGACTTGCCCTTGCCATAGGTCCTTGCATTGTTCTAGCTTTATTTTGCCTTTTATTTGATTTACTTCACATAAGGTTGGTCCAAATTAAGACCTTCTAAAGGAAAGTAATTCAAAGATTTGAATAGTTAGAAGAAGGAGAGTGTGAAATGTTGTGCCACAGTTCTCTTTTAATGTCCTGACCCAGTTTCCCTAATTGTCCTATTCAGTTACTCTGCCTCAGGTTATAGCCATTCCCTTTTAATGTTCAGCCCTGGGACCAACCATGGATCCATTGTTCCCAGTAAATCTTGCCACTTAATAAATTCTGTATTGAATACTCTCTAATCTCTATCTTGCTTAGTTTTTCTGGCATTACAAAACTAAACTAAAAAACTAAAGGAAGAATCTCAATTGTCTTGGACTCCTTGCAACATGTAAAATTCTTTTCCCTTCAGTCTATTTGTGAAACTTATAACTGTAGTTTAAATCTGACTTAGTTTATATATAGAATATGTTTAGGTTTATTTCCTCAGACTATGTAAAGATTATGACTCTGCTTAACTAAAATTGTTCAACTTTTATGATATTGAAAGACGCATGAGATTATAAACCTGTCTTTTCTTTATTATGTCCTAAAAAGAATATACAAGATTTCAATATGTAAAATAATTATTCCTCTGTTTCTAATATAATTTTGTCTATAAGAAGCTTTGTTAAAATCCTAATCTAGGTTTAATTTTTATTTTGTCCGATACCTGAATCTATGGGTAAGCATAATAAAATGCAGCTTTTTAGTCTGTAATTTAGCAACAGTTAACAATCCCATGAATTCAAAAAGGAGATAATTCTCCTGTGACACCTTGTTCAACATTCCTATAAATGTTATTTAAATATTCTTGGAGCATAGAATAATGTGGGAGGGGCATGAGGGAACACATGTTTCCGAGCTAGAAATAGCTTGGAATGGATATTGATTAGATAAATTATCTAAAATTAGCTGGTGGATTTGAGCCTAAATCACAGAGTATAATATTAACTTTTTTTTTCTTTGAGTCAATTTATTCCTGGACTCTTTTTCTGACTCTTAGTTTAGATTCCACTATTTCCTCATTCTTGTCTTCATTAAGATTATTTCTTGATTAGCATTCTCCTTGTGTCAGATACTAAGATAAAGAACCCTCTTTTTCTTTTCCCTTCTATTTCCCCTAATATCCTAACCAATGTTTTAAAATAACATATTCAGAACACCCTCTTCTTATTTTTAGCCCAACCTTTTACTGATCTTGCCTGGTCTTTGGCCAGTTTTCTCTTTTAGCACTCTGTGGAAAAATACAAGTTTATGGAGTGCCACTGTGGAAATGACTTTTGTTATTCTAGGTTTCAAAAAGGGTTTTTTTCTGTTTTGTTTTGTTTTTAATGCAGTCTGTTCCCTTAATGAGACAGAATATCTTGTTCTGAAAACATTTCCTTGAGATAAACCGCAAATTCTTCCTGAGATTTAACTAATGTTAAAGTTTACTTTTATTATGATTGGTTTAAATTCTTGCTAAAGCTGCAGAATATTTCTTAATTAATGTAATGTACAAAAGTGTTTTTACCCTATATTTACATGAGTATCTAGCTGACTAATCAAATAAAAGCCTTTTTTGCTTTTGAGACTTTTGCTTATTCTAATCCTCAAAAAAAAAAATGTTATTAGTGAGTATTGACTCTTTAGAAGGTAGGCTTCAAATGTAATTCCACTATATTTGTGAGAAGAGCATTCTTGAAGTAGGAAAGAAGTCATAAAGGGGCATCGTGAGAAGGAACCGGGATACTAGAGGATCAATACAACATTATTTGTCTTAACAGAAGGGAAGTTGTGGAATTGATTGTGTATATTGATGAGTCATAGAACTGAAATTTTTTTAAGAGATACTATAATCTAGTCCTCTCCTTTTACAACTGAAGAACTTAAAATCTACCGATGCTAAGTAACTTAGCAACTAAATAACTTACTTCAACCTTTCATGATTCAATTGATCTAAGTAATCCATTCACTGAAATAGATCACAACTCCAGTATAAATTAGTAAATGGTCTGCTAAGCATAGACATTATTGAAAATTTCAAAAAAAAAAAAAAAAAAAAAATTTCATCTCATTGCTATATTCTATATATTCTACACCAGGCCCAAACTCAAAGCCTTTGGAGCTCATGTTCTGCTACCATAGCAGAATTTAGGATTATTTCCATAACACAATTAGGATATAGAGCAGGACTTCAATGGACGGTCAAATTATATTGATAAAAGTTTTACAGCACATTTTTATAACAGAGTCAGAACCAGTTGCCACATGTCTTGGATAAATTTTATAGACCAGTTTCCTAATTTTACAAAGAGAAACTGAGACCAACAAGGACAAAATACATATTAGAGCTGGGAATATAACCCAGATTATCTGACTATGAGTTTACCACTTTCTTCTACTATGACTGGTGACCTGTTACATCATTCTGCCTTCCTAACCTACTAATTCCCTGAGTCAATACACATCTTCCAGCAAGGTGGGGATAAAATTCATTGCTGAATCTTTGATATTTCTAGGGATGGTTATGGCTAAGAAATAAGTCAAATCTTATACTTTTATTTCAGGTTCTCAAGGTTAAGGAATCTGCATTGCTTTTTGTATATGATCTCCTTAGATCCATTTGTCATGATTGAATTTTGTAATAAAAATAAAAACTAATTTCTCTAATTTCTAAGCATGATCAATTTAATAAATTAATAAATTTAATAAAGCTATCAATTTTAATAAGTGGGACCAAAAATTCACAAAACAAGAATGCCAACTGGGAATTTACAGAGCATTCTTATAGCCAGTAATGAGGAATAAATCAACATTGTTTTCATGTAACATATTTTCAAAGTTTTCTGATTGACAAAAGTTTACAATTTTTAGGTTATTTCCAATAGGGAAAGAATGAGGAATTGGAAACAGTGTAGTGTGGAGGGTCACAGTTAAGGGGAAACTCTGGGTAAGGTATAAGATCCTTCAGCCCAGAGGGAACCTGCTAACAATGCCTGGTTCAGCTCCCCATCTCCCCTATGGGCTTTCAATCTTCCTGAGAAGTCAGGGGGCAGTGACAACCTGTGTTGAGAGAGAAGCATAAGTGATACCAGGTGGAAGAGTGATACCAGGTGACAATATGTTGTTTATGTGGTCCCATGTGCACAGTGTTGTTTTTGTTACATTATAAAAAGGGGAAAGGCCTTGAAATAAACAGACTCCATTTTCCCACCACCCTTGGGAGTCCCACCTCATCACTTCTCCACTAAGAAGGATATTTTAATCACCCTGGTGTGGAGGCTCTAGAAAGCACAGTACATTTTGTCTCCCCCATTTGGGGGTATAGAAAACAGGACACAACAGTGTAATTCCTGAGGAGAAAACATTCCTTCTTTCTGATTGGTTGAAATACAGATGTTGTCATGATAAAAAATCAATGATAAAGAGAACCTGAGGAACAAAGGTTTAATCAATTTATTATTATTATTATTATTAGCAGATACCACTAAACTAATCCAAGGCTCCTCTGTAGCCAACAATGCATCTGACAATAAGAAAAGATTTTTTTTTTCCTACAGCTGATAAATGCAGAGGTTATATGGGATACAAAAATAGTCCAATGATGCAGATTACATATGAGACAATGATTGGTCTGACCTAGAGTTAGAAGTTGGGCAATGCATGGCCTGATTCAGAGATGAATTTTTCACAATCCAGGGCAACAGTAGAAACATAATATCAGAGTGGATTAATATCCCCTGAAAGTCTGCATAGTAGGCAAATATCTTATCAGATTGACTCATCTCTCCCTTGTGGTCAGCAAAAGCTCCCAATTAGAATTTTTGTGGATTTGGCAAATAAGAATATGGAAGTTAAACTCTTACAAATTTTACTAATAGCAGCTAGTTTGAATTTATCTAACAAAGCCCATTTAATCAACACTGACTTGATTCACAAATACTGATTCTAATTAGGTATAGTTAGATACACTGATTAGAAATAATTTTTACCAAACTATTGATAATGAATTTAAATTTCTTAGTATTGATTAATCCAATATTTTACATCAGCAAATTATGACATCATCTATTTGGAACTGAAAGCTTTAAATGGGAACTAACTTCTCTTTTGCTTTTTTGTTGTTTTTTTTCCTTGAGGCTGGGCTTAAGTGACTTGCCCAGGGTCACACAGCTAGGAAGTGTTAAGTGTCTGAGACCAGATTTGAACTCGGCTCCTCCTGAATTCAGGGCAGGTGCTCTATCCACTGCACCACCTAGCGGGAAGTAACTTCTAATAAGGAAAAACAGGAGAGCTCCAGATTTATTCCTGTTTCTTATTTATCTTCAACAAAACATTCTCCTTAAAACATATTTTATAGCACAGCAGGGCCCAGCTTACAAAATAAGCATGATATAAAATGGAGCTGATTGAATAATTTTATACCACATGCAAAAGGAAGCTATAGAGGTACTAAGAAAAATATGATTTAGAATTATGGCTATTTGCATCCTTCAAGATGTATTCTTTGGGGCCTGACCTTTATATTCCAGCAAAAGCTAGCCAGAGAGGAGAGAAATACCCAAAAGAAAAACTTCTGTTAGCTAGACATGAAAATTTTGCCTACTAGAATATCTTGACTTACTGTTTACCTTCAGCCTCACCTCAGTCAAAAATTTGAAAGTCACTCATTCTGCACATAGATTACAATGAAAGAACAGTCAAACAATATGCATTTGTCATAGACTTCAAGTAGGTATCCCTCTGTATAAATCTATGAAGTAATGCCTCCAGGTTATTTCCTCCAAACTGAACTTGCAGGTATGTTCCCACTCTCTTCAACTGATAACTGCTACCTTAAGGTCAGGGTATTCTGTGGATTTTGTTGAAACAAAATCTCACTGCTGCTAACTTTCTGTTGACGAACTTCTCTGAACTCAGCTAGATCTGTCCTAAAATTGCCCCCATTTTGTTCCTAGCAAAGTTTGTGGCCACAACACAAGTAAGATTTGGATCAAGTCTTTAATGGATTCTGGGTGGTGCAGTGGATAGAGCACCAGCCTTGAATTCAGGAGGACCAGAGTTCAAATCTGGTCTCAGACACTTAACACTTCCTAGCTGTGTGACCCTGGGCCACACTTAACCCCAGCCTCAGGGGAAGAAAAAAAAAAAAAAGACTTTAATGGATTGTCAAAGTATATGCTAAAAGTTATACAGCATATTTATGGCAAATTCTGCCATCTGGAAATTTATATATCCTTATAATCAATAAAGGAAAACTTAAGACTTGTGATTTTAGCAATATAAGGAATTTCTGGTGTTTAAAGTCCCCTCCTCTTATCATTTACCCAGCCCCATCCCCCACTTACCACCACACCACACTCTTCCTCACCTCTAATCTTAAGACACATTTGTCTGCCTCTTAGAATCTTAGCCATCTATCTGGGGTACTAAGAGACCTGCCTTTGCTCATATAAATAGTATGTATCAGAGAAAGACTTGAAAAAAGTTCACAATATACTATGCCACACTAATGATTTTATGGCCTTTTCCTAAACACGCATATAAAGGTGTACATATATAGATATGTGATTTTTAAATTATATACAACTTATTCAAAAAAGAAGTTAGTATTAAACTATTTCTATTATACTTATTTGTTTTCTAGTTTTAGTTCATGTAAATATAGAAGCTTTTATATAAGTGTGATTGTTATGTGCTTATTTGATATTCCTATTTTTTTACCTAAATTTGTAAGTTGTATATCATTTCACATATTTGTTAGTTGTCATTTTTCATAGTTATGGGTTTTTTACAATGTAAATATTCCAAAATTTTAAAGTCATTTTTCTGTTGTGTGTATGTATGTATGTGTAAGGAGGGCATTTGGGTTGTTTCTGATTTTTATTATGTCTACTTAGTTCTTGATAGAGAAATGTCTGTGTAGCTGATGACTGTGATGCCCATTTTTATTGCCAGTTCCTTATGTAAAGTACGAATGCATTTCCCTATGCTCATAGAACCATAGCTTTAGAATTATAGGGGTCCCTAGAAATCATCAAGTTCAATCCCCTCATTTTACAAATGAGATAGCAATGGTTTCAAGAGGTTAAATGTTTTCTATAGTCATACAACTGGTAAATATCTGAGATAGGATTTAAATCCAAGTCTTTCTAAATCCAAGTGTAGTATTCTATTTGCTATGTCTCAAAAACAGAGTTACGGAAAGCCCCAGAGAGTCAAAGGTTGAACCTCCACTTTGCATTATCTACTGCCTATAATATGGCCAATAAATTTTTTTAATGTCATGATGCACACCTTAAAGTATTAGAAGATATTTGTTTTTATTATCTTCATAGAAAGCACTGTCTTATAAAACAAACCATAAAAATTTATGCAATTCTAAAAGTAAAAATCTAGATAGCATGTATATTCAAACTAGACAATGTTGTAAAGATTGTAAATATTCAAAACATTTCAAGATATCATCTTTCTATATGGTTTCCTTGTTTATTGCCATAGTGTTTGTTTGTTTGTTTATTATTATAGCTTTTTATTGACAGAACATATGCATGGGCAATTTTTCAACATTGACCCTTGCAAACACTTCGGATTCAATTTTTCCCTTTCTTCCCCCCACTACCTCCCCTAGATGGCAGGCAGTCTCATACATGTTAGACATGTTAAAGTATATCTTAAATACAATATGTGTATACATATTTATATAGTTCTCTTGTTGCACAAGAAAAATCAGATTTAGAAAGGTAAAAATAACATGGGAAGAAAAACAAAAATACAAACAAACAACAGAGTGTAAATGCTATGTTGTGGTCCACATTCATTTCCCAGTGTTCTTTCATTAAGTGTAGCTGGTTCTGTTCATTACTGATCAATTGGAATTGAATTGGATCCTGTCATTGCTGAAGATACCCACTTCCATCAAAATTGATCCTCATATAGTATCGTTGTTGAAGTGTATGATCTCCTGGTTCTGCTCATTTCACTTAGCATCAGTTCATGTAAGTCTCTCCAAGCCTCTCTGTATTTATCTTGCTGGTCATTTCTTACAGAACAATAATATTCCATAACATTCATATACCACAATTTACTCAGCCATTCTCCAAGTGATGGAAATCCATTCAATTTCCAGTTTCTAGCCACTTCGAAAAGGGCTGCACAAATATTTTTGTACATACATATCCCTTTCCCTTCTTTAATATTTCTTTGGGATATAAGCCCAGTAGTAATACTTCTGGATCAAAGGGTATAGAGATTTGATAAGTTTTTTGAGCATAGTTCCAAATTGCTCAGTTCCACCAACAATGCATCAGTGTCCCAGTTTTCCCACATCCCCTCCAACATTCATCATTTTCTTTTCCTGTCATCTTAGCCAATCTGACAGGGGTGTAGTAGTATCTCAGAGTTGTCTTAATTTGCATTTCTCTGATCAATAATGATTTGGAACACCTTTTCATATGAGGAGAAATAGTTTCAATTTCATCATCTGAAAATTGTCTCTTCATATCCTTTGGCCATTTATCAATTGGAGAATGGCTTAATTTCTTATAAATTAGAGTCAATTCTCTATATATTTTGGAAATGAGATTGCCACAATGTTTTGCAATTATTTTTCTCTTTAGTAAGAAATGCTTGTGGTAAGAAGTGCTGAGTGGTTATTTAAAAAAAGAATGGTGTTGAAATCTACAAATATAGATAATATAAATAAGAAAAAATTGACAATAGAATTAGTCTAGATGTTTTCAAAGCATGTTTCAGCATGCACAAATATAATTAAACCTGTGATGCAATAAATTAATTTCTTGAGGGTTTACTTAAAAAGAACACAAAAGACGTATTTCCTTTATTCACAATATACTTTCTATGATGTGGGATAAGGATTTTGGGGGGTAAGGGTGTTTAGGATAGAAAGGAATATAATATTATTATGAAATTATTATTGAATAAAGATAGACCTCTAAAAAGTTATATCTGGAACAATATCAATTGCATAGTTTGTTTTGATAAAGCAAACAAGATATGTTCTTCAGCAACTTGGTTTTTTCTCAGAAGGGTTTCTTCCTTTTAGAGAATAATCAATAATGAAGTATTAAAAGTTGGATCTCTTATAGTAAAAACAACAACAACAACCATGTAAGTTCAGGAAGATTTTGTTTTTTAATTTTTTTTTTTTTTGGTATTCTTCTCCTGCCTTTTTACGTAAGAAGGGAAATCTTTTGGATTAAGAAAGGAGTAGGAGAAATACACAAATTTGAGACTTTGGACTCACTCTACCGGAGCAAACCTGATTGCATCACTTTCTTAAGATCTGTGTAAAGTTTGGGGTACCTCTTCTCTAATGCTATAAGCTTGAGTCTCCATTCCAGTATTTTCAAAATCATTAATTATGTGTAATTAACATCCCAGTTTCATTTAATTAACATTGATCAGCTTTTATAAAGGGAGTTTTACAGCAAATACCTCAACAGGACCAAAAATACAAACATTTCCTCTTAAAATCGAGGGGCACATCCTCCCCTATATCACCTCAGTCCTTGGAAAAAATAGCCTGAAACTTAAAGCCATTTTATAGAGCATTGGTTCCAACAAATTTAATTCCAAATGTAGCATAGTGGATGGATGGTTGAGTTCATATCTACTATTGCTCAACTGAGGTGGGCAGGTTACTTCTTCTAGCTTCTGGAAAATCCTGGCATAGACTCCAGTGTCTGTCTTCTTGTGGTTTAACTTTTCTTTGGGAAGTTCACAATCTACATACTCCTTAATCTGGAAGCTACAATAGAAGCAGATGTTTTCTCAGTCTCATGCTAAGCTCCAGATAAGGGAGAAGAAGGTTCTTTCCCTAGTAGGAGGTCCACAGCACCTCTTTCTCTTTCTCAAATTCCAGCCAGGCAAGGATGAACAAGATAAAAAAGACTTAGTTTGGCTAATTGGTGCTTTTAAAAAGATGACACAGTTCCAAGTCCACAACCAATCAAAAATCTTCACAACCAAATCTTCACCATGCTGCAAAAGCTGCAGTATACCAATTTCAGCATATCAATACATACTGGAAAGAAGGAGCCAGAATGTGAAAATGGATATGCTAATTATCTTGATTTGCTTGGGCTCAATTATTCCCTAATTATCCAGGTAACAGAAGGGAGCTTTATAGAACTGATTTGACCAATATGTATACAGAATAATTTGACAAAACAACAATCTTTTGTGATGAACAAGAGTGAAATCTAGTAGAAAGTGCAGAAACCCTGCAGCTGGCTTAGCTCTAGTCAGCCTTGAGATAAGCTTATCTGCTAGCCTTGGATTCTTGGAGCCATCCTGACTCATCTGACATCCTGCTTTATCTTGTTTATACTCAAGTCTTGGACTGTGCCTCCATTCCTGGAATTCCTTTCTGGCACTCCTCCTCTCTTTATGCTTAGAGCTCTCTATCCATACCATGCCCCACTTCCTCCTTGGACCAGCCCATTTCCCACCTTCCTTTAATCTGAAAATAATATAAACCATACTCTTGTTTTCGAAGTTGAGTGTTTTCAGCATTAGCCTATTACTCTCAAGTTCCTGAGAAACTTTCTTGCCTAATAAGGATCATTTTTGATTTCACAAACATTGTTTCCTCTGCTTTCTTCCCCTTTGGGGAAAAGAGGAATTTCGAAACATTGGGTCCTCCAAACATCTTCCCTGTAGGGAGAAATGCAGATTCCTCTGGGTGTATGCCTCAGTTTAGAGGACCCTTTCATTACAAAACCATTACATGCTGCTCTGTAAGCAGGCTCCTCAGCCTCTTCCACGTGGGGATTGTATTAGCCAAGCATGCTCACCAATCCTCCCTCGCAGTTACTTTTTCCCTTTTAGACTCAATAATAATGAAATATTGAAAATCATATCTCTTTATGAAAGCAAAATTTTAGATATTATTTTTAAAAGTTAAGTTTCAGTGCTTTCTCCTTGAACTGTTGGTAGACCTTTCAATAAACAAGTGATAGTCATTTAGTCATGACTATCTAGTCATGGCTGAGGGGTTTATTTGCCTGAGAAGTTATGTTCCTTGATGATCTGGATAATAAATTCACAAACAAAGAAAAATGTGATCTCATAGTATCTTGTAAATTAGATTGTTTTATCACAATAATCCTAAGAATTTTTTAAAATTGTTTGCAACTCTTAAGTTTTAGGTGAATGTCAGTATAGCAGGCATTCAACATTCTTAGAACTTATAGGAATGAGTGTATTAAAGGGTTTTTCACAATATGAATTATGAATTAGGTGCATAATATTGATAAAGAGATAGCTAATTTAAGCGCATAAAAGATAGTGTCTCTGTAAGTAAGATACTTGAGACTGATCCCATGTAATTGAGCCATCTTTATTTGACTCCTGAGTATTCTGAGGCAACTTTTGGTGCTAGGCCCAAAAAGCTTAGCACAAAATATCATCTGGTTTTCTTTTATAAACTCAACACCCTGATGTGTGAAACATCTACATACTTAGCTGCCCCATTGAGAGCAATAGCATTCCCTAAACCTGTAAATCTATATAAATACATTTCTTGCTCTGAATTCAACAGCATTATTGTCAGATCTTCTGCAAATCCTTTAGCTCTTTGCCACTGTCAATCCCAATATTAAAAAGAATAAAGAAAAGGAGCCAGATTCTTGAGAGTGAAAAAATCCAGAGTTCAAAGGAATTCCTAAGGCTGGAGGGAGGAGAAAGGAACCACTGATAACATAGATCAAAGTCAGAGAAAGAAAGTCATAGAGAACAAGAGTCCTGGGAAAAAGAAGCATGTAGGACACTTTGTCATGGGATGACACATTTATAGTAGGAAGAGATCTAAGAGGTCACTACTTCAACCCATTCATTTTATATGTGATAAAAGTGAGTCCCAGAGAGGTGAAATTACTCACACAACTGACAAGCAGCAGTATCACTATTTGACCAAAAGGACACCCAAATGGGAGGAGCTACAGCTCAAGGGAAGTCCTAGGCTAAAACAAAACTGGTGACAGTGAGACTGGTAATTCTGAAAGCATTTATCTATGTGTCCACAGTATACCAATTTTTGATTTTTCTTAGTTTTTTTCTCCTACGTTGGTCAATGTTCTTGAATGTCCAACAATAAAAGAATTTTTGAACAATTTAAACATATATAGCATATTAATGTGAAAATGCAGTTGAACAGTTAAAAACAGTTAAAAATAAATTTATATACATATATATATATATGGAAATCTGCATAATCTTATGTGGAAAAATAGGACAAAAATAATAAGCACTTATGATGTTGTTCAGTCTTGTCTGACTCTTCATGATCCCATTTTGGGTTTTCTTGGCAAAGATATTAGAATAGTCTACCATTTTCTTCTCTAGTTTATTTGACATGGGAGGAAACTGAGGAAAACAGAATTAAGTACCTTGCCCAGGGTCATATAATCTAGTAAGTGTCTGAGATCAGATTTGAAATCAGGAAGATGAGTCTTCCTGCCTCCAGACCTGACACTCTATCCACTATGCCACCTAGGGGAAAGAACTTTGGTTCTCAAAGAAAGCAGCATTAGAGTTTTTAGAACTTCAATTTCTATTAGGCTAGAGCAAAATATACCTAAAGCAGAGTGATTATGCCACAATGGAGGAAGAGAAAGATAGCAACTATTGCATATTATTGTTGTTTGTCCTTCATTTTCTTTCTTTCTTTCTTTTTTTATTGGTGAGGTAATTGAGTTTATGTGACTTGCCCAAGGTCACACAGCTATTAAATGTTAAGTGTCTGAGGCTAGATTTGAATTCAGTCCTCCTGACTTCAGGGTGGGTACTCTATCCTCTGTGCCATTTAGCTACCCCTTGTCATTCATTTTTAAACTGAACCAAAGACATCATTAGGTGATGTCTTGACTCAGTTGTGAATTGGATTTGAGTGAAGCAGAATTGCACAAAGTGGTCAGCCTTACTCTTTCTTCCAGAATCATCAAAATCAAATAGCAAGACAAAAGTCAAAATGACCGGTGATGCAACATAATATTTTCACCTTTTTTGTTGTTTGTTTGTTTTTTTTCTTTTTGATCTGAGGTTTTTTTTGGGGGGGTGCAGCTTGACAATTGTGGAATTATGTATAGAAGAATTATACATGTTTAATATATATAGGGGAAATGGGTAGAGGAAAGTTGGGAGAAATACTTGGAACACAGGATTGTGCAAGATTGGATATTGAAAACTATCCTTGCATGTATTTTGAAAAAAAAGGCTACTTTTTAAAAAAAGAATCTTTTTCATAAAGCAAGAGCACTTCAATTCAATAGACATTTATTAAATAACTTCCAAAAAAGAAAAAGATAACGTGATGACATGGGATTCAATAAATTACCTTTGATGTCTGACCCAGCTCTAAGCACTCTCAGTACCTGCTTCAACTGCCTTCATGGCCATTGGAACAAATTGTTCTCATCCATTCATTGTTAGGAGAGCTTTTCACATGCTTGGGGTAGAAATCCCCTTAATGGACTTGAGGCTTGTCAGTTATCTTCAATCCAGTTTGGGTGATCTGCTGAGGCAGTTTTCCAAGCTTTTTTAGAGCCACAAGTGAATATTGTGAGCTTAGGATTTGTTACAAGGGAGCTGAACCAAAGAAACTTAAAAATTACTACCATCAGAGTAGCACTGGAGACTAAGCAAACTAAAAACTACGTGAAGACACCAAAAAATGAAATCAGCTAAACGATGACAGAAAACTTCTTGTTTTCAAACTGAGATGGCAAGACTGTCCAGAGAGGTGTCGGTAAATGCTTAACAACTAGAGAAAACATATGGTACAACAAACATACTTTTAGTTTAATCTGCATCTTTCACATTTTCTCCATCATTCTCCATTGCTTAAATTTAGAGTATTCAACAAGACAATAAATTACATACTTTTCCCCAAATGTAACATAACATGAAGGTGTCATTGTATGGCTTGAAAGAAGATAGTATAGACATCTTTAGCCTCTTCTTCTTCCACCCTTCTCCAAGGACGACTTTATTTCCTGCCATGAGAGGAAGAAGGAAGTTGGGGTCAGAAACTTAGCCACTCTCTTCTCAAAGACAGGGGTTAAGGGGCTATAATTATTTCTATCTGCTTCCTTAAAGATTAAAGAGGATGAAGTTTTCAGGTTCAAACTAAATTTCTGATTATTGTTTCCTAATAGGAAAGGAGGACCCAAGTTTTATGTCCAAGGTTTGATTTCCTTCCCTTCAAAATATTAGTTCCACAATGAAAACACATAGGAAGTAGTTTAAAAAGGGAGAGAAACAGAGACAGAGAGAGAAAAAGAAAGAACCCCACATTGATAGGAAAACAGAAATAAGATAAGGTATACATAGGAGAATATATATTGAACAATACAGAAAAGGGAGATTTCCCATTGAGAGTGAGGTAATTCAACTCTACCGAGAGAGAATCCTAGAATTCACCTAAGGAAAAGTTCACCACTGTCTCTAGTATAATAGACTGGAAATAGGACTGTAATTGAAGTTTTATATATTGATTTCTTCCCAGAGTCTTATTTTCCTGTCAGCAACCTAAAGTAGGGTTAGTATCATGTATAATATTCTTCCCATTATATAAAGGACTCTGACCTTTGAATGGAGAGGACCTTACAAATAAGTTTTGGGATTTGGGTTACTGTGGTTTGCTAATTTCCAAGGTATTAATTCTCACACTGAAAATTTACAACTGACATTCTCCAGTGGTTTTGATAAGGTTTAGAGTGGTCCAGATTCCTGGTGGTCTAGAGGTTAGTGACCATAAGAGAGTTATTAAGAATCCTCTTTAAATCAGCTGCAGGTTTTAGGAGTGAAATAATTTACTCATTCCCAAATATTAGTTGCAAAATGAAAGTTTATTGTTAGACAGAAATTAGTTTAACCAGAGACTGACTTCTATAGTGGCAGATTTATGGAAAATGGAATTTGCACTGAGAATGCAATTCTCAGTGGACAGAAGGTCCTGGCAGTAAAGGGGGCTACCAAGGTCCATCTGCAAAGACTTTAATTGATGGAAGCTTATTATATTGGATATATATTGGATATCTTAGTGGGGATTGGGAAGCCCGAGCAGATCAGAACAAGTGGGGGCTGGGAGGCCCAAGCAAGTCAGAATGGGGACTGGGACAAGCCTGGATCTCCTATTGGAATTCAAAGGGATGCTTTTTGACCAAAATTTGTAATTGAATTAAAGTCTCTGGCATCCTGGAAAGATAACTTGTCTGGGGAGGATATGCCTCAGCTAGGAGGGCCTGGGAGTTTGAAAGGAATCATAGATCAATAGGAAATAGTTTCTTAAAAGGACCACAACCTGCTTCAGTTTGATCCTGAGTACCTTTTTAGTTTATAAGGGAAAATGAAGTGTTCTTCAAAGTAGTAGTAGAAATATTTCAAAAAGCAAAAAGAATCTGAAGAGATAAGAAGGGAATTTTAATGATTGTCAGGTGATTGAAAAGTAGGAAAATGTTACAGAATAAAGAGGGGTGGGATATATATCAAGGGGAGCACTAGATCAACCCCTTTTACATAAAGAGGAAAGAAAAGGGGGCAGCTAGATGGCGTAATGGATAGAGCACCAGCCCTGAAGTCAGGAGGATCTGAGTTCAAATCTGATCTCAGACACTTGAATGCTTCCTAGCTGTGTGACTCTGAGTAAGTCACTTAACCTCAATTGTCTCAGAAAAAAAAAAAAAAAAAAAGAGGACCTTGAAAACTTTGTAGCTGTTTACAGTTGTGATGCCTTTTGTTTTATAAAATATTAGGTAAACTAATTACATATAGGCTCCTGATCACTATTAGTATAGTAATTAGTAATTAGTCTACCTAATACTACAGTTGTTCTTATATAACCACAAAAGTTCAAGAATGGAAAGGACCTATGAATATTTTAATTTAAACTTCATGGCTTGAGGAACTCTTGTAAGAGAAAATTTACTGCCTTTTGAAGCATTCCATTCCAAATGGCCATAACTTTAATTATTAAGTTTTGCCTTAAACCTAAATTTGATTCTTTGAAATTTCTACACATGAACAAGTTTAAACTCTCTTTAATGTGCTATGCCATCAGTAACTTTTTTTTTTAATAAAGTTGTTTTTATTTTCTAAACACATGGACAGCTAGTCTTCAACACTCTTGTGGGAGTCCAGCTCCAGTGAATATTGAGAGTGTGAATCTGAATTGAATATTTGAGGCCAGACAAAAAAGATATGCATTGCAATCTTTGTTTATTAATCTGAGAGCCAGGGTTTATATACTCTAAGCTAGTGTTAACACCAACTACCTCCAGGTGATGCCATTTATATTCAAAGGTTAATACAGTTCTACCTTAATTAGCAATGACAAGATATTTATTGTAACAGGGTGGTAAATAACAATGATTATCAATACCAATGTATTTATCAAAACAGAGTTGTAAATAACATAGTTGTGATGCTTATCAATACCAAGGCATTTGTCAGAATTGTAAATAGCAGAAATTATCATACCAATGTATTCATTGAAACAGTCATAAATAGCATAGTTATGATGCCTTGTTCCTGTCACATGATGATGTCTTAGTTTATGAGACTAGCCTAAGTCGCATGATCCCTATACCCAGAGGGGAAAGGGCCTCAGATTTCAGGAAATCACATGAATCCCTATTCCCAGTCTTGAATTCTGGGTTCCAGGGAGTCACATGGTCTCTAAAAGTCAGACCCACAGGAAGTGATGTGACCTACAGGAAGCAGACAACGCTGGTCAAGGATGGTTACATCCTTTTATTCTATCCAATGAAAAGGATTGGGTCTTTTGCTTTTTAAATCTTGGACAAGCCAGAAGCTAGTCAGGTTCTAGGAGCACATGGCAGAAGTTGGGATGACTCCCATGTGTGTGTCTGGGCCTTTCCCTGAAGTGACTAAATAAATGCTTTCTCTTTGTACCTGAAGATGTCTCTGATTAGTTAATTTGGGAAAGGGGGTCTAGCACCCATCCCACACACCATAAATTAGATTTTTTTTTTAAAGCTTTTCCTTTTCTCTCTCTTTTTTTAATTGAAGCATTTTATCTTCAAAACATATGCAAGGATAATTTTTCAACATTGATCCTTGAAAAATCTTGTGTTCCAATTTCTTTCCCTTCCCTTTACTCCCTCTCCTAGAAGGCAAGTAATCCAATATATGTTAAGTATGGTAAAAAATATATGTAAATCCAAGATAGGCATACATATTTGTGCAATTATCTTGTTGGACAAGAAGAATCAGCCTGAAAAGGGAAATAAATTAGAAAGAAAATAAAATTCAAGCAAACAACAAAAGTGAAAATGCTATATTGTGATCTACAGTCAGTTCCCACAGTCTCTCTCTGGATGTAGATGGTTCTCATCATCACAAGATTATGGGAACTGGCCTGATACGTCTCATTGTTGAGAAGAGCCACATCCATCAGAATTGATCGTTGTTGCCATGGACAACAATCTCCTTGTTCTGCTCATTTCACTTAATATAAGTTCATATAAGTCTCTCCAGGCTTCTCTGAAGTCATCCTGTGTTAGGATTCTTACAAGGTGCTAAGACATTGGAATGGATATAATTATCTAATTTAGCATGGTTCAGTATGATTGATCTGAACCTACAAGGAGATGTTATGGGCCAGAACTTGAGACAAGGTAATGTACTTAGTTCACACCTTTAAAGGAGTTCATACCTTTAAAGGAGTTCACTCATTGGTTCACACATTAGACTTCACACCTTTAGAGAGATATAAAAGGAGGAAAGGAAAAGCCTGCTCAGGGACTTTGGGAGATTCACAACTAGGATTGACTTCCGGGAGATTCACAAGCCCACTCTCTGGGAGGAGGAGTCAAGAGTCATTCCCACTTCTACCTTTGTGCTGGCTGGAGACATTCGGACAAGAGCTCTCAGAAACCAAGGAGAGAGGAAGGCCTCCAGAAAACTAGCCGAGCCCCAAGTAAAGGAGATAAGATTTTGGAAGAGATAACAAAGGATTTGGACTTTTACTCCTGGCTGCATTTGAGGTGATTATTGAAACTGAACTGAAGTCAAGGCTGCCTCCAGAAGCTCCTCAAGAAATCTGCTCCCAGAGAATGATTACAACTTAGAGAACATTGCAATCCTGCTGATTGTTTCTTATAGAACAATAATATTCCATAACATTCATATACCATAACTTATTCAGCCATCAGTTGATGGGCATCTACTCAGTTTCCAGTTTTTTGCCACTACAAAAAGGGCTGCCACAATCATTTTTGCACATGTGAGTCCCTTTTCCTCCTTTAAGATCTTTTTGGGATATAAGCCTAATAGAAACACTGCTGGATCAAAGCGAATGCACAGTTTGATAACTTTTGAGTACAGTTTTAAATTGTTCTCCAGAATGGTTGGCTCCATTCACAATTCAACCAACAATGTATTAGTGTCCCAGTTTTCCCACATCCCTTCCAACATTTATCATTATTTGTTCCTGTCATCTTAGTCATTCTGTGAGGTTTGAAATAGTACCTCAGAGTAAGACATTTGTTTCTCAATATCTCTGAGATAAATGGATTTCTTTGATAATTATTATGTGTGTTTGTTGTGGAATTGGTATTTGGTGAGGAGGGATATAAAATTTGGAGTCCAACTTCCTCCCAATAATGAAACAGTGATGAGAAATCAGATAGAACCTGAATATCATATCTCTAGACTAACAATTTAAGAAAGCCGATAGATATTATTCTAACCTATTGTCTCTTCTCTCTGATTGGTAGGACATTTATATCTTGCACTTTTCACTTCTTCTCATTCTATAATTTTGCCTATTGAACAGTGAATAGATCAGAGATGGTAAGGGGAGTAATTAGCATTATGCCAATAGGTGCAGAAGACAAGGCAGAATGAAATATTCCAATGGCTTATTTGGAGCCAGTATAAATCCTGTAATAGTCCCTCTGGCTATAATGAAAAGCCAGAATTTGGAAAATAAATTCTTTAGTTTGTATAGTCTCATATGAGTATAAAATGGCAGAGGAAGTTCCTAGGGAGCCATCAAGAGCTTATTTACAATTCTCAATGGGAGTGTCCTGTTGCGGCCCAGAGGGCCTGGGCAAGAAGTTTGTACTGACACAGGAAGAGGATTTATAGGAACTTCCCTGTAGTTAATGGGGGTACTCAATTTTTCCCTATACTGTATATAGGTTTAGTGACTTTTTTTGGTTCATCAATACTTTGTATTCTTCTAACATCTGAGTGGGGTAGACCTGCTAGGGGTTCCTCAGCCTGTTTCCCCGTTTTTTATTAGTTCCGCATTGCTTGGCATAATGTCCACTTTTGCCACATTTAAAACATGTGATTAAAGGACCCTTTGGTTTGCAGTCTCACTTGATATGTCCGGGCTGACCACACCCATAGCATTTTTTCTCTTTCCTCTTATTAGTGTGAATGGTCCCAGCAAGCTTTTTTACACCTATTCATCATATCTTCTATTCCTGCATTCATGGGTAAGCCAATCAAAGCCTTTTTACAATCAGGATTAGCGTTTTCTGGTAACATCATTTTTAGCATGTTAGCATATAGAAGGTTTAGAACCTTCTACAGGTCCCATGCATCGGGCCACACAGCCTCCTATCCTGCGGGCAACAAAATCAGGAAAAGGTTCTTTTGAGTTCTGTTTAACTTGAGCCATACTTCTTCTATTGCCCTGTTCTCCTACTAATTTAGCCCATACCCTTCTGGCACAATCAGCCACTAATGTATATTCGGCAGGCAGGTACTGCAGTTGTGCAGCTGTAGTTTCATATTGACCAGTCCTGATAGTGCAGCAAAAACTTGCTGTACTCTGTTCCCATGTCTCATTGCTTCCTGTTTAGCCTGTTGTGCAAACTCAGCTCGCCACACCATTACTTGATCTGGGAGAGATAAGCATAATCGAGTACTTTCCAATCATTAGGGCAAAGAATAAACATCAGGGACAATTGGTCTATCTTTATTAAAACAAAGGGCCATACTGAGCTACTGCCATTTTCAGATCCTTGATGTGTTTCCAAGGAATGGATGTAAGTTCCCTGCATACTCCACCTGGGGCTTGTGGGTCTTATGTTTCTATAACCGGACAAATTCCCCATCCTTCCACATCCTCCCCTCTCTCACAAGCTTGTTCTACCACTTTTTTTAATCCAGATTTTTCCCTTTCAGTAGGAACTTCTATTTTTGCAGCTGTGGTTAAAGTGGGATAGCTGGGGGTGACCTTTTCTCCTCCTCCATCTGCTACGGATTCTAATTTTTTTTCAGGAAGAAAGGTTTCTATTTTTAAGTGAAGGTATTGTTGTAAATAAGAGTGTGTGCTGGCTGGAGGAGGGAAGGGGGGAAGATGGACATAGTTCCTAATTTTCTTCCAAAGCTGTTTCACTGAGATTTATTTTACTTTCAGTTTGGCTCTCTGTGGCAAAGCTGCATTATGGGCGTCTAACCACTTCAAATGCAATTCTGACCAGGCTAAATATTATAAAATCCTGATCTTCCAACAACCAGAAGTATCTTTTTCATAGCTAGTCATTTATTCTACCACTTTCCATTTTGCCTTATCCAATCCTGAGTCAGAGAGCCATGGGGATACAGTCTGAATTTTAACAATAAATGCTCTTAGATCTTTTAAGGGCAAAGTGATTCCTTGTTTCTTAATAGCTTTATATAATTGCCTACCCCATATCTCATTTTCCTCTGGCTTGATCACAGGTATTGAGTTCCCCATCTTCTCGCCTGGCAACGTCAGCAAGGAATTCTCTTTGCCTTCTTGCACTTCCTGCAGGGTTCTGGTCACCTTCCTGCCCTGTGTGTCCTGACACACAACTGTGTGTCCTGACACACCTGTGTGTCCCAACCTGTGTGTCCCAGTTCGGGCGCTACTTGCCAGGTACTACACCTGTGGGCAGCCAGGCCTTACCTCTTTCTCTTGAACTAAAGTGCGCATCTGGACGTGAGCCAGGCATGTTCACCAAAGAGAGTCACAAGCCAGAAGAGATGAAATCAATATGCTCTTTATTAGAGGCACTTTCCTCTGCCTTCCTTTATAATCTTTGGTCCCTCCTTATATCCCCCTTTCCCCACCAACCTCAAGGAAGTAAGCTTATGCTGACAGGAAATGTCAGAGACCCCGACAAGGAACCTTATGCTGACGTGGCTGAGTCAGGAAAGTCTCAGAGCTCACATCCTGATGACAGAGCACTTCTCAGGACAAGTATGGGTTTGAGTCAGTGTGACTTGCTCTTTGGCCTGAGCTATAGTCAGCAACTTTTGCAAGCTCCAGGTCTCATTTGTGTCAGTAATACTTCCTTATCTCCAAGCTAGCACAGATTTCCTGCCTGAGCCCTAGGTCAACACAATCTTCTCTGGGCCCTCTGGGCCCCAACAGTGTCCTATCCATTATATTATCTCAGAGCTTCAAGAAAAGGGAAAGGATTTGAAAGCAGTCATGTCTTATGTGGATCTCTAAAATGATCCCAAGAAAGAAACAATAAAGTAATAGGATTGAGAATTTATGGCTATTTAATAATATGAAGTAGCTAAAACTGTCTCTACATAACTATGATGATTAGAATTTATATGGAAGAAAGGAGATTCCTTTAACCCAGATGTATCAAACAGGAGGTCTAGACACATCTAGTTCACAACATTCTTGAATGTTGCAATCTGGCTTGAACCAGATTAAAATATTTAACAAAATAAATTAAGATAATAAAACATAGATAATGTTAATATATGATTTCTAAATGGATATGTGCCTACTCTTCCTTTCTGAGTTTGATACCACTGCCTTACACTACTTGGTGGCAATTCTGAATCACTAGTAAAGGTGAAGAATAGTTATTACCCAACCCCTAGGAAATGAAGGAATAGAGCACCTCAGAGGGTTCTAAAGGGACAGATATTTAATATCATCTCTATGATTGGGGAGACCCCAAGAAGGGAGAGGTTTTGGTAAGATTTAGGATTAGGGAATACTGAGTGGGTTATGGTGAAGGAAGAGCTTCACTATCAATTTAAGATTGTATAGAAGAAATTTATGAACTTTTAGCCACTTTACTACAGATGATCCTGTTGCAAGAAGAATTTTTGGTTGTATCAGAAGCATCCCTGCTGTGGCTCTGAAATTCCTAGAGTTGCCCCTCCTGATTTTCATCATCTCAGATAAGGAGAACAAATGGAAGCTATAGCTTTGATATTCCTGATATTGCTGTGGTGTATCATCACCTTTTGGTAAAGAACTGCAAAGATTTGTCATCACCCAGTACATGGACAAGATTGTAAGACTTAGTCCTTCCAAAGGGAATGGTGTGTATATAAAGTAAGATCAAATATGTTAATTTAGGATAAGCAACTCTATTTTGTTTTAAGCCTCCATTGTGTGATTTAATTGTTATATAAAGTTGTTGTTTATTTATTTATTTATTTTTTTGTCTTTGTTATAAAATAAGCACTTGAGTGTGTGGATGTCTCAGATTTGGTAAACAAATGATATGTATGTCCCAGATTTGGTAGAAAACTTAATGATGTGTTTGTCTTGAGCCTGATGACAACCACTGACTGATGTCCTTAGCTTGAAATGATTATTTCCTTTTTTTTTTTTTTCATAAACTTTATTATTCTATAACCAATTAGAGCTTAGATGTAATTTATAAATCCCATAGATAGAATTGTAAAAAACCATCAGTCTCCCCACCCCCTACCCCAGCCTGCTCCTGACTTGTGATTAGGATAGACTTACATGTTCTTTTCACTCGGAAATTCAAGCATTCTGTGCTCACTTGACAATAGTGTTGATTGATGGAGACTTATTAGAATTGTAACTTGGAGGGAGACACATGGCCTCTGACTGGTCAGAGAGAGAACACTGAGATATGTTTACCAAGTTGGTGGTTTGTTTCTAGAGGGTTTGATGTTTGTATTATTAACTTTTCAACGTTTGATTGAATGCATTGATATGAATGTGAATTTTTATTTATTTATTTATTTTTGCTGAGGCAATTGGGGCTAAGTGACTTGTCCAGGGTCACACAGCTAAGAAGTGTTAAGTGTCTGAGACCAAATTTGAACTCAGGTCCTCCTGACTTCAGGGACTCTATCGACTATGCCACCTAGCTCCCTCTATGATCTTTCCCTCAACCCTAATAAGCACATAAAATGGTAAATCAGATTTGTGAGTTCACTATATATTTGGTGATAAAGCTGAATTATGCTTGTAATATCCTCTGGAAAGGGAGTTTACAGCTATAATGAAATATCTTGAACCCTGGGCTTTTATTTCAGGAATATATCCTGGGAGGATCCTTTTAAATTTTCCATTTAGGAAGTGAGACATTTCATCATTTCCTACTTGTCTGCTGTCTTGAACTTCATCATTGCTTTCCACAAAATCACATCAGTTTTGAGACTGACAATTTCTTGGTATCCCCACTTTAGGGGCCTAAGGCAACTATCTCATAATCTTCGGTCAGCTGCAGGATTTCATAACTCCCCCAGGGTTACTATCCCTAGTTTTTGGGTTTTTTTTGCATTCCCAATGCTTAGTATAGTGTCTGGCCCACTGTAACAACTTCATAAATGTTTATTAATTGACTGTTTCTATTCCGAATTCTGGCCAGTAAGGATTTCAAAAAGACAATTGAGCAAGAAGGAAATCTTGCCCCCATTAGCAAAAATTTATGGTAATGGGAAGTAAAAAGAAATCAAAATTTGTGACTAAATGTTATTTCCATATTATGATAGGGTATAGTTTGAATGTTTTTCTATATGCTGAAATATACTTGTGGATTTTACAGGTCTCCTTAAAATTGTTAAAAAACAAACAAAACAAAACAACAACAACAACAAAAAAACTTTGTGAAACTTCCATGCAAAAAGACCCAGGACCCTCTACCACTCTCTTTCCATGAAAGTGATTTTATTGCTTTATTATTAGGGGAACTAAAGGATGCTCAATCTTAAATAGAACCAAAGTCATTTTATAAGTTTTGTCTCTAGTGATAGCAAAAATTTAGAGGAGAAAAAAAAAAACAAAACAGTTTTGTAGTAAAAACTTCTGGACCATTATCTGGTATTTAAGGACCATTCAGTGTTAACTTTTTTCAAGTTGGAAAGGAAGATGAATTTATTAATTTATTTGGGAAATGGCAATATTTCATTTTAGAAGAGCAGTGTTGGTTGCAAAGAAATTCAGAACTGAAAAGTTTATAAAGAAGTTTGAATTATTAGGAAGACCTAAAACATCTGCTTCCTTAGAGCCTCTATAAATTTTATATAACATTTATTTTTTTTAATATATATATAATATATAATTATTTGTATAATATTTTATATAATATAATATAGTATATAATTATATTATTTTATATAATATTAAGTTCAAACGAAGGCATGAAGAAACAGTAGCTGACTAGCACAAAGATAGTTTTCTTTTTCTTTTTTTTTTTTTTTCTGAGGCTGGAGTTAAGTGACTTGCCCAGGGTCACACAGCTAGGAAGTGTTTAGTGTCTGAGCCAGATTTGAACTTGGGTCTTCCTGAATTCAGGGCTGGTGCTCTATTCACTGTGCCACCTAGCTGCCCCGACAAAGGTAGTTTTCAAATAAAGTTCATAATTTGACTTGAGATATATAATATGAGAAAACTCCTATATTGCATGGAACAATCTCTTGATCCCTGGAAGGTTTCTGGGGTCAGCATAACCTGGACATCCTGGATTAAGCATTAAACAAATCTGGTCTCTTAGTAACAGGTCTGGTCTCTCAGCCACATGGAGTTAAGTTTTTTAAAAAAAATGCAGCAAAGTTTTCCCACAATAATTTATCCACAAAGCTGCCAAAAACAACTGCTGGCATCCCCCCCCCTTTTTTTTTTAATAGTATTTTATTTTTCCAAATATATGTAGATAGTTGGAAGCTTTTTATTTGACACAATAAAAAACTAACTAAATATCTGACACAAAATGAATTATAAATACTTTTTTTTTTTAATTAAAGCTTTTTATTTTTCAAAACATCGGTGGACAATTCTTCAACATTAGCCCTTGCAAAATCTTTGTCCAATTTTCCCTCTTTTCCCCCAAGCCCTCCACTAGATGGCAAGTGGTCCAATATTAAATACTTCTTAATACAGATCCAAAGGAAGAAACAATGAAATTGTTGCAGTCTTCAACAATTTGAAATAAGAAAATATTATTACTCAATTAAACTAATAGTTAGAATTCTCTGGTTTGCCCAGTGAATAAATGAGTGTAGAATGGCCTAAAAGAAACCTAATGCCAAGACTGAACCTATTAAGGAAGCCCTTCCTAATATTTCATAAATAACTGACAAACTTTAAAGATATATTTGACTAGGGCAGCTAGATGGCACAATGGATAGAGCACTCAGGAGGACCTGAGTTCAGATCTTATCTCAGACACTTAACACTTCCTAGATATGTCATCCTGGGCAAGTCACTTAACCCCAATTGCCTCAGCAAAAAGATATACTTGACCTGGATTTTTTTAGTTATTATTCTAAGTAATAGAAAATCAGGAGCAATTTGCTTTTATGTGGTATGTAGTAAAGTATATACCTTCTGTACATTGCCATGAGAATATGTTCATAACCCAGTTTTATGCTATAATTTATGCAGATAAAATCTAGATAAAATTGGCATGAAATACTTGCCATATCCACCATTACTGAGATACTTAAGGGCCCTGATAAAAAATAAACTATAGATAGAATTGTTGAAAGACTAATTAAAAATGGAAACTTATTTACAAATGATCAGAATGGGCAATCATCAGTTAAGTTTCTAGGTATCATTCAACCTTGGAGGGAACATCAATTCCCCAACCAGTACTAGAAAAGATCTTAGTTCTGGAAACCCCAAGGAATAAAAAGAAAGCACAAAAACCATTTGGAGTATCCAATGAGAATTAGTAGGTTAATTTAGGGTGAGCAATACATTTTGTTTTAAACTTCTATTTTGTGTCTAAGTAGTTATTTAAGTTTTCTGTTACAAGATAAGCACTTGAATGGGATAGTTTGGCAATGAAGTGTGCCCCTCAAATGTGGTGAACAAATGGTGTGTGTGCACATATGTATTTGTGTCCCTATACTGGGTAAACAATTGTTAATGATATATATGTGTCCCAAATAATGTAACTAACAAAATACTTAATATTAATTTTGGTCGAGCCTATCACTAATCAGAATTTAAAAACTTAGAATCATAAAAACCTACCAGAGAGCCTATCAGTTTTGCTTCTAGGTAGTGCCTAAGAAAGATTCTTGTATCTTTATGTTTACTCAAGAGCATTTCTAATTGATGGAGACTTGCTAGAGTGCCACCTTTGGGGGAGACACAGAGCCTCTGATTAAACAGAGAAAGGACTTGTGAGCAGTGAGTAGCAAATAGCATATGAGATATGCTACTAGGACTTTATGAATTAGGTTTGTTAGACACATGCTTGACACTGAAATTCAGGTATCAAGGAAAATTTATTAAAGAAGAATATTAAGAAATCATCCTAATGTTTCTGGCCAGAAGCAAGCTCAGGAAAAGTAAGCACTGAATACAAAAGCAAGAAAAGCTTTATATTGTTGGCTTAGCACAGTCCCCTCCTTTCAGAGAATGGATTGGTTTGTTACTTTCTGGGTTACAATCTTCCAGATATACCCACTGTAATTTCCTCCTAAATATGTATAAGCATGTCCCCACTCCATTATCATATGTCTCATGTTCCAAAATGGTGAAAAACTCTTAGAGGTGTGTTGATTAATATTTAATTACCTGTTAAGCTGGTACTTTAGCAATTCAGTTGAATATGGCCATTAACCTTAACCAGTTTGAGCTGGATTGGCTATTATCTTGAATTTGTGGTTTTCTCAAAACCACAAGACTATTTCTGATTGGCTAAATCCACTTGTGCTTTCCTAACTCCCCAATTCCTTGTTTGCCCAAAGTTTCTGAGAAACTGAAACTTAATTGTTCTGTGGAAATTTAACTTTGGTTAATCTCTAACAAGTTTTTTCCTAGAGGAGTTTCTATTGGTAACTAATCAGTAAAATCCGAATGCATAGATTGATTACTGTAAGTCTTATTAAAGCCCTAATAAACACATATAAATGTTAAATCAATTTTACACACGTGTATGTGTTATAGGTAGAAAGGCCTATGGTGTCTTGATTCTATAAGATGCTTAGGACATTGCCACTGGTTTCTGGACACAGCTTTTTTTCCCCTACTATCCACTATATGGGAAGGCTTTTGTTTAGGAAAAAAAAAAAAAAAAAAAAAAAGGCAAAGTTTCTCCCTAATGTAATTGGCCTTGGCTTCCCTTAAGCAGCTTCCTTGTCATAAAATGCACCAGTAAGATGGAATCTAGACTTCTCAGACTTGGTGAGTAACTAAAACCACACAAGTCATCATAGTTAATTATATGCTAATCAAATGTATTTCTCTGAGACATTGAGGGAGGCTAAATCTACT
The DNA here is from genome assembly GCF_048593235.1 of Sminthopsis crassicaudata. NCBI lineage: Eukaryota > Metazoa > Chordata > Mammalia > Dasyuromorphia > Dasyuridae > Sminthopsis > Sminthopsis crassicaudata. Next base: position 239,035,990 of record NC_133621.1, on the reverse strand, counting down.
GAAATTTTACTGTAGGGAAAAAGTAAACTTTGTTTTGTTAAGTTATGATTGACTAATGAGTGTCTCAGAATCTTTCCTAAACTAAGATAGTGCTGACAATATGCCTGCTCCTCTCACAAATGATGAACCAGCACAGGACATTGAGAAGGAAGTAGGAAGAACCTTGTAATATAGGAGGTACCTGCCAGTGGCTGTTAGAGGTCTAACTCAGATCTGTAGAATGGATCTCTTCACATGAGAGGAGGAAAATGATGACAATGATACAAGGAGACTGAGAGGCAGTTGCTATTCTCTCACCTCTCTCCTTTTCCCTCTTGCCTCCAATTTATTTCATTCCCAATCCACAAGCAATATCTTAGAAGGCTGCTTTGCTTCAAGTGTTATGATTCACAGCTGTGGAGAATCTCAGAGAATTGATCTGCCCCTTCACACAGGCATGGTCTTTAACTGGAAAGAACTAATAAAGAGTAGTAAAAAACAAACAAACAAACAAACAAAAACAACAACCAAAAAAACCCAAAACAAAACAAAACAAAAACTACAGAAGACAGTGTATAGGAGGAGGGTATGTTCAACAGTGTCAAATAAAACAGATCAATCAAGATGAATGAGGACTGAGAAAAGACTATCAAGAGAAGGGAGAATCGAGATGACACAGTGAGAGGAAGCATTTTTTACTTTAGTTCCCCAGCACATCTCCTCTGCAAAAATTTAGAAAATATGCCAGACCAATTCTGAATAGAAAAAACAAGAAAAAGGCAAAGTGAGTCACCTTTCTAGCCTTAGGCAGCTAGGAAGATAGACAGGAAACACTGGGTGAAAACTTTTCAGGACTAAAGTATAGCAGGGATGCTGGGATGAGGAGCCTAGTTAAGATGGTGAGAACTGAAACTAAGTATCAATACAGGAAATCAACGGGGCAAAAAGAGATCACTTATGAAGTAACACTAGGCACAGAAACAAATGCCATCTGGTAGCTCTGTTGCCCATTACCAAAATCTAGGTCACAGATCTGGGGGAAAGAGGAATAGCTGCAATTGAGCATAGAGCCCTATTTGGATACTGAGCACAAAGCAAACTCTAGTTACTTAGCTGTATGGCTTTGAGATCAGGAACAGAGGAGTGAATCATTTGTAAGATTTGGCCAAATACATAAGGGGACAATAGAATAACCAGGGCTGGAACCATGACCAAAAGAGAGTCAGTGACTCAATCACTTTGAATCTGCAAACTCCCAGAAAGCTAATAGAGACTGACTCCAGAGCAATCCATTGAAGTCAGCTACACACAGTTCAACAGACTCAACCTGCAGAGCTTAGACCAAGAAGATAGTGAATAGAACCCTGAAACACTGAAAACTTGCATTCTCATAGACTTGTTGTGAAAGCAACAGAAGGACATAAAAAGACAGTAGCTCGGGTCAGACATTCCCTTCTATCCAAAGTGAATAGAGCCCATATAAAGTCCAAAGTCAAGAAGTAGGATGGAAGAATGAAAAACAAAAAAGAAGCCAACCAAATAAAAAGTTATCATGGTAATGAGAAACTCAAAATTCAAACACAGAAGAATACAATGACTTGAAAACATCTATAATCAAAGTCTCAAGGAAAAATGCAGGTAGTTCCATATACGCCAAAATATTTATAGCAGTGACATATGTAACATATATCCCTAGCCAAAAATTGAAAATGAAGTAGGTAGCAATGAATTGGGTAATGATTAAACAAATTGTAGTGTATGATAATAAAGGCGTATGTGATGAATAAAGAGATACATAGAAAAATGTACATGAACTGATACAGAGTAAACAGAATTAAGAAAACAATTACACATTAATTATAAGAATGTAAATAGAAGGAAAAATGGCATAAATTAAATGTAACAAAATTATAAAAATCAAGTAGGACTTGAATGAAAGGATATGAGAAAAAACCACCAACCTATCCCTTTACTGAGGTGGGATTTCCAAAGATGTTAAAGATTACATATATACTTGGAATTTTTCAACATGTCAATTCTGTTGACTTTTTTTCCCTATCTAAAAAATATTATTTATTACTTGCGATGACTCTCAGAGAAAGGGAATCCACATGAGATGCTATGGTGATGTAAGAAACAGAAAACATCAGTAAAAACTTATTTTAAAAAGGAAAATGCAAATTGGAAACAAGCACAGGAAGAATTCCTAGTAGCTCATGCATAGGCTGAACTAATATAATAAAAATGAGAATTCTACATATCAATCAAGCTTCCAGGAAACTACTTTATATAGCTAGAAAAAATAACAAAATTCATCTGGAAGAACAAAAGAATCTCAAGGGAATTAATGGAAAAAAAATGTGAAAGCATGTTTAATCTACAGAGGATTACTTGCTGCCTTGAGGAGGGAAGAGAGGGAAAGAGTGGGACAAAAATTTGGAACACAAGGCTTTACAAGAGTGAATGTTGAAAACTATCTTCATATGTTTTGGGAAAAATAAAATGTTATTTTAAAAATGCAAAAGAAGATGGACTAGCCATACCAGACTTAAAACTATATCACAAAGTGGCAATCATCAAAACCAGTTGGTACTGGCTAGGAAATAGAGCAATGGATCAGTGTAATAGATAAAATACACAAGACACAATAGTCAATGTCTATAGTAATCTAATGTTTGATAAACCCAACAATTCCAGATTCTGGGGTAAGAACTCAGTATTTGACAAAAATTGCTGGGAAAATTGAAAAACATTATGGCAAAAAGTAGGCATTGATCAAGATCTAATATCCTATATCAAGATAAGGTAAAAGTGGATTTGTGATTTAGACATAAAGGGTGATAGATAGTATAAGCAAATTAGTAGAGCAAGTAAATCTGTGGAGAAGGGGAGAATTGATGGCCAAAGAAGAACTAATTTTGATTACATCAAATTTAAAAGGTTTTGCACAAAAAAAGCCAATAAAGCTGATTAGAAAAGAAGCAGACAACTGGGGGAACATTTTTTTTATAGTCAATGTTTCTGATAAAGGTCTCAATTAAAAAATATATAGAGAACTAACTCAAACTTAAGAGAATACAAGTCATTTCTCAGTTGATAAATGATCAAAGCATATGAACAGATACTTTCCAGATGAGGGAATTAAAGCCATTTCTAGTCATATGAAAAAAAATGCTCTAAATCACTATTGATTAGAGAAATGAAAATTAAGACAACTCTTACCACGTCACACCTCTCAGATGTCTAAGATAACAGAAAAAGATGATAAATGTTGGAGAGAATGTGGGAAAACAGGGATTATAATACATTGTTGGTGGAACCGATCCAACCATTCTGGAAAGCAATTTGGAACTATATCCAAAGTTGGACTGTATACTCTGATCCAGCAGTGTCTACTGTGTCTGTATCCCAAGGAAATCATAAAAAAGGGAAAAGGACCCACATGAGCAAAAATGTTTGTAGCAGTTCTTTTTATAGTGTCAAGAAAATGGAAATTCATTTGGGAAATGACTGAATAAGTTATGGTAATGGAATATTATTATTCTATAAGAAATGATGACCAGGCTGATTTCAGAAAAGTGTGGAAAGACTTTTATGAACAGATGCTGAGTGCAGCGAGCAAAGCCAAGACAACATTGTACAGAGTCACAAGATTATATGGTGATCAACTGTGTTAGACTTGGTTCTTATCAACAATGAGGTGATTTAGGACAGTTCCAATGGTCTTAGAATGGAACATGCCAGTAGCATCCAAAGAGAGAAATATGGAGACTGATGTGGACTGAAGCATAGTATTTTAACCTTTTTGTTTGTTTTTTTCTTGTGATTTTACCCACCCCTTCCCCTTTTTGGTCTAATTTTTCTTGTACAATATAACAAATATGGAAATATATTTGAAAGGATTTCACATATTTGGCTTATACCAGATTGCTTGCTGTCTTGGGGAGGGGAGAGGAAGAAAAATTTGGAACACAAAGTTTTATGGAGATGAATGTTGATGAATATCTTTATATATGTTTGGAAAAATAAAATGCTATTGAATTTTTTTTAAAAAACGAGAGAAAAAAAGAATTTATAGCAGCATTAAAGGAAGAATAAATTATTTTTTAAAAAACCAAATGAGACCTATAGGAAAAAGATAAAACAGAATTAACAGATTAGCAAAAGAAAGGTATAAAATATTAATGGAGAAAATAATTCCTTGGAAGTTGGCTAATTAAAAAACCATGAGAAATTAAGAAAAAATAAAGCAAAGTAAAAAGACTGAAAAAGGACAAGAAAATACTAAATATCTCATAAGAAATACAAGTGACATAGAAACTAGATCTAGGAGAAATCATTTAAGAATTGATGAATTATGTAAAATTCATAAATAAAATGAGTCTAGATCATATTTCAAGAAATCTTGAAAGACAATTGTCCAGATACCTTAGAACCAGAAGGCAAAGTTTAAATAAAAAGAATTGATTGGTCATCTCCTTAAAGGAACCCTGAAATGGAAACTCCCATGAATATTGTAGTCAAAATTGAGAACTCCCAGATAAAACACAGCAAGTAGGCTGAAAAAAAGAAATCAAGTACCATGGAGCCAATTAGGATCACACAAAATATAGCAGCTACCAAAAGAAATAGAACATTTGAAATATGTTAAATGAGTTAGGATTGAAATTAAAAATAACCTAGCCAACAAAAATCTGTATATTATTCTTCTATGGGAAAAAATAATATTTCATGAAACAAAAGTATTAAGAATAGTTTTCAAGTATTCTTGATGAAAAGAACAGAGATGAATAGAAAATTCGACATTCAAACATAGTACTCAAAACAAGCATAAAAAAGTAAACATGAGCAACACATTACAAGGGACTAAACAAGGTTAAACTGTTTATAATCTTATAGGGGTGAAAGATACATATATCCCCTAAAAATTACTGTATGATCACCAGAAATGTTAGAGGAAGTCAAATTGGACAGAAGATATGATTATGATTTTATTATGTTTAGATGATCCCAAAAGAAGAATGAAAGGTTAGGGAAGAAGGATATACACTGGAAGAAAAGGAAAGAGAAAGGAAAAATGGTGAAATTATCTCCCATAAATGGGACATGCAAGAGTTAATATAATGGAGATGGCAGAGAGGAGTAGTGGGTAACATATAAACATTGCTTTCATCTGCACTGGGTCAAGGAGAGAAGAATAAATGTACACACTTATCTAACAGAAAGATAAGAGAACCGGTTTAAGAGGACTAGGAAGTGTAATGTTCAGACTAGCTTTCTGGAGGACCTCGGAATCAGCCTGAGTCCTTGGTTTTGGAGAAGTGATGAAGGCAGACAGTCACCATGAGGCTGGTCAAAGATGGAATGAATCATTTCCAGTCCTTTTCATCCCTTATATATCTTAGTACAGTAATATACTGAATATGTGTGAACTAGAGAACCATTCCATCACCATACTAAGTATTAAGTATGTATGTGAACTAGAGAACCATTATCTCATCATTTCCACTGAGTTAACACCTTGTTTCAAGTATACTTTTCCAGAGTTCCAGCCCTCTACATCTCCTGCTTTCTTTTTATTTTAAAACACAGGTGGTCAAACCCTCCCTCAGGGAGAGGGGTGAAAACACCAAACCAGATATTGTTAGCAGGTTTCCTCTGGACTGAAGAGTCTTACTTGAAACAGGTATACATAAATGGATTTATGTACTTACAGCATAGGAGGTATTACACAAGTATATAATAATATAACACAGTCTAGTAGTGATGTAACAAACAATATGACTCAACAGGAAGAATTATACATATCCATAAGTCCTAGAAATAATCTAAAATCAGTTTATTGTCCATTACTTCATGTGTCAGGGAATCCAATGATTCCTGCAAGTTTTGAAGTCCTGCAACAGTCTCATTTACAATTTTAAATGTTCACTGTCATGCTTTTTCAGTGATGAGCACAGTCAACGATGGAATCATCTGATGTTTCTTGGGTCTTCTTTGTTTCAAGGGTCTTCTTCATCTTTCTCCAATGGACAAGGCGAATACACCTCATTGGCCCCCATCTGATTCCTTCTCTATCTGTACAGACACAAGCAAACCCTCTTCCCTAAGTAGTTAATCTATCTGGTCCCTTCCATTCACCATAGGATCTCTCCATATCACCTGGGGATTATCTAAAGATAGTGTAGCTGCTTGCATTGGACACTGCCCTTCTGGTGGGTTATAAAACCTTTCTGCCAGGGCCAGTGCATCTTCATCAAAAATAAAAAAATTTATAGTGTAAAGAGCTAAATTTAAAAGTTCTCTAGGGTTACCTGTGGCTCCCCCTTTTATTTTTAGAGGAGGGTCTTGATGTTTCTGTTTCTCTCCTCTACTGTTGCCTGTCTTTGAGGATTAAGGAATGCCAGTGGTGTGTAAAATCTGATACTGTGCTCAAAAGTGTGCAAAATGTTTAGGAGCATATGCAGGATGATATGATGGTACACTTAGAGAACCCAAGAGATTCTAATAAAAAGTTATTAGAAATAATTCACAACTCTAGCAAAGTTGCTGGATTCAAAATAAATCCACATAAATCTTCAGCATTTTTATACATCACCAACAAAATGCAACAGCAAGAGATACAAAGAGAAATTCCATTCAAAACAACTGACGAGAGTATAAAATATTTGGGAATCCATCTACCAAAGAAAAGTCAGGAATTATATGAGCAAAATTACAAAACACTTGCCACAAAAATAAAGTCAGATTTAAATAATTGGAAAGACATTAAGTGCTCTTGGATAGGCCGAGTGAATATAATAAAGATGACAATACTCCCCAAACTAATCTATTTATTTAGTGCTATATCAGACTCCCAAGAAACTATTTTAATGACCTAGAAAAAATAACAACAAAATTCATATGGAAGAACAAAAGGTCGAGAATTTCAAGGGAATTAATGAAAAAAAAGTCAGATGAAGGTGGTCTAGTGTACCTGATCTAAAGCTATATTATAAAGCATCAGTCACCAAAACCATTTGGTATTGGCTAAGAAATAGACTAATCGATCAGTGGAACAGACTAGGTACACAGGACAAAATAGGGTACAACTGTAGCAATCTAGCATTTGAAAAACCCAAAGATACCAATTTTTGGGATAAGAATTTATTTATTTGTTTTGTTTTGTTTTTGCTGAGGCAGTTGGGGTTAAGTGACTTGCCCAGAGTCTCACAGCCAGGAAGTATCTGAGGCTGGATTTGAACTCAGGTCCTCCTGACTTCAGGGCCAGTACTCTATCCATTGCAACATCTAGCTGCCCCTAAGAATTTATTATTTGAAAAAAACTGTTGGGAAAACTGGAAATTAGTATGGCAGAAATTAGATATGGACCCACACTTAACACCATATACCAAGATAAGATCAAAATGGGTCCATGATTTAGGCATAAAGAATGAGATCATAAATAGATTAGAGGAACAGAGGATAGTCTTACCTCTCAGACCTGTGAAGGAGGAAAGAATTTATGACCAAAGGAGAACTAGAGATCATTATTGATCACAAAATAGAAGATTTTGATTACATCAAATTAAAAAGCTTTTGTACAAACAAAACTAATGCAAACAAGATTAGAAGGGAAATAATAAACTGGGAAAATATTTTTACAGTTAAAGGTTTTGATAAAGGCCTAATTTCCAAAATATATAGAGAACTGACTCTAATTTATAAGAAATCAAATCATTCTCCAATTGATAAATGGTCAAAGGATATGAACAATTTTCAGATGATGAAATTGAAACTATATCCACTCATATGAAAGAGTGTTCCAAATCACTACTGATCAGAGAAATGCAAATTAAGACAACTCTGAGATACCACTACACACCTGTCAGATTGGCTAAGATGACAGGAACAAATAATGATGAATGGTGGAGGGGATGTGGGAAAACTGGGACACTGATGCATTGTTGGTGGAGTTGTGAAAGAATCCAACCATTCTGGAGAACAATTTGGAACTATGCCCAAAAAGTTATCAAACAGCGCATACCCTTTGATCCAGCAGTGCTACTACTGGGCTTATATCCCAAAGAAATACTAAAGAAGGGAAAGGGACCTGTATGTGCCAAAATGTTTGTGGCAGCCCTTTTTGTAGTGGCTAGAAACTGGAAGATGAATGGATGCCCATCAATTGGAGAATGGTGGGTAAATTATGGTATATAAATGTTATGGGATATCAATGCTCTGTAATAAATGACCAGCAGGATGAATACAGAGAGGCTTGGAGAGACTTACATGAACTGAGGCTGAGTGAAATGAGCAGAAGCAGGAGATCACTATACACTTCAACAATGATACTGTATGAAGATATATTCTGATTGAAGTGGATATCTTCAACATAAAGAAGACCTAATTCAGTTCCAGTTGATCAATGATGGACAGAAACAGCTACACCCAAAGAAGGAACACTGGGAAAGGAGTGTAAAATGTTTGCACTATTGTCTCTCTACCCAGATTATTTATACCTTTGGAATCCAATTCTTACCGTGCAACAAGAAATTTGGTTTTACACACATATATTGTATCTAGGATTTAATACACTTATACATTTAATACATATGTGATTGCCTATCATCTAGGGGAGGGAGTAGAGGGGGAGTTTTTTTCCCTTTAGGAGTGTGGAAAGCAAGGAAAACTGTATAACCTTTTACTATGCTCCTAAGCTTCCTCTTTTGTTATCCTAAATTGCAAAGGTAAAGTTAGAGCAGCCTGATAATATTTAGAATGAGATTCTTGGGTTGCCTGAAACAAAGGAGTATTGGCTAACATGTTTAGAAAGTGATCTGCCTTTGAATTTCCATAAAAAATGGAACCTGGAAGTCAACTATGAGAGTGGACATGCAAGATATAAATCTTACCTTGATGCTTTCTTACTTGCTCTTGAAGTTTCTTAAAGAGCTGATATATATTAGAAGTTACAAATTTTATTTGGGCTGTGGCAATTCTTTGTACCATACCTATTGAATAGTCTGAATCAGATATTATATTTACATCTCCTGGATTATTATAAGAGCTAGCATGATTGCATACAATTCATTCTGCTGAGTGGACTGAAAAGGAGTTATGACTACTCTCTTTATAGTTAAGTCTGAGAGCATACAGCACAAATATTATATTTGGGTGCATCTGTAAAGATAGCTGGTCCTTTAAGAAGAACCTTAGAAACCTTTTCTTCAAAAATTTATTGCCAATTATGTAATAGCTGAATTATCTTTAATGGAAACATGTGTATAAAATTTGGAGCTGTGGCCAATAAAATTTGCTGCTCTGGGATGGTTTCACAACATACATTAATTTGTGCATTAGTATAAAAGGTGTATATTTTGTCAGGTCTTATCCCAAATAATTGTACTACTCTCTTAACGGCCTTTAATAAGACTCTAGCCACAAGCACTGGGTAAGGAGTAAGGCTTTGCTCTAGTTATGCTGGGAAGTTCACCCACTCTACCACACTGCATCCTTGATGAAAGACTGCTGTGGGCACCCCCTTTATAACAAAAACAGATATTTCCAAGGATTTTTGAGTAACTCTTTCAACCACATTGGATAAAGCCAATTCAACTTCTTTCAAAGCCTCTTGAGTCTCTTTTGTAAGCTGGCAGGGTGAGTTTAAAGCAATGTCTCTCCTTAAAATGCCATATAATGGTTGTAATTCATAGGTAATTAAGCTTAAGGCTGGACGCATCCATTGGATATCTCCTATCAATTTCTGAAAGTCATTTAAGGTGTCAAACTTCTCTGTTCTTAAAGAAAGCTTTTGTACTTTAAGCACCTTAGGATATACTTCATATCCTAAATATTGAAAAGGAGAGTGTCCTTGAATTTTTTCTGGAGCTATATACAATTTGTAGTTCCTTAGTGTTTCTATGGTCTTTTGTCAACATGCTTCTAACATTTGCTCCTCAGGTGCACACCCCAAAATATCATCCATGAAATGTAACAACATGACTTTTGGAAGTGGTTTCCTTACTGGAGTAAGAGCAGCAGCCACGTACATTTGACACATAGTAGGGCTATTTTTCATTCCCTGTGGCAAAACTGTCCATTCATCTCTTTTATAATGCTTAGCTAAATTAACTCTGGGTACTGAAAAGGCAAATCTTTTCATATCCTCCTTATCCAGAGGGATAGAATAGAAACAATCCTTAATGTCTATAACCCAAAGAGGCCATTCTCTTATACACTTGAATAGGAGATGGAAGTCCAGGCTGAAGAGTTTCCATCTGTTCATTTACTTTTCTTAAATCAGTCAACATCCTCCATTTTCTAGATTTCTTTTTTTACAGCAAATACAGAGGAATTCCAAGGACTTAGTGTCCTTGGTCCTGTACTATTTCTAATAAGGACTGAATTTTATCACTTGCTAAGGACCACTTTTACCCACACAGTTTTCCATTGAATGGGAACAGATGAGAGTGCAGGCAGGTCTTCGAAAAAGCCTTGCCTAAAAAGCCAAAGTACTCAATTGTAATCCTAACTGTTGTAAGATATCTCTTCCCCATAGATTGATGGGAATTTTTTCTATTACAAAAGGAGTGAAAACTCCTGTTTCACCTTACTATCCATCTTAATAGGGTAGCACTAACTTCATCTGCTATTGATCCTCCTATGCCAGACATGTAGGTATCTGTATGGCAGATGGCAAATGACTGGGCCAATAACTTTACTATCTGCCCCTGTGCCTACCAACCCTTTCAATAATATGCCATTTACATAGATAGTAAGCATTTGATGGTCAGCTGTAACAGTTGCAATCCAGAATATTTCTGGATTCCTTTGGTGGGAGTCAAAATCTGGGCAAATATCACCAAATTGCCTATTAGGAGAATGTATCAGTAAACCTGATGCTACTATTTCTCCTGGTTGATAAGTCATACATTGTTTACCTGTATTAGTGACTGGGATGAGCACTGTTTTGTAAGCATTCTCAGAAAGTGAAATGGTCAAGCTTACTGTGCCTAGAAGCAAAGGATCCATAGGCTGGATAGGGACAGATTTCACCTCTTCATGGATGTCTCAGTAGTCCCTGCTGCATACAATTCTATTCTCCTCAATTGTAATCCCTTTCCTCTATCAGGTTGCTTCTTAGCTGATTAATCATGTTGGAGTACTGAACTTCTAAAGACTCTCTGGGTGTAACATCAGCTGCATTATGCCCCAAGTGTTTTTTGCCTGTGGTCCTGGAGCTGGGCTCTGCTTCCCATTTCCCCAAGTCATTCAACATTCTGATGCCCAATGGAAGCCTCTGTTGCATTTTAGAAATAGGGTGTTCTCCCACCCTGTCTTCTCTGCCAACATTGAGCTTTCAGATGCCCTACTTTACCACATTAAAAGCATTGACGAGTCTCTCTGGAAGTCCCTTGCCAAAAGGGACCCTGTCTTCCAGGTTCAGATCTTGAAAAGTCTGCATCATAGCTTGAGTATAAAAGGTATTTGTGCTCACTGTGACATAGCATCTTATGAAATCCTCTAAAGGAGCATCCTTGTGTAGTCCTACTATAATTCTACAAATTTCATTAGCATTTTCCTTAACAAGATGTCTTATCATAATTTCTGTTGCTACAATTTCATCAATAGTTAATATGACAGCTGTCTGCAGACGTCCCACAAAATCAGCAAAGAGTTCATTTGGATCTTGCAGTATTTTCATGATGGCTTCCCCTCTATCTTGTCTTCCTGGGAGGGTACCCCAAGCTTTGATAGCAGCAGCAGCAATTTGCTCATATGATGCTATAAGGAAATTAATCTGTGTTAAAGTGTTTGCATAAAGATCTAAACCTGCTAGTAGATCAAAGGTGACTGGTATATTAACTCCAGGTTGCCTATTTTGTTGGGCTTGTATTCTACAGAATTCATTATACTCAGAAAGCCACAACAAATTTTGTGCAGGTTCTAAACATGTTCTTGCTATAGATTTCCAATCATCAGGGGTTAAAATTTCAAAAGCCAAATTCTCTAATAACATCTTAACATAAGATAATATAGACCCATAAAGAATGCAAGCCTGAACAAGAAAATGATATTCACACACATGTATTGTACCTAGACTATATTGTAACACATGTAAAATGTATGGGATTGCCTGTCATCGGGGGGAGGGAATAGAAGGAGGGGGGGATGATTTGGAAAAATGAATACAAGGGATAATATTATAAAAAATATATATATAATAAAAAATTAAAAAAAAAAAAAAAGAATGCAAGCCTGTTTGAGATCTTTGATAATTTTAGATCAAATGGAGTGTATTTTCTTTTTTCTTGACCTGAAGAGTCAAACTATTCAATCACAAGGTATTGCCTCTATTTTTAAATCTGATATATCCTGTCCTTCCTTTTTAGCTTTAATACCTTTTGTAATCATGCCATAGGGGGTGGACAAAGCTGCTTCATGGATGGTGCTGACTGAGAAGCACCACACTCCTTCATTTCATCAGCACTGTACTTAACTCCTTTCTTTTCCAATTCTTCATGCTTTTCAGATGCTTTGTCAGTACCACCCCTCTCCTGCTCTTTCTCCTTTTTCCTTATTTTAGAACTTATGTAATTCCTTATAGCCAATTATATTATGTTGTGTATATATAGGATGTTTCCTCAGGAATTGAATCAGCACCATTGTCATTGTAATATTCAATTAGTTGCTCTCCCACTAGTTTCCACTTATCTGGCTCTAATTTTTCTTCCTTAAAAACCAAGGATGTAATATTCTGGCTAGCTTTCTGGAAGTCTCAGGACCAACCTTGGTTTCAATACAATAAACACCATGAGAATAGTCATCGATTAAGTCCAAAGTTTACATTATCTCCTTCAGTCTCCCAGTCTGAGTCAGCAGTCTCAGTCAGCCAGCCAGCCAGTCAGCAGTCTGTACATCCAAATGTAATGTCCTGCTTTCTAGAGCAAGGTGACAAAATGTACCATTGCTTTCTAGATTAAAAATTCACCCCACACTGGGGTGGATTAAAATATAGTGTCCAGACTAGTTCTCTAAAGGATCTGGGGACCAGCCTGAGTCCTTGTTCTTAGTGGAGAAGTGATGAAGGCAGGAGAGCCACCATGAGGATGGTAAGTTTTCTCCCCTGTAGCTGAGTTTGTACCAAATTTATATACTCTTATTATAATTAAATCAATTCATAATACTGAGTATAAGCCAGTCATATCACTAGGGAACCATTATTTGTTGTAAGATTAAATCAATCATATTGAACTAGAGAACTATTAATCACCATGCTAAACTAGATAACCATTGTATTATCAATTCCACTGAGTTAAACCCTTGTTGTAAGAAGCCTTGCCTCAATTATATTTCTCTAGAATTCTGGCCCATTCCACAAGGAGATGTGTATTCTAATGTATCTAAAAGTCCAATGATCTGCTCCCAAGTTACAATCAAACCTTGCCTCTTTATTAACCTACCTATGCTTTCTATACACTTCCCTTGGGGTGGAGAAGGCTTTTTTCTTATTAGTTGCCCCATTTCAGCTGAAAAATTAAAGTGACTAGTTTAATTCTTAGCAAAGTTTTCTTGATTGTCTATTTTTTTACTCATCCTATTTCTGGGTCACAGGGACTTCTCCATTGAGCTTAAGATTACATCAGTCGAATTGCTGAATGTAGGGCCTTATGTACATGTTTGGTTGCCAAAATGTAATGTTCAATCTAGCTTTCTGCAGGACTTCAGGATCAGCCCAAGTTGTTGGTCTTAGTGGAGAAGTAATGAAGGCAGGACAACCACCACAAGGCTAGTCAAAGATGGAATGAAAAATTTCCAATCCTTTTCAGCCCTTATATATAATCAGTACAACATTACTGAATATGTGTGAAGTAGAGAAGCATTACATCACCATTTAGTAAAATATATAATGTGAACTAGAGAACCATCATCTCTTCAATTCCACTGAGTTAACAACACTTGTTTCAAGTATACTTCTCCAGAGTTCCAGCCCTCTGCATCTCAACCTGACTTCTCAGGAAGGGAGATGAAAACACACAAAAAAGGGGTAGAGTTGAAGTATACTTCTCCAGAGTTCCGGCCCTCTACAAGGAAGGAGAAATAAAAGGAAGGCTAAATTAAGGGATGCAATTGTCTGAAGTAAAATAATTTGTTAACAAAAAGACAAGAGTAAAAAAAATATATTATTATGTATAATAAAATATAATGGAATGAAATAGCAAATTTAACTTTGAATATGAATGGGATGAATTCACCTATGAAATGGAAGAAATTATCAGAATGTATTTATTTGAAAGGAGAATCCAACAATGTTGTTTGTAAAAAATATATTTAAAACAGAAAGAGAGAATTAAAATAAGGAGATGGAGCAGAATGTATTATGCTTAAGCTGAAAGAAAAAAAGGCAAATGTAACAATAATGCTCTCAAAGGAAAAGCTTTTTAAAAGTAAAAATTAAAAAAGATAAATGGGGAAACTACATTGTGCTAAAAGTTGTCATAATCAATGGATTGATATCAATACTGAGCATACATGTACCAAGTGGTATAGCATCTAAATTCTTAAAGGAATATTTAAATGAGTTACAGATGAAAATAGTAAAACAATGATAGTGTGGAACCTCAACTTACCCTTCTCATACTTGAAAAAAATCTAACTATAAATCACCCCACCAAAAAGGAAGATAAGAAGCTGAATGGAATTTCAGAAAAGTTAGATATCATGGATCTCTGGAAAATATTGAAAGGTTTCATTCCCTTCAGGAATATACCTGATCTCATCTGTGCACATCACCTTCACAAAAACTGATCATGTATCAGGACATAAAACCTCACAAAAAATGCAGAAAGTAAAAAATATTAAGTGAATCTTTCCTGATGACAATGTAATAAAAATTACATTCAATAAATAGTCCTTGAAGGAAAAATTAAAGATTCATTGGAAATTAAATAACTTAATCACATTGAATGGGTGAATCAAAGAATAAATTGTAGAAACAATAATTTCATTAAAGATAACAAACAAAACACTTAGGGAAGATCTAGATCTTTAAACATATCAGAAGAAGAGAGAAAAAGCAGATCAATAAATTGAGCATGCAATTAAAAATTTAGAAAATCTAACAATTAAACATAACAACTTCAATAAAATAAATGAGCCCCTTTGGGCACAGTTCCAAATTGCTCTCCAGAATGGTTGGCACCAATATCAATTAGAGCAAATACCTCTTGCCTCTTTATGAACAAAGAGATATCTCCAATAGGAATCCTGGGAATAATAGGCATGACCTGAAAATCCCTCTCCTTGTAACCATCTCTCCCTGGAACTATTATCATGCTGAAAGATTTTGATTATAGAGAAGGTCATTGAGAGACCTTCATTGAGAGATGGTTGGTTTTTCAACAAGTAAAACAAACTCCTGTCCTGGTTGATTTTGAAGGATAGTGGTGGTGGGAATTGACCACAAGGAATAGAGTATTACAGCTGCAGAGGGACTACAATGAAAAAAATTTCCATTTTGCTTCCCTATGCCATATTATTGTTTTCATCTTCTTCTGTCAGAGTTACTACCACTCTGTTGCATTCTCAAGGATAAATCCAGTATCAAAATGTTGCCTACCAGAAATAATCATCTTAATTTTTTTAGAGATAGATGGATAAAGATTACTAAGAAAGTAGTAAAGAAATTGGACTTGCCCCACTACACTATCATGTTTGAGACAGCTGGAAACCTCAGGATTCTATTTAGTATCTTGAACTTTTGTTAAATCAATGGGTGGAAAAAATGCAAAGGAGTTGGTCTTAAGAAGATATTCATCCATAAATTGGGGAGTTTGGAATATTTATCTTAACCCTCTAAGTCCCAATCTATCTTAAGATCCTTCTCCAGATCTTCCCAGACAGTTTTTTGGCACCAATTCTTCATGTCCACGTTCCCAACCAAGGCAACCATGAATTGATACAAATCTAGAAACCCAGATGTGTATGAATACTGAGGAGTTGGAATTGTTCAGCAAAGCTTATGACAAACTGCAGTTCTCCATGCTTCTAGAGTTTAAAATGATAGGGCCTGACCAAACTACTGTCCTCAGGGAATTTTCCTGGGCAAATTTTGGCTTGTACCTTGCAAGGGAACTTGTTGAGAAGCAAGAAGAATCTATTGTTAAAGGTGGGCATAATTTAGGTAGTTTGGGGGTTGTTAAGGAGATTTTCAAATGATTTGACCCTTTCTTTCACTGATGCTAATTTAGACCTATACTCTATTTTCTTTGACTCTAAATACCATTGATTATAAATGTCCTATTCCAGAGGCTATTTCCTTAATCATCAATTTCTGCCTTAAATACTCTAATTTCATTTTATCAAAACTGCCCCCATTGTCACCAATTAATGTTAACAGAATTTTACTTTAATGGTATCCAAATTGTAAATAGCTGGAATTGTGTAAGCATAGAGACAGGTTTTAGTGAACAAGTAGTGGTAAATTCAGAATAAGGTATACAGCTTGCAAATTGAGAGTTCTTTGTGTCAGGAGATCTTGGCTGTTACAATAAAGGCTGAGATTTCATACATGATCCATAAGTGGGAAGGGAGGAGGAAGATGGATTACAATACAATCATATTCAGGACCTGAGTGGTTTCCCATGATAAGCCCACAAGTGCAAGCCAATATGAGTATTCTCCAGTCCTATGGGAGCAGTTCTAAATCTCACAGGTAGTTACTGGGTGGGGGACAGGATCAGAATTCTATAGCAGGAACAAGTTCTATGATATTTGATTCACTTTACTTAACCTACACAGAAGATTATTGTCAAGAATTTATTTATTATTTCAAAATCATTAGATTTACAATAGAAGACTAACTCCCAAGTCAGAATCTGCTAGGAAAATGGTAGCTCTAAAAAAAAATCTAGATTATTAGCATATTCATTACACATATTGACAAATATAAAACTCATAATAATTTTCACAAGTGCATCCTCTGGTGCTGACTTTGTAAATCCTTCCCTGGGGCCCGCTAGAAATTAAGGAAAGTTCTCTTGAAAGTTGAGTGGGTATATGGATGCCAATGTGACTACACATCTGCAGTGACTATGTACATTAGGGTGCCCAGGCAAATCATGTACAATTTAATTTCAAACTTGGCCCCACTAATGTCAGCTCTACTGTGTTGTGTGATCTAGCTTCTGGTACACACACAAAAAAATGCAGTCATCCTGGTTAGCAAATGTACGGGGATATCAGAGTATATCAATATCAGAGATGCATTGTTCAAAGGAAGAGAATCCCTGAAAGATTAGATGGGGAAGATCCTTTGAGGCAGTGCCATATCAGGGACATCATGCTTCATCTCCTCATTAGGTAGGGTGAAATATGTAGTGGACCCCAAAGGGCAGATGGCTCATGATGAGGCTAACTGGTCCTTTGGTGATCATGCACCAGCAGCAGATCTGTGATTCCATTGGCTTTACAAGCACAGATAAGAAAATTCATTTCATTGGATCCTGGCTCATTCTCTGAGCACCAGGAAGTATCAGCTTGAATTCTTTGGCAAACATCTTGAGCTGAGAGCTCAGGTCCATGGATGTGGTGATTATGATTCTGGAGTCTTCTACACTGGCCCATTGTTATTCATCATCTTAGTATTTCAAGATGTTTTCACCTTCAGTATCATCAAACTCCAATGTTCTCTAGCCAGTCAGAGCTTCTCTTTGGAGCTCAGTCAGTATAGTCTGATTATCACTGAAAACTCTCTTGAGCTTCATCTTCTCTTCCTCCAGAAGATACTATTTCAGCTCCTGGGCCTGCTGTACAAATAGGTGCAGGCAGACATGCTGATGCAGTTAGGCAACCAATCCCTCTCTTCTTTTAAAATGTAGTTCAAATAGTGCTTAGCACAATCCCTGGGATTTTGACAAATGTTTGTTGATTGATTAAAATAGCACCCTCACAATAAAATATTAATTCCTCATCAGTAGATCAAGATATGAAAAATCAGAATACTAAATTCCTTTTCTTATCTAATGCCATGCCTACCAAACTATCAAAGCTAGGAAAAAGAATAACAAAAATTTCCTGGAGAAACAAAAGATCAAGAATGTCAAGGGCATGAATGAAGGAAAATATGAAAGAAGGTGACCTAATAGTACCATATCTCAAACTATATGACAAAGCTATAATTGTCATAATTCGGTATTGGATCAGAAATGTATAAGTTAATCAATAGAACAGATTATGTATAGAAGCAAATGAATACAGTAATCTAGAATTTGATAAACCAAAATATCTCAGCTATTGTGACAAGAATTCGCTATCTGACACAATTGCCAGGAAAACTGGAAAGTAATCTGGAAAAGGCAAGGCACTGATCAAATATTTAACACCATATACCAAGAGAAATTCAAAATGGGTACATGATATAGACAAAGAATAATATTATAAACAAATTAATGGTGCATGGGAGAAATTGTCTGCTCTATGAACAGGGGAAAAAAATTCATTACCAAACAAGAGACAGAGAGTTGGCAAGGAGTAAAATGTTCAATTTTAATTACAAAAAATCCAAAAGTTTTGCATAAACAAAAGCAATGCAACTTAAGTGAAAAGAAAAATAAGAAATAGGGGAGGATGGATCTTTTCAGCAAGTTTCTCTTGGGGGAAAAAAAAAGATCTCATTTAAAAAAATATGGGGAATGGAGTCAAATTTCCAAGAAAAGGGAGATTATAGCCATTTCTCAATTAATGAATGGTCAAATGATATGAACAGTTAGTTTTCAGAAGAAGAAATCTAAGACATGAAAAAATACATAATTAGAGAAATTCATGCCCATCAGAAATGCCTAAGATGGCAAAAAAAGGAAGATGACAAATGCTGGAAGGGCTGTGAAAAAATAGGCACACAAGTACACTGCTGGTAGAGCTGTGAATTAGTTTAACCATTCTATAATGGGATTTAGAATTTTTGCAAGAATTTTCAGGGTCCTTGACAGTGACAGAAAATTGTTGATTAAATGTAATGTTACTTGCCAGTCCTTTAATGATTCTGATGTCAAAATTTCATTAATGTATTACAATCCTAGTCTTAAGATGCAGTATCTCCACATTAGCTAGTGTGAAATATATAGTTGGTGCTTAGGGATTTAGTACTTAGTAGGTACTTGCTTTGGGTGAGTTGGAAGAGAGTTCCAAGTATTGGTAAAGTTACTCACTGAGGCAAACAGCGAAGGGCACTGATAGGGATCAGTTTAATCTTATAGTCCCACTCTGAGAAGGTTGTGGGTAGCCCCACCTTGCTATGTCCACACAGAAATCCAAGTTGTCAAACACCTGATGCTAAATTTTCCCTATAAATCTGACCCATTTGCTGAATTCTTTTTGGGTCAGTCTGCTAAGACATTCTGCCTGATGGTATCTTTTTCCTCTCTGCCCTCCCCGCCCATGCCTCTTGATACCTTTCCTCTTATTCCATCACCATGCTTCATGGTGTCTTTCTCTTTCTTACAGCTAACTCTTCATAGAGAATACTCTTTCTCCCAGTTATTTGTGAATTCCACTAGGAAATTTGTCCTTTCCATGATTTAATTGGTTTTTAAATTATTATTATTTCTTTTTAAAATTTATTTTATTTTTAAAAATAGAATAAGAAAAAAGAAAAATAGAAAAGGAATATTAAACAAAACAAAAGAGAACATTGTTGTGAATATCAGCAGATCAGGGAAGATTCAAAATATATAATTAATTACCAGTTCAAGATAGTATATATCTATTAGTAGAAGAAATTATATTCATGAGTGTCCATCTTTTCTTTACTTCCTTGTAAACTGTTCTTTTGTTCTCTGCTGCGTATCTTTTTTACTTTATTCTTTTTTCCCACCTTTCATTCTCCCCCTCCCCCAAGCAGGCTATACTTAAGAAAGGATATATTTATGTATACATATGTAAAATATATAAATATACCTATATATACACATACACTTCCTGCTCCACATACACATATCTTTTTTTTCCCCTGGGTCATTTGGGGTTAAATGACTTGTCCAGGGTCACACAGCTAAGAAGTGTTAAGTTGAGGTCAGATTTGAACTCATATCCTCCTGACCAGGGCTGGTGCTCTGTCTACTACACCATCTCTGAAGTCTAACCAATGGAAAGAAGAGCCAGTGAGTGGATGGGTAGGTACTCTAAGAATTTTGCTCAACTTTGCATTCCCTTGCTGATGCCATTTTGGTTGACACTGGATAGGTCCTTTCTCATGAAAAAGCAATAAACTCCTTTTTGCTTTTCTAAGATAACTTTCTGATTAATTAAAAAAGGATGGGAGGGTAATGACCACACAATTTGGAATTAGGAATTGCTATCCTGAACTCATCACTCCCACAAAAAGATTTTACTGTGTAAAGAACCTAGTTTAACCTGGATCTCAGTGAATGGGATCTCTCATAAGAAAGTAGCCTCGACCCATACTATAATTATACCTTGAAGCTTTGCAATAACAAGTTGTACTATAGCCAAAAATCACAGGCGTTCACTTATCTTAAATAAGCATAAAATAAATTCCTTCCTATTCCTCCTGACCTTTTTGCCCCGACTAGCATTAAGTTAATATGTTAAAAAGTGTGTCATTGGCCAGTATTCTTAATCTCTGGGTAGATTTTTAGTTAGCCTATGGGTAGATTTCCAAGCTTAGAGTGTGAGCCTAGACTCCCCAGCCAATGGGAGAAAAACCCAGAAAAGGATGGGTGCTTCTACATTAGGGTATATATAATCCTGTGTTTTTCAGCTTGTGCTTTGCACTTCTTTGTCTGTTGTCCCTTTTTCACAGAATTGTAATTAATCCTTTTTGCTTTTCTATATTGAGAATCTCTGATTTCAGTTTGGGGAGGGGTCATTCCCAAAATAAAAACTCAAAGGAATAGTATAATCAAATTCCAGGGCTCCCAGGTCAGAGCAAAAATAATTGTGAACAGCCAAAATGAAACAATTTTCAAATATTGTGAAACCACAGTCAGAATCACAAGATTTGGCAGGTTCTACATTAAAAGATCAAAGTACTTGGAATATATTCTGTAGAGCAAAGGAGCTAGAATTACAATCAAGAATTACTTAGGACTTCCGGCCAAGATGGAGGAGAGGAGGCACACATCTGCTTAAGCTCCGCGTTTTCTCTCAGAATTTATTTCATGACAAGCCTCGGAATTAATGTTTGACTGGAAAAAACCCCACAAATAATTACCAACAGAAGACATCCTTGAAATTCTGTAAGAAAATCTGTATTACAGCTTCTCTGCTGATTCTGGCTTGCAGCTGTAATACAGGAGGTAAAGAATAAAACCCTGAAAAGCTAACAACTCTCTGGCCACCCCACCCCACCCTACCCACACCCAGAGTGACTCAGCATGTTCTTAGAGTCTCAAAGTCTCAAAGTGCAGATACAGCACAGCCATTGCTGTCCTGCTAGTGCCTTGCTGCTGTCTCCCACAGTCTGTAGAGGAAGCCCGGTAAACCATCCAGGCCTCCCCCCTCCACCCAAAAGCAAACTGCATTTATTTTTCTTATTAGTTTGTTTTCTTTGATTCTTCTCTGACAAAATGAACAAAAAATTTAAAAGGACTCTAGCCACTGATAGCTTCTATATGGATAGAGAGCAGACTTCAAACCCTGAGGAGACTAAAAACAGGCTGTCTCCAGAGGATTCCCCAAAGGGGAATATGATCTGCTCCTCAATACACAAAAATAACATAGAAGAAATTAAAGAGATAAATTAAAAAGGCTCTCAAAAGAGAGCTAGAAGAGAAATGGGAAAAGGAAAGGGAAGCTTGGCAAGAGAGTCTGGATAAGTCATCCCACACATTTAAAGATAGAGTGGATAAAAAAATCAAATCCTTGAAAAACAACATTAGTGAGTTGGAAAAAGAAAAGAGCTCTCTAAAAAATAAAATTGGCAAAATAGAAAAAAAATCCATAGAACAAAACAACTCACTTAAAAACTCAATTGGACAATTATGAAAAGATATTTAAAAAGTGAGTGAAGGAAATACATCACTGAAAATCAGAATTGAACAAATAGAAGTGAATGACTCAAGGAGACACCAAAAATCAGTTGAGCAAAACCAGAAAGATGAAACAATGAAAAAGAATGTCAAGTACCTTCTTGGGAAGACAACAGACCTGGAAAATAGATCCAGGAGAGACAATCTGAGAATAATTGGACTCCCTGAAAAATATGATGAAAAAAAGAGCCTGGACACTATTTTCCAGGAAATTATCAAAGAGAACTGCCCAGATGTTTTAGAAACAGAGGGTAAAATAGACATTGAAAGAATTCATTGATCACCTATTGTGAAGGTCCAGGCTATTCTGAAGGCCTCAGAATAAGTCCTTGTCAGGATAAGTAAAAGTCTTTACCCCACATTGTGGGTACCAATATGTAAAGTTATTGAATTGTGAGGGTCCAGTCATCTGCTCAATTATAATCCTTCTCTGGGAGGAGATCTGTAAAATCTTTTCCTCTGTGCGCAGGTTTCTTGGGAGCTCTGAATCTCCTCCAGCTCTTGTCCTTCCCCAAATCAGACTGGTCTCCTTTCAGCCTGCCTGGTGTCACAACTCTATCCCAGAGTCGATTCTCTCAGACCCAATGCTGCCCTTCTTTTATCCTCCCAGAGAATGGGCATGTGAGAACTCAATGGGGGATGGGGAAATACTTCCACCAATGAACTTGCTCCTCTTAGAATGCCTAAGGTGTAAACTCCCTTTAAAGGCCTGAACCAAAGGTCTGAGCCAGAGAACTATCCAGACAACCTGAGTTCTCACCTTGTCACTGTCCAGACAACCTGAGTTCTCACCTTGTCACTCTCCAGATAACTTGAGTTCTCACCTTGTAATCCTAACAACCTATGAAAGGGACCCTAAAATCAAAATGCAAAGAAATATAGTGGCTAAGTTCAAGAACTTATTATTTATATTATATATTATAATATATATATTATATATTATAATATTGCAAGCTGCTAGAAAAAAATCAATTCAAATATGGAGGAGCCACAATAAAGATTACCCAGGATCTAGCAGTATCCACATTAAAGGATCAAAAGGCCTGGAATATGATATTCCTAAAAGGTTAAGGAACCTGGTATGCAGCCAAGAATAACTTATTCAGCAAAAATGAACATCTTTTTCCAGGGAAGAAGATGGACATTTAACAAAATAAATTAATTCCATCTATTCTTGATGAAAAAAACGGATCTAAACAAAAAGTTTGATCTCCAAATACAGAACTCAAGAGATTTCTAAAAAAGATAAAAAGAAATCTTGAGAACTATATTTCTGCCATAAAGATATATAAAGAACACATGTATAATTTGTTCTAGAAACAAGAGGTGTAAAGGAAATTATATCAAAAAAAAGGGGAAAGTGGTGGTACTACATCTCACGAAGAGGCAAAGGTAATCTATTATATGTGAGAGAAAGAATGGAGGGGGATGAACATAGTGTGTATCATATTCTCATTAGAATTGGCTTAAAGAGAAAAATATAGACATATTCGATTTATGGTGAAACTCCTTCCACTTCATTGAAAAATGGCAGGGGGAAAATGAAAAGGGAAGGAATAAGCTAAACGGAAGAGAATACAGAAATTGTGAGGAAAAGGGGTAAAATAGGGGGAGGAACTCTAAGGTGGGGAGGGATACTAAAAAGGAAGGGCTGTGAGAGGCAGGTGGTGCTCACAAGTTTAATACTGGGGAGAGAGGTAAGGGGTAAGGTAAGGAGAAAAGCATAAGCAGGGGTTAACATGATGGCAAGTAATACAGAATTAGTCATTTTAACCATAAATGTGAATGGCGAAAACTCCCCCATAAAGAGGAAGCTGTTAGCAGACTGGATTAAAAGCCAGAAAGCTACAATATGTTGTTTACAGGAAACATACCTGAAACAGGATGATACATACAGAATAAAGATAAAAGGTTGGAGGAAAATCTGCTATGCTTCAGGTGAAGCCAAAAAAGCAGAGAGAGCCATCCTCATCTCAGATCCAGCAAAAGCAAAATTTGATCTAATTAAAAGATAAGGAAGGGCACTATATCTTGCTAAAGGGTAGCATAGATAATGAAAAGGAACAAATTAAAAAACCCCAGACAAACATAAAACTTGAAATTCTAAAAATAAAATTAATAAAATTGAAAGTAAAAAAACTATTGAATTAATTAATAAAACTAAGAATTTATGAAAAACCAATAAAATAGACAAATCCTTAGTAAATCTGATTAAAAAAAGCAAAGAGGAAAAGCAAATTGTTAGTCTTAAAAAGGAAAAGGAAGAACTCACCAGTAATGAAGAGGAAATTAGAACAATAATTACGAGTTACTTTGGCCAACTTTATGCCAATAAATTCTATAACTTAAATGAAATGGAAGTATACCTTCAAAAATATAGCTTGCCCAGATTAACAGAAGAAGAAGTAAATAGTCTAAATAGTCCCATTTCAGAAAAAGAAATAAAACAAGCTATTAACCAACTACCTAAGAAAAAATCCCCAGGACCAGATGGATTTACATGTGAATTCTATCAAATGTTTAAAGAACAATTAACTTCAATGCTATATAAACTATTTGAAAAAATAGGGATTGAAGGAGTCCTGCCAAATAGGTAACCTAATATCTGAGAGAAAGAATGGAGGGGAATGAACATAGTGTGTATCATATTTTCATTAGAATTGACTTACAGAGAAAAATATAGACATATTCGATTTATGGTGAAACTCCTTCCACTTCATTGAAAAATGGCAGGGGAAAAGTGAAAAGGGAAGGAGTAAGCTAAACGGAAGGGAATACAGAAATTGTGAGGAAAAGGGGTAAAACACAGACATACCTAAACCAGGTAGGTTGAAAACAGAGAAAGAAAATTATAGACCAATCTCCCTAATGAATATTGATACTAAAATCTTAAATAAAATATTACCAAAAAGAATGCAGAAAATCATCCCCAGGATAATACACTATGACCAAGTGGGAGTTATACCAGGAATGCAGGGCTGGTTCACTATTAGGAAAACTATTAGCATAGTCGACCATATGAATAACCAAATTAACAAAAACCGTATGATCATCTCAATAGATGCAGAAAAAGCATTTGATAAAATTTGATAAAATCCAGCACCCATTCCTATTAAAAACATTTGAGAGTATAGGAATAAATGTTCTTTTCCTTAAAATAATCAGGAGCATATATTTAAAACCATCAGTAAACATTATATGTAATGGTGATAAACTGGAACCTTTCCCAGTAAGATCAGGAGTTAAACAAGGTTGCCCACTATCAAGTTTGCCCACTATTCAATATTGTACTATAAACGCTAGCCTCAGCAATAAGAGCTGAGAAAGAGATTAAAGGAATTAGAGTAGGCAGTGAGGAAACCAAACTATCACAATTTGCAGATGATATGATGGTATACCTAGAGAACACCAAAGATTCTGCTAAAAAGCTATTAGAAATAATTCATAACTTTAACAAAGTTGCAGGATACAAAATAAATTCACATAAGTCCTCAACATTTTTATACAATACCAACAAAATCCAACAGCAAGAGATACAAAGAGAAATTCCATTCAAAATAACTGTCAAGAGTATAAAATATTTGGGACTCTATCTACCAAAGAAAACTCAGGAATTATATGACCAAAATTATAAAACACTTGCCACAAAAATAAAGTCAGATTTAAATAATCAGAAAAATATTAAGTGCTCTTGGATAGGCCAAGCGAATATAATAAAGATGAAAATACTCCCTAAACTAAGCTATTTATTTAGTGCTATACCAATCAGACTCCCAAAAAACTGTTTTAATGACCTAAAAAAAATAACAACAAAAATTCATATGGAAGAACAAAAGGTCGAGAATTTCAAGGGAATTAATGAAAAAAAAAAAAATCAAATGAAGGTGGCCTAGCTGTACTTAATCTAAAACTATATTATAAAGCAGCAGTCACCAAAACCATTTGGTATTAGCTAAGAAATAGACTAGTTGATTAGTGGAATAGGTTAGATTCACAGAACAAAATAGTGAATAACTATAGCAATGTAGTATTTGACAAACCCAAATATTCCAAATTTTGGGATAAGAATTCATTATTTGAAAAAAAACTGCTGGGAAAACTGGAAATTAGTATGGCAGAAACTAGGCATGGACCTAGACTTAACACCACATACTAAGTTAACATCAAAATGGATCCATGATTTAGGCATAAAAATGAGACCATAAATAAATTAGAGGAACATAGGATAGTTTACCTCTCAGACTTGTGGAGGAGGAAGGAATTTGTGTCCAAAGGAGAACTAGAGATCATTATTGATCACAAAATAGAAAATTTTGATTACATCAAATTAAAAACCTTTTGTACAAACAAAACTAATGCAAACAAGATTAGAAGGGAAGTAACAAATTGGGAAAACATCTTTACAGTTAAAGGTACTGATAAAGGGCTCATCTCCAAAATATACAGAGAATTTACTTTAATTTATAAGAAATCAAGCAATTCTCCGATTGATAAATGGTCAAAGATATGAACAATTTTCAGATGATGAAATTGAAACTATTCCCACTCATATGAAAGAGTGTTCCAAATCACTATTGATCAGAGAAATGCAAATCAAGACAATTTTGAGATACCACTACACACTTGTCAGATTGGCTAAGATGACAGGAACAAATAATGATGAATGGTGGAGGGGATGTGGGAAAACTGGGATACTGATGCATTGTTGGTGGAGTTGTGAAAGAATCCAATCATTCTGGATAGTAATCTGGAATTATGCCCAAAAAGTTATCAAAGTGTGCATATCCTTTGATCCAGCAGTGCTACTACTGGGATTATATCCCGAAGAAATACTAAAGAAGGGAAAGGAACCTGTATGTGCCAAAATGTTTGTGGCAGCCCTTTTTGTAGTGGCTAGAAACTGGAAAATGAATGGATGTCCATCAATTGGAGAATGGTTGGGTAAATTGTGGTATATGAATGTTATGGAATATTATTGTTCAGTAAGAAATGACCAACAGGATGAATATAGAGAGGCTTGGAGAGACTTATATCAACTGATGCTGAATGAAATGTGCAGAAGTAGGAGATCACTTCAACACTTCAACAATGATACTATAATGAGGATGTATTCTGATGGAAGAGGACATCTTCAACATAAAGAAGAGTTTTTATTTGGTTTATTTACTTCACTAAGGGTTGGTCAAAATTAAGACTTTCTAGAGGAATGTAATTCAAAGATTTGAATAGTTAGAAGAGAGAGTGTGTGGAATGTTGTGCCACAGTTTTCTTTTAATTAGTCCAGACCCAGTTTCCCTAATTGTCCCATTCAGTTACTCTGCCTCAGGTTATAGTCATGCCTTCTTAATGTTAGGATTAAGGTCTTATATCTTAGACCTTAGGCTATACTTAATCCCTCTTAATGTTTGATGGGATAAAGATCTTTTTCCATTTTAGACATCATTAGAATACCAGGAGCCTCTCCAGTACCTCTCATTATGTCATCCTAGGTACCTCTGCCCATTAGGTCAGCCCCATCCAGGTACCTCCCCCATTATGTCATTGTTCTTGTTACCCTATAAAAGAGTTTTGCATTTTGACATTCAGGGCTGTATTCTTTTTTTTTTTTTTTTCTTTTTTCCTCTCATATCTAATAGTTTTTATTTACTAGATATTTGCAAGGGCAATTTTACAACATTGACAATTGCCAAACCATTTGTTCCAATTTTTCCCCTCCTCCCCCCCAGATGGCAGGTTGACCAATACATGTTAAATATGTTAGAGCATAAATTAAATACAATATATGTATACATGACCAAATAGTTGTTTTGCTGAACAAAAAGAATTAGACTTAGAAATAGTGTACATTTAGCCTGTGAAGGAAATCCAAAATGCAGGCGGATAAAATTAGAGGTATTGGAAATTCTATGTAGTGGTTTATAGTTATCTCCCAGAGTTTTTTACTAAGTGTAGCTGGTTCAGTTCATTACTGCTCTATTGGAACTGATTTAGTTCATCTCGTTGGAGAGAGCCATAGTCATCAGAATTGATCATCATACAGTATTATTGTTGAAGTATACAACGATCTCCTGGTCCTGCTGATTTCACTCATCATCAGTTCATGTAAGTCTCTCCAGGCCTTTCTGAAATCATCCTGTTGGTCATTTCTTACAGAACAATAATATTCCATATTATTCATATACCACAATTTATTCAGCCAATCTCCAATTGATGGACATCCACATACTTTCCAGTTTCTGGCCACCACAAAGAGGGCTGCACATACAGGTCCCTTTCCCTTCTTTAAGATCTCTTTGGGATACAAACCCAGTAGCAACGCTGCTGGATCAAGGGGTATACACAGTTTGATAACTTTTTGAGCATAGTTCCAAATCATTCTCCAGAATGGCTGGATGTATTTGCAATTCCACCAACAATGTATCAGTGTCCCTGTTTTCCCACATCCCCTCCAACATTTTGCATTACCTTTCATGGTTAGATTCTTTGAGATGATAATCTCCTTCAGCCCTAGGATCAACCCTGGATTGGTCCCAGTAAGTCTCTCCCATTTAGTAAATTCTGTATTGAATACTCTCTAATCTCTATCTTGCTCAGTTTCTTGGCATTACAGGAAAATCCCAGAAAGGGTGTAGTTTTTTGTTTTTCTTCTGAAGTTGTTTTCAATAAGAATCAAGTTCTGGCTTTTAATCATGTAAATTCAATGTAAAATCATGTAAAAGAATCAAGTTCAAGGTTTTTAATCATGTAAATTAGGCCTATTAAAAATACAATAGAACAATTCAATTTAGCTGATAGTGCCTAGCAACTTAAAACTTAAGTCTCAAACCCCAGTATCTATTAAAATCTTTTAATAGTTCTATAACTTTGACTATTTCTGCAGACCCAAATTGGCTAGTTCTAGGTCCATAGAAACATGTCACTATTTTTTTCTTATTGGTGTGGCAGTTAAAAACTTTCCCTATTTCAGAATTAGTCCTTCTTCTGTAGTTAAAAGCTATTTGTATTAAGTCCAATTATGTATAAAACAAACACTTTTAAAATCCTGACTAGCCAGATCTTTTCTGTAATTAGGTGACTAAAACACAGAAAAAGTCAGGATCTCCCACACAGACAGACAGACACACAAACACACACACACACACCCCTTTTCTAAATCAATCAAGTTCCGGTTCTCAACCCCACCTTGAAATGGAAGAAAAGTGGGGAGTTCCAGAGCTAAAGCCTTAGGAGTTGGCTATTGGATATTGAAGTCTCCTTTGAATTGCTACTTACTCAAGCAGCAACATGTTGGTACTTCATCCCAATTCTTCCTAAAGAGCTATCTTCTTGTGACACTAGATAGATTTAAAGCCAGGTACCTTTTTTTCCCCCAAGGTTCACAGTATCTGCCAATCTTACCAAAAGAAAATAAGAAAACTAATAATAAAATCCTTATGGACTTGAACCACTTAGGATTTTCTTAATATTAAAGGAAAATGGGGAGCCTTTTATACACTTTAACTGCCTAAATTCTCCCAATCCCAGTCACCCAAGTAGTTCACCAGTTAATGGCAGAGGAAAATCCTCTTATAGATAGTTTCTCTCTCCCTTAGTTCTTTTTCATCTGGGCTGTGCACAACTAAACTGACAGATTTCAAACTTTTCTCAACTGGTTTATCTCCTGGGCTGATTTAATCTTCTATCTTTGCTAGTCTACTTCCACGTTTTTGCTTTCTCTGAGTCTTTCTTTGGGAATTTATCTGATAAGGAGATGGAATTCCTGAGGCACTTGGCTTCCAAGGACCACTGCAAAACTCTCCAGAGGACACCTGCCCAAGGATTCAGTACAGAAGAGACCTCTTGTGAACGGGAAATATTCTGGAACAAGCCCCCATACAGTGTGAGACAGTAGCCCCACCCTCCTGTTCACTGGGGAAACTCCCAGATAAGTAATCTCATTTAATTCAATTGCAGATCTTGGCTTGGGGCATAATCATTATCTTCTATTGAGAGAAAATTAGTCCCTCAAATTCATCTGGAGAGTGGCCCTGCTAATAGGATTTTGCCCACTAAAAGAGCTATCCTCTTAGTGAAATAAACTCTTTTTTTTTTTTTCCTGAGGCAATTAGTGTTAAGTGACTTGCCCAGGGTCACACAGCTAGGAATTATGAAGTATCTTGAGACCAGATTTGAATTCAAGTTATCCTCACTTCAGGGTTGGTTCTCTATCCACTGTACCACCTAACTGCCCCAAAATAAATCCATTCTTGCCACAACCCTTGAACCTGTATTCCTTGGGATTTGCCTGCAGACCTGCCAGAAGACTCCATTGCTGTCAAGGGATCTCTTAATCCTCATTTCTGACACCTCAACAAAAAGCCACATCATTTTATAATCTTTCAATAATCTCCTGGTTCTGCTCATTTCACTTAGAATCAGTTCTTGTAAGTCTCTACAAGCCTTTCTGAAATCATCCTGCTAGTTATTTCCTATATAACAATAATATTCTATAACATTCATATATCATAACTTATTCAGCCATTCTCCAACCAGTGGGTATCCACTCAGTTTCCAGTTTTTTGCCACTACAAAAAGAGCTGCCACAAACATTTTTGCACATGTGCGTCCTTTTCCCCCCTTTAAGATCTCCTTGGGATAAAAATCCAGTAGAAACACTGCTGCATCAAAGGCATAATTTGATAACCCTTTGGACATTGTTCCAAATTGCTCTCCAATGTATCAGGATCCTGGTTTTCCCATATTCCCTCCAACATTTGTCATTGTCTTTACCTCTCATTTAACTAATCTGAGAGTTCGGGAGTGATACCTCAAAGTTGTCTTAATTTGCATTTCTCTGAACAATAGTCATTTAGAACACCTTTTCATATATCATCACTTTTAAGAGAACTATATAAATGCTAATTAAGAGGTGATGGGAAATAGGAGCTGAGTGATGTTCAAGACAATCAACATCTGCAG
Source organism: Sminthopsis crassicaudata (assembly GCF_048593235.1). Classification (NCBI taxonomy): domain Eukaryota; kingdom Metazoa; phylum Chordata; class Mammalia; order Dasyuromorphia; family Dasyuridae; genus Sminthopsis; species Sminthopsis crassicaudata. The sequence continues at coordinate 239,005,022 of NC_133621.1, read as the reverse complement.
CTCAATTTGTTATTATAAAGTCTTAAGTCATAATTAGGTCTTATTTCCATGAGAGAGTCTTCCATCAGTTAATCCCACATATATACATATATGTATTCTATATCTGTGTAGATAGATAGACAGACACACAGACAGACAGATAGATAGACAGACAGATTCTCTTTCCTTCTTAGGACCTAGAATTTTCGTTAAGACCAAGAAGATGATATAGGAGAGCTTAATAAATAAAATTTTGGGTAAGATCAAGTAGGGAACAATACATCTGAAAAGATGTTTTTAGTGAAGTAAAAAGAAAATTAAATTGTTATAAAGATCTTTAACATAACCAATTACACCAGACCAAAAAAGTCTTATCTTCCTTAGCATCTTCTTTATCATTCAGTTATTTATTAGCATTTGTTTAACTTCTACAATAAAAGCCTTAGCAGAGAGAATATATAGAAGTGAATTCAGAGGACTATTCCCAGTCCTTAGTTTTCTTTTGTTACTGTAAAGTGATTAGGGAATAAGATATTAAAGGAGACAAGAAAAAGAGAAAAAATATAATAGCCAATATAGCACAAAATGGAGTCAGTTATGATTTCTCCAAAATGTACTTTCAACAGAATACCCTTTGATCCATCAAGAGGTGTAGAAAACCATAGATAGTGGGGAACCCTGGGCAAGGCATAAAACCCTTTAGTCCAGTAAGGAACCCTGCTGACATGTTTGGTTTGACTTCCCATTCCCCCTAAGAGCATCTCAGCCTTCCTGAGAAATCAGGGGATGTATTATACTTACAGACATATACCTTGGCTAATGTGGGAAGGAAACATCTGTACACAAAAGCAAGTTATTTATGTGGTCATGCATGCACAGTATCCTATGATTATGTTAAATATTTTATGAAAGCATATGGTATATTGTTATGGGCTAGAACTCTGGACTTGAAACAAAGGTTTCTTACAAGATACTAAGTCAGTGGAATAGACACAATAGTTATCCAGTTTAGCATGGTGCTTAACAGTTCTCTAGTACTTATTAGAGTTCCACAAGATTCACACCTTTAAGAGAGCATATATAAACTAGGAGTCTGAACCAGGACTCAGTCAGGGAGATTCAGAAGCCAAAGAAGGCAGGTGAGAGCTCAGGCTCTTGGAATCAAGACTATAGAAGGCCTCTAAGAAAGCTAACTGGGCCACAGGAAAGGAGACAAGATTTGGAAAGAGACAATAAAGGTTTTGGGCTTTAATACCTGGCTGCATTTGGAGTGATTACTGAACTGAAATGAAGGCTGCTCCCAGAAAACATTACATTTTAGAGAATATTACAATATATAAAGTTGAGGGTTTCTTTGAATAAAAGGACTCCTGCTTGACCATCTTCCTGAGTCCAGCCTCTTCATTTCTCATCCTTGATCAGGGTTGGGACTGGTACAGAAGTCCTCCAATGAGGCAATTTGGGCAAAGAGGTACTATACCTCAGAGATAAAAGGAGGAAAAGGACCTATATGTACTATATTTACAATAGTTCTTTTTATGATGGTAAAAAATTGAAAACTGAGAGATCCCTATCAATAGGAAACAGCAGAAAAAGTTATTTGAATAATAAGTTATCTGGCTGTGTAGAGGTGTGAACATGTAGCAATTCCTGAGATAATTGGGAGTACCACAAACACTGCTGGCTGCCAGAGAACAATCTGTTGGTCCGTATGACATAGAATCCAATGGTGGGAATTATCTTATCCCTACTACTTCTTAATGGTACCTCTTAAGCCATAAAATTTAGCATGACACCTTTCCTATAAACTAATAATGTTTCTGGCTCTTAGCTACAATTCTCTCAGAAATTAGCTTGGAAATGTAATAAATCTTTATACCTAAACCTGGAGACTGAGTGTATGAATTCTTTTGCCAAACCCACAACAATGACTTGGGGACCCAGGTTTTCCTATCCCTCTTAGCCCTCTTGTGGGAGCGGTCCCTGGGTTAGTGGGGGAGGGAGAGCTCAGGTCAGGATGGGTGTGGTAGGGTCCCTGAGGTGTTCCTGGGCCACTTCCGGTTGTTGTGGTGTTTTCCATCTCAATAGCTGTCCTTTCTGACTTGTCTGGCTTCCTTAAAGTACCAACTAAAATACCATCTTTCCCCCAACTTCTCTTAATACTAAAACTTTAATTTTAGTAATTATTCCCTACTGTTGAGATATCAGGGCAAGTGTCTTGGTGTTGTTATCTCTGAAAGAATTCAGGTTCAGACATTCTCCAATGCAAGCAACAGCATTGGGTTAGGGGTGATGTACTGGTGGGCTCTTCCTAAGCGAGGCAGAAGGCCCAGGAGAATAAGGTGTGGGTTATATAGAGAAGTGTTGGAGTCCAGCCTTAATGAATACTGACAGTGTGAAATGAATATCTGAGGTCAGGCAGAAGATATCCTTTTCAGTTTTAGTTTATTAATCTGCTTAATATGCAGGCTTGATATAACTTTTTAGTTAGTGTTACAACATTACTAGCTACCTTCAGTAGACCTATTCCTCCAAGGTTAATGCACATTCCTACTTAGACATTTCAATATTCACCTTAACTATCAATAGCAAGGTACTTGCCAACAGAATTGTAAATAGCCCAATTGTGATGCTCACCAACATTAACTACAGTTGAGATGTTTTATCAATACTGAAGTATTTGTCACCACAGAGTAGTAAATAGCAGAAATTATCATACTAATATATCTACCTCAAGTATGTCTTTAATTCATTGTTAAGAGGTAAATAATAATAGTTTAAATGCCTGGTTCCTGTTCCTTACAATTCTCCTAAATTTAACCTAGTCTTTCAATTAAGAAGAGATAGTGAGCCAATATGAGCTTACCCCCTAACACAGAGCAGATCTCAAGTAATACCTGGACCAGGATCCTGCTGTTAATGGACTTACCTCTACAGAAGATTAAAAAAAAAATTAAAAAAAAAAAAAAAGTAAATGAATTGGGCAGAGCAGGAAAATTGGATAGTCTAGGATGATACTTTGGTTAAGGTATGTATGGGAAAAGTCCCTGTGATTGTATTTCAGATAAGATATTTATGGGAAAAGTTTTTTTTTGTTCTAATGGGGGGTGGGGGGAAGAGAGAAAATGAAACAAGTCACTCCATTTTCCTTATTTTGTGATCACTTCTGATGTGAGATCTGAAATGCCTGTACTTCTCTTAAACAAGCTAGAACTTCCCTTTCTCATAGGGGAACCAGACAATGGAGTAGCATAACAAGCGCACAATCTGACTGAAATCCCGAGCTGCTTGACATACCTGTAATTCTTTAGGAGTAAACATTAGCTGAACTTAAAGAAATGCTTACAACTGCTGAAACCAGTCTTGACCAGCTCAGAGAGAGCAGCAGACAATTGGATTCCCAAAATATCTGGTTTCTGATTTGCTATGTTTGAAGAGGTCTTCTCCCTGGAGTCCCACTTCTCGGACATCCCCTATCTATGTAGTTCTTCACTTAATGTGCTCCCCTCCCCCACTTAGACATAAAAACCTCACTCCCATTCCCTTTTGAGCAGCTGAGTTATTGTCTCTCAGTTCCAGTTTGCAAGCTTTTTAGCCAATAAATGCAGCTATAAATAATCTTTGTAAATTGTGATGGGACTTTGGCTGATTCTGGGACTTTCTTTTTGTTCTCATGGTTTCTTCTGGATTAGCAAAAAGACCAAACATAAATATTTAATCACAATTAGAATCCTTTGCACATAATTAAGTCTTAACCATGGCCTTTTTCCTTTAATCTGGAAGTCTAGGTTTTCCAGATTAATATCTACATTCAAACATTTAAACTTCTTAAATGTTCAGGCTCTCAAGCTAAAAAACTACCCTAATGTCTTACTTTTTAACAGATTATGTACAATTAACCCGCAGCTGGAAAAAACGAATATGGGGGGCGCTAGGACCCAGGTCTTCCTATCCCTCTTAGCCCTCTTGTGGGGGCGGTCCCGGGGTTAGTGGGGGAGGGAGAGCTCAGGTCTCACTCGCTTGTAGTCAGGGTGGGTGCGGTAGGGTCCCAGAGGTGTTCCTGGGCCGCTTCCGCTTGCCTCCTCCCTCCTGGCCTTCACCCTAGGCAGCCCGGGGCTGCCGGCTGCCTTTCTCCGGTGTGTTGTCCTCTCGTATTATCCCGCGTTGCTTTGGCGGCGGTGGAGGAGCAGCTCTACTAGTTCGGTAATAAAGAACTCTAGTCTCTGTCCGAAAGCGGGGATGAGGGTGGGGAGAGCGTTGCTTTTGTTCTCGTGGAAGGCGACCGAGCTTTAGGCCCGGAGGGACCTCCGACTCCGGAAGGGGGCGGGAGCAGTTGGAGACGCGGAGGGGGGAGGATAGGACGGGACTTGCAAAGCGGAAGCAGTCTCTTGCGGCTGCTCGTTGCGGGTATTTCTGTGGCCTGAGCCCGGGGAATTCGTCGCCGCTCCAACTCCCTCCGGGTCGGGAGTCCCACTCCTGCTAGGCCGGGTGCTGCCGAGAACCGCAGCGTTTTCGGTCCGGTGCTCGAGCGCCTGTCAGAATTCCAGCCTAGGGCCACCTCGGACGGGAGCAGCTTGCCCTGGCCCTTGCTCCATGCGGATTCCAGGAGCCTTCGGCGGAGAGCCCGATCCCCGGAGACTCCGTGAGTGCCTCTGCCGCTTTGTGGGGTTCGTGACTAGGATTGGTTTGGGAGGCCTGGAGTCAGATACCGGTTCTGGCTGGTTAGCTGTGACCTTAATGAATTTTTCTGATCCCAGCTAGAGAAAAAGACCTCGGGCAAGATAGAATAATAATAAACAATAGTCGCGCATACTGTGTGCCAGGCGCCTTACAAATATCTTGATTGATTCTCTACTCTGATGTAGGTGCTAACATTTCCGTTTTAGAAATGGGAAAACTTGAGGCCAAAAGAGAAGTGATTTTCTGAGTGTCTCATCCATGTCTGAGGTTGAATTTGAACTCGGGTCTTGGATTCGTCCCACAACTATATTCAGTGCGCCACCTAGCGCATTTATGAAGCTGGGATTTGTGCTAATAATTAACCGCAAAGAAAGAAAACAATTCTCTACTCTTCCCTCCCCCACTCCAACTCGCTGTCTACTAAGAAACCACATGCAGATAGCTACAAGTGAACTACGGATAGGATAAGTTGGATATGATCAGAAGAATGGCATTAATATGGTGGGTGGCTAAATGGGATTGTGAATTGGGTTTTCTGTTTTTGAGAAAAATGAGTAAAGTCAGTTTATTACTTTGCTGCTCACGTCGAATTCTTTTTGTAATCGACGTTTTATGCATCTTTTCAATTCTGAGGTATAGGAACATAATTTGTATTACTAAAGGCACTTTTTTCTATAAGTATTTTTGTATGCAAACTGTCAGTGGTCCCTCCAGGAACATTTTTCCCCCTAAATCAGCCTCCTGGGGGTATTAAGCATAACATTTGATTCTTTAAATTTGTAAGAGCTTGTCACAGGAGTTTATTTTGTAATACTCAAGTAATAGAATAATAGTAAAATAAACACAGCATGTTTTGTACTTAGGAGTGATTTTATTCAGAGTTGAACATGTCATCAACATTTATAAGGAATGTGTTAAGTTTTATAGGGGAGACTTTGTTGCTGTTAGGTGTGTAAGCTTTAAAAGAAAGAAATCATTGTTAAATCTATTTTAAAATCTATTAATAAATAATAAAAGTTACTCTTTAAAGTTTTACATGTATTATCATTCTGGACATGTGGTTTTAATGGTGTAAGGAAGACCCTACGTAGGAGGCCCTTGGACAAACTGTTCTCCCTCCCATAGTTGAGCAATTTATAATCTTAGAAAGTTATCTGAGGGCCGTTAGGATTGTCTTAAACTAGACTTGAACCTGGATCTTCTGTGTTATGGCTTTCTATCCAGTTTGTTGCCTCTGCTTGTTATCTTTAATTAACCATAAGAATTTTTTTTCTTTACTAGTTTAATCACAGATACATTTCTGAGAATAGAGCAATTTTATGAATTTTTATTTTTGTTCAGTCATGTTTGACTCCTAAAAGACTTGGATGCCATGTCTTTTTAGCATTGAAATACCGTCTATGGGGGTTTTTTGCTAAAAGAGACTGGAGTGATTTGCCTTTTTTCCCAGTTTTATGCAGGCAGAGGTTAAGTGACTTGCCCAGGGTCACGAAGCTAGTAAGTATCTAAGGGAAAATACCATCATTCAAATATTTCATTGTCAAATATAACATTAGCTATATGACTCTGTTTCCTCATCTGAAAAATTAATTGGGAAAGGAAATGGCAAATCTCTCCAGTATGTTAATCCAAGAAAACCCCAAATGAAGTCATTAAGAATTAGACATGAATGAACAAAAACCAATTTTTTGACTCCAAGCTCAATTTTCCTGAGCCCCTCCCAGTTGCTCTTATAAATAATAACACAAGGGGTTTTATTCTGGGACTTGTGGATTTTCTCTCTTTTTACTAAAGCTTCTTATTTTCAAAACATAATGCTTAAATAGTAGTTAATTCACTCTTAAAATACTGTGTTCCAAATTTTTTTCCCTCTCTTCCTCACAGTCCCTCCCCTAGATGGCAAATAGTCCAATAACATATATATATGTATATATATATATAATTTCAATAATATAGGTAGAATTTTAATTTTTCCTTTGTAATTTTGTATATTTAAATTTTACACATTTAAAAACAGGGCCCCATGAATTTCACTAAATTGCCAAAGGGAGCTCAACAAGACAGAAAAGGTTAAGTGCTACAGAACTAAGTGACTATATTTTATATATAGTTAGAAATTTGTTCTGGGCCCTGTCCTGTATCTCTTATTATCATCTCACAGAATCATTTTTCTTTTGTGCCGATGACTCCCAAACTTGCTTATTCAAGATATATTTTTTTGCAAACAAGGAATCATTTTAAGGCTTTAAACTCTACATTACCTTCATAAAAAGTCTTTTCAAAAATTTTTTTTCCTACTTTTTTTCATTTTCACATAAAGCTAGTTTTCATTGTTCATTTTTACAAGATTTTTAGTTCAAATTTTTTTGCTCTCAAGACAGCTAGCAATCTGGTAAGGGTACAGTCATGTTAAACATATTTCCACATTAGTCATGTTGTGAAACAATCAAAAAACAAAATCAAAAACAATCAAAATCAAAAAACAATCAAAAAAAAACAATCAAAAGAGGAAAAACATGAAAGAAGTTTGACCGCCACAATTGGTTCCTTTTTTTTTTTTCTCTTACATAGCCAATATGATACTTCAATTTATTCATCTCTAGCTTGGATTATTGAATAGCCTTCCTTCTAGAATTGATCCTTCTACTTTGTCTTTTCTTATTTATTTTCTATGCTGTCAGCACTTTAATATTCCAAATTATTGTGCAGGTTTGACCATGCTATTCGTTTTCTCAATTTTCATGTCTAATTGCATATTAATCTGAACCAGTTACAATAGAGTAAAGAAACCGAGTTTCATCCAGAGAAACGATTTATTTATTAGCAAGAGATGTTAATTGGATTCATGATTCTTGGCTAACAGGAATCCTGAAGTCAGGAGGACTTGAATTCAAATTTGTTCTCAGACATTTAATACTTCCTAGCTGTGTAACCCTGGGTAAGTCACTTAACCCCAATTGCAAGGGCAGGGGAGAAGGAAAAAAAAGTTATAATTTGTTGGAAGTGATAAACAGGATTGTATGGATTCTGAATTTTTTTTTTTATTAATTTTAATTATAAACTTTTGACAGCATATGTGCATGAGTAATTTTTTTTTAATAACGTTATCCCTATATTCATTTTTCCAAATTTTCCTCTTCCTCCCTCTACTCCCTCCCCTAGATGACATGTGTTACAGTATAACCTAGATACAATATATGTGTGTAAATCCAATTTTCTTGTTGTGCGTTAAGTATTGGATTCCAAAGGTATAAGTAACCTGGGTAGATAGACAGTAGTGCTAATATTTTACATTCAATTCCCAGTTTTCCTTCTCTGGGTGTAGTTGTTTTTGTCCATCATTAATTAGCTGGATCTTTTTTATGTTGAAGATACCCACTTCCATCAGAATACGACCTCATTCATACAGTATTGTTGTTGAAGTGTATAGTGATCTTCTGGTTCTGCTCATTTTACTCAGCATCAGTTCATGCAAGTCTCTCCAAGCCTTTCTGAATTCATCCTGCTGGTCATTTCTTACAGAGCAATAATATTCCATAACCTTCATATACCACAATTTACCCAGCCATTCTCCAATTGATGGACATCTATTCATCTTCCAGTTTCTAGCCACTACGAAAAGAGCTGCTACAAACATTTTGGCACACACAGATCCCTTTCCCCTCTTTAGTATTTCTTTGGGATATAAGCCCAGTAGTACCACTGCTGGATCAAAGGATATGCACAGTTTGATAACTTTTTGGGCATAATTCCAGATTGCTCTCCAGAATGACTGGATTCTTTCACAACTCCACCAACAATTTATCTGTGTCAGTTTTCCCACATCCCCTCCAATATTCATCATTATTTGTTCTTGTCATCTTAGCCAATCTGACAGGTGTGTAGTGATATCTCAGAGTTGTCTTAATTTGCATTTCTCTGGTCAGTAGTGATTTGGAACACTTTCAGATGAGTGGACATAGTTTCAATTTCATTATCTGAGAATTGTCTGTTCCTATCCTTTGACCATTTATCAATTGGAGAATGGTTTGATTTCTTATAAATTAGGATCAATTCTCTATATAGTTTGGAAATGAGACCTTTATCAGAACCTTTAACTGTAAAAATATTTTCCCAATTTGTTACTTACCTTCTAATCTTGTTTGCATTAGTTTGTACAGAAACTTTTTAGTTTGATGTAATCAAAATCTTCTATTTTGTGATCAATAATGATCTCTAGTTCTCCTCTTGGTATATGGTGTTAAGTGTGGATCCATATCTAATTTCTGCCATGATTCTGAATTTCTTATTGGTGAAAAAGATCTGGAGATACCTAGGTGAGGAGAAAAGGTGACATTTTAGATTGGTGACATTTGGGAGATGGAATAATCTTTTGATTTCTCCTAAATTAGATGATTTATAAGAAGTTGAAACACATCACAAAATGGAGGATAAAGGCAAAATGATATTACTAAGGCTATTTTAATGTGACAAGTTGAGCTAACCTAATTGGGCATCTCCATACATTCTAGTCTGTCTCATACCTGGGATGCTCTCTGTTTATCTTTGCTTTTCTAAATTTCTCATTTCCTTAAAGCCTCACTCAGCTCAAGTGCAAGCTTTTTTCATTCCTTCCCCTCCCCCCCAGTTGGTAGTAGTGCTCCATTTATTAGGTATTTATATACATACACATAAGCATTCTTTACTTACCTGGAAATTTGTATCCCACAGTAGAATGCAAGTTTTTTGGGTTGGAGGGACTGTCTTGTCTTTGCAAATAGTAGATGCTTAATATTTAAAATTATTTACTTGCTTATTAAAAGCTCTTCTGTTTTTTAAAAAAGTGGTTATTGTGCTTAAAATCTAATTTTTTAAACTAAAGTAGTAATAGAGTATTATAATTTTAGTGACTATGCTAATAAGTCCTAAGCCCTTTATAGATTAATTTTTGTTTTTGTTTTTTTTTGCTGAGGCAATTAGGGTTAAATGACTTGCCCAGAGTCACATAGCTAGGAAGTATTAAGTGTCTGAGACTAGATTTGAATTCCAGTCCTCCTAACTCAGGCCTGGAGCTTTATCCATTGCACCACTTAGTTGCCCTATCTAGATTTTAGATTATTCCTTTTTTAACCATGATTTGTGATATTGGGTCATGAGTAATATTTGACATTACAATTTGAATTGGTCAGAGCAATATGCTCTTACTACTAGAAAAAAACAACTCTAAACATTGTGATTAAAATTGAATTTGCTCTTATTTACTCTGAAGAAAATTTAAATGCAATTTAAAGCAGGCTAATTTTTTGCATTTTGTGTGTGTGTTCTGTTCTGCAATTTGCATTTTGAGATGGTTGCAGTACTACTATGGTCTGGTTGCTACAGAAAAACATCTCAGAGGCCATCTTATTTTTTTTTTTTGTTTGTTTGTTTTTTAACTTGAGACTTGCCTAAGGTTTTGAATCTGTCTCCAGAAACGAATGCTCTTAACCCTTGTGTTTTCTGTTCATTTATATCAAAACTATGTAGTCATATTTTATCTGTAATCTGCTGTGAAGATAATTTTGATGTCCTTATTCAATTTAATTAGCATTTAACCAGTTCATTTTGATTTTAATGAGTGTATTAATAGAGTGTGAGGTAGTTCTGATAGTTGATAATGTTAGGATTAGAGTTATGATTACTCTAACATTGATGGCAACATCCATGTATTATATGGTTTAAGTGATTTGTAATTTATTATATAGGCCTATTTTATCCTCTATTGGGGATAGCAAGAGACCTACTTCACTGTACTCTCCATCCTTCTTCCCCAATTTCTTGTTGGTGGTTGTTTTTTATAAAAATTTTATGATGCATAGAAATACACTAGGTAATTTTAACAGATAGAAGTCCCCAGAGTCTTGTTGTCTAGCCAGTGACTTAATAGGGGAAAGTTCCAGGATTTCTTTACCTAGTCAGTGATTAAACAAGAAAGTAACTTGGAGCTTATTTCCTATGGCTCTGTCCTGTGGTCAAGCATGGAGTTCTACTTCCTTCCTTTGACCAATCATGTAGCTTTCCTCTTTTTGGAATTAACCAATCAAAGAATTGTACTGCTATGATCTATTTTTAGTGATTTCGTAAATTGCCGAGTCCTCTCAAAACTAAGAGAGAGGGGCAGCTAGGTGGCGCAGTGGATAGAGCACCAGCCTAGAATTCAGGAGGACCCGAGTGCAAATCTGGTCTCTGACACTTAACACTTCCTAGCTGTGTGACCCTGGGCAAGTCACTTAACCCCAGCCTCAGGGGGGATGGGGGAGAAACTAAGCAGAGAGACCATCTGCAGAGGAGAATCCTGGATTCTTAGATACCACTGGTTTCCTCAATAAAACTCACAAGAACTGATGCTAAGTGAAATGAGCAGAACCAGGGCATCACTGTACTCAGCAAGAGCTAGATTCTACAATGATTAATTTTGATAGATGTGTCTATTTTCAACAAAGAGATTATTTAGGGGTCCTTTAGACTCATTGTCTTTTTGTTGTGGATTGGAATCTTGAGGTACAAAAGTGAACCTTGATTCTTCAAAGTTAATCAACACATCAAAAAGAATAATATAAAATTAATTTTATTCCAATTAAGGAAATGTAGGTTCAGAATGTTGTGGGTATTATGTATTCAGTATCAGAACTATTATGTAGTGTCCAAGTCAGGATTAGTAGTTTGTGGTTAATAGTAGAAGTGGTTTAAATAGACTGGCAACTAATAGATAAGAATATGAATACTTTTCTAATGGCCGATCTACTGCAGAATTAACTTGATAAATATAGGAAGAATTTAATGTAGTACCCAAAGAATCTGTCCTTTGTTTAGATGTTGCCTTCAATTGAATCAAAAAGTCAGTTCTCACCAAGTCATTCCCCTGCTCAAATTGGTCAACTAGCATTCATTAATACAAATATAATTGAAAAGAGACTGCCTTCTAGGGGAAGAGAATAAGGGGGAAAGATAGCAAAAAAGTAAAGTGGAGGAGGGGGTGGGGGGGTGCGTGTGTGCACTTGCACATCTATAGGATCCAGGCATTTTCCTTAAAATGGAGGTTCTGGGAGAAACCATCTAGAGAGATGCCAAAGTGTAGAGAGGCCGCTTCAAATTTCCAGACAGAGCCATAGTGTTAGAAACTAGAAAAGGTTTCTAGGTTATTGTAGAGAGGCTCTGGAATGCCTCCTGGAAAAGAATGAAATTAAACGTTATTGGCTCCCTACTTGCCCCAAGATAAAAAAATATTCCTAGCATTTAATAACGTTATTTAATTGTGCCCTTCTCTGAACTCACTTGGAGTTTTCTTCAAAGATACTGGAGTGGTTTGCTATTTCCTACTCCAGCTGTTTTTACAGATAAGAAAATTGAGGCAGACAGGGTTAAATGACTGACCCAAAGTTGACCCGACCTGCGGGTCTCGAACTAAGGGAGTCTGAAGCCGCGTGTCAACCTGTAAGCAAAGCTGGTAAGGCTACAACCTGGGAATGGGTGAAGAAAGCAAGAGGCGGAGACAACTCTGTGCAAAGCAGAATAGCTCATTTATTGGAGGAAAGTACAAGGCTTATATATGTTTCCAGAGTATAGGTTAAGCAATTTTGAAAAAACAGTTCTGTGACTACGTGACACCTGGGCTTTATGACCTTCAAGGCAGGATGTTCTCATGCTTCACTGTATTGCTTATCAGTTCTTGGTATTTGGGGTGTGAGGCAGGGGCTCCAGCACAAAGTCACACATCTAGGGAGGTCAGATTTGAACATGGGAAGATGAGTCTTCCTGACTCCAGGCCCTCTCTATTCACTTCACCTAACTGCTTGGTCTTAACCAAGTTAGCATTTACATACTATTATGTATTAAGTGCTTTATAAATATTTCATTTAATCCTCAGAACAGTCTGGAGGTGGGTGGGAAAAAGTTCTAGTGCCTATTATATATTAGACATTGTGCTAAACAGATAGGAGGCCTTGGTTAAGTAGCTTGCTATGTCACATAGCTAATAAATGGAGTGCTGAGAATGCTTCACTTTGAAATATAGGCTCTAGCAGGGGCTTTGTTAGGAAACAGAAAAACAGGATACAGTTGCCCTGCCATCCAGGTGTAGGAGGTTTGGGATGTGGTAAACGGGATGTAGCTGTCTACTCAGTCCGGCATAGGAAGTTTGGGTCATGATAAATATTTTAAATTGTGGAGCCCCAGCAGAACCTTGTTAGTTTCAAGAGTCCCAACCAATGGTTGAATAACCTTCCCTGGGATGAGATAACTTGCCTCATTATTTAAATATCCCTGATGCTGTTTGGTTCTATTTACTTTTACAACAGTAAAACTTTTGAGTTCAGTCTCCTGGTTATTCTTACCGATTGACCTGTAGTTGCACTGTAATCTAGTGGCCAACTTGATACAGAATCAAATTTCCATTGATTTAAACTTGGGTATACTGGGCCATTCAGCTATCTCAGAATATTTAAAGCCCATTCAGCCTATCTTTTAAAAATAATATAGGAACTCAATTGGTCTGTTTTCTTATTTTGTTTTATTGATATTTTCTTATGTTGCCAGGAACCAATCCTTTTGCAATAAATATATTAACATTTGTCATTTGTGAAAATGTATGTCTCATGTCTTATTCTAGTTTATCGCTACATACATTATCTCCTAAAATCATGCTTATTTATGCAGTCATTATTCTTTCAAAGATAATTGCTTTTATATTATAGTTATTATAAGTTCCAGTTTTGTTCATTACACTCTGTCAATTCATACATCTTCCCAATATTCTTTGAAGTTCATTATTATGTTGCAGTGATGTTCTATTGTGTTTATATACTGCGATGCTATTAAGCCAATTCTCAATTCATAGACTTCCACTTAACCAAATTTTTTCAGGACAAGAAATATTTTTGTAGATATTTTTGTGTATATGAATATGGATCATTTCTCATCTTTGGCATTTTTGGAACATGTGAAGTGGTCAAAGGGCAATTTATTTTTCTAGAATGGTTGAACCAACCTACAGCTCTGCCAAGAATACATAGATATGTACCTGACCTGTGTCTTGTCTTTTTACAGCTCCTCCCACATTTCCATGTTTTCTCATTTTTGCCAGTTTGATAGTGTGAAATGGAAGCTCACAACTGGCTTATTTCCGTTTTTCATGTTTATCTTCTTGGATTGTATTTTGGTAATTTCCAGAAATATTTTTTCTGTTTGAAAACTACCTGTTTATATTTTTTTAGCCCCTAAGTGACTAGGATATCAGCCTATTTTTCCAGAATTACTTCCCATTGTTCTGTCATTACCTGAAAAAGACCTAGAGACTAAATATTGGATTTAATGCCACAGTTTTTGTATAGGCTGACCTAACTCTCAGGCCTATAATACGTTTTTATTATACCCCTGCATCCTGGAACCCCTTGTAGTAGAAGTTACCTAGAAGCTAGCTCGTCAAAACAAGCAGACATTTAATTTAAATTCTCATTCCATACCTTCAAGGAGTTTGGAGGTGAGGGTAAGAAAAGAAGAAGTGCATAGATAAGAAAGTACATGTATCTACATATAAAGAATGTAAAAGATTATGCTTTTTTGGCAAGCACCAATAACTTGGTGAATCAGGAAAAGACCTTGTAAGAGGTAGTGCTTAAACTGAATCAGCAAAGGGAATGTAAAGGAAAAGTGGCAACTTGTGTATAAAATCATGGATTAGGAAATAGAGTAACTTGTGAAAGGTAACACCGAATTAGTTTGGTTGGAATGTAATTTCTATGATAGTATATAATATGAACCTGAAATCTAGATTTTTGGCTGGATATAGGGAAAAATTAGTATTTAGTGTATTTCAAGAGTAGAAGTAGATTTAGTAGGCAGAGCATATTTTCTTATAATTCACTCAATCTCCATTTATAATATTGTAGAATGGATTACTTCCAAATATGTGACTTGTGAAGATCCTTGCAGTTTGTGAAGAGATCATAAGTGAGGAGTTACTGAGAACATAAGCATTCATAAGGATATGGATCATGAGTCAGACATTTATACTCATTTATACATTCATACTCATATAGGAATGCAGGCATACTGCTGTCTTTCTATATATTTCCACTGCCCTCATTCTTATTTCCCTTCCTTCATCCTCCCTTTTTCACTTTCAGTTTTTGTATCTTGACAAAACAATTTTTCTGTATCAAGCTTGTCACTCATTCCTCCTCTCTACTTCACATCCAGTCAGTTGGCAAATCCTATTGTTTCTATCTCATTTCTTGTTTGATCCTTTCTGTCTGCTCACAGCTATCATTTCAGCTTAGGCTATCACTTAAATAATTATTTAATTGGTCTCTTCCTCAATTATAGCTAGTCTCTTCCATTCTACACTGGTTTTCCTAAGTACAGATCTAACCTTGTCATTTTCCTATTTAATTCGTGTCTTTGTTCAGCTTTTTTTTTTTTTTTTTTAAAGACTGGCAAAAAGTTTATTATCGCATTGGGAAGTCAGCTTTTGCTATGCATAAATAGAAAGACTGAATTCCTTGGTGCCAAGGTCCCGACAGAGGGATGTAAAGTTTCTATCAGAGAAATCCTGACAGTTGAATAAGGTCTTGTTAGGGAAATAAAGAGGGAGTAATGCTGAAAGAGAATATCATTTCAGCAGGCAGAGGGTTGCAGCTTATGCCAAGGGGGGAGAGAGGTTCCTTGGCATGGCATATTAGGTCCTCTGCCTTTGTTCACTCCATTGGCAATTGCTGTCCTTGTGTACTTGTGTTCACAATCAACCAAACTGGCCTTTTCTGTCTGTGTCTTTGACATATTTGCAAAATGTCTATTGTGTACATTGAAATGTATTTCCTTCTCACTTCTATTTTGCATTGGAGAACTCTTTATTTAAGATACAATTTTATTAATACCTACCAGTCTCCGGCTTGGAGTAGATGTTTTATAAATATTTGTTGATTGATGAAAACAGCATCCTCACTCCAAAGACATTCAAGCAAAATGAAAATTATCAGAACACTTTGCATTTTACATTATTTATATACTTTAATGTTGATCATTTGGTACCAACTGTCTCATATTTTTCCTTAATTGTGTTAACTCTTAGTTTTTGTTTTAATATTTCTTTATCACAAATAATATTGCTAATGAAAATATGTGTATAAATCATCTCTTGCTGTAAATTTCTTCAGAATAAGGGCAGTTTAATAACTTGCATAATGAAGACGTAAAAGTAAGATCTTCTCAATCTTGGTGCAATAGAATTGGAGATTTGAGCAATAAAAATTACCAAGAGACCAGACTCATTTCTCAAAAGAAGGGGTTTTATTGTTGTAATAGCAAACAAAACCAAATAGTATCATGGAATAGTTGGTCATGGGAGTGTGAAGGATGTAGAAGATCCTTACCCAAAATGACTACTCAGAGATCACTTAGTAGAAGGCAGTTTATTGAAAACCTCTGGAGGATGAGCCCTCCCATTGTGACATAAGAAAGAAAGCTCCTGGTAGGAGAGCTAAAGTAGTAAAGATACATAGCTTTTATACAAGAAATTACATCACAAGTAAGAGAATTGAGAAGGGGAGGGTTAATTAGTAATTAGAGGTAATTAGTTGCTATTGGAATGGAAGATTTCTGTTACAGAGGATTACATCATAAGTTGGGAAGCATTGAGAAATAGGTGCCCTCTCCCCTTAATTGAATGGATGCCAACAGACCTTCAAAATTTAGATTACTAAGCTAACAGTATTCAACTAATGGTCTAAATATTGATAACATTGAATAGTGATAAATGTCATCATTTCAGGTCAAGTAAATATGATTATAGCTGGCCAAGGCTTAAGTAAATACGAGCCTGCACATATTATACAGGTCATAGGGGAAACACAGAAATAATGAAAATAAAATAGGCGGGAAAAATCACATTCTTGTAAGTTCTTCACTTATCTCGCTCTATTCCCCACAGGAAGTTGCTTGTAATGGGGTATTTGTAGAATAAGGCAATGGTTATCTTCAGAGGGTGGAGGATGGGGGAATTATTTTTTAAACATTGGTGGGGACATAAGACAAAATGGATCCTTAGATGTTTTGAAATGTGTAGCATTATCCAAGCCCCCCTTCACCTGGCTGGATGAACAACCACATTCTGTTTTTCTGCTCTTTGTGATTAACTGTCCATACTAGAACTAATGAAAGCCCTGATGGGGCCTAGTCCAATGGAACCATATGTAAAACATTGATTAAAGAACTACCAAACATACTCTTAGAAAATCAAAAGGATGCATGTGAGGCAAACTTTTAGAAAGTAAAGAGAAATTACAGAATGTTTTAAAACCTTGAAATTTTTATTCTGTTAAATACCTCTTTTCCTCGTTAGAAAAGCTATAAAATTATGTAGCTATACCATGTATAATGGAAATAGTGCTCAGACCAATCTTATTCTTGTTTCCTTTTATTTAGTGAAAAAATTCTCTGTTAGCTTATGTCACTTTTTTTTTTTTTTCTAGTTCTTTGACAGTTTTGGAAGATTTATCCAGGATAACTACTGCTAAGAGGACTGGCACTTGAACCTATAAGAAGTATAGCGTAACCTGTTGAGTCTCACTGCTCCCATATTCATGGGAGGTAAGTACAGGTAGCAAAACTTAGAAGCTTTTGCTAGTTTTTTTGTCTCTCTTCTCTCAGCTTTAAGGGAAACTCAGCTTCCTTGTAAATGAGAAGTGAAAGAGAAAATACCCGAATGTGTAGATTGAGTATATGTTGTCAACAGTGTCTTTTTGCACCATGTTATCATTCTTTTTTTCTGTGGTCTAATCAGCCAAAGAAAAAGGGTAAAAGAAAGTTAAGTTTTTAAACTGAAATTTTCAAACCTTTCAAAAGATAGTCTTATTTCTACATTCCTTTTTATGGCCAGTTGAGAATACATTGGAAGCAAGATAGTAAGATGATTCCTTTCCCAACTTGCAGAATTCCTTAACATTTGAAATTAAAGATTTTATTTTTGGCTCTTTTTTTAGACAGCATTATAATTTTCCCCCAGCATTTCTTCTCTCCCTTTCTATGTCAGAAAATAGTAAAATAATATTTAAAGAAAGAGAAGAAAAAAATCTTACTGATCAGTACATTGAAAAAATCTGAAAATATGTGAAGTGTGCCATACTTAGGGACCTCCCACTGTAGTATTCCAGTTGGTTTTCTGGAGGTCTCTGGACCAGCCTTCGTTTCTGCAAAGTGATCGCCATGAGAATAGCCAGGGATAAAGTCCAAGTTCTTTATCTAGTTTCTTTACCTGGGGCCTGGACTAGCTTTCTTGAGGTCCTCCGGAATGTGTCTTGGTTTCTGTTGGGGAGGCAGAAGACCAGGACGGTCTCTCTCTTGAAGTCTGTCTCAGTCCGAGAGCTTGTGCTTACAACATTCATTTTTGATTTTTGTATATTGCTGGTGGTGATGGTGGTGGTGGCATAATCTTTTTAAGTTCAATAAAAATTTTGATTTTTATATGCTGAAAATATCCTGATAGGAATTTTTGGGTTAACCTCTATAGTCTTAGAGATTGAGTGGAATTTATTTACAAATAACTTTTTTGGTAATCAGATTTTTATTACTTTGGTATTAGGAAAGGGAAGTGATTTAGTTTTTAAAATTATTGTTTCAACCTTTTTTTTTCTTAAATAGTATTTCATTTTCCAAATGCATGTAAAGATAGTTTTCAATGTACACTTAATTTTTTTCAATAGTATTTTTACTTTTACAAATATATGTAAAGGTAGTTTTCAACATTCATTTTTGAATGACTTTGTATTTCAAATTTTTCTCCCTTTCCAAGATAGCAATCTAGTTTGTTTATATAATGTTGGATATAGGTTTATATGTGCAGTCCTTTTAAATATTTCAATATTTGTCATGTGCAAGAAAAAGATACTATTCAGTCTCAAATTCTCTTTCTGAATGCATTTCCCATCCCAAATCTATTGAAATTGTGTTAAATTGTGTTAAATCATCACATTTCCAAGTCCATCACTTGGTCATCATATGATCTTGTTAACTATTATAGTAGTCTGGTTTGCTCACTTCACTCAGCATCAGTTCATGTAAATCTGTCCAGGCTTTTCTGAAATCAGCCTGTTATTTCTTATAGACAATGTTATACTTATACATCATAATTTATTCAACCATTCAAGAGGTGTGATTTATAATTTGCTTGAGGCTATGGAAGTTTGTTAAGAGAATAAGAAAATAGCTTGAAATGTTGGTTTATACTATATAGATGAATTGATTTGTCTATTATCATGGGATCTATGGGAGATAAACTGATGAATTGTGAATTGAAAGGATCTACAGCTTCTTAACTTTTGAAACTAACTTCTTAATGTTAAAAAAAAGGACAAAATAATGAAGCAGTAAGCTACCTTTACATTCTTGAGTATGTTGTTTGTCAGTTGTTACGAGACTTTGATGTTATATGCTCAAAGGCTTCATTATCCATTTATTTATTTATATTTCTATAAGCTTTCCCTGCTTTGGGCCCTTTAGCAGAGAAACAACTCTAGAGTCTGCTGAGGAAAGAAACTTACCAGAAGACTCCTCCCACTCCCGAATTTTTTAATATTGTTTCCACTGACTCCAATTTGAAAGATTTTTTAATTAAGCCAGTTAGACTTAATGCATTCATTAAGCCATTTAGACCTGGATTCAGGGCCTTTCTGGTTTGTGTGAACAAATATGCATTCATTTTCTGTAGAATATTGAAAATAGTATTTTTATTATTTTGTATGAATTGAATGTTTAAAGCTAGGAAGAGAAGAAAAAAAATCCGGCAGTTTTTAGATAATACATTATATGAGCTTAATGAATATAAATGTAGATTTTTTTTTTTTTTCTTGAAGAAATCTACAATGTGTTGCTGTATTGCTGGTAACTGATGCAAATGTGTGGGACAAAATAGTGAGAAGAATGAGGGCCTGGTGAGTTCAAGCTTACAGCATAGAACTGACTTTACTTCTTAACAGCTACCCTCTTATACCCCACCATAAATGTTTTTCTCTGTTATACATCACAATGGTCATAAAACACCACAGGTATATCCAAGAATGTGATATTTCCTTATTCTATTAGTCAAGACATCTTTTTTTTTTTTTTTTTTTTTTCCTCTTAGTGGGCTCAAGTCATGTCGACCTCTATATTTCTAGTAAATAACCCAAGAGTTTTGATATGGATCACCAGCTATGGAACAGGCCTTGCCATGTTCATAAAATCCTATAAGTGATTTTGCCTGTGGATATAGCAGGCATATGTATTTATCAGGCAGGGCAACTCTTTAACTATTTCTCTAACTTGTTCTTTTGTGTTTTGGAATTGTCTGTGAAGCATGGAAGAACTTCAGTGAAATTGCTTATGATTGTCAACAGCCTTTGGAAAGAATCGGTTAATATTGTAGGATAAAATTGTAACTGGGTTTTGCTAGATGATAAGGGTCTAGGAAGGTTAGAATATGTTCTAATATGACTCATGTTAAATTGCAACTCACATGAATTAATTTTTGTAGATTAGAGGTGTATGTTTCAGAGGGGCAATTGAATTTGATTTTTGAGGTTTCTGTATGAGAATAGACTTGCACTGCATACTGTCTGAAAGAATTTTGAGGAGTTTGATATTATATTATCTATATAGTATACTGCTTTCATTGAATTAGAGCCATCAGTAAAGGCAATAAGGGTGGAATCAGCAGGATAGTTTTTTTATTATCTTTGGAAATATCCATTGCTACTTTTCACAAAAATCAGTAATTTTATAGAAAGTCTGTGATTATCTATTTTGCCATTGCAAAAAAATAAACCTGCCACTCAATATTAAGGACATTCATTTCTTGAGATTTTGTATGTGGATGATGTATGATTAATTAAGGAAGAGCCAGTGAGTTGGAGATGTTTGTTTAATTTATTCTTTAGATATGCTACTATTGTAATATATGGCACAAGAGGACAGGAAATTGGTGGGGGAGATGAATCCATTCAGGTGTTCCCATGATTGATATAGCATTGTAGTAGGGGACACAAGAGTAGAAAGTATTGCTCCCTGTACATTTTCATTAGGGAATATTTGTGTTAATTGGACTTAAGATACTTTTTTCAATGTAATTGTAAAGTAATAAGTGTAATTCACATTTGTCCTCTGGAGATAGAGTTCTAGGAGAATTTAATGAAAGATCTCCTTGTGATGTAGAGAATAAATGAGAAAGTTGATGTGTGCGTATTTGTCGCATGGGTTGAAACCAGTTAATATCCCCTAAGAATCTGAGACTCATTAAGATATTGTAATGAATTTTTTCTTATCTCAAGTTTCTGGGGTTAGATTATTTGAGAGTCTACAAGATGGCCAACAAATAAAAAAGGGGTTTATCTTTTTCAATTTTCACAGGAGCAGTTACCAAACCCCATGAATGTAGGGGCTTGTACTAAGAGGAAATGTTACTAAGAGATTGAGATTGT
Source organism: Sminthopsis crassicaudata (assembly GCF_048593235.1). Lineage (NCBI taxonomy): Eukaryota > Metazoa > Chordata > Mammalia > Dasyuromorphia > Dasyuridae > Sminthopsis > Sminthopsis crassicaudata. The sequence goes on along the minus strand of NC_133621.1, from coordinate 238,983,897 downwards.
TCACATTTTTGCTACTACATAAAATACCTTTCGTTTAGTGAATTATTTTGGAATCTGGATATTTCAGACTCACAGATGAGATAGCATAGTCAGTGATATATTTTTTTCTTTTTTCTTTTTTTTTCTGAGGCTGGGGTTAAGTGACGTGCCCAGGGTCACACAGCTAGGAAGTGGTAAGTGTCTGAGACCAGATTTGAACTCAGGTCCTCCTGAATTCAAGGCTGGTGCTCTATCCACTGCGCCACCTAGCTGCCCCTAGCCAGTGATATTTCATTCCTTGAGGTGTAATACTTTCCCTTGAAATCTTTGGGCAGGTGCCTCCATATTTATACTAAGGATAGTAAAGACAAATCTAGGCTTATCTTCCCTTTGAAGAGGATAGTTAAAAAAAGGTCATTTAAATCAGTAACTTATCCAGGGGCCACTCAGCAGGGACTATGGTAGGAGAAGGAAGTCTAGGCTAAAGGTTCCCATATTGACTATTGTTTCATTTATCGCACTAAGGTCATGTAACATTTGCTATTTTCTTGATTTTTTTCTTTATTACAAATTCTAGGGGATTCCAAGGGCTGATAGAAAATTTAATATGTCCTAATTTGAGCTGCTCAGAGACTAGTTGAGTAATTAGCTTCTCCTTTGGTAAAGAGGCAATTGTTCACTGGAGTATCTTGATAGCCACTGGATATGGTCAGCTGTGTGATAGAAGCTACAGTGGCCTCTAATTGAAATCCGAAAATGACTAGATTGTTCATAAAGATCTTGAGTAGACTATGTATAGTTTTATCTGTTCAAGAATATCTGCCCCATGATCAAAGAATATGAACAGACAATTCTCAGATGAAGAAATTGAAACTATTTCTAGTCATATAAAAAGATGCTCCAAGATATTATTAATCAGAGAAATGCAAATTAAGACAACTCTGAGATACAACTACACACCTGTCAGATTGGCTAGAATGACAGGGAAAGGTAATGCAGAATGTCTGAGGGGATGTGGGAAAACAGAGACACTGATACACTGATACATTGTTGGTGGAATTGTGAACACATCCGGCCATTCTGGAGAGCAATTTGGAACTAGGCTCAAAAAGTTATCAAACTATGCATACCCTTTGACCCAGCAGTGTTGTTAATGGGCTTGTATCCCAAAGAGATCTTAAAGAAGGGAAAGGGATCTGTATGTGCAAGAATGTTTGTGGCAGTCCTCTTTGTGGTGGCCAGAAACTGGAAACTACGTGGATACCCATCAATTGGAGATTGGCTGAATAAATTGTGGTATATGAATATTATGGAATATTATTGTTCTGTAAGAAATGACCAACAGGATGATTTCAGTAAGGCCTGGAGAGACTTACATGAACTGATGCTGAGTAAAATGAGCAGGAGGACCAGGAAATCAACAATACTTATGGATGTGGCCATTTTCGACAATGAGATGAACCAACTCAGTTCCAGTAGAGCTGTAATGAACTGAACCACTACACAGAATTCCCAATCCCTCTAAATTTTGTCTGCCTGCATTTTGGATTTCCTTCATAGGCTAATCTATTTCAAAGTCTGATTCTTTTTGTACAGCAAAATAACTGTTTGGACTGTGTGTGTGTGTATATATATATAGTACTTAATTTATACTTTAACATATTTAATATGTATTGGTCAACCTGCCATGGGGGGAGAAGAGGAGGGGAAAAATTAGAACAAAAGGTTTGGCAATTGTCAATGTTGTAAAATTACTCGTGTATGTTCTGTTATACATCACACAATGGTAATAAAACCACAAAAAATACACCCCAAGAAAGTGACATTTCCTCCTTCTATTAGTCAAGGCTTGTCCTGTTTTTTTGTTCCTTTAGTGGGCCCCTGGTTCCATTAGATAAAGTATATGCTGGTCATGTTGACCTTCATATTTCTAGTAAATAATCTGAGGGAGCTCTGATGTGGATCATCAGCGTGGAAAAGGTCTTACTACATCCTTAAAGTCCTCCAAGCGACCTTGTCTTGCTTCATTTTTCACTGTATGGTGATTGTCATGTATTATGATACAACTGTGAATTTGTTGGTATTAATATTAATTTGAGAAACAATTATGCTCTCTCTTGAGTTAAACAGTGGAACTTGGTATATGAGGTGGAACCTATTGGAACTGTAATTTTTTAGTGCATCATTGAGGTGAAAATGCCAAGAATTCAGAGTGCTGCCTATGTATCACATCAAGCAGATAGATATAAAATTCTGGGAAGATTGAGAGCATGGCCTCATAAAAGGTAGTGTTAGTGTTTCTCTTTTAAACATTTCTCACTGTTAGAGCATTGGCTTGCTTATGAGACCTTTTGACTTTGAGGATTGGACTGTGCATGGATTGTTCGTTCAAAAAAGTATTTGGTGTTTTACTTGAAATCACATAGCTAAGAGAGGATTTTTGATTATACTTTTGATAATGGGTCTGATACTGTCAAAAGAATTCTAAGTGTTTTATAATGATTTTTTCTGTTATTTTATGCTCTCAGGTCCACAAGGGGACAGGGGTTTAAAACCTTGCTACTATTATGAATTTGTAGATAATTATGTTATTATGGAGACCATCCTAGATCTGAGTCCTTTATTCAGGTGATTGGGCTCTAGCTATCCTGAACTGCATAGAGCAGTAGCGGCAATGGACAGGTGAGTTGTTAGGAAAATGAGAAAGAAGGTAAGGAGTTAGAAAGAAAAGGAGGGATTCTAGGAATGGAGAATAGCATGTGTTAAGGAACATACCTAAGTGTGAGGGGACAGGTTGAGTCTCCTCATAAAACACTTAAAGGCATTGCAAATCAGCCTTTACTGACAGATACTGCTTGTGAATTGGGAATGAAATAAATTGGAGGGAAGAGGAAAGAGGTCAGATAATGCAACTGTCTCTCAGTCTCTTTGTATCATTATCATCCTCTCACATCTTATTCTGCTGGTAGATACTCAGTAGCCACTAGCTGGTGGCTCCTATAACAGTGTACAAAGGCAAACAGCATAGAAAATGGAGCAGGAATGCACAAGGAGCAAGCTAGTAGGCCACTGTGGCTAGATCATGGGGGGAAAGTAAATTATAAGAAAACTACAAAAACATAGGAGTGTTTTTGGATATATTTTAATTGTAAATTCTCAGGATAAATGAACCTTCCTATATGGAACAACTACAGTTTTACTTTGTTAGCAGAGAAACTTTTAAATCATGTTATTCCTATTTGCAGCATTCTTGGGGTTCCTAAATCCTCCCCGCTCCCAATTTAGTAATTCAACAGTCTTTGTCTAAATGATGAGTAATTCTCTAATACAGGTCAAAAGGGGAAACTAAAGAGGAAATCATTTTCATTCTTGAGTAGTGTAGGATCTTGACTAAAGGATCTCTATGGCAAACATACAGAAATATATATGATATATGAGGCAGTGTTGTGCCAAAACTGATGTGAGATGGGACCTGACTGGAGGTTTATTAAAGTGTAGGTTTGCAAGGGGAAGTCACAAATCAAACAGCCCCAAATTGGGGGAGAGCAAGATTTATAATGTGAAAAACACACAAGAGGGAGGGTCCTTATTGCCCATAAGTACTATTCATACTGAAACAGAATTTGGCCATTAATTCCTTATGTGGGGGCTAACAGGAACTGTTATACAAGCAGTTAGTTCCCTCTCTGGGGGCCAACAGGATGCCCTTGGGCCTCATGAGACCCAAGAAATTTAAGGAGGTGGAGGTTAATTAAAAAATAACCCTTGGGGGCCTCAGCAATTTTTGAGTTGCTTTACTCAGGCTGGTCATGGAGAGGAAAACAAAAATAGACTTCAGGATCTCATACTTCAGCAGATTGAAACAAATGTAGAAATAAGAGAATGCTATAATATCCTTGAAGTTTTTCCTACTCCCAAACCTATTAAAAAAAAAAGTCCTTTCCCACTTCCAAATCTATAAAAGCATATGGATAAGACAAATAAAATGAACAGTGCTTGGAGCAATCTCTCATCTCATATTGCAGTTCTTGGTCTGGTTCTTTTGAGTATAATTATTTCTGAAATCAATTCACAATAATAGCAAATTGTCTGTCTTGACATAGCTTTTCCAGAAATAAAATTTTTTTCGAGCTTGGCGCTGTTTTAATAGGTACATCAAATGTATATTTTATTTATATAGATAGACATCTATATAAATAAAAATGGATATCTATTATACACTCAAACACTATATATATATTATATATATGCTATCTTTATATTTATCAAGGTTCTATTTTAGAGTTATTTTAATTTTGATTTCTCTTATTAGTAATCCATAATATTTTTGCATATTGTAGTTATTTTAGAAACAAGTCTATATTGTTTCACTACTTGTTACTAAGGCATAATACTATGATTATGTTTTGATCGCGTGACCCCAGCCTTTTACCCTGCTGCTTTGGTGTTGCCTCTTTGCTCTTGAAGTTTTGAATGATGAGAAGGTACTGTTTTGAATGATGGTCAGGAACTGTACTTTTTAATTAGGCTTTTTGCTGTGCTATAATTTAATCTGATAATCTCCTTAGTCCCTTCTCCCCAAAATCTCCAAATCCAAGCCCAAAACCACACCCTTCAGCATCATCACTAACTGCTTTGATGTGACCTGTTAACACTGTTTATGAGAAGCAAAAAAACAACCCAAAACATTAGAAGACATTTAAATTGCTAATAAAGTGACAAGATGAAGACTTTTTAAAAGCTAAACCTCTTTATTTTATTTTGAACATCCCAATTCAAATAGAATTAAGAAATTTAATTAATTTGATTTTCTCAGTTTTTGTTCTTGTTCCTCTAAAAAAAAAAAAAACAAAAACGAAAACTGGGTTTAAGTACTTCTTATTTATCCTATTCCCTTAGTCACAATTCCATAAATTAATTGACAATTTAATATTGTATGTGAAACTATGAATCTTTTGTTTTGTTAAGGACTGGTGAGTATCCCCATTTAATAAAAAGTTGGAGATATCTCTAGGAGCAAAACAAAAGTTTATTATATAACTTCCAGAGAAGCGGGCATCCCTCCTGTAGAGCAAGTAATCGAAAGGAAAAAACCTTTTGGGACAGGTTTTACACCTTAAATAGTCCCTAATGCAAATATCCCTCCCACCACTGACCATCATCCTCATTGACTGAGGATCTTACATTCTAAATGTGGAAACTACCCAAGAAATTGAACTTGGCCAAAAAGTACACGGTTGTCCATATTTGATGCAGGAAGGGGACAGATTGAAACAAATGTAGAAATAAGAGAATGCTATAATATCCTTGAAGTTTTTCCTACTCCCAAACCTATTAAAAAAAAAAAAAGTCCTTTCCCACTTCCAAATCTATAAAAGCATATATAAATCTATAAAAGCAAATGCGGGTAAGTCAATGCTGAAGTAGATGAAGCCTTATTCCATTTTCACAACTGTCTTAAGAGATCTCACCTCATCTCGTTCAGCTGTTACCCCTGAACTTATCTTTTTGAGTTGCTGTATTTTCCAGAGATACTGGATCCAGAACATTCAGGTGACCCCAAATAAGAACAGACATCCCTGATTTGACATAATTTGTTTTTGCACATCACATTAGATTTCCTGTGTGCCATGAGAGGTAAGATAGGCATTAGCCAGTCTGTGTCAGACTGGGATGATGGCTTTGTAGCTGGGGTCTTTTGTAGATAAGAAGATTCCCCCTATCTTCGTAGTCTGGCAGTTCCCAAAGAAAAAAAATGAGGCTTTTGCCATTACCTCTTTTCATGGGTAGTGGTTTTGTCTTTTTTTTTCACCTTTGCTTTGCTATTCCCCTTCCTGATCATGCCCCTTCCCTCTTCCCTTTGTTATACTATTATAAAAATGTAAACTTCTGTAAAGAATGGGAATCCTTTGGGTAAGGTGGTAAGTCTTATGACATTGTGATTGGCTTGTTAACAGTAGGGTTACTTTTTGGAAAAGTATATAATAAATTTAACATTACTTTCAAAGTCTGCTTATCTGTTTTTTCTAAATTTCTCTTCTGAGCATTTAAAAAAGTATTATAATTGCAACTTAGTCTTAGAGAGTTGTCTACATATTATTGAACCCTTTCATTTCTTTTTATGGTGCATTAATATGCTACTCTTGCTACTCTTGTAGCTTGTGCTGTGGTCTGTGAATGACCACACGCATTCTTGTGAATATGTGAAATGTGAATAGAGTCTCCATTCCAATATGGCTGCTAGCCACATGTGGGTAATACTCCTTCTCAACTTGGTACTACCACCCTAAATTGTGACCTGAATCCAAGTATGGGTAAAGCATAGAGTCCTACCTCAGTGCTAGCAAAAAGATCCTTGGGATCTTCTGACCAGTTGTTCAACCTTCTAACTTACTGTGGGCTGAGAGTTCCGGGAAGCTGCCCTTGCTGTGCTGAATCAGTGGCTCTCCATAGCCTGCTTCTTGAAACTTGGAGCCGTGTTGGCATGCCTGTTCTGGACTGTGCTCTACTCTTACTATAGTCTGACAGACCTTTCTTACGATCTTCTAAGTTTATCTTTGGCATTGATGGGCTGAGAAGTTTGGAACTGCTACTGCTGCCAGTGGTCAACCAGAGGTCTGATCCTGATTTGCTGGCACTGGGAATATTTTAGTGCTGCTGGTGCTAGAATGCACTCCACCCTAATCCTTTTCTTGTCAGCCTTCGAAGTTGTCCTGGGCTAGAAAATTGTTTCAGTCCTTTTGAACATTCTGTTATAGTAGAATTTGTTTATAGAGTCATTATTTAAAGGTATTTGGAAGGGTTTGGGGGAACAACTCAGCTGAGTCTCTGCCTTTACTTCACTATCTTGGCTCTGGCCCTAAGGCAATGATCATTAAAAAATATTTCTCCTTTTAGGTCTTAATTTTTCTTAAATTTTCTTTTTAGGTCCATAATTCATTTTTCAGGAACCTTAGTTTCTTAAATAGGGCAAAAAAGAATAGGAAAGGATTTTAATGGGGCACATTGTTTGCTGTGAAATTGATTAAAAAATACTAATAAATTTTCTTTCTTCAGATAAGTCTAGAAGAGTTTTCAAAGGGGGGAAGTATTAGTATTTTTATTAGAATTGAATAAAAAGAGGTTTTTAACATACTTCCACATAAAATTGCAAAGGAAAGTTTTCAGACAAATTAAAAATTACTGTAAATGGTACACTTTTTTTTAATTAAAGCTTTTTATTTGCAAAACATATGCATCTCATCCTTGCAAAACTTTCTGTTCCAAATTTTTTCCTCCTTCCTCCCCGCCCCCCCTAGAATGGCTGGTAGTTAAATGTTAAATATGTTAAAATATATGTTAAATCCAATACATGTATACATATTTATATAATTATCTTGCACAAGAAAAATTGGATCAAGAAGAAAAAAAAACACCTGAACATCAACAGAATATGCAAAAATGCTACGTTGTGGTCCATACTCAGTTCCCACAGGCCTCTCTCTGGGTATATATGGCTTTCTTCATCACTGAACAATTGGAACTGGTTTGAATCATCTCATTGTTGAAGAGAGCCATGTCTACAAGAATTGATTATCATATAATCTTGTTGCTGTGTATAATTATCTCTTGGTTCTGCTTATTTCACTTAGTAAGTCTCTCCAGGCCTCTCTGAAATCATCCTGTTGGTCATTTTTTACAGAACAATAATATTCCATAACATTCATATTTCATAATTTATTCAGCCATTCTCTAATTTATGGGCATCCATTCAGTTTCTAGCCACTACAAAAAGGACTGCCACAAACATTTTTGCACATGTGGGTCCCTTTCCCTCCTTTAAGATTTCTTTGTAGAAACACTGTTGGGTCAAAGGGTATGCACAGTTTGATAACTTTTTGAGCATAGTTCCTAGGTACTGAATAGCTGAAGTAACCTAGCTGCATTTTAGCAAATGTTTTCTAATTGCGTATTAGAAGTATGTAAGGCTCTACTGATCATAATCGGTTTAGCAAACTTTACTAATCATAAAGCTTTTGTGATTGATAAAGTGAAAGGGGATCTAGCCCTGCACTGGATAGAGAGAACAACATGCTTGCATGTCTGTGCAAATAAATAAAATAAAAATAAATTGCCTGGCTAATTATTCCAAGGGCATATAGAGATTATATCAATTATCATAAATATTTTTTCTGTAAATACTTGAGGTAAGGATTTCATCTTTCCCTGAGAACTTGAATTCATCCAGGGCATCTGAATACCCATGTTATCTCCCTGTTGAAACTTAAGGTAAGAAAATTATGTATTTATAATTAAAATGATAGCGTTTAAATGGCTGATTTTTAAAGTTATTTTTCATTTTATAGGAAAAAACTCCGAAAATTTTATGTTTGTCTCCAAGGAATGTAGTTTTAAAACCTTATTATGAAGTATACCCTTCTGGTATTTAGGTAAAATGAGAGAAAACAATAAATTAAGAAAATTGAAATGTGTACTTCAAAAACAACAAAAAGTATTGCCAAAAATACAGGGAATTACAAAATATTACTAAAATAAAATATTACTGAAAGAATTATTGAAATTTCAGCTGACATTATGGGCAATTTAAATCAAAAATAGAAAATTCTCATTTTCATTTACAGCATAAGTAGTTTGTATTACTTTGAGGTACCACAACACACCTCTCAATTTGATTAAGATGACAGGAAAAGATGATGAATGTTGTAGGAGATGTGGGAAAACTGGGACTCTAATACATTGTTGATGGAGTTGTGAACTGACCCAACAATTCTGGAGGGCAATTTGGAACTATGCATAAAGGACTATCAAAATGTGCATACCATTTGATCCTGCAGCACTTCTATTGGGCTTATATCCGAAAGAGATTTTAAAGGGACCCATATGTGCAAAAATATTTGTGGCAGCCCTTTTTTGTAGTGGCAAGAAACTGGAAACTGAATTGGATGCCCATCAGTTGGAGAATGGCTGAATAAGTTATGGTAAATGAGTGTTATAGAATGTTATTGTTCCATAAGAAATGATCAGTAGGATGATTTCAGAGAGGCTTAGAGAGACTTAATGTGAAGTGATGCTAAGTGAAATGAGCAGAACCAGGAGATCATTGCACTTGGCAACAACAAGATTATCTGATTATCAATTGTGATGGACTTGGCTATTTTCAATAACGAGATGATTGAAGCCAAGTTCAAATGATATGATGAAGAGAACTATCTACACCCAGAGAAAGCACTTTGGGAACTGAGTGTCAATCACAACATAGTATTTTCACTCTTTTTGTTATTGTTTGCTTGCATTTTGTTTTCTTTCTCATTTTTTCCCTTTTTGATCTTATTTTTCTTGTGCAGCAAGATAATTATATAAATATGTATACCTATGTTTTGACTTATGTTTTTATAAACATACATTTTTATCACGTTTAACAAATATTGGATTACGTGCCATCTAGGAGAAAGGGGTGAGGGAAGGAGAGGAAAAAATGGAACACAAGGTTTTGTAAGGGTCAGTGCTAAAACATTATCCATGCATTTATTTTGAAAATAAAAACACTTTAATAAGTACTTTGTATTTTTGTATTTATTTGATAAAAATCTGACTGTGAATGAAGAATTGCTTGATAATTCTTTTTCTTAATGGAAAGATGGTTTTAATGAAGTATGTGGACTTAATGAAGAGAATTCAGTTATCCCTACTACATGGAGACTTTCTGTCAAGGTTTTGATAGTTTATAGGTTAACATAAGAAATTAAATAAATTTTGGGGAGATTTTTATGGAAGCTGTAGATGACACATGAAGGTCAGCTAATAACACAAAAAGAAAGTCAGAAATGTATAAATATGTGTATAGTGTTGTATAACATCAGTACTTTATCTTTTAATGCCAAAAGGGTTTGAAAGGAGGACCAAAACATTCTGCGCTGATTTTTCAGCTTGGGGGTGGGGACAGGTGGACTGATTCTTTGAACTCCACAGTGGAAGAGGTAATTGCACTGTATAATTTTACTATCAAAATGAGTATGTGTGGCTATGATGTAACAGCAAAAAATTATTGGCTATGTAGAATAAAATTGCTCATGGTAGTAAGTTTTATCATGGTCACTTTATTATATACAAAAGTAGTGAAAATGGAATATGTGTTAAAGAAAAATTAATTTTATATTTTCTTGAATTAATTTTTTTTCATATGCTGGGAAAATGAACAGGAAGAAATACTTTATTATATAGAAGTTCACGGCTTTTCCTATCATGGTTTTGAAATTGTTCGGGAAAGTTTACCATGAAATCAAAATGTCTATAGATAAAAGTTACCAGAACAGCTGGTAAGAAAGAAATGGTTCTAGGATTTGGCTTTTAATATAGATGTTATGAGGTGGATGTTTGTTTTCAGCAAATGTGCCTCAGAAATTCATGAATTAATATATGAATTTCAAAAGTAATTGAAGATATGTGAAAGCTTTCTATTTAGCAGTCCTTTTTCTTTTGATGTTAAAAAAGCAAGAAGTAACTCACAGAAACTTGGTGAGATTCGATTTAATGTAATACTAAAAGTTAAGTTAGTATCCCAGATTTTTATTCTTACTTGCCAAAACATTTTTTAAAAATATACTATTTTATTAACTTTGAAATCCTTGATTCCTCAAACTAGAATGTAATGTACCAACAGTTATTGTGTTTGCTTAGACACAAATATATTTTGAGTAAAGCTTGAACTCTATATACATGTTTAAAAGTTGAATCAGGCCCTTATATGTTTTTTTCCTAGGAAATTGTTTTTTTTTTTTTTTTAATTTTAATAGTTTTTATTTGCCAGATATATTTTTATTTTTTTATTTGCCAGATATATTTGCCATATATTTTGTTCTAATTTTCCCCTCCCCCCCCGCAGGTTGACCAATACATGTTAAATATGTTAAAGTATAAAATTAAATACAATATATGTATACATGTCCATAAGTTGTTTTGCTGTACAAAAAGAATCAGACTTTGAAATTAGCCTGTGAAGGAAATCCAAAATGCAGGCAGACAAAATTAGAGGGATTGGGAATTCTGTGTAGTGGTCCATAATCATCTCCTAGAGTTTTAACTGGCTGCTGTAGGCGACTTTTGCGACTTTTGTCGCAAAGACATCTTTATGTGTGTGTGTGTATGTGTATGTGTGTGTGTGTGTGTGTGTATTTACAAGATATATGCATAAGTAATTGCAATTGACAATTGCAAAACTTTTTGTTCCAAGTTTTCCCCTCCTTCCTCCTACCCCTTCCCCCAAATGGCAGGTTGACCAATAAATGTTAAATATGTTAAAGTATAAGTTAAATACAATATATGTATATATGTCCAAACAGTTGTTTTGCTGTACAAAAAGAACAGACTTTGAAACAGTGTACAATTAACCTGTGAAGGAAATCCAAAAATGCAGGCAGACAAAAATAGATGGATTGGGAATTCTATGTAGTGGTTCATAGTCATCTCCCAGAGTTCTTTCGCTGGATGTAGCTAGTTCAGTTCATTACTGCTCTATTGGAACAGATTTGGTTCATCTCATTGTTGGCCGAGGGCCACATCCATCAGAATTGATCATCATATAGTATTGTTGTTGAAGTATACAATGATCTCCTGGTCCTGCATCAGTTTATCATATAAGTTTCTCCAGCCCTTTTCAGAAACCATCTTGCTGGTCATTTCTTACAGAACGATAATATCCCATAACATTCATATACCACAATTTATCCAATTATTCTCCATTTGATGGGCATCCACTCAGTTTCCAGTTTCTGCCCACTAAAAGAGGGCTGCCACAAAAATTCTTGCACATACAGGTCCCTTTCCTTTCTTTAAAATCTCTTTGGGATATAAGCTCTGATCCAGTACTGCTGGATCAAAGAGTATGCACAGTTTGATAACTTTTTGAGCATAGTTCCAAATTGCTCACCAGAATGGCTGGATGTATTCACAATTGCACCAAACAATGTATCAGTGTCCCTGTTTTCCCACATCCCCTCCAACATTCATCATTATTTTTTTCCTGTCATCTTAGCCAATCTGACAGGTGTGTAGTGGTATCTCAGAGTTGTCTTAATTTGAATTGCTCTGATTAATAATGATTTGGAGCATTTTTTCATATGGCTAGAAATAGTGATATATGAATGTTATAGAATATTATTCTATAAGAAACGATCAGCAGGATGATTTCAGAAGACTAGAAAGACTTACATGAACTGATGCTAAGTGAAATGAGAACCAGGAGATCATTGTACATGGCAACAGCAAGATTATATGATGATCAATTCTGATAGACATGGTACTTTTCAACAATGAAACTGTTCATACCAGTTCCAGTGACCTTGTGATGAAGAGAGCCATCCACACCCAGAGCGAGGACTGTGGGAACTGACTATAGATCACAATATAGCATTTTGACTCTTTTTGTTATTTGTAGTTTATTTTTTCTCATTATTTTTCTTTTTTGATTTGATTTTTCTTGTGCAGCGATATAATTGTATAAATATAGATGCCTGTATTGGACTTAATTATTATGTTTTATATATATAAATAATAATTATTATTATATTATATATATTGTATATTTTTTATTTTTACCATGTTTAACATATATTGGATTACTTGCTATCTAGGGGGAGGGAGGAATTGGAACACAGGGTTTTGCAAGGGTTAATGTTTAAAAATTATCTATGTATATCTTTTGAAAATTAAAAGGCTTGGGCAGCTAGATGACACAGTGGATAGAGTCCTGGCCCTAAAGTCAGGAGAACCTGAGTTTAAATTAAATTAAAATTAAAAGGCATCCCTAAAGAATCAACTAAAAAACTATTAGAAATAATTCACACTGTATGGACATGTATATGTAGTTGTATTTAACATATACTTGTATTGGTCTACCTGACATCTGGGGGAGGGGGTGGTGGGAAGGAGGGGAAAAATTGGAACAAAAGGTATTGCAACTGTCAGTGCTGAAAAAACCTATGCATATATCTTGCAAATAAAAAGCAATAGTTTAAAAAAAAAAAAAAAAAGTGAGAAGGAACTTCTTTTAAAAAAACAAACAGAAAAATATTTCACAACTTGACCCGTCCTTCGGGTCTTCAATCGTGGGTCTCGAAGGAGGACATTACCTGTAAGGCAAAAGCCTGTAAGGAAATAAGGAGGGAGACAGCTCTTTGAGGTTCAAAGCAGCTCAGCTTTATTGAGGAACAGGATTCAGCTTATATAGGCTGGCTCAGTAGTGCCACCTATACAGGGAAGCACTGTGCAATGCATTAGGGAGGGGGTTAAGGGCCTCGTGACCGGATTCATAAGATCATAAATCTGTGGACAGTTCTTTGTTGAAACTGGAACATCCTGTGGTTGTTCTGTGAAGCATGAAGTTCTGGGGTCAGGAAATGGGTGGGGGTAGCAGTTCCAGTACAAGGATGTTGACACAGCTGTTTATTATCTTAGACCTGAGGGTATGGGTCTCTGGCCACAACTGTAGCAAGATTGCAGGATACAAAATAAATCCACATAAAATCAGCATTCTTACAAAATCCAACAGCAAGAGATACAAAGAGAAATTCCATTTAAAATAATTGTTGATAATGTAAAATATTTGGTAATTTATCTGCCAAGGGAAAGTCAGGAACTACATGAGCAAAATTACAAAACACTTTCCACACAAATAAAGTCAAATCTAAGCAATTGGAAAAATATCAAGTGCTCTTGGATAGGGCGAGCAAAGATAAAGATGACAATACTCCCTAAACTAATCTGTTTATTTAGTGCTATACCAATCAAACCCCCAAGAAACTATTTTACTGACCTAGAAAAAAAATAACATCTGGAAGGTCAAGAATTTCAAAGGAATTAATGAAGAGAAAAGCAAATTAAAGTTGCTTAGCTGTACCAGATCTAAAACTATATTATAAAGCAGTGGTCATCAAAACTATTTACTACTGGCTAAGAAATAGAGGAGTTGAATAAGTTAGGTTCAAAGAACAAAATAGTCAATGACTATATCAATCTAGTATTTGACAAACCTAAAGTCCTCAGCTTTTGGGATAAGAATTCACTATTTGACGAAAACTGCTGGGAAAATTGGAAACTAGTATGGCAGAAAGTAGGCATTGACCCATACCTAACACCATATACCAATATAAAGTTGAAATGGGTTCATGATCCAGACATAATGGTATTACAAATACATTAGAAGAACAAAGGATAATTTTACCTCTCAAGATTTGTGGAGGAGGAAGGAATTTGTGACCAAAGAACTAGATATCATTATTGATCACAAAATAGATGATTTTGCACAAAAAAAAACTAATGAAGACAAGATTAGAAGGGAAGCAATAAACAGGGAAAGCATTTTTACATACAAAGGATCTGATTTCTTATATAGAGAGGTCTCATTTCTTATATAGAGAGTGGACAGATTTATAGTAGTTCAAGCCATTCTCCAATTGATAAATGGTCAAAGGACATGAAATTTTCAGAAAAAGAAATTGAAACTATTTAGTCACATGAAAAGGTGCTTCAAATCACTATTGATCAGAGAAATGCAAATTAGACAACTCTGAAGTACCTCTCAGATTGCCTAAGAGATGATAAGAAAAGATAACAAATGCTGGGAGAAATGTAGGAAAATTGGGACACTGATACATTATTGGTGGACCTGTGAAATGGTTATCAAACTGGGCATACTCTTTGACCCAGCAGTATTTCTACTTGGATTACATCCCAGAGAAACCTTAAAGAAGGGAAAGGGACCCCCATGTGCAAAAATGTTTGTGACAACTCTCTTAAGAAATGACCAGCAGGATGATTCAGAGAGGTTTGGAGAGACCTAAATGAATTGATGCTAAGTGAAATGAGCAGCTCCAGGAGAAATGGCAAGAGCAAGACTATCAATTTTGATGGCCATGGCTCTCTTCAACAATGAGATGATTCAAACTAGTTGTTAAGTGATGGAGAGGACGATGGCAACTGAGTGTGGAACACAATGTAGCATTTTCATTCTTTTTGTTCGTTTGTATTTTGTTTTCTCAGTTTTTCTTTTTCGTCCTTCTTGATCTGATTTTTCTTGTGCAGCAAGATAACTATAAATATGTATACATATATTGGATGTATTTCGACTTATTTAACATGTACTGGACTGCCTAGCAGCTAGGGAAAGGGGGGGTGGGAAACGGGGAAAATTGGGGGGAAAATTTTCAAGGGTCTATTGCATATGCTTTGTAAACAATTTTTCTTTAAATTAAATTAAAAAGCTTTAACTAAAAAAAAGAAAAGAAAATGCAAGCAAATAACAAAGAGTGAAAATGCTATGTTGTGATACATACTCAATTCCTGTCCTAGTTCCTCTCTAGATGTAGATGACTCTTCATTGGAGTGGCCTTAATCATCTCATTGTTGAAAAGAGCCACATCCGTCAGAACTGATCTTTTTTCTTAATAGCTAAGAACAGAACTTCATTTTTTCAGTAGGTATCAATCAAGGTATCATTAAGATTTTAGCTTCTTCTGTTAGAGACCTCCTGAGATCCTTTAGATGTCAAGTCAAGATGCGTTAGAGGCAGTGTGCCAAAACAGTGATACCAGATCAAATTTCTATCACACTGATTTTCTTCCTTAAAACGAATTTGGGCTAAAACTTGTAAGGAATCTAAGTGTGCTATGACTAAAAATGTGTTCCTGTAATTACAGCCTGTAGTTACAGCCTTGTATGGTTGGCTTCTGCTGGCCAAGTAGTGAACTTTAAAGGATATCTCCTTATTTTGTTGTATTGCAGTGTATCTTCTATGGATATGAAGATAACTAGGCATTAGTATATCTCAGTGGAACATCAAAATTGCTGATATAAGTTGAGATCATACTCTTTATCAGGTAAGTTAGTTGTCCTCAGGGAGAATATGCTACCAGGCTTGAAGGAGATTGGTTCTTACACTTTTTCAATCAGCCAATATCTTTTCTCTTGGGAAAACAAAATCATTTACCATGTCAAAATAAAGGTCTCATTCTGCATTTTTGAGACCTTAACTTTCCCCTTAAGGGGATGTACCAAATCTCATTTTGAGTATTTTGAAATTGTTCTTGGTCACAATAACTGGTCAGAGTTCATAGTTTTTTCCAAATTGATTTTCTTAACCATAATGTTGTTACTACATAATTTTTTCATTTAGTGCTATTCATTTTTCTCTGTATCAGTTCATACACATCTCAGTCAGGTTCTTCTGAAATCTTCTCTTTTAACCTTTTTCACAATAACATCCACCATCTTAATGTACCATAATTTGTTTAGCCATTCTCCAATTTATAGGTGCATGCTTGTGTGTGTGTGTGTTTGTTTCCTTTCTGCCTTTGAATAGTTAAGATGAGTGAGATTTAAGTCTCATTCCCAATCCTCTCTTCCTTCTTTGTCTACTCATGCATCCTAATTTTAGAAGACAGTTTTCTCAATCATTTCTTAATCTTTCTTCTCCACTGTAGTGTGTAGTTCTCCCCCCCTCCTCTTACGATCATTGAAATATAATAAAATCCCTGCTGCATCTTGTCTAATTAGTTTTGCTTTATGATCCCTGCTGATAGTGTTTAGAGGGATATTATATCTCATTTCTCCAATTTGAATGTAAACATCTTAACTTTATTTAGTACTTTATCATTCATTGTTCATGTTCACTTTTTTTTTTTTTTTAAGTTTCTCATAAGTTCTCTATTTGAACTTCAAAGTTTCGCTGTAACTCTGGATAGAGCACCAACCCTGAACTCAGGAGGACCTGAGTTCAAATCTGTTCTCAGACACTTAACACTTCCTAGCTGTGTGATCCTGGGCAAGTCATTTAATCCCAGCCTCAGGGAAAAAAAGAATGCTTGGAAGACCTTTATTTCATTAAAGGCCCATTTTGACTCCTCATACTCAGGTTTGCAGGGTAAATTATTCCTGACTATAAGCCCATATCTGCTACATCACCAGGCTGCTACATCATGTGTGATCCTGATTGTTGCTTCTTCATATTTGAATTCTTTCTTTCTGGTTATATACAGTATTTTTCCTTTTACCTGGAAGCCTGAATTTTGGCAGTAAAGTTCTGGGGGTTTTATTTTGACATTTCAGCAGGTGACTGGTGCATTCTTCCTGTTTTTATTTTACCCTTTTATTCAAAGAGATCTGCTACAAGTTATTGCTATGCGTTGCCTAGGAAAATCTCATTGATATATTAGAATTTTTCACCCTATAAATAAAGTTGCCTATTATCTGTTGGCTTCTAAATAATTTTTACTCTACAGCTTGTACTTCTTAAACTTTTTCACTTATGACTTCTTTTTGTCTGAGAATTTATGGGACCCTGGTAAATATTTGCTGATAACAAACTTCACATTGAGTTATACAACTCCATATGGAGTCACAACCCACAATTTAAGAAGCCTTATTCTAGAAGATTTCACATCCATAATATCCACTTGTGTTCAACTTTGATTACAAATGAGAAACATGTTCTGTTTCTCTCAGTATTGCTTAGCAGTGTTTGTTTTCTTAGTTTAAAAACCTGACATTCTTGTTATCTCTTCCTGTGCATCATTCCTCCTAAGCTTATTCTTCATCATTACTGAGACTTTGTTGTGATTGAAATTGATAAACTTTGAGGGAGTGAATTCTGAGCAAAAGTAGTATAATCAATTAATAGGATCCGAGACTTCCTTACTCTCTGTGAATTTTAGTTGCTTCAGTTGTTACTTAGTCTTCATGGCCCTATTTGAGATTTGCTCATTTTACAAATGAAGAAACTGAGGCAAACCATGTTAAGTGAACCAGGTTCACACAGTGTCTGAGGCCAGATTAGAACTCAGAAGACCATGTTATTAGTTAGTTAGTAAGTTAGTTAAGTTAGACCATCTTCTAGTTAGATACGAGGACACCAATTAAGGGCTTTGTTATAGTTAATAATAAGGAACCAATCATCTGATACAATAACATGGGCGTTCTCTCTTCTCTTTGGCAAGAGTTTCACAAATCTTCTGTTATTAATATAAAAATGGGCCACAAGATGTATGGAACATTTTGTCATCAGCACCCATTACCCAAATTCCCACTGCTAGAATAAGCCATCACAGATTACATACAGGTATACTACAGTACTATATTACAGTAGGTGATGGACTTGTGTATTTTAATAGTATTTCCTGAGATACCTGACCCAGAGTTTCACCTAAAATTAGATTGCAGGTTTACATAGTTTGGGATAAGATCAGATACAGTGTTGAACACAGATACAGTGACAGAAAATGATGCATTTTTAACAAAAGAAAAAGGATGCCCCAATTTTTTTTTAAAAAAGCCTTTTGTTTCAATATGTCATACTCCTGAATTGATAAATAAATTATATGTTCTTATTGTGTAATGGGTAGTAAAATTCTTGCAAAAATGTAAACTAATAGAAAATAGTTTTAAAGACCAAAGCAGCTATCTCTACTACAACATGACGTATCTTCTGCACACTTTTTTCATCCTTGGAAACTGACAGAAATCTTTGTTGTCAAACAATTTAACTTGAACACTTTGGAACCTGCTCACATCCAGATTATTGACAGCCAACTGGCATCTTCTGGTAATAGAAGGATCAAGCTATATGCTTGTCTTCATGCAATAAATGTTTGCTGTTAAAACTTCTGGTCTTAACAATAATTTATATTTCATTCAGAATCATAAAAATTCACTATTTTTTTTCCCCCCCTGAGGCTGGGGTTAAAGTGACTTGCCCAGGGTCACACAGCTAGGAAGTGTTAAGTGTCTGAGACCACATTTGAACTCAGGTCCTCCTGAATTCAAGGCTGGTGCTCTATCCACTGCGCCACCTAGCTGCCCCCCAAAATTCACTATTTTAATCCAGATGTCACCTATTTTCTCTATAATAGTTAAATTAGATCAAGGGCAGTTAGGTGATAACAGTGGAGAGAGTACTAGGTTAGAAAGACTTTAATTCAAATTTGGCTTCAGACATTTATTAGCTGAATGGCCCTGGCAAGTCACTTAATTTCTATTTATCTCGATTTCTTTCATTGTAAAATGGGGATGATAATATCATCTATTTCCCAGAGTTATTATGAAGATAAAATGAGGTAGTTGTACAGTCCTTGGCATAGTGCCTGACACATAGTAAATAATTCATATGTGATAGTTTTGTGTGTGTGTGTGTATGTATGCGTATATACATACACACACACATATATAAATGCCTATGTATGTATTAGTTTTTATTATTACTATTCTTTTGCATCAAGGATCCCTTTGGCAACTTCTTCCCTCCTTGGGTCCTTAGATTATTTTAAATGTATAGAAAATGGAATACCTAGAATCACAAAGGAAACAAGTTAATGATATACTTTTTTTCCCATGCAAGTTCATGGTACTCCCGAAATCTAGTGGTATATTGACCAAAAGTTAATAACCTTGATAGATGATTTTTTAAGTTACTTCCAGATGGTCTATCTTGGACCTTCTAATGCTAGGCTCTCTAGATCAAAAATTATGAATAGGTGAATATTTTTTACCCCTAATGCTACCAAATTATTTTCCACATTAGTTGGACTAATTCTCAGCTCCACCAATAATTTATTTGTTTATTACCAACAATATTTCTGTCTTTTATCCTTTGTTAGTTTGGATATAATCTGAAAGCTCTTATAGTGACTTCATGATGTTACCTTTTATATTTAGGTAACAATTCTGTTGTGAATTTGTCATAGCATACATGAAAAGACTTAGTCTTTTCCACTAACTAGTTATAATGTTTTGTAAAAGAGCATTTTGTTTGTATTATGTGGATCAAATGTGGTCATAAGTTTTTTTTTTTTGTTTTTTGTTTTTTGTTTTTGTGGGTTTTTTTTTTTTTTTTGATACTTAATAGCTGTGTGATTGTAGACAAATCCAAAATTCTTAGATTTCTTCAACTTTTTTGTCTCATGGACTTCTTAGACCAGTGTTTTTCATTCATAAAACAAAATAGAATTACAAAAGAAGGCAATTACTTTAAAATCAATGTAAAATATTTTTAAAAATTATGTTCATGGCGATCCCCTCATTAAGCATCCTACTACCTTGAGGTACTTGTGTCTAAAAGCAAAGGTGACTATAACATTTAAAAAATAACAAAGCATTATGGTATGGTACTGAATAATGCTAAAGAGCTCCAGATGGGAACAAATATCCACTGTTCTATAAAACTTCTAGGAAAGTTGGAAAGAAGTCTGACAGAAATTAGGTTTAGACTAACTTCATATATTGAGATAAATTCCAAATATATATAAGACTTAGATATGAAAAGTCATATTTTAAACAAATGAAAGATACAAGCAGTGACATTTCTTTAAATCATAAGAAAGGTTAAAAAAATTAATGAGCAAAAGAGAAGGCAAAAAGATCATACAAGATTAAATTAAAGTAGTTTTGGACATTAAAATGTTTTAATACAGAAAACTTGAAATTTGAAGGGAAACACCAAGCTAGAGAAAGAAAATCTTTGTAATGAATTTCTTTGAAAAAGTCTGAAACCCAAGGTATATCAATACAGATTTTAGATTGATGTGTAAATATATCTATGGAAAGTGACCATTGTTAAAAAGGCTGTGGGGAAAAAAGCTGCACTGATACACACTTATTAGAAGTATTAGTTGATCCCAGTCTTTCTGGAAATTAATTTGAAACTATTTTATTTAAAAAAGGCATGGTGTAATATTCTTCTCTATAATAAAATATAATATTCTCTGTTGAGTTAGTTTCAGTTCAGTAATCACCCCAAATGCAGCCAGGTATTAAATTATAAATCCTTTATTGTCTCTTTCCAAGTCATGTTTCCTTTCCTGTGGCTCGGTTAGCTTTCTTAGAGGCCTTCTATAGTCTTGGTTCTGAGAGCTTAAGCTCTGGCTTCTGAATCTCCCTAGCTTATATATGCTCTCTTAATGGTGTGGATTTTGTGGAACATGTTAAATACCGTGCTAAATAATCATTGTCTCTATCAATTCCATTGATTTAGCACCTTGTTTCAAGTTCTAGCCCATAACACACAGCATACCATGTGATTCACCTATGATTATGTAATGAATGTGATTTATTACTAGGGCTAGATCAAAGAAAGAAGGAAAGGTGGAGACTGAATATACATCAGCACATGTTGTATTCACTTTTCCCCCATTTTTTCCTTTTTTTTTTTCTCTCATGGTTTTTTTTTTTTTTTTAGCACTTTTTTGGTATACAAAAGAACAGAACTAAAAGGGATGAGTTTTCATCCATGGCAAGAATGATTAAGTAAATCATGGAATTTGAATGTTTACAGAATGTTAGTATGGCATAAGAAACATTAAAATGGGAAAATTAATATGAACTGATGAAAAGTTGGCTATTGTAACTCAACATATTTTATACAACAATATTTCAAAGAAAATAATTTTAAAATACTTAATAAACTCTGAAAATTACTAACCACAGACTAGGTGAAATGCAACATAGATTTGGGCTGGAATAAAGGGGAAAAAAAAGAGAAACTTCAACGGACATTTCAAAATGCAGAAGGGAATTGGGAAAGTCAGTAGAAAAGCTGGACAGCTTTGAAAATAACATGTTAAATTTATTGTATACTTGGAGGGAGAGACTATATCAAATGCCATTTCATAGACTGCACAGTAAATTCACTGTTTTCTGTTTTGCTTTTCTATGTAGAAATGTTTGTCATATTTGATACTAAGTGCATAATTAAAAGTTGATCTATTTATTTGGTTTTTGTTGAGGTGATTAGAGTTAAATGGTTTGCCTGGGGTCACAGCTAGGAAGTGTTAAGTGTCTGAGGTCAGATTTCAACTCTGGTCCTCCTGATTTCAGGGCTTGTGTTCTATCTACTGCACCAACTAGCTGCCCCAAAAATTGATATTTATTTAAAAGATCAATTGAAAAAGGTATTATGTATGGAAAATATACCAGATTTTTGGATACTGTTATTTTTTCATTCTTGTGAAATTGACATTAATTAGCCTTTTAAATCAAGACTCACATATTAAACTTTAATTTTGGCAGCTTCAGAATTGAGTGGCTCTGATTCTACCAGCTGTTGAATGCAGAGAGGAAGACATCTCAAAATTAGGTAAAAGAAATTATCTAAAGTGTCAAATGTGGAAATATCAAATGCTGATTTGTATATCAACTATTGAGGGTTGTCTTTTAAAAAAGAAAATATAAAACATTCTATATTTTTTGCTTCTAGATGACCATTATTAGCATCTTACCTAGTAATCTATATAATTCTTTGAAATTATATATTGCTAATTAGGAAGGATTTGTTTGGGGAATTGATAGGTTCCTGACAAAGCTGTGTTTAAATCCAATAAACTGTAATTCAAGATGTGACCTGCATATTACTTTTTAAAATTTTATTTTGTTAAATATTTCCCAGTTATATTTTTATCTGATTCAAGATACACTTGAGTATTGTGGATAACGTGACAAAATATTTGCTTGTACTCAGGATTGAGGATAAGAGCTTCTTTGCCCTGATGCTGCTACATCTTCTTTGCCCCTTAGTCAAACATTAGGAAATCATTCTTCCTTGCCTCTTAGTCAAACACAAACTAAGTGGTAAATTTCATTTTACCAATTGATAAATTTTCATTTCTTTCACAATAGATATGACACTTTACCCATGATCATGTCTATATTAAGAAATATTGAAATAATTTTTCCTTTTTTGTAATTTTGATCTGTGAAATTTTTTTAAAGCACCATTTACCTTGTATTTGTCCTTTACCCGTCCTATAACAGAACTGAAAGCTGCTTTTTTTTTTTTTTTTTTTTTTTTTTTTTTTTTTTTAGTATTGGTCATATTTGCTATTTCAAAACAACTAGTTTTCATGATCCTGATCCTCCTATAGAGAAAATGATAGAAATAGCGTCATCAAATATTGGATGATAAAACAACCAATTTTCTTTCATAGAAATTTTAGTTTTAGTGTAAGCTTTTAAAGAACAATTACTGGAAAAAGAATAATGTTTACTTGTCTTTCAGATTACTGACATTAAAAATCTGCCAAAAAAAAACTGATGTGGATTATACTGATACATCTTCAGGAGAGCAATGGACTGGAACACCAAACCAGAAGATAATGCTGCTCTTCCATCCTATTTAGAAAGTCAATCAAGTTTTCTAAGAAAAGCCTTAAGTCCACATACCTTAACACCTCAGAGTTCTTGTAATTATTCTAGAAATAATCAGGAGGTGTTTGTTTGCCCTAGCAATAAAAATACCACATTACAATCACTGCAGTATCAAAATGTTGAAAGCTCTAAAAATCCTCAGCAGGTCTGTCACCCAGATATGTCTAGTAGGATAGTTGTCATCCCAGAAACTTCCACTGAAAAAATTCCTTTTTCACAGTTGAAAGTAGTACCAAATCAACCAGATCAAAGTTCACATAGATCACTTGGAACTCCCAGAAATTCTTGGTTAAGTTCTTCAGTAAGTGATTCTATCTTTTTTAGCAGAGGATTATCTGGTGCATCTCAAACTAGTGTTGGCAATAGTGTACATAATGCACTTAAATCTCAGGATCAGTATGTCTCATCAAATACTTATACTATGCAGCTACAAATGGTATCCAACCCTTCAAAAGTTCCTGCATTGTATCCAGGAAATCAAGGATCTAATTTATATTCAGCAGAACAGCAAGTTGGGTGGGTTCCACCCTGTACATCCAATGGACTAACTGTGCCTTTTCAGCAACCAAGTCAGTATCTTGATTCACAAAGAGGTGTAGTAACCAATTTACAAAATACAAACATTCAAAAACAACCTGTTGTTTCAGCTACACCGTTACAGATTACAAATAATCAGCTATTAAACCCTAGTGTAGCTGTTGCAGCACCTTTGCCTCCATATCCAATTGTACAGCCACGTCAGTATGCAGCTATTAGTACAGTTACTGAGACCAATAATAGAAATCTTCCTAATTATTATTGTCGATTAATCCCACCATTTCAAAAAAATAGTCAGTATTTAGCTCAAAATACATCTAATGAACTTTTACATGCTCAGCAAATACCTCTTTCTGAAACAAAAAGAGGTTTTGGAAGAGATTGTCAACAACAGTGGCAGAACACTAGTGAAAATAGCCATCAGAAACTGAATGTTGAAACAAACTATCCCTTTAATGAATCAGGCAGTTCTTTTGCAGTTGGTGGAATTCCCCACTATAAAAATAAACAAATAAGGACAAGTCTTTGTGATGCATCTTCTGAATTACTGAGCAGAATGCCCGGACCAAGCAACCAGATAAATAGTCATTCTCTTGGAGAACGTAGTGGTTTTCTAGGGGATAATAGTGGTTCTCTCAAGGAAGGTAGTAGTTCTTTTGTAAAAGATAGTGGTTCTCATAGAGAAAGTAGTCATTCCATTAATTCAGAAATTGATATATCAAAAGAAAGTCATTCCAATATAACAAAAGAAGGGTTATTTAGGGATATTAAAAAATTATTGGCAATGAAAAATGAATTTTTGAAATTAGCAAAAGAAATTAAAATTAAAAAATCCTTTCTTTCTGAAAATCAGGATAAAACACTTAATTCTTCCTTACCACAAAATCCTGCTGTCTCTCTTCAACTTCCTTCTAAGGATCAGTCTTTTCCTCAGTTGATGTCAATTAATTCAGAGCACCAACTAATGAAAGGAATGCAATCTACAGAAGATACAAATAAAACTAAAAACACACTGAACACTAATATTAAAGAAATAGATTGCAGCAGACAGATTAACCAAGGTAGTTCAGTTTTATCAAATTCTGCCTCTTCTGGAAAATTGCAAACAAAGCACATAAATACTCTTTCGCAGGAAACCTCCCCAGTATGTCAAAAAATCCTACCACCTATTAATCCTGCACACACACTAACAAATCAGACTTCCTTAGATCTTAATAAAGGCAATAGATTTGACACACCACAATTATCCAATGATACAATTAATAATACTTCTCTTAACCAACAAAGACAAAAGGCTTTGAAAAGTAAAGAGGACAATTATAAGCTGCTTTCTCAGCTCCTTAAAAGCAATGATACAACTTTAGATTTTACCCCTAAAATAATGAATCAAGAAACATCAGCAAAAAGTGTGAGTGAAAATATGCAGGACTGCAATAAATCTATTCATTCTGAAGTAAAACAAAAAATGGAAGTCATTAGTTCTCAATCACAGTCCCAAAGCACAGGAATTCCAATGACTACTGTTAAAAGTACAGATAGTTTAGACAATTCTATTAAACTGAAAGATAGGACTTCATTTTTGCTTAATGGAAAATCTTGTGCAAAGGATAATAATTATTCCATGGAAGAACTAACTGCATGTCTTGCATTATGGAAAAAAAAACCATCAGAATCCACCAACTTTGAGGAAAATGACAAACTAGGAAAAAACAAAGTACCAGATGAAATGGCATCTCCTACAGTTAGAAGAAACACAAATGAAACAGTTTTACCCACTTCAAGTGTTCCTATTGTACACAAACATGAATCTGGAAATTTAAATTTAACAAAAGGAATTGAACTTCAAATTGCTGTTGTGTCTCCTTTAATCCTTTCAGAGGTAAAACCATCAGATGACCAATCACTAAAACCTAAGTCTTCATTAGAATCAGTGTTCCCAGTTATTCAAGAAGGTAGTGTGTGTAGTTTACAGGACCAAATTAAAGAAGAACCAATTGTTTCATCAGATGTTAATGTTGTAAAAAGGACAGCAGAAGTTTATGTTGCATCAAGTAATTTTGCACTGATGAATAAGTTTGATTCCAAATTACAAGACATAAAATCAGATGATGGAATAGTACATTCAAACATAAATTTGAATTTTTCATCTGAAACATTGGAAAAAAAGCTAGACAAGTCAGAACTACACACATCACATTTAGAAAAGGATATCTGTTCTCCCAATAATGCAGACAGTTCAGGGCAAGTTAAAGAACAAAAAAAGGACCAGCACATCCCAGTGCAGTTGGTGAATGATACTCCAGTGAGTGATGATATACTACAAATTGCCAGTGTCTGTTCTCTTGTTGAAGGTGATACATTTTATAATTCCCAAATAGCCAATATGTTCAACTCTGTCCCTTCAACACAGGTTGATAAAAAAGAGATTTCTTTACCAGGCAACACTGTGATTGATAAAAAAGAGCAACTAAATCAGACAAAATTTGAATCTGTGAGTAATCCTAAAAGGCAAAATTTGCTGAAAATTACTGATGTCTTGCCTAAAATATCTTGTGGGACAAAATCATTGGGGACTTCAAAATCATTAAACCATTGTGAGACAAATGGCAAAATTGTAAAGCAAAAAAACCACATGGAAAAGAATATTGAGAAGAAAGAGATTGTTAGTAATAAATGTTGCTCATCAACTGACGATCAACTCAATCTTAACTCTAAAGAAATTGTTGATATATCTAGTGCTCATTTCACCAAAGACCTGTCTTCTATGGTCCAAAATATTGAACGAGCAAAACATGAGAGTCTTCTTGATGAGGCAGCATCTGTGAAATATCTAGATGACCAGTTGTCTGAACTTGTAGAAGAATTTCCTTACGGTATTGAACGTACAGACACACACAATATTATACCAGCAGAAAATAAAAATGCATCACAGCAACTAAGCATGGATCTAGTCACTAAAGATAAAGAAACCAGCATCAAAACTAAGTATGACTCTGAAGATCCAGTAAACCAAATTAAAATTACAATATTGAACTCAGAGCGCATGAAAGAATTGTTCCCTAAGGAGAGTAAAAAAATCTGCAAAGGACATGATAACCTGGACAAAGTGGAACATTCTCAGAAAAAGAAATCAATGATAGATGTCCAGAATCATTGTGGTTCATCTGTGAATACTACAAGAGATAATGGTCATCAGGATTCCACAAAAATCTCAACAGGAAAAGATGACGTTCATTGCTGTGCATTAGGTTGGCTATCTACAGTTTATGATGGAGTTCCCCAGTGTCTGTGTGATTCTAGAAAAGACTGTACAACAGAAGAGAAGCTTGATGGGCAGAGTTCACTTTCAGAAAACTTGAGTTATAAAGGAGACCCAGCTACTGATGGGAACATCCTTGCTCCAGAAATTAATAGTACATTGAAGAATAACTCTCTAGCATGTCCTGAAGGGAAAAGAAGTTTGTTTGAAATGGAACAAAATGAAATAAAATGTTCACCAAAGACCATGGAGAAGGAAAAATCTAGTTTTTCTTCAAGGAAGAAAATAGTAAAATATAATGAAAGAGATTCTCAGGAAAATCCACAGAAGGTACTTAAGGCAAGAAACTTAATCCCTTTACGTGGGGAAAAGAAGAAATCACATTTTTGGTCAATTAAAAACAAAGAATTTCTTAAGAAAGAATGCTCTTCTAGAGATTTAGTATCAACAGAAAAGTTTAATTTAAAATTTAAATCGGATTGCTCAAAATTTAAAAATCCAAAGTGGAAGTTGGAATATCCTGATATATCTGATATGGAGCAGAAAAAGAAAAAACATGAGCTAGAACAGAAAACACGTATAGTAAATGGGTCTAAGTTGTGTGAGTCTCTTTCAAGCGCGAATGAAGAAAATTGTGAAGAAAAAGTATCCACAGATACAGAATCCACAAACTTGACCTCTTCTAAGTCTGATAGTAGTCCATGTAAAATTATTAAAGTTCTATCTTCTCATGATTATTTTCAGAGACAAAAGCAAAAAGAAAAAATTGTTAAAGGAGACTTAAAGCAAAGGCATGACAGTGAAAAATTAAAAAAAAATAGGCCACATGTTTCTGAATGTGTGTGGCACAATAAACTCACTATAAAACTGGTTAACTGTGCAAAATCAAATGAGGGACACAATGTACGGAAATATAAAAGATCATTAGACAATTTAGCACACCATAATAAAGCCACTAAGTCTCACAGAAACAAGATTAATCATTCAAAAGAGTTCAGAAAATGTAACATTGCAATGAATGTGCAAGAAAAAGTTGGTGAAAAACAGCTTGATGATGTAGTTATTTTAAGCAGAAAAGTTAACAAATATAACCAAAATCCTCTCCAGGGAAAGGATCAAAAGGAACAAAAGAAAATGTATTTGAACAGAGTTGCATTTAAACGTACTGCACAAGAAAGTATTTGCCTAACAAAATTAGATTGTTCACCCAGGAGTTCTGTAAATCAAATTAAGTATGATAATGATGATAGTAAATCCAACCAAAATTCAGTTTCACATGAGAAGAATAAATGTGAAAAACCAAAAATGCTAGAATTTAAGTTATGTCCAGAAGAACTATTTAAGAATGGAAAGAGTGAAGAACATCCAGATTTAAAGTCTTTTCCTAGAAAGGAGCAAGTTCCTGTACAAGGTATGGCATTTAAAAAAAAATGATTGCTTATTATGTAAGGTAATGATTCAGTTACAGAATTTGATTATAATTGAGAAACGTCATTTCTGTAGAGGAGAGAGTGTTGGACTTGGAGTTAGAGACCTGGGTTCAGATCCTTCCAAGGACACTGAATTTGATAGTCAACCAGGCCATTTACACTCAGTTTCATTATCTGTACAGTATAATAGCTAGTATTCACCTCATTAGGCTGTTGTGAGGTTCAAGTGTTTACATGTTATGTAAATCATTTTGCAAGCCTCAAAGCACTATCAAACTATATTATTGTTATATAAAATCTAATATTGATACCATAATTAATAAGAAATTTTAAATTGTAAAATGAATATATTCTGTAGTAACTAAAATTCTTTGATACATTATTTTTTCTGTCCCCATTTTTTTTATCAGTTTGTAACTTTCTTAGTTTGCTATGTTAAAAACTAATAATTCAGAGTTCTAAAAATAAATATTATGTGAAATAGTATGTAAAAGTTACAGTATGCCAATTTCCAAAAGGCATATGTTTTACTTTAAAAAAATATATTAGCAAGGGAAATTGTATTCTTTGGATTTTTAAAAAGATCTTATTATAATTTATCATAGGCTAAGCATATTATTCTATACTTTGTATTGCTTTTGTGCTTTTTGAAATAGTCATACCCTTGCTTCAATTTTTCTTCTAGTTAGACATTTTAGTTTATATAAGAGATCTCTTTGTTTTTCCATATGGAAATCACTCAGCTTAACTGAAAAATTTAACACATGCATAGTTTTAACAATAATCATAAAATTAGACTTTATACTCTAATCAATTCAAATCAGGGTACCAACGAATTATAGAAATATTTGTTCTCTACAAAGTTAAGTGTGTGGTGTTTTTTTTTTTTTTTAATTTAATTTTTTTTTTTTTTTGGTCACTTAATATTACTATATAACATGGCAGTTTTGGTCTTTGCCAAGTATGGTAATTATTTTTCTTCAGAGATGGGAAAAAAACTATTGTTTTTCCATTTGGCAAAGTATTCTTTTAAGTATTTCCTGTGAAAGAGATAGTACCTTATAAAAGATCCAACTTCTCATTGAGATTACTAAAATCATGAAAATTAATATAGTTTTTTAGTTCTATCAGATGCTTTCTGGCTTATTCTTTCTGTGTTTACAATACTTTTCCCACTTCAAGTAAAAGTTATATTAGAACTTAGAAATATTTACAAATTAAGATATATTAAAATTACAGTTTGATCATTTACAGGCATAAAAAGTACAAAAGAAGATTGGTTAAAATGTATTCCTCAGAAGAAAAGGAAAATAGAAGCAGTCAAAGATAAAGGTGACACATTGCCTGTACTCAGTTTCAATGCCCCTCTTTCCTTAGAATGGTGGATGTTAAATGTCTTTATTTGGTATAGAACATACTTACTGAAAATAATATGCTGTCTTTATTGTTCCTTATTTTTTGTGCCTTGCTGCCATTCCCCCCCCTCCCCCACATTTTGTAGTGGGCAGTGTTTTTTGTTTATATTGATTTATTACTAGTGCTTATTTTTAATAACAATGGAGCTTCCAGCATTTATCTGATACCTGATATATCATCTATTGAATCTACTAATTGCATTGTTCCTTTAAATGAAAGTGCAGACAGAAATTAGAGTTTTATAATAAATATATAATTTTATATTAAACATAATTTTATGTACTATGTATTATATATATTAGTATAGGATAAAATATAATTTTTTAAAACTGAAAACAAGTTGAAAGCATTGAGCATCAAAGGAACACAATTGTCAAGAGTACAAATAAAAAAGAAAGCAAAAACAGACAAATGAAAGGCAGGTAGATTTATGACTACTTCATCTACCTAGGGATAGTGATCCCTAGATATTACTAGGGAGTAAGATATTACTTACATAATCATGGGCTCCCATAATTGAAACATGACATAGATTATCTAGTCTAAACTTTACATACCTAAGAAAGCATACTCTATAAAAAATCCTCAACAAGTGTCTCTTAATGGTAAATAACTGTCTCCTAAGGAAGTTCATTCATTCAAAAGATGTTTTTTGAAGTGGTTTGTTTTTGTTTTGTATTTTGGCAAAAAAAATTTTTAGCACCTTCTGTCTAGTTGCTGGGCCTTCAGATCCAAAGTTCAGAAAAAATTCTTCCTTTTCCAGATGATAGCTCTTTGACTTTTATTTCCTGCTTATGCTTACTATATAGGGCAGCAAGATGGTACGCTGAATAGAGTGTTGCCCTTGGAGTAAGGAAGATGATACTTCCTGAATTTAAATGTGGCTTCAGACATTTACAAACTATGTGACCTTTAGTATCTTTGCCAAACAAAACAAACCTAATGGGGTCACAAAGAGTTGGACACAACTGAAAGAACTGAATTGCAATTAAAAACATGCATCTCACTAAAACATGATTTTTAGTCCTTTTTCCTCTGTGGTCACTATTAATATACTTAGTTAATATACTTAATTTTGTCAGTGCCCTCCATATAATGTTACCCTAACTAGACAGCTACTCTACATATGGTCTGATCAGAGCAGGAGTGTTGCTTCTCTGAATCTCGGTGCTGTTCTTTTAATATAGCCCAAGATTGCATTAGGCTTTTTTTTTTTTTTTTTTTTTAACTATTTGATAATTAATGAAAACCAGATCCTAGGTAATTTTCATAAGAAATGTCTGAATTTTTCTAATTCTACCTTTATTTGTTTAATTAATTATTAGAACCAAATATAGGATTGAACATTTAGATTTATTAAATTTCATTTTGTTAGCTTTAGACTTTCATTTTAGCCTGTTTAAAATGTTAGCTGTCTTCTCCAGCTTTGTGCTATCTAAAAGTTGAATATAAGGAATCCTATCAATACTAGAAGTTTTAGAGAACATTTTTCTTTGACTGTGGTTTGAGTGTGTAATCTTTAAAATTTTATGAACTTAATCTGAGATCCCTTCTCAGTTAAAAAATCCACACAAAGATGTGAAAACAGACTGGGAGAAGAAAAGGATATAGGAAACTGGAGCATTGAGTGCTAAAGAAGTAACATGGAATGAGTAAGATGGAGACAAAATCAAATGATGATAGGAATCCTTGGGTCAGAAGGATTCTAGAAAAAAAGATATTCAAGCATTATTAAAAATACAGCAATTCATAGATAACTTTGGTAGAAGGAAAGAAATATGTAAAAGGAAAGGGATATACAGATGCCAGGAAGGCAGGAGAAGAGAGAAAGAGAAGAAAGGTAGGGAAGATTGAAACCACGAGACTTTGAAAAACAGAAACCTATCCTGACAAGACAAGCCAGGGTTCTGATGCTGAGGAGGAGGTACATTGAAGTGAAATATGAATCATTCAAGCCTAAGCTTAAAGCTGTGTTTGGGTATAGAATATGAAATTATTATCCATTTTGACATGATAAAATTGAAATGACAATTATAGAATAAAGTGAGACTAAGATTCATGTTCATGGAAAGATAGGGTTAAATAGAGGTAAGAAAAGATCAAAAGAGATTTGTAAAATATATTGTACATTGGTAAAGCTTTTACACTGACTTTTTTTGAATAAAAATGATGTAGCTGATTATCATTAAATTAGTAATTCCATGCTTCATTGGTGTTTAACATTAAATAACAATAACATTTATTTCCTTTAGATGACAATGCTCTATCTAATTCAAGAGTGTACAAGAGAACATTGAGTGTGGATGGATGCAAGGCTGTTCAGAATCCACCAAAAGATTCAAAAACAATGTTTCAGACCTACAAGAAATTATATTTGGAGAAAAGAAGTAGAAGCCTTGATGAGAGTTCTACAAAGTAATTAATAAAGTTTAGGAGGCAGTGTGTGGTACTGAAAATGTCCAAATACTGTTCCTTACAAAGGTTAATTGATTTCTGTTCTTTATCCTTTTACAAATTTAATCTTATAGCTGGCAATGGATTCACTATTGCAATTATGAAGGCTTTTCAGTTATAAAATTTATTTCTGACTTAAGTAGCATCATTTAAAAACATCTTGTTTATAATGGGGAGAAAATTTAATATTTCTTTGCTTAGAAAAAAACATCAAATTGATGCAAAGAAACCTGATTGTACTTAACAGGTAAACCATAAAGTATTTTAGCTGCTGCATTGTTGAACCAAACAGACATAATTACAATGTAATTGTTTTCTTCAATTTTTTCTTATTTTTGTATTTCAAGTGCTGACTAGAGCTGTTAAAAATTCATCCATAAATTTGAGGAAAAGCTGCATACAACTTCAACAACTACTTGTACACTTTAATTAGAATTGTAAATACATTCTTATGTTTATAAGCTATATTAGCAGATCTTAACCAATTGTGAATTTTGAAATATATTCTTGAGTATTTTGTTAAAAGTGCCATTTTGTACTGTTAAATTTTGTACTGAATTGTAAACTTTCCTCCAAAGTCTTGGTTGTTTTTTTTTTTTTTTTTTTTTTTTCTAAATTACATCGAAAACAATTTGGGTGTTAAATATTGGATGTTTTAAAACATTCCTTTTCATACTTGAAATAAACATGTATTTTAAAAAATGGAAAAGTCTATCAAATAATAACTTCAGTGAATTTGGAAACACATTTTAATAGTAATATGAAAACAATTACACATGTGTATAAAATGGAATGCAAACGATAAAGGATTATTAATCATATAGTTGATTGGATTGGAAAAATTTAAAATGGATGATTGAAGTAGCTTGATTCTAGGAGTAAAACTGGTTGGGAAAATGTAATATTGTGAAGAAATCAAGATACTTAATGTAGAGCTAAGATAATCAGCATGAAAAAGTACTACTAGATTCTCTCCATTACCACCTCCAAATATTTAAAGAAAATGACCAGACTGACAGAAAATCCAAGAAATAATCATTTTTCTAGCCTAAAAGTATATAGGTTGACAGTCAACCCTTATGGGAGGCTGTTAGCTTATAGAACATATGTACTCATGGAAAAACATTGAAGAATATTTTTCTAAGATTAGTATACCTGTGTGCCCCCAGATAACATCCTGTTAAGCACCAGCTGTTTTTTATCTCTAGATTTATGCACACCTTTACCCCAATTCCCAAAATCCCATGTGCCCATACAAAAATTTCCATAGAATTCCCTGAGCCATTTTACACATATATCAGCCAGTGCCAGAGAAGCCACCAACAATCAGGCTTAAGAATCCCACTCTCAGAAATATATCTTGGAGCAAAGTACCAGCTAAGTGGACTCATGTCTACTCCCCATTGCTTCACCTAATTTAGGTGAGTTTTACTCTGTTAGTGTGTCTGACTTGTAAATTGGGATCATTTCTTCCTGTTCCCCTTTCTTTTCCCATTTGCCAATAAAGCTTTTCATTGAACTGTTTTCCCATTGTTTTATATGTTATTCGCAGCATATGAATTCATTAAAGGGTTGTTTTTCTTGACATCTCATAGTAGGTGTATCTATTCTGCAGAAGTCTGGTGCAGTGAGCACAGAAGGGACTCCCTTATGCCACTGTCTAAAATGAGCTCAGCCTTGTACAGAATTAGGAATAGGCGCCAAATAGCATATACTACTGCCATTGCTCAGTTTTAGATCACACAGATCCAGTGTTTGAATGGAGAGTCAGAGGCCATAATTAAGCAGCAGTTTCAAAAAATCAGATTTTAAAAAAAGAATGTTTTGTGATTCACATTCAGTTCCTACGTTCCTCTCTCTGTGTATAAATAGCTCTATTCTTCACAAGATCATTGGACCTGGCATCAATTATCTTATTGTTGGAAAGAGTCACATTCATCAGAATTGGTCATATAGTATTCATGTTGACTTTCCAATGATCTCCGAATTCTGCTCATTTCACTTAGCTTCAGTTCATGTAAGTTTCTTCAGGCCTTTCTAAAATCATCCTCCTAATAATTTCTTATAGAACTATAATCCTTAACATTCATATACAATAACTTCTTCAGCCAATCTCCCAACTGATGGGCATCCACTCAGTTTCCAGTTTCTTGTCATTACAGAAAGGGCTGCCACAAACAATTTTGCCCATGTGAGTCACCTTCCTTTAAGATCTCTCTGGGATATAGGGCCAATAGAAACGCTGCTGGGACAAGGAATATGCACAGTTTGATAAGTTTTTGAACATAGTTCTAAATTGCTCTCCAGAATGGCTTGATCAATTCCACTAAATGTATTAAGTGTCCCAGTTTTCCCACATCCCCTCCAACATTTGTCTTTGTCTTTTCCTACCATCTTAGCCAATCTGAGATGTGTGTACTGGTATTGCAGAGTTGTCTTAATTTTCATTTCTCTGATCAAGTGTGATTTAGAGCACCTCACTGATTAAGAATAGTTTTAATTTCATCTGAAAATTGTCTGTTTATATCCTTGCCATTTATCAATTGGAGAATGACTTGAATTTTTCTAAATTTGAGTCTATATATTAGAAATGAGGGCTTTTTATAACAATTCTCAAGACAAATCTAGAAGAGAATGATGAAATTTCTGCAAGCAAATTATATGAAAAACAATTGGAATTCTTGGGAAGAGATGGAGCTACTTGTTTTTTAGTTTAAGGAACATTTTTGTAATTGAAATGATACTTGAAAAGGGTGTGTCTGTGTATGTGTTGGATTAGAGCTTTGAAAAAAAAAAATAACCTGAAAGTGAATTAACTGAAAACTTAATAAAAGTATTGTCATACCAAAACAACAAAAACAGATCAGGGAAATATTGAAGAGGGGTAATTTTAAAATCATTGTACTATCCTGAAGTTCATGTCTAGACATCCTATTTTTTTTAATGCAAATTTTATTGACTTAAAACAAGTGATTTCAAGAGATAATTATATAATAGATTGAAAATTAGATTTATCATTGATTTCCACTACTTTTTCTTTTACATTTCGTCACTTATAAATCATGTCATATCATCGATTTTGCTTTTTTTTTAATGAAATGTTTCTTTTTAAATTAATTTTATAATTATAACATTTTTTGACAGTACATATGCATAGGTAACTTTTTACAACATTATACCTTGCCTCCCTTCTGTTGTTAACTTTCCCCTCCTTTCCTCCACCCCCTCCCCTAGATGACAGGCATTCCCATACATATTAAATATATTATAGTATGTCCTAGATACAATATATGTGTGTAGAACCGAATATTTGTTGTTGCAAAGGAAGACATGGAGTCAGAAGGTAAAGTAACCTGGGAAGAAAAACAAAAAATGCTAACAGTTAACACTCATTTCCTAGTGTTCCTTCTCTGGGTGTAGATGATTCTGTCCATCATTGATCAATTGGAACTGGATTAGATCTTTTCTATGTTGAAGATATCCACTTCAATCAGAATATATCCTCATACAGTATTGTTGTTGAAGTGTATAATGATCTCCTAGTTCTGCTCTTTTCACTCAGCATCAGTTGATGTAAGTCTCTCCAAGCCTCTCTGTATTCATCCTGCTGGTCATTTCTTAACAGTACAATAATCCATAACATTCATATACCATAATTTACGCAACCATTCTCCAATTGATGGGCATCCTTGTAGTTTCCAGTTTCTGCTCACCACAAAGAGGGCTGCCACAAACATTTTGGCACATACAGGTCCCTTTGCCTTCTTTAGTATTTTCCTGGGATATAAGCCCAGTAGTAGCACTGCTGGATCAAAGGGCATAGTTCCAAATTGTTCTCCAGAATGGTTGGATTCATTCACAACTCCACCAGCAATGCATCAATGTCCCAGTTTTCCCACAGCTCCTCCAACATTTATCATTATTCTTGTCATCTTAGCCAATCTGACAGGTGTGTGTCTCAGAGTTGTCTTAATTTGTATTTCTCTGATCAATAGTGATTTGGAACACTCATAAGTGGAAATAATATCAATTTCATCTGAAAATTGTTCATATCCTTTGACCATTTATCAATTGGAGAAGAGCTTGATTTCTTATAAATTAGAGTCAATTCTCTGTATATTTTGGAGATGTGGCCTTTTTCAGAACCTTTAACTGTAAAAATGTTTTCCCAATTTGTTACTTTCCTTCTAATCTTGTTTGCATTAGTTTTGTTTTTGTACAAAAGCTTTTTAATTTGATGTAATCAAAATTTTCTATTTTGTCATCAATAATGATCTCTAGTTCTCCTTTGGTCACAAATTTCTTCCTCCTCCAAAAGTCTGAGAGGTAAATTATCCTATGTTCCTCTAATTTATTTATGATCTAATTCTTTATGCCTAAATCATGGGCCCATTTTGATGTTACCTTAGTATGTGGTGTTAAGTCTGGGTCCATGCCTAGTTTCTGCCATACTAATTTCCAGTTTTCCCAGTAGTTTTTGTCAAATAATGAATTCTTATCCCCAAAAGTTGGAAACTTTGGGTTTGTCAAACACTAGATTGCTATTTTTATTCACTATCTTGTCCAATGGTTTTGGTGACTGCTGCTTTATAATATAGTTTTAGATCAGGTAGAGCTAGGCCACCATTTGATTTTTTTCTCATTAATTCCCTTGAAATTATCAACCTTTTGTTCTTCCATATGAATTTTGTTATTTTTTCTAGGTCATTAAAATAGTTTCTTGGGAGTCTGATTGGTATAGCACTAAATAAATGGATTAGTTTAGGGAGTATTGTCATCTTTATTATATTCGCTCAGCCTATCCAAGAGCACTTCATATTTTTTCAATTATTTAAATCTGATTTTATTTTTGTGGCAAGTGTTTTGTAATTTTGCTCATATAATTCCTGACTTTCCTTTGGTAGATATATTCCCAAATATTTTATACTATCGATAGTTATTTTGAATGGAATTTCTCTTTGTATCTCTTACTGTTGGATTTTGGAGGTAATGTATAAAAATGCTGAAGATTTATGTGGATTTATTTTGTATCCTGCAACTTTGTTAAAGATATGAATTATTTTTAATAGCTTCTTAGCAGAATCTTTGGTGTTTTCTAGGTATACCATCATATTATCTGCAAAAAGTGATAGTTTGGTTTCCTCACTGCCTACTCTAATTCCTTTAATCTCTTTTTTGGCTCTTATTGCTGAGGCTAGTGTTTATAGTACAATATTGAATAGTGGGCAATCTTGTTTCATTCCTGATCTTACTGGGAAAAGTTACACTTTATCACCATTACATATAATGTTTACTGATGGTTTTAAATATATGCTCTTGATTATTTTAAGGAAAAGAACATTTATTCCTATACTCTCAAGTGTTTTGAATAGGAATGGGTGCTGGATTTTATCAAATGCTTTTTCTACATCTATTGAGATGATCGTATGTTTTTTGTTGATTTGGTTTTTGATATAGTCGATTATGCTAATAGTTTTCCTAGTGTTAAACCAGCTCTGCGTTCCTGGTATAAATCCCACTTGGTCATAGTGTATTATCCTGGTGATGATTTTCTGTATTTCTTTTTGGTAATATTTTATTTGTTAGTCTTTTTTTTTTTTTTTTCCCCTGAGGCTGGGGTTAAGTGACTTGTTCAGGGTCTCACAACTAGGAAGTTTTAAGTGTCTGAGACCAGATTTGAACTCGGGTCCTCCTAAATTCAAGGCTGGTGCTTTATCCACTGTGCCACCTAGCTGCCCCCGGTAATATTTTATTTAAGATTTTAGCATCAATATTCACTAGGGAGATTGGTCTATAATTTTCTTTCTCTGTTTTCAACCTACGTGGGTATCAGTCAGTACCATGTCTGTGTCATAAAAGGAATTTGGTAGGACTCCTTCAATTCCTATTTTTTCAAATAGTTTATAAAGCATTGGAGTTCATTGTTCTTTAAATGTTTGGTAGAATTCACCTCTAAATCCATCTGGTCCTGGAGATTTTTTCTTAGGGAGTTGGTTAATAGGTTGTTCTATTTCTTTTTCTGAAATGGGACTGTTTACACTATTTACTTCTTCCTCTATTATTCTGGGCAAGCTATATTTTTGAAGGCATTCTTCCATTTCATTTAAGTTATCGAATTTATTAGCATAAAGTTGGCCAAAGTAACTCCTAATTATTATTCTAATTTCCTCTTCATTAGTGGCAAGTTCTCCCTTTTTATTTTTAAGACTAACAATTTGCTTTTCCTCTTTCCTTTTTAAAATTAGATTTACTAAGGGTTTGTCTATTTTGTTGTTTTTTTCATAGAACCAACTCTTAGTTTTATTAATTAATTCAATAGTTTTTTTACTTTAAATTTTATTAATCTCTCCTTTTATTTTAAGAATTTCAAGTTTCATGTTTGTCTGAGGGTTTTTAATTTGTTCCTTTTCAAGCATTTTTAGTTGTAAGCCCAATTCATTGACCTTCTCTTTCTCTATTTTATGCAAGTAGACCTCTAGAGATATAAAATTTCCCCTTATTATTGCTTTGGCTGTATCCCACACATTTTTGGTATGATGTCTCATTATTGTCATTTTCTTGGCTGAAGTTATTAATTATGTCTATGATTTGCTGTTTCACCCAATCATTCTTTAGTATGAGATTATTTAGTTTCCAATTATTTCTTGGTCTATTTTCCCCTGGCTTTTTTTTTATTGAATGTAATTTTCATTGCATTGTGGTCTGAAAAGGATTCTTTTACTATTTCTGCCTTACTGCATTTGATTTTGAGGTTTTTATGTCCTAACCTAATATATATGGTCAATTTTTTATAGGTTCCATGAACTGCAGAGAAGAAAGTGTACTCCTTTTTGTCTCCATTTAGTTTTCTCCAATTATCTATCATATCTAACTTTTCTAATATTCTCTCTACCTCTTTGACGTCTTTCTTATTTATTTTGTAGTTTGATTTGTCTCATTCTGAGAGTGCAAAGTTGAGATCTCCCATTATTATAGTTTTGCTGTTTATTTCTTTCTTGCAGCTCTCTTAATTTCTCTTAAGTATTTAGATGCTGTATCACTTGGTGCATTTACGTTTAATATTGATACTGCTTCATTATTGATGCTGCCCTTTAGCAGGATATAATGCCCTTCCTTATCTCTTTTAATTAGAACAATTTTTGCTTTTGCTTTATCTAAGATGAGGATTTTTTGCCTTCACCTGAAGCATAGTAGATTCTGCTCCAACCTTTTACCTTTATTCTGTATGTGTCACCCTGTTTCAGATGTGTTCCCTGTAAACAACATATTGTAGGAGTCTGGCTTTTAATCCAGTCTGCTAACTGCTTCCTCTTTATGGGAAGTTTACCCCATTCACATTTGTGGTTAAAATGACTAATTCTATATTGCTTGCCATTCTGTTAACCCTTGGTTATGCTTTTCTCCTTTCCTTACCCCTTACCCCTCTCCCCCAGTATTAAACTTGTGAGCACCACTTGCTTTTCACAGCCCTCCCTTTTTAGTATCCCTCCCCCACCTTAAGTTTCTCCCTCTATTTTACCCCTTTTCCTCACAATTTCTGTATTCCCTTTCTATTTAGTTTACTCCTTCCCTTTTCACTTTTCCCCTCCCACTTTTCAATGAAGTGGAAGGAGTTTCACCATAAATCAAATATGTCTATTGCTACACACTGTGTTCATCCCCCTCCTTTCTCTCAGATATAATAGGTAATCTTTGCCTCTTCATGAGATGTAGTACCACCACTTTACCTTTTTTTCTGGTACAATTTCCTTTCCACCTCTAGTTTCTAGAATAAATTATACATATATTCTTTATATATCTTTATGGCAGAAATATAGTTCTCAAGATTTCTTTTTACCTTTTTAGAAATTTCTTGAGTTCTGTATTTGGAGATGAAACTTTTTGTGTATATCTGGTTTTTTAATCAAGTAGATGGAATTCATTTATTTTGTTAAATGTCCATCTTCTTCCCTGGAAAAAGGTGTTCATTTTTGCTGGGTAAGTTATTCTTGGCTGCATACCAAGTTCCTTAGCTTTTCGGAATATCATGTTCCAGGCCCTTCGCGCCTTTAATGTCAACTCTGCTAGATCCTGGGTTATCTTTATTGTGGCTTCTCCATATCTGAATTGATTTTTTCTAGCAGCTTGCAAGATTTTTTCCTTCATTTGATGGTTCTTGAACTTGGCTACTATATTTCTTGACGTTTTGATTTTAGGGTCCCTTTCAGTAGGTTATCGATGAATTTTTTCAGTGTCTATTTCTATTTCAGTGTCTCTGTTTCTAAAATGTCTGAGCAGTTCTCTTTGATAATTTCCTGGAAAATAGTGTCCAGGATCTTTTTTTCCTCATATTTTTTAGGGAGTCCAATTATTCTCAGATTGTCTCTCCTGAATCTGTTGTCTTCCCAATAAGGTATTTGACATTCTTTTCCATTGTTTCATTTTTCTGGTTTTGCTTGACGACTTCTTGGTTTCTCCTTGAGTCATTCAATTCTACTTGTTCAATTCTGATTTTCAATGATGTATTTTCTTCACTCACTTTTTAAATAACTTTTTGTAATTGTCCAATTGAGTTTTTAAGTGAGTTTTTTTCTTCTATGGGATTTTTTTCCATTTCTTCAATTTTATTTTTTAGAGAGTCATTTTCTTTTTCCAACTCACTAATCCTGTTTTCCTTGGAGTTGTTTACCTTTTCTAATTCACTAATTTTGTTTCTCAATGATTTGATTTCTTTATCCACTCTGTCTTTAAATGCTTGGCATGACTTCTCCAGACTCTCTTGGCAAGCTTCCCTTTCCCTTTCCAATTTCTGCTCTAGCTCTCTTGTGGGAGCCTCTTTGATTTCCTCTAAGAGAGTTTTGTGTATTTAGGGGCAGATCATATCTCCCTTAGGGGATTTTTCTGGAGACTGCTTTTAGTCTCCTCAGAGTTTAAAGTCTGCTCTCTATCCATATAAAAGCTATCAATTTTTAGAACCCTTTTAAATTTTTTGTTCATTTTGAGCAGAATCAAAGAAAATAAACTGACAAGAAAAAACAATTGGTCTGCTTTTGTGGGGCAATGGGGCTGAATGGTTACCGGGTTTCCTCTACAGGCTGGACAGCGATGGCTGCACTGCAGCTGCTCTGAGGCTTTAAGAATGCGCTGACTCACTCCAGGTAGGGGTGGGGGTGGCCAGGTCCCGAGAGACGCTAGCTTTTCGGTATTTTATTCTTTAACTCCTGTGTCTACAGCTTCTCTGCTGATCCTGGCTTGCTGCCAAGATGGAATATCCATACTGTGGTAAAGGTCGTTCCACAAAAAACGGCATAGATCGCATCCTCCAGTCTGAGCAGTGTGAGCTGCCTTGCTTTTGTTACTTGCCCTCAGCCTGCTCCCAATCTGTTCGTCCCTCCCCTGAGCAAAAAGAGACCTTTTCTGGTGAATTTCAAGGATGTCTTCTGTTGGTAATTACTTGTGGGGTATTTTTCTGGTCAAGCATTAATTACAAGGCTTGTCATGAAATAAATTCTGAGAGAAAATGTGGAGCTCAAGCAGCTGTGTGCCTCCTCTCCGCCATCTTGGCTGGAAATCCTAGACATTTTACTTCAATAATCATTAGACTACCAAATTTTTTTTCGAACTAGATGGGAAAAAATAGAATACCACTCACTTTTTAGGAAAAGAAAATTACCAAGAACATTATAGGCAAAATCCAGAGTTGCCTAACAGCCTAACTAAAACATCAGGGCCTCCTGGGGAGAGCAGGCAGCAAGGCAAATAAGTCAAAAAGTATTTTCACCTCATAGACCACCATCCCTACTCAAATGCTGATAGAGACAGCCGAGGACCTTGAACCAAAAGCCTTATGGGTTCCCCAAATCACCAGAAATTCTTCCAAGCTTTGTTGTACAATCTACCATTTATGGAAGGAATCATTGTAAAGAATTTCATTTCCATTATCTTATTACATGTGCCAGACATGTCAAACCATCACCATTAATTTAACCATGATCTCTTCTCTGATCTTGAAAGACACAACCTACATCCCTTAACCCAAGAAGAGCCTTATAAATAGCAATGGTTCCAGTGCAGAATAATTTCCCTACAATATGAAACAATATTGGAGAAATAGATATATTTCTTGTATATTGTTGGCATCAAGATTTCTAATCCATTCTTTTACTGAATTCATTGGAATGCCAAATGCCAACCTTGATCCAACCTGTCCTCCCAGCTTCACTGTTTCTTCCTTTCTGCTCTCCCTGTCCCCTGCTACATTCTGTTTCAATCAGACTGGCTACCTCTCCTCC
Source organism: Sminthopsis crassicaudata (assembly GCF_048593235.1). NCBI lineage: Eukaryota > Metazoa > Chordata > Mammalia > Dasyuromorphia > Dasyuridae > Sminthopsis > Sminthopsis crassicaudata. The sequence goes on along the minus strand of NC_133621.1, from coordinate 238,941,367 downwards.
TCACAAAGTTTACATTAACCTTTGCTCTGAGAAAATGTACCTCTCTTATGTCCTTCAAGAAAGTGAGCTCCCTGTGAGAAAAAGATTTTTCATTCTTTGGCATAGTTACCTAATTAATTCTTGTTGATTGAAGTTCGTCTATAGTCTTTTCTATGATGCCCTGTCTGTTCTCAAATACCAATTCCTTTTCTCCCCAAACTGTTTTATATTTAAACTACTAAGTATTTTTATATTTATTCTGTCTATATAATTATATAATCAAATTTTTGATTGGTTACATTCTATTTTTATTTTGTCCTCTGGATCCAATGCTTCTCACCTGTTTGATTTTGTAATTTCTTGAAGTGTAATATCCTGAATTTTTGTTTAGTTGTGATATTTAGAATTGTGAATAATTCTTAAGTTGTACCTTCTCATTATTTTTTCAGGTTATTTGATTATAGCAAATACCTCAAATGTTTAATTTTTCAAATTGCTTTATTTTCAATATTTTTCTCCTCAGTTCCATTTCTTCTGTTTATTCTGACCTTTCGTCTTGGGTTCTACTTGTAGTAATTGTGAAGTTGTTTTCTTGCTCTCCTCTCCCTTTATAAGTTTTTAACATTAACTTTTATAATGTTTTGATTTTCATTTGTTTTCTCCCTCCTTGGTTTCCCCATCCCTCAGAAAGCAATCAATCCAATATAAGTTATACATGTACAATCATATTAAACTATTTCTACATTTATCATGTTGTGAAAGCATCAGAACAAAAGAGGAAAAATCAGCCTGCTCATCATTTCTTATGGAACAATAGTTACAAATTGCTCTTCAGAGTGGTTGGATCAGTTCAAAACTGTACCAGCAATAACATGTGTTCCAATTTTCCCACATTTATCATTTTCTTTTCCTGTAATCTCAACCAATCTGATAAGTGTGATTTTTTTTTTTTTTTAAATCTCAAAGTCATTTTGATTTCTCTAATCAATAGTGATTTAGACTGATGGATTTCTTTCGATTTCTATTTTATTGTCTAGTTCCAGAATTTCAGCATAGTTTTCCTTAATAATTTCTGAAAACATGATTTTTTTTTTAGTCATGGTTTTCAGATAGTCCAATAATTTTTAAATGATCTCTACTGGATTTGTTTTCTAGGTCAGTTGTTTTTCCAATGAGATATTTCACATTGTCTTCTATTTTTCATTCGTTTAATTTTGTTTTATTGTTTCTTGCTTTCTCGTAATATCATTAACTTCCATTTGCTATATTCTAGTTTTTAAGGAATTATTTATTTTAGTGAACTTTTGTACTTCCTCCATCTGTCCAATTCTTTTTTTTTTTTTTTCCCTGAGGCTGGGGTTAAGTGACTTGCCCAGGGTCACACAGCTAGGAAGTGTTAAGTGTCTGAGACCAGATTTGAACTCGGGTCCTCCTGAATTCAGGGCTGGTGCTCTATCCACTACACCACCTAGCTGCCCCTCCAATTCTACTTTTAAAGTAGTTGTTTTCTTTAGTGGATTTTTTTTCCTTTTGGCCAGTTCTGCTTTTTAAGGCTTTCTTCTCCTCATTGGCTTTTTGTACTTCCTTTACCATTTGGCCTGGTCTAGTTGTTGTAGTTTTTGTTTTTATTAAAGCTGTTTGGTTTCATAACAAATGCATTGATAATTTTTCAACATTGATCCTGGAAAAATCTTGTCCCAAAATTTCCCCCCTTTCCTCCCACCTCCTCCCCTAGGTGTCTAGTAATTCAATATATGTTAAACATGTTAAAAATATAAGTTAAATGCAATATATTTATACAAATGCCTTGCTGCAGAAGAAAAATCAGATCAAGAAAGGAAAAAAAAACCGAGAAACAAAACAAAATGCAAGCAAACCATAACAAAAAGAGTGAAAATGCTATGTTATGACCCATACTTAAGTTTTCACAGTCCTCGTCTCTTTGGGAGTAGATGGTTCTCTTCATCACACGATCATTGGAACTGGTTTCAGTTATCTCATGCTTGAAAAGAGCCACATCTATAGAACTGATCATCGTTGTTGCTATGTTCAATGATCTCCTGGTTCTGCTCATTTCACTTAACACACAGTTCATGTAGGTCTCGCCAAGCCTCTCAGAAATTGTACTGCTGATCATTTCTTATTAACAGTAACATTACATAACATCCATAAGTTATTCAGCTATTCTCCAACTAATGGGCATTCATTCAGTTTCCATTTTCTTACCACTACAAAAAGGCCTGCCACAAACATTTTAGCACATGTGGGTTCCTTTCCCTCCATTATGATCTCTTTAGGATATAAGCCCAATAAAAACACTGCTGGGAAAAAGGGTAAACACAGTTTGATAACTTTTTGAGGATAGTTCCAAATTGCTCTCCAGAAATGCAAATTAAGACAACTCAAAGGTTATCACTACATACCTGTTAGATTGGCTAAGAGGTTAGGAAAAGATAATGAAGGATATTGGAGGGGATGTGGGAAAACTGGGACACTAATACATTATTGGTGCAGTTGTGAACTGATCCAACCATTCTGGAGAGCAATTTGGAACTATGCTCAATTTGCTTATAATATCATTCTTAATGTCTAAATCATGAACCCATTTCAAGCTTATCTTGGTATAGCATGTTAGATGTGGATCAATGCCTAGTTTCTTCTATACTGATTTCCAATTTTCCTAGCAATTTTTGTCAAATAGTGAGTTCTTATCCCAAAATCTGGGGTCTTAGGTTTTGTTAAACACTAAGTTACCATAGTCATTGATTATTTTGTCCTGTCAACCTAATCTATTCCCCTGATCTATTACTCTTTTTCTTAACCAGTACCAAATGATTTTGATGATCCCTGCTTTATAATATAGTTTTACATTTGGTACAGTTAGGTCATCTTCATTTGCATTTTTTTTCATTAATTCCTTGGAAATTTTGACCTTTTATTCTTCAAGATGAACTTTGTTATTAATTTTTTCTAGTTCTATAAAATAATTTCTTTTAGAGTTTGATTGGTATGGCACTGAATAAGTAGGTTAATTTAGGTATTGTCATTTTTATTACGGCTCAATCTACCCATAAGCACTTGATATTTTTCCAATTGATTAGGTCTAACTTTATTTTTGTGTAAAGTGTTTTAAAGGTGTGCTCATATAGTTCCTGACTTTGCCTTGGGGTAAGCTCCCAAATATTTTATATATCTACAGTTATTTTAAATGGAATTTCTCTTTGTATCTCTTGAGGCTGGACTTTGTTGGTAATATATAAAAATGCTGATGATTTCTGTGGATTTATTTTGTATATTGCAACATTGCTAAAGTTGTGAATTGTTTCTAGTAGTTTTTTAGTTGATTCTCTAAAGTTTTGTAAGTATACATCATAATCATCTGCAAAGAGTGATAATTTGGTTTCCTCATTACCTACTCTAATTCCTTTGATCTCTTTTTCTTCTCTTATTGCCAAAGTCAACATTTATAATACAATATTGAATAGTAATGGTGATAAGGGACAATCTTGTTTCACCCATTATCTTACTATTAATGATTCTAGTTTGTCCCCATTACATATGATGCTTGCCGAGTGTTTTAAATAGATGCTACAGATCATTTTAAGGAAAACTCCATTTATTCCTTGATTCTCTAGTGTTTTTAATAAGAATAGGTGTTGGATTTTGTCAAATGATTTTTTTGCATCTATTGAGATAATTATAGGATTTTTGTTAGTTTGATTATTGATATAGTTTATTATGCTAATGCTTTTCCTAATATTGAAGCAGCCCTAAATTGTACTTGGTCATGGTAAGGATTCAGAATAATATTTGGGGAATTGGTTGGAACATCATGCTTCGTTGGTTGGCTGTATGGAGAAAGGGGATGATTAGTAGGATCAGGATGGAGGCTAGCAGAGCTAGCCATGCTGCTTAGTCATGGTGTTTTATCCTGGAGATAACTTGCTGTAATCTCTTTGCTAATATTTTATTTAAGATTTTTGCATCAATATTCATTAAGGAAATTGATCTATAATTTTCTTTCTCTGTTGTGACCCTACCTGTTTTTGATACTTGCATATCTGTGTCATAAAAGGAATTTGGTAGGACTTCTTCTTTCCCTGTTTTTTCATATAGTTTGCATAGTTTTGGAATTAATTGTTCTTTAAATGTTTGGTAGAATTCACATGTAAATCCATCTGGCCCTGGAGATTTTTTTCTTAGAGAATTGATCAATAACTCATTCAACTTCTTTTTCTAAAATGGGACTATTTATTATTGCCTCTTCTGTTAATCTGGGTAATCTATATTTTTACAAATATTCTTCCATTTTACTTAGATTATCAGTAATAATTAGACATAATTATTAACATGTTTGGGCAAAATAATTCCTAATTATTGCTCTGATTTTCTCTTCATTAGTGAAAAGTTATCCCTTTTCATTTTTGAGACTAGCAATTTGTTTTTCTTCTTTCTTTCTAATCAAATTAACTAAAGGTTTATCCATTACCTCGGTGGTTCTTCTTCTTCTTCTTCTTCTTCTTCTTCTTCTTCTTCTTCTTCTTCTTCTTCTTCTTCTTCTTCTTCTTCTTCTTTTTCTTCTTCTTCTTCTTCTTCTTCTTCTTCTTCTTCTTCTTCTTCTTCTTCTTCTTCTTCTTCTTCTTCTTCTTCTTCTTCTTCTTCTTCCTCTTACTTTTGTTTATTAATTAAATACTTTTCTTACTTTCAATTTTATTAATCTCCCCTTTTATTTTCAGAATTTCAAATTTGGTATTAAATTGGGGGGGTTTTAATTTGCTCTTTTTCTTTTTCTTTATTTCTTTCTTTATTTATTTTTTAGGTTTTTTTTTATTTTATAATTATAACATTTTTTTGACAGTACATATGCATGGGTAATTTTTTACAACATTATCCCTTGCACTTACTTCTATTCAGATTTTTTCCCTTCCTCCCCCAACCCCCTCCCCCAGATGGCAAGCAGTCTTATATATGTTAAATATATTACAGTATATTCTAGATACAATATATGTGTGTAGAACCGAATTTTTTGTTGCACAGGAAGAATTGGATTCAGAAGGTAAAAATAACAGTTTACATTCATTTCCCAGTGTTCCTTTTCTGGATGTAGCTGATTCTGTCCATCATTAATCAATTGGAATTGGATTAGCTCTTCTCTATGTTGAAGAAATCCACTTCCATCAGCATACATCCTCATACAGTATCATTGTTGAAGTGTATAATGATCTTCTGGTTCTGCTCGTTTCACTCAGCATCAGTTGATGTAAGTCTCTCCAAGCCTCTCTGTATTTCTCCTGTTGGTCATTTCTTATAGAACAATAATATTCCATAACATTCATATACCGTAGTTTACCCAACCATTCTCCAATTGATGGACATCCATTCATCTTCCAGCTTCTAGCCACTATGAAAAGGGCTGCCACAAACATTTTGGCATCTACAGGTCCCTTTCCCTTCTTTAGTAGTTCCTTGGGGTATAAGCCCAGTAGTAGTATGGCTGGGTCAAAGGGTATGCACATTTTGATAACTTTTTGGGCATAATTCCAGATTGCTCTCCAGAATGGTTGGATTCTTTCACAACTCCACCAACAATGCATCAGCGTCCCAGTTTTCCCACAGCCCCTCCAACATTCATCATTATTTGTTCCTGTCATCTTAGCCAATCTGACAGGTGTGTAATGATACCTCAGAGTTGTCTTAATTTGCATTACTCTGATCAATAGTGATTTGGAACACTCTTTCATATGAGTGGAAATAGTTTTAATTTCATCATCTGAAAATTGTCTGTTCATATCCTTTGACCATTTATCAATTGGAAAATGGCTTGATTTCTTATAAATTAAAGTCAATTCTCTGTATATTTTGGAGATGAGGCCTTTATCAGAACCTTTAACTGTAAAAATTTTTTCCCAATTTGTTACTTCCCTTCTAATCTTGTTTGCATTAGTTTTGTTTGTGCAGAAACTTTTTAATTTGGTGTAATCAAAATGTTCTATTTTGTGATCAATAATGGTCTCTAGTTCTCCCTTGGACACAAACTCTTTCCTCCTCCACAAGTCTGAGAGGTAAACCATCCCATGTTCCTCCAATTTATTTATGATTTCGTTCTTTATGCCTAAATCTTGGACCCATTTTGATCTAATCTTAGTATGTGGTGTTAAATGTGGGTCCATGCCTAGTTTCTGCCATACTAATTTCCAGTTTTCCCAGCAGTTTTTGTCAAATAATGAATTCTTATCCCAAAATTTGGGATCTTTGGGTTTGTCAAAGATTAGATTGCTATAGATGTACCCTTTTTTGTCCTTTGTATCTAATCTGTTCCACTGATCTACCGTTCTATTTCTTAGCCAGTACCAAATGGTTTTGGTGACTGATGCTTTATAATATAGCTTTAAATCAGGTACACTTAGACCACCTTCCTCTGACTTTTTTTTCATTAGTTCCCTTGCAATTCTCGACCTTTTATTCTTCCATATGAATTTTGTTGTTATTTTTTCTAGGTCATTAAAATAGTTTCTTGGGAGTCTGATTGGTATAGCACTAAATAAATAGTTTAGTTTGGGGAGTATTGTCATCTTTATTATATTCGCTCGGCCTATCCAAGAACACTGAATGTCTTTCCAATTATTTAAATCTGACTTTATTTTTGTGGCAAGTGTTTTGTAATTTTGCTCATATAATTCCTGACTCTCCTTTGGTAGATATATTCCCAAATATTTGATACTATCGACTGTTATTTTGAATGGAATTTCTCTTTGTATCTCTTGCTGTTGGATTGTGTTGGTAATGTATAAAAATCCTGAGGATTTATGTGGATTTATTTTGTATCCTGCGACTTTGCTAAAATTCTGAATTATTTCTAATAGCTTTTTAGCAGAGTCTTTGGGGTTCTCTAAGTATACCATCATGTCATCTGCGAAAAGTGACAATTTGATTTCTTCATTTCCTACTCTAATTCCTTGGATCTCTTTCTCGGCTCTTATTGCCAAGGCTAGAGTTTCTAGTACTATATTGAATAGTAATGGTGATAGTGGGCAACCTTGTTTCACTCCTGATCTTACAGGGAAAGGTTCTAGTTTATCACCATTACATATGATGTTTACTGAAGGTTTTAAATATATGCTCCTTATTATTTTAAGGAATAGTCCATTTATTCCTATACTCTCAAGCGTTTTTAGTAGGAATGGATGTTGGATTTTATCAAATGCTTTTTTTGCATCTATTGAGATGATCATATGTTTTTTTATTAATTTGATTATTAATATGGTCAATTATACTAATAGTTTTCCTAATATTAAACCAGCCCTGCATTCCTGGTATAAATCCCACTTGGTCATAGTGTATTATCCCGGGGATGATTTTCTGAAGTCTATTTGCTAATATCTTATTTAAGATTTTAGCATCAATATTCATTAAGGAAATTGGTCTATAGTTTTCTTTCTCAGTTTTCGATCTACCTGGTTTAGGTATCAGTACCATGTCTGTGTCATAGAAGGAATTTGGTAGGACTCCTTCAATCCCTATTTTTTCAAATAGTTTACATAGCATTGGAGTTAGTTGTTCTTTAAATGTTTGGTAGAATTCACCTGTAAATCCATCTGGTCCTGGGGACTTTTTCTTAGGAAGTTGGTTAATAGCTTGGTCTATTTCTTTTTCTGAGATGGGACTATTTAGACTACTTACTTCTTCCTCTGTTAATCTGGGCAAGCTATATTTTTGAAGGTATTCTTCCATTTCATTTAAGTTATCGAATTTATCGGCATAAAGTTGAGCAAAGTAGCTCCTAACTATTGTTCTAATTTCCTCTTCATTAGTGGTGAGTTCACCCTTTTCATTTTCAAGACTATCAATTTGCTTTTTCTCTTTCCTTTTTTTAATCAGGTTTACTAAGGGTTTGTCTATTTTGTTGGTTTTTTCATAAAACCAACTCTTAGTTTTATTAATTAATTCAATAGTTTTTTTACTTTCAATTTTATTAATCTCACCTTTTATTTTTTGAATTTCAAGTTTTGTGTTTGTCTGGGGGTTTTTAATTTGTTCCTTTTCTAGCAATTTTAGTTGTAAGCCCAATTCGTTGGCCCTCTCTTTCTCTATTTTATGCAAGTAGGCCTGTAGAGATATAAAACTTCCCCTTATTACTGCTTTGGCTGTATCCCACACATTTTGGTATGATGTCTCATTATTGTCATTTTCTTGGGTGAAGTTATTAATTATGTCTATGATTTGCTGTTTTACCCAATCATTCTTTAGTATAAGATTATTTAGTTTCCAATTATTTTTTGGTCTATTTTCCCCTGGCTTTTTATTAAATGTTATTTTGATTGCATTATGGTCTGAAAAGGGTGCATTTACTATTTCTGCCTTACTGCATTTGATTTTGAGCTTTTTATGCCCTAGTATATGATCAATTTTTGTATAGGTTCCATGAACTGCTGAGAAGAAAGTATACTCCTTTCTGTCTCCATTTAGTTTTTGCCAAAGATCTATCATATCAAACTTTTCTAGTAATCTATTTACCTCTTTGACTTCTTTCTTATTTATTTTATGGTTTGATTTATCTAAATCTGAGAGTGCAAGGTTGAGATCTCCAGCTATTATAGTTTTGCTATCTATTTCCTCTTGCAGCTCTCTTAATTTCTCTTTTAAGAATTTAGATGCTGCACCACTTGGTGCATATATGTTTAATATTGATACTGCTTCATTATTGATGCTGCCCTTTAGCAGGATATAATGCCCTTCCTTATCTCTTTTAATTAGATCAATTTTTGTTTTTGCTTGATCTGAGATGAGGATCCCTACTCCTGCTTTTTTGGTTTTGCCTGAAGCATAATAGATTCTGCTCCACCCTTTTACTTTTAGTTTGAATGTGTCACCCTGTTTCAGGTGTGTTTCCTATAAACAACATATAGTAGGATTCTGACTTTTAATCCAGTCTGCTAACTGCTTCCTCTTTATGAGGCAGTTTGCCCCATTCACATTTATGGTTAGAAGGACTAATTCTATATTGCTTGCCATCCTATTAACCCCTGCTTATGCTTTTCCCCTTTCCTTCCCTTTTACCCTCCTATCCAGTATTAAACTGGTGAACACCACTTGCTTTTCACAGCCCTCCCTTTTTAGGATCCCTCCCCCACCTTAAAGATCCTCCCCTTATTTTACCCCTTTTCCTCGAAATTACTGTATTCCCTTCCCCTTAGCTTACTCCTTCCCTTTCACTTTTCAATGAAGTGGAAGAAGTTTCACCATAAATCGAATATATCTATTGATACACGCTATGTTCATCTCCCTCCTTTCTTTCTCTCAGATATAATAGGTTACCTCTTCATGAGATGTAGTACCACCACTTTACACTTTTTTATGATATAATCTCCCTTCCACCTCTAGTTTCTAAGACAAATTGTACATATGTTCTTTACATATTTTTTTGACAGAAGTATAGTTCTCAAGATTTCTTTTTACCTTTTTAGAAATCTCTTGAGTTCTGTATTTGAAGATCAAACCTTTTATGTAGGTCTGGTTTTTTCATCAAAAATAGATGGAATTCATTTATTTCGTTAAATGTCCATCTTCTTCCCTGGAAAACAATGCTCATTCTTGCTGGGTAAGTTATTCTTGGCTGCATACCAAGTTCCTTAGCCTTTCGGAATATCATGTTCCAGGCCCTGCGTTCTTTTAATGTGGATGCTGCTAGATCCTGGGTTATCCTTATTGTGGATCCTCCATATCTGAATTGTTTTTTTCTAGCAGCTTCCAATATCTTTTCCTTTGTCTGATGGTTCTTGAACTTGGCCACTATATTTCTTGGCATTTTGATTTTAGGGTCCCTTTCAGTAGGTGATCGATGAATTTTTTTCAATGTCTATTTTACCCTCTGTTTCCAGAATGTCTGGGCAGTTCTCTTTGATAATTTCCTCGAAAATGGTGTCCAAGCTCTTTTTTTCCTCCCATTTTTCAGGGAGTCCGATTATTCTCAAATTGTCTCTCCTGGATCTGTTTTCCAGGTCTGTTGTCTTTCTGGTAAGGTACTTGACATTCTTTTCAATTGTTTCATTTCTCTGGTTTTGCTTGACTCCCTCTTGGTTTCTCCTTGAGTCATTCATTTCTACTTGTTCCAGTCTAATTTTCAATGATGTATTTTCTTCACTCACTTTTTTTATATCTCTTTGTAATTGTCCAATTGAGTTTTTATCTTCTATGGAATTTTTTTCCATTTTATCCATTTTATTTTTTAGAGAGCTGATTTCTTTTTCCAGCTCACTAATCCTGTTTTCCTTGGAGTTGTTTACCTTTTTCAGCTCACTAATCCTCTTTTCCTTGTAGTTGTTTACCTTTTCCAGTTCACTAATCTTGTTTCTCAGTGATTTGATTTCTTTATCCACTCTGTCTTTGAATGCATGGGATGACTTCTCCAGGCTCTCTTGCCAAGCTTCCCTTTCCTTTTCCCATTTCTCTTCCAGCTCTCTTGTGAGAGCCTTTTTGATTTCTTCTATGAGGTTCTTTTGTATTGAGGAGCAGCTTATATCCCTCCCAGGGGATACATCTGGGGACAGTCTGTTCCTAGTCTCCTCAGCATTTGAAGTCTGCTCCCTCTCCACACAGAAGCTGTCAATGGTTAGAGCCCTTTTGAATTTTTTGTTCATTTTGTCAGAGTAGGAATCAAAGAAAACAAACTGACAAGAGAAACAATTGGTCTGTTTTGCGGGGGATGGGGCTGGATGGTATTAATGGGCTTCCTCTACAGACTGGGGGGGAGGGCAGCAGAGAGCCACTAACAGAACAGCAATGACTGTACTGAGTCTGCGCTCTGAGGCTCTGAGAACGCACCGAGTCAGTCCAGGTGGGGGTTGGGGGTGGCCAGGCTCTGAGAGATGCTGGCTTTCTAGGGTTTTAATCTTTCTAGGTTTACACCCTCTCCACCGCTCCTGGCTTGCTGCCAAGACGGAGCCTCCACACTGGGGCAAAAGCCCTTTCACAGAAACGGCAGAGATCACACCCTTCCCCCTCAGGTCTGAGCTGTGTGAGCTGCCTGTTTTGCTCTGGTTGCCTGCCCTCAGTCTGCGCCCAGTCTGATTGACCCTCCCCCGAGCAAACACAGACCTTTTCTGGCAACTTTCAAGGATGTCTTCTCTTGGTGGTTATTTGTGGATTTCTTTCTGGGTCAAGCATTAAGTCAGAGGCTTGTCATGAAGTAAGTTCTGAGAGAAAACGAGGAGCTCAAGCAGCTGTCTGCCTCCACGCCGCCAACTTGGCCGGAAGTCCAATTTGTTCTTTTTCTAACTTTATTAGTTGCAAGTCCAATTCATTAATCTCTTTCTCTATTTTATGCAAGTGAGCATCTAGAGATATAAAATTTCCCCTAAGAACTGCTTTGGCTGCATCCCATAAATTTTGATATGTTGTCCATTACTGTCATTCTCTTGAATGAAATTATCAATTGTATCTATTCTTATTTATTTTGTGGTTCGATTTATCTAGTTTTGAGAGAGCAAGGTTAAGATCCCCCACTAGTATAGTTTTACTTTCTAATTCTTCTTGCAGCTCTCTTAACTTCTCCTCTAGGAATTTGTATGGTATAATCCTTAGTGCATATAGGTTTAGTATTGATATTACTTCATTATCTATGGTACCTTTAGTAGGATGTAGTTTTCTTCCTTATCTCTTTTAATTAGATCTCTTTTAATTAGATACTACCTATTCTGTTTTATAGGAGAGTTCATCCCATTCACATTCATAGTTAAAATGACTAATTCTATATTTCCTGCCATCTTATTTTCCCTCAGTTATACTTTTCTCTTTCCTTTCCCCCTTTCCCTCATTCCTAGTATTTTGCTTCTGACCACCCCTTCTCTTAAGCAACCTTTTCCCTTTATTATCCCTTTCTCCTTCTATTAGCTTCCCCTTTTTCTTTCTTCTTTCGCCTCCTACTTCCCGGTAAGACATCCTTCTCTGTAAAGCTAAATGTGTCTGATATTCTCTCTTGGAGCCAAATCTGATGAAAATAAGGTTCACACAATGCTCATCCCCTCCCTTCTTTCACTCAATTTTGATAGGTCTTTTTTTGTCTCTTCATAAGATGGAATTTATCCCATTTAAGTCCATCTTCCTTTTCTTCCAGTAGAATCACTTTTCCTCCTCTAGTTTCTTTTATACATCATCATAATAAAAGCAAATTATACCTGCAACAGAGACACAGATCTCAAAAGTTAAATAAATCTCCTCATATAGAGATATAAGCTTTTTAACTTTTGAAAGAAAGTTGTTTTTTTCTTTTTCTTTTTCCCTTTTATGCTTCCCTTAGGTCTGCATTTGAATATCAAAATTTCTATTAAGCTCTGGTCTTTTCATCAGAAATAAATGAAACCTACCTGTTTCATTGAATGCCCATCCTTTCCCCTGAAAGATAATACTCAGTTTTTCTGGATAGTTGTTTCTAGGCTGCAATCCAAGTTCCTTTGCCTTTCAGAATATCAGATTGTTCAGTGAAATTCTGAAATGTAGCTACAATGTTCTTTGGAGTTTTCATTTTAAGATCTCTTTCAGGAGATGATCAGTGACTTCTTTCAATGGCTATTTTACCCTTTGGTTCTAGGGCAACAGGACAATTTTCCTTTATGATTTCCTGAAAGATGGTTTTCAGGAAGAACAATAATCCTTAGATTGTCTCTCCTAGATCTATTTTCCAGATCAGTTCTTTTTCCAATGAGATATTTTGTAATGTTCTCTGTTTTGGTTTCCCGGAAGTCTCTGGAAGCACCCTTCATTTCAGTTCAGTAATCACTACACAAGCCAGGGGTTAAAGTCCAAATCCTTGATTGTCTCCTTGCCTGGGGCCCAGGCCAGCTTTTTTGACGTCATCTTGAATGTGTCTTGGTTTCCGTGGGGGAGACAGGAGGAGCTAGTCTGTCTTCCCTAGTTCTGTCTCTCCCTGAGTTTTTCTGAGCTTATATGCCATCTTATCCTATGTGTGAATTAAGTACTATTAAGTACATGTACTGAACTAGAGAACTTTTAAGCACCATGCTAAACAACCATTGTTTTTGTCAATTCCACTGTGTTGGCACCTTGTAAGCATCCTTTGTTTCAAGTTCAGAGTTCTGGCCCATAACAATATTTTACATTTTTTTCTATTTTTTGGGGGGGGGGGTGGTTGGCTTTGACTGGTTCTCAAAGTCTCATTGAATTTATTCACTTCTATTTTTTCAATTCTAATTTTTAGTGAATTATTTTCTTCTGTTAGCTTTTTTTCTATCTTAGATAGCCAAGGAGACGTGCACTCTGATATATTTAAGAGTCCAGTGATCTGCTCCCAAGTTACCAACAAACTCATTAGAGTTTGTTATTAGAGGTGCCCAGTCATTGGCCAAAGATTAAGACATATGTCTGCATATTTTTCAATAGCAGCTAAAAAAAGAGTGTAGTACAATTATCTGGGATAAGACCTGACAAGATATACACCTTTTATATCAATGCACAAATTAATGTATGTTGTGAAACTATCCCAGAGTGGCAAATTTTATTGGCCACAGCTCCAAATTTTACACATGGGTCCCCATTAAAGACATCTTGGCTATTACATAATTAGCAATGGATTTTTGAAGAAAATGTTTCTAAAGTTCCTGTTAAAGGGCCTACTATCTTTACAGATGCAACCAAACACAACATTTGTGCTATATACTCTCATGACTTAACTATAAAGAGAGTAGTCAGAACTCTTTTTCAGTCCACTTAGCAGAATAAATTTTATGCAATCATGCTAGCTCTTACCTATTATTCAGGAGTTGTAAATATATTTTCTGATTCAGCCTATTCAGTAGGTGTGGTACAAAAAATTGCAACAGCCCAAATAAAATTTGTAGCTTCTAATATATATCAGCTCTTTAAGGAACTTCAAGAGCAAGTGAGAAAGCATCCAGGTAAGATTTATATCTTGCATGTATATTCTCATAGTGGACTTCCAGTTCCTATTTTTTATGGAAATTCAAAGACAGATAACCTTCTAATCATGTTAGCCAATACCCTTTATTTCAGGCTACTTGGGATTTATGTTTGCAATTTGGGATAACAAAAGAGGAAGCTAGGAGCATTGTAAAAGCCTGTACATCTTGCCTTCCTTTCCATGTTCCTATGTTCGCTGCAGGGAAGAACCCTCATGATTTGAGACCCAATGAAACTTGACAAATGGATGTGACCCATTATAAATCTTTTGATCATCTGTCTTTTATCCACATTATGGTAAACACCTTTTTAGGATACACTTTTGCAATGCCAGCAGCACAAGAGACAGCCTGAGTGGTCATTGAATTCCTTATACAATCTTTTGCAATTATGGGTGTGCCACAAGCAATAAAAACAGATCATGGACCCGCATATACTTCTAAACATTTTGCAAACTCTTGTGCACAGTATAAGATTTTACACACCACTGGTATACCTTTTAATCCTTGAGGACGAGCAATAGTAGAGAGGGAGAAACAGAGATACCAAGACGCTGCTCCAAAAACAAAAGAAAGGAGGAGCCACAAGTATTACTTATATCCCTTAAGTAGTGGCATGTTCCTCATTGTTGTCATTCTTTTTGATTCAATTGTTTCTATGATTTGTTCTTTGAATCACTAATTTTTCAGGATTGCATTATTTAGTCCCAAATGAATTTTAATCTTTTAAAAAAGCATCATTTTATAAAAAATATAATTTTTGTTGCATTGTGCTCTTGACTTGATATACTTCGACAAGAGAAATTGGGGATTCCACCTGAGACCCTATCTGGTAAGATGATGTTCTTCCTGTTCTTAGGTATGATGTGCATAGGGAGGAAATTGTCTCAAATCTAATCTTATGGCTGTAATACAGCCTCTCTCCACTCTTCTCCAAAATTCAAGAACAGGAACTGACTCAAACAGTGATATATAGATGAGGACTCGTTTACCAGAAGATTATGTGAATGCTCTCTAGAAAGATGACTAGGTGGAGTCCTTTAGATCTGGTCACTGATAACATTAGTAATTCTTCTGAAAAGGAACAGGAATAAGAGGGTGAGATAAAGGAGAGAAACCCCCTTTTTCTGTTCAAGATGGAATCCCAGCTCTTCCTTTGACTATACACCTTAACTAGCTTTTAGAGGACCAAAAACTGATATGAAGTGATACTCCACTGTGACCTTACCCGATTTATAAAGAAACCAAAATAGGTTTTGATTCTCAAGTAAGAACCTTACCACCCCCAAGAGATGCTGAAGGCCTTATTCTCCATGATTATAAAGTGGCCACATGGGGGAACCTGATATTATTTTAGACTCTTAAGATACAGGAACTCAAGTTATAGTAGTTGAGAGTGGGGAGGGACATCACCGAGATCATCTCACAGTCTGGGTTTGAAATTGGTACCACCTTGTGGGAAGCCCAGGCTCCTTCCTTTTCCTGTCATTGAGATGGACATTAATTAATTAGTGCCAAAGAAGAGCACCTTAGTAATCAAATAATAAAATTTACTCATTTTCATGGAATAATGCAAGAGATGATCTCATTCCTATAATCCTATCTGACATTCTTAACAGTTGAGCAGATCGCTACCTATGATCACCCCATGTTGTCCCCATCTCAGTGGGTCATGCAATTGAAGTAATATCAAATTGGGGAGGGTGTGGTGTGTGTGTGTGTGTGTGTGTGTGTGTGTACATGCACATGTGTGTGAAGTAACTATAACTGTTCATATAGAAATCATCCTCAGGCAAGCCATCTTTTTAATAACCTGTCTGACTAGTACACAAAGCTCAGTTACTAAAAAAGAAACCGAAAAAGTAGGAGGAAAAAAGGGGAAATATTAAAAGAAAAGAAAATGAGCAAGAAACAGAAAAGAACCAATCAAGCAGGGCGACAGTCTGCCAAGACCAGACCACAGCAAAGGGAGTCTAGGGCAAGGAGCTGAGGCAGGGAGCCAGAACATTTTGGCATCTATACACTGGGGAATCTTCTGTAAGGCTCTTAGGCTACTGTGTCCTGGTTGCAAGAAAGTGGTTTAGCAGATTTGCTGTAAAATCATCCATAAAGCAAATATATATTTTTTTAAATTGTAAGCTACAGAGTCCCCAGAAGAACTCATGACCTAGCTGCAATTTCCCAGTGCTGGAAGTCAGTCAGCAGAACTGCCTCAGGACAAATTAAAGCAGCTGTTACCCCTTTATCTTAAGAGCAGTTCTCAACCCTTAAAAAATGGGCAAAAAAGCAAAAAGAACTCTGACCATAGACAACTTTTATGAAGAGAAAGAACAGACCTCAGACTTTGAGGTTTTAAAGGCAAATCAATTGCAGATGAATCTCCAAAAGGAGATTTGAGCTGGTCTCCACCTTACAAGGCTTTCCTGGAAGATTTCAAAAAGGATGTTAAAAGAGAGAAGAAAAATGGGGAAAGGAAATGAGATCTTTGCAAGAGGGTACAGAAATTACCTGAAGAAAACTCCTTAAAAATACATTTGACGAAATGAGAATAGCATTTAACTCCCTACAAAATAGATTTGATAAAGTGGAAACTCCTTACAACATATATATGAAAAAGATACCAATTCGTTGAAAAACAGAATTTGTGAAATGGAAAAAAAAATACAATAAACAAAACAATTCAATTGGCCAAATACAAGAGGAGTTAAAGAAGGTAACTGAAGAAAAATGAAACACTAAAAATTAGAATTGAACAAATGGAAATGAATGACCCAATAAGACAAGAATCAGTCAAACAAAATGAAAAAAGTGAAAAAATAGAAGAAAATATGAAATACCTCCTAGGCAAAACAACAACTGATTGGAAAATAGATCTAGGAGAGAGAATCTAAGGATTATTGGACTTCCTGAAAACCATGATTAAAAAAAGTCTAGACATCATCTTTCAGAAAATCATAAAGGAAAACTGCCCTGATGTCTTAGAACCAAAGGGTAAAATAGATATTGAAAGTATTCAACAATTACCTCCTAAAAGAGACCCTAAAATGAAAACTCCAAGGAATATCATGGCTAAATTTCAGAACTATGGGACTAAGGGAAAAAAATATTATAAGAAGCCAAAAAGAAACAATTCAAATACTGAGGAGCCACAATCAGGATTACCCAAGATCTAGCAACTTCCACCTTAAGGAAGTGAAAGGCCTGGAATCTGATATTCCAAAAGCAAAGGAACTTGGATTATAGCCAAGAATAAACTATCCAACTAAAATGAGCATTATCTTTCAGGGAAGAAGATGGACATTCAATGATACAGGTGAGTTTCATTTATTTCTGATGAAAAGACCAGAGCTGAACAAAAAATTTGATTTCCAAATACAGAACTTAAGAGAAGCACAAAAAGGGAAAAAGGAAAGAACTCTTGAGAACTATATTTCTGTTATGAGTATACTTAGAGAGTGCAGGTATAATTTGATTTTATTATGATAATATAAAAAAGAAACTCGAGGTAGAAAGGAAATTGTACTGGAAAAAAGAGGAAAATGGAAGCAAAATGAGAAATTACATGTCATGAAGAGGCAAAGAAGATCTTTTATAACTAAGGGAAAGAAAGGAGATAAACATTGTGTGAATCTTATTCTCATTTGATTTGGCTCAAAGAGAGAATATCAGACATATTTGGTTTCACTGGGAATCTTGTCTCACCTTATAGGGAAGTGAGAAGGGAAAGAGAAAGGCTAATAGAAGGGAAAACAGAAGTAATAGGGGAAAGGTGTAAGAAGAAGGGAAGGACTCTAAAGGGATAGGGCTATTTGAGTGAAGTGTTGAACAGAAGCAAAATACTGGGGAGGCTGGAAGGGGGAAAGTAAAGAGAAAAACATAACTTGGGGTAAATAAGATGGCAGAAAACAGAATTAATTATTTTAACTGTGAATGTAAATGGGATAAACTTTCCTATAAAATGTAAGTGAATAGCAGATTGGATTAAAAACCAGAATCCTATAATATGTTGTTTACAAGAAGCACATCTAAAGCAGAGTGATACATACAGAGTAAAGGTAAAAGGCCGAAATAGAATCTATTATGCTTCAGGTGAAGTAAAAAAAGCAAGCGTAGCAATTCTGATCTCAGATTAAGCAAAAGCAAAAATAGATCTAATTAAAAGAGATAAGGAAGGAAAGTATATCTTGTTAATGGATATGCACCAAGTAGTATAGAAATCAAATTCCTAGAGAAGTTAAGAGAGCTTCAAGAAGAAATAAACACCAAAACTATATTAGTGGGGGATCTCAAACTTGTTCTCTCAAGAACTAGATAAGTCAAACCACAAAATAAGTAAGAAAGAAATTAAGGAGGTAAATAAAGATTTTCAATCATTTTTTCTATTGAAGAAAACCAGAATGAAACAGAAAAGGTGGAGCTGGATAGAAGGGAGGGCAGAAATACCAGGAAAAAATGGTTTTTAAAAAAAAAAAAAAAGGGGGGGGGGAAGAATGAGAAGGTTGATAAAAACACTAAGATCAGGGTGGAAAGAGAGAACAAAAGTATATATAAGAGAGAAAATAGGATGGAGGGAAATAAAAGAGCTGGTAATCATATTTGTAAATATGAATGGGAGAAACTCTCCCATAAAATGGAAGAGAATAGCAGCATGAATTTAAAAGTAGAATCCTGCAATATATTGTTTACAAGAAATGCATTTGACATAGCAAGATACACACAGAATAAAGATAAAAGGCTGGAGCAGAATATATTATACTTCAGCTGAAGTAAAACAAAAAAGCAGTAATAATTCTGATCTCAGATAAAGTAAAAGTAAAAACAGATTAAAATAAGGGAGGAAAGTACATCTTGATAAAGGTTACTATATATAATGAAGTGGTAAGGATACTAAATATATATGCACCAAGTGGTAGAGAAGGCAAATTCCAACAGAAGATTTTAAGGCAGTTATAGGAAGATATAGACAGCATAACTCTACTAGTGGGAGACCTCAAACTTCCCCTCTCAGAATCAGACAAATGTAACCACAAAATAAAGAAACTTGGAAGGTTAATAAGATATGATAGACCTCTGAAGAAAACTGAATAGAGCAGAAAGCAATATACCTTTTTTTGCTCAGCAGTACATGGCACCTACACAGAAATTAGCAATATATTAGGGCATAAAAACTTAACAATCAAATGCAGAAATGCAAAAATAGCAAATCCTTTCTTTTCAGATCACAATGCCATAAAAATTATGTTCAATAAAGGGCAAGTGTGTGGCATCCCTTAACACTACTCTATCTTTGTAGCTCCCCTTACAGCTACTCTTAACTGCCCGTCCATCAACAGCACGGCTAGGCCACACCTACCCATCTTTGAGCACCAACTTGGATCCCACAGAGACAGACCAACCAGAAGGTAGGGGTGAAATGAAAGAGAATTTTATTCTTAATTAGCACATAGTTATATCCTCCCTGAAGATCTAGGAGAAGGGAAGGTCCTCTAGGAACCTGGCATAATGGGATTGGCCTAAGAAGAGGAAGGGAGATGTGCTAAGCTTTGAGAGCACTAAGGAGGGAGACGTGGTACCTGGAGTCAGACACCATCTTTTGGGGCTATGCCCCACCTCCAAAAAGAACTCGCATGTGCCTTAGTACCTTTCATCCCCCTCAGGTCTTCCCATATGCCTTGAACTGCATTCCTTGTTCCCAGAAGCTTTTTAACCCTTACATCTTCCCCTCTTTTATTAATAAGACCAAATGTTTTCGTGTTGATGAAAGAGAAGTTCTTCCATAAGCACCTCTCTGGAATTTCTAAAAATCTATATTAATTATCCTGGCAAAGTAGGCAGAAGCAAAAAAGCAACAATACAAAGACAATACATAGAGCCTATGGGATACAATAGAAGGGGATGGGAAAGGAAGTATGTTGGATCTTAAGCCATGCTGGCAAGGGTAATCATCTCCCCGCTATGGCACTGTTTTGGGTGTTTCTTGGGACATCTCTTTCTCTTCTTCAACCCCTGTTTTAATAGGGGAAACTTTCCTTGTTCTTCTTTTTGGAATCCAGCAACTTTCCCCATCAGGACCTGCAAGACATAAATCCCCCAGCCCTCTCCAAAGCGCTAAGGATGGACCTTGCTAATGTCCTTCCATGTCCTTCCAAAGAACCTTTTGTCTTCTCCAGTGCTTGAAATGCTATTTTCTTGGGGCCTAGTTTTCTGTCCTGTCTATAAGATTGTGCCAAATGTATCATTCCTGGAGAGAGGCCGGTATCCCTGTCTAGGCACAAAAATTCAGAAGCATAAAAGGTCTAATCCACATCGCCTGTGTGGACGATAGGGGATTCTATCTACTTCCTCCCCTTTTCTGTTTAACAGGGATGGCCTTCAGAATATGATGGGCCTGTTCCACTAAGGCCTGACCCTAATGGTGAATGTGGCAAGGAAGGTGGCCATCTGCTTAGATATATAAGCTGGATCATTGTCGGTCTTTATGGTATTAGTAACTCCATGAGAGAAGAAGCAACTACACAAATGTTTAATAACCAAATGAATGTTCTCACAGGCGGCCACTGTGGCCCACAGGAATTTAGAAAAGTTATCAATACGTGTGGATGGCCACATGGCCCATATGTATCACATCCATTTGCACATGGCCTTCAATTGTTGTTGCACAATTTCACAAGCTTTCAATATGTCCCTGCCCCTAGATTGTACCTGAGACCTGTGACCACCAGAGGTCAGAATATCCTTTGTTTATCTGAAAACTGCTGGGGCAGGTCTTCTACTGTAACCCCTTTAGCTATATCTAATGGATGCTGCGGGCATCCATTTGTAAGGCACCATAGTGAACATTCTCACATCCCTTTATCATCTCTTCTAAGCCAGCCTCCCCATCTAAAATAAGTATGGCCTTCTGGCAATTAGTATTAGCATTCTCCCATGTCAATTTCTGAATAAGGAGGCTGGAGGCTTCTTCTCTGCCCACTGAACTCTCAATAGTTGCCTGTAGGCGAGCCACAAAATCAGGAAAAGGTTCCTCTAGGCCCTTTTTAATCTTTGTCATTGAGGGCTTCTGCTTTCCAAAAGCCTAAGTTTTGCTAAATGCTTGTTGGACACATTGGGACACAGCTGCCATACACTGCTGCATCATATTGCATTTGATTCTCACTTCTTTCATAACTTCCAGCTTTCTGTATTATTTGTTTTAAACTTGTCTGGCAATCAGCAAAGCCCTCACAAGGGGGTGTAAAGGGAGCAGATGGGAGACATATCTCCTCAGGGAGGGCGGGGGATGGGGGAGAAGGCCATGCCTGGGAGATAGAGGAGACCTTCCCTTTGTTCACTTTCTCCTCCTTCGTCTTATCACAGTCCTTTTCCTCAAGGTCATATGTCCCTCTGTTTACTTTCTCATTCCTCATCTTATCCCTGTCCCCTCCTATTCCATCATATCTACTTCTTGCTTCTTCCTCACTACTTCCTGCTTCTTTCTCCCTACCTCTTCCTGTGATGTCACATCCACCTCCTTTGTCTTCTTGTTTACTTCCTGATTCTTTCCCACAGCTGACTTCTGCTGGCTCCATCTTATGGGCATAGCTGGTACCGGTGATTGCTGGTTTACAACCCTCATTTGTTTTATGACCCTCTGTTTGCACTCATTATCTACTTTTAATGGATTGTGGCTTGCACCTCTTAAAAAACCCCCAAATGAGGTGATGCCATTCTGTTATGGCTCCCGGCATTTCCTTATAATAGGAAGTCATCTGACTACCTACTAACTCCCACTTTTTAAAATTCATTTCCAAACCTGCTTGCTTTATTATTCTATAAGCTTCTTTCCCTAGTACCTCCTGGTCTGGGACCCTCACAATAATTTGTTCCATTTCCTAACTTTCCACTCACTAGAGCAGAGTTCTGTCTCTTCCCACCTGTAGGCCTGCTACATAGTGAGATCCTAGCCAAAATTGTTCCTGTTCAGGTGCCACTTGTAGTGTCCCTTAATGCTATTTTATCCTTGTAGCTCCCCTTAGAGCTACTTAACTACCTATCCGTCAATAGCATAGCTAAGCTACATTTACCCATTTTCAGGCACCAACCCAGATCCCACAGAAAAAGTAGGGGTGAAGTGAAAGAGAACTTTATTCTTAGGTAGCACATATTTATATCCCCGCCCTCCAGGATCTGGGGAGGTCCTCTAACAACCTGGCATAATAGGATTGGCCCAAGAAGAGGGAGGGAAGCATACTATGCTTTGAGAGCACTAAGGAGGGAGATGTGGTTACCTGGGGTCATACACCACCTCTTGGGACTATGTCCCACTTCCACATAGAACTTACCTGCACCTCAGTACCTCTCATCCCTCAGGTCCTCCCACATGCCTTGAACTGCATTCATTGCACCCAGAGTCTTTTTTACCTTTAAATCAGGGAAAGATAGAATAAAAATAATTGGAAATTAAATAGTATAATTCTTGAAAATGAGTGCATCAAACAGTAAAATCACAGAAACAATCCATAATTTCATCCAAGGGAATAACAATTATAAGATAACATAATAAAATCTGTGGGATGAGGCCAAAGCAATTATTAGGAGAAAATTTATATATATATGTAGATATATACATACATATACATATATATAAAGAGGAGATCAATGAATTGGGCATGCAACTAAAAAGTTAGAAAAAGAACAAATTAAAACTGACTAATTAAATACCAAATTAGAAATTCTGAAACTCAAGGGATTAATAAAATAGAAATTTAAAAAAAAACAAACAAAAAATTATTGCACTAATTAATAAAATTAAGAGTTGGTTTTATGAAAAAGTCAATAAGATAGATAAACATTTGGTTAATTTGATTAGAAAAAGGAAAGAAAAAAGCCAAATCACCAGCATCAAAAATGAAAAGGATGAACTTACTATTAGTGAAAAAGAAAGCAATAATTAGGAGTTGTTTTGTCCAACTGCATGGTAGCAAATTCTACAATCTAACTGAAATAGAAAGAATACTTACCAAAATATAGATTTTCCAGATTAATAAAAAAGGAAATAAATTACTTAAATAGTCCCATTAAAAAAAAACAAAACAAAACAAAACAAAAAAAAACAAATGAACTCCCTAAGAAAAAATTTCCAGGGTCAGATGGGTTCACAAGTGAATTCTACTAAACATTTAAAGAATAATTAATTCCAATACTATGCAAACTATTTGGAAAAATAGGAAAAAGAGTCCTGCCAAATTGTTAATATGGCACAAATATGATACTGATAAACTAAACCAGGAAGAGTTAAAACAGAGAAAGAAAATTGCAGGCCAATCTCTAATAAATATTGATATAAAATTTTTAAATAAAATATTAGCAAAGAGATTTTACACAGGATAATATACTATGACCAAATGGGATTCATATCAGGGCTGATTCAGTATCAGGAAAACTATTACCATAATCTACCATATCAACAAAACCAACAGAAATCATATGATAATATGCAGAAAATGCTTTTTTCAAAATACAGCAGCCATTCCTATTAAAAACACTAGAGATCATAATGATAAAGGAAGTTTTCCTTACATTAATAAGTAGTATAAAACCAACAACAAACATTTGTAATAGAGAGAAGCTGGACACATTCCCGTTAAGATCAAGAGTGGAACAAGGATGCCACTATTATCCAACATTGTACTAGAAATTTTGGTTTTACCAATAGAAAAGAAAAATTAAAGGAATTAGAGTAGGCAACAAGGAAACAACACTACAACTCTTTGCAGATGATATGATGAGATATTTAGAGAATCCTAGAAAATCATTCAAAAACCTACTGAAAATAATTCACAGCTTTAGCAAAATTGTAGGATGTAAAATAAATCTACACAAATCATTAGCATTTTTATATATTACTAAGTTCATCAACAAAAGATAGAAAGGGAAATTCCACTTAAAATAACTATAGACAAATTAAAATATTTGGGTGTCTACCTGCCAAGAGAAACCCAAGAACTACATGAGTACAATTACAAAAAAATTTTACACAAATAATGTCACATGTAAGCAATTGGAAAAATATCAATTGCTCATGAATTGAATGAGTTAATATAATAAAAATAAAAAATCTGCCTCAATTGGTCTACTTGTTCACTGCCATACCAATAAAACTTCCAAAAATTGATTTATAGAACAAGAAAAAAAAAATTCATCCAGAGGAATAAAAGGTCAAGAATATCAAGGGAATTAATGAAAAAAGAAATTACAAAGAATGGTGACTTAGGAGTACCAAACCTAAAACTATATTATAAACCAATCATCAAAATCATTTGGTACTAGCTAAGAAATAGAGTGGTGGATCAGTGTAATAGATTAAATATACATGACCCAATAATCAATGTTAGGATTACTAAGTGAGAACTGAGGTTTTCTGGACAATTACAAGGTGAGAACTCAGGTTGACTTGATAGAGGGGGAAAGCTCATTGGCTGGGGTGGTTCTTCCCAGAAGCCCTTGCATTATCCCACGCCCATTCTCTGGGAGAATAAAAGAGAGGACTCTCAGAGAAAGAGGAAGACTCTCTGCATTACATCAGGCCTGACGGGGCTCTCTGCAGGAAGGGAAGTCACTTCTTTGGACAAGAGTTAACAGCAACTGCCTGGAGACAACGGTTCACTACAGGAAGAAGAATCTGTCGGAGAGATTTGAGTAGACACAGCAGATCTCTTCCCAGAGAGTGATCCGGCAGCTTCTAGAGACGACAGCACGCTACAATTGGCGCCCAACGTGGGGCAAGGACATTTGCTTATCCTGACAAGAAGAGCTAGACCAGACCTTCGCAATTTGGCGCCCGAACAGGGACAGACACAGTCCTGATTCCAGTGGAAAAGCTTCAGATCTAGATCTCAGTCTCTCTGACCCAGAACCGTGAGTAACGAGGAAACTTTGTTAAAGATTAAGTGAGCGTGCTAATAGATAAATAAGGAACTTAACTTGTTAAGGGCTAAAGCAGGAATCTCTTATAGCTGAAATGGGGCAGATGTTAGCTATATTCAATCCCTGGACCTCAGCCGACTCATCCCCAGCCCCAGAAGCAACCTCAGCTCCACCCTCATTCAGGAGTGGTACTATAGAGAGTATAATCAAGATAATTGAGGAGCAGAGTTTACTTGTAACCTGGGTACAGATTGCTAAACTCTTGGCTGCATTAAGATGCACTTCCCCTTGGTTCTTAGAGGAAGAAAAGATAGATGTAGATAAATGGAAGCTAGTGGGATATGAAATGAAAGAATTTCAAGCAAAAAATGGGCCTCGTTCAATTTCTGCAGAAGTATTTTATATCTACAACATAGTTCAATTAGCCTTAAACTATCAAGCAAGTTGTAGGAGAAGGAAAAGTTCTAAAAATGAACAGAGGAGGAAGTGTGAGGAAAAAAGGAAAGATCAAGATCTTTCCCTAGAGCAAGAGGATTTAAATGAGGAATTATGGTATGATTCTCTTGAAGAAGCTTCAACCCTGCCTAGAGAACAGATTATTGATAGGCCCACATCAACCCCACCTTCAGAGATGGAGGAAGAAAGAGGGGAAGAGGCAGAAACACAAACAGAATTGCCTGTGAAGAAGCCTAAGCCTATGACAAGATTAGAAAAAGCATTGGTTAAAGCTAAGAGAGAAGGACAGGATATAAGTGATTTTATACATGCATATCCTGTGATTGAAAATACTGACTCTGTAGGTAAAAAAAGGAGAAGATATGCACCTTTAGATTTGAATACAATTAAGGATTTGAAAAAAGGTTGTACCCTTTATGGGGCTACATCAGCTTATGTCAAAATGTTACTAGATGGTTTGTCTTATGAAGTCCTAACCCCGAATGATTGGAAATCCATAGCAAGGACATGTCTGGAACCTGGAGAAAATTTATTATGGCTTGCGGAATTTCATGAATTATGTAAAATTCAAGTCAGATGCAATTTGGAAATAGGAGTTAACACACAATTCACTTTTGAGCACTTAGCTGGTGAAGGTCAATATGGAGAGAATTCGGAACAGATTAATTATACCATGACAATATATGAACAAATTGCTAAGGCTGCAATAAAAGCTTGGGGTGTCCTTCCTGGACAGAAAGATCGTGGAGAGGCTTTCACTAAAATACAGCAAGGTCCCAATGAACCTTTTGCAGATTTTGTGGGACGTTTGCAAACTGCTGTCAAAAGAACTATTGGAGAAAATTCAGCTACAGAAATAATGACCAGACATCTGGCTAAGGAAAATGCCAATGAGATTTGCAAAAGAATTATATGGGGATTAGACAAAGATGCTCCTTTAGAGGAGATCATAAGACGCTGTGCTACAGTGGGAACAAATGCTTTTTACACCGGGACAATGATGAATGTGGAAAGACAGGGTCCCTCCTGGCAAGGGCCTTCTAGAGAAACTCGGCGATGTTTTCAATGTGGAAAAATTGGGCATCTAAGAGCTCAGTGTAGATATGGAGATACAGTGAGAAGACAGGGTGAGAGAAGACCTAAAACTCCATGTCCAAAATGTCACAAGGGCCTCCACTGGGCCTCCGAATGTAGATTGACACAGGGAAATGACAGGTGGGGCCCAGCTTCAGCCCCCCAAGTGGGGCATGATGGCAGCTGATGTTACACCCAAAGAACCTTTAGAAGGCCAGGACTCTGATTTAATCAACCAGCAGAAAAGCAATCACATGGCAGAAAGGGATTACCTGATAAGTGAGCCAAAAGGCAATCAGATTGTAAAAATGGATTACACTTGGGGAGAATACAGGCCTTTTAAACCAACAGGGCTGTGTCCAGTGCAAACAACTCCAATGTAATTGCCAGATGATGAGAAGAGATTTAGAAAGTGGTAAATAGAAGAAAATTAGATAGGTTAACTGCCTGGGAGAGAGGGTTTGCTTGTATTTCTTCAGCAGGAGAAGGAATCAGATGGGTGCCAACAAGTCATATTCGCCTTGTCCATCAGAGAGAGACAGAAAAAGAGAAAGACCTCAAAATAAAGGAAAAGATCTAAGAAACATCTGACACTGAAAGAGCATGGATAATAAGAAGACTGTTAAAGAACTTTAAAATCAGCAGGAATCATTGGACTTCCTCACACAAGATGAGACTAATGGACAATGGACTTATGGACATTTATAAATTTTCAATTTATGATTATGTTATATACTTCTAGCATGTGTTACGTTACTATGTTACTATGTGCTTATGTAATTTATGTAATTATCTGTAATACTTCCCATATTGATGGATTTATGTTTCAAGGTCATGACTGTCCTATGTTCTAAATCAAAAGAAAGGGGGAGATGTTAGGATTACTAAGTGAGAACTGAGGTTTTCTGGACAATTACAAGGTGAGAACTCAGGTTGACTTGATAGAGGGGGAAAGCTCATTGGCTGGGGTGGTTCTTCCCAGAAGCCCTTGCATTATCCCACGCCCATTCTCTGGGAGAATAAAAGAGAGGACTCTCAGAGAAAGAGGAAGACTCTCTGCATTACATCAGGCCTGACGGGGCTCTCTGCAGGAAGGGAAGTCACTTCTTTGGACAAGAGTTAACAGCAACTGCCTGGAGACAACGGTTCACTACAGGAAGAAGAATCTGTCGGAGAGATTTGAGTAGACACAGCAGATCTCTTCCCAGAGAGTGATCCGGCAGCTTCTAGAGACGACAGCACGCTACAAATCAAGGCCTAAAGTAATCTAAGATTAATATCTAATACTCCAGCTTCTAGAATAAGAACTCAGTATTTAACAAAAATTGCTGTGAAAACTGGAAAATGATATGTCAGAAATTTGACGTAGACCTACATCTCACATCTCCTACCAAAATAAGGTCAAAATAAGTGCATGATTTGACTATAAACAAATTAGGAAAGCAAGGGATAATTTATTTATCAGATCTTTGGAGAAGAAAGGAATTTATGACCAAAGAAGAATTGGAGGACATTATGAAAGGCAAAATGGACAACTTTGATTACATTAAATTAAAAAGGTTTTGTACAAACAAGACCAACAGAAACAAGATTAGAAGAAATATACAAAGGTGAAAAAAAAAAATCTTTATAGCCAGTGTGTTTCTGATAAAAGTACCATTTCTAAAATATATAAAGATCTATGTCAAATTTATAAGAATACAAGTTATTCCCCAATTGATAAATGGTCAAAGGATCTGAACAGACAATTTTCAGATGAAGAAATTAAAGTCATCTATAGTCATATGAAAAAATGTTCTAAGTCATTATTTATTAGGAAAATGCAAATTAAAGCAACTCTCAGGTACCATCTTATATCTCTCAGATTGGCTAAGATGACAGGAAAAGACAATGATAAATGTTGGAGGGAATGTAGGAAAACTGGGACACTAATGCATTGCTAGTGGAGTGTAAAATGATCCAACTATTCTGGAGAGTAATTTGGAACTATACTCAAAGGACTATGAAATTGTGCATATCCTTTGACCCAGCAGTGCCACTATTGGGTCTGTATCCCATAAAGGCTGGGAAAAATCCCATATGTTCAAAAATGTTTGTAGCAGTTCTTTTTGTGATAACAAAGAATCGGAAAATGAGTAGATGCCCATCAATTGGGGAATGGATGTATAAGCTATGATAGATGAAGGTAATGGAATATTATTGTTTTATTTTAAAAAAAATGATGAATAAGCTGGCTTTAGAAAGACCTGGAAAGATTTACATGAACTGATATTGAGTAAAATAAAAAGAACTAGGAATACATTGTACACAATAACAGCAAGACTGTGTAAGGGTCAAATAAGAAAGACTTAGTTCTTCTCAGTGGTTCAAAGATACAAAGCAATCTCAATAGACTTTAGATAGAAAATGCCATATGCATCCAGAAAAAGAACTATGGAGACTGAATATAAATCAAGACATATTATGTTCATTTCATTTTTCTGTATTTTTTTTCCTCTCCCATGGTTTTTCCTTTTTGGTTTGATTTTTCTCTCCTAACATGATTCATGAAATAATGTGTATTAAAATTAATCAATAAGAATAAAAAAATAAAACAAATAGCTCTTCAAAAATGTATGGCACATTTTAAAAGCTTTATTTGCATTATCATACTTGTTTTCTGTTATTTTCTTAAATCTAGAAATCAACAAAATAATAAATAAAAACCTGATTTGTATGATTTAACTTTCTTTTTCTTTTCTTTTCTTTTTTTTTTCCCTTGAGGCTGGGGTTAAGTGACTTGCCCAGGGTCACACAGCTAGGAAGTGTTAAGTGTCTGAGATCACATTTGAACTCCTCCTGAATTCAAGGCTGGTGCTCTATCCACTGCGCCACCTAGCTGCCCATGATTTAACTTTCAAGGCATAAATGCTCAAACTGAAAATTCAACAATTAGCTCTAACACCCTTGGTCTAAGTATCCTAAGATATATTCAATAGATATTACAGTGTTTGCTTGATGTCCATCCAGTTGATGAAGGTGATTCTCCATGATAGGAAAGCTTATAGTGAGATAGAACAGGATTGTAACAGAAGGGATGAATTGAATAGCCAGAGGAGACTATGATTCCACTCTCCTATGATTGTTTCATATCACTCGACTTAAATTGTACCTAGTTCTAATTATAACTGATTATTGAAATTCATCAGCAATCTTGCTATTTTGCTATAGTTGTAATCTACCTTCCTCATCCTACTTAGTTGTTGTTAGTTAATTTTTAGAAATCTTCCTTCTGCTTCCTGTCCCTACCACCCATTTTTCCTTAGACACCCATTCCACTAGCAATATGGCAAATGCTATGATGGACATTTGTTTGAAAACCTTACATAAATCTGGAGTGTTAATCAGAAAGCATATGCCACTAATCATTTGTGCCATAATTCAAAACATAATATCCTGTGAGACTTTGGAGACAAGAATATCTGTCTATATCTTCCTATATTTTATCAGTATCAATAAACCATTCTAACCCATCCCAGTGTCAATGTATTCCATTCACTCAAATTTTTTCTTAAATTTGCATAAAATGTTTTAAAAATTAAATATACAAATAATTGATTTCTTCTTTCTTTTTTTTTTTTTTGGTTAATGAAAGCTTTTAGAAATATAAATTTTCCTCTTAGACAAAGTAAGGAAGAGACGAGCTAGCTAAATCTAGGAATCATCTGCACAGAAGATAATTAAATCCATGGAAGTTGATGAGATCACAAAGAATAAGAATAGTCAGCCTTGGGGAAAAAAGAAGAGCTTGGGGGGAAAGGGGGAAGATGTGAATGATGCAAGAAAAAGAGAAGAACAGAAGAGGGAATTGAGAGACAAAAAGCTATGAAATGGCTGCTGTAGTGAGCAGGAAAACAAATTGATTAGAGAAGCATAAAAGGATTGTCTTGCCATAATGAAGACCCAACTGAGATTATGTAACTTAAATCTGTAGCAGACTCAGTCAGCACAGTTTCCTAATTATCTCTCACTCTTCTCAGAAATTAGTTATGTTACAAATGTAGTGCGATGGATAGATTGCTGGGTCGAGAGTTAGGAAGATCAGAGTTTAAATGTAGACTCAAATCCTTACTATATGACTCTGGGCAAATCATTTAATTCTTTTTGCCTCTGATCCTTCTCTATAAAATAATAGTAACATTCATACTTGCCTGAAGTGACTCAACAACACTCCCATTGGAATTTAATAATACTGTTAAAATCTCCATGCAAGTTAATATTTATTAGCAAGGTCATACTACCTGTCAATAAATAGATCAGTGAATTGCTTCCATTTATACCAAAGTTCCTGAGCAACAAGACAGTTATCCTTAGATAGGTTAAGAATTATACACTAATACTTCTCATTAAAAAAAAATTAACTGAAAACTACTTTGGGAATAGGGAAGACCAGGGTTCATCTCAAAGGAGGACAGTGAAGTAAAAAAAGTTTTTTTTACCCCAAAGAGTTACATTAAATGTCTACCTGCCCAGAGAGAATTTATACAAGAACTCGAAAAAGACTTTAAAAATTAAATGAGAGAGATTAAGGAAAAACTAAAAAAAAATAAATAAATAAAAACCATCCAAGAAAAACAAGATTATGAAAACAAGTTAACCAACTAGAAAAGGAGTTGGAGTCTTTAAAAAGAAAACAATTCATTGAAAATTAAAATTAAGCCAGTGAACCCATTAGAGACCAAGAAATAACAAAACAAAATATAAAGAATGAAAAAAATAGAACAGAATGTGAAAGAAAAGAAAAACAGTTCTGGAGAACAGATCAAGAAGAGAAAATATAAGAATAATTAGACTACCTGAAAACTGTGACCTAAAAATTAACTTTGGCATAACAATGTAAGAAATAATTCAAGAAAAATTGTCTAGAGTAATAGAACATGAGGGGAAAGTAGAAATAGAAAAAATTCATTGATCAGCAGCTCAAAGAGATCCTTTGAGGAATACATAGGAATATTATTGCCAAATTTCAAAACCTCCAGATCAAAAAGAAAATTTTGCAAGAAACAAGAAAAAATAATTTGGATGTGTTGGAGCCACAATTAGAATTTTATGGAACTTAGCAGCAGGCACAATAAAAAAACTGCAGCTCCTGAAATCATAAATACCAGCAATCAAAGGAACTAGGCCTATAGCTAAAAATATCATATCCAGCAAAATTATCCATAATGTGAATGAAAAAATATGGACATTATAAACATATGTTTATATGTTACAAAACATATAACATATAAAACATATAAAAAGCCAATATCAAAGGTTAAATTCAAGAAACTTAACATGGACAAATTTTTACATAGAAATATATACCATATATTTAAGATTGACATCAGTAATTGGATAGCTCAAAAGAAAGATAGGAGCAAAGTTGAGTATGATCTGACTCTAAAAAGCAAAATTGTCCAGGAAAAGTTAAAAATAGCAATTGTGTTATGCAAATGAAGTGCAGAGGAAGAATAGAAACAAAAGCATTAGAGGATGCAGAAGGGCTTGTAGTTCTAAAAGGCAACTCTACATATATACCATGAAGGGTATAGCACCCTCCAAAATCTACAAAGAAATAAGGTAGATTTATGGCAGTAGGAAAAGGTGTGTAAATTAATGAGCAAGGAATACAAGATAAGATGGGATACAAAATAGTGTGTAGAGTAATGGTAGTGGAATAAGGTGTAGAGTAATGGGAATAGTCTAAAGAGGGAGGAATAAAAGGAAGAAGAGGGAGTGATTCATGGGTAGTAGGAGGTTAAGTAATAGCAAAGCAAGTTAAGGAGCAGAATTAAAGTAGAAGAGTTAGCTGGAATAGGAAATAAGAGATATACAGAAACACTACAACAAGGATCAGAAGTAGAATTTACTAAGAAAAAAAATAGGACTATTATCTTAGACAAAGTCAAACTTAAAGATTCAATCAAGAGAAAAATCTACATTATATGCCAGCCATATTATTGTTTTAGATGCATGTTTACATTTGGGTAAATGTATATGCATATGTATATGTGTCTGAGTATATTGTATGCATGTAAGTCTATGTATGTGTGTGTATATAAACATATGTATATGAGTCTAGGAAAGTGGGTAGGTATGAATATGTATATATGTATATGTGTGTATATATTTATTATTATATATATGTATATGTATTATATCATAGTATAAATATATGTATGTATGTATGTATTTATAAATATGTTCATGCTTAATTGTAGCCTGCTTGAGACAGATTGGGGGGATGAAAGAGGAAAAAAGAATAAAGTAAAAAGTGCTCAACAGAGAACAAAAAGATAACCAGCAAGAGCAAAGAAAAGATGGACATTCGTGAATATAATTTCTTTTATTATTATATATACTTTATTGAAATGGATATCTATTGTTACATATTTTGAATCTTCCCTCATGTTCTGCTAGGCACATGACAATTCATTTTTTAAAATCTTCCTTTTCTGTATTTCTTTTTTCTAAACTGTTTTTTATTATTTTGTAGTTAGTTTAGTAAATTTTTTTTAAAAAGAAAACAAAAACAAACTCCTATTAGTTTGAAACTGATGAAATCTTTCAAGCACTTAACTATTTAAAATATTGTAAAAGTATGCATAATTTTTGCTTTTCTGTAAGTTGATCCCAATAATTTTGTTAAAGGAAGGTGATGTGGTTTGAAGTTGATACAGAAAGAATTCTAAGAAATTTTCTTTTAGCCATCAGGAGTTTTATTCACATAAAAGCACAGAAAGAAAATAGAGAAAAGGGTGTAACCTATATTGGAATATTTTAGCACTTTCCCAAGTTTTCTGATGTAACAGAACCTACACATAAGAATAGAATACAGAGCAAGAATGTGATGAGAGAAAGGAAAAAGGGGGAACCCCGTTTGTCGGTGCAAAGATCCCATGAGGCGCAGTGTCCCGTGTAAATGAATTTACAAGCCCCAAAACCTAGATTGATAAAAAAGAGGTTTATTGTAGAAATTTGGAAGTTCAGTTAGAAAGACGCCAGGGCCAGAGGTGGCCACTGGACAAGGAATAACCCTTATGTGGCCATGTGTTGGGGGGAGGGCTCTTGCAAAGAGAGAACTCCAGTTTGGCCCTTTTATACCTAAAAGGAGATTGTGGGTGGCACCCCAAGTTCTTGGTGGGCTTTTCAGTTAGCTCAGATCTGGTGGGGGCTGGGGGAAGCTGAGCAGATAGTGGGGGCTGGGTCCAGATATTCAAAAGGGTGCTTTTTGACCAGGATTTGTGAATCAAGGTCAGCCATGGGGGGGTGGGCAATCAGAAAGGAATCTTAAAGGGACCTCAATCCCTATCAAAATGGAGAAAGAATGTGGGTCTTTGTGACCCACTGTGGACTTTATTTGGGAAAGTAATTTTTTCCTGCTTATGCAAGGTTATGTTAATAACTGCTAAAAGCACATTTTGGGGGCAAAATTCAGAGGCCTGTTCAGGGACCTATTTCATGAAAGGGATTCACACTTCACGTTAGGTTTGGCTGCAATTTTACCATCAGTTTAACCCTTTTCTATGACACTAATTCTTTTTTTTTTTTTTTTTAATTAATTAATTAATTTATTTTTTTATTCATTTTTTCCAAATTATCCCCTCCCTCCCTCCACTCCCTTCCCCCTATGGCAGGCAATCCCATATATTTTACATGTGTTACAATATAACCTAGATACAATATATGTGTGTAAATACCATTTTCTTGTTGCACATTAATTATTAGCTTTCGAAGGTATAAGTAACCTGGGTAGATAGACAGTAGTGCTAACAATTTACATTATGACACTAATTCTTCATAATTTAGGACTAAGTCCTGTAATGACCACGTTAGTACCCTGGATATCTTAGAATCAGCCAGAGTCAGGATAAGCAAAAGTCTTTATTCTTGGTCTTTTGGGGGTCGCCATCAGGGGAATAGATATAGGAATCTCCACACCTCTTTTCTTTCCACTGCCAAAGAATGATCCTGCTTGTCCTACTCTACCCTCAGATCTCTCTCCCATTTCTGTGTCTACACCCACAGATCCAGCCTGCACAGAATAGTTGGGCAGGGTCATCCTCCAAGCATATGTTAATAGAGTATTGTCCAATTGGCAATTAGCTTTAGGTGCTCTGTTATCTAAGTGCATCTGCTCAGTTCCAGCCCTTTACAAAGTCTTATGACTTAAATCAAATGAGTTGAAGAAGAAAATCACATCCCCCTTTTATTACATTTTAAAATGCTTTAAATAACAGAAAGAATAAATTAAGGAGTAATAAAGAAGTAGAGAAGAGAATTCAGTTGGAGAGGGGTATACCAGAAGCTATTACAAATAGTTAGTCAACAATATTTTTACATGTCTACCATGTCCCAAGCACTGGACTAAGTCCTGGTGATACAAAGCCTGGTAAAAGATAGTACCTGCTCTTATGGAGCTTACATTTAGTGAGGGAGATACCATGTGAACAATTACACACAAAGGAGTTATATACAAGATAAATTGGGTACTAAAATTAGAGGAAAAAAAAACTTCTTAAGGAAAATGGGATTTTAGCTGATATTTGAAGGAAGCCAGAGAAGTTAGGAAGTAGAGATAAAGAAGAGGGTTTTAGCATAAAAGACAATCAGTGAAAATACCCAGCATCAAGAGATGGAATATCTCATTTGAAGAATAAAAGAGAGGCCCATTGTCATTGGATCACAGTATAGAAGAGATATAAGGACTAAAAGATTGGAAGGATAGAAATGGATCAGTCATAGAGGGCTTTAAAAATCAAACAGAAGATATTATATTTGATCTTGGAGGCAAATGATTAATGGGTACATGTACATGTGTATAAAATAATAGTAACGTTATGGGATGATCAGCTATGAATGACTTTGCTGTCACTACAATGATCTAAGACTACTCTGAAGGACTTATGATAAAAAATGCTATCCATACCCAGGAGAAAGAACTCATTGTAACTGAATACAGACTGAAGCATACTTTTTTTTTTAAATTATTTTTATTGAGGGTTTTGGTTTGTTTGGGTTTTTTGGGATTTTTTTGGCTAGGGAAAAGGGGATTGATCTATATTTTCTTTTGCAACATGACTTTTATGGAAATGTTTTGCACATGTCATATGTGCCTTTTTAATGGGGGTGAGGTGGGAATTAAAGGAAGGAATCTGGAACTTAACATTTTAAAAGCAAATATAAAAAATTGTTTTACATGTAATTAGGGAATACAAAATATTGAAAACAAAAACAAAATAATCTAGGGTGGTAGCTGTATCAGCAGAGAGAGAGGGACATATACAAGAGAACCTGCAAAAATGAAGTCAATTGGTTTTGGCAATGAATTGGATATAATGTAGTGAGAGATAATGAGTAGTTAAGGATAACACCTAGTTTTTGAGCCTGAGGAATTTGTAGGATGGTGGGACCTTTGACAGTAATAGAGAAGTTGAGGTGGGGGGAAGAAACAGAGAGAGAAAGGTAGAGGGAGAGAAGGATGGAGGAAGAGAAGGATGGAGGAAGGGAGAGGGAGAGAGAGGTGGGAAGAAGGAAGAGGAAGGAAGGGAGGAAAGGAAAGAAGAAGGGAGGGAAGGAGAAAGGGAGAGAGAGGGGGGGAGGGAAGGAGAGAGGAAAGAAGGGAGAGAAAAATAATGTTTAGTTTTGGAAATGTTGAATTTAAAATCTTTACAGGATTCAAGATGGTTAGTTGTTATCCTTTGTTCTTTGTAATGTTCTTATTTGATTTTCTTGGAGGTATTTGGGAACAGACTTCATTTCAGTTCAGTAATCACCACAAGAGTAGCCAGGTATTAAAGTCCAAATCCTTTATTATCTCTTTCAAAGTCTTATCTCCTTCACTTAGGGCTTGACTAGTTTTCTGAAGGCCTTCCGGAGTCTTGGTTTCAGGGGAGAAAGGAAGGAGGAGAGCCTGCCATCAAGACTGTATGAGATGAAGTGAATGAATAGTTCAAGGGCTTGTGCTTCAGCCTCCAGTCTTCTGTCTTCTCTGGCCTCTGAATGAACCCTAGCTGAGTTTGTCTGAGCTTATATGCTCTATCATCATAGGTGTGAATCTTGTAGAACTATATTAAGTACTAAATACATGTACTAAACTAGAGAATGTATTAAGCACCATGCTAAAAAAAAAAAAAAAGAAAAGAAAAAAAACATTGTTTTTATCAATTCCACTGATTAGCACCTTGTAAGAATCCTAGTTTCAAATTCAGAGTTCTGGCCCATAACAGTTCTTGAAGAGGACCAAAATGATATTACATGTAGGAGACAAACTATAGTGTGACTGATTGTGACTGATCAGATCAATATGATCAAAGATCTTACCACAGATTGGGCACAAATAATTCACATGAATATTAGGAGGGGAAATGTCTCTAAAT
Organism: Sminthopsis crassicaudata; assembly: GCF_048593235.1. Lineage (NCBI taxonomy): Eukaryota > Metazoa > Chordata > Mammalia > Dasyuromorphia > Dasyuridae > Sminthopsis > Sminthopsis crassicaudata. The sequence continues at coordinate 238,904,622 of NC_133621.1, read as the reverse complement.
ATGTACATCTTAAGGTTTCTTTTAAGCCTTTGCAATTTTGATTTACTAATAGAGCATAGTGCCTTCTTCAATCAGGGCTGGGTGGTCCTTTGCCAGTGTATCCCATCTCACACAATTGAATCTAAAGTTCTTTAGAGACACCTTGAGAGTGACTTTGTATCAGTTCTTCTAACCTCAAACACACTAGCCTTGTGTGAGTTTTCCATAAAAAAAATCTTTCAAGCAAATGAATGTTTGGCAATCAAATAGTGTGGCCAGCCCATCAGTCTTGTGTTCTTAGTAGCAGAGTTTGAATGCTTAGCATTTCACCTTGAGAAAGAACCTCTGTCTTGAAATGTGATCTTAAGAATCTTCCTAGGACAATTTAAGTAGAAACATCAGTTTTCTGGCATGACACTGATATACTGTCTGGGTTTCACAAACATACAACAATGAAATCAACATAATGCTCTGTAGACTTTCACTTTGGTAGGCAGTTAGGTAATACTTTTGCTTTCCCACATTTGCTTTTGGAGCCCCCAAAGCTAGCTCTGGCAATGTATACATCTATGTGTACATATTGCCAAGGTAAGTGAACTTATCCATAGCATTCAGTATTTCTCCATATGCTGTAACCAGTGGTTCCATGTATGGATAGTGTGGTACTGGCTGGTGGAATATCTGTTTTTTTTTTTTTTTTTTTTTTGTATTAGTTGTTTGGCCAAAATTAGCACCAGTAGAGCAGATAAGATGTAAAATAGGCAGGTTAGGGGGGTATAAATAAACTGAAGTATTATCAACATAGAGATAATTGAATGCATGGAAGTTAATGAGATCATCAAGAAAAATAATATAAAGAAGGAAGAGAAGAGGATCAAGACAGAGCTTTGTGGGACAGCAAAAGTTAGAGGGATGAAGAACCAGCAAAGGAGACTGAAGAACAATCAGGTAAATAAAGAGGGAATAGAGTTCTGAAACCCTAAAAAAAGCATAAGATCAAGAAGAGGGAGCAAGATCATTTGGGGGTCTATTCATGGAATAAGGATGGAGAAGAGTATCCAAAGTTGGGCCGTAGGACAGAGCTAAGAAAATAAAAGTAAGAAGGACCTGAAGCTTGGAGCATCATCCCCACATGTCAGGATCAGAACTTGATTATAATAGTTGCCAGAAACAAAACAAAATAAAACTGAGTAAGTAAAGAGAAAGAAATTAATTGTAGGTAGCTACTACAGAGATAAAGAAGTTTTGAATTCACATTCAGAGGAAAATAGTGGAGCTAAAAAAAAAAAAAAAAAAAAAAGACTCTTTTTTTCAGTGAGAAATGTTAAATGGTCACAAACTCCTATAGTGTTCTAGTTGATTTTCTGGAGGTCTTGGGACCAGCCATTTCAGTAGAGTAATCACCACAAGAATAGTCAGGTGTTAAAGTTCAAATCCTTTATTATATCCTTCACAATTTAGTTTTCTTGCCTGAGGCCCAGTCTAGCTTTCTTGAGGTCCTCCATCTCCAAGCCTTTTCCTCTCTCCGAGTCCTTCTGAATCTGTCTCTGGTTCAGTGGAGAAATGAAGGAGGACAGGCCTGCCACCACAGTGATGTGAGATGGAATGAATGAATCTGGCTCAGTTTGTCCCAGCTTATATACTTATATGTTCTACAGTTAAATCCATTCATTATACTGAGTATACACCAATCAAGCCAATCATTATATAACTAGGGAACCATTATTTGTTGTAAGATTAAAGCAATTATATTGAACTAGAGAGCTATTAATTAACATGCTAAACTAGATAACCATTGCCTTATCAATTCCACTGTGCACCTTGTAAGAATCCTTGTTTCAAGTACAGAGTTCTGGCCCATAACAAATCCCAAAGGAATTCTTAGAAGAATTTAAAAAGGACCTTAAAATCTAATAACAATAAGAGATAAGAAAAACATAAGGTAAATATTAATTATAATTGAATGAGATGAGGTGAGATCTTTCAAGACAGTTGTAAAAATCGAATAAGGCTTCATCTACTTCAGAGTTTGAGTAGGCCTGAAGGACTTTGAGCATTGATTCAAGGGCATACTTAAGTCCCCTTCCTGCTCTTCTCCCATGACACAATTTCCTCCCTATTTCAGTCAAATATGGGCAACTATGTACTTATTGGTCAAGTTCAATTGCGTGGGTAGGTCTTGCATTTAGAATGTAAGACTCTCAGCCAATGAGGATGAGGGTCAGTGGTGGGAGGGGGTGTTATGTGTTAGGGATTAAAAATGCTGTCCTGCCCCCGGGAGGCGCTTCCTCTCTTTGATTGTCTGCTCAAGGAGTTGGACACTCTTCTCTTGAGAATGTACAATAAACTTTGGTTTACTCTAGAGTTCTCTCTAGCTTTTTTATTAAATGGTGATCCCTCACCATTTCCATACCACACATAAGGGACTCAATAAGACAAAATCATTTACTTCTTTAAAAATTTTTTTGATGCTCTATCCACTGTGCCACCTAGGTGCCCCATTTACTTCTTATAAAATGAAAATGGTATTAGTACTCTTATAAATGCCATCATTATTTGAATAGTTTGAAAGAAAGACTTTAAAAATATGTGTATGTGTATTGAATGTTTTTGTATATATAAGTATGTATATATATATATATATATATGTTCATGTTTAATTGTGGCCTTCTCTTGTAATGCCAGAGAAACTGACCAAAATAGAGATTAGAGAGTATTCAATGCAGAATTTATTAAATGGAGAGGTTTACTGGGACCAATGGATGCATGGTTGATCCCAGGGCTGAATGAATCTATCCTCTCAAAGAATCCAGCCCTGAATATCGGATCCAGCATTCTTTTATAGGGTAACAAGAACAATAACATAATGGGGGAGGTACCTGAATGGGGATAACCTAATGGGGGGAGGCACCTAGGATGAGGATGACATAATGGAAGCAGGTATAATGGAGGGAGGTACTGGAGAAGCTCCTGATATTCTAATGATGTCTAAAATGGATAAAGACCTTTATCCCATCAAACATTGGGAGAGAATAAGTATAGCCTAAGATCTAAGATATAAGGCCTTTATTCTAACATTAAGAGGGAATGGTTATAACTTGAGCCAGAGTAACTGAATAGGATAATTAGGGAAACTGGGTCAGGACATTAAAAGAGAACTATGGCACAACACTCTATGGTGGGGTTGGGGAGAAGAAGGGCTAAATAAATAAATAAAAAGTACATTGCATAGACCAAAAGAAAATGCAGAAGGAAATACAGAAAAACTGGGTTGCATTGAAAACAACATGGAGGAATTATTATATAGGATTTTGTGAAACTAATATTTGTTATTTTATATTGAATCCTGTCATATTCTAGTGTGTACATGAACATGTTCTATTTTTTCTTGTTTTATATTTAAATTAAAATGAATAAAAATTTTTAAAACAAAAGAAGAAGTTGATCAATAGTGTCAAAAGCTGCAGAGGGATGCAAATTGAGAAAAGGCTATTGAATTTGGCAATTCATTGGTAACTTTGGAGAAAGCAATTTTTGGTTGAATGATAAAACTGCAAGCCAGATTGTAGAGAATTGAGAAGAGAGGAGGAGATAATGTAGAAGGCATCTATTGTACAATATTTTCTCAAAGAGTTTAGACAGAAGGAAGGAGAAATATGAAGTGACAGATGAATGTATCAAGTGAGTTTCCTGAAAATGAGAGATGTTTACAGGCAGTAGGGAAGCAGCCAACAGATCCGAATGAAGATGTGTGAGATTGGGCTCCGAGAGACTCAGGTCCAACATGAAAATAATTCATGAACCAGAGAAACTGTGGCAAAAAGGGAAAGTTTTATTTTTATTTTTTTCACTAAAAAAATAATTCTCTTAGATGGCAATCCCCTAATCAAATCCGGAGATTTGTAAGGAGTGTGCAGACAGTTTTCAGTTTTATGGGCAAATCCTGGCCTGGAGCTAGGGGCAATTTGAGTTGAATATCAGTATGAGATTTCAAACTGAATTAGAGGGTGTACTAGAAGTGGTCCTGGACTAATTTTCAACTTTATAGAGGGTAATCAATAGAAGGTGTTGCCAGTCTCTTCCAGGATAACAGAATTAAACTTCTTATCTTGATTCCCTGGGTTGGGTCTCTCCCAGAGAAGAGCTTCTCAAGAGTTCAAGGAGAGTTTCTACTCCCACCCCCTCCCCCATCAGGGAGACAGTATGAACCTCAAAGCAGAGAGGATACTGAGTGATAAAGAAATATCCTGGAAGTGATGAGAGATAGGAAAGGGAGAACCATAAAACATGAAGCAGCCCTAGCAGTAGCCTAGGCAGAGTGATATCAATGGCACAGTATCCAGGGCTTCTGGTAGCCTCAAGCCCTGGACTGCCAGATAGCTAGGAATCTTGAACATTAATGATGAGGTTAGTGGCAGTGCAGAGAGTTGTGGGAATCCCTCTTTGGTCAGAGCAGGTCCAATGTGAAAGAATTCACGAACCTGAAATATTAGATTGGCAAAAGGAAGTTTATAATCACCGAGAAGTCAACTTTTGCTAGGAGACTGACTTGTTCAGTGGCAGGGTCCTGGCAGAGAGATAAAGGTCCTAGCAGAGAAATCCTGACAGAGAGATAAAGAGGAGTTAACACTGAGAAGAAAATGTCTTCACAGTGGGCAGGGATCCTCAAAGGCAGCTATGCCAAAGAGAGGTCCCTTGGCATGGCATGATTCCTGTTTCTGGGCCTCTGCAAAGAAATGAGCCCCAAATTGCTCTTTAATAGGAAATCTGAGACTGAAGTTTCAATTGAATCAAATTCCTTCAATGTTGTCACTGCTCCCAGGCTTGGATTTCCAGTTGAATGAGACTACTTACTGGAGTGGTCCTGAGCCAATCTTAATGAAACCACTTAACTGCCCTGAAGAGTGGATCTCTGTCAGAGGAGAGTTTCTTCCTCCCTCCCCCAAAGATTCAGGATTCCCTCCATTATTAAGAGAGTATAACGGTAGTCCTTCCTCTCAATAAGTGAGCTGGATCAAGAAGGGAATAGCTGGACTGGGCTGAGCTGGCTTTTTCTTCCACAGCTAGAAATACCATTTGCTTCTTGGGGCAATTGGATGAGAACAGTTGTGGATTGGAGATGTATTCCTTATAGGAAAAATACATTTGATAATTATTTTTTTTCACCATTTGTCATTTGTTCTGGAACCAATTAGCAATGAGTACCCAGCATGTTAAAATAGTTTTTTAAATTTTCTAAACATTTTTTTTTAAGTTTTGAGCTCCAAATTCTGTCTCCTTTTCTTCCCTCCTTCTCTTTGTCCCTTTTCAACCTCTTTCCCTCCTCTCCCCACACCCTAAAGCAGTAAGCAATCAGATATAGGTTATACAAGTGCAATCAACACAACTTTCAATAGAAGAAAGAAAAATGGAAGAAGAGATAGTAAAGCATAAGAAGAAATTTCAGCTAACATGGTATAATGAAAAGTGTTTTGGACCATGTGACTTTCATATGCTGCATGACTAAGAACAATTTTTTTTTTTAATGTGTAAAATAATATTGTAAGTACCTTACTGGTGGGTTTAAGTGTTGTGCCACAATTCTCTTTTATTGTTCTGACTCAGTTTCCCTTGTTGTCCTGGCTCAGTTTCCCTAATTGTCCTGACTCAGTTTCCCTAAATTGATCCTGCCTCAGTTTCCCTAATGGTTCTGCCTCAATTTCCTTAGTTGCAAACCCCACCTCTGGTTCATGAAGACTGATATAATTCAGGGCTATTTGCTCTAAGATTATAAATTGTCAATATGTAAACTCAGAAAGGGGGACTCCAGACATTCTGTCTCTTGCCAGACACTTTCTTAACTCCCACTTTGTTAGAATTTTATGGTCCTATCCCTCAATCTGGCAGAGCCCAGTTGATGGTTCCTGCCTGGAGATTCCGGCTCACCAGAGTTGGGACTCCACCCCCCTGCCTTTGTTTAGCTACAGTGTATAAATGAATTGGCTGCTGGATGCTGGCTGGAGGCTGGATTCTTGGAGACGATAGCTTCATTCAGCCCTGGCACCAAACCATGGATCCATTTGGTCCCAGTAAATCTCTCCTTTTCAAATAAAATATTAAATACTCTTTAATCTCTATCTTGCCTCAGTTTCTCCAGCATTACATTAGGAGCCAATGACATACAGTGTGTCATTGTGCATGGCAATACTTAAAATTCATATAAATGTCTTCTAGTATTGAGTAAGGGTGAAAGGAGAGAGGAGTGGAGGCGTTAGAAGTGTGAAGGCAAATGGAAAGATAAAGAAATAGGGATGTTGCCCGATGGTGGTCATATGTGTTAACCATATTTTAATTATAGTGCCGGGGCAGGCACATTTCCACATGTACGCATGGTGACTCAAGGATTTTGGAATCATAGGTTTGACAGTTATAGAAGACCTAGTAATGAATATTCTGCCTGCAGGGCAAGAGAAGGCACGTTTCGGTGCCTGGCAAAACTGCTTTTTCTTAAGAGTAAAAGAGTGGGTTGCAAAAAGTGTCAAGGTTTTTCCTATCATGGAGTCAGTGAAGGAGCTGCAGGACCCTTGTCTCACTCCGTTGAAGCCCCTTCTTAAGTTGTGGACAACTGTACAAAACCCTCAGACACTCCTCCTGCCAACTACATAGGGCCAGGCTCACTCCTTCTCTTCTTCCTCCTCGTCCTCTTTTCTTATTCCTTTCTTCCCCTTTTCTTCCTCTTCCCTTTTCCCTCTCAGTTTTGTGCTCTGCTCTGTCATCTCCCCTTCCCCCCTACCCCTCTCAGTCTCTACTGTGTTGCCCCCGCCCCCGCCCCCGCCCCCGCCGCCCGAGGCTCCTCCCACCTGCTCTGCCAGTAGCCTGAGAGAGGCCGCCTGGGGGCTGTTCAGGGAGACCAGAGTCTCCTTTTAAGCCCCTTCCTTCCTCCCTCCCTCCTTCCCTGCTTTTCTCCCATTTGTTTCCTTCCGGAAGAGAGTGGAAGGGAGGGGGCCTGGACCGCATCATTCTGCTTCGCTGCTGCAGGGCCAGAGGAGCAGGTGGAGAGGGAAAGAGGAACGCTTGCGGCGGAGTGCAGAGACCGCAGTGACGCTGCCCTGAAGAGATGGCGGCCCAGCGCCTCTGAATAAGCAGAATCCTATCCTGTCTCCTGCTGCTGCCGCCGCAGCGCAACATCATGGTGCACCGCTGCTGATAGGCAAAGGAGGGACCAGTCCCAGCGACAAATGAATGGTGCAGCAACCGCAACCCCTTCCCAGATTTTCTTCTTTTGATTCTCCATATTAAATTTCCTTTCAAATATTCAGCCTCTGTAGTTGCTGCTGATAGAAAGGCTTCTGAGGAAGCATTTTTCCCTTTAACTCTCCCTCTTTATTTTCTTCTCTCCTCATCCTAATTTCTTTCCCGGCCCCACCCCACCCCCTGCATCTTTTCTTCCCTCCCGCGTCCACTCACCCCCTCCCCTTTCCATCCATCACAACAGCTATGGCTGCAGAGGAGATTTTGCAGAGCGTGGATCATTATAAGACTGAGATCGAAAGGTTGACTAAGGAGCTCACTGAAACAACCCACGAAAAGATACAGGCTGCTGAATATGGCCTGGTGGTCTTGGAAGAGAAGCTCACTCTGAAACAGCAGTATGATGAGCTGGAAGCTGAATACGATGGCCTTAAGCAAGAGTTAGAGCAGCTGAAAGAGGTGAGTTTGCAGTTGTCCTTTTTCCTTCTTTCAGCACCTTCAAACCTATCATTAAAAGAAATAATGAAGGGGGTATACACGGAATGCATCAGTGGAAAAAATCTTGGCTTTGAAGTCAGAGAATCTGAGTTCAAGTTCTACTTCTGACCTTGGGCTAGGCATTTAATTTTCTGGGCCTCAGTTTCCTCATCTTCACAATGGACTAAATTTGGATTGGACTAAATGACCTCTGAAGTTTCTGTAAGCACTTGATCTAGGATCCTGTCATAGCTGACTCTTCATTTTAATTCTAGCATAGTTGACCAGGTGCTATTGAAAGAGTTCATTGTTTCCATGTAAGAAAAAAATGCCTAAGGAAGTGAGTGTATGTCTGTATATTGGAAGCACGGAAGTAGGAGTTGTAGGGATGATGAGAAATTCCTTTTTCAAATAGAGATATTAGTAGTATTATTGAAATAGTATTCAAGTAGAGTTATTATATGAAAAGATTAAAGATAATTGAGGGTGATTAAATACAAATTTAAAAAGCTAATGTTTCTAGTCTGGATTGCAGTAAGAATTCTTTACATAATTAATAGATTTGAGTCGGGGGAAGTCAGTTTTAATTATTAAATTATAAATACCTTAGTCATATTTCTTAATTTTGTGTTCTTGTCAGAGGAGAAAACACAATATTGTACTTTGCAAGGGCTTAGCATCTCTTTTGCTCCTGTCATTATTGTTATACTGTACAAAAGGAAAACAATTCTTATTGGGTGATGATGTACATACCCTGTTTTCACCAGTGAGTGAAGTAGTGCTCTTCAGGTTGGACAAAGCATCAAGGTAGAGATGAGGTCATCCTGCCCAGTAAGAATTAAACTTCAGGACAGATGACCTGAAGAAATGATAAATCTTGAACTGGGATGTAACAATGAAGTGTGGCTTTACATTTCAAATGATGTTATCAACTAGAAATAATGAATTGGTAGAGATAGAGATTGGACCTATGATTTAATTGATATAGGGAATTACCAAATGAGCCCTCTCTATCAACAGAAAAAGGCTCCTTCTCTGTAACTTGCCATTTTTGAATGCTGAATAGAGCACTTTAAGAGTAAGAAATTTGTCCAGTGTAATTTAACTTGCCCACTTGTCACACAATCATTGCTCTAAGTCTGAGGGTAGGTGGAATTTGACTCTCTCTCCCTTTCCCCCCAACTCCTTCATTCAAACACTATCCACATTGCCTCACCTAAAATATCTACTTATTCCCATTGGAGTTTGTATAACTCTTGTTCTACCTAATATTTGGATGATTTTTGTTTTTATTTGTTTCATTCTAGTCTTATGGTTTCTTTGCTTATGGATAACTGTTATGCAACTTATAGACATATAGAGAATTGCTTGGGATTAGTGAGTGTTTCAATGATTTGCCTTGCTTTAAGCAAAAAGGGGGCTTGATCCGAGGCCCAACTCTATCCATTTCTCTACTTATGTTTTTTTTGGCATATTATTCTGTAATTATTCAATAAAATCTAGCATACTGAATGACCACAATAAAATATTAGTCAAATTTTTAAAAATCAAATCATTTAAACATCCTTAAGGTAAAATTTTTGTACTTTAGGTAAAGCTTAGTCCATGCTTAAAAAAAAAAATTTTTTTCTGGGACTTTGCTGTCTTGCTACATACATGTGTTTTCACATAGGCATTTCCTAATTAACAGACATTCTTATAAATAACATATATGTATATATACACACACACTCTTAATTTATTATGTGCTGGGTATTATCCAAATATCATTTTATCCATAACTCTGGAAAGTAGTTGCAATTATTATATCCATTTTACAGTTGAGGAAAATGAAGCAAATAGAAATTAAGTAAGTGTCTGAGGCTGCATTTGAACTCAGGTCTTTCTTATACCAGACTTAATGTTGTATAAAACACTGTATCACACAGTTTGCACTTAGTGAATGTTTGTTGAATTGTATTAAGAAGTAAAATTTTAAAATAATGAAGGCATAACTATGGAATGCTAAACAAATTGCTAATCTCATTTTTAACATTGACAGGAATGGGAAAAAAGGATCGTTTAAGATCATTGTAAAGAAGAGTTGAAATTTATGATTTCAAAAAAATTAATGAATGGCTATTGTGGAAACATATTTACTAAACTTCCTTCCCATATTCATTCTTAGAAATAGGAAATAGTATTATGTCATTGATTTAACTTAAATTATTTTTATACTTACATGAATGAAAACTCTAAAATCCTTATTGTTCAAAGCTAAGCAGATAATATTCTGGCCTTTTATAAATTCTTATCAAACTCTTCCCTCTTTCCAGCTCTTCAGTTACTGTTGAAGGTGTTCAGCTTCTGTGTTATTATCACTCACATTGCCCCCACATATTTAAATTTTGTCAGTTCTATTTTTTTTTTTTTTTTTTTTTTTTTAGGTGAGGCAGTGGGGTTAAGTGACTTTTCTAGGGTCACACAACTACTAAGTCTCTGAGGTCGAATTTGAACTCGGTTTCTCTTGACTTCAGGGCCAGTGCTTTATCCACTGGGCCATCTAGCTGCCCCTTCAGTGGCATTTTCACAACATCTCTTGTATACATCCTCTTCTTTACCTCACTGCCTCAAATCTCTCTTAATTTGTCCTCCCCTCGAATATAAAACTAATCTCCCTAAAACACAGATCTGACTATATTACTTTTTCCTAGATCTTCATTTTACTGTTCTTTGCATATAATATTGCATGCATCTCCCAACTTTGTGAGGAAACCCTATGAAACTCCCTTTATTTTTTTTAAATAATTAAAGATTTTTAATTTGCATAACATGCACATGGATAATTTTTCACCATTAACAATTGCAAAGCCTTGCGTTCAAATTTTCCCCTCCTCTTCCCAACCCCTCCCCAGATGGCAAGTAATCCAATATATGTTAAACATAATAAAATATATATTAAATCCAATGTATGTATACATATTTATACAATTATCTTGCTGCACAAGAAAAATCAAATCAAAAAAGAAAAAAATGAGAAAATAAAATACAAGCAAACAATAACAAAAAGAGTGAAAATGCTATGTTGTGATCCATACTCAGTTCCCATAGTCCTCTCTCTGAGTGTAGATGACTCTCTTCATCACAAGGTCATTAGAACTGGCCTGGATCATTTCATTGTTGTAAAGAGTTATCTTCATCAGAATTGATTAATCTTGTTGTCATATATACAATGATCTCTTGGTTCTGCTCACTTCACTTATATCTGAAATGCACCTCTTCAATTTCCTGGCTTCCTTCATGACTCAGAATATGCCTCTCCTGAAAGAGGCCTTTCCTGGTTCCCTTCACTGCTAGTGCCTTCCCTCTGAGTTTTTTCTTCCATTTATACTCTATATAATAATCTTTCTTGTACGTAGTTATTTTCATGTTGCTTACCATTTGAGAATAGGAACTCCTTGAGGGCAGAGGATATTTTTGTCTTTCTTTGTATCTTCACTATGCCTGACACATAGTAATTCTTAAATACATGTTGATTGCCTGGCACTCCTTCATGGAAAAAGCCTGATCACTCTGGAAAAAACCTTTGAGTTTATCAATGGTAATATATAGTTTAGTTTTGGCAGATAGTTTTATTTTTGATGTCAGCATACAAATATTTTCACTATTCTTAATCCCCTTTGTGATAGTCTGTGTTTTACCAAACCTAATTCCTTGATACTTTAGTTCTAATATTGGAATGACACAAAATACTCATTTCATTTATATACACTGTAAATTGTAACTAGAAGTTATAATAGAGAGATTTTCAGAAACAAGATACATCTATTTCCCTTTGGATTTACAGAATTAATAAATTTGTTTCTAAAAGCACGTTTCCAAATCCTGTTGATTCTACCCTTGCAGCATTTCTTCTTTGACACTGCTACCTTGGTAAAGGTCTTTATCCCTTCATAATATTATTATATTATCTGTAATAGCATCATATTATACTAAACTTTTAATTGGCCTCTAGTAAGTTTACTTGGTTTCACAAGTCTTGCTCTGTTCTAGTTCATACTCCACTCCACCATCAAAGCAATCTTCTCAAAGCACAAATCTGACCATTATCAGGCTCTATTTCATGAAATCCTTTGCCATTCTGTTACTTGAAATATCAAATATGTTTGATTTTTAAAGCCCTTCATAATCTGGCCCCTTTCTACCTCTTCAGGTTTCACTTCCTCTCTCTCCTTCAAAGAAATTCTTGGTATTCCTGGCATTAGATAATTCAGAGCCTCCCCATTTCTTCCTATCTTATTCCCTTTCACATAATGTATGATCAATGACATTAGCATCAGCAAAGAACATCAAAGTTCTTGACATAAGATGCTATGTCTTGACTCTGTACATTTTTGCTGGTTATTCCCCATCCTTAGGACATTCTCTCTACTCATCTCTGTCTCTTGGTTTTTATGGCTTATTTCAAGTCTCAGCTTTTAGATTTTATCTTACATTCTGGAAGAAGCCTTTTTTGGTTTCCCTTAATACAATCCATTCCATCTGTGATTATTTCCAGTTTGTCATATTTATCTTGTTGTATGTAATTGTTTGTGTATTATCTTTCTCATTAGACTGTGAGCTCTTTCAGGGCAGGAATTGCTTTTAGTTTTCTTCATAACCCCAGCATTTAGCACAGGCACATAGTAGCCACTTGTCAATATAGTCATTGACCTAGGGTGTGTATTTCTATATATAGCTATATGTGTATGTACATATAGACACACATATAATATATCTTGAAATTTTGGAATGGTCTTGTTTAAATGTGTGGAAAACTAATTTTATATTAAAATGTGATTATTTGAAATATTAATGTAATTATTTTAATTTTTATGTAATTTAATGGGTAAATAAAAAATATAGGCAGTTCTTAACTGAGACATTTATGCCAGAACTTGGCTACTGCTATAAACACAGTGTTTCTGTGCTTGGTGTTTACTATGAAGGAGCTCTGAGAGAAGTGTGCACCCAGGGCTGAGTGGGCTGTTCAGTTATACTGATGGGACATTTAGTATTCATGTCATGATTAAACTGCTGATGACTGAAGAAAAGCCATAATTCCTATATCATTAAGTGTGTCACTGACAGCCAGAAAAATATGTAATTGCAATTGAGTTCTACAGTTCAAAGTCCACTATCCTATCTGAAAGATCTTCAACAAAGATTGTGATCTTCCTTGATAACAGAGTCTAGTGCTTTATATTGTTTAATGTCAAAATCTAGTTTTTTAATGCTTAATGGAAATGAGTCACTATCCTTTATATAAGAAAATTTTATATATACATATACATGTTTTTCTATTAAATATTTGATAAATTAATGGGTTTTTTGTTTGTTTGTTTACCTGAGGCAGTTAGGATTAAGTGACTTGCCCAGGGTCACATAGCTAGGAAGTTAAATGTCTGAGGTCGAATTTGAACTCAGGTCCTCCTGAATTAAGAGCTGGTGCTCTATCCACTGCGCCACCTATCTAACCCTTAAATTAATGTTTTATTAGATTTTACTTAACTAATAGTGAGCCTTTATCATTGGAAGCATTCATCTAACAGTTGGATGCCTTTTAAGAATATTTTAGAAAGGAATGTTAATTTGGATTCTTAATTGGGCTGGATAACTTTTAAGACTTTAAATTTCATAGGGGCATCTAGGTAGCACAGTGGATAGAGCACCAGCCTTGAATTCAGGAGGACCCAAGTTCAAATCTGGTCTCAGACACTTAACACTTCCTAGCTGTGTGACCCTGGGCATGTCACTTAACCCCAGCCTCAAAAAAAAAAAAAAAAAAGAAAATTCATAATTCAATGAATTATATCCATTAGGAATTATTGGAAAGTGAGAATTGGTGACAGTAATAATATTAATATTTATGGAGTACTTTATGGTTTATAGAGTTTTTCCTCACAACAACCCCACAAGGCAGGTAATACAAACATATCCACTGGACTAATAAGGAAACATAGGTACAAAGAAGTTAAAGGTTATACATTTAGTTAATAAGTGGTCGAGCTGGAATTTGGGTCTTCTGATTTGAAGACAGACTCTTTCTACTACAACATGCAGCCTTCTTAGTTATATATTTAATTCTTTTCTGTATAGATGAAATTACTCAATACTTTTTAGACAAGCAACCCAATATTATTAAACAACTCATTAGGCCAAGGTATACAATGAGATACTAAAATTAGCTTTCTAGTCCAGGAAGTTGTATAATATCTTTTTTTTTTTTTTTTTTTTTAATCTTCTTTGTCTGATTTTTATTGTTTCACTGCATGTATTTTTAATTTTTTATTTTGCTAACTTTTAAAAGTTTATAAATATTTTAAAATATTTCCAAAATAAATCTTAAGATTATTCTAAGTTCAACAAGTTAATTTCTCGTCTGGATATACATTCTACTGTTTAAACATTTGGTCAAAGAAATAGATTTTAGATCTGGAGGAAGTCTTTTTTCTTTTTAATATTTTATTTTTTCCTTACATATAAAACCAATTTTTAACCTTTGCTTTTTTTTTTTTTTTTTCAATTTTGAGTTCCAAATTTTTTGAGTTATATTTTTGATTTCCAATTTTCAGTTCTCTCTCATACTCCCTCCCATCTGTCCTCATTGAGAAGGTAAACAATTTAACAAAGGTATATATGTGCAGTAATGAAAAACATTTCCTTATTAGTCAAGTTGTAAAAGAAATACAGACAAAGACCCCACCCAAGAAAATTAAATGGAAAAAAACCCCAGCATGCTTAGATCTTATGAGTCCTTCAGAATTGTTGTGGGTCTTTCTGTTGCTGAAAATAGTTGTCATTTACAGTTGAGCATCATATAATGTTGCTATTAACTGTGTACAATGTTCTCTTGCTTCTGCTTACCTCACTTTGCATCAATTCATGTAAGTCCAGTTTTTTTTTGGAAAGCATCTTGTTCATCTTTTATTATAGCACAATCAGATTCCATCACAATCATATGCTACAACTTGTTCAGACATCCCCCAATTGATGGGCTTACCCTCAATTTCCAGTTTTCCACTACAAAAAAAAATTGCTCTAAATATTTTTTTTAAAATTTTAATAGTTTTTATTTACCAGATATATGCATAGGTTATTTTGCAACATTGACAATTGCCAAATTTTTGTTCTAATTTTTCCCGTCCTTCCCCCCCACCACCCCAGATGGCAGGTTGACCAATACATGTTAAATATGTTAGAGTATAAATTAAATACAATATATGTATACATGTCCAAACATGTACATGCTGTACAAAAATAATAGGACTTTGAAATAGTGTACAATTAGCCTGTGAATGAAATCCAAAATGCAGGCGGACAAAATTAGAGGGATTGGGACTTCTATGTAGTGGTTCATAGTCATCTCCCAGAGTTCTTTCACTGGGTGTAGCTGGTTCAGTTCATTACTGCTCTATTGGAACTGATTTGGTTCATCTCATTGTTGAAAATGGCTACATCCATCAGAATTGATCATCATATAGTATTGTTGAAGTATACAATGATCTCCTAGTCCTGCTCATTTCACTCAGCATCAGTTCATGTAAGTCTCTCCAGGCCTTTCTGAAATCATCCTGCTGGTCATTTCTTACAGAACAATAATATTCCATAATATTCATATACCACAATTTATTCAGCCAATCTCCAATTGATGGGTATCCACTCAGTTGCCAGTTTCTGGCCACTACAAAGAGGGCTGCCAAAAACAGTCTTGCACATACAGGTCCCTTTCCCTTCTTTAAGATCTCTTTGGGATATAAGCCCAGTAGTAACACTGCTGGATCAAAGGGTATGCACAGTTTGATAACTTTTTGAGCATAGTTCCAAATTGCTCTCCAGAATGGCTGGATGTATTCACAATTCCACCAACAATGTGTCAGTGTCCCTGTTTTCCCACATCCCCTCCAACATTCTGCATTACCTTTCCCTGTCATTCTAGCCAATTTGACATGTGTGTAGTGGTATCTCAGAGTTGTCTTAATTTGCATTTCTCTGATTAATAATGACTTGGAGCATCTTTTCATATGACTAGAAATAGCTTCAATTTCTTCATCTGAGAATTGTCTGTTTATATCCTTTGACCATTTATCAATTGGAGAATGGCTTGATTTCTTATAAATTAGAGTCAATTCTCTATATATTTTGGAAATGAGACCTTTATCTGCTGTAGATATTTTTATATAAATTAGCCCTTTTCTTTTCTTTTGGATCTCTTTGGGATACAGACTGCTCAGATCCTGCGTCAAAGAGGATGCACAATTTTATAGGCCTTTGGGCATAGTCTTGAATTGCTTTCCAGAATGGTGGGATCAGTTCAGAACTGATGGAAGAGATCTTACTCCAGTTTTGTTTCTCTAGGAGCAGAGTCATAGTCACCTCTAATGTGAGCTACAGGATTTAGTGACTGAATACAAACATTTGATTAAACACTCATTCACACTAAATGATAGGAGTCATGTGCTTCTGCCTCAGCCTCTTAGGTCTCAGTCTAAGACTGAATGTTGGGAAACTGAATAGTAGGAAATAATCATTTTCTATAAAGCTCTCTTCAGAATAGACTTAGAAGCCCTAGTTCTTGTGCATTTTTAAAAAATTAAGGTGGAAAAAAACAAACAAACAAAAAAACTTTAGAGCTATGTACATCTGTAGGACTAAAGAATAGATAAGTCCTAGGAACCTTTGGATATATTAATATAAATGAGCCGGATCAGGATAAATATAGTGATTTGTAGAATTCCTTAGTATTAAGGGATACATTTATGGATTCTCCAGCTATTCTGTTTCTGTCTATTGACTCCTCTCCTTCCTCTAATAGAGAAATTATTATCTAACCAGCCTGTATCAAAGTCCTTAGGCTTTAAGGAGGGAAAAAAAAAATCCCCACACTGAAATGTAATGTTTTATTCGTCTGCTTGCATCTTTAAATCTTTAGAATTCAGAATAAGCCCACTTACATTTTAGAAGAATACGTAGTAGCTGGAGGAATTTCCTTAAGAATCTTTGTTGCATGGGTTTGTGTGGGTTGGTAATACAAGGTTCAGAATGCTAGCTCTTGTTTTTTTCTTTTTAAAAACTGTAGACTAATGTGAAATGAAATGCCAATAATTGGCAAGTCCCTTAGAGTTTAGTTTTTAAAAAAAATACTTGTTCACCTTTTGTTTTATAAGATATGTATACTGTACTTTTGTGAAAGAGCTCCTGTTTTTCCTTTTTAATGACAATTCCAGTAGATTATTGAAACTGACTTTATTGTGAAGTGATTAGATGGGGAAAGGATGTTGGAGATAATTAGCTAAATGTTACCTTCACAAATTATCTGAAATAAAGTATAGATAACTTTTAAAATTACCTGCAATTTATATTCTTCACTAACTGATCTTCATTTAGTATGTCAATTTGGTAAAGGGATTCCTTATCCCATTGGTTTGGTAACTCCCATTGGTAATACATATGTGGCAGCTATGAATGTCCATCATATCTTGTTCTATAAATCCATAATTTGATGATGTGGAGTTTGTAATATTATCTGCCTTGTTGCATTAACAAAAAAGTGCTAATATAAAAAGATTTTGTGTTAGGAAGTGATAAGAGATCATTGAGAGCACCAAGCAGTTTCCCAAATGCAACCTAGTCTTTTTCTTTCTCTTTTTCAGGTCTGGGCTCAGACCACAGACAGATTAATTTTTAACATTTTTTTTTTTCATTTTAAGTTCCAAACTCTCTCCCCCTTCTTTCTTCTCCTTTATCTCATTAAGAAGGTAAGCAGTTTGATATAGGTTCAACATGTGCAGTCAAGAAAAACTTTCCATATAAGTCATGTTGTGAAAGAAAACACAAGTCCTCCCCCCAGAACAATAAAAAAATTTTTTTTTTAAAGTATGCTTCAATTTTCATTCAGACTCCATCAGTTCTTTCTCTGCAAGTGGATATCATTTCCCATTATAAATTATTCAGAATTGTCTTGGATTATTATATTGCTGATAATAGCTGATATTCACAGTTGATCATCAAAAAATATTGCTATTACTATGGACAATGGTCTCCTGGTACAGCTTACTTTAGTTTGCATCCGTTCATGTTAAGTTTTTCCAAGCTTTTCTGAGAACATTTTCTGCTCATTATTTTTTATGACACAACAGTATTCCATCACAATCATATACCACAATTTGTTCAGCCATTCCTCAGTTTCTAATTCTTTGCCACCACAAAAGAGTGTCAATAAAAATTTTTGTACTTTTGGACTTTTTGGAAAACATACCTAGTAATGGTGCTGGTGGATCAAGGGGTATGCCCTTTGGGCATAGTTCCAAGTTGTTCTATAGAATGGCTGAATAAGTTCTCAATTCCATGAACAACAAATTGGTGTTCCAATTTCTCCACATAATCTCCAATATTTGTCATTTTCCTTTTTTGTCATATTAGTCAATTTGATAGGTATAAAGAGATAACTTTGAGTTATTTTAATTTGCATTTCTCTAATCAATAGTGATTTGAAGTATTTTTTCATATGACTATAGATAACTTTGATTTCTTTGTCTAGAAAGTCCTGTTCATACCTTTGACCATTTGTTTGTTGAGGAATTACTTGTATTCTTATGAATTTAACTCAGTTCTCTATGTATTTGAGAAATGAGGCTTTTGTCAAAGATATTTGCTATAATTTTTTTCATAGTTATGATTCCTGTGTATTTCCCTCCATCCTATTTTCCTCTTGTTTATTCTACACATCCTTTCTCTCTCCTTTTACTAAAGTGTTTTACTTTTGATTAGTGACTCTCTCAAGTTGCTCTTTCTTCTATTAAGTGCATCCCTTTCTCTTATGTCCTTTTCCTCTTACTTTCCTCTAGAGTAAACACAACTGAGTAGGTTTCTCTTTTAGACAATTCTTATGAGAGCAAAATTCCAGCCTTCCTCCCTTGTTTCCCATCTTGAAAGCCGTTTTGCATCTCTTTTATATAAGATAACTTACTTTATTCTACCTCTCCCTTTCCCCTTCTTCCAGTGCATTCCTCTTTCTCACTCCTTAGTTTATTTTTGGGAATGTCGTCTTAATATTCAACTCAAATCCATGCCCTCTGTCTATGTATATTTCTTTTAACTGCCCTAATAAAGATAAAGTTCTTAGGAATTATAATTATCATCTCCCCATGTAAATAGTTTGATTTTATTGAATCCCTGATGATTTGTCTTTCTCATTTACTTTTTTATGCCTCTCAGAATGGCTGAATAAGTTCACAATTCCATCAACAACAAATTGGTGTGTTCCAATTTCTCCACATAATCTCCAATATTTGTCATTTTCCTTTTTGGTCATATTAGTCAATTTGATAGGCATAAAGAGATAATTTAGAGTTATTTTAATTTGTATTTCTCTAATCAATAGTGAAGCATTTTTTCATATGAATATAGATAGCTTTGATTTCTTTGTCTAGAGAGGCCTGTTCATATCCTTTGACCATTTGTCTATTAAGGAATTACTTGTATTCTTATGAATTTGACTCAGTTCTTTATGTATTTGAGAAATGAGGCTTTTGTCAAAGATATTTGCTATAATTTGAAAGTCATATTTTCTATTCAGCTGATCTTTTCAGCAGGAATATTTGAAAATCCTCTATTTCATTGAATATCTATTTTAAACCCTGAAGGATCATACTCATTTTTGCTGGGTAAGTGATTATTGATTGTAATCCGAGTTCCTTTGCTTTCCAGAATATATTGGAAAACCCTCTGATCCTTTAAGGTAGAATCTGCTAAATCTTATTTATCCTAATTATAACTGTACAATATTTAAGTTGTTTATTTCTGGGTGTTTTTGACCTGGGAGCCCTGGAATTTGGCTAAAATATTCCTATGAATTTTTATTTGGGGATCTCTTTCAGGAAGTGATTGGTGGATTCTTTCATTTTTTATTTTACTTTCTTGTTCTAGATCAGTTTTCATTGATAATTTTTTGAAGGATGATATCTAGTCTTTTTTTTTGATCACAACATTCAGGTAGTCCAGTAATTTTTAAATTATCTCTCCTTGATCTGTTTGCCAGGCCAATTGTTTTTTCAAGTGAAGTATTTCACATTTTCTTTTTTTTTTAATTATTTTTTGTATTTTTGTATCAAATTTCTTTTTTTGATTGTAGCTTTCAGGTAACTCAGTTATTCTCGTGTTTTCTCTTGATCTGTTCTCTAGATTAAGTTGTTTTTTTGTATGAGATGTCACAATTCTCTTTTATCTTTTTGTTCTTTATATTTTATTATTTCTTGGTCTTTTTATAACTTTACCAACTTCCCCTTACCCAATTCTAGTTTTCAAAGAGTCATTGTCTTTGTTAAGATTCTGTTCCTCCTTTTCTAGTTGATTGACTTTCTTTTCATAATCTTCTTGTTTATTTGGGATTATTCACATTTTTTTTTTAGTTTTTCCTAAATTTTCCTCATTTGGTATTTAAAGTATGTTTTGAGTTCTTCATTAATTCTTTTTGGATGGGTGTCCATTGATTGTTACTCTTTGGCGTATGAGAGCTTTTTGTTTTTGTTTTTGTTTTTTTTTTGCTTCAGTATCCTCCTTTGAAGATAAATCTTGTTCTCTGTTCTTAGAGTAACTTTCTCTGGTTAGGTTCTTTTTCCTTTGCCTACTCACTTAAAAAAAGTATAGCTGATTGGTTTAATAATCAATTCTAGTTCAACTCTAGACACATGAAAGCTATGTGTCACTTACCCTCCAGTTCTTCTCAGTTAAATATTTAAGACTATAAGTTACAGACAAGTTGCTGGCATATGTTTTTTTTTTTTTTCTTTTTTTTTTTTTTTTTAATTTTTTATTTTATTTTATAATTATAACATTTTTTGACAGTACATATGCATGGGTAATTTTTTACAACATTATCCCTTGCACTTACTTCTATTCAGATTTTTTCCCTTCCTCCCCCAACCCCCTCCCCCTGATGGCAAGCAGTCTTATATATGTTAAATATATTACAGTATAATTTAGATACAATATATGTGTGTAGAACCGAATTTTTTGTTGCACAGGAAGAATTGGATTCAGAAGGTAAAAATAACAGTTTACATTCATTTCCCAGTCCTTTTCTGGATGTAGCTGGTTCTGTCCATCATTAATCAATTGGAATTGGATTAGCTCTTCTCTATGTTGAAGAAATCCACTTCCATCAGCATACATCCTCGTACAGTATCATTGTTGAAGTGTATAATGATCTTCTGGTTCTGCTCGTTTCACTCAGCATCAGTTGATGTAAGTCTCTCCAAGCCTCTCTGTATTTCTCCTGTTGGTCATTTCTTATAGAACAGTAATATTCCATAACATTCATATACCATAGTTTACCCAACCATTCTCCAATTGATGGACATCCATTCATCTTGCTGGCATATGTTAATGGAGAAAATTTCTACAGAAAGGAATGACCTACACAAATGACACATGTCCTGGCCAGTAAGATGACTACTATATTTTTCTATCACTCTGTTTTAATCTCTTTTGCATTATGACTATCTGTGTATGTGCTGTATCCTTCTACCTCATTTTAACCTTTGTAACAACAGCAGCTGTATTTTTCATTTTTCTTTCTTCCCCATTGTTTAGTATGGTGCACATAGTAGGCACTTCACATTTATTGACTTGATGTCTCAGATGATATTTAAAATGATCAATTTTTTTATTTTGTGGAGAACATAATTACAAATATGATGATCAAATAATCTTACCTTAAAATGAGTTTTAATTTACTTTTAAATCATGCTTGTAGCTAGAACTCTATATTATAAGCTTTTCTTGAATAAAGACTATATCTCATACATCTTTGTGTTTTGTGGCACTGAGGATTGAGTTAGGTATGTGATAAGTGCTTAGTATTTATTTAATGATTTGTCACCTCTGTAACTAGATTTTCCCCAGTGAAACCATTCAAAGAATGTGTATCAAAATTTGCCAAGACTTTTGGAAAAAGCTGGTAGTAGAGAAAGTGGCTCGAGTTCACTTCCAGATTTTTCTCAGAGGCTTCATTCCAGACTTAAGCAACAGGACCATCTGTTCTCATACCTAAAATGGATCACAACAACCCATCACTTTCTATATTACTTTCTTTGGAGTGTATTATTTCCTTGCTATACTGTAATTGTCAACTGGTAGGAGTTACACACTGAAGCCAAATCATGTGTTATATGCTGTATTATTTTGGAACAAATGATTCCTTTTCTATAAGGCTCCTGATTTATCAGGGAACTATGGTTCTTTTCAAAGAACATTATCATCTTCTGAAAATAGATATTGCATTCTGAGATTTTGAAAAAGTAGAGAAATAATCCTCTTTTCCATATTTAAAAATTAATTCCTTATTTCACCACATTCTTTTTCTTTTGTAGGAAGAGGCTCTAACCAACACAGAAAAACTGCAAAAATGCTTATTTTGTGTAATGCTCTATGAGCTTTTGTCAGGAGCTTTAGAAAAAGGTGTCCATTTGTAGAATCTATGACTGTAATTAATATCCATAAAATATAGCAGCTTATCATCTTTCTTGATGCTAGCAAGGGAAGAATTAACAATTTGAGGAAAAGTTTTCCAGGAATAGTTGACCAATTCCTATCTGCTTTTTTAATTGTAAATTCTGTGTAATTAGTGATTGAATTAACTTTGAAGGCAGTAGTAATTCTTTACAGGAAAAAATGCCAATGGTTTTCAAAAAAGTATTCATTATATACAATAATAAATACAGAAAACCTTGATAGTTTAACCTTGAGTTTTATGTGTGTGTTGGTATAATTTTTTTGGAAAGTATTTATAGGAAATTATTTATAAAACTTGTAGAAATCCAAAGACTTTGAAAGAAGTGTTTACTTATCATATGGCAGTGAATACAATGTAGTTCCTTGTAACTAATGGGTACTTTAAAACGCTAAATTGGATTGAAGCCAGTCAACTATTTTGCCAGTAAAATGTAGATAAACAAATGAGATCATCCTGTATATAAAGACCATCAGTTTAATTTAAAGTTTGCCAGTATAAATCAAATCAAATTAAGTCCAAAACTAAAGAAAGCACACTCTTCCTAATTACTTTGGCCTTCCTTGGCCTGAAATCTTCCTGTGCCTGATTGTTTTATATTATTATTTCTATAATGGTTAATTCCAATTAAATTAATTCCAATACTTTTTGGACTATTTGGGAAAATATGTAAAAAAAGGAGTCCTACCAAATTTCTTTTGTGACACAAATATGGTGCTGATTTATCACATAGAACCAAAAGCATACACACAAAAAAATTGTAGACCACTTTTCCTCATGAATATTGGTACAAAAATTTTAAAATAAAATACCAGCAATATATCACAAAGATTGCACTATGACCAGATGGGATTTATACCAGGATATAGGCTTGGTTCAATATTAGGGAAATTATCAGCATAATTGATAATCAGCATAATCAGAGAAGAAAAACTACAAAAATCATATGACTAGCTCAATAGCTGCAGGAAAAGCTTTTGGCAAATTATGACATACTATAGAGCATAGGAATTATGCTTAAAGTAATAACTAATTAAGTTAAATCTAAAACCATGGGATTAAGCTAGAAGCCTTTCTAATAAGATTGGGGTGAAGTAATCATTATTATTCAATATTATGCTAGACATGTTAGTTATAATAGTAAGAGAAGAAAAAAGAAATTGAAGGAATTAGAATAGGCAATGAGGAGTCAAAATTATTACTTTTTGCAGATAATATAATGACATACTTAGAGAATCCTAAAGAATCAATAAAAACTAATTGAAATAAGACAATTTCAGCGAGGTTGCAAGATATAAAATTAATCCTCATAAATTATCAGCATTTCTAGATATTACCTAAAAAGACTAGTAGGAAGAGATAGAGAATATAATATAATAATATAAAATTGAGATTCTATCTGTCAAGACAAATCCAGGAATTATAATGAATGCAATTATAAAACATTTCTCACACAAATAAATCCAGATCCAAACAATTGGGGGCCACTGTGAGATGCAATGGATAGCATGCTGGGCTTGGAGTCAAGATGACTAAGTTTCTTGAGTTCAAATCTTACCTGAGACACTTATTAGCTATATGAACCTAAGAAGAAAATGGCAAACCACTCCAGAACCTTTGCCATAGAAACCTGAATTGGGGACACAAATGAAATGAGTGAATAACAAGAAAAACAAATAATATAAATTATTATTCTACCTAAATTAACATACTTATTTAGTGACCTACCAATTAAACTACCAAAAATTACTTTATAGAGCTATAAAAAAGCAATACATTCATATGGAAGAAAAAAGGTCAAGAATATAAAGAAAATCAATGGGAAAAAAATGGGAAGGAAGATGGCCTAAATATGTCAGATCTCAAACCAGATCAAAAAAACCAGATACAAATCAATACTCACCAAAAATACTGGCTTCAAAATAGAGTGGTGGATTAGTGGAATAGATTAGGTACATAATACCTGGTAGTGACCATAGTAATTTAGTGTTTGATAGACTCCTGAAATCCCTGATTTTAGGACAAGAACTTATTTTCTGACAAAAATTTCTGGGAAAGCTAGAAAAGTATTTGGCAGAAATTAGATATAGACCAACATCTTATGCCATATACCAAGATAAGATCAAAATGAGTATATAATTTAGACATAAAAGAATAATATCAGAAGCAAATTAGTGGAGCATGGAATAGTTTATCTTTCAGATCTATGGAGAAGGGATGAATTTATGATTAAGAAAATAGAGAGGATTACAAGAAGTAAAATGGATAATATTGTTTGTATTAAAAGGTTTTGCACACACACAAAAATTCAATGCAGAAATGCAGAAAAGGGGGGGAATTTACAGCATATACTCTGATAAAGGCCTCATTTCTCAAATATATGGAGAACTGAGTCAAATATGAGAATATAAGTCATTTCCCATTTGATAAATGGTCTAAGCATATGAATAGGCATTTCAGGTGAAGAAATCAAAGCTATAATCATATGAAAAAAATACTCTAAATCCCTACTGATTAGAGAAGTGCAAATTAAAACAACTCCAAGCTACCCCCTCACACTTATCAGATTGGCTAATATGACAGAAAAGAAAAAAAAAAGATAAGTGGTGGAGAGTATGTGGAAAAATTGGGGCATAAGTGCAATGTTGGTATTTTCAATGGATCCAACCATTATAGTGAACCATTCTAGAGAACAATTTGGAACTCAAAATTTCCAAAAAAAAAAAAAAAAAAAAAAAAAAAGTTAAAACATGTAATTGGGAGTGGGGGGGGGGGAGAGAATATTCAGATTCCCATCTGAGCTAGTTTAAAGGTGTTATCATTAAGTTCTGAAGCTAGCTTAAAGAATACATTGTCCCTGACTGTCTTCACATTAATATGGAAAGTCAGAAAGCCATTTTCTCCCTAACAAACTTTTTAGGTGTCAGGGAATCTACTAAATCTGATCCTCTAGCAAAGATCACAGAATACAAATGGATCCCATAAATCAGTCATTTCTTAATGAAAGAAGAAAATGGTCCCTAACTCCACATGGGTACTAGCTCATACTTCTCAGAAAATCTATTCATAAGGTTCATAAGGTGATGTTAGCTCTATCAATCATGTTTTTTTTCTGTGATCCTCTTCTTTGTTTATAAAAAGACTATTTCTCTTCATTTTTGTCTCTGTTTTATTGAGAGAGCTATTGACCCAATTTGTCAGTAGATGAATGTTCTACTAATAAACTAATAATGACTGGAATTTTGTGCCTCAGTTTATCTCAATTCAGTTATAACATGCGGATGTCAGGACAGGAAGTGAGAGAATTACCAGTTACTTTTGTTACTTTTTATAATTCCAAAATGATTGAGAATGCAAATTGCCAGATATAGTTAAAACAAAATTTCACATGATTAAATTTAAATAATTCATACTATAAAATTTATAAAAATAAAAAAAATCAGGTTTAATTTTTTTTTTTTTTTTTTTTTTTTTTTTTTTTTTTTGCTGAGGCAATTGGGCAAGTCACTTGCCCCAGGGGTCACACAGCTAGGATGGGTTTTAAGTGGTCTGAAACCAAATTTTGTACCAGTTCATGTAAGTCCTTTCCTGATTTTTCTGAAATCTGTCTGCTTATCATTTCTTATAATACAGTAGGATTTCCATTACAGTCATATACCACAACTTGTTTAGCCATTCCCCAGTAGATGGGCATCATCTCAATTTCTAATTCCTTGCCATCACAAAAAGAGCTGCTACAAAAATTTTTTGTACAGGTGCGTCCTTTTCCCTTTGACTCATATTCTTCAAGTAATCTTATAATTTGTGAATAGAGATACTTTTAGTTTTTCTTAGTCTATGATTATTCCTTCCATTTCTTTTTATAGTACATATTGATTACTAATCTTGTTTCATTCCTTATATTATAAGAAAGGTTTCTAACATGATCATAACTGATAATATTCTTGGTTTTAGTTAAATACTGCTTAATATTTTAAGAAAAACAATTTATTCCTATGATATGTGTTGGGGGTTTTTTCTCTAAGAAAAATGGACATTGTATGTTGTCAAAAGATTTTCCTGCCAATGGACAAAAGATATAAAGAGGAAATTTTAGATCTGATAGGAGGAAAATCTCCTTAAGTGTTAAGTGTGTTATTTACCCCTCTTAATTTGAGGTTTTCAAGCAGAAACAAGATAATTGTCAAGAAAGTGAAAGCAAAGATTCTTTTTTTTTAAATTTATTTTTTATTAATTTTTATAATTATAACATTTTCTTTGACAGTACATATGCATAGGTAAATTTTTTTTTTTTTTACAACACTATCCCTTGTACTCCCTTCTGTTCCAAGTTTTTCCCCTCCTTCCCTCCACCCCCTCCCCTAGATGGCAGGCATTCCCATACATATTAAATATCTTATAGTATATCCTAGATACAATATATATGTGCAGAACCGAATTTTGTTGTTGTTGCAAAGGAAGGATTGTATTCAGAAGGTAAAAATAATCTGAGAAGAGAAACAAAACAAAACAAAACAGAAAAACAATGCTCACAGTTTATACTTATTTCCCAGAAAGCAAAGATTCAAAGGCTATTTAGTTCCTTCTAAAATTCAGTTGTTGTATAATATATTTCCCTGAGAGAATTTCCAAGACATTGGAATGGTTAATTGTGATTTTTGCTTCCAATTTGCCTTTGTTGGTATGTTGAACTGTATTGCCCAAGAAATGAATATTGAAATGGATCTACTATTATAAATCCAAATTTCTTGTGAAGTAAAGTGTGCAATGGTCAATGCCATGTTGATTCTTACTTATAATTCCCTTTGATTTGGCAGGTGAATTAATCAATCATAATACTAAGTGAATTTAAACACTTAGGTAGCATCTAATTGAGATAATGTGGATATGTATCTCTTAGGATAAATAGATATAAATTGTAACGTGCTCTCCTGGCAGTTACAATTACTAGTCTGTCCTAGACCCACCAGAGTACCTTTGACCACTGTCCTTTGCAGTGTGAGCTCTACCCGGCTCGCCTCCTCTGAGGCCTTCTAAGGTCTCTGGCCACAATCTCTTGAATCTATAGCTTAATAACCGGTAGCGCACTCAAGAACAACCACGTGTAATCTTAAAAGCCTTTATTATACCTACTCACATAATGCCCTGACTGATGCCCTGACTTGTTGGTTCCCTGGTGAACACCTGGTCAGAAGACCCATGTGTTCACTACCAAAATCCTTACCTCTTTCGGCTACCCATCTTGGCTTGGCCACCCAGGCTAGGAGCCAGGGTGAACAGCACGAGGTTAAAGAGGGCGGTTGCTGCCTGCAGTGGGCTTACATAGGGCCTGTGAGGTCACACACACAGCCAATCAGCGAGAGAGTCACCCATTACTAAGCTATCTCAATATGGCCAGGATCCCGCCCAAGGGCAGTCCTAATATCCACAGAAATTATTTCCGGGCCTCAATCTCCCGATGCACTGTGTCCTCCCATTTAAAGGGCCCTTACAATAAATAATTTCTTTTTTATTATAACTTTTTATTGACAGAACATATACCTGAGTAATTTTTTACAACATTATGCCTTGCACTCACTTCAATTCCGACTTTTCTCTTCCCTCTCTCCACCCCCTCTCCTAGATGGCAAGCAGTCTTATACAAGTTAAATATGTTATAGTATATCCTAGATACAATATATGTGTGCAGAACCAAACAGTTCTCATGTTGCACAGGGAGAATTGGATTCAGAAGGTAAAAATAACCTGGGAAGAAAAACAAAAATGCAAACAGTTTACACTCAATTCCTTCTCTGGGTGTAGCTGATTCTGTCCATCATTGATCTATTGGAACTGAATTAGATCTTCTCTTTGTCAAAGATATCCACTTCCATCAGAATACATCCTCATACAGTATTATTGTTGAATTGTATAATGATCTCCTGGTTCTGCTCATTTCATTCAGCATCAGTTCATGTAAGTCTCTACAAGCCTCTCTGTATGCATCCTGCTGGTCATTTCTTATAGAACAATAACATTCCATAACATTCATATATCACAATTTACCCAACCATTCTTCAATTGATGGGCATCCATTCATTTTCCAGTTTCTAGCCACTACAAAAAGAGCTGCCACAAACATTTTGGCACATACAGGTCCCTTTCCCTTCTTTAGTATTTCTTTGGGATATAAGCCCAGTAGTAGCACTGTTGGATCAAAGGATATTTTTGGGCATAATTCCAGATTACTCTCCAGAATGATTGGATTTGTTCACAACTCCATCAACTATGCATCAGCGTCCCAGTTTTCCCCCATTCCCACCAACATTTGTCATTATTTTTTCCTGTCATCTTAGCCAATCTGACAGGTATGTAGTGGTATCTCAGAGTTGTTTTAAGTTGCATTTCTCTGATCAATAGTGATTTGCAACACTCTTTCACATGAATGGAAATAGTTTAAATTTCATCATCTGAAAATTGTTTATTCATATCCTTTGACCATTTATCAATTGGAGAATGGCTTGATTTCTTATAAATTAGAGTCAATTCTCTGTATATTTTGGAAATGAGGCCTTTATCAGAACCTTTAACTGTAAAAAATGTTTTCCCAGTTTATTGCTTCTCTTCTAATTTTGTTTGCACTAGTTTTGTTTGTACAAAGGCTTTTTAATTTGATGTAATCAAGATTTTCAAAATCAAAGATTTGGGAATATATCTACCAAAGAAAAGTCAGGAATTATATGAGCAAAATTACAAAACACTTTCCACACAAATAAAGTCAGATTTAAATAATTGGAAAAATATTAAGTGCTCTTGGATAGGCCGAGTGAATATAATTAAGATGACAATACTCCCTAAACTAATCTATTTATTTAGTGCCATACCAATCAGACTCCCAAGAAATTATTTTAATGATCTAGAAAAAATAACAACAAAATTCATATGGAAGAACAAAAGGTTGAGAATTTCATGGGAATTAATGAAAAAAAAAAATCAAATGAAGGTGGCCTAGCTGTACCTGATCTAAAACTATATTATAAAGTAGCAGTCACCAAAACCATTTGGTATTGGCTAAGAAATAGATTAGTTGATCAGTGAAATAGGTTCGTTCACAAGACAAAATAGTCAATAATTATAGCAATCTAGTGTTTGACAAATCCAAAGATCCCAAGTTTTGCGACAGGAAATCATTATTTGACAAAAACTGCTGGGAAAACTGGAAATTAGTATGGCAGAAATTAGACATGGACCCACACTTAACACCATATACCAAGATAAAATCAAAATGGGTCCATGATTTAGGCATAAAGAATTTCGTCATAAATTAGAGGAATATAGATAATTTACCTCTCAGACTTGTGGAGGAGAAAGGAATTTGTGACCAAAGAAGAACTGGAGATCATTATTGATCACAAAATAGAAAATTTTGATTACATCAAATAAATTAATAATTATGTATTGCTCTGTATGTATTGCACAATAATTTGAAATAAAAATATTGCAGAGACAGGTAATACACAAATAAGCTGTTTATTATAAAGATTATTGAGAAAAAATATTTTTCTGCCTCTGTTGAAAGAATTTTTTTTATTGATACGGTGAGATAAGCCAATTTCCCTAAAATTGAAGCAGTCCTGTATTCTTAATGGAAATCCAGTCTGTGATAATGTATGATCTTTGTATATTTATGTGTATGTATGTATGTATATGTGTGTATATATATAAACCTATTATATATATTTTGTATACATATATACATATATATTATATTCCTATATCTTGCTATCATTCTTTTTTTATTTTCAAAATTATTTTTAAATAGATTTTTTCTGTCTCTTGCTGCTGGACTTTATTGGTAATATGTAGAAATGCCCATGATTTATGAGGGTTTATTTTATATCCTGCAACTTTGCTGAGGTTATTGATTGTTTTAGCTAATTTTTAGTTGGTTTTCTAAGTATACCATCGTGTCATCTGCAAAAAGTAATAGTTTGATATCTTCACTGCCTATTCTAATTCCTTCAATTTCTTTTTCTTTTTTTATTTCTATAGCTAGCATTTCTAGGACAATATTGAATAATAATGGTAATAATAAGCATCCTTGCTTCATCTTTGATCTTATTAGGAAGGCTTTTAGTTTATCCCCATTACAGATAATGCTTGGTGATGATTTTAGATCAATAGCACTTATCACTTAGGGAAAGTTCTATTTATTCCTATGTTTTCCAGTTTTTTTTTTTGTTGTTGTTGTTTTTTTTTTTTTTGTTTTTCCTGAGGCAATTGGGTTTAAGTGACTTGCTCAGGGTCACACAGGTAGGAAGTGTTAAGTGTCTCAGATCAGATTTGAACTCAGGTCCTCCTGACTAAAGGGCTGGTGCTTCATCCACTGAACCACCTAGCTGCTCCTTTTCCCAGTGTTTTTAATAAGAATGAATGTCTGCTCATACTGTATGATCTTTCTAATATATTGGTGTCTCCTTGCTAATAGTTTTTAAAATTTTTTTTGCATTAATAGTTCATTAGGGAAATTGGTCTGGTGTTTCTTTATCTGTTTTTGCTCTTTCTGATTTAGATATTACCATCATATTTGGTCATAAAAGGAATTTGTTTGGACTCCTTCTTTGCCTATTTTTCCAAAGAATATTGGAATTAATTCATAACTATTTAGTAGAATTGACTTGTGCATATATCTGGCTTGTGGGAATTTTTTGCTTAGGAATTAATTTCTGATTTGTCTAATTTCTTTTTCTAAGAAAGCATTATTTAAATATTCTTTATCATATTTTATTATTTGAACCATTTACATTTTTGTAAACATTTATCATGCTGCACAAAAAAAATAAGATCAAAAAGGGAAAAAATGGGAAAGAGAAAAAACGGAAACAAAAACAACAACAAAAGATGAAAATACTATGTTGTGATCAATATTCAGTTCCCATACTCCTCTTTTTGGGTACAGATGGCTTTCTTCATCACAAGGCTATTGGAATTGGCCTGAATCACCTCATTATTAAAGAGCCACATCCATCAAAATTGTTCATCACTTAATCTTGTTACTGGTGTGTATAGTATACTCTTGGTTCTACTCATTTCATTTAACATCAATCTCTAGGCCTTTCTGAAATCATCCTGCCGATAGTTTCTTATAGAACAGTAATATTCCATAATATTCATATACCACAATTCATTCAGCCATTCCCCAATTGATGGGCATCCACTCAGTTTTGTTTCTTGCCATTACAAAAAGAGCAAGTACAAACATTTTTGCACATGTGGGTGGGTCTTTTTCCCTCTTTAATGATCTTTTTGTTAGCCCTTTTGGCATAATTCCAAATTACTGTCCAGGGTTGAATCAATTCACAATTCCACCAGCAATGTATCAGTATTCAAATTTTCCTTCCCTCCAACATTTATCATTATCATTTCCTGTCTTCGTAAGCCAATTTGAGAGGCACTTCAGAGTTGTTTTAATTTGCATTTCTCTAATTGATAGTGTCATATCTAACTTAAAAAAAATTCTATTCATTTCTTTAACTTCACTCTTGTTCATTTTTTAAATATTAGATTTATTTTGTTCTGAAAGAGGAAAGTTGAGATTCTCTACTAGTATAGTATTAGTAATACTACTAGTATTAATGCTATACTATGGTGTCCAAATCTCCAACCCATATTCTGTATGTATGTCTGCTTCAGATGTGTTTCTCATAAAGAACATTTTTGTAGAAAATTCATTTTAAATTCACTATGGCTAGCATTTTATTTTAAAATTTTTGTATCAATATTTATTATGGAAATATAATTTTGTTTCTTTGTTTTTACTCTCCTTGGTTAAATGCCATGATCATATTTGTATTATATAATGAATTTATTTGGACTTTTCTAGCTATTTTTAAAATCATTTTATGTTGTAATAGAATTCTTGGCTTTTAGAATTCTAAGTTTATTTGGTTTTGGGAATTAAAAAAATTTTAACTTATGACATGTTAAATTTCTCTTTTCAAAATTCTTTTTAAAAAGTATTCTATTTCTGTTAATCCAGGAAATTTGTATTTTAAAAGTATTTCATTAATTTAATTTATGTTGTTAGTTTTATTGGTATATAGTTTGGGCAAAAGTTTCTAATAATTGCTTTTTTTTTTTCCTTCTTCATTGGCTGTGAATTTACTTTAAATTTTTGATGCTGACAGCTTGGTTCTCTCTCTTCCCTCCCCCCCTTTCTTTCAACATCATCAGCTTCTAGTTTTATTAGTTTGTTTGCAATTCTGTGCAGGAAGAAGGTACTGTAGTTTCTGGTTGGATTTATGGATTAGTATTTGAACTGATGCAGAGTTTTGCTATATTAGGTATGTGGGATTTGAGTAATCTTCCTACTCCATGTAGCCATCTTAGACAAAAGTTCATTGCCACTATTTTGGTCCAGGTTCTCATCATTTTACACCTGGATTACTATAAGAGCTTTCTAACAGGGTTTGATACCTCAGTTGTATTTTCCTCCAATACATTTTATATTTACTTGTCAGTTTAATGTGAAAGTATTTTGGAAAATACCTTTTAGAACATGAGTGGTATTGGAGACAGCATGTGAACAGTTTACCAGAAGGATGAATTATAATTTTTTTGTAACTACCTTGATCATACCTATCAGTGCTAGGAAATAGTAGATAAAGCACTGAGATGGAAGTCAAGATTTATAAATTTAGTTTTAACTTGCTTTATGAACTTGAACAAGTTGACACATCTCTGAACCAAAGTTAGCTTAGGTTACTTTTCTTTAAAGCTTCTAACTATAAGATTATTTGATCTACATATGTAAAAAACAATAACAAAAACAAAAAAAACTAATTGATTAAACCATCTATTCCCTGCAGAAATTATGGATATGGTTTCTTATTATCATGTTTTCAATTAAAAGGATATTCACACAATCCATTTTTTCCAACATTTTAATATTTTTTTTTGTATTTCAGAGCCCATTGTGATTCAGTAGCTAAGTATAAAGTTAAGTTTTCTGACTTTTGTACTTCTCAGTCACTTAATATTTACATTTTATATTTTAATCCAGTGTGTTTAATGATAGCTATCCTTTTCTTTAATCACTGTATAGATAGTGTCCAAACAGCATATTTGTAAACTATTTTCTACTTATATACTGTAGACCATCTGGATTAATTCAAAAGTAGAATGAATAGTTATTTACAAACTTCATTACCCAAGGGCATTTTAGATTGTTACTAAAAAGCAGCCATCCCTGGAAATAGCCATCTGTGAATGAGAATAACATCCGGCAGAATTGGCAGGTAAAAAGTGGTCAGCTATGATTAATTTATGCAAAGATTTATGCAACATCTTTTATCTCTTTATCTCCTCTCAATTATTCCTCAAGTTGTTTGAGGAATCTGAGGGACAGAGTAATACAACCAACAAAATGCCATATGGAATCAGAAAACCTAGGTTCAAATCCTGACCTGTACTAATTATCAATAAGCTTTGAAACATCATTTCACTTCTCTAGACTTCATTGTCTTTACCTGTAAAATGAAGGAATTCTTAAAGGTGACCTCTTAAATTTTTTCAGCCTCTAAATTCTATGACTTATTTTTTAAAAAATAGAATATGTCCCATAGAGTATGAAACAGAAATATTATATTTATATTGCTAATGTTCATACATCAATTCCAATTACCTTAATGGAAAAAAAAAAAGGAAAGCACCACTATATTTAAACTAAATAGAAACTCTAGAATTTGATAAAACATCTTGTGTTATTATAAAATTTTGGAGAATTTATAGTACAAATGATTCTGTATTGCCTTGATAGCCTTCGTGGCATCATTTAGAACATTTGTATATCAAACTCTGAAGTACTATGTTACTCCAATAGGAAATATTCTTTTTTTTTATTTTTTTTTTGGAATTTTTTTTCACAGTATATATGCATGAGTAATTTTTAAAAATAATATTATCCCTTGTATTCATTTTTCTAAATTAACCCCCCCCTCCCTCCACTCCCTCCCCCCAATGACAGGCAATCCCATACATTTTACATGTGTTACAGTAAAACCTAGATACAATATATGTGTGTAAATACCATTTTCTTGTTGCACATTAAGTATTAGATTCTGAAGGCATAAGTAACTTGAGTAGACAGACAGTAGTGCTAACAATTTACATTCACTTCCCAGTGTTCCTTCTCTGGGTGTAGTTATTTCTGTCCATCATTGATCAACTGGAAGTGAGTTGGATCTTCTTTATGTTGAAGATATCCACTTCCATCAGAATACCTCTTCATACAGCATTGAAGTGTACAGCGATCTTCTGGTTCTATTCATTTCACTCAGCATTAGTTCATGTAAGTCTCTCCAAGCCTCTCTGTATTCCTCCTGCTGGTCATTTCTTACAGAGCAATAATATTCCATAACCTTCATATACCATAATTTACCCAACCATTCTCCAATTGATGGGCATCCATTCAACTTCCAGTTTCTAGCTACAACAAAAAGAGCTGCCACAAACATTTTGGCACATATAGGTCGCTTTCCCTTCTTTAGTATTTCTTTGGGATATAAGCCCAGTAGTAGTACGGCTGGGTCAAAGGGTATGCACAGTTTGATAACTTTTTGGGCATAGTTCCAAATTGCTCTCCAGAATGGCTGGATTCTTTCACAACTTCACTAACAATGTATTAGTGTCCCAGTTTTCCCACATCCCCTCCAACATTCATCATTATTTGTTCCTGTCATCTTAGCCAATCTGACAGGTGTGTAGTGGTATCTCAGAGTTGTCTTAATTTGCATTTCTCTGATCAGTAGTGATTTGGAACACTCTTTCATATGAGTGGATATAGTTTCAATTTCATCATCTGAGAATTGTCTGTTCATATCCTTTGACCATTTATCAATTGGAGAATGGTTTGATTTCTTATAAATTAGGGTCAGTTTTCTATATATTTTGGAAATGAGACCTTTGTCAGAACCTTTACTTTTAAAAATATTTTCCCAATTTGTTACTTCCCTTCTAATCTTGTTTGCATTAGTATTGTTTGTACAGAAACTTTTTAGTTTGATGTAATCAAAATCTTCTATTTTGTGATCAATAATGATCTCTAGTTCTCCTCTGGTCATAAATTCCTTCCTCCTCCACAGGTCTGAGAGGTAGACTATCCTCTGTTCCTCTAATCTATTTATTATCTCATCAATAGGAAATATTAAATAATGATCAAACGTGCCTCAGAATAGAAGATCCTCTATGATTTATTAAGGTATCTGTCACTAAATGAATATAGATATAGATATCTAAGGCATCTCAAGCTCTACATGTCTAAGAATGATAATACCAGATCTTTCTGTATTAAGTTTTTATTTAACAGAATTATTATTCCAGTGTCTTTCTATGCAGATTTCTATCATGTTGTGCAGACAGAAGGCAAGTAGCCATCCTTTGAATGGCAAGATGAGCTCATTTTTATCAATAAATTCAGTTGTGATACTGATGCTATTTTTTGCTAGAATAAGATAAAAACAAAATTTTCTGCTCTTTGGGTTCATTCCTAAGTGATTTATGCATTATTTTAGGATGTTATTATTTGGCACATAGTCATGAGCAAAGTATAATTTGGGCCCAATTTGGACCCAATTTAGTGTTAATGCTAAAATATCAACCATGCTTGGAACCAAAATAAATAAAAATAAATCTAAAATAAAACAATTGTTTCTAAGAGAGATGGAACTTCCTGGGAAGGAGTGTTATTGCTTATGTTGGGCGCTTTTTGGCAAAGAAAAATCTAGATTATATATTTTTCTAATTAATCTAAAACAAATATTTTTTGCATGATATTTGAATTCACACTGCATATTTCCATTGAACTGGAATCAGTTACCATATTTATATAGTTATATTTTGAATAGTGCAGAATGAATATATGGATTATTTTCATGATTTATTATTCACACTAATTGAGACCTCATTGTATTTTTCATGCAGGTATTGAGCTTGATTTAAAACAAGATGATAGTACATTTCATGTTTCTTTTTAAAGAGCTTTTTACTGTAGGCTGTTATTCAGAGAGGCAGCTATAAATTTTTAAATAAACCAAACAGGGAATGAAAAGCTGCCCCAGAATACATATGTATTTCATGATAGTATATTTATTTTAGTCAAGAGAAAATGCTTATAGAGCTTATCTTTGTACCTTAAAACAGTGATTCAGACTAAACAGTAAATAATTTTGGTACTAGGATAGAGTGTTCATTATTCACAATAGGTTCCTCTAAATGGTTTAGTCTCTCTTCTGTCCTCCAGTTATTTGTCTATAACAACCTATTTAGATATTTCAAATGCAATATTCCAGTAGCATCTCAACTTTTACATGTTTAAACAGAACTTATTGGGTTTTTTTCCCCCAACACTTAATTCTATTTGGAACTATTCTATTCTCTAATTCTCTTGAGGGCCCCAAGATCTTCCCATCTAGTCATCTAGATTTCTAACTCAGTGTCATACTCTACTCCTCATTCTTAATCGTTCCACATATCCAGTGAATTGCCAAATCTTATTGCTTTTATATCTACAATGTCTCTTTATTGAATCTCTTGATTTCCCCTATTGATCCACACAATTGCTACTCTGTATCAGTCCTTTTATAACTTCTTACCAAAACTATTGCATTAGTCTCCTATTTGGGCTCCCTATCTCAAATCTCTTCTGGTTCCAATCTATATGCCACTCAGCTATTTAGGTGATTTTCCTAAACTACAGGTCTGATCATATAATTCCTTCCTCTTTTATTCAACAAATTCCAGTGACTCCCTAGCTAACATCAAATATTAGTTTCCTCCATTTGGCATTTAAAGTCCTTTTCAATATAACTTCTTTGTACCTTTTTAATTTAATTTTTGTCTCTTTGCTGTTTCTCTCATATAACATTCTGTATCTTCTTTACTAGTTGTCCCCCATGCCTGAAATTCTCTTCCTCATTGCTTCTGACAACTAACTTCCTTGGCTTCCTTCAAGATTCAGCTTAAATGCCACATTCTTCAAGAGACTTTTCCTGCTCCTCTTGCCCTCCTCTGAGATTATCACTGCATGGTTATTTGCATGCTCTCTTCTCTAGTAAAATGTTTACTCTTGGAAAGCAAGAAGCAATATTTTTGCTTTTA
Source organism: Sminthopsis crassicaudata (assembly GCF_048593235.1). NCBI lineage: Eukaryota > Metazoa > Chordata > Mammalia > Dasyuromorphia > Dasyuridae > Sminthopsis > Sminthopsis crassicaudata. The sequence continues at coordinate 238,867,271 of NC_133621.1, read as the reverse complement.
GTCAATGCCTAAATAACTATGTAATCACTTAATCATACATTTGTTAATTGACTGGTTGGTGGTCCTATACTGGGAACTTTGATCTGCCAGTGTGAGAGAGTAGGTTGGAGCAAAGAAGCCATTCCAGTATGTTGACAAGCCATGTGAAAGTCATGAAGGACTATTGTGATGCTAGAGATACTACTTGCACAAGAAAAACTACAAATAGTTTCCCCTAAAAATGTGTTTGTATTGCCAAACAGTAGTACAAATGAATATCTTGTAATATTAAAAGATTTATATCCGTTATTCATGTTGTTGTTGTTTAGTCATTTCAGTCATGTCTGACTTTCATGACTCCATTTTGGCTTTTCTTGACATAGATACTGGAATGTTTGCTGTCCTCTCCAGCTCATTTGTCAGATGAGGAATTGAGGCAAAATAAGGTTAAGTGACCTGCCTAAGATCTAGTGAAGTAGACACTAGTCTGGACAAGATTTGAATTCGGAAAGATAAATCTTACTGATCCCAGGCCTGGCATTCAATCCCTGTGCTACCTAGCTGCTCCTTGTGTCCATTATGTATATTTAAATATTAAATACTGAGCTGAAAATAAATTTTGATAAATATTTTTACATTTTTACATTATGTTCAATACTAGGAAATAGAACATCATCTTGTATCTTATAAACTGTTCCATTTCTTTGTGGAAACTGAAAATTTTAAAAATAATATACGTATACATTAAATTTTATTTAAACCAATAATTCTCTGGCATGATTCATAGAAATAGTCTTCTCATAAGCTCATGGAGGAATAACTTTTGACAAGGATTGGAAAATTATTCTTCAATTTTTACTCTCCTATTGTAATAGTAGAACCTAAAAATTTCCCATTTTATTATTTTTGCACTGTGCAAGTAAGATGCATAGCTTTTGAAAAGCTGATCTGTAGGATAGAAAACTGATGTTTATTTGAGAAGTAACATACTCAAGTCCATATATTTGCAAATGTAGTGTTTAAAAATGATCACTTAAACAAATATTAAACAAATTTTGATATTTTATTATTTAATTATCAAGCATTCATTTTCTTCCTCTTCCACTTCTCTCTAACCACTGCAAAAAAGAAATATAGAACCTGTTATATAAGCACATATATATAGTTACATATTGTCATATAGAAAAATTAATTTCTTACTTTTTATATTCATTACTTCTCTTGTCATGAATTGGATAATGCATTTTATCAGTCCGTTGGAATCATGTTTGACCATTCAGTTGATCAGAGAAGATGATCTTTCAAATTAGTATACATTATTCTGGTTCTGTTCATTTCACTCTGCATCACTTGATATAAACCCTTACAAGTCCTTTTGAAATTATCTTTTTTTTTTTTTCCATTTCTTACAGCATAATAGTATTCCATTGTGGGTTAAATTATTATCTATAATGGTAATAAACTAGAATCTCTTTCAGCAAAATCAGGGCAGAAACAAGCATATCCACTGTTGCTGTTGGTAATAATGGTAAATAAAAAAAAAAAGAAATTAAGAGAGTAAGCATAGGCAAAGAAGAAATACAATTTTCCCTTTTTGCAATTGATATGGTGATGTAGTTAAAAATAGTTGGGAATACTGGGAAAATGGCATTGTAGGGCAGAAAATTATAAGTTTTCTAGATCTCCCCCACAAACAAGACATAGTGGCTCAGGGAAAACTTAGAACAGTAAAAAGAAACAACAGTTGGGGCAGAACTGTGCTTCTCCTGGGACGATTTGAGATCTGAAGAAAGGTAAAAGGATTCAGATTTAGTCCTTATGAAATTTAAACACTTCCAGACTAGTTCCAATGAAACAGTAAATGGAGAGCCCTGGGAATAGTTGGATTGGGAGGCAGCCTCAGCCCCAGATATACTCATCTCCTCAACAGTATGGGAAGTCTGGTATCTGAGTTGTGAAGATTGAGGGAATTTGTGTTGATAAGGCATGCCAGGCCAAACTATGCTTCCAAGATTCAGCCCTGGGCAAGAAGTAACCAGAACATGCCTGGACAGTGTAGAAGCTGTGGGACACTGCTGGTTCTGGGCACTTACAGGAAGATGAAATTCTTGGATTTAGTTCCAGACTAGAACTGAAGGAGGATATGAGGCCAGAAGCAGCAGCATCCCCCACATCCAAGACTAGAGGTGATTATAGTAACAAGCTGCTATTAATTAAAAAAAAAAAAAAAAAAGAGCAAGCAAAAGAGTAAGAACCCAGTCATAGAAAGTTACTATGGAATAGAGAAGACAAAGGTTTATCTATAAAGGAGGATACTAAAGTGAAAAAAAAAAAAAAGGCTTTTCTACCCTTCCAAATAATAATTAAAGGGTTATCTGACCAAAAAGACTTAATAAAAAAACAACAACAAAAAAAAAGCCTTTAAAAATCAAATGAGGGGCAGCTAGATGGCACTGTGGATAGAGCACCAGCCCTGAATTCAGGAGGAACCGAGTTCAAATATGGTCTCAGACACTTAACACTTCCTAGTTGTGTGATCCTAGGCAAGTCACTTAACCCCAACCTCAGGAAAAGAAAAAAAAAAAAAAAGAGAGAAAAAAAAATCAAATGAGAAAGACTGAGGAAAAACAAACCTACAATCCTAGATAAACAAGAAAATTATGAAGAGAAAGTCAATCAACTAGAAAAGGAGATACAGAATAAGTATAAAAAAAGAAAAAAAAAGTAAGACAAGAAAAAAAACTGCTCTGGAAAACAGATCAAAAAGAAAAAAAAACAAGGCAAATAATTGGACTATCTAAAAGCTAGGATTAAAAAAAATCTTGAAACAATAATATAAGAAATAATTAAAGAAAATTGTTCTGAAGTGTTAAAAAAAAAAAAAAAAAGGAGAGGAAAGAAGAAATAGAAAAAATTCCTGTTCACCACTCGAAAGAAAGCCTGTAAGGAAAACTTACAGGAACATCATAGGCAAATTCTGAAACCCCCAGCTAAAGGAGAAAATACTGCAAGCTACAAGGAAAAAATAAATTCAAATATGGTGGAGCCATAATTGTAATTACATAAGACCTAACAGTGGCTATAATAAAAGAATACAGGTCTTAGAACAGAATATATCAAAGAGCAAAATAACTGGGTTATCCCCCCCCCCCAAATATCATATCCAACAAAGCTAAGCATAATCCTTAGTGGAAACAAAAGGTATTCAAAGACTTGCCAAGCTTTCAGGATTGCAAAAAGACCTGAACTTAATAAAATTATTAGATAAACATCAAATTTCTCTTGATTCTTCTACATCAATTTTTTTTTTTTTTAATCAAGACTAATTACAAGGGACTCAATAAGGACAAACTGATTGTGTTTTACATGTGAAATGTAAACCATATGTCTAAGATTGTCATTAGTAATTGGGTAGTTTGAACAAAAGATTGGGGTAGAGCTGAGTTTGATGTGATTCTAAAAAGCAAAACTATGTAGGAAAAGTGATTATATTATATGAATGAAGTAGGAAATAGCTGACAGAACAATTAGATGGGGGAAGAAGGCTTGTAGTTTTGGAATCTTCCTTTCATCAGGACTGGATTAAAGAGGGAATAATACATCTATCTGTCTGTATCTCTGTTAGTTAGTCTGTCTGTCTGACTGACTGTCTATCTACTTAGAAGAGTATAAAAGTCTTCTAAATAAAAAAAAACAACAACAGGAAAGGGAGGGAATTGGATAAGGGAGAATATAGACAAGTATGTAGAGATTAATAGGAATTGGATAAAGAGGTTGAGAAAGTGGAGGGGTAAGATCTTTGGGGAGGGAGGTGGAGATAGGTTAAGTAATAGCAAGGAAAAGTAGCAAGTAGAAATAAAGCAGAGAAATCAATAAGGGTAGGAAATAAAAAATACACAGAAACCTAATAATAATGTTCAGGAATAGAATTCATTAAGAAAAAAAAAGAGGTAGTAATCATTGATCTCAGATAAAGTTAAAGCTAAAATAAATTCAAAGAGAAAAAATAAGGAAATAATGGTATGTGTCAGTAATATTATTCAATATTGTTTTAGACTATATAAAATAATTAAACAATATAAGATTGGAATATTGATTTGGTGTATGAAATGATGACTTGGATTTAGAAAACTATGGAAATACTTGGGCATGAAGAATGATATTATCTTCCTTCAGAAGAACAAAGGACAAACAAGTATATACAGAGTTACATAAATGTACATAAATATATATGTGGTTTTATGTGTATGATTATAGATATTTATGTTTATGTATTTATGCATATATATGTATAAATATATTCACATATAATTGTACCCATCTTTGGGGAAGTAGAGAAGGAAGAAATGGGGAAAAAAAAAAGTAAAAAGTGCAGAGTGAGAACAAAATAAAACCTACAAGGAAGGAAAGAAAAAATGCAGAGCTCTAAATACAATGGGTGGTGTTTATTATGTAAGCTTTCTTGAAATGGAAATTTGTTGTTTCATATTTTGAATACTCTCATGTTCTGCTGGGCACATGGCAATTGATTTTTATTTTTCTATTTAAATTTTAAATAAATTAATTAATGAAAAAAAAACCCAGTATATGCAACTAAAAATTAACTGAAACAATCACTTCAACAAATATAAAATAAATCTACTCAAATTGTTGAGGGCGGTAGCCCCTTTGGTATTCTTTGTTTGATCTCCAAACTTCTTTTGGGACTTGGACTTTGATCTGGTTAAACATGTTTGGGCTATCTGAGGTGGCCAGGGTTTTACAGCCCCCATTCTAATCTGCTCGGATAGACCAAATGGCATCAGGAAATTCCTTTTTGAGAAGAAACTTCTGTCTCTACTCAAAAGATAACAAGAGAATCCTTATCTTAATTTACATCACTCTCAGGAACCTCCTTACATCACTGCATAAAAGAGAGAACTCGGGAATCTACTTTTGCAAATGGCCTTGTACGATGCAGCCATTTTGCCCACCAGCTCTCCGGTGTTTCCATTCTAATCAATAAAGACTATATTTCCATACAGCATTAAGTAGCAAATTCCTTTGCTGCCGAACCCACCATTGGTTACTTTGGGGAAGGAAGGAGAGAGAGAAAAGGAACTGACCCATCTTTGTTTAGACCACAATTTACTCCTCCTCAATTTACTACTCATCATTTACTACTCATCAAAATCATCAGAATTTCTGTATAATGCCAATTAAATCCAGCAAGAAAAGATTGAGAAATTCCATAAAATTCTTGAGAATGTATAAAATACTTAGAAGACTACTTTCCAAGGTACAACAGCTATAAAAATACAACTGAAAAACAATCTTTACAGAAAAAGAGAGAACTAAATAGAGAAATATTAATTCTAATTGGTAGTTTGAGCCAATCTTGATAAAAATGACAATACTATCCAAATTTAGTTATTCAATGCTCTACCAATCAAATTATCATAGAATTATTTTATAGAAATAGAAAAAATAATGACAAAATTTATTTGGAGGCACAAAAGATCAAGGATATCAAGGAAATAGGGAAAAAAAAGAATAAATGGGCCTACCATACCTCAGACTATAGTACAAAGAAATAATTCTCAAAATAATGTAGTATTGACTAAAAAGTTAAAAAATAGATTTATCCAAAACAACTTTTTATTAATTAATTCAGTTAGTTATTTGTTTATTTTCTAGATTGCTGAATACTTTTAATCTGCATCTGAAAACCACTAAGGATCTGACAGGTGAGAGAGAAAGACATTCTAGCCCAATCAAAAGCACATTAAGTCTTACAACAGAGTGCCAGGTGATCAGATAAAGACTCTTAGAAATGGTGATAACAAAGTAGTGAGAACATCACAGAGAGGTAGAAGTGAGGGGAATTAGGTAGTATAGACCCCTGCTTTTAAAAAAAAAATGGTCTGGTACTTGGAACTGCCCATTCTTAGGATAGGAGCTGATGTCTACTCAGATAACTAATGCTAACCACCTCTAGGGCCCTGCTGATCAATGAACTTACTTTACCTAAGGGTCTCTAAAGTCCCACCTAGCAAATTTATCCTTATATCTGATGTAATAACAATCTGAGATGAAGAGAATAGAGGCACAGAATTTCTAAGAATGATACAAGGCTAGCAGTTGCCAATAAGTTGAGAGTGGCCAGGAGGACCTTAGAGCAGCCAGTGTGATCTTTTATACATTTAGGAAAGGTGAACGATGGGCTTACATTTAGCCTGATTTATAGGAGAGGATTTCCAACACTCATGACAATAAACTTAATTCATATTCTCTCTGGTAAGTCCAGCGTTAAGCAACCCATGATTTGTAACTGACCAGGCAGAACATCTTATGACTGCAAAGCATCATTCCTCCTTCCTCCCATCCAGGACAAGACTTCCAAGCTATAGCCCAAAAAAATAGGAAAGTTAAATATGAAGTAATCAAATTATCAAATCAAATTATCACATAGACCCTAATCTTGAGTGGTCAAATTATCCTTTAAATTAAGCTAATTCCTAAGTATTGATTTCATTAATTAGAAAAAATTTTTAATCAGTAATTAATACAGAATAGAGTATCAGCTTTCAATTTCACACTTCCCTGGTCTTCAATTCTGAAAAGGTGATTATGTTAGATGATCAGTTTGTCAGGGGCTATCAATCTTAATCTATCCAGTGCAGAGACCCATCTCCAGATCTACAATGAAAGTATCTTCAGTTCCTCCAGAATGATGGAAAATTACTATTTCCCCATTCATGGGGTTAGACTGGCTTGTAGATCTGAAGAAAATCATGAAGTCAATCAATCTAGTCACTTTGCTTATGACTTTATCATATGGCCAGCCTTACCAAAGGCAACTGGGCACAACAGCTTGGAAGAGACCTTTTGCAATGTAGAGATAAACTCCAATAATAGAGTTTCCATAGGAATTGAACATAATCCTTGCCCAAATCTTAACCATAGAAATGTTTAATTTATGATTGGAACTTCCTCAGTTGGGTACACAGAACAGATTCTGAAGAGACTACAATCAAGAAAGAGTATTACATGAGTCTCAATCAGCTTTTTAAACAAAGAATCCATTGTTATATTTTTTTAAAGTATTTCTATGGAAATAAAGTACATATGTGGAGAACTAGTATCAAGTATATTATAAGTGTTTCACTGGGTTTTTTAATTAAAATTTTATTTTCTTTCTTTTTTTGGCTGAGGCAATTGGTGTTAAGTGACTTGCCAAGGGTCACACAGCCAGGGAGTGATAAGTCACTACGCCACCTAGCTGCCCCTTAAAATTTTATTTTCAAATAGGTTAGATTTCTCTTTCTATTACTTCTCTCATCTTGCCATCTTTCGAGAGAGCAAGAAATACATTTTGCGTGTGTGTGTCTATGTGTCTATGTACCCAAGCAAAACAAAATTCTCATTGGCCATATCTAAAAAATTATGTCTCTATAAATGTTCTGAGGCCATCACTCTATCAGGAGGTAAGCATTGTTTCATGAGTCCCAAGGATTTATGGCTGCTTATTGTATTAATTAGATTATTACACACATTCACACATACAGAGAAATTTATGTGCATTTATGTAAATGTTACCAGTCAATTCTCCTAGAAAAACAAAAGACATGACTCACTTGTATAGCCAATTGTAACAAATTGTCCCATTGGCTATATCCTAAAAAACATTTGTTTTATTCTGCATTATGAGATCTTCAACTCTATCAGAAATAGGTTAGCATGTTTCATTATTCTCTGGAATCATAGTTGGTTATTATGCTTAAAAGAGTTCAGCACAAAAAAAATGTTTGTGGCAGCCCTTTTTGTAGTGGCTAGAAACTGGAAATTGAGTGGATGCTCATCAATTGGAGAATGGCTGAATAAGTTGTGGTATATGAATGTTATGGCATATTATTGTTCTGTAAGAAATGACCAGCAGGAAGATTTCGGAAAGGCCTGGAGAGACTTACATGAACTGATGGTGATATTTCAACAACAATACTATATGATGATCAATTCTGATGGATGTGGCTCTCTTCAACAATGAGATGAACCAAACCACTTCTATTTGTTCAATAATGAATAGAACCAGCTACACCTAGCAAAAGAATTCTGGGAAATGAGTGTGAACCACTACATAGCATTTCTAGTCCCTGAGAGAAAATTTTGGAACCTAAGTTTTTGCAAGGATAAATATTGAAAACTATCTTTGTATGTATTTTTGAAAATAAAAATTAAATTAAAAATAAATTAAATAAATAAATAAATTAATTAAAAATAAAATAATCACACACCTTATAAAAAGGAATGTAGTTCAAAAGAAAGAATATTAAAACCTCTGAAAATTGCAGCATAACATGAATTAGTTATTTTCTCCTTTTTTTCAATTTCTTGAAATTTATTTATTATTTTATTTTTTTATCAATTACACATAAAAATGAATTTTTAATTTGGTCTTTTTGTAGCTTTTTAAGTTGCAAGCCCAATTCATTGATCTTCTCTTTCTCTATTTTATTCAAGTAAGCCTCTAAAGATAAAAAATTTCCCCTTATTACCGTTTTGGCTGCATCCCACAAATTTTGGTATGATGTCTCGTTGTCATTATCTTGAGTGAAGTTATTAATTGTGTCTATAATTTGCTGTTTCACCCAATCATGTAAAAACAAATTTTTAACATTCATTTTTTAAAACTTTTTACTTCCAGACTCTTTCCCTTCCCCTTCCTACCCATCCCCATTGAGAATACAACAAGCAATTCATTGTGGGTTATACATGTGTAGTCATGAAAAACACTTCCATAATAGTCATGTTATAAAAGAAAACATAAAACAAATAACCAAAAAACCAAAAACAAACCAACACCCAACTCTCAAGAAAAATTAAATTTAAAAAGATGCTTTAATCTTCATTCAGACACTATCAATTCTTTGTTTGGTTATGGATATCATTTTTCATAAGTTTTTAGAGTTGTCTTGAATCATTGTATTGCTGAGAATAGTTGTCATCGACAGCTGATCATCTTATAGTATTGCTGTTACATTGAATACAGTATATTTCATGAAAGTCTTTCTAGGTTTTCCTTAAAAAAAAAAAAACAACTTTTCTCACTCCTGCTCCTAAATTCTTATAGCACAATAGTATTCCATTATAATTACATAGCACAACTTATTCAGCCATTTTCCAGTTGATGGGTATCCTTTAAATTTTCAGTTCTTTGTTTCCAGAAAAGAACTATTATAAATATTTTTGTACACAATAATTTTTGATCCTATTAGTGGTTTTGCTAGGTCAAAGGGTATGCATGATTCTTTAGTGCTTTGGTCATAATTCTCAATTGCTCTATAGAGTGCTTGAATCAGTTCACAATTCTACCAATAAATAGCATATTAATATCTTTTTTTCCCCATAATATAACGAGCTGTCGTCTCTAGAAGCTGCTGGATCGCTCTCTGGGAAGAGATCTGCTGTGTCTACTCAAATCTCTCAGACAGATTCTTCTTCCTGTAGTGAACCGTTGTCTCCAGGTAGTTGCTGTTAACTCTTGTCCTTAGAAGTGACTTCCCTTCCTGCAGAGAGCCCCGTCAAGCCTGATGCAATGCAGAGTCTTTCTCTTGAATCCTGGCTCTGAATCTCCTCCAGCTCTTATCCTTCTCCAGGCCGATCTGCTCTCTCTTTTATTCTCCCAGAGAATGGGCGTGGGATAATGCAAGGGCTTCTGGGAAGAACCACCTCAGCCAATGAGCCTGCTCCTTCCATCAAGTCAACCTGAGTTCTCACCTTGTAATTGTCCAACCTGAATTCTCACCTTGTCACTATCCAGACAACCTCAGTTCTCACCTAGTAATCCTAACACATATACCCTCCACCTTTGTCATAATCCTTCTTTGTCCTATTAGCCAATCTATTAGGTATGTGGTAGTACTTTAGAATTGTTCTAATTTGTGTTTCTCCAATCAATAGTGAATTAAAACATTTTTTTCCATATGACTAAAGATAGCAACAATTATTTCATCAGAAAATTTTTCTTAACTTTTGATAATTTATCAATTGGGGAATTGCTTTTATTTTTATAAATTTGACTCAGTTCTCAATTATATTTAAGAAATGAGTTCTTTATCAGAGAAACTTCCTTCAATTTTTTCCACAATTATTCTTACTAATTGTATTTACCTCATTTATTTTATTCATTTTCTCCTTTTAACCTGTCCCTCCTCAAAAGTTTTTCTTCTGACTATCCCATCTAGCCAATATCCTTTCTTCCTCTTAAATATGCATGTTAATTCCTCTTTGAGCCATTTCTGATGAAAGTAAATTTCACTTACTTCCCTTAAATCTCCCCTGTCTTCCCCTCCATTTTTTTTTTTAATTTAAAAAAACTTTTATTATACCTTTTTATATATAGAATACATGCATGGGTAATATGTCAACATTGACCCTTGCAAAAACTTCTGTTTCAACTTTGCCCCTTCTTCCTTCCACCCCTCTCCTACATGGCAGGTAATCCCATACATGTGAAATGTTAAAGTATATGTTAAATACAATATATGTATACATATTTATATAGTTATCTTGTTGCACAAGAAAGATTGGATTTAGAAAAAAGGTAAAAATAATCTGAGAAGAAAAAGCAAAAATGCAAGCAAACAATAACAGAAATAGTGGAAATATTATGTTGTGGTCCATACTCATTTCCCAGTGTTCTTTCTCTGGGTGTAGCTGGTTCTATTCATTACAAATTAATTGGAACTGATTTGGATTCTCTCAATGTTGAAGAGAGCCATGTCCATCAGAATTGATCATCATGTCGTATTGTTGTTGAAGTGTATAATGATCTCCTGGTTCTGCTCATTTCACTTAGCATCAGTTCATGTACGTCTCTCCAAGCTTCTCTGAAATCATCCTGCCGGTCATCTTTTACAGAACAATAGTAATCCATAGCATTCATATACCATAATTTATTCAGCCATTCTACAAATGATGGGCATCCACTCAGTTGCCAGTTTCTTGCCACTATAAAAAGGGCTGCCACAAACATTTTTGCACCTGTGGATCCCTTTCCCTTCTTTAAAATCTTTTTGAATATAGTTCCAAATTGCTCTCCAGAATAGTTGGATCCGTTCACAACTCCACCAACAATGCACCAGTGTCCCAGTTTTCCCACATCCCCTCCAATATTTGTCGTTATCTTTTCCTGTCATCTTACCCAATATGAAAGGTGTGTAGGGGTATCTCAGAGTTGTCTTTAATTTGCATTTCTCTGATGAATAATAATTTGGAGCACCTTTTCATGTGACTACAAATAGTTTCAATTTCTTCATCTGAAAATTGTCTGTTCATATCCTTTGACCATTTATCAATTTGAGAATGTCTTGATTTCTTATAAATTATAGTCAATTCTCTATATACTTTGGAGATGAGGCCTTTATCAGAACCTTTGACTACAAAAATGTTTTCCCAGTTTACTGATTCCCTTCTAATCCTGTCTGCATTAGTTTTGTTTGTACAATTTTAATTTGATATAATCAAAATTTTCTATTTTGTGATCAATAATGACCTCTAGTTCTTCATTGGTCACAAATTCCTCCCTCCTTCACAGGTCTGAGAGGTAAACAATCCTATGTTCTTCTAATTTATTTATAATCTCATTCTTTATGCTTAGATCATGAACCCATTTTGATCTTATCTTGGTGTACGGTGTTAATATGGATCAATGCCTAGTTTCTGCCATACTAATTTCCAATTTTCCCAGCAATTTTTGTCAAATAATTAATTCTTATCCCAAAAGTCGGGATCTTTGGGTTTGTCAAACACTAGATTGCTATAATTATTGACTATTTTGTCCTGTGAATCTAACCTATTCCACTGGTCAACTAGTTTATCTCTTAACCAATACCAGATGGTTTTGGTGACCATTGCTTTATAATATAGTTTTAGATCAGGTACAACTAGGCCACCTTCATTTGATTTTTTTTTCATTAATTTCTTTGAAATTCTTGACCTTTTGTTCTTCCAGATGAATTTTATTATTTTTTCTAGGTCATTAAAATAGTTTCTTGGGAGTCTGGTATAACATTAAATAAATAGATTAGTTTAGGTAGTTATTGTCATCTTTATTATATTCACTTGACCTATCTAGGAGTACTTAATATTTTTTCCAGTTGTTTAGATCTGACTTTATTTGTGTTTTACTTTATTAAAGTGTTTTGTAGTTTTGCTCATATAGTTCCTGACTTTCCCTTGGCAGATAAATTCCCAAATATTTTATACTATTGACAATTATTTTAAATGGAATTTCTTTTTATATCTCTTGCTGTTGGATTTTGTTAATGATGTATAAAAATGCTGATGATTTATGTGGATTTATTTTGTTTCATGTAACTTTGCTAATGTTTTGGATTATTTCTATTAGCTTTTTAGTAGAATCTCTGAATATTTCTAAGTATATCATCATATCATTTACAAAGAGTGATAATTTGGTTTCCTCATCACCTACTCTAATTCCTTTAATTTCTTTTTCATCTCTTATTGCTGAAGCTAGCATTTCTAATACAATATTGAATAATAATGGTGATAGTGAGCAATCTTGTTTCACCCATGATCTTACTGGAAATGATTCCAGTTTATCCCCATTACTTATGATGCTTACAGATGGTTTTAAATAGCTGCTACTGACTATTTTAAGGAAAAAAACATTCATTCCTATACTCTCAAGTGTTTTTAATAAGAATGGGTGTTGGATTTTATCAAATGCTTTTTCTGCATCTATTGAGATGATCATATGGCTTTTGTTAATTTGGTTATTGATATAGTCAATTATGCTAATAGTTTTCCTAATATTGAACCAGTCTTGTATTCCTGGTATAAATCCTACTTGGTCATGGTGTATTATCCTGGAGATGATTTTCTGTAATCTTTTTGCTAAGATTTCATTTTAGATTTTTGCATCCATATTCATTAGGGAGATTGGTTTACAATTTTCTTTCTCTGTTTTCATCCTACCTAGTTTAGGTATCAATACCATGTCTGTGTCATAAAAGGAATTTCATTCCCTATTTTTTCAAATAGTTTATATAGCATTGGAGTTAATTGTTCTTTAAATGTTTGGTAGAACTTGAATGTAAATCTATCTGGTCCTGGGGATTTTTTTTTTTTTTTTTTTTTTTTTTTTTGGCAGGGGGAGTTGATTAATAGTTTGTTCTATTTCATTTTCTAAAATGGGAATATTTAACCAATTTACTTCTATCTCTGTTAATCTGACCAATCTATATTTTTGAAGGTATTCCTCCATTTCATTTAAGTTATCAAATTTATTGGCATAAAATTGGGCAAAATAACTCCTAATTATTGCTCTAATTTCTTCTTCTTTAGTGGAAATTTCTCCCTTTTCATTTTTAAGACTAACAATTTGATTTTCCTCTTTCCTTTTTCTAATCAAATTTACCAAGGGTTTATCTATTTCATTGTTTGTTTGTTTGTTTGTTTGTTTTTTAATAAAACCAATTCTTAGTTTTATTTATTAATTCAATAGCTTTTTTACTTTCAATTTTATTGATGTCTTTTATTTTTAGAATTTCAAGTTTTATGTTTGATTGGGGGTTTTTAATTTGCTCTTTCTAGCTTTTTTAGTTGTAAGCCTAATTCATTTATTTTCTCTTTCTCTATTTTATGCAAGTAAGCCTCTAGAAATATAAAATTTCTCCTTATTTCCGCCTTGGCTGCATCCCACACATTTTGATATGACATATCATTATTGTCATTCTCTTGAGTGAAATTATTAATTGTGTGTATGATTTGCTGTTTGACCCAATCATTTTTTAGGATGAGATTATTTCGTTTTCAATTACTTTTTGGATTATTTTCCCCTGTTTTTTTTTTTTTTTTTTTTTTTAATTGAATGTAATTTTTATTGCATTGTGATCTGAGAAGGATGCATTTACTATTTCTGCCTTTCTGGAATTGAATTTGAAGTCAATTTCCCCCCCCCACCCCCCCACCCCCGAGGCTGGGGTTAAGTGACTTGCCCAGGGTCACACAGCTAGGAAGTGTTAAGAGTCTGAGACCAAATTTGAACTTGGGTCCTCCTGAATTCAAAGCTGATGCTCTATCCACTGCGCCACCTAGCTGCCCCCTTGAAGTCAATTTTTATATAGGTTTCATGAACTGCCAAGAAGAAAGTGTACTCCTTTTTGTCTCCATTCAGTTTTCTCCAAAAATCTATCATACTTAACTTTTTTAGTGTTCCATTTACCTCTTTAACTCCTTTCTTATTTATTTTGTGGTTTGATTTATCTAGTTCTGAGAGTGCAAGGTTAAGATCACCCATTATTATAGTTTTGCTGTCCATTTCTTCTTGCAGCTCTCTTAACTTCTCCTTTAGGAATTTAGATGCTATACCACTTGGTGTATATATGTTTAGTATTGCTTCATTATCTATATTACCCTTTAGCAAGATATAGGGCCCTTCTTTTAATTAGATCAATTTTTGCTTTTGCTTGATCTGAGATCAGACTTCTGACTTCACCTGAAGCATAGTAGATTATACTCCAGCCTTTTCCCTTAATTCTGTATGTATTACCCTGCTTCAAGTTTTCTTGGGGAGATGATTCTTGGTTATAATCCTAGCTCCTTTGTTCTCTGGTATATCACATTCTAAATCTTCCTATCCTTTTTTATTGTTGTTTTTATTTCTCATGAAATCATCAGCTTCCATTTGCTTAGCATTAATTTTTAAGAAATTCTTTTCCTCTGAGCATTGTACTTTCTTCATCATATATCCAATTCTATTTTTTATAAAGCTTTTTCTTTTCTTTTTTTAAAATTAATTTTATAATTATAACTTTTTTTAACAGTACATATGCACAGGCAATTTTTTTTTTTTTACAGCATTATCCCTTGCACTCCCTTCTGTTCTGAATTTTCCCTTCCTTCACTCTGCCCCCTCCCTTAGATAGCAAGCATTCCTATACATATTAAATATGTTATAGTATATCCTAGATACAATATATGTGTGCAGAACTGAATTTTTTTGTTGTTGTTGTTGCAAAGGAAGAATTGGATTCAGAAGGTAAAAATAACCTGGGAAGAAAAACAAAAATGCAAACAATTTACACTCATTTCCCAATGTTCCTTCTCTGGGTGTAGCTGATTCTGTCCATTATTGATCAATTGTATCTGAGTTAAATCTTCTCTTTGTTGAAGATATCCGCTTCCATCAGAATACATCCTCATACAGTATTGTTGTTGAAGTGTATTATGATCTCCTAGCTCTGCTCATTTCACTCAGCATCAGTTCATGTAAGTCTCTCCAAGCCTCTTTGTATTCATCCTGCTGGTCATTTCTTAGAGAACAATAATATTCCATAATATTCATATACCATAATTCACTCAACCATTCTCCAATTGATGGGCATCCATTCATTTTCCAGTTTCTAGCCACTACAAAAAAGACTGCCACAAACATTTTGGCACGTACAGGTCCCTTTCCCTTCTTTAGTATTTCTTTGGGATATAAGCCAAGTAGAAACACTGCTGGATCAAAGGGTATAAAGCTTTTTATTTTCAAAACACATGCATAGTCATCAATATTCAGCCTTGCAAAACCCTGTGTTCCAAATTCCTCTCTTCCTCTCTTCCCCCCACTCCCTCCCCTAGATGGCAAGCAATCCAATTTATGTTAAACATGTGCAATTCTTCTATACATATTTCCACAATTATCACACTGCATAAGAAAAATCAGATCAAAAAGGAAAACAATGAGAAAAAAACAAAAAGCAAGCAAACTACAACAGTGAAAATGTGCAAAAATATTGTGGCTGTCCTTTTTTGTAGTGCAAGAAACTAGAAAGTTAGTGGCTCTATAAGTTATGATATATGAATATTATGGAATATTATTGTTCTATAAGAAATGATCAGCAGGATGAATTCAGAAAGGTCTGAAGAGAATTACATGAACTGATACTAAATGAAGTGAGTGGAACCAAGAGAACATTTTATTAATGTCCCAGTTTTCCCACATCCCCTCCAACATTCATCATTATCTTTTCCATGTCCAGCTTTCATTTTTTAAATTAAAGTTTTCATTTTTCAAAATTTATGCAGGGATAGTTCTTCAACATTAGCCCTTGCAAAATCCTGTGTTCCAATTTCTCCCCTCTTCCCCCACGCCCTCTCCTCGATGGCAAGTAATCCAATACATGTTAAACAAAAATCCAATTTAGGTATACATATTTATACAATTACCTTGCACAAGAAAAAAAGAGAAGCAAAATGAAATGCAAGCAAACAACAGCAAAAAGAGTGAAAATGCTATGTTGTGAACCAAACTGAGGTTCCCATAGGCCTCTCTCTGGGTGTAGATGGCTCTCTTCATCAATGTACAAGTAGAATTGGTTTGAATCATCTCAATGTTAAAGAGAGCCCCATCCATCGTAATTCATCATTGTATAATCTTGTTGCTATGTAACAATGATCTCCTGGTTCTGCTCATTTCACTTAGCATCAGTTCACGTACATCTCTCCAAGCCTCTCTGAAATCATCCTGCTGGTCATTTTTTACAGAACAATAGTAATCCATAGCATTCATGTGCCATAATTTATTCAGCCATTCTATAAATGATGGGAATCCACTCAGTTTCAATCTGACAGGTGTGTAGTGGTATCTCAGAGTTGTCTTTGCATTTCTCTGATCAATAGTGATTTGGAGCACCTTTTCATGTGACTACAAATAGTCTCAATTTCTTCTTCTGGAAATTGTCTGTTCATGTCCTTTGATCATTTATCAATTATTACATTATATATTATATATATAATAGTTATATATTATATAATATGTTATATAATTATGTGTTATATATTATATGATATATAATATATATTATATATATTTTAGAAATATATTTTAGAAATGAGGCTTTTATCAGAGCTTTTGGATGTAAAAATGTTTTCCCAGTTTATTGCTTCCTTTCTAATCTTGTCTGCATTAGTTTTGTTTGTACAAAAGCTTTTTAACTTAATAAGCAAAATTATCTATTTTGTGATCAATAATGATCTCTAATTCTTTGGTCACAAATTCTTTCTTCCTCCATATATCTGAGAGGTAAACTATCCTATGTTCTTTGAATTTGTTTATAATATTATTCTTTATGTCTAGATCATGAACCCATTTCAACCTTATTTGGTATATGGTGTTAGGCTTTTGTCAATGCCTAGCTAATTTCTGCCATACTAGGTTCCAATTTTTCCAGCAATTTTTGTCAAATAGTGAATTCTTATCCCAAAAGCTGGGGCCTTGAGGTTTGTCAAATGCTAGATTGCTATAATCATTGACTATTTTGTTCTGTGAACCTAACTTATTCTACTGATCAACTTCTCTATTTCTTAGCCAGTACCAAATAGCTTTGATAACTTTATAATATAATTTTAGGTCTGATGCAGCTAGGCCACCTTCATTTGCTTTTCTCTTCATTAATTCTTTTGAAATTCTTGACCTTTTGTTCTTCCAGATGAATTTTGTTATTTTTTTTTTTAGGTCAGTAAAATAATTTCTTGGGAGTTTGATTGGTATAGCACTAGATAAATAGATTAGTTTAGGTAGTATGGTCATCTTTATTATATTCGCTCGACCTATTCAAGAGTACTTGATATTTTTCCAATTGTTTAGATCTGACTTTGTGTGGAAAGTGTTTAGTAGTTTGCTCATATAGTTCCTGACATTCCCTTGGCAGATACATTCACAGATATTTTATACTATTAACAGTTATTTTAAATGAAATTTCTCTTTATATCTATTGCTGCTGGATTTTGTTAGTGATATATAAAAATACTGATGATTTATGTGAATGTATTTTGTATCTTGCAATTTTGCTAAAGTTGTGGATTATTCATAATAGTTTTTTAGTTGATTCTTTGGGGTTCTTCAAGTGTACCACCTGTAAAGAGTGATAATTTGGTTTCCTTATTACCTACTCCTGAGATCAGATTTGAACTCAGGTTTTCCTGATTTCAGGGCTAGTGCTCTATCCATTGTGCCACCTAGCTGCCCCTAATACCAAATGGTTTTGATGACCAATGTTTTATAATATAATTTTAGGTCTGGTACAGATAGGCCACCTTCATTTGCATTTTTTCATTAATTCCATCGAAATTCTTGGCCTTTTGTTTTTCCAGATTAATTTTGTTATTATTTTGTCTAGCTCTGTAAAATAATTTCTTGGGAGTTTAATTAGTATGGACTAATAAGTATTATTATATAAGTAGATTGATTTAGGTAGAATTGTCATATTTTGTTATGTTAGCTTTTAAAGGAGTTGTTTTCTTCAGTGGATTACCACTCTTTCCCTTCCCATCAATTGGGCTAATTCTGCTTTTTAAGCCATCCTTCTCATTAGCCTTTTGTCTTCCTTTACCATTTTCCCTAATTTGTTTTTTAAGGTCTTATGTTCTTCAGTATTTTTTGTGTTTCCTTTGCCAAGCTGTTGACTTGCTTTTCATGATTTTCTTGCATCACTCTGATTTCTTTTCCCAATTTTCCCCACTGTCTCTCTTACTTGATTTTCAAAATTCTTTTTGAGTTCTTTTATGACCTGAGATCAGTTCATATTTTTCTTGGAGTTTTTGGATGTACAAGCTTTGACTTTGTTTTCTTCTGAGTGTTTGTTTTGATCTTCCTTGTAACTTTCTATAATCAGAATCTTTTTCTGTTATTTGATCATTTTCCTAGCCTATTACTTGATTTTTAACTCTTTGTTAAAGTAAGGCTCTGCTTCCATGGTTGAGTGTGAATTGTCCAAAGCTCATGGCATTTATGCAGCTGTTTTCAGAGATATTTCTATAAACCTATACATTTTTAGTTCTTCCAAGGTAGTATGATCCAACGAAACCTGAGTTTATTATTCTTTTGGCCTGTGCTCTGGTCTGTGTGACCATAAGCACTCTTTTCTGCCTTAGAATTCTGAGGCGGGTCTCTGTTCTTGTGTGACTCTATTGTGCTAATGCTACTCCTTTCTCTGATCTGGGTACTCCTATCCTGGATTTGGACCCAGATCCAAATATGGACAGAACAAGACTCCTGCTTCAGTAGTGCAGAAATCCCTCTAATCTCCTTATTGTCTGTGGTCTAAGAGTTCCTTGAAGCTGTCCCTGCTGCTGCTGATTCAGTTGCTCCTACCACCTGCTCCTGGTTTGTTGGGACTGGGATTTTGCTGGTATGACCTGTGCTGTATGGTATACCATTCTCTCCTGGTGGAACCAACCTTTCCTGCCAACTCTCTGAGTTTTCTTGGGTTGGAAACTAGTTTTACTCTGTCTTTTTGTAGGATATGAAACTCTAAAATTTGTTTAGAGTCATTATTTAAATGTATTTGGAGGGTTTAGGGGAGACCTCATGTCAAGTCTTTGCCTATACTTTGTCTTCTTGGCTCCACTCCCTCCAATTGATTGTTTTCAAATTTGTTAATTTTTTTCAAGTTTAGAAGGGAATGATCAAATTCAATTTTTTCTAACCCCATGTATCATAATATTCAATGTTCAATATTCAATATCATAATATAATAATATTATATCATAATATAACAATATTATATAGTATTCAATATCATAATATAATAATATAGGTCCTCCTATATTCTACCATTTCTTGAAGCTGTCAAACTTCATGTTCACTGTTTCCATGATGCTATTTATCCATCTCAACTTCTGCAATTTCCTTTTCCTTTTGCCTTCAATCTTTCCAACCCAATGTCTTCTCCAATAAGTCCTGTCTTCTCATTATATAGCTAAAGTATTTAAATTTCAGCTTTAGTATTTGGCCTTCCAGTGAATAGCCTGAATTAATTTTTTAAAGTATTGACTTATTTGACCTCCTTGAGATCCAAGAGATTCTCAAAAGTCTTCTGTAAAACCAGAGTTAAAAAGCATAAATTCTGTAGTGCTCAGCTTTTTTCATGTTGCCCAACAAGCCAGTTCCAGTGTTGCTGAACTGGCTAGTTCCAGTTTGGTCTCCCATGGGGCTCTCATAACTATGCATTGCATAGTTTTTACTACATGGACATTTGTCAACAAGGAGATGTTTCTGCTTTTTAATATGTTGTCTAGATTTGCCATAACTTTTCTTTCAAGGAATAAGAATCAAAAATGGTACAGTTGACATCTGCACTGTTTTTTAATTGAAAAGCCCCATGTTTCTATGTTTTGGAATAATTAACCAGGATCACCAATTTTTTTCCTTTTCAAAATATAATTATTCTTAAAATTAGCATTATTGGCATGATAATTCAGACAGTCATTTAATTTGCACTTAAGTACATTTTGACAGTAGAATGGAATAAATGGTGAGGAGGAGGGGAGGGAAACAGCAATAGTAATTATGAAAAGAATTTTGAAGCAAGTTTCTCTGATGAAGGCTTCATTTCTCAAATGTATAAGAAACTGAGTCAAATTTATTTAAAAAAAAAAAACAGCTATTCCCCAATTGTGAAATGACAAAAGAACTATGCCCAAAAGGTTATAAAGTTTGCATATCCTTCTTCCTAACAACACCACTGCAAGGCATGAATCCAAAAAGATTTTTTTTTTAAAGAAAAAAAACCTATATGTACAAAAATATTTTCAGCAACTCTTGTCTCAGGGTAAATAATTGAAAATTGAGGGGATGCCCATTAAATGGGGAATGGCTGAATAAAATGTGGCATGTGATTATGGTGGAATATTATTGCTCTATAAGAAATGATAAGCAGGATGCTATCAGAAAAACTAGAAAGTTCTCTGTGAGCTCAAACAAGATGAAATATGCCATTTACACAGTAATAGTAAAGTTGTGGGATGATCACTTGTGAATGACTTTCTATTTTCAACAATACAATGATCCAAGGACTTATTAAAAAATGCTATACATACCCAAAGAATTGAATGTCTGAATACAGACTGAAACATACTTTTTTTTTTAAACTTTTTTTTTCTCTCAAGCCATTTTCCAATTGATAAATGGTCAAAGGATATGAACAGACAATTCTCAGATGAAGAAATTGAAACTATTTCTAGCCATATGAAATGATTCTCCAAGTCATTATTAATCAGAGAAATGCAAATTAAGACAGTTCTGAGATACCACTACACACCTATCAGGGCTAGAATGACAGGGAAAGATAATGTGCAATGTTGGAGGGCATATGGGAAAACAGGGACACTGATACATTGTTGGTGGAATTATGAATACATCCAGTCATTCTGGAGAGCAATTTGGAACTATGCTCAAAAAGTTACCAAACTGTGCATATCCTTTGATCCAGAAGTGTTACTACTGGACTTATATCCCAAAGAGATTTTAAAGAAGGGAAAGAGACCTGTATGTGCAAGAATGTTTGTGGCAGCCCTCTTTGTAGTGGCCAGAAACTGGAAACTGAGTGGATGCCCACTCAATTGGAGAATGGCTGAATAAATTGTGATATATGAATATTATGGAATATTATTATTCTTTAAAAAATGAAAAGCAGGATGATTTCAGAAAGGCCTGGAGAGACCTACATGAATTGATGCTAAGTGAAATGAGCAGGACCAGAAGATCATTATATACTTCAACAACAATACTATATGATGATCAATTCTGATGGATATGGCCATTTTCAACAGCAAGATGAACCAAATCAGTTCCAATAGAGCAGTAATGAATTGAACCAGCTACACCCAGCGAAAGAACTCTGGGAGATGACTATGAACCACTACATAGAATTCCCAATCCCTCTATTTTTGTCTGCTTGCATTTTTTATTTCCTTCACAGGCTAATGGTACACTATTTCAAAGTCTGATTCTTTTTGTACAGCAAAATAACTGTTTGGATATGTATTCATATATTGTATTTAATTTATATTTTAACATATTTAACGTGTATTGGTCAACTTGCTATCTGGGGGAGGGGATGGGGGAAGGAGGGGAAAAATTGAAACAAAAGGTTTGGCAATTGTCAATGCTGTAAAATTACTCATGCATATATCTGGTAAATAAAAAGCTATTTTAAAAAACTTTTTTTTCTCAAGATTTTTTTTTTTTTTGGTAGGGGGAGATATGTTTTCTTTTGCAACTTGTGCCTCCTCAATGGGGGAATGTGGGGCAGAATGAGGGTTTCAAATATATTGTCTCTAAAAGCCTTTCTAACTCTAGATCGGTGATTGTATCATGTGATAACTGAAAAGTTTCCCCCTAAGTTTATGATCTTACAAAATTTAAATCAAATCATATCCGATCTGAAAACTTCCCTTGTACTCTGGGAAGGAACTTGTCTCATCTTATCTCACTGAAGGACTTAATCAGCTCTTAATAATTTTTTATATTATATTTTGCTGTCATATTTATTACATTTTGGGGGTGATATCTCCTTAGAAATTATTCATAAAAGCAATTAAAAACTAAAATTATTACAGACTATCATTTTGTTATTTTAATATTTTGTGGATACCAAGTATATTGCCAGATCTATATAAGTGCTATAGACTTCTGTATTATGTTTATCTTTGTACATGACATATCACTTGTATAACATTGTAAGCTCTTTGAGGATAGAGATTTTGCTTTCTTTATCTTTGTATTTCCCCCTTCACTCAGCACAGTTAATTATATAAAAATAGATATCTAACAGTAAATGAATGAATGATGTATTTCATTGTCTGCCTATATTTTTGTTTCTTTAGGCATTTGGACATTCATTTTCCATACATCGCAAAGTAGCTGAAGATGGAGAGACTCGTGAAGAAACACTCTTGCAAGAATCTGCTTCCAAGGAAGCCTACTATTTGGGAAAGATCCTGGAAATGCAGAACGAGTTGAAGCAGAACAGGACTGTGGTCACCAACATTCAAGCAGAGAATGAGAGACTCACTGCTATTGTTCAGGATCTGAAAGAGGTAACCTCAGAAGTTAACTTGGAGATTTGAAAGAAAAAAAGAATTAAAGTTGCATTAAGCAAGGGAGTTGTATGAATAAAAAAATAAACTGTATACATTGAATGTCTTTTTTCCAACTTTTTAATGCTATACTTATGGCTATGGACATACTTACAAGACCTGGATCCATTAGTACAAGTTGTTATAAATCAGGGAGAGGGGCAACTTAATATTCTTCATATGTGGTGGCTAGGTCAAATCAAATTTGGGGGAGAAATTCAACAAAATGAAAAATTAGGAAACTAGGTAAGAAAAGGGGTCTTCATTACTTGGCTGGGAGAAGATTTTCATATCACCATCTATCTGATAACAAGAAAGCTTCTGTGCCTATATAATCAGAAAGGTAATTTGAACAGGGAAAACAGGTCAGAAATACAGAGGCCAGGGAAGATCTAGTTGGGAGTTTGAGGCAAGAAAAAGATGAATATTACTTACTTGTATCACATAGATAAGGGTTCTAAAAACTATAGGCTTTGCATTTACTTTTACAAGATGTAGACAATTAAGCTATAACATATATCTGTAAATATTGGAAGGACTTTCATATAGAAGTGAGATTAGGTTTGTTTGTTGTTGTCATTAAGATAGATTTAGGTTTGATGAAAGGAAAGATTTCCTAACAACTAAAGCTATCCAGAAGTGAAATTGACTTCTTAGGGTGATCAGTATGTGAATTAGAAATTATTAATCACCTACTGTGTGCTACACTATGCTAAGTTCTAGGTTTACAAAGAAAAGCAAAAAAAAAAAAGTCCTTGCTTTCACAGGACTCATAGTTTAATGGAGAAAATAATATGCAAATAGCTTTGCACAACAAGATATGTACAGGATAAATTGGAAACAAACAATAGAAGGAAGGCATTAAAATTAAGGAATATTGGGAAAAGTTTCTTGCAGAAGATAGTATCTTTCTCTCCAGAGGTCTTCAAACAAAGACTGGATGACAACTTGTTGGGTATGTTTAAAGAATTGTTCAATTATGGTTTGAATTAGATGGATTCTCTAAAGTCTTTCAACTCCTGAGATTCAAAAGTCAAACATGGTATTGGTACATATATATATTTGTTAACATTCCTTGTTTTAAAATGTGTTATATATTTTATTTAGTTGAATAATGCATATCTTGCTGCCTTTGTATATGAAAATATTCTGATTTCAAAGAGAGACTTGCCTTGTGTCTTTACCAGTCTATTGGGTACCATGTGAAAGATGCTCAAATCTTGGTAGTTTTTCTTTCTAATTCCCTTCCATCTTCCCTCCACAGGACAGCAAGCAATCTGATATAGATTATACATGTGCAAGCATGTAAACATATTTCCACATTAGTCATGTTATGAAAAAACATAATAAACAAAAAATAAAAGAGAACAATAAAAGAACACAAAAAACCCTTAAAATGAAAAAAAAAAAAAAAAGCATGCTATTTAACAATCTCATAGTTCCCCCCCAGGACTTCTCTCCCTTTCCAAGAGTCATCCTGCATAGTAATAAATAGGTGGGGGTTTTTATAAGTTCTTAAATAGTTTATTTATCCTCTGATGAAAATCATTATCATTGCAGATGAACATCTTTCATAGGATCTTTTATTCCTTCTTTTTGCCAGTACTAACATTTGCCTTTGCAAAATCTTGACTTTCTTTATTTTATTCTTGCATTCTTTTCTCTGCTTTTTTAATGTCTTTTTTCTTTGCATAGTCAAGGGAACCATAAATCATGCCAAAGGTTATTGTTTTGCCACCACCAAAATGGGTTTTGAATCTGAAGACAAAAATGGTGTCTGGAGTTGTCTTGTCTTATACATCCTAGCCAGCTATTTTTGAATTTCAGTCCTAAGTACCGTGGCTTTTCCAGGATGAAAGACACCAATAACCATCTGATTATGCTAAAGAAATCTGTTTGAGAGAGTCCTGGGTAGAACCAAGATAGGGAGAGAAGCCAGAGAGTTTCCTGAGTTTTCCCTAGTTTTCCTCAAAAAAACAAAAACAAAAACAGGTTTCTAAATGGATTCTGGAGTAACAGAATCTACAAAAATTTGGAGTGAAACAATTGTCAGCTTGATAACTTAGGAGGACTTCAGGAAAGATCTGTCATAAAAGGAGAGTGTAACCCAGTGTGGAAAATCTAACAGGAGGTTCTTAGCCACAGCACAGACCAGCAGTGGAGACTCCTTTAATCCTAGTTCAGTGGAGCAGTGATCACCAGGCCATCTGTGAGACCTCCAACACAATTGTAGAAGGAAAATTGTGAGGCCTCAAACTCAAGCACAACAGGCTTGACTAGGTTAGGCTAACCCAGTATGGTGGGAAAACCGGTATCACCTTCAGCCCCAGAATGGAAAACCCATGATGAGGCCCCTGTCCCCCTGTAAAAGAAGCTTGGGACAGTCTACCCTTTTCCCTAGAAAACTCAACTTTTGAAAATGAGCAAAAAAGCAAAAAGATCCTTGAGTATGAAAAGCTCAGGGAAGGTCAGAACATAAACTCAAAAGAGGACATCAGTAGCAAAATGGCTCTCTCAGAGGGGAATATGAATTCGTCTCAAGCTCATAAAATTCTTTTAGAAGAGCTCAAGAAAGATTTTAAAAATCAAATGAGAGAAGTAGAAGAAAAATTGGAAAAAGAAATGAAGGCTATGCAAGAGAATTGCATTTTGAAACAACTCCTTAAAAAATAGATTTCATAAGACAGTAGAGAGAAGTCAGAAAGTTGCCAGAGCTTTCCCCAATTTCGCTCAGAAATAATACTAAATTCTAAATACTAAATCAAGCCTCTAATCAGATTCTGGAGTGACAGAATCCACAAAAAAGACAGAGTGAAACAATTTTTCATAATATATAAAGGCATCAGAAAGGTCTGTCTCCTTGGATAAAAGCACAAGCTTGGTAAGGGCATTCTAGCAGAAGGCTCTTAGCTACAGACAAGATTAGCAGCTGAGACCTCTTGGTCCTGACTCAGCAGGCCAGTGCCTCAGCAGGTCACATGTGAGCAGGTCAACCCAAATGTAAAAAGACAAATGTGAGTCCTCCAATCCTGGCTTAACAGGCAGGACTAGGCCAGATTAACCCAGTATGGTGAAAAACCCAGCAGCACCTCTAGGGTGGAAAGCCACTGAGAGGCCCCTCTCCCTCAGCAAAAGAAGCTTGATACAGTCTCCCTTTTTGCCTTAGGAGAAGAATTCAATTTTTAAAAATGAGCAAAAAAGCAAAAAGATTATAGAAAGCTATTATGGCAACAAGGAAGATCAGAATACAAATGCAGAAGAGAACAGCAATGACAAAATGCCTATATGTGAAGCCTCAGGAATTGGACTGTGAACCAAAAAGTTCTTTTGGAAGAGCTCAAAAAAGGGTTTTAAAAATCAAGTTAAGAGAGGTAGAAAAAAAATTGGGAACAAAAATAAGAATTATGCAGGAGAATTATGAAAAAAGAGTCCATATCCTGAAAAAAGGAAGCACAAAAATATACTGAAATACATATATATATATATAAAACAAAGAAAATAACTATTTTAAAAGTATCATCAGCCAAATGGAAAAGGAGGTTTAAAAAAAGCTAACCAAATAAAATAATTTGTTAAAATTTTTTATTAAACAAGTAGAAATGAATGACTCAATGAGACATCAAAAATCAGTTAAACAAAATTCAAAAAATGAAATAATAGACAAAAATGTAAAATACCTCATTGGACAAAAAAAAAAAAAAAAAAAAAAAAAATGACCTGGAAAATAGATCCAGGAGAGATCATTTGAGTTACAATCAGAAAAAAAAGAGCTTGGATAAAAGAAAGAAATCATCAAAAAACCCTGCCTTCATATCTTAAAACAAAGAGTAAAATAGTCATTGAAAAAATCCATTGATCACCTTCTGAACAAAATCCCAAAATGAAAACTCCAACGTATATTGTAGCTAAATTCCAGAATTATCAGATCAAGGAGAAAATATTGCAAGCAGCCAAAAAAGAAATAATTCATATATCAAAGAGCCACAGTCGGGGTTACCCAGGACATATCAACTTCCACACTAAAGGATCTGAGGACTCAAAATATGATATTCTGGAACTCAAAGGAGCTTGAATTACAACCAAGAATCAACTGCCCAGCAAAATTAAGCATAATAATTCAGGGGGAAAAATGGAATTTTCAAACATTTTTGATGAAAAAACCAGAGCTGAAGAGAAAATACTAGACTCAAGGGAAGCATAAAAAGTTAAACAGGAAAAAAAAATGTTATTTAAAGGTTAAACTGTTTATACGTCTACCTGAGATAATTATATTTTTAATTCTTTAGAACTGTAGATTTTTAGCATAGTTAGAAGTATAAGTTGATTTTGATATGATGATATTAAAAAAAATTAAGGAGTGGGAAAAAAATTGTACTGAGGAAAGAGGAAAAGGGACAAGAAGAGTCACAGAACACCTACTATAGTAAAGGTAAAGAAGGGAGGGGGATGAGCATTGTTTGAACCATAATCTTACTGGATTTCACTCATGAGAAAATAACATATACGCTTCATTGAGAATAAAAAATTTTCTTACACTGTAAGGAAGTTGGAGGGGGAAGAGGAAAAGAAAATGGAAGAGAATAGCTGATAGAAGAGAAGG
Source organism: Sminthopsis crassicaudata (assembly GCF_048593235.1). Classification (NCBI taxonomy): domain Eukaryota; kingdom Metazoa; phylum Chordata; class Mammalia; order Dasyuromorphia; family Dasyuridae; genus Sminthopsis; species Sminthopsis crassicaudata. The sequence goes on along the minus strand of NC_133621.1, from coordinate 238,839,781 downwards.
CAGAAGTAAAAGGGGAAAGAGATAAGAAAGGAAAAAATATATTGAGGGAAGTGGGGGTCAGAAACAAAATACTAGTTAGGATAGAAAGGGTGAAAGAGAGAAAAGTTATGAAAGTAAGAAAATAGGATGGAGAGAAATATAGTCAGTAATCATAAGTGTGAATGGAAGCAGGATTGCAGAGTGGATTAGAAGTCAGAATCCTATAAAATGAAGCAGAATATATTATGCTTCAGCTGAAGTAAGGAAAAAAAAAGGCAGTTAGAGGTGCTGATCTCAAAGAAAAGTAAAAATAAATTTAATTGAAATAAGGAAGGAAACTACATTTTGCTAAAGGGAAGAAAAGGATAAATAAATAATAGTTTTTAAAGTTTGTTTACAAAAAAGAAAGAAAAAAAGTAAAAAATATCAACACAACCAAGCAATGCATAGAAAAAGTTCCAAACCTGTACAGAGTACAAAATTATATCCCTCTCACCTCTATGAAGAGGTGGGTTGGGAAATGCCAAGTATTTGTTCTTTCACGCTTTACATAATAATCATTGTATATACTGTTTTCTTGGTTCTGATTATTTCACTGTGCATCAGTTCATGTAACTCTTCCATGGTTCTCTGTATTTGCCATGTATATCATTTCTTTTCTTTTTTAATTTAAAATGTATCATTTATTTTTTTAATTCCTTGAAATTATTTTTGTTCCAAAGTCTCCTGCTCATACTCTCCTCCATCCATTGAAATGGCAAACAATATGATATAAATTGTAGATGTGTATCCTGTAAAACATATATTTATATTAGACATGATGCAAAAAGTAAAAAAAAAATTATATTTCAATTTGTACTCAAAGCTCAAGTTTTTCTCTCTGGAGATGGATAATATTTTTCATCATGGAAAAATTGTCTTGTATCATTGCATTGTTCAGAATAGCAAAGACTCACAGTTGATCATTATTATAATATTACTATTGCTATATATTTTGATCTCCTGGTTCACCTCATTTCACTCTGCATCAACTTACATAGATCTGCCCACATTTTTTTGGTTTGTTTGCTTTTTGAAATTGATCATCTCATCAATACTCTTCCATAACAATCATATATATCTTGTTCAGTCGTTCCACAATTGATAAGAATCCCTTAAATTTCCAAATTTTTGCACCACACAAAAAGAACTGCTATGCATATTTTTGTTCATATGGTCCTTTTCCTTTTCCTTTGATCTCTTTAGTGTACAAACTTAGTAATGGTACTGTTGGGTCAAACATTTACCCAGTTTGATAGCTTTTTTTGGCATAGTTCAAATTATTCTCCAAAATGTTTGGATGGTTCAGAATTCCACCAAACAGTGTATTAGTGTGCCTAATTTTTTCCATATCTTCTCCAACATTTGTGATTTTCCTTTTTTAGGGCAGCTAGGTGGTGCAGTGGGTAGAGCACCAGCCTTGAATTCAGGAGGACCCGAGTTCAAATGTGGTCTGAGACACTTAACACTTCCTAGTTGTGTGAACCCTGGACAAGTCACTTAACGCCAGCCTCGGGGAGGGGAGGGGAATTTTTTTTTTCCTTTTCTGACATGTTAGTCAATCTGAGATGTTAGGTGATACAGAGTTGTTTTAATTTTTATATGATTATAGATAGCTTTGATTTCCTCTTCGGAGAATTACTTGGTCATATTATTTGACTATCAATTAGGGAATGGTGCTTATTTTTATAATTTTGATCAATTCCCTACACATTTGAAAAATTTGCTGCAAATATTTCTTTCTTTCTTTTTTTTTTTTAATCAGAGAAACTTGTAAAAATTCTTTCCTAGTTTCTTGTTTTTCTTTTAATCTTGGGCTGCATTAGTTTTATTTGTACAAAAACTTTTAATTTAATGTGACCAAAATTATCCATTTTATATCCTATAATGCTCTCTATCTCTGGTCATAAAATCTTCATCAGTAGATAGAGTATTTCTCTCTTCCCTAATTTGTTTATGATATCACCCTTTATATCTAAATTATGTATCCATTTTGATCTTATCTTGGTAATTATTTCCAATTTATCCTTTAAATAGTTTGCAAACATTTTGTCATAAGCTCCTTGAGGGCAGAAAGTATCTTTTATTGTTATCTCCTTAATGATTATCACAATGCCTAGCACTTGTCGGTACTTAGTAAATACTTATTGATTGATTGAGTACTATGAGTTGTCCTTAGGTTACATCCCAGATCTAAACTCACCCTAAGGAGATCTTTATCTTCATACTATAATCCTATATTTTTTATGCATCCTCAAAGCAGGAAAATGGTTTGTAATATGGTTTCTATATTCATTACCACCACTTCATTGATATAATAAAATATCATAGTGAAATTTTTATGTAACTAAATAGATTTCCATAGAAATTGTAGTACTATTGGTTAAGTACTACTTCTTTAGAAACTGAGATTATTTTGAATTAAAAGCCACAGTGGTTGTAGCTTGCTTATAGGAATACTAACTTTTCCCCAAATGTTGTTTCTGTAAAAGAGAGTCTGGAGCCAGTTGGACATCATCTCTAGAAGTCTGACCAGCAAATCTTCCCACTACATATATACTAGTACAGACTAATGGTGCCCTTAACTGACACCTAATAGGTAGATTCAGGAGACTTATATACACCAAGATTAGAATTGTAGAAGGCACCTTCCACAATAAAGGAGAATTTTGACCTTAAAATTTGTGATATTTTAGTTCTGCACTTATCCCAGCTAATCATTACTGTGATAGGCATTTCTGCTTCTCATTCTTATATCTGAATAAATATGTGAATAAGAAAGCATTTGTTAGGCACTAACTATGTATTAGGTAGTGTGTTAGGTGCTTGGGATATAAAAGCTAGCAAGAAAGAAAGTTCTTTCAAAGTTTTTATTCTAGTAGGAAAAGTCAGTACATAAAAGGGATCTAGAATTGGAAATCCAAAATGTTTGTGTAGTGTGTGCATATATTGTTTTAATATTATCTTTTACCTTTTTTTGTATTTCCAGTCATAGCACAGTGCCTGGGTGCTTATATTTATTGACTGCCTCTATGTATATATGTATGTGCAAAAAAAATCTCAGTTGCTAAAGTGCACATGATATTTACATATAACCCTATTTCCTGTTGTATCTAAAAGCCCTAAGAACCACATACATCAATACAAATGATTAAACATGGTCTACAGAAAAATTACAAAATAGAGAACAATAAAGGAATGACAACAGCTAAAACATGGTACTTTCTAAATAGAGATGTTGCTTTCTCAGCTTCTTTATGCTTAATAGTTCACTCTGATAATTTTAATTACAAGGTAAGGCTAGCTTTTGCTGAGCACATGGATGGATTAATTGTTCTTAGGCTCTGTATCCAGGAGCTTGAAGAGATTTCTTTTAGCCATGACGTGTTTAAATTATTCCTGTGAACTAAATGAAGCATCAACTTAATTTCTTACATAGTCCAACACATACAATTAATTTTTAAGAAATAAGGCCTCATTTATTGAGTAATTCATAAATTTAATATCCTGGGGTTTTTTATAGTATACAGGATCAAAAAGAATCTATCCAACAGTATCAATAGAAGCTGTCATTAACATCCAGAGGCCATAACATCAGTAGTCCTAGTGGCTATTGAGGAGGAATTAATTACAAGATTACTTTATGAGAGCTAGGGGTAGCCAGAGAAAGAATTATTAATTATAGTGAAACTGATTTTTAAGATTGCCTGAAGCTCTTGAATTATTGTGAAAATTGGTATGGTTTTAGATATATAATCTAACTTCCCTTGACTTTTTCACATTTTCCTTTCACAGAAAGTGGTATGGGGGTAGGAAGTCCAGATATATACTTTTAGTCTAGGGAACTCCCAATGAACTAAATATCAGATCAGCAACTTATCTGTAATTTGTAATCTTAGAATAGTGGTTCCTAACACTTTATGTTCTTTCAATTAAAAAAAGTGTAAGCTTCTGAGATAATTTAATTATACCACTCATGATATTTATTCATTAAATGCTTATTATAACTTTTGTTATCAGAGAAATAATTCTTCTCTGAGTTCATGTGATGGATAACTGCTGCCAAATAAATACAACCATTTAGATATTATGGAGGTAAAAATCTATATTTTATTATTATGCTCAAGGTTCAGAAAAATCCTAAATACCTATGAGAATTCTGACAATACCTATTATAGGAAAAATTATATCAAAATTACCAAAAAATAATTAATTTACACATTGTAATCTTGTTTATTTTTCTCAAACCATAAAAGTTAAAGAGAAGATAAATCCTAATCCTATATACTTTCTCCAGTGTCATAAAAGTTAAATAAACTTAAACAGTCATAATTTCTATACATAGGGTTATGGATTAAACTTCATTTAAAGGATTAATAGGCTGATTGAGGAGGATTTACATGTACCCAAGGAGTCTAGGAAAATTAAGATTCTTCTGTTTTCTTATCTTAGGAATGTTTAAGGTCTTAAGTAAATATTTATATCCCATAGGTTAATTTTTAGTCAGGTGAGATTTAATATAATTATACTTTAACCAAAGATTATTAGAAAAATATATCTGAATTATGATGAAAGTTCCCATAACATTGCAATGATTACTTCTGCCCCAAAAAGCTTCAAATAAAAATTTTTGTTACATAATTATAATGATGAAAATATTAACTACCTGTAATCTTGAAAACTAAATGTAAAATTATAAATATAAAATTAATTAGGAAATATTTAGAAATATTTATGTGGGATATTCCTTAAGAATTAAAAGAAATGATAAGATCTCATATTCTTACTATTGTTGCCAAAGAAATTTTGTTATATATATTGATTTTACAAATTTTGTTGAATACAAATTTTATATATATATATTTTTTTTTTAGGCTGGGGTTAAGTGACTTGCCCAGGGTCACACAGCTACGCAGTGTTAAGTGTCTGAGACCAGATTTGAACTCGGGTCCTCCTGAATTCAAGGCTGGTGCTCTATCCACTGCGCCACCTAGCTGCCCTCAAATTACATTTTTAATGAAAAAATGTAATATGTTTAACATAATGATGTTCATATGTTAATCATATATGAACTTAATTTCTTTGATGATACTTAATTCAATACTAAATCTTAAATCTGTTCCACCTTGAGTTTATTTTGGGATTTTGATTTAAAACAATAATAAAGTGAAAATATTCATTCATAAAAATATATCTTAGAAAATGATAGAGGGCAGCTAGGTGGAGCAATGGATAGAGCACCAGCCCTGAAGTCAGGATGACCCTAGCTGTGTGACCCTGGACAACTCACTTAACCCCAATTGCCTCAGGGAAAAAAAAAGAAAATGATAAGACAATTTTATAAAATCTCTTTCTGAGATATGGAAATTGATTTTTGTTTTTAGCCAACTCACTGAGAAAAATGAATAGCTCATTAAAAAATTAAAATATTTACTTATCTGTAGATAAGTAAAATAGATAACATCTAACACAGATGTTACAGATGTCGCAGAACAGAGATTTAATTAAGTGATTAATGCCCTTAAAATTCAATTGCATGTATTGCATCACTTAAAATAATTTTATAGGTAAACTAGCTTTTGTAAGACATGACCTTGGGGCAGTTAGGTGCTGCAGTGAATAGAGTACCAGCTCTGAAGTCAGCAGGACCTGAGATCAAATTTGGCCTCAGATACTTAACACTTCCTGGCTGTGTGACCCTGGGCAAGTCACTTATCCCCAATTGCCTTAGCCAAAAAAAAAAAAAAGACATAACCCTGTTCTCTCTTCGAGGGGCCATACTCTTTTTATTTAATTGAAGTTTTTTATTTTCATAACATATGCAAGGATAATTTTTCATCATACCCTTGAAAAACTTTGTGTTCCAATTTTCCCATCTTTCCCCCACCCCTCCCCTAGATGGCATGTAATCCAGTGGTAGTTAAATATAGTAAAAATATACGTTAAATCCAATATAGGCATATATATTTATACAATTATCTTGCTGCACAAGAAAAATTAGAAAAAAAAGTTTTAAAAAATGAGAAAGAAAATAAAATGCAAACAAATAACAACAAAAAGAGTGAAAATGCTATGTTTTGAACCACACTCAGTTCCCACCCATCTCTCTGGATGTAGATGGCTCTCATCATCACAAGATCATTGCAGCTGGCCTCAGTCATTTCATTGTTGAAAAGAACCATGTCTCTCAGAACTGATCATCATATAATCTTGCTGCTGTGTACAATGATCTCCTGGTTCTGGTCATTTCACTTAGTATCAGTTCATGTAAGTCTCTCCAGGCTTCTGTGAAATCATCCTGTTGGTCATTTCTTATAGAACAATAATATTCCATTACATTCAAATACCATAATTTATTCAGCCATTCTCTAACTGATGGGCATCCACTCAATTTCCAGTTTCTTGCCAAGGGCTGTCACAAACATTTTTGCACATACAGGTCCCTTTCCCTCCTTTAAGATCTCTTTGGGATATAAGCCTAGTAGAAACACTGCTGGATCAAAGGGTATGCACAATTTGATAACTCTTTGAATATAGTTCCAAACTGCTCTCCAGAATGGTTGGATCCATTCACAGTTCCACTAACAATGTATTACTCCCAGATTTCCCATACCCCCTCCATTATTCAACATCATCTTTTCCTGTCATCTTAGCCAATCTGAGAGGTATGTAGTGGTATCTCAGAGTTGTTTTAATTTATATTTCTCTGATCAATAGTGATTTGGAACACTTTCATATGACTAAAAATAGTTTCAATTTCTTCATCTGAAAATAGTCTGTTCATGTTCTTTGACCATGTATCAATTGGAGAATGGCTTGAATTCTTATAAATTTGAGTTAGTTCTCTATGTATTTTAGAAATGAGACCTTTGTCAGAACCCTTGAACATGTTTTCATAGTTTATTGCTTCCCTTCTAATTTTATCTGCATTAGTTTTGTTTATACAAAAACTTTTTAACTTAATATCAAAATTACCTGTTTTGTGTTCAATAATGATCGCCAGTTCTTCTTTGATAACAATTTCCTTCTCTATAGATCTGAGAAATATGTTCTTCAAATTTGTTTATGATATCACTCTTTCTGTCTAAATCATGAACCCTCATGAGCCCATTTTGGCCTTATCATGGTATATGGTGTTAGGTGTGGTTATTGCCTAGTTTCTGCTATACTAGTTTCCAATTTTCCCAGCAGTTTTTTGTCAAATAGTGAGTTCTTATTCCCAAAAGCTGAGGTCTTTGGGTTTATCAAACACTAGATTACAATAGTCTTTGACTATTTTTTCCTGCAAACCTAACCTATTCCACTGATTGATTCCTCTATTTCTTAGCCAGTGCCAAATGGTCTTGATGACACTGCTTTATAATATAGTTTTGGGTCTGACACAGCTAGTCCATCTTTACTTCCTTTTTTTTTTCATTAATTCAGGGGCCATATTCACACAAAAACTTTACTGAATGACTTCACCAGTGTTGCCAACCAATTTATTTTAAAATACCATTTTGAAGAATAGTAATACTATCAGAGGATATATTAAATAGGGAACTAGTCTTAATAGTGGAAATTAGGTCAAAGGATAGTTTTCTTTTCCATGCAAAACCTTTTGTGATAACTTGATATTTTGTGATAACTTGAAATCACCTTCTCAGGGATCATGGTTTTGTATCAGTCTGACATTTGTGCTGCAACATTTGTAAAATCTGGATCATGTGATTGCATATTAAGGAGATACATATACAGTATAACAGAAGGAACAAGGAAGCTAGTCTGGTGCATTGTACAGAATTCGACTGAGGATATGTTCATGACTCTGATAATTAATTTGTGCTTGAATGTTGAACTATTGTGGCAGTTTGGAAGCAACTTATACATTGAGCACTTCTAGGGCATGTTGTCAGATATGGTCAGTTTAATATAATCACTGCATAGCCATCAAAATCATCATATGCATGATCATTACTGTTTGATATCACTACAGAAGGAAAACTATAATGCTTCAAACATGGTAAGCCTGTTTTCACTGGTGAAAAAATCTTTCTAACATAACTGGCCAATTATTAATTTTGTATAGCACCAATAAAGAATTTTCAGTGTGAACTCTTTAGATCATCATGAAAAACTCCCAAGGAATCTGCAGAAAATACTAAAAATAAACCACTGTCATAGAGAAGGTTTGTGATGGCTTATAAAAGTTTCAAGATTGCTTTTAATGTGAATGCTCAGTTATCAAGGTGTTAAAATACCTAACTTTTGTGAAGCAAGAATACAGATGTTTGCACTGATTGGCCAAGTAATTTTCCCTGGACCTGCTCATAAATGTAGTATTTGTCAGAGGCTAGCATAAACTATAGTTTTCCTGATTTCAAGGCCAGACTTTTATCTATTTAATTATGCTTCTTAACTCTTTTCCCAAAGAAAAATAAAGCTTCGTTATTACTATAGAACTAAGATTTATGAATAGTCTGTTGCCAAAAAATTAGATCTTATGATTTGGGATCACCAAGACCTTTCATAGATTAAAATAAAGGTTTCATTTACTTAAGAATGTTCATTAAATTCTGGGATCACTAATACTCACCTTTCTATGGTATACTCACTAATATACCATGCTTCCTATTTGGTGATTGTCAGCACTGCTGAGGAAGAGGGCACTGAGCCACTCCAAGGTCAGACAGTATTATCATTCTCTTATTGTGATGAGTAAATCCACTATTAAGCTTTGGACTAAGAGAAATGCCAATGAGTTGACTAATGCTCTAAATGTGTACGTGCAGATTCTCATATGTTACTACAAAATTTCAGACTCTGGCGTTTTAAGAAAAGAACAAAATAAAAAATATTTTAATTTCATTTCAAGTTTTCCCTTTGAGAGATTAGGAAACGTCTTTACAAATAGTTTCTACTAAATCAATTGGTTTATGTCTGAATATGTCTAAGTAAATGTTTAAGTTCTCTTTTCCTCCTAGTTATCCTTCTCATAGAAAAAGATGTTGTAGATGTATATAACGAGATGTATTACAGTATAGTCTGCCTACATGTTTTTGAAACTTTTTTTTCCTTAAGTTATTTTGATATGTTTTATTTTAACGTTACAAACATTTCTGGGTTACTTACATTTTTTGAGAGATCTATGGTAATAAAGGAAGATAATAAATAAAACAAATAATTCAGTGACCTCATCTGAAAGTGAATGCAACAGTCCAGCTGTGGAATACCCTGACCCAAACACACCTCTATTTAAAAAAAAAAAAAATTCAACAGAACTCTGTTTTCATTCCCTCTCAATCCCCACTGTGTTTAAAAAAAAAAAAGGAAAGAAAAACAAATTTCATAGTCAAGAAAAACAAATTCTATCAGTGGCTATATACAAAAATTGTTCACTGTTTACCTCTGGTTTGATAGTAAATCTCATCATAGGTCCTTTGGATTCATGGATAGTTGTAGTGATCATAGTTCCTATTGTTTTCAAAGTTGTTTGTCTCTGATTTTGTTGTTATTGTATGTTATTTCATTCTTCATTAGCTTATAAAAGTCTTTAAAATTGTTCATTTTAATAATATGGACATAATATAAATGTCTGTATGATTCTATTTTACTTTGTTTTGTCAGTTCATAATTTTTTATGTCTGTTTGTATTCATCTGTTTTTTTTTGTGTGTGTGAAGCAATTGGAGTTAAGTGACTTGATCAAGGTCACCCAGCTAGTAGTTTAATCACTGAGACCAGATTTGAATTTGGGTCCTCCTGACTCCAGCAACTGGTGCTCTATTCACCACACCATCTAGTTGCTTATTTCTACATTTCTTACAGATCAATAAGATTTCATTAATTCATATCACACAATTTGTCTAGCCATTCCTCAACTGATAAACATTAAACATCCCTACAGTTTTCAGGACTTGTTTTTGGTTTTTTTTCCCCTAAGAGAGATGTTATAAGTATTTTTGTCTTTATAGGACCATTTCCTCTTTCTTTTATATCTTTTCAGTATAGACTATCTATAGGTAAGTCAAAAGGTTAACTTTTTAAACTATTTTTAAACTTTTTTGTGTAGAATTCCAAACTGCTTTCCAGAATAGTTGTACTAATTCACAAGTCCATTAAAAATGCATCAATATGCCTCTTTTCCCACAGTACCTTCAACATTAATCATTTTCCTTTTTTTCCCATGTTTGTCAATTTAATAGGTGTAATGGGCCAGAACTCTGTACTTGAAACAAGGTGTTAACTCAGTGGAATTGATGACAACATTATCTAATTTAGCATGGTGATTAATAGTTCTCTAGTTCAGTATGATTGAATTAATCTTACAACAAATAATGATTCCATAGTGATATAATGATTACCTTATACTCAGTATGATGAATGGATTTAATTGTAACAGAGTATTTAAGAGGTCAGAGTCAGACTTAGTGAGGTTTCAGAGACAGACTTCGAGGACACAGAGGACTGGAGACTGGAGCTCAAAGTCTCAGAGCCAAGGAGACATTCACTCTATCTCCCACCACCATGGTGGCTGGCCTGTCCTCCTGCTTTCCTCACTGAGACCAAGACCCCTCTGAAGAACCTCTAGAAAGCAAGCCTGGGCCCCAGGCAAAGAGACAGACTATGAAGGAGACAATAAAGAATTTGGACTTTATCACTGGCTATTCTCATGGTGATTACTCTGCTGAAACTAAAGCTGGTCCAAAGACCTCCAGAAAACCCACCAGAACATTACAGATGGGTGTGAGCTAGAATCTCAGAATTGTTTTAATTTACATTTATAAAATTAGCAGTATTTTTTTTTCATTTAGCTCTAGATAATCTGTTCCCTTGAAAACTTACATCAATATCTGTAAGACCAGTTATCAATTGAGCAAAGGCTATTATTCTTATAAATTTGAACCAAAAGAAGTTTGGTGTAAATTTCCTCCAATAAATTATTTACCTATAATCTTAGATATATTAGATTTGTATAAAATCTTTTTTTGTGGTTACATTTCTAATTCTTTGACCTGTCTTTTCTCTTTTTTATTAATATATGCATTTTAATCATATAAATTTGCTCCTAAGTTCTTTGACTGCATCTCACAAATTTTGGTGTTATCTCATTGTTGTCATTACTAGAAATAGCGGGTTGGCTTAATAGTAAGAAAACCATAAACTCAATAGTAACAAATACAATAAAATAATGATTACTTCAACAAATATAGAAAAAGCTTTTCATAAAGTATAATTACTCATTTCTGTTAAAAACAGTAGAAAACATAGTCATAAGTAAATTTTTATTTAAGATGACAAATAATATCTAGCTAAAAGAAAGAGCTCTCATTATATATAATGGAGATAAAATAGAATCCTCACCAGTCAATTCAAGAGTGAAATAAGGATATCCATTGCTTTCATTTCTCTTTGAAATATAGTACTAGAAATTCCAATCATACCAATAACATAAAAAAAGTAATTAAGAAAATAATTTGTAAATAAGAAATAAAATTGTCATTTTTTGCAAATTGAATGATGGTATACTTAAAGAACCCTAAAGTCAACAAATACCAAAGAATTACTTTATAAAACTGGGGAAAAAATAAAATTTGGAGAAACAAAGTAGCATGAACATCAAAGGAATCAATAAAATGAAAAGTGGAAAATAAGGGAAATTAACAGTGCTAGATTTCAAATTATTAATCAAAGCTGTAATCATCAAAACTGTTTGTAACTGGATAAAAAAGAATGTTGACCAATGAAACTGATTAGGTACACAGAAGCAAATGAACATAGTAACCTAGTGTTTGATAAACAAATCCTGGGGAAAATGCAAAGTTTATCAGAAACTAGTTTGGACTATGTCACAATGTTTACAAAGATAAATTTAAAATAGGTATATACATACGTGATTTAGACATAAAGTGTGATGCCATAAGTAAATTAATAGAGCATAAAAAAAAGTTACTTTTCACATTTATGGAGAGTTCATGACCAAATAAAAGATACAAAGGTTCCCAGAAGGGAAGATGAATAATTTTGATTTGTTGTTTAGTTGTTTCAGTGGTATCTGACTCTTTGTGACCCCATTTGGGATTTTCTTGGCAAAGATATTGGATTGGTTTGCTATTTTCTTCTCTAGTTCATTTTTACAAATGAAGACCTGAGGCAAACAGGGTTGAATGATTTGCCCAGGGTCACAATGCTGGTAAGTGTCTGAAGCCAAATTTGACCTCAGGAAAATGAGTTTTCCTGACTTTAGACCTAGTACTTTATCAACTGATATCTAGCTGCCCCTAATTTTTATTACATATAATTAAGAATTTCTTAAGTATAGACTTAAGTTATATATAATTAAGAGCTTTTGTATAAACAAAACTACTACCACTAAAACAACAACAACAACAACAACAAAAAACAAACTGAGAAATTGGGTGGTGGTGGTGGGGAATCTTAACAACAGATTTCTCTGATAAAGATTTCATTTCTTAAATATCTAGAAAACAGCCAAATTAATGATAAGTCTTCTGACACAATTGATAAATGATCAATAATTAAGAGAAAGACAAATTAAAAACTATTTCTTCCACAAAAGTATCAGATGACAGAAAAGGTAAATTGATGTGTCCCCTTGATCTTTGGGGGGTTATGGACCTTGGTTAGAGAAACCCTAAAAATCTCAAACCCTTCCTGACCTGTAGGAGGGGCCCCACCCTCCTGTTCATAGAGGAAAACTCTCAGATGGTAATCTCCTATAATTCAATGGGAGATTATGCCTGGGGCATAATCACCACCCTATATTGAGTTGAAAATTAGTCTTTTAAATTCATCTGGAGATTGGTCCCCAGCTCCACGCCACAAAACCCCAATATATTCAAACCCTAAACTTTTGCTAAAAATCCTAACTGGATTTAACCCACTAATTCTTCTCAGTGTAATCAATCCATTTTTTGCCACAAACCCCACTTTCAGGATTGCGAATTCTTTCACAAAGAACCCTTTGCACTGACCAGAGGATCTCTCAACCCTGATTTCTCACACCTTAACATTAGGATAAATGACTATTTCCTTTCTTGGCTAACAAATCTAAAATTATGATTACTTTAATTAAAAGTTATCTTTCTAAATACATTTTCCACTTTATAATTTTAGCTCAGGTTATGTTTAATCAAAAGTATTTGTTGTTTCTCATGCAGGAATTCTTGGGAATATCAGCTATAGCAGGAATAAGAGTAAAAATAAGGAATGCAAGTAAATGAAGAATAAAAAGAAAATTACTAGTGCATTCAACATGAGTGTAAGATTTATTTCAAGTAATCTTATTTATGACACAAGAGAGAAGGATCTTGAATTCAAAAAAGCTTTTTTTTTTTGTATAGCTAGTATGCCTTATAATAACCTGAAGCTGTATCTCATTATAATTTCACTTTTGAATTTCCTTAACCTAACAGTTGAACATACATCAAGATCCAACCACTTATAAACATCAATAAGAAAATTTTTTGTTTATTCCTGTTTTGGTCCCAAGTTTTTAATTTTCAGGGAAGGAACCAAAGAATGTATGCACCATAAAAACAAACTTCCAAATTGTATTATCAAGTGATAGCTAGCTATAATTTAAAATATTTATCAATTATGTATTTTGGTACAGATACTAGAAATACAACACACACACACACACATACAAAGCTCTCTATTCTCAAGAAACTTACATTCAAGTAGAGTAGGGAAAAGAAAGACAATATACAAAGATAAATATAGTATGAGAAACAGTATAGCATAGTGTAATTATTTCCATGTAATGATTCATGAACCCCTTCAAAATTCACAATGGTCCAAGAGTGTATTTAAATTTTTTTTAAATTGTGCACTAAAAAATAAATAGTTGCCAATTATTACAAATATATTTTTCTTTTATGACCACAAGCATCTGCATGTTTAAAGCATTGTAATTTGTTTCTGCAATGATTAAAACTGTTATCATCATGTACATAACAAGTTTTGTGATTGTACAACAATGATATCAAACTCTTACAAATTTTGACTCAGTGGAATGGATATTGCAGTTTCTAAATCCATCATCAAATTATTTCCAAAACATCATAAGAATTTTACATTTAAATGCAAACTAGTTGCTGGTGGATAGGTTAGATGAATATGCATACCATAACATGCACTAAGTAGCTCCTTTATTCCCTTGTATTACTTTATCATCACACAACTGATTAGGTATGATTACAGTCAAGATGCCCTGATGTTTTCCTTCTTGTACTACAAATGTCAGGCTGATTTAAAACCATAAACACAATGTGTACATATTAAAAAGCCATGATAAATAACCTTTCTGCAGAAACAAACCTTCTATTATCCATTATGGCAATATTGAGGCTAATTTTTCAATTTAAAACTATCTTCCACTTATATAACTTTTCTTATATCTGATGGATTTTCAAATTAATGTTTGGCAACTGATGTGCCAGTAGTAAAAGAAAGTCATACCCAGAGGGATTCTTTTCTTATATAAACACTGTTAATTATTTTAGATCTCTCTCATTTCATTCAATTTTGGGACACAATTTAAGGGACACAATTTACATCATTTCCCCCTCAAGCAGTTACCCCAAATTCATTTGGGCCAAAGGGATGAAGGTATCTGTTTCAAGTTGACAAGGGCTAGGAGGGGAAGTGCGAGATCTGAAGATGGCAGCCACAACATCTAGGGGATGTTGAGTGTCCAAGTCAGTTGTTCTATGATCTGAGACTGAACAAGTATTTGGAAGTTCATAGCTTGGAGCCTGGAGGAAACAAATCTCACAAGCAGGTTAAAAGTGTGGTGGCATCTGGGGTAGAGATAGTGACATTTGGGAATGGGACCTTTGTAAATAATGCATCAGATCTCATCTGTGGGCTGCCTTGAGGATATTGATGGCCCACCCAACAATCCTGAATCCCATTGCCCATGGAACTCCCTAGCTGAAAGGCTAAGAAGGAGTTAACTACTGTCATGGGCCACAATGACATCAAGAAAAATTGGAGAGAAAATGCTAGGAGCAAAGTTCTCATAGTGAGAAAGTAAGGAAGGAGATTATAGTGAGAGAAAGAAGGACACAGACAATTTCACCTTTCTTTCTCCAGAATGTTTTCAGGGGTCCTGTGGAAGAGTAGCTTCAGGTTCTCTATGGATTCACAGGAATATTCTGAAATATCTGAAGGAGAGGTAACAGAAGCAACATTTTTAAGCCTAGAAATATGAGTCCAGCTGGGGAACCCTTCCAGTTTGACTGGCATTGGAATAGTCAGAATGACCTTACCATTTTATATGACTATCTGTAGGTTTAAGGAGATGCTCATTTGCATATTCAGAAAAGGACTTTCTGGACTGCACCAAGCTGTGTGGAAAACTGGGACTAGATGCTGTAGCTTAGGGACCAATCTCCAGATGAATTTAAGGGACTAATTTTCAACTCAATAAAACGTGGTGATTATGCTCCAGACCAAGATCTCCAATTGAATTGTAGGAGGTAATTACCATCTGGGAGTTTTCCCTTATGAACAGGAGGGTGGCGCTCCTTCTAGAGGTCAGAAGGAGTTTGAAATTTTTAGTATTTCTCTAATTCAGATCCATCCTCCCAAAAATCAAGGGGACACAGTTTATATCATTAAAGTTTTGGAAAGCAGATTTCAAAAAGTTCTTAGAAATGGTGTGTGTGAACTAAAAATTAAGGACTCAAAATTATCTCAAGAGAGATTAAAATCTCTCAAAAAACAAAATTCTGAAAAATATGACCACAAGTTATTTTTAAGGATAACTAAGGGAAAGAGCCTGCAAAGATGATTGCAGTTATTTGTGTATCATGTATGCAAGACAAAAATAAATATGAATATAAAGTAGTAGTACAAACTATAAGAAATATTTCTAGAAGGAACTTTTTTCCAAAAACACTTGATGCTTATGTAGCAACTCTCTGGGCTTACTGACTCTTACACATATAAAAAGTCCTTAAAGTGATTGGCTTCAAGCTTAAAGTATAATGGGAGTGAAGCACACAGATAGTTAATAAATGTCTTCTGACTTCTGATCTTGGAATTATTTCCCTCTATTCATGGAATTCTTATGAGATTTTCCTTAGGTATATTTCAGTGAATCAGTGCCTTGCTAGTGTCCAAAACCAGAATTTCTTTATCTCTCTCTCTCTCTCTTTTTTTTTTTTTATTAATTTTATAATTATAATTTTTTTGACAGTACATATACATGGGCAATTTTTTTACATTATCCCTTGTACACACTTCTTTTCTGAATTTTCCCCTCTGTCCCTCTACCCCCTCCCCTAGATGACAGGCAATCCCATACATGTTAAATGTGTTATAGTATATCCTAGATACAATATATGTGTGTAAAACCGAATTTCTTGTTGCACATTTAAGAATTGGATTCAGAAGGTAAAAGTAACCTGGGTAGAAAGACAATAGTGCAAACAGTTTACACTCAATTCCCAGTATTCTTTCTCTGGGTGTAGCTGATTCTGTCCATCATTGATCAACTGGAACTGAATTAGATCTTCTCTATGTTAAAGATATCTACTTCAATCAGAATACATCTTCCTACAGTATTGTTGTTGAAGTGTATAGTGATCTCCTGGTTATCCTCATTTCACTCAGCATCAATTCATGTAAGTCTCTCCAAGCCTCTCTGTATTCATCCTGCTGGTCATTTCTTACAGAGCAATAATATTCCATAACATTCATATACCATAATTTACTCAACCATTCTCCAATTGATAGGCATCCATTCATTTTCCAGTTTTTAGCCACTACAAAAAAAGGCTGCCACAAACATTTTGACACATTCAGGTCCCTTTCCCTTCTTTAGTATTTCTTTGGGATATAAGCCCAGTAGTAGCACTGCTGGATCAAAGGGTATGCACAGTTTGATAACTTTTTGGGCATAGTTCCAGATTGCTCTCTAGAATGGTTGGATTCTTTCACAACTCCACCAACAATGTAACGGTGTCCCAGTTTTCCCACAGCCCCTCCAATATTCATCATTATTTTTTCCTGTCATCTTAGCCAATCTGACAGGTGTGTAGTGATATCTCAGAGTTGTCTTAATTTGCATTTCTCTGATCAATAGTGATTTGGAACACTCTTTCATATGAATGGAAATAGTTTCAATTTCATTATCTGAAAATTGTCTGTTCATATCTTTTGACCATTTATCAATTGGAGAATGATTTGATTTCTTATAAATTAGAGTCAGTTCTCTATATAGTTTGGAAATGAGGCCTTTATCAGAACCTTTAACTGTAAAAATATTTTCCCAATTTGTTACTTCCCTTTTAATCTTGTTTGCAATTAGTTCTGTTTGTACAAAAGCTTTTTAATTTGATGTAATCAAAAATTTCTATTTTGTGATCAATAATGATCTCTAGTTCTCCTTTGGTCACAAATTCCTTCCTCCTCCACAAGTCTGAGAGGTAAACGATCCTCTGTTCCTCTAATCTATTTATGATCTCATTCTTTATGCCTCAATCATGGACCCATTTTGATCTTATCTTGGTGTATGGTGTTAAGTGTGGATCCATATCTAATTTCTGCCATACTAATTTCCAGTTTTCCCAACAGTTTTTTTCAAATAATGAATTCTTATCCCAAAAGTTGGTATCTTTGGGTTTGTCAAACACTAGATTGCTGTAGTTGTACCCTATTTTGTCCTGTGTACCTAATCTGTTCCACTGATCGACTAGTCTATTTCTTAAGCAATACCAAATGGTTTTGGTGACTGCTGCTTTATAATATAGCTTTAGATCAGGTACAGCTAGACTACCTTCATCTGACATTTTTTCCATTAATTTCCTTGAAATTCTTGACCTTTTATTCTTCCATATGAATTTTGTTGTTATTTTTTCTAGGTCATTAAAATAGTTTCTTGGGAGTCTGATTGGTATAGCACTACATAAATAGATTAGTTTGGGGAGTATTGTCATCTTTATTATATTCCCTTGGCCTATCCACGAGCACTGAATGTCTTTCCAATTATTTAAATCTGATTTTATTTTTGTGGCATGTTTTGTAATTTTGCTCATATAATTCCTGGCTTTTCTTTGGTAGATGGATTCCCAAATATTTTATACTCTCGACATTTGTTTTGAATGGAATTTCTCTTTGTATCTCTTGCTGTTGCATTTTGTTGGTGATGTATAAAAATGCTGAGGATTTATGTGAATTTATTTTGTATCCAGCAACTTTGCTAAAATTGTGAATTATTTCTAATAACTTTTTATTAGAATCTCTGGGGTTCTCTAAGTATACCATCATATCATCTGCAAAGAGGGTGTAAATTTCTAAAATGTGTCCAGAGAAACAATATTCTAATAGCTTAATCTTATCCAAAATAATGTTATAATGATTATAATAATGACACCACGTAGAGCAGAATGAATGAAAAAACTATAGATTTGGAATTGAGACATGGATGCAAGTCCTATCTGAACTTTTATATCTGTGTAATCATGGATCAGTCCTTCAACTATCAGATTCTCATTTTTGTCGTTGGTAAAAAAATGAAACGTCTGAGGAGACAAAGATTAAGCTTCTGAACATTTTGATTTTTTAAATAACTATAATAATTTATTAAATATAATAAAAGTTTAATTTAATTTCTTAAAAAGTATTTTGTCCATGTCCCAAAGTCAAGTGTTCTGAGGACAGATTTGAACTAAGGTCTTCCTTATTTAACTACTTGCCACCTCTATAATACATCTATTATATGTTACATGAGTTATAAATTACAAAAATGTGTACTGATAACTAGGAGGCAGGTAGATATAGGTAGATAAAAAATGTTTTATATATTTATATATATATATAGTCAAGGATTTTATATATATATGTATAGATGTATATATATATGTATATATATATATATATGTATATATATATATATATATAGTCAAGCCTCTTTGGCAGTCTGTTGAAGCTTAAGGACTCTTTCTCAGAATAATATTATTAAATGCATAAAATAAAATAAAAACATGATACAAAAGAAACCATACCCCATATATTATATATATGTGTGTACATGAAATTATTGGATATATACATATTTGCGTAAATGTATATACATATAATGTATATTATATACCTATTAATGTATATTACAACCTCATTTTCTTCTCTATTTTATACTGTGGTAGAAAAAAGGCAAAATATGAAACATAGTTTATAAAAACAGAATACAAATATGATCTTCCAGATTTGGATTTATCTAAGAGGCCTCTTGATTAGCTGTCAGACATGAACACAAGACTGAAATCTAGCAATCAGGTTTAGTTTACCAGTCTTATGTCTCCTCTTTTAGATGTTTTCTAGCTTCACTCAGTGCCTGCCCATCTGCAGTTCTATCTTGCTTGGTGCCTTTCCTATTAGATTCCAATAAATAGGAACTTTCCTCTTTGACAGGTTCTATTTCTTCTTGTAGTGTGATAATCCTGTTGTTGGCTACTCTGCTGTCAGCTTAGTGTTAGACTTTTCTAAAGTATCCATTTTGGTTTGTAGGTTTTTCACTATTGCATTCAAATGTCTGTTGAGTTCTTCTACATAGCTCTTCTGATCCAAAATAGCAGTAATCTGGCCATCTCCTTCACTACCTTTAGTGCTCTTCCCATCCTTCAGATACATCGAAAAATCTATAACTCCAATCTGGGTGTCCAAATCTCCTTTCATGCAAAAATTAGCATTCAGACCCACTAACAATCCAGCAATAATTGCCCCTTCCTCTTCCATCATCAGGCCATTGGGTTCATAGAATTCACTGAGAAGCTCCTTATTGGTCAGGGTTTTCATATATTCCGAGAGCTTCTTCTGCATTAATGCGAAGTGGAGCCAGGCTCTCCCTCTGCCCACAGGAGTCTTAAGTCCTGGAAGATCTTTGACACTTGCTGTTATCTCCAGCTTCAGAAACAGGCTTTTCCACCAGTTTCAGTGGGCCCCAGAAGGTTTTATTTTGCCCAAGAAAAGTTTCTTAGCTTTTAAGCCGTGCTTCTGGCAGTGCTGCATGACCACAAAGAACTGCTGGAGAGGGGTATAGTCTGAATCCAGAGTTCTGCCCAGGTTCAGCGCCGACTCGATCAACCTTTTTATATTCAACTTGGCCATGTTCATCAGGTTTATTCACTCATGGGCCATCAAATAATTGGGATGGGGTTTGGTGCCGCCGGGCGCCGGGAGCTCAGCAGCAGGAATGGCAGCGGCAAGCCCGGGGTCGGCGGTGTCCTCCAGCCGGCGGGGGCTGCGGTTGCCGGGCGGGCTGGTGGTGGAGCCCCGCCGCCATCGCCTGGATACAGCAGAAAGAAGGGCGCGGGCTTGGGGGATCCGGGATCGGGGCTGCTCCCGGCTGGGGACTGCTGTGGCTCCCCTGCGCCTTCGGCCCGCGCCGCTGTCACCTCCTGAGCAGGAGCTGGCCCCGGAGCTGGAGCTGGAGCAGAAGGCTCTGCCGTCGTGGCCGCTCGGAGGGCCGGCCCGCCCCACCCAGCCCAAGCATTTTGATTTTTTTAGGCAATGCATACTAATTGCTTAACAAACCTAGACCAGATATCCAGTTTAGGCCTAGACCCTGAATACAGGGAGAGATAGACTTTTATAATCAAAAACAATAATCAAAGAGACAAATTAATTAATAGGAAACAATCAGAATACAAATCGGACAATATGATTTCTAATTGGATGAAAGATTAAATACTTTCTTATTATGAAAGGGAAAGCAAACAAGTATAATTGCCTAAAATTAGAAAAGATGTGTCCCACTTCTTCCTTTCCAAGTATCTATATTCAATCTAAGGAACATGAAAATTATAACTGCTCAGTATGGGGCCATTTTTCATATAAAACATATGGGTTGATTGAGATATATAATAGTGAGAAAACTCCTCTATCAATCTTTGGATCACACTGGGTTTTTGTCAGCATAATTTAGGTCTTTGGTTAATCTTCTCTAAGCAGAGGAAGAGTTGGTCCATGCAGGGCTAGGTTCAAACATTGCAATAAGGTTTTCTTCCAGTTCCTAAAGTTTTCTCACAAGACAGAAATCAGACTAGACTCATATTGGATAGAAATTAAGCTAGCTACAGTGTTGTCCCAAGATGGAGTTGTTTACTTCACGAAATTCTCACAATTAACTATCTGCTGTCCAAATCCCCTCAATTTCCTTCTTTTAATGTATGGGCAATTCTTCCTTGGATCATTTATCTATAATGTTTTTCATAAATTCATAGACAGAATTACATATCAGGTTACAGATCAAACTACTTAGATGACTCACAATGGACTAATTTTGAGAAGAGATTTGTATGTCACCAAGGTAACCAAAAACTTAAATATAAACATAAATGAATACCATGAAAGAAAAGGTCAAAATAATAGAATAATGATCATCAATCATATTAACTAACATCAAGTCTCCTTGTACCTTAGTAACCTTTTCCCTATGTTTATTTGATCAGCATCTCAGATACCATGGTCATCAGATCTCTGGATAATTTCTCTTGGACATTCTACAATAGGCTTCTTTCTCAGAACACCTTTGATTCTCTGGTTCCAAATCACGTGTAGAGATTTCTTGATAATTTTGCTAAAATCTTCCAGTAACAAAACAATACATTTTAAAACAGTCTCTTAAATTTGGTTTTCCAAACTGAAACTTCAGAGAATTTCCATTTTTATATATCATTTGCTATTTCTATCTTTACCCAAACCCTATAGCTGATATAAGAATCTAAGAAAAAAAATCATGAGGATCTAACTATAAAATTAACTCTTTGTCTTTCAAAGACCGGTACTTTAAAAAATGGGAAAATAATTTTTTTCTTTACAATTATCAATATTATTTAATGTGTAAAATTCTTAATCTGGTTTTGAGAATTTATTATTAAAATTATGAATTTCCAGGTTAGATTTATTTGTCAGCCAGTCATATATACATGTATATAGTTCTTTGAGAAAAAAAATCCAATCATATTGTTTTCTCAAAATTTACTATTCCATTTAGTTAAAAAGTTTTCTATCCCATCTTGTTTTATTATTTTTTCTAATTCTACCTTTAGAAGGCTGTCATTCCTGTATTCTAATTTGACTACAAATATAGATTAAAATTGTAAGATTTTTCATACTTGCATCCTGTTACAGTGTTACATCCTGTTACAGAGATTCCAGGTTCAATCTGCTGAGTAATAGATTTAATAATGTACTTACTTTTGTTACTCACTTACCCTGATTATAGAAATTTTGTATGAAAGAAAAAGAAAAGGAAGGGCATAGTTATAATAATTAAATATATCACAACAGGGGAAAAACTCCATTACTTCTGTTTGATTCTAGGTACATATATTTGACAAAGTATCAAAAGGAAGGCTCAGGATAAATTATCTATTCAAAAAAATAAATAGCACAATGGGGAAACTGAGTTAAGAAGATCCTATTTTAGGTCATCTCAAGATTGTTCCCTCAACTTTTTTTTCCCAGGGATATTCATTCACCTTTTACAGTTTAAAGACAGTTTATGCCATTTTCTACTATTGGCTTCATGACAAGTCAGACAACCATTTTTTTTTTTTTTAGAATTTTTTCCCCCACATATATGCATGAGTAATTTTTTTTATATTATTATCCCTTGTATTCATTTTTCCAAATTATCCCCTCCCCCTCCCTCCATTCCCTCCCCCCAATGACAGGCAATCCCATACATTTTACATGTGTTACAATATAACTTAGATACAATATATGTGTGTAAATACCATTTTCTTGTTGCACATTAAGTATTAGATTCTGAAGGTATAAGTAACCTGGGTAGATAGACAGTAGTGCTAACAATTTACATTCACTTCCCAGTGTTCCTTCTCTGGGTGTAGTTATTTCTGTCCATCATTGATCAACTGGAAGTGAGTTGGATCTTCTTTATGTTGAAGATATCCACTTCCATCAGAATACCTCTTCATACAGCATTGAAGTGTACAGCGATCTTCTGGTTCTATTCATTTCACTCAGCATCAGTTGATGTAAGTCTCTCCAAACCTTTCTGTATTCCTCCTAGGGCTGTTCATTTCTTACAGAGCAATAATATTCCATAACCTTCATATACCATAATTTACCCAACCATTCTCCAATTGATGGGCATCCATTCAACTTCCAGTTTCTAGCTACAACAAAAAGAGCTGCCACAAACATTTTGGCACATACAGGTCCCTTTCCCTTCTTTAGTATTTCTTTGGGATATAAGCCCAATAGCAGCAATGCTGGGTCAAAGGGTATGCACAGTTTGATAACTTTTTGGGCATAGTTCCAAATTGCTCTCCAGAATGGCTGGATTCTTTCACAACTCCACCAACAATGTATCAGTGTCCCAGTTTTCCCACATCCCCTCCAACATTCATCATTATTTGTTCCTGTCATCTTAGCCAATCTGACAGGTGTGTAGTGGTATCTCAGAGTTGTCAGACAACCATTCTTGTAATCAAAATTCAAAACAATAGTAAGTTATAGTCCCAAGAGGTTTTTTTTTTTACTTCAAATAGTGAAATTTAGCTTAAATATAATATTTAAATATTATTAATCTCATGTTTCCCTTACATGAGCAGTTATGGCAATGTGAATTTATGACCTATGTTTGTTTGTTTTGCTCTTTGTGAATAGGGATAATTTCATTGTATCCTTAGCAGCAACACAGTGCCTGGTTTATGGTAGGTTCTTAATAATACTTGGTAATTGGGAATTAAAGATCCTTTTATCAGAGATAGAGAATTCAAGTGATGGATATGTGATATTTTTAAAACATGAAAATATCATTAAATAATATATTTATTCATTATTTTTTATGAATTAGTAGTTATTTTATTTATTTTTTTTTAAGTAGAAGCTTAATCAGAGAAAAATGTTTCTGGCTTTTAAATGCTAATTCATTTTAAAAAAAAACAACTTTGATAGATAAATGTAGACTTTCCTACAGATAATGCCTTCTGATAAAAGTAAGTAGAAAAATTATATATTAAACTATATCAATTAGATGTCACTAAAAAATCAAGGAAAGCCTACATATTTTACTTGTTAATATAAATCAATTAATATTTATTAAGTACTTACTGTGTGTAATTCCTTACATAAAATATTGTGTATATATAAGTAGATTGGGGATATAAACAGAGGTAAAAGACAGTCTCTGTCCTCAAAGAGTTTACAATCTAATGGGGGAAAGGGGAGATAATATTCACACACACATATAAAACATATTTGTTATTTACAGAATAAACTGGAAATGATTTTTAAAAGGAAAGCACTTGAATTAAGAGGGATTGGATAAGCTTCCATCAAAAGATAAAAAATTTTTGTTGACACTTAAAAGAAGCTATGGAAGTCAGTAGGCACAGTTGAGGAGGGAAAGCATTTCAATCATGGTAGATAATCAGAGAAAATGATTGAAATCAAGAGATAGAATATGTTATTTGTAGAACTTCCAGAAGGGTAATGTGATTGAATATAAAGAATTGGAATATAATTTTGTTGAGGCATCAATTTAATAGAAACATAAAATACAATACTAATATCTAACAATCTCTAACAATTTTTTTTAATAAATTGTATAATTATAACATTTTTTTGACCGTACATATGCATAGGTAATTTTTTTTTTTTTACAACATTATCCCTTGTACTCCCTTCTGTTCCGAATTTTTCCCCTCCTTCCCTCCACCCCCTCCCCTAGATGGCAGGCATTCCCATACATATTAAATATCTTATAGTATATGCTTGGTACAATATATATGTGCAGAACCGAATTTTGTTGTGGTTGTTGTTGCAAAGGAAGAATTGAATTCGGAAGGTAAAAATAATCTGGGAAGAAAAGCAAACAAACAAAAAAAAATTCTCACAGTTTACACTCATTTCCCAGTGTTCCTTTTCTGGGTGTAGCTGATTCTGTCCATCATTGATCAATTGGAATTGGATTAGCTCTTCTCTATGTTGAAGATATCCACTTCCATCAGAATACATCCTCATACAGTATCATTGTTGAAGTGTATAATGATTTCCTAGTTGTGCTCGTTTCACTCAACATCAATTGAAGCCTCTCTGTATTCCTCCTGTTAGTCATTTCTTACAGAGCAATAATATTCCATAACATTCATATACCATAATTTACTCAACCATTCTCCAATTGATGGACATCCATTTATTTTCCAGTTTCTAGCCATTACAAAAAAGGGCTGCCACAAACATTTTGGCACATACAGGTCCCTTTCCCTTCTTTAGTATTTCTTTGGGATATAAGCTCAGTAGTAGCACTGCTGGGTCAAAGGGTATGCACATTTTGATAACTTTTTGGGCATAATTCCAGATTGCTCTCCAGAATGGTTGGATTCTTTCACAACTCCACCAACAATGTAACGGTGTCCCAGTTTTCCCACAGCCCCTCCAACATTCATCATTATTTGTGCCTGTCATCTTAGCCAATCTGACAGGTGTGTAGTGGTATCTCAGAGTTGTCTTAATTTGCATTTCTCTGATCAATAGTGATTTGGAACACTCTTTCATATGAATGGAAATAGTTTCAATTTCATCATCTGAAAATTGTCTGTTCATATCTTTTGACCATTTATCAATTGGAGAATGGCTTGATTTCTTATAAATTAAAGTCAATTCTCTGTATATTTTGGAGATGAGGCCTTTATCAGAACCTTTAACTGTAAAAATATTTTCCCAATTTGTTACTTCCTTTCTAATCTTGTTTGCATTAGTTTTGTTTGTGCAAAAACTTTTTAATTTGATATAATCAAAATTTTCTATTTTGTGATGAATAATGATCTCTAGTTCTCCTTTGGACACAAATTCCTTCCTCCTCCACAAGTCTGAGAGGTAAACTATCCTATGTTCTTCTAATTTATTTATGATCTCGTTCTTTATGCCTAAATTTTGGACCCATTTTGATCTTATCTTAGTATGTGGTGTTAAATGTGGGTCCAATCTCTGACAATTTAAAAAAATTACTTGATATATATTACCTTATTTGAGTCACATGTCAACCCAAAAGATAGATATAGCACTTTTTTTAGGGAGGAGTAAAAGTGCTTAAAGCTTAAAAAGGTTATGTGATTGTTTCCAATATCACACAGGTTGGAATCTAGGAATTAAAACTCAGGTCTTTGTATTCAATACATTTTTTTACTCTGGCATTTATTATGCAGTTAAGGCTTTAAAAGTGTTCCTTTTAGTAGATATGGAAATATAACACTTTATCAACAGAATATTTATGAATTGTATTTTCTTATAAACATATCAGAGACATTCTTTTTCCTGCTATTGGTGCTTAATGTATAATAGAATATGTAATAAAATATATTTTCTTAGTTTTGACCCCCAAACTTCATATAAACATTTCTCATTTCCTAGAGTCATTTTTATAACAGAATTCCAAAACTCTGATAAAAATTCTGGTCAAGAAAAATTCTACTGCTATCTTTTATATACAACTTAAAGGCCTTTTTATGTGATTCAGTTCAATACAAAGGTAATTCTTTTCCTTGAGAACTAAAAATGATCCTGTGTATAAGAATTGTGTTCAGTAGTATTTTCAAATGAAATCTGAGGATTAAGTCTTTCAGCAAGAAGCCATCATACTCTTACTTAACAGTGTGATTCATAGGTAGTATAAAATATGGATGAAAGCAACTCAATATATATTAAGTAAAACATTCCAAAATTATTTACAAGATGAGGAAAATGAAGTATGAAATCTATTGTTCCTATAATCCTGAAAATTTTAAATTTCCTCCAAATGTCACTTACTTTTCTTTGTGCCAATAAAAGATTTTCTTAAAATATAATTCTATGGCTCTTTACTTTTCATTTTCAAGGTATTTCCAACTCTGCCTTTCCAGGAGCCCTGAATTTTATCTTTTACAATTGTAGAGAGAACTTCTCAATTTCTTCTCCTTGGAGAGTCTTATTTCATTTTCATTAGCTTTTGATTTAAGAACACAAAATATATATTATGCTTTCTATATATTTTCTGTAAAGTCCTTGTGCATAATAGTTTCTTACATAAGAAAAGTAGAAACTTATGGGGGGAAATGCTTAATATTTCCCCCAAAAGCTATAATTATTTATTTCTGGGATTCAGGTGTTTTATTTTAAAGAATATTTAGTGAGTATTATCTATGTATAAAGCACTATTTAAGATAAAAATATTATATTTAGGATAAAAAATATTTCTTTACCGAAAGTGATTGTCCTAGATGATTTTTTGAAGTCCCTTTTAGTGATTAAGATCCTGAAAATCTGAATCAGTCCTGAGAGGAGAGGAGGAAGTTTAACAGATAGATTTTGAACAGGGAGGTTATGGATGATTGTCGACAAAAGTCACTGGTCATTGAAAAATAAGAAGAAACATAAGATTAAAAGTTAGGCAAATTCATTCTCCAATTGTTAAATGATCAAAGGATATGAATAGACAATTTTCAGATGAAGAAATTGAAACTATTACTAGACATATGAAAAGGTGCTCTAAATCACTATTGGTTAGAGAAATGCAAATTAAGACAACTCTGAGAGAAGGACTTCTGGGGGTAGAGCCAAAATGTCAGAGAGCAGACAGGACTCTCTGTAACCTCCTCTAACCTTCTCTCAAACTGATGAGAGATAGGAAAGTGGAACCCCGTTTTGGTCGGCGCAAAGATTTTACGCCATTTTGGTGTAGTGTCCCCTGTAAATGAATTTACAGGCCCGAAAACCTAGATTGATAAAAGGTTTATTGTAGAAATTTGGAAATAAAGTTGAAGGTAGAAAGAAAGACGCCAGGGTCAAAGGTGGTCGCTGGGTGGGCAGGAACCCTTACATGGCTGGAAGGATACCATGTTTTGGGGGGAAGGGCTCCTGCAAAGAGAGAGCTCCAGCTTGGCTCTTTTATACCTAAAAGGGACTTGTGGACGGTGCCCCAAATTCCTGGTGTGCTTTTCAGTTAAGGAAGAAACTGTTTGTGGGGGGTTTGGGGAAACCTGAGCAGATAGTGGGTGCTGAGAAAACCTAAGCCAGCTCAGATCTAGTGGGGGCTGGGCTCAGATATTCAAAAGGTGCTTTTTGACCAGGATTGGTGAATCAAAGGTCAGCCATAGGGGTTGGGAAATCAGAAAGGAAATCTTAAACGGACCTCAATCCCCATCAAAACCAATAGCAGATAAAGCCTCTAAACTGTTTTTGAAGTCAAAGAATCCACAAATATTTGGAGTACAATACATTTCTAGAAGAAGATACCTTGGAAGAACTTCAGAACAGGTCTGTTTCAATTGGGTAGGGGTACAGTCTACTAAACCCAGACTGCAGCATAGGGAAACTAGGGCAAGAAGCTGGAGCAGAGAGTCAGAGCATTGTAGCTTCCACACACCTGAGAATCTCTGTGAGCTCTTAAGCCATTCTGTCCTGGTTGCAAGCAGGTGGTTTATAGTGAGTAGATTTGCCTTTTGTAAAAGACAAACTAAACCACTGAGCCCCAGAAGAATGTAAGACCTAGCTGCCATTACACAGCACTGGAAATCAATCAGCAGAACTGGCCCAGGGCAAATTAAAGCAGCTGTTGCTCCTTTGCATTGAATAGACCTCAAGCCCTAAAAAAATTAATAAAAAACAAAAAAGAACTCTCACCATAGACAGATTTTATGGAGAGAGAAAACAGACCTCAAATCTTGAGGTTCCTAAAGGCAAAACAGCTCCAGAAGAAGCCCCAAAGAGAGACATGAGCTGGTCCCCATTTCACAAGGCTTTCTTCAAAGATTGCATAAAAGATCTTAAAAGAAAGAAAAAAATGGGTAAATGAAAGAAGATCATTGCAAGAAGGAATGGAAAAAATGGAAAAAGAATGCAGTGAACAAAAATATTTAATTGGCCAGTTGCAAAAAGAGCTAAAAAAGGTAACTGAAGAAAATTCTAACACTAAAAATTATCATTGAACAAATGGAAGTGAATGACTCAATAAGATTTCAAGAATCAGTCAAACAAAAACAAAAAATGAAAAAAAATAGAAGAAAATATGAAATATCTCCTAGGAAAACAACTGACCTGGAAAATGGATCTAAGAGAGACAATCTAAGGGTTATTGGGCTTCCTGAAAACCATGATGAAAAAAAGAGTCTAGACATTATCTTATAGGAAATCATAAAGGAAAACTGCCCTGATATTTTAGAATCAGAAGATAAAATAACCATCGAAAGAATCCACCAATCACCTCCTGAAAGAGACTTAAAAATTAAATCCCCAAGGAATATTGTTAATTGCTAAATTTCAGCACTATCATACCAAGGAAAAGCCAGAAAGAAACACCTTAAATACCAAGGAGCCACAATTAGGATTACCCAGGACCTAGCAGCTTCTACCTTAAAGGATCAAAGAGCCTGGAATCTGATATTCTGAAAAGCAAAGGAATTGGAATTATAGCCAAGAATAAGCTATCCAACTAAAATGAGCATTATCTTTCAAGGAAGAAGATGGATATTCAATGATATAGGTGAATTTCTCCTTTTTCTAATGAAAAGACCAAAACTGAACAAGAAATTTGATCTCCAAACACAGAACTCAAGAGAAACATATAAAAAGGATAGAACTCTTCAGAAGTATATTTCTGTTATGGATATACTTAGAGAATGGGGGTATAATTTGATTTTATTATGATAATATGAAAAAGAAACTAGAGGTGGAAAGTGGATCATACTGAAAGAAGAGGAAAAAGGAGGTAAAATAAGGGAAATTACATCTCACAAAGAGGTAAAGAAGACCTATTATAATTGAGGAAAAGAAAGAAGGAGGATGACCATTGTGTGAATCTTACTCTCATCAGATTTGACTCTAAGAGAATATCAGAAATATTTGGTATCATAAAGAAAACTGTCTCACCTTATAGGGAAGTAGAAGGGAAAGGGGGAAAAGAAAGGAAAAGACTAATAGAAAGGAAAATAGAAGAATTAGGGGAAAGGTATAAAAAAGGGGAAAGAGTTCTAATGGGGGAGGACTGTTTGAAGGAAGTGGTCATCAAAAACAAAGTACTGGGGATGAGGGAAGGGGGATAGAAAAGAAAAGCATAATATAGGGTAAATAAGATGGCAGGAAATACAGAATTAGTTATTAGTTATTTTAAGTGTGAATGTGAATGGGATGAACTCTCCCTTAATTAAAACAGAAGCAGACAGCAGTCTAGATTAAAAGCCAAAATCCTATATTATGTTGTTTACAAGAAACACATTTAAAGCATAGTGATATGAATATGAATAGTGAATGAAGGTAAAGGGCTGGAGCAAAATATATGAAGAAATATGAAATAGGTGAAGAAAAAAAAAGCAGGGGTACCAATCCTGATCTCAGATCAAGTAAAAGCAAAGATAGATCTAATTAAAAGAGATAAGGGAGAAAAATATGTCTCACTAAAGTATAGCATAGATAATGAAGCAATACCAATACTAAACATAAATGCACCAAGTGGTATAGCATGGAAATTCCCAGAGGAGAAGTTAAGAGAGATGCAAGAAGAAATAGACAGCAAAACTATACTAGTGGGGCATTTCAACCTTGCTCTCTCAAAACTAGATAAATCGAACCACAAAATAAATAAGAAAGAAGTTAAGGAGGTAAACAGAATATTAGAAAAGTTAGGTATGATAGATCTGTGGAGGAAATTAAATGGAGGCAGAAAGGACTTGACTTTTTCCTTAGTGGTTGATGAAATTTATACACAAATTTACCGTGTATTAGGGTATAAAAACCTCAAAATCAAATGCAGAAAGGCAGAAATAGTAAATACATTTTTTTCAGATCATGATGCAATAAAAATCACATGTAATATAAGGCCAAGAAAAAATAGACTAAAAAGTAATTGGAAACATAACAATCTCATCCTAAAGAATGAATGGGTAAAACAGCAAATTATAGACACAATTAACAATTTCATCCAAGAGAATGACAATAATGAGACAACATACTAAAATTTGTGGGATGCAGCCAAAGTGGTAATAAGGGGAAATTTTATATTTCTAGATGCTTACTTGCATAAAAAAGAAAAAAAAAAAACAATGAATTGGGCTTGCAATTTAAAAAGCTAGCAAAAGAACAAATTAACCCCCCCAATCAAATACCAAATTTGAAACTCTAAAAATAAAAGGAGAGATTATTAAAATTAAAAGTAAAAAAACTGTTGAATTAATAAATAAAACTAAAAGTTGGTTTTATGAAAAAAAAAACAACAAAAAATAAACCTTTAATAAATTTCCCCTCTCTCTCCCCCCCTTCCCCCCTGAGGCTGGGGTTAAGTGACGTGCCCAGGGTCACACAGCTAGGAAGTGTTAAGTGTCTGAGACCAGATTTGAACTCGGGTCCTTCTGAATTCAGGGCTAGTGCTCTCTCCACTGCGCCCCTAGCTGAAAAAAAAAGTTGAAGTGAATCAAATGGGAGAGAATTAACATCAACTATAGTGATCGAAAATACACAGCAATCAAAGGGAAAAGTTGACACAACAGAAGGGGAAATGGAGAAGAACAAGTATCCAAAGGCATGGATTTTTCAAAGGGGAATACCCGGAAGATTTGTCTGCAATTCACTCTTTCCACTGAATAGAATTGTGTTAGGAGTTACTTTGCTCAACTTTATGCCAATAAGTTTGATAACCTAAGTGAAATGGATTACTACCTACAAAAATATAGGCTTCTCAGATTAACAGAAGAGGAAATAAATTACTTAAATAGTCCCATTTTAGAAAAAGAAATAGAACAAGCTATTATTCAACTCCCTAAGAAAAAAATCCCCAGGACCAGATGGATTTATATGTGAATTTTACCAAACATTTTAAGAACAATTAATTCCAATAATATATAAACTATTTGAAAAAATAGGGAATGAAGGAGTCCTACCAAATTCCTTTTATGACACAGACATGATACTGAAACCTAAACCAGGTAGGATGAAAACAGAGAAAGAAAAGACCAATTTCCCTAATGAATTTTGATGCAAAAATCTTAAATAAGATATTAGCAAGGAGAGTACAAATAATCATCCCCAGGATAATACACCATGACCAAGTAGGATTTATACCAGGAATGCAGGGCTGGTTCAATATTAGGAAAACTATTAGCATAATTGACTATATCAATAACCAAATTAACAAAAACCATATGATTATCTCAATAGATGAAGAAAAAGCATTTGATAAAATCCAATACCCATTCCTATTAAAAACACTTGAGAATATAGGAATAAAGGGACCTTTTCTTAAAATAGTCAATAGCATCTGTTTAAAACCATCAGTAAGCATCATAAGTAATAGGGATAAACTGGAATCATTTCCAGTAAGATCAGGGCTGAAACAGGATTGCTCACTATCACCATTACTATTCAGTATTGTATTGGAAATGCTAGCTTTGGCAATAAGAGAAGAAAAAGAGATCAAAGGAATTAGAGTAGGTAATGAGAAAACCAAATTATCAGTCTTTGCAGATGATATAATGGTATACTTAGAGAATCAATGAAAAAACTATTAGAAATAATCCACAACTTTAGCAAAATTGCAGGATACATATTCTTAAATTATCTCTCCTGGGTGTATTTCTCCAGATGAGTAGTTTTTTTCCCATGAAATAGTTTACATTTTCTTCTTTTTTTTTTTTCATTTTTAAAAATTTTATTTGACTGTTTCTTGTTGTCTTATAGAATCATTAGCTTCTGCTTATCAAATTCTAATTTTTAAGGAATTATTTCCTTCAATTAGCTTTTATGTCTCCTTTCCCATTTGACCTATTCTGATTTTAAAGGAGTTATTTTCAGTGATCTTTTTCCCTTCATGTGCCCAGTTTGGTTTTTTTAAGGAGTTGTTTTCTTCCTATATTTTTTTCCAAGCTGTTGATTCTTTTTACAATTCTCTTACATAACTCTCATTTTTTTTCCAATTTTTCATCTACCTTTTTCATTTCATTTTACAAATCCTTTTTAGTCCTTCCAAGAAGTCTTTTTGGATGAGACTAATTCACATTCCTATCTGAGTCTTTTTCTAGCTTTTTTTTTTTTTTTTTTTTGGTGTATTTTGACATTGTTGTCCTCTTCCAAGTTTATATTTTAATATGTACTGTCACCTAGGATATACTATAAAATACTATAAAATATTTAATATATATGGGAGTGCCTGCCATCTAGGGGAGGGAGTGGAGGGAAGGAGGGGAAAAATTTGGAACAGAAGGGAGTACAACGGATAATGTTGTAAAAAAAAATTACCTATGAATACGTACTGTCAAAGAAAATGTTATAATTATAAAAATTAATAAAAAATTTAAAAAAATATTTACTGTCACCATAATAGCTTTCTATGATCAGAACTCTTTTTTGTATTTTGCTAATTTTGTAGCCTATTTTACATCTTTTAAAAGTTGAGTTCTGCTCCTAGAATGCAAGGGGCACTGTCTCTAGCTTCTTGTGCTGGGGCCCAGCAAACTGGTTACTTGTTTTCTGTGTTGGGGCTTCTGGGACTGGCAGCTTGCTCACTTCACTGGGTTGGCCTGACCCAGACATGCCAATTATTTGTTCTTCTTGATACTTTAATAGAGCTTCATGCAGTCTGGGTACAAGACTTTTCCAGTTTCTTTTCCAGTTAAAAAAAAGAAACTATTAACAAACATTTTCAAAAATTCAATTAAATCTCTGCAAATACATGAAGTGCTGTTGCAGTACCTGTTTATTTGTATCAAAGTTGAGGCCACCCATGAACAACTTCCCATTTATGATCATGGTCTAGCTGGGTGCAGGAAGTGAGAAACAGGGATGTAAGCCCATGAGAAAAAGGCCAAAAGGCCAGGAGGATGATGCCAGTTGCCTTATTTGTGCCAGTAGTTCTGGGAGGTTTAGAGGCTAACAGTTTAGCTATTTTGCTGGTGTGGAGGCTTCAGTGCTGATTTGCTCTGCTGAAACAAGATTGTGGAGCCTCTGTTGTTGATCTTTGCTGTGGCTAAGAGCCTACTACTGGTTTGCTAGTATACCACCTGCACCAAGATGCATTCCTTTTTTACCCAAGGGAGGCAGACCTTTCCTATAGTCCTTCTAAGTTATATTGGGTTGGAAAATTGTTTCATTCCATCTTTTTGCGAGTTCTGTCACCTCCAAATTCATTTAGGGGCTTGATTTAACATTGTTTTGAGGGAAACTGGGGAGAGCTTAGGCAATTTCCTGGTTTCTTCACCATCCTTGGTTCTGCCTCCCATTAATTTCTCAGAAATAGATCTCAGGTCTAATGATATTAGGGGATCTCTGCCATTTAAAGTTTATAATGGCAGCTCTGTAGAAGCAAAGATTTCTGTAGTGTGTTATTCCTACCTCAAACATTAGATTCAGATCTAACTTTCAGTTTACCTTCTTCATAAAACATTAATGGAAGGCAATTCATTATGTTATAGATATGGTATGTTTTCAATTGGTTTGAGATAATATCACATACATCATTTCATTACATTTTTCTGTATTTTTAAAAAGTTTGTGAAAAATGTTATGATTAAAATGCTTCTAATTTATGAGCATAATTTTCTTCCTACCTTTTATTATAACACAAGTTCATCTCAGTGGAAGGAACTATTTTATTTTATTTTATTTTTTGTTTATCTATCATTTTTAAAAAAAATTTTTTTTAATTCATTTTTCCAAATTATCCCCTCCCTTCCTCCACTCCCTCCCCCCGATGGCAGGTACATACATTTTACATGTGTTACAATATAACATTTTACATGTGTTACAATATAACCTAGATACAATATATGTGTGTAAATACTTTTTTCTTGTTGCACATTAATTATTAGCTTCCAAAGGTATAAGTAACCTGGGTAGATAGACAGTAGTGCTAACAATTTACATTCGCTTCCCAGTGTTCCTTCTCTGGGTATAGTTATTTCTGTCCATCATTGATCAACTGGAAGTGAGTTGGATCTTCTTTATGTTGAAGATTTCCACTTCCATCAGAATACATCCTCATACAGTATTGTTGTTGAAGAGTATAGTGATCTTCTGGTTCTGCTCATTTCACTCAGCAACAAGGAACTATTTTATAAATGCAAATGTTAGAAATCAAAACAACTGCTCAACTAAAACTTTTCACCTTGTATGTTGATCCAACCATTCTGAAGAGCATTCTGTAACTATGTCCAGGGGACTATCAAACTGTATACTCTTTGACCCAGTAGTACCAGCACTGGGTCTGTATTCCAAGAAAATCATAAAGAAGGAAAAGGACCCACATGTGCAAAAATGTTTATAGCACCTCTTTTTGTGATAGCAAAGAATTGGAAAATGAGTAGATGCCTCTTAATTGGGGAATGGCTGAATAAGCTGTGGTTTTGAAGATAAATGGAATATTATTGTTCTATTTAAAAATTGATGAACAAGCTGATTTTGGAAAGACCTGAATTTACATGAACTAATGCTGAGCAAACAAGCAGAACAAGGAATACATTGTATACAATAACAGCAAGAATGTGCAGTGATCAACTATGAAAGGCTTGACTCTTCTCAGTGATTCAGTGATCCAAACCAATCCTAATAGACAGAAAATGCCATCTATATTCAAAAAAAGAACTCTGGATATTGAATGTAAATCAACACATGCTATGTTCACCTCTTTTTTCTATTTTTAAATTTCTCCCATGGTTTTTCCCTTTTGCTCTGATTTTTCTCTCCCAACATGATTCATAAAGCAATGTGTATTAAAAATAAACAAAGTGTTTTAAAAAATAAAATATGTTACTTTGAAAAAAAACTCCATTAACTGGACTTTGAAATATCACATTGCCCAGTGAGGTACACTGTCACACTTACTTGTCAACATAATGCAGCATTTTGTTGATATAAACTGAAACCTATTTTTTGCCACAATGAAACTATCCATGATTTTTGGAAGATTACACACACACACATACACACACACATACACACACATTTATATAACTGAACTATAAGCAGTATTATAGAGACAGTATTCTTTAAAAAGCATTTGGATTGGGGATGAATTTGTCTAACTATAACTGAATGATAATATATATGAATGAAAAGAATGAATGAGTGTGAAAACATTTGTTAAGTATTTGCCATATACTAGTAACTATGCTAATCATTGGGTGTACAAAAACTCTCAAAGGAGAAAATAACATATATTGAAAAGTAATTGCCAGGAAATTAGACTGGGAAGTCATAGAAGTGGTGAGTTGTTATTTATGAAGCAAAAGAAATGAGATAGATTTCTAAAATACATAGAGAATTGACTCAAATTTATTCAAGCTACTCTCCAATTGATAAATGTTCAAAGAATATGAATAGACAATTTTCAGATGAAGAAATTGAAAGTATTTGTAGCCACATGAAAAGGTGCTCCAAATCACTATTGATCAGAGAAATGCAAATTAAGACAACTCTGAGATACTACTACACACGTCTCAGATTGGCTAAGATGACAAGAAAAGATAATGACGAATGTTGGAAGGCATATGGGAAAAGTGGGACACTGATACATTGTTGGTGGAACTGTGAATGGATCCAACCATCTGGAAAGCAGTTTGGAACTATGCTTAAAAAGTTATCAAACTATGCATACCCTTTGATCCAGCATTGTTTCTATTGGGTTTATATCCCAAAGAGATCTTAACAGAGGCAAAAATGTTTGTGGCAGCCCTCTTTGTAATGTCAAGAAATTGGAAACTGAATGGATGCCCATCAATTGGAGAATGTCTGAATAAATTGTGGTATATGAATGCTATGGAATACTATTGTTTTATAAGAAATGACCAACAGGCTGTTTCAGAGAGGCTTGGAGAGATTTACATGAATTGATGCAAAGTAAAATGAGCAGAACCAGGAGATCATTATACATGGCAACAAGAAGACTATATGATGATCGATTCTGATGGACATGGCTCTCTTCAACTTTGAGATGATTCAAACCAGTTCCACTTATGCAGTGATGAAGAGAGCCATCTATACCCAGAGAGAGAACCATGGGAACAGAGTATGGAACATAACATAGCATTCTCATTCACTCTGTTGTTATTTGTTTGCATTTTGTTTTCTTTCTCAGTTTTTCTTTTTCTTTTTGATCTGATTTTTCTTGCACAACAAGCTAACTGTATAAATATATATACCTATATTGGATCTAACATGTATTTCAACATTTAACATGTATTGGACTACCTAACAGCTAGGAAAGGAGATTGGGGGAGGGGAAAATTTGCAACAAAAGGTAGTGCAAGGGAAAGTGTTGGAAAAATTACCCATGCATATGCTTTGTAAATAAAAAAAAAAAGAGAGAGAGAGAGAGAGAGAGAGAGAGAGAGAGAGAGAGAGAGAGATGGATATAGAACAGTAGGTAAGGTATCTGATCATCATGCAGAGAGTGAGATAGCATGAGTTGGTGACTGGTGTGTGATGCCAGACTTAATAAACTTGACTTCCTTAATGCCCATTTATTACCAAAATCAGTGAAAAGACAAATGAGCAGGGGAAAATTGTAAGTGACAATCTATGAGTCTGAGCAATAGACAAGAGCCTTAGTTCAAATCTGGCCTTAGACACTAACTGTGTGAGAGTTTCCTCAGTTGTAAAGTGGAGATATTAACAGCACCCATTTCATAGGGTTCTTGTGAGGATCAAATAATTGAATGTTATTAAAACACTCACCACAGTGCCTGGCACATAGTAAGCATTATGTAACACTTATTCCTTCTCTCCTAGTAATGGGATCATTGTAGTTATTAAATTGGTCATAACTTATAATTGTTTTCCTTTACAACTTTTTAGTCATTGTATAAATTGTTTTCCTAGTTCTGTTAAAAAATCATTCTTTACCAGTTCATTTCATTGGAAATTTTCTTAGCTTTATCTAAATCTGTCCCTTTCATAATTTCTTATGGCACAATAAAATTCCATTATGGTCATATACTACAGTTAATTTAGACATCACCAATTAATGGATGCCTTTTTTATTTCCAGTTCTTTGCTATTATGAAAAGTGAAACTAGTTTTTCGTGCATATAGATTCTATTCCTCCTTCTTTGACTTCTTTTGAGTATAAATCTGGTTATTTTTTTTTCTGGTTCAAAGAGTGTGCTCAACTTAATAATTTTTGGAATGTAGCTTCAAATTGTTTTCTGTAATAGTTGCATCGATCTACATTTCTGCAAAAAAAGAATACATTAGTATGTCTGTCCTCTCAGAACTTTACCAAGAGTAGGTTTTGTTTTATTTTGTTTTTGGTCAACTTTGCTAGTCAGAATTGTTTAAAAGCACATATTAATTATTTGGAGTATTTCTTCATATTGCTTTTGATAGCTTGCCTTTCTTTTTTTCCAAATCATTCCCCCCCCTTAGGCAATTGGGGTTAAATGACTTGCCCAGGGTCACACAGCTAGGAAAAGTTAAATTTGAACTCAGGTTCTCCTGACTTCAGGGCAGGTGCTCTATTCACTGTGGCACCTAGCTGCCCTCCCCCCCAATCATTTTTTAAAATAACATTTCATTGGGACAGCTAGTTGGAGCAGTGGATAGAGCACTAACCCTAAAGTCAAGAGGACCTGAGTTCAAATCTGACTTCAGACATTCCTGGCTGTGTGACCCTGGGACTCTAAACTTTAATCCCAATTGCCTCTGTAAAAAAAGAAACATTTTATTTTTTTTCTCCAGTTGCATGTATAAAACAATTTAAATATTCATTTTTTATCTTTAAGTATTTTTTTTTATTATTTTAATAGTTTTTATTTACCAGATATATGCATGGTAATTTTACAACATTGACAATTGCCAAACCTAAATATTCATTTTTTAAAAAGTTTTAAGTTCAAAATTCTATCTTCCCCTTCCTTCCCATTTCCCAGGGATAGTAATCTGACATGCAATCATGTAAATATATTTCCATATTAGTCATTTTATGGAAGAAAATTCAAGTCAAAAAAGAAAGTGAAAAATTCTACTCTGGAAGTAAATAATATTTTTCATCAAATACTTTGGAATTGTCTTGGATTATTGTATTGCTGGGAATAGTTTAGTCATTCACAGTTATTCAACATACAATATTGCTGTTACTGTGTACAATGTTCTAGTTCTAATAGCTTGCCTTTCTTCTAAGAATTGCTTGTTCATATTATTTGATCACATTTATCTTTAAGATAATGTCTCTTGTTCATATATAAATATTTGAATAAATTCCCTAGAGATCTTGGATATTAGATCCTTTTCAGATAAATTTTGTGCAAAAACCTTTCCTCATGTAATTATTTCTCTTTTAATTCTATCTATATTGACTTTGCTTGCATGAAAAGCTTTTCAGTTTTATATATTACATATATATGCATATATATATATATATATATATATATATATATATATATATATATATATATATATATATATATATATATATAAAATTTCCTGTGATGATCCTTTCTATGCCTTACTTGGTTAATAACTCATCCCCTGTACATAACTGTGATTGGTCGTTTCCATCACTTATTTTTTTAAGTGAAATTTTGTTTTTCAATTGGCAAAAATCTGTTATCTCTGGTCTTCTATCCTGCTCCCTACATTTGAGAACAAAAGCAAAACAAAAATCACTTTTATAAAACTGTACAGTCAAGGAAAATAAATTTCCACTTATATTTATTGACATATATATATATGGTATTTAAGAATTTCTGTGCATGTATACATATACATATTTCTATTTTTCATAAAGTGACAACTCACTTTTTATCATGAAAGCATCCATAATATCAGCACATCATTTATTTTATTATTTTTGTCATCCAATGAGTATATAGAAGATTCTCTTCTTTGGTCCACAGCCTCTCTATTATTCTTATCACACACATTCATTTCTTTAATTAATCTTTCTTTTTAATGGCCAAACCTTTTGCTGACCTATGAAATATCATGTTCCATTAAGTTTCCTAGCTGCCAGGATTCTCTTAAAGATTTGAATCTAGAATGGAAGAAACAATATTAGCAAGAAAATGCCATTTAACCAAGAGAGGTTTCATAGATTGCTTTTTTGCTTAATTGACCTGACCACAGATAGAACTTAAATTTTCTTCCTGATTTTATCTCCAATTTTGTATTTCTTTTACTGCTCATTTTGGAAAAATACTTGGGCAAAATATATCTTTGAATTTTCTTTACAAATAATGTAATGTGAAAAGTATTATATAAATTTTACATATATACATATAAAGAAAATATGTGAATTTCTGGTTATTAAATAGTTATGACTATTTAATACAAGGAAAAATATATTTCCCTTTGCAGGAAAAAATTTAAATTTATTATAAAATTAAGAAAATTAAATTTATTATAAAAAAGAAAGATGTTTCTCTGTAAGTTATATTACCTGTTTGGGTTTTCTTTCTATGAGTTAGGATATTCAAAATCAAAGTGACTCTACACTTTAAAAAATTATCATTTTAAGAAAGAGCATTTCTCACATGTTCATTAATTTTAATTCCTTCCCACTTTTTACTTCATGAGATATTATCTTGCCATACTGAACATAGAGGAAAGAAATCATATTCAATCTGTGGGGTTTTTTTCCTTCAATTTTCAGAACAATGAGGTGTTAGAACTGCAAAGAATAAGAATGAAGGATGAAATTCGAGAATACAAGTTTCGAGAAACCCGCCTCCTTCAGGACTACACTGAATTGGAAGAGGAAAATATAACTTTACAGAAGTTAGTGTCGACACTGAAACAAAACCAGGTAGGTTTAAAAAAAAAAAAAGATTTATTAGTTATAGTCCAGATGAAAGTATACCCTCTTTATGCTGCTTAGTAAGTGACTTTTTTCTCTCTCATCATCATTTTTCTCTCCTAAAGTTAACATATCCTTGCTGATCTTCCTTTCGTGATTCCTTATAGGGTGTTAGCTATGCTTGTGAAGCATGAGCTTTGGCAGTCCTTTACCAAATGAGAAAGTCTTCAGGGATTATCTTGGTGACAAACTATAATATTTGAGAACCAGGCTACTTAAGTTCAGAAAGATTAATCATTTGAAGAATAATTACCAGTTGATATATTATTCTGGCCACAGCAAAACATGAAATATTTAAGTAGAGAGAGCACTAATGAATTATAATGGCTTTTTAAAATCTATTGCTGTATTAACAAATCAAATTTAATAAAACTCACTTTCCATATAAAATTTATACAATGATATTTCCTTACACTTTTCTTGCTATTATTTTTTAGTTTAAATAGTATGTTTTAATAGATTATTGTGCAGGCAAAGATGCCTCAACTTGGAGTTTCAGTCTGTGTTGTTAGAACAAAAATTCTGTTTGTTGATGAGAGCTTAGCATAAGCATTAAAAGTAAAGAAGACTGAACTCTTTTGCAAATGTGTTTCTATAAATGTTTGGAATTATTTTAACCTATTTTTTTAAAGGGCACTGGAGCATATGGTTAGGAAAGTTTAAACATCTCTCCTTTATTATTAAAGTGATTCTAATTTGTAGAATTCTTTGAGATTTAAAGAACAGAATTGACAATAAAAGTTAAGATCAGAACTAGTAAGAAAAAATTTTCTCTGATTATTAGAAGAAATTGTCTTCCTCATTTCTAGTTTGAAAATTTCAACTAATGCATACATATGTTAATATAATTTCTCTTTCACAGGAAACTTAGAAAACTATATATTTGTTTTGCTGGATTAACAATGAGAGGAACTATTTTTTTTGAAGATGCAGTTTATGAAAATGCTTATTAGTATTTGTAATTTTTGAAGGAGAATGAAAAAAAGTATTAGAACTTGGGACTCACCTCTAAGCTAATGCCACAATAACATTCTGGATTAAAATGTGCTGCTTCTTTCCTTCCCAAAGGAGAAAACAAAGAAAAATGACCCTACCCATCTCCCCAACACACCACTATCAAAATGTTGTCTTTTGACTATAGATACTTCCTTACTTGTTTTTAAGAACTTCGTGTTGGAAGACAACTGAGAATGGATCATATCATATCAATATCACAGAGAAGTGATAGAATAATTTCAGTTCATAGAGTCCTGGAACATCATTCAGTTTTTGCCCTATCCTACTTAAATAATTGAATGGTTTTAGCTCTGTAATATATATTGAGGAATGGTTGCATTTTATGCTTGTATTTCCATTATTTCTCAGAGATCTTTGGGAGTCAAAAAGAATAAATTATCTACCCATGCCCTTTATGAAATGCAAATAGGACTTAAAGCAAATTTACTATAATCCACTGGAAACATTCATATTGCCAGTACAATCTATTACTGAGGTTTTGGATCTTAAATGACCCTTATTTCTGAAGAGTACAAATTCTCAGTGATAGTTTGAATTGACAATGTAAGTATTTCCAATGGGCTGCAACTAATGGAAGGTATACTTTGCAATATTGCAGCATTGGGGAGATTTTAATTTCTCTTGGGGATTTATTAAGTTCAAGTTATCCTGGAAAAATGATTTCCTAAGAGTATTTGTAAACTAGGATGCTTTGTTTATTTGGCAATTTGTAGTAACCATCGAATGATTATTTCTTTTTCACTATTGCTTTGTTAATAGTAATTGAAATATAAGAAACTAATAGACAGTTCAGCAGAAATGAATAAAAATTTAAACAGTTTTTTTTGTTCAGTCATTTCAGTCAAGTCCAACTCTTTGTGACCCTATTTGGGTTTTTTTTTGGGGCAAAGATATTAGAGTAAACTGCCATTTCCTGCTCTAGCTCATTTTATAGATGAGAAAATGGAAGCAAACAAGGTTAAGTGATTTGCCCAGTGTCACACAGCTAGTACGTGCCAGATTTGAACTTAGGAAGACAAGATTTTCTGACTCCAGGTCTGGCATTTCATCCATTGTGCCACCTAGCTGCTCTGAAACAATTGACTTTGTTTTTAATTTAACTTTTCTTTCTAAATTATTATATTACAATTGCCCTAAATCAGTGAGTAATGAATTATTTCATCAATACTTGCTAAAATAAAACAATGAGGGCATTTGAGGTTTTTTTGATTTATATGTAATTTGATATATAATTATACATGTTGTAAAAATGTTACAAAGCCATTTTTCTGCAGTACATTCTTTTTTTATGAACACTTGTATCTATCAGAAATTTTCTTCCTGATCAAAGCATGTAAATAATGAAAAATCAAGTTACTACATTAAGATGTAGCTCTTGAACAATGAAGAATTGATTTTTTTTTTCTTTCCCTCTCAATAGCCTTATTGGGAAATTTAGCCATTTGGGAAAAAATTATGTTTAAATTTGTACAACTACCATCTATTACAGAAGCTGCTCTCTGACTTGAAAAATTATAGTTTATCTGAAGAAAAGCAATTTAGTATAGTTTAGACTCTATAGTTTAGACTCTTGATATTAAAACAGAGTACATTGTCTCTCCAATTAGCATATATCCAGTGTAACTGTAGGTATGTAGAGATAGGAATAGAAATGTGAGGAGAAGGAGGATCAACCAATATTAAAGATTTAGAATAAGGGCTATGTTCTCTTGAATCATAAAAAGAAAAAAGAGAAAACTCAGTTCTGTACTTGAAACTCAACAGGTTTTCTTAAAAGCTCTTTTGTTTTAAGTCCTTTGTTACTCTGAGACACTTGAAGAAATATCTCTATTGCTTCCTATAGGCTTATCAAGGGGTGTGGGGCTTCTGAAGGTGCTTTTAATATAGCACTAAGAATATACTTCTGTGCTATACATCATCATTTACTCATTTCTTCAGTAAACATTTAATAGGCTTTCTATGTGCAAAGGACTATGCAAAGGAATTGAGGAATTTACATACAGGTCCAAAAAATAAAGACAGCTACACAAATACCTATAACCTAAAATAGACTGTCATAATACATGAGAAAAATAGAAACACAATATTATGGGTGTTCCTAGGAAATAAAGAGGTTTCTGTTAGGGTTCTGAAATTCAGAGATGGGAATTTGGATAGTGCCTTTTAGCTCCTAGTGTTGTATAGGTAAGAAAAATTTCCTGGAGCTCAGGGATAAGAATGAAAATGGGATTCTCCTTTTGTCATTTTGGAGCCATAATTTATGTTATTCTGGAGTTTTCTTTAGTCTCAAAGAGCTTCATTTTGGTCAGGTATCAAGAGTTTTGCAAATATATTTCCATGGCATCATCTTCTTTGTATTATAATAATCAGATTATTCAAACAAGTACTTTCTCAAAAGAATCAGTACTCATTAGATCCAAATTCTACTTTTTTTTTTTTTAATAAGTAATACATTGTAAAGGGCTAGAACTGAGCAAATGCACTTGGATAATGGAGCATGTGAGACTAATTGCCAATTGGACAATTCTCTATTAATATGTTTGAAGAATGACCCTCCCCAACTATTCTGTGCAGCCTGGATTGGTGGGTGTGGACAAAGAAGGGGAAGTGGCATGAATGGGTGGATTAGGAGGAGGAAATTGAAGCATTTTCTCCTGGTGGTGGAGAGAGGGGAAGGAGGTGTAGAGATTGCTAGATCTAATCCCCTGACCACGACCACAAAAGACCAAGAATAAAGACTTTTAATTATCCTGACTCCGGTTGATTCTGGGAAGACAGGGTTCCAACAATACATCATAATACAAAGTCATATATAAGTACTTATAAATTATGCTCTCATTTTTCTTAGTTCAATTCCATCCAATCCAAGAAACATTATGTACTTGCTATGCACTTTAACGTATAAATTTCTGTAAATAAAAAGTCAAAATTTAAAAAATTTAAAAAGGTCCCTGCTTTTGAGGAGCTAAAGCTCTACTAGAACAATTCATCTCAGAATAATCTGGCAAACCAAGTTCTTTC
Organism: Sminthopsis crassicaudata; assembly: GCF_048593235.1. Classification (NCBI taxonomy): domain Eukaryota; kingdom Metazoa; phylum Chordata; class Mammalia; order Dasyuromorphia; family Dasyuridae; genus Sminthopsis; species Sminthopsis crassicaudata. The sequence continues at coordinate 238,794,934 of NC_133621.1, read as the reverse complement.
ATATGTGGCAAATGTGGGTAGTACAGAAGGCTGCAGAGATGTTTACCACTAAAAGTACTGCTCAACCTCTACCAATAGTACTTATTTACACATAGGTTTGAATGATTGACTTATAGTCTTTTGTTATAAATAACAAATAAATATAAATATGTTTAAATTCTTTTTAAGAAAAAATAATGTAAAACTTCAGAGGAAAGATTATGCCATTCAATTAACATATGCCAAGGCCTTTTAGGCTTGTGATAATTTAAAAGGGTTTGAAGTATTAGGGCCTATGGAATACTTAATGGTATGTTTCTGAGATCTAATTTTTAGTTTAATGAATGTTTTTTGTTCTATCTAATTTAGGTGGAATATGAAGGCTTAAAGCATGAAATTAAACGATTTGAGGAAGAGATGGTATTGCTAAATAGCCAACTAGAAGATGCCATCCGGTTGAAAGAAATTGCTGAGCACCAACTAGAAGAAGTTCTGGAAACTTTAAAAAATGAAAGAGAACAAAAGAACAACCTGAGGAAAGAACTCTCCCAGTATATTAATCTTAATGAAAGTGTGTACAATAATCATATCAATATCTCAGTAGATGGACAAAAATTTGCAGAGGACATGAATGAACCAAACAATGATGACAAAATGAATGGACATATCCATGGGCCACTTGTAAAACTAAATGGAGATTATCGGACTCCAGGAAGGAAAGGAGAAACCCTACACCCTGTCTCTGACTTATTCAGCGAGCTTAACATTTCAGAAATGCAAAAACTGAAGCAGCAACTGATGCAGGTAATAAATTTTGAGAGTTTGTTGGAAAGTTGATTTTTAAAAATCTCTTCAGGGAAAACTTGTAAATCCAATGTTAGTTAAGTATGTATTGAACTAGAATTTCTTTCTAACAGAAATTTCTTATTCTTTTTTTTTTTTTTCCTAAGGCAATTGGGTATAAATGATTTGCCCAAGATAGGAAGTGTTAAGTATCTCAGATCATATTTGAACTCAGGTCCTCCTGACTTCAGGGCTGGTGCTCTATCCACTGAACTACCTAGCTATCCCTTTTATTCATCTTTTAATTTCTACTTAATTATATTCTAACTTAATGAATTTCTGCTGTAATAAAGAAATGTGTGAGAGGTACATATAAATGGAAGAGACACATCACAAAGAGTAAAGTGTAAAAGATAAATTTAGCAAATAAAAATAACTAAAGAGCTGGTTCTTTTTTTCAAAGCTTTTAATTTTCAAAACATATACATGGATAGTTTTACAACATTAACCCTTACATAGCTTTGTTTCAAATTTTCTCCTTCTTCCCCCCACCACTTCCTCTAGATGGCAAGCAATTCAATATATGTTAAACAGGTTAAATTACCTGTTAAATCCAATAGGTATAAATATATTTCTACAATTCTCTTACTGACCCAAAAAAATCAGATAAAAAAAAAAGTAAATGAGTAAGAAAACAAAATACAAGCCAACAACAACCACACTCAGTTCCCACAGTCCTCTCTCTGGGTATAGATGGTTGCATCACAAGATCATTGGAACTGGAGTCAATCATCTCATTGTTGGAAAGAGCCACATTCATCGGAATTGATCATTGTATATAGTCTTGTTGAAGTGTATAATGATCTCTTGGTTCTACTCATTTCATAAAGAGCTAGTTCTAAAGAAAAAAGATTTGAGTAGATAAAATTACTCAATAAAATTTATTCCATGCAAACTGAGTAAAGGCACTAAAGGCATGCCAATAGTGTTGAGAGAGTGAGGGATCAATTTTAGGCAGAATATATCAATTTTAGCAAAAACCATTAATAAAAATACATATACACATACAAACACAGAATATGATTAGGGTATTTTCATGTCTAAGGCAATAACTTATCCTGGCTTTACTGTGGGAATGTGAATAAAACAAGTTCTACTTTATGAAAAGTACTGTATATCAAACATTTTCATTAAGCAGTTATATGTTTAAATATTCAAATATATTTATATATTTGAATTTATATATATATAACTTATATAATTTATATATATATATATATATCTAACTATATTCAAAGCACTGTGACATACTGAGAGAAGTACAAATATGCTACCAACACTCAAATACAAAAGAAACAATCTTAGCTACTTACACATTATCCATAGAGATTTAACTATAAAAGAATTATCCTCAGACCATTTTTATCAGAAACCCATCAGACAAGATGAGAAAGTGAAATAATGATAATAACAACAATAATCATATGATTTTTACATGGTACTTTAAAGTTTGCAAAGCCCTTCATACAATTATTTCTTTTGATCATCAATACAATACTGCAAGGTAGATAATATAGGAATTACCAATTGCTCAAAAATATTTACTTTTGGGGACTTCTGTTCAAGATGGCGGATAGGATGCACACATCTACTTAAACTCCGTCTTTGCTCTTAGAATTTATTTTATGACAAGGCCTCGGAATTAGTGCTTGACTAAAAAAAAAAAAAAAAAAAAAAAAAAAGAACCCACACAAATAATTATCAACAGAAGATATCCTCAAAATTCACCAGAAAAGGTCTGGTTTTGCTTGTGGGCAGGGATTGTCAGATCAGTGCAACTGAGGGCAGGCAGTGAGAGTATGGCAGGCAGCTCACACTGCACAGACTGGAGGGGGGTGGGGTGTGATCTCAGCCATTTCAGCAGAAGAACTTTACCACAGTGTGGCTACTTTGCCTTGGCAGCAAGCCAATAGATTAGGAGAGAAGCTGTAAACACAGGGGGTAAAGACTATAACCCCAAAAAGCTCGGGTCTCTCAGGACCTGGCCACACCCACCCAGAGTGTCTCAGCATGCTCTCAGAGTCTCAGAGCACAGATGCAGCACAGCCATTATTGTCCTGCTAGTGCCTCGTTGCTGCTCCTTGCAGTCTGTAGAGGAAGCTCAGTAATACCATCCAGCCTTCCCCCTACCCCCAAAGCGGACTGCATTTGTTTGGGGTTTTTTTTTATTAGTTTGTTTTCTTTGATTCTTCTTTGACAAAATGAGCAAAAAATTAAAATGGACTCTAACTATTGATAGCTTCTGTACTGATAAAGAGCAGACTTTAAACCCTGAGAAGACTAAAAACAGACTGTCTCCAGATGAATCCCCAAAAGGGGATATGATCTGGTCATCAACACAAAACTCTCATAGAAGAAATTAAAAAGTCTCTCATAAGAGAGCTAGAAGAAAAATGGGAAAAGGAAAGGGAAGCTTGGCAAGAGAGTCTAGATAAGTCATCCCACTCATTTAAAGATTGAGTGGAGAAAGTAATCAAATCCTTGAAAAACAGAGTTAGTGAATTGGAAAAAGAAAATAGCTCTCTAAAAAATAAAATTGGTGAAATGGGGAAAAAATGCCATAGAACAAAACAACTCACTTGAAAACTCAACTGGACAATTAGAAAAAGATATAAAAAAAGTGAGTGAAGAAAATAATTAATTAAAAATCAGAATTGAACAAATGGAATTGAATGACTCAAGGAGAACCGAAAATCAATCAAGCAAAACAAACAAAAAAAATGAAACCATGGAAAAAAATGTCAAATATCTTCTTGGGAAAACAATAGACCTGGAAAATAAATCTAGGAGAGATAATCTGAGAATTATTGGATTTCCTGAAAAATATGATGAATAAAAGAGCCTGGACACTATTTTCCAGGAAATTATCAAAGAGAACTGCCCAGATGTTATAGAAACAGAGGGTAAAATAGATATTGAAAGAATTCATCAATCACCTCCTGAAAGGGACCCTAAAATAAAAACTCCAAGAAATATAGTGGCTAAATTCCAGAACTATCAGATGAAGGAAAAAATACTACAAACTTCTAGAAAAAAATCAATTCAAATATAGAGGAGCCACAATAAGGATAATTTAAGATTTAGCAACATCCACATTAAAAGATCAAAGAGACTGGAATCTGATATTCCAAAAGACTAAGGAACTTGGTATGCAGCCAAAAATAACTTACCCAGCCAAAATGAGCACTTTTTTCCAAGGAAGAAGAGGGACATTTAACAAAATAATTGTGAATTTCATCTATTTCTGATGAAAAACCAGGAACTAAATAAAAAGTTTTATCTACACAAATATAGAATTCAAAAGAAACCTAAAAAGGTAAAAAGAATCTTGGGAACTATATTTCTGCTAAAAGATATAAAAGAACACATATATAATTTGTTCTAGAAACTAAAGGTGGAAAGGAAATTGCACCAGAAAAAGGGTAAAGTGGGGGTACTACATCTCACGAAGAGGCAAAGGAAACCTATTATATTTGAGAGAAAGAAAGGAGGGGGAACGAACATAGTGTGTATCATATTCTCATTAGAATTGGCTTAAAGAGAAAAATATTACACATATTCAATTTATTGTGAAACATCTCCCACCTCATTGAAAAATGGGAGGGGAAAAGTGAAAAGGGAAGGAGTAAGCTAAGTGGAAGGGAATACAGAAAAGGGGTAAGAGGGGGAGAAACTATTAGGTGAGAGGAGGGATACTAAAAAGAGAGGGCTGTGAGAAGCAAGTGGTGCTCACAAGTTTAATACTGGAGAGGGGGGTAAGGGGGAAGGAAAGGAGAAAAGCATAAGCAGGGGTTAACAAAATGGCAAGTAACACAGGATTGGTAATTTTAACCATAAATGTGAATGGGGTAAACTCCTACATAAAGAGGAAGCAGTTAGCAGACTGGATTAAAAGCCAGAATCCTACCATATGTTGTTTACAGGAAACACACCTGAAACAGGGTAATACATACAGAATAAAGGTAAAAGGTTGGAGCAGAATCTACTATGTTTCAGGTAAAGACAAAAAAGCAGGGGTAACCATCCTCATTTCAGATCAAGCAAAAGCAAAAATTGATCTAATTAAAAGAGAAAAGGAAGGACACAATATCTTGCTAAAGGGTAGCATAGATAATGAAGCAATATCAATATTAAACATATATGCACCAAGAGGTGTAGGATCTAAATTCTTAAGGGAGAAATTAAGAGAGCTGCAAGAAGAAATAGACAATGAAACTATAATAGTGGGAGATCTTGCATTCTCAGAATTTGATAAATCAAACTACAAAATAAATAAGAAAGAAGTCAAAGAGGTAGAGAGAATATTAGAAAAGTTAGATATGATAGATCTTTGAAGAAAACTAAATGGAGACAGAAAGGAGTACACTTTCTTCTCTGCAGTTCATAGAACCTATACAAAAATTGATCATATATTAGGATATAAAAACCTCAAATTCAAATGCAATAAGGCAGGAATTATAAATGCATCTTTTTCAGACCACAATGCAATGAAAATTACATTCAATAAAAAGCCAGGGGAAAATAGACCAAGAAATAATTGGAAACTAAATAATCCCATACTAAAGAATGATTGGGTGAAACAGCAAATCATATTCATAATTAATAATTTCACCCAAGAAAATGACAATAATGAGAAGACATACCAAAATTGTGGGATGCAGCCAAAGTTTTAATAAGGGGAAATTTTATATCTCTACAGGCCTACTTGCATAAAATAGAGAAAGAGAAGGTCAATGAATTGGGCTTGCAACTAAAAATGATAGAAAAGGAAAAAATTAAAACCCCCCCAGTCAAACTAAACTTGAAATTCTAAAAATAAAAGGAGAGATTAATAAAATTGAAAGTAAAAATACCATTGAATTAATTAATAAAACTAACAGTTGGTCCTATGAAAAAACCAACAAAATAGACAAACCCTTAGTAATCTGATTAAAAAAAGGAAAGAGGAAAAGCAAATTGTTAGTCTTAAAAATAAAAAGGGAGAACTTGCCACTAATGAAGAGGAAATTAGAACAATAATTAGGAGTTACTTTGGCCAGCTTTATGCCAATAAATTCGATAATTTAAATGAAATGGAAGAATACCTTTAAAAATATAGCTTGCCCAGATTAACAGAGGAAAAAGTAAATTGGTTAAACAGTCCCATCTTAGAAAAAGAAATAGAACTCCCTAAGAAAAAGTTGTCAAGACCATATGGATTTACATGTGAATTCTACCAAACATTTAAAGAACAATTAAATCCAATAATATATAAACTATTTGAAAAAAATAGGGAATGAAGAACTCCTACCAAATTCCTTTTATGACACAGACATGATACTGATATATAAACTGGTAGGTTGAAAACTGAGAAAGAAAACTATAGACCAATTTCCTTAATGAATATTGATGCTAAAATCTTAAATAAAATATTACCAAAAAGAATACAGAAAATCATCCCCAGGATAATACACCATGACCAAGTAAGATTTATACCAGGAATGCAGGGCTGGTTCAATATTAGGAAAACTATTAGCATAATTAATTATATCAATAACCAAATTAACAAAAATCATATAATTTTCTCAATAGATGCAGAAAAAACATTTGACAAAATCCAACACCCAATCCTATTAAAAAAAAAAACACTTGAGAGTATAGGAATAAATGTTCTTTTCCTTAAAATAGTCAGTAGCATCTATTTAAAACCATCAGTAAGCATCATAACTAATGGGAATAAACTGGAACCATTCCCAATAAGATCAGGGGTGAAACAAGGTTGCCCACTATCACCATTACTATTCAATATTGTATTAGAAATGTAGTAGCAATAAGAAGTGAAAAAAAAATTGAAGGAATTAAAGTAGGTAATAAGGAAACTAAATTATCAGTCTTTGCAGATGATGTGATGGTATACTAAAAGAACCCCAGAGATTCTACTAAAAAGCTATTAGAAATAATTCACAACTTTAGCAAAGTTGCAGGATACAAAATAAATCCACATAAATCCTCAGCATTTCTATACATCACCAACAAATCCAACAGCAAGAGATACAAAGAGGAATTCCATTCAAAATAACTGTCGATCGAATAAAATATTTGGGAATCAATCTACCAAAGGAAAGTCAGGAATTATATGAGCAAAATTACAAAACACTTTCCACACAAATAAAGTTAGATTTAAATAATTGGAAAAATATTAAGTGCTCTTGGATAGGCTGAATGAATATAATAAAGATGATAATAATCCCTATTTATATAGTGCTATACCAGACTCCCAAGAAACTATATTAATGACCTAGAAAAAATAACAACAAAATTCATATGGGAGAACAAAAGATTGAGAATTTCAAGGGAATTAATGAAAAAAACTATCAAATGAAGGTGACCTAGCTGTACCTGATCTAAAACTATATTATAATGCAGCATCACAAGACCATTTGGTATTAGCTAAGAAACAGATTAGTTGATCAGTGGAATAAGTTATGTCCACAGGACAAAATAGTTAATTACTATAGCAGTCTAGTGTTTGACAGACCCAAAGATTCCAACTTTTGGGATAAGAATTCATTATTTGACAAAAATTGCTGGGAAAACTGGAAATTAGTATGACAGAAATTAGGCCTAGACTCACACTTAACATTGTACACCAAGATAAGATCAAAATGGGTCCATGATTCAGGCATAAAGAACGAGATTATAAATAAATTAGAGGAACATAGGATATTTTACCTCTCAGACTTGTGGAGGAGGAAGGAATTTGTGACCAATGAAGAGCTAGAAGTCATTATTGATCACAAAATAGAAAATTTTGATTATATCAAATTAAAATTATACAAACAAAACTAATGCAAATAAGATTAGAAGGGAAGCAACAAACTTGAAAAACATTTTTACAGTTAAAGGTTCTGATAAAGGCCTCATTTCCAAAATATATAGAGAACTGACTCTAATTTATAAGAAATCAAGCCCTTCTCCAATTGATAAATGGTCAAAGGAAATGAACAGACAATTTTCAGATGATGAAATTGAAACTATTTCCACTCATATGAAAGTATTCTAAATCACTATTGATCAGAGAAATGCAAATTAAGACAACTCTGAGATACCACTACACCCCTGTCAGATTGGCTAAGATGACAGGAAAAAATAACAATAAATGTTGGAGGGGATGCGGGAAAACTGGGACACTGATGCATTGTTGGTGGAGTTGTGAACGAATCCAACCATTCTGGAGAGCAATCTGGAATTATGTTCCAAAAGTTATAAATACCCTACATATATTGTATTTAACTTATATTTAACATATTTAACATGTATTGGTCAACCTGCCATCTGGGGGACAGGGTGAGGGGAAGGAGGGGAAAAGTTGGAACAAAAGGTTTCACAATTGTTAATGCTGAAAAAATACCTATGTATATATCTTGTGAAGAAAAAGCTATAATAATAATAGTAAAGGGAAATATGTAAATGCTGTAAAAAACAACAACAATACTGTGCATATCCTTTGATCCAGTGTTATTAACTGGGCTTATATCCCAAAGAGATATTAAAGAAGGAAAAGGGACCTGCATGTGCCAAAATGTTTGTGGCAGCACTTTTTGTAGTGACTAGAAACTGGAAAATGATTGGATGCCCATCAATTGGAGAATGTTTGGGTAAATTGTTCTATATGAATGTTATGGAATATTATTGTTCTGTAAGAAATGACCAGCAAGATGAATACAGAGAGGCTTGGAGAGACTTACATGAAATGATGCTGAGTGAAATGAGAAGCAGGAGATCATTATATACTTCAACAACAATACTATATGAGGATGTATTCTGATGGAAGTGGATATCTTCAACAGAGAATATCTAATTCAGTTCCATTTGATCAATGATGGACAGAATTAGCTAGACCCAGAAAAGGAACACTGGGAAATGAGTGTGAACTGTTTGCATTTTTGTTTTTCTTCCCAGGTTATTTTTACCTTCTGAATCCAATTCTTCCTGTGCAACAAGAGAACTGTTCAGTTCTGCACACATATATCGTATCGAAGATATATTATAACATATTTAACATGTAGAAGGCTGTTGCCATCTGGAGAAGGGGATGGAGGGAGGGAAGGGAAAAGTTGGAACAGAAGTGAGTGCAAAGAATAATGTTGTAAAAAATTACCCATACATATGTACTGTCAATAAAAAGTTATAATAAAAAAGTATTTACTTTTTTATCTTTCTCTTAATTCCTAATTTCATTTTAAAGTTACCACTCAGTTCTGGTCTTTTCATTAAGAATGCTAAGAAGCTCTCTATTTTATTAAGCATCTTTTTTGTCTTTCTGTAGTTTGACTAGCTAATTTATTCTTGGTTGTAAGCTTTTTTTTTTTTTTTTCTTTAGGCATTCTTTCCCAATATTTTCTCCACAGTTCTCATTTTAGTGATATTAGAATTTTTAAAAAGTCTTACCTCATGTCTTCTAGGAATCCAATAGAGCTTATGGCAAATCTTTAATTTTCTTAGTGATTTTGCTTGGGTTTTTTTTTGTTGTTGTTGTTGTTGTTGTTGTTTTGTTTTGTTTTGTTTTTTTCCCCTATGTACAAACCTCTTCTCTTTTTTTCTTTTTTTTAATTTTAGTTTTTTTATTTACAAAACATATCCATGGGCAATTTTTTTCAACATTGACCCTTGCAAAAATTTTTTCCCTCCTTCCCTCCCACCCTCTCCTATAGATGGCAAGTAGTCCATTGCATGTTAAATATGTTAAAATATATGTTAAATCCAATATATATATATATACATATTTATACAGTTATCTTGCTTCACAAGAAAAAATGAGGTAGAAAGAAAAAAAAACGTGAGAAGGAAAAAAAATGCAAGCAAACAATAACAGAAAGAGTGAAAATCTTATGTTGTGATCCACACTCAGTTTTCATAGACTTCTCTCTGCGTGTAAATGGCTCTCTTAATTCCTGAACAATTAGAACTGGTTTGAATCAACTCATTGTTGAAGAGAGCCACATTCCTCAGAATTGATCATCATATAATCTTGTTGTTGCTATGTATCATGATCTCCTGGTTCTGCTCATTTTACTTAGCATCAGTTTATGTAAGTCTCTCCAGGCTTCTCTGAAGTTATCCTGTTGGTCATTTCTTATAGAAAAATAATATTCCATAACAGTCATATACCATAATTTCTTCGGCAGTTCTGCATTTGATGGGCATATATTCAGTTTCCAGTTTCTAGCCACTACAAAAAGGGCTGCTACAAACATTTTTGCACATGGGGGTCCCTTTCCCTCCTTTATGATCTCTTTGGGATATAAGCCCAGTAGTAACATTGCTTGGTCAAAGGATATGCACAGTTTGGTGACTTTTTGAGCATAGTTCCAAATTGCTCTCCAGATGATTGTATTTGTTCACAATTTCACCAACAATATATCATTGTCCCAGTTTTCCCACATTCCCTCCAACATTTGTTATTATCTTATCCTATCATTTCCTGTCATTTCCTATCATTTGCTATCATTGGCTAAGGCCAATCTGAGTGGTTTGTAGTGGTATCTCAGAGTTGTCTTAATTTGTATTTGGAGCACCTTTTCATATGACTAGAAATAGTTTCAATTTCATCATCTGAAAATCGTCTATTCATAGATCATTTATCAGTTGGAGCTTGACTTCTTATAAATTTGAGTCAATTCTCTATATAGTTTGGAAATGAAGTCTTTATCAGAATCTTTGAATGTAAAAATATTTTCTCAGTTTATTGCTTCTCTTCTAATTTTGTCTGCATTACTTTTGTTTGTACAAAACCTTTTTAACTTACTATAATCAAAATTATCTATTTTGTGATCAATAATGATCTCTAGTTCTTTTTTGGTCACAAATTCCTTCTTCCTCAATAGGTCTAAGAGGAAAATTATCCTCTGTTCTTCTAATTTATTTATCATACTTTATGTCTAAATCATGAACCCGTTTTGACCTTATCTTGGTATATATATATATATATATATATATATATATATATATATATATATATATATATATATATATATATATATATATATATATATATATATGTTGTTAAGTGTGGGTCAATTCCTAATTTCTGCCATACTAGTTTCCAATTTTCCCAGAAGTTTTTGTCAAATAGTGAATTCTTATCCCAAAAGCTGGGGTCTTTGGATTTGTCAAACACTAGATTGCTTTAGTTATTGACTATTTTGTCCTCTGAACCTAACCTATTCCACTGATCAACTAGTATATTTCTGAGCTAGTGCCAAATGGTTTTGATGACCACTCCTTTATGATATAGTTTTAGATCTGGTACAGCTAGGGCACCTTCATATTGCTTTTTTTTTTTTCCCCATCAATTCCCTTGAAATTCTTGACCATTTGTTCTTCCAGATGAATTTTGTTGTTATTTTTTCTAGGTCATTAAAATAGTTTCTTGGGAGTCCAACTGGTATAGCACTAAGTAAATAGATTAGTTTAGGGTGTATTGTCATCTTTATTATATTCGCTCAACCTATCCAATAGCATTTGATATTTTTCAAATTTTTTAGATCTAACTTTATTTGTGTAGAAAGTGTTTTGTTGTTTTGCTCATACAATTACTGACTTTCCCTTGGCAGATAGATTCCCAAATATTTTATACTATCAACGGTTATTTTTTTTTTATTCATTTTTCCAAATTATCCCCTCACTCCCTCCACTCCCTCCCCCCGATGGCAGGTAATCCTATACATTTTACATGTGTTACAATATAACCTAGATACAATATATGTGTGTAAATACCTTTTTCTTGTTGCACATTAATTATTAGCTTCCAAAAGTATAAGTAACCTGGGTAGATAGACAGTAGTGCTAACAATTTACATTCGCTTCCCAGTGTTCCTTCTCTGGGTATAGTTATTTCTGTCCATCATTGATCAACTGGAAATAAGTTGGATCTTCTTTATGTTGAAGATTTCCACTTCCATCAGAATACATCCTCATACAGTATTGTTGTTGAAGTGTATAGTGATCTTCTGGTTCTGCTCATTTCACTCAGCAACAGAGCAACGGTTATTTTAAATGGAACTTCTCTTTGTATCTCTTGCTGTTGGATTTTGTTAGTGATATATAAAAATGCTGATGATTTATATGGATTTATTTTGTATCCTGCAAGTTTGATAAAATTGTGGATTAAGCATTTTAGTAGAATCTCTGGGGTTCTCTAAGTATACCATCATATCATCTGCAAAGACTGATAATTTAATTTCTTCATTACCTACTCTAATACCTTCAATTTTTTTTTTCATCTCTTATTGCCAAAGCTAGCATTTCTAATACAATATTGAATAGTAATGGTGATAGTGAGCAACTTTGTTTCACCCCTGATCTTACTGGAAATTATTCCAGTTTATCCCCATTACTTATGATGCTTATATATGGTTTTAAATATATGCTCCTGACTATTTTAAGGAAAAGAACATTTATTCCTATACTCTCAAGTGTTTTTAATAGGAATGGGTGTTGGATTTTATCAAATGCTTTTTCTGCATCTATTGAGATAAACCTATGGTTTTTGTTAATTTGGTTATTTATATAGTCAATTATTCTAATAGTTTTCTTAATATTGAACCACCCCTGCATTCCTGGTCATGGTGTATTATCCTGGGGATGATTTTTTGTAATCTCCCTGCTAATTTTATTAAAGATTTTTGTATCAATATTCATTCGGGAGATTGGTCTATAATTTTCTTTCTCTGTTTTCAGCCTACCTGGTTTAGGTATCGGTACTGTGTGTGCCAATAAAAGAATTTGGTAGGAGTTCTTCATTCCCTATTTTTTTCAAATAGTTTATATATTATTGGAGTTAATTGTTCTTTAAATGTTTGGTAGAATTGACATGTAAATCCATCTGGTCTTGGTGAGTTTTTTCTTAGGCAATTGATTAATAGCTTGTTCTAATTCTTTTTCTGACATAGGACTATTTAAGCAATTTACTTCCTCCTCTATTAATCTGGGCAATCTATATTTTTGTAGGTATTCCTCCATTTCACTTAAGTTATCAAATTTATTGTAATAAAGCTGGCCAAAGTAACTCCTAATTATTGCTCTACTTTCCTTTTCATTGGTGGAAAGTTCTCCCTTTCATTTTTAAGACTAACAATTTGATTTTCCTCTTTTCTTTTTTTAATTAAATTTACTAAAGGTGTATCTTTTTTGTTGGTTTTTTTCATAAAACCAACTCTTAGTTTTATTTATTAATTCAATTGTTTTTTTTTATTTTCAATTTATTTTTAGAATGTTAAGTTATATCAAGTCCAAATCTCCAGCTAAAAGAGAACACTTAAATTCTAGCTAAGTAGGGAGTGGTCCTGGGCTAATCTTAATGAAACCATTGAATTTCCCTGAAGGGTGAGTCTCTGTCAGAGGAGAGTTTCAAAGTTCACCTCAGAAGTCAGGGAGTATAATTTCAAGGTTCACCCCCACAATTCTCTTTCTCTATTTTATAAAAGTAAGAATCTAGAGATATAAAATTTCCCCTTACACTTGGCTGCATCCCACAGTTTTTGATATGTTGGCTCATTATTGTCATTCTCTTGGATGAAATTGTTAATTGTGTCTATGATTTGCTGTTTTACCCATTCATCCTTTAGAATGAGATCCTTTAGTTTCCATTACTTTTTTGGTCTGTTTTCCCCTGGCTTTTTACTGAATGTAATTTTTATTGTATCGTGATCTGAAAAAAGTGCATTTACTATTTCTGCCTTTCTGTATTTGATTTTGAAGTCTTTATGTTCTAATATAATGGTCAGTTTTTGTATAGGTTCCATGAACTGCCAAGAAGAAAGTGCACTCCTTTCTGTCTCTATTCAATTTTCTCCAAAGATCTATCATACCTAATTTTTCTAATATTCTATTTACCTCTTTAACTTCTTTCTTATTTATTTTGTGGTTTGTTTTATCTAGTTCTGAGAGAGCAAGATTGAGATCTGCCACTATTATAGTTTTGTTGTCTATTTCTTCTTGTATCTCTCTTAACTTCTCTAGGAATTTCCATGCTATACCACTTGGTACATATATATTTAGTACTGATATTGCTTCATTATTTATGCTACCCTTCAGTAAGATTAGTTTCCTTTATCTATTTTAATTAGATCAGTTTTTGCTTTTGCTTGATCTGAAATCAGAATGGCTATCCTCGCTTTTTTACTTCACCTTAAGATTCTGCTCCAGTCTTTCCTCTTTATGTACTCTTTACTCTGTATGTATTGCTCTGCTTTAAATGTGTTTCTTGTAAACAACATATTGTAGGATTCTGGCTTTTAATCCAGTCTGCTATCTGCTACCACTTTATGGGAAAGTTCACTCCATTCACATTTACAGTTCAAACTACTAATTCTGTATTTCCTGCCATCTTATTATTCCCAGATTATACTTTTCTCTTTCCTTTTCCTCTTTCCTTCCGTCTCAGTATTTAACTTATGAGCACCATTTTCCTCAAGCAACCCTCCCCATTTAGAATCTCTCCCTCTTTACACTCCCTCCCCCTTTCTTATACTTTTCCCCTACTATTTCTGATTTCCCTTCTATTTAGCCCACCCCTTCTCTTTTCACTTTTCCTTTCCTACTTTTCAATAAGGTGAGAGAAGTTTCTCTGTAAACCAAATATGTCTAATATTTTCTCTTTGAGTCAAATCTGATGAAAGTAAGATTCACACAATGTTCATTTCCTCAAATGTAATAGGTTTCCTTTGCCTCTTTGTGAGATGTAATTTCCCTCATTTTACTTCCACTTTTCCCTTTTTCTGGTGTAATCACCTTTCCATCTCTAGTTCCTTTTTTATATTATAACAGTAAAATCAAATTATACATGCACTCTCCATGTAAACCCATAACAGAAATACAGTTCTCAAGAGTTCTTTTTACCTTTTTATGTTTCTCTTGAGTACTATATTTGGAGGTCAATTTTTTTGTTTAGCTCTGGTCTTTTCATCAGAAATTAATGGAATTCACCTATTTCATTGAATGCCCATCTTTTTCCTTGGAAGAAAATGCTCAATTTAGCATGGTAGTTTATTCTTGGCTGCATTCCAAATTCCTTCGCCTTTTGGAATATCAGATTCCAGGCCGTTTGATCTTTTAAGGTGGAAGCTGCTAGATCCAGGGTAATCCTTATTGTGGCTTCTTGGTATTTGAATTGTTTTTTTCTGGCTGCTTGTAATATTTTTTCCTTGGTCTGATTGTTCTGAAATTTAGCCACAATATTCCTTAGAGTTTTAATTTTGGATTCTATTTCAGGAGGTGTTCAGTGAATTCTTTCAGTGGTTATTTTACCTTCAGATTCTATGACATCAAGACAGTTCTCTTTGATGATTTTCTGAAAAATAATATCTAGGCTCTTTTTTTCATCATAACTTCCAGGTAGTCAAATAATCCTTAGATTGTCTCTTCTAAAGAGAAAAAGCAAATTGATAGTCTTGAAAATGAAAAGGGTGAACTCACCACTAATGAAGAGGAAATTAGAACAATAGTTAGGAGCTACTTTGCTCAACTTTATGCCGATAAATTCGATAACTTAAATGAAATGGAAGAATACCTTCAAAAATATAGCTTGCCCAGATTAACAGAGGAAGAAGTAAGTAGTCTAAATAGTCCCATCTCAGAAAAAGAAATAGACCAAGCTATTAACCAACTTCCTAAGAAAAAGTCCCCAGGACCAGATAGATTTACAGATGAATTCTACCAAACATTTTAAGAACAACTAACTCCAATGTTATGTAAACTATTTGAAAAAATAGGGATTGAAGGAGTCCTACCAAATTCCTTCTATGACACAGACATGGTACTGATACCTAAACCAGATAGATCGAAAACTGAGAAAGAAAACTATAGACCAATTTCCTTAATGAATATTGATGCTAAAATCTTAAATAAGATATTAGCAAATAGACTTCAGAAAATCATCCCCGGGATAATACACTATGACCAAGTGGGATTTATACCAGGAATGCAGGGCTGGTTTAATATTAGGAAAACTATTAGTATAATTGACCATATTAATAATCAAATTAATAAAAAACATATGATCATCTCAATAGATGCAAAAAAAGCATTTGATAAAATCCAACATCCATTCCTACTAAAAATGCTTGAGAGTATAGGAATAAATGGACTATTCCTTAAAATAATAAGGAGCATATATTTAAAACCTTCAGTAAACATCATATGTAATGGTGATAAACTAGAACCTTTCCCTGTAAGATCAGGAGTGAAACAAGGTTGCCCACTATCACCATTACTATTCAATATAGTACTAGAAACTCTAGCTTCGACAATAAGAGCCGAGAAAGAGATTCAAGGAATTAGAGTAGGAAATGAAGAAATCAAATTGTCACTTTTCGCAGATGACATGATGGTAAACTTAGAGAACCCCAAAGACTCTGCTAAAAAGCTATTAGAAATAATTCAGAATTTTAGCAAAGTCGCAGGATACAAAATAAATCCATATAAATCCTCAGGATTTTTATACATTACCAACACAATCTAACAGCAAGAGATACAAAGAGAAATTCCATTCAAAAAAAGATCGTCTCTCCTAGATTTATTTTCCAGGTCTGTTGTTTTCCCAAGTAGTATTTTACATTTTTTTTTCTATTTTTTCTTTTCCTTTTTTTTTTTTTTTTTGTTTTCCTTGACTGATTTTGATATCTTATCGAGTCATTCATTTCCATTTGTTTGATTTTGATTTTTAGTGAATTATTTTCTTCATTTACTTTTTTTACTTCTTTTTGTATTTGTCCAATTGAGTTTTTAAATGAGTTGTTTTGTTCTTCCATTTCACGAATTCTGTTTTTTAAGGTGTTATTTTCTTTTTCTTCACAATTTCTGTTCTTGGAAGTCATTTACCTTTTCCATTTCACAAATTCGGTTTTTCAGGGAATTGTTTTCTTTTTCCATTTTGTCAATCTATCTTTTAATGTTATATGCTTTTTCCAAACTCTCTTGCAAAATTTTCCTTTTCTTTCCTCATTTTTCTTCTAGCTCTTCTTTAATATCCTTTTAAATTTCTTCTAGGAGAGCCTTGTGTGATGGGGACCAGTTATATCACCCTTTAGGGCTTTATCTAGAGACAGTCTAATTTTAATCTCCTCAGGGTTTGAAATCTGTTCTTCTCTTTCACTGTAGAAATTATCTATGGTTAGAATTCTCTTTGCCTTTTTACTTAATTCTGTAAAAAAAAATTAAATTCTGCTTTTAGGGCAAGGAAGGTTTTTCAAGTTTCCTATACAAGCCACAGCAGATGCACTGGGATCATGCTGACTCACTCCCAGTGTTGGGTGGGCATGATGGGCATGACCAAGTCCTGTGAGACTCTGGCTCTCCAGGATTCACTATCTTTTGTGTTTGTGTTGGATGTTTTTCTAACTTCTCTGCTGATCTACTGACTTGCAACCAGGGCAGAGTTGTGGTAGACACTGTGGTAGAATCCTCTGCATGGAGTCTGCACTGCCCTGTGGAGACTGCATCCTGCCCCAGGTCTGCACAGCATGCTCTGGTATCCTGCACCTAGCCACCTCCCTCCCGACCCAATTGAAACAGACTTTTTCTGGTGATCTTTGAAATTATCTTTTGCTGGTAATTTGCTGCACTCCCAATTTTCATGAATTCTGCCAGTCTAGAAGTAATTCAGAGGCTGAATTTGCTAATTAGTTGAAGGTCCTGGGAGAAGATCAGAAAAAGTGTGTGTCCTCTCCACCATCCTGGCTCCATCCCTCTGATTTTACTTGTCGATAATGTGTAGTTATTCTCTAATATGAAGATTGTTTCTTGAGCATCCTTGGCTCCATAATATTTCCTTATCATCAGAATTTTCTTATATATATTTTTTCATTTTTCCAGCCTTACTTTTTAAATAAGGCTTTGTGTTCTGACCAGGCTCTATAAGTCTGTAAGGAAGGGTGGGCTTTTCCTAGTAGTATTCTGAATTCTCTGTGACTTGGACAATGAATTCTGCGTTCTTCAGAATTTCCAGGAGTGGCAGTGCTAGGGAAATTTGTCTCTGTAAAAGGTCTGAAGAGTTAAAGAATTCTTCATTGGAGTCCCAGTTTGGTGTTAAGTCAATATTGATATAGACCAAAAGCCTTCCTGATTAAACCTTGGTCTTAATTCCTGTCTTCTTACTTTAGCACACAGTTTTAGACTCTTAAGTTTTCTTGACTTGCCCTTGTTCCCCATGCAGGAAGGCTTCTGTGCATTATGCTCCTAGATTAGGTTGGTTTGTTTCTTTGTTTTAATCTGTTTTTCAATATATCTACCCTTGCCCTAGTGTCCAAAATATTCTGACTGTCTCTGAGAAGAATTGATCTGTTCTCCTTCCATTATTTGAAGACAGTCTCACATAACTTGTTTCTGATAAAAACCATGTTAGCTCTTTATGATCACTGTTATCATTTCTAAAATATTCACTTACTACCCCTTAATAAAGCATTATGGAATTTTGCCAAAATTCAAAGTCATATTTATTATTCTATTTATATAGTTCATAGATTCTTTCTCCTCTTTGAGGAAAGTAATTACATTTATCTATCTATGCTGTGATATCCTTACAAAGTTGACACACACTTATATGGATAACTGTTGCTGGTTCAGGAATCAAAACTATAGGGCATTACAATTGGTATCATAGGATGTAATTTGTTGGGGACTAGTGACTTGACATTTAGGGCAACAAGATGCTCTCTTACTATCTCTCTAAATATCTTGAATTTCAACTCTTTTAGCTATTTTGGTTCTGTCTTTTTTTAATCCAAAAAATTCTTATCTGAAACAAAATGGGAAAAAAATTATTTCTTTATTTTTACTATCATCATTGCTATTATCTCTCCCCCTCTTTGACTCTTCCCTTTTTTTTTTCTTATATACATTTTTTTAAAATCCACATTTTGTGGCCTTTAGATTTGTCAGCCTCAGTTCATTATGAGCATTAGCATTCCTGACACTGTTCTTTCAGGGTCACTCTTTTATTAGTCATCTGTCAAATGACTTGCCCAGATTTTTACAGGCAAGAAATAGCAAGGTGAAAATTCAAGTCGGGTCCTTTGACTCCAGAGCCATTGTTTTATTTCACTGAACTACATTCTACTTTACCCACATGTACATTAATCATGTTTACTTAACTATAAATTCATTTCTTCCATCTAAAATTTTCTGTTCATCTGATACATTAGAGAACTTAATATATAATTTGCAAGCTTTCTTTTTAGAACAAATAGAAGAAAGGCCATGCTTCCTTCCATTTTTTAATAAATGCTTTAAAATCTAAGTTGTTTGATGAATCCTCTATCTATATATTCTCTTTTTCTTCTCATCAGAATTGCTTCTCTTTGTGTTATCAGAATTTCTTTTTTCCCCGAATAGATATTCCTTTTAGCATATTATCTTGTTGAATCTTATATAATCTTTCTCTGAACTCTTTGAAATTTACTCTCTTCAGACCCAGAGCACAATTTGATAATTAGCAACTTCCTAATCCTCTATCACAGATTTTAGGAAGGAGTAGCCCTTTTACTCCCAAGATTCCTATCAGTTATTCTTCAGCAACCATTCTTTATTAGTAAGAATCAGAACTGTATTAGAAGTTCTCTTCATAAATTCCCTGGTATTTTAAAAAAATACATTTTCCTTAAGGCATCCTATGCAGGTCACTGCAAAATTTCATTTTTGTTGACTTTTTTAGTGAACTGTCTTGTTTCCAAGTCAAATTACTCACAGTTGTAAACCTTTGAGGAGAGGGCTACAAGATGCTTCCTCCTTGTTCTTATTCTGTAAGTAAGGAGAGGTCATGTGGTAAAGTAGAAATGGTCATATCTGATTCATGATAACATGGTCCCTTTACTGCTTCTGTGACTTTGGCCAAGTCACTTTGATTTTTGGAGCTTGTTTCCTCATCAGTAAGATGGGAATTTCATAGGATCTTAGAGCTGAAAGGAAATTTAGAGATAACTTAGTCCAGTACTTTTATTTTATAAACAAGGAAGTCTGTGCCCGGAGAAGTCAAATGACTTGCCCAGATTTTTACAGGCAAGAAATAGCAGGGTGAAAATTCAAGTCGGGTCCTTTGACCCCAGAAATGAATTTATAGTTAAGTAAACATGATTAATGTACATGTGGGTAAAGTAGAATGTACTTCAGTGAAATAAAACAGAGCCATTGTTTTATTTCACTGAAGTACATTCTACTTTACCCACATGTACATTAATCATGTTTACTTAACTATAAATTCATTTCTTCCATCTAAAATTTTCTATTTATCTGATACATTAGAGAACTTAATATATAATTTGCAAGCTTTCTTTTTAGAACAAATAGAACAATTTGTATAATCTCTTATTCCTAATGAGAAATTGCTCAGGGAATTGGTGAATATGTAATTTTGGATCCTTCCAGGATTGTTTCCCTCCAGTACACAATAATTGAGATATCATAGCAATTGTCATGTACTCTAATTATTTTAAAATACAAAAATAATCATGACTGGAAAAGTAATACTGTTATTAAAGACATTGAAAAGTTAGCTCTAAAAGTTTTAAATTGTATTCTCTTCTTTTAGTAAAGCCCTTTTTAAACTTTTGTGTGCTCTAATCTCTACATGCAATTTGAATATCCTCTGGAAAATAATTGATATCAGAATTAAGATTTAGTTACATGTTAAGTGAGAAGGAAAAAAGAATATGTCATCAAATTTAGATTAGAAATCTCTTCTTCAGCATTATTATTAAGTTAATTTTTAAGAAAAATAAATTAAATTGATAACTTGTTATGAAGTCATTTTCAGTCATATCCAACTCTTCATGATTCCCCCTTGGGGTTTTCTTGGCAGAGATGTTGGAATGCTTTGTCATTTCCTTTCCAGTTCATATTACAAATGAGGAAACAGAAAAACAGGGTTAAGTGTTTTGTCTTACAGCTACTAAGTATCTGAAGCCAGATTTCAACTTAGGAACATGAGTCTTCCTGACTCCAATATTGCCTGTATCATTTAACTGCCTGTCCTCTCCCCCATCCCAACTGATAGCATATGGGTTTAATTTAAATTATTTATTTAGTTTGACAAATTTAATTTGATTCCCTTAAAGACGATCTGTTACCTATCTATTAGAACCATAAGGTCATATGATTTAGAGTTGAAAAAACCTCCTCTTTTTATTCTCCTAGCCCTGAAAGATCTCCTCAGAGGAAATTGAGATTCAGATTAAGTGTCTAAAATCACACAATATAAGTAAAAGAAGGTGATCATTGAGTATATAAGTAAATCTTCCCACTCTTTTGAGACATGAAACTCTTTTTTTTTTTTTTTTTTTTGAGGCTGGGGTTAAGTGACTTGCCCAGGGTCTCACAGCTAGGAAGTGTTAAGTGTCTGAGACCAGATTTGAACTCGGGTCCTCCTGAATTCAAGGCTGATACTCTATCCACTGCTCCACCTAGCTGCCCCCCATCCCACTCTTTAAAGTAAATGATAAGATCCTACACACAGATACATTTAACACATGAAGCATACCTTACTTGTTCATTAAGTGTGGAATAAACCTGTACATCTCCTTAGGAGGAAGAAATCTCAAATGCCTTAGCCATAGCCGATAGACCTATAAAAACCATTAGGCTAGTTAGAATTAGAGATTTGAGTAAGCAACCAATCAGAAAAAGAATTCCAATCAAATCTTTAGGAAAGAACAAGAGGAGAGTGCCTAACTCTCTACTTCTTCCCTGGAGGAAGGATCTTACAGGCTCTGACAAGTTCAGTGCATTTGGACTTTTCCACTAGTGCCCCAGTGGTATCCCTAGAATAGCAGCTGATATCATTGTCTGACTTGAGAACCAAAAACAAATAGAACATGATGAGGGAAGTAAGATGCAAGACTTTCAAAGAACCTAGCTAAAAGCTGAGAGGAACAGTTAGGGAGAACAGCAAAATGACATCCCAGAATTATAAGCACATTTGCTACATGTACTATTTGGAGGGGGAATGTAAGTTCTTTTTAAAAAAAAATCTTATTTTTTGCCCAGTTACATGTAAAACTATTTTAGACACACAAATATGGTGCATATGCCTAAATCAGAGAGAGTAAAAACAAAGAAAAAATGTTTCTTTCATTCATTCATGAATAAATGAATATTAATGCAAAAAACTTTAATAAAATACCAGCAAGGGGGCAGCTAAGTGGTGCAGTGGATAGAGCACCAGCCATGAAGTCAGGAGGAGCTGAGTTCAAATTTGGCTTCAGACACTTAACACTTCCTAGCTGTGTGACCCTGGGCAAGTCACTTAACCCCAATTGCCTTAGGAAAAATAAATAAATAGATGAATGAATGAATGAATATATATCAAGAAGCCTTCCCAATAAGATTGAGGATAGTGCTTTCCAATGACTTTACATAGGCACTATTTAGCATTTTAAGGAAAGCCCCATTTATTCCCCTCTAGTATTTTGAAAACTCTTGTCTTATATCTTCTGGGAATTCAGTCAAGCTTATGACAAATCTTTTATTTGTGTAATAAAAGGAATTTGATAGAATTATTTGCCTATTTTCCCAAATAGTTTATATAATATTAGGATTCATTGTTCTTTAAATGTTTGGTAGAATTCATTTATGAATTCATCTGGTCCTGGATTTTTTTTCCTAGGAAATTCATTGATAGGCTGTTCAATTCTATCTTAAGAGAAAGAATCCCATTTCTTCCTCTTGGAGTTTATAATTAGTAATTTATAATTTTATAAATACTCATCACTTTCACTTAGATTGTTAGATTTATTGGCATTTAATTTGCTTTAATTAATTTATTGGTAAAATAGTTCCTAAATTGTTTTAATATCCTCTTCATTGGTGGTGAATTTACTCTTTTCATTTTTGATAGTAATAGTTTGGTTTTCTTCTTTCCTTCTTTAAAATCATTAAAATTAATGGTTTATTTGATTTTTTCCCCTATAAAACCAATTTCTAATTTTATTTATTAGTTCAATGATTTTCTTACTTTCAATTTATTAATCTCTCCTTTAAGTTTTGGAATTTTTCAATTTGGTGTTTTATTAGGGATTTTAAATTTATTTTGAATTTTTAAAAGATTTATGCTTAGTTCATTGATCTGACCTTTATTTTATTGATGTAAACATTCAGATATTAATTTTCCCCTTAATGTTGATTTGTCTGTGGTCATTTTCTTTAATGAAATTATTGATTATGTCAATGATTTGCTCTTTGTTCTAATTATTGTTTGGAATTAGATTGCTTCAATTAATTTTTTGTAAAGCTTTTTATTTTCAAAATATATGCATAGTTTTCAACATTCACCCTTGCAAAACCTGTTGTTCCAAATTTTTTCTCCCTCCCTTCCTTCCATCCTCTCCCCAAGACAGCAAGTAATCTAGTATATGTTAAACATGTGCAGTTCTTCTATACATATTTCCACAATTATCATACTGCACAAGAAAAATCGGATCAAAAAAGGAAAAAAAATGAGAAATAAATGAAATGTTATCCAATTAATATTTAATCCATGTTTACATGGCCCTTTAATGAATGTAATTTTTATTGCATTATGATCTGAAAATAATGCATTTAATATTACTGATTTTCTGCATTTGTTTATGAGGTTTTTAATGCTCATGATCAATTTTTTTTGGGTGTCATATGCCACTGAGTAAAAAGCATATTCCTTTCTATTTCCATTCATTTTGCCCACAGAGTTCTAACATTTCTAACTTTTCTAAAATTCTATTCATCTCCTTATTTTCTTTCTTGTTTATTTTATGGTTAGATTTATCTAGTTCTGAAAAGGGTAAGTGGAAGGGCCCCTGACTAGTTTAATTTTACTATTTCTCCTATAACTTATTTAACTTCTACATAAAAATTTAGATGCTTTGGGGGCAGTTAGGTAACATAGTGGATAGAGCACCAGCCCTAAAATCAGGAGGACCTGAGTTCAAATGTGACCTCAGATACTTAACACTTACTACCTGTGTGATCTTTGGCAAGCCCCCAATTTCCTTAGCCCCACTCTTCCCCACAAAAAATTTAGATGTTCTGCTTTTTAGTGCATATATATTTAGTATTGATATTACTTCATTGTCTATGGTATCTTTTAGTAAGATATAATTTGCTTCTTTATGTCTTTAAGATCTATTTTTTTGGCTTCTCTTTTGTCTGAGATCATGATTGATGTCTTGGCCTTTTTTACTTCAGCTGAAGTGTAATATATTCTACTCCAGTCCCTTACTTTTACTCTGTATGTCTCTCTGCTTCAAATATGTTCCTTATAAATAGCTTATTGTTGGAGCATACTCATTTTAAATCCATTCTACTACCAGCTTTCATTTTGTGGGTGACTTTGTCCCATTCCCATTTATAGTTATGATAACTCTAACATTTTTCCTGCTATATGTGTTTTCTAAGTTTTCTGTATGTACTTTGTGGGACTATCACAGATTTTTTTTCTTTTAAAAATAGTAGTTATTGTTATATTTAACACTGAAGTTGGCCATTAAAAAACAATGAACTGAGATATCTATTTGAAATGCTAGAAAGAGGAGTGAGAGTCAAAAAGGGCTATATTTACAACAACCTTAAAATATGTAGAGAAAGAGGGGTTATTTGGAGAAGGGATAAAGGAGATAAAGGATATAAAGGAGAAATGGTAACATAGAGAATAACAAGGTTAAAAAATTCCATTCAATATCCATGTATTGAACCTCTACCATGTATAAAGCACTGTGTTAAGCACCAGGTTCCAAAGATAAGTAAGGTGCATTTTTCGCTTTTGGCATGTTCCTAAATAAATATGATATAAAGTAGAATGTAATTGGAATAGATTTTGTTCTTACTTGTCTAACCATGTACTAAAATCAGAAACCACTAGAAATGTAGAGTTTTTTCCTTCAGCTGGAAGGTGAGATCAAATCATCCTGAGAGGGATGGTCCTGCCCTGAGAATAGTTAGAATATGCTACCCCATAGACAACAGGAAAGCATGTGATATCTCTGTTTACATTTTATTTAGCCTTCTCTTTCCTTTTCTGGTAGTATAGTCCAGTTTTAGCATAGAACAGTGAATGAGCAAGGAGATGTTTTTGTAAGCCTTAATTGGAACACCCATTCAATGGAGATAATAATATTTCATCTGAGTAAAGTAGCTGAACCAAACTTTTGTTTGGCATTGAAAGACCTTTATAATCCTTATCCCTATTCCACATTTCCAGTTTCCTTAGATTATCCTCCTTTTTCTTCCCCACAGAAGAGACTCCATTTTCTCACTCCAGATAATCTCTCTGGTTTTCACTCATACATGGTAATGCTCTCCCTCATCTCTGCTTCCTGACCTATTTCAAGTTCTAGCTACCTTTTACAGGAAGCCATTCCCAATCTTTCTCAATTCAAGTGCCTTCTTTCTGCTATATTTCCTTTTTATCTTATTTGTATATATTTGCTTGTTTTCTCCTTAATTAGATTGTGAACTCACAAAAGTAAAGACTTTTTGTGCCTATTTTTGTATCCTTAGCATAGTAAGTGCATCATAAATACTTATTATGTGACTGAGCCAGATTTAACGATCTTTTGAGATCCCTTCTCAACATACAATTACATAACCAGCAGTATTTAGTATGTTCACATATTCATAGACTTTAGACTCAAAGGAACTTTTGAAAATGTCTAGTCCAAACCTCTCATTATATAGATGAGGAAAATGAGATCAAGAGAATTTAGGTGAATTGCTTAATGTCATACCAATATTACATGGTAACAAATTGTGATATCTTGATTAGTGGTATTCTTCTAGAAAGTTAATTGAGATTTGCAAAATGCTGTATGCTCCCTGTACCTAAGAAATTTATGTCTGGAGTTATATGAGCTCTAGTAGGAACTCATAGAAAACTGTGGAATGATTATACTATTCCTTCTTCTCTCTCCCTGATACACGTTCCCATGGAACCCTGCACATGCCACTTAAACTCAGTTTCCACATCTGCAAAATGGGGATAGGGATGTATCATAGATTTTTAAGGGATATTTCAAACAAACTAAGCCAATGTAGTATTTACCCCTAACAATTGAGTCTGGTTTTCTAAATGAGATTATTAGATAATCATAGGGGTAGTAGTGGAGCTTGAAGCTAGGACTCATGAATTAGAAAGATATCTTCAACCCCACAAGGCTATCCTTAGAGCCCTGAGATGTGCCTTTGTAACAGCCACATTTTAGGGACCTAATTCAGTGCAAGTGGACATTGGGATTTTATTAACTTCAGATTCAATGTGATTAACACAAGATTCTCTCCAAAATATCATATTCTATCATTATTTAATAATGTGAATGTGCTTATTTTAAAATTTAATGGAATTAAAAACAAGTTACATATTTATTCTACATTAAGTTTTGCTTGTAGAAAGTATCAAATTCTTCCAGCTCTCAAATTCTGTGATTGCATGTAATAATTAAGGTATTTGTTAAGTAGTAAGATGCTAAATCATTTAGGAATATATCTGAATTTGTAAATATTCATGAATTTTTCTTTCACTGCAAATAATCAGCCAATAGTGTTACTGGATCTAGAGTTAGATTGCATCTCAGAGACTTAGGATTCATAAAAATTAGAGCTAAAAGGGCCCTAAGACTACATATAGTTCAAAATCTTCATTTCACAAGTGAGGAAACTGGCCCAAGTAAGTGAAGTGACACACAGATAGGAAATGTTAGAGGTGAGTTTTGAACCCATGACCTCTGACTCTGTGGTCTTTTCATTGTCCCACATTGCTACTTATTTTCTATATAATCTCCAGCCAATTACTTAACATTTCTGAATCTCATCTGTAAAATAAGTAGTATTTACTTCACTGGGTTAGGATCAAAATGAAATAGCTTATGGAAAATTATTTACAGATTCCAAAATTTTCCATAAATTTTGCTATTGCTATTATTAGAAATTTTCAGTAGATTTGTATTCAGAAATAAGAAAAGTAAATTATATGTATGATGCAGATAACCAAATTGTTTTCTACCCAGATTTTGTCTTTAGACAAGAATTCTGCTTTACATGGGAAAAGCCCGTATAATATATAGTAATGTAGTCATTCCAATAAATTCAATATTTTACTAGTTAAAGTGTTTTGGTTATTAAGACATTATTAAGACATTTTAAATGTCTTATAGAACTGATGAGCTTCTGAATATGAAAATCATTAAGATTCAGTCTACAAGTTTTATGTTTATGGAAATTTAAAACCCATATGTTTAGAAAATTCTATTAATAACATTTATAGTAAAATCTGGCAAATACTTTGTTTTGATGGACAAAGACCTTTCTTATTAATGCTTTGAAAATATTCTTACCTCTGTGGAGCTGTGAATGTAAAAGTGTTTTTGTTTTTAGTTTGTTTTTGTTTTCTTAGTTTAGGAGAAGAAGAAAGTTACATCAATTTCCTTCCTAGCATATATTGATCAGATTTGTAGCTGAGAATGCAACATTCCATAATCCATAGTGATTATATAAGAATTATGTCCTTGACAGATCTTTTAGTATAGGTAATTGCTACGTTTTACTACAGTGAATCCTTGATGTGGCTTAAATTGTCATTGTAAAAGTGGTTCATATTTCCCCATGTAACAGATAAGGTCAACAATGTGTTAAAAAATAACAACCATAGAGGGCAGCTAGATGTCACAGTAGATAAAACACCAGCCCTGAAGTCAAGAAGATCTGAGTTCAAATGCAGCCTCAGACTACTTAACATTTCCTAGCTGTGTGACCCTGAGAAAGTCATTTAACCCCAATTTCCTCAGCCCCCCCAAAAAGTAACAACTACAAATTTCTACAAACTACAAAAATCATTTATAATCATTTACAATAATATAAAGTTATGCTACAGAATCTCAGTTGAAAGGTGTCTCTGAGTCTGTCTTGTTAAATCCATGTTATTTGTTGTTATTTTAGTCATGTCTGACTTTTTGTGTCCCCATTTGTGGTTTTCCAGGACACTCTATGTGCTGTTCAATCAAGGTGCTACTTTTAGTTTTATTCTTAGATAACATTTCAACAACTGGTCATCTAACTTTGGCTCTTGAATGGGAGGAAGAATCCAATACTTCTCAAGGAGGACAATTCTACTTTTGCATAGCTCCAAAACTTAGGATGTTTCTCCTTACCCTCAATCATAAATTTTCTTCTTTGCAAATTCTCAATGATTCTGTTTTCTACCCTCAGAGCCAACCAGAGTAAATTTATTTATTTATTATTAACATGACAAATTTCAAATACTTGAAGACAACTATCATGGTCCTGCTAGATCATTCTTCTTCAGATTATATCCACTTTCTTAAACCAATGATATTATGGTATAATATGACTTTCAAAATTCTGATTGCCTTCTTAAAAGTGCCTATCAATATAATGTAAACAGATAAACCTTATATATCTGATGGTGTTATGCTAACACACCATAAAATGAACATATAGCACATAAAATATGACTACTGCATTTGTTTAATCTATTTAGGAGATGGCATAATGTAACTGGAAAGATGAAGTCAGGAAATACTGGGTTAACATCTTATGACACCCAACTGGCTATATAGCAAGCAACAAGTGCTAATCCACATCATTGGAAGAAGTATCCACCTTAGAAATTGCTCAGAGAGATGAAATTATAGGTACAGACCAAAATAATAACATATCTCTTTTGTCTCTGTCTTTCTCACTTAAAGTATTTGTCATGCAACAAGTCTGTGAAGTGGAAGATTTAAAGTTGAAATCTTGGCTTTAAATGTCTAGAAATATAGAGCAGTGGGATAACAGTAAAATAGAAAAAGAGAAACAGAGACAAAGACAGAGAGACTGATATTGAGACAGTAAGAGACAGAGGGGACAGATAGAGAAAGATGGAGACAGAGACAAACATAGAGAGAGAGACAGTGACATACAGAGAGAGAGAGAGAGAGAGAGAGAGAGAGAGAGAGAGAGAGAGAGAGAGAGAGAAAGAGAGAGAGAGAGAGAGAGAGAAACAGGTGGAATAGTATTCCATCCCCCACCACAATACTTGTAACCAAAAAAGACTGAGAATAATGGACTGAATTTCAGAGATGTTCCCATTTCTCTTCAAGCAATCTCTCAATCCAAGCAAATAAAGAAAGCACTGATTAACTGTCTACTTACTTCTGCCGTGCAGGTAGATCAGTTTCACTTTCCTCTTTACATTCTAATCCATTATTCTTGATACTTAAACTATTTTATCATGCTACTCTCAGTTATTTGATTATTTGAAGAAAGTTGAAACAAGGAATATATATAGGTTGTTTGGAAAAATGTAACTGAGCATCTAGCTTTGATCTCTGTACAAAAAGCAGGTACTAGTGGGACACAGCTGTTAAGCAAAGGACTCCCCCAGGGAATTTACCAACCATTGGGACCTGACTGCTAATAATTTTTTTTATTATAGCTTTTTATTTACAAGATATATGCATAGGTAAATTTTTAGCATTGACAATTGCAAAACCTTTTGTTCCAACTTTTCCCCTCCTTCCCCCCACCCCTTCCCCCAGATGGCAGGTTGACCAATACATGTTAAATATGTTAAAGTATAAGTTAAATACAATATATGTATACATGTCCAAACATTATTTTGCTGTACACAAAAAGAATCAGACTTTGAAATAGTGTACAATTAGCCTGTGAAGGAAATTTAAAAATGCAGGTGGATAAAAATAGAGGGATTGGGAATTCTATGTAGTGGTTCATAGTCATCTCCCAGAGTTCTTTTGCTGGGTATAGTTGGTTCAGTTCATTACTGCTCTATTGGAACTGATTTGGTTCATCTCATTGTTGAAGAGGGCCACTCTATCAGAATTAATAATCATATAGTATTGTTGTTGAAGTATATGCTAATAATTTTAAAAAAATTAGTCCAAGATTATAACTAGAAAAAGATACATATAGACCAGAGAGGTTTTTGTTTTTTTTTCCCTTGCTGAGTCAGTTGGGGTTAAGTGACTTGCCCAGGGTCACACAGCTAGGAAGTATTAAGTGTCTGAGATCACATTTGAACTCAGGTCCTCCTGACTTCAGCTCTATCTCCTACATAACCTAGCTACCCCAAGTTGCTTATTTTTTTAATTTGTTAAGGACTATGTCTACATGAAGGGGCAGGTCAATTCTCTGAGAGCCTCCACAGCTGTGAATCAGAACATCTGAAGGAGTTGCAAATCAGCCTTTACTGACACAGGTGTTGTTTGTGGACTGGGAATGAAATAATATGGAGCCAGAGGGAAGAAGAGAGAGGCTAGACAACCCGACAGCCTCTCAGTCTCCTTGTGTCATCATCATCCTCTCATATGAAGAGATCCATTCTACAGGTGTGAGTTAGACCTCCAGCAGCCACTGGCAGGTTGCTCCCATATTACAACACAAATTCATCCTGGACAACCTACATGCTAACCTAATAATCCCAGTAGCCAATGACAAAAAAAAATTATAGAGAAGTAGTATGTTGCATGAGCTTTCCTGAGTTCCTTTACTCATAATAAATGAAATTTCGCTTTGCATCCCTTATTGCATTTTGTTAGTGATGTATAAAAATGCTAATGATTTATGTGGATTATGTAAATGCTAGATTCTCTAATTCTCATTTTCAGTGTCTTTTCCAATGAAATCCTATTATCTCTTGGGGGACAACAATTTTAGGAAGGACTCTAACTAGGTTTTACCTCAAACATGATTGAACTCTCCAGATTTCTTCTTCTCCTCACCTACTTCCCTCCTCACTCCTCTCTCCTACTTCACTATATTTCCCATTAGCCTTTATTAGTTATTTCCCATAACCCTTTGATAATACAGTGTTATTTACTTATATTTATATGCTCACCTCTTAGCAGAGTACCTTGTACTTTGTAAGTAATTAATAACTGTTCTAATTATCTATTTATCTGCCTATTTCATTATACAATGAGTTTACCTTAGTATATTATTTTATGTAAAAACTTAAAAGAACAATTCCCCATTCTTTTTCCTTTAACCAGACTTGGAATAGTAATCTCCCAAGAAAGAAACTTCTATTGGCATTTGCTCTGCAACTTGTTTTTTTTTAAATTTAAATTTAATAGTTTTTTTTAAATATTGTTTTAATCAGGCAAAAATCCACTTTTCAACTTCCTGTTCCACTTGTCCCCCCAAGTGAGAATATTAGAAAAATTCTCAATTATAAACATGCCAAAATTTTTTTAATTGAAAAAATTTCAAAAAAATTTCCCCATATCTCATGTCCAAAAAATTTTTGTTCATTCAGCATTTTGGATCCTTCACCTCTCTATCATAAGATGGGTAGCAAGTTTTATCAGTAGTACTCTGGAATGATGGTTGGTCATTATGATATTAAGAGATCAACACACTAATTTTCCATCACATTCATGTACCATCAATCATTCATCCATTCCCCAATTTATGAATATCCTTTTAGATTGCCCTTCTTTGCTATCCTAAAGAATTACAAATATTTTTATGCATCCTTAATAGTTGGTTTGCATCTCTCCCTTAATCTACTCTTCCTTTCCCTGAAATTTAATTTTTTTACCCAACTCTCTGAAGGTATCTATTCTTCCA
This sequence comes from Sminthopsis crassicaudata, assembly GCF_048593235.1. Lineage (NCBI taxonomy): Eukaryota > Metazoa > Chordata > Mammalia > Dasyuromorphia > Dasyuridae > Sminthopsis > Sminthopsis crassicaudata. Next base: position 238,763,521 of record NC_133621.1, on the reverse strand, counting down.
TCTTTTTACCACTTCAAAGGAGAATGAGATTCAAGTGTGAGCTCTCCTACTTCACCCCTTCCTCCTTGTTTATATAGATGTCTATATGCACATTCTGATTATATGAAATAATTTCCCTTAACTTTTCCTCCTCTCCTCAACCCCTGCAATGTATTCCTCTTTTCTTCTTTTTCCATTTTTATTTAAGATCATCAAGATGGAACAGAACTTTCAGATCTTCTCTAATTGAACTCCCTCTATGACCTCTGATCATGATGATAATACATCATCTCTCCATATTTAAATATTTAAAGTTTTTCTCTTTTAGTTCTTTATCATTGTCATTCATGGTTACTTTTTTGTGTTTTTCTTCATTCTTGTGTTTAAACTTCAAGGTTTCTATTGCAATTTTGGTCTTTTCATTAGGAATGCTTATAAATCCTCCATTTCACTAAAGATCCACATTTTTACCCATAGTATTACAGCAGAGTCTATAAACTATAGGCCAGTGAGTATAATTTCAATTTCTAGGAAAAATTTACAATACATCATTAAAAAGGTGTTGAGTGAATTTCTAAAAAATAAACAGAAATTAAGTCAGCATGACTTTTATCAAGAACAGATTATGGTAATCTCATTTTCTTTTTAGATGGGGTTGCTAAACTCATAGAAGATGGGGATGCTGAGAGTATAGGTTACTGATATTTCAGCAAAGTATCTTCCATTGTTCTTGTGGAGAAGATGGAGAGGTACCAATTAGGCCTTTATGTAGTATATATGTTATATAATCCATTAGATTGGTTTTTATTTATATCTGTATTTCCAGTGTTTAGCACAGTTCCTGGCACATAATAAGTGCTTAACAAATGTTTATTAATTTATTGAGAGATTATAAAGTCAGATCAATTCAGATTATTCTAAGTGTTTGTGCTTGGCCATGTGATTTTTAATATATCAGTAACTAGATCAAAAAGATAAATACCATTGTGATGGGATTAATCCTTAATTAACTAATCTTAATCCTTAATAATTTAGGCTAGTTTTTCCTAAAAAGTATTGAAACATTTCTCACAATTTGATTGTTTCAGAGGACTAAGGTCTTAGACTACTTAGCAACCATAAGGAGCATCACTTATCTGAATCAACTCAAAGTGTCCTTAGTGTGGCTATTCTTTTTGAATATCCTTATTCTACTATGACTAAGTAAATGGTTTTGTTGTTGTTGTTGTTAACTGTTGAATGAACACAACATATCATGACATTCAGATATAAAACCTAAACTGCCAAAGGATAGGCCTGAATCAGACCCTGCTCAACACAACTTGATGATTAACTGTGCAGATGACAAAAACCCAGAGAGAACACATAACACAATGGATGACACAGGATCTAAAAAGATCTTGTTAAGAATAAATTTAATAAAATGAAATTCAACAGGAATAAATGTAATCTTACATTTAGTTACGAAAAGTTAGCTTAGAAAATTTGAGATTGCAGAGGCATAATTAAATAGTATTTCCTTTGGAAAAGTTCCAAGTGTTTTAGTGGACTGAAAGCTCAATGTGAATCAGCAGTATGATGTAGTAGCCTAAGAAGCTAATATCTTTTGTTCCTTTAAAAGGAATGTAGCTTCCAGGAATCAAAGCATATTAGTACACTGCTATTACCAGATGTCATTCCAATCAATCCTGATCAATGAACACTATAATTCAAGAAGGACATTGAAAAGATAGAGAGTGTCTAAACAAAGGCAACCAAGATAGTAAAATGCTTTAAGTCCATGAACTATCAACATGAGTTGAAGAACTGAGTGTGATTAGTCTGGAGAAGAAAAAGTTCAAGAGGAACATAATAGTTTTCTTCAAGTATTTGAAGGGCTATCATATGGAGGAAGGACTAATCTTGTTTTGTTTTATCTTAAGAGAAAGGGTGGAAATTACACTAGAAAATTTAAATTTGAAATCAGGAAAAAACTTCCTGATAATTAAAGTTTTCCAGAAGTGGAATTATTTGTCGTGAGAAGGAGTGAGTTCCTTCTTAAAGCTCTTCAAACAGAAGCTAGATCACTACTTAGTCAATATGTTATAGTGAGAATTCCTTTTGTTTGTGTGTTGGCCTGGTTGACCACTGAGGTCCTTCTAACATTCAAATTCTGTGACAGACTGAATTAGAACTTTTAATAATTCTTTGTTTTACTAAGAGAAATTGAATAATTATATAAATATACATACATATATAAGTATGTTTTAATGTGTTTATTACTAAAAACCCTCATTGTCACAATTTTCTAGTCTCACTACATAACATACATATATTGAAAATGACAAAGAAGGGGCTTTGTTTTGAGGAATATTTGTATAGAAATAAAATTTTTTGTTTGTTTTACAGGGAATTTTAATAACTTCATTTATTTGCATAAATATGTAATTCTCTTTTATAATTAAAAGTATGTTAAATGTTATTTAATCATGGATTAGAAAGTTACACTCACATCATGTTAAGGACCATGCCTGATGAAGGGTCAAGTCAATTCTCTGAAAGTCTCCACAGCTGTATATCATAACACTTAAAGGAGTTGCAAAGCAGCCTTTGATGCAAATGTCCCTTGTGGACTGGGAATGAAATAATTTGGAGGCAAAAGGGAAGGGGAGAGAAGTCAGAGAATGTAATTGCTACTCAGTCTCCTAGTGTCACCATCATAATCCTCTCACATGAAGAGATCCATTCTGCAGCCCAGCAGCCACTGGCAGGTGGCTCCTGTATCACAACATTAGAATTTAGAATGATGAAAGAAAATTTTATTTGAAAAATTCTTTGAGTAAAAATTAAATAAATAAATTAATTAATTAATTTAAAATATATATTGGAGAAAGCTAGAGACAGAGAGAGTAGATAGACAAAGATGGGAGAGAGGGCTTTACCTGCCCGTGAACAATAAAGATTTCTCCAATTATTTAAATCTGAAAAAAATTTTTATTTGATCATAAATAAAATTTTCTTTTTTTCAGATAGAAATAATCTTAGACTAAGGGAATTGAACTATATTTCTAAGATCATTTCTGGATCAAAAGTTAAATTATTCTAACGTAGTGCTCCATTAAAGTGAGTTTAGAAGTTTAGAAGATTCTATAAAAGCCCTATGATGATTTATTCCTAAGAGAGATATTATTACTCATTGGTAAAGAAATTTTCTGAGAGAAAAGCTGAGGACATATCAGAGAGGAGAGAAAGGAGAAGAAGTAGATGTAGTGAGAGGATAGTGGATTTTAGTGAATGGAGACAGTCTTCTCTCTGCAGAATGCAGGCATTTATGGGGAAAGCACCACCAAATGTTCTGTGATTATTAGTCTCAATCCCAGAGAATTGACAATTCCAGAGAATTGGTGAAATCATTTTCTCCTAGGCTGAGGCAAAATTTTTATCTTTCTCCAAAGTCACAAAACCTCTGCCTGACTCATATGTCCAATTGCTCAAAATATTCAATATGGTACAATATGGTTGATTACTTAAAAAGCATTTATTATTCATCCTTGGTTTTTGCATACTAAAGATTTGGTAGAAGGAAACCTAAACTGACCAAGTGTAAGTTAACTTTTCCAATCTGGAAGGGACTGACTAAATTCTTCCTGAGTGATCAGGCAAAGTGGCTTTTTTATCCTGAATCTCCAAAAATCATTTTACTACAGATATTTGAGTTGTAATAGATATGTCTAGTCTAGTAATCAACTTGAAAATAGGAGAGAGGGATCATTTAACAGAAAAGGAAAATGACAAATGCTTGAGGGGATGTGGGAAAATTAGGTAGAATTGGTCAACTATTCTGGAAAACAATTTGGAGCTATGCCCAAAGGACTCTTAAACCGTGCATACTCTTTGATTCAACAATACCACCATTAGATATGTGTCCCAGAGGAATCAAAGGAAAAGGAAATGCACCCATATACATAAAAGTATTTATATCAGCCCTTTTTGTTGTGGCAAAGAATTGGAAATGAGAACTTTGAAGAAATTGCAGTGCATGATGGAATGCTATTAGGCACTGGTAGTAGCAGTATTGCAGTAATAATAATCAAATATGAAAGATTTAGCTACTCTGATCAATGAAATAGTCCATTACCAATTTTCCAAAGGATTCTTAATAAAAATATATATGTATATTTAAGAAATAATGAAAAAGTCCCTTTGATGTATAAAATTATGGTTATATAATGAATACAGAATAATTCTATACCAATTTACTGTTAATATAGGAAGGATTTTAAGTTGATGTTACAAGCTAGGGCAAAAAAATAACTTAAGTTTAAATATTGGCAGCATATTCTTTGCTGTTATTTTGGAAAACCTATAAATGCATGAAATTCGTCACTTAGGTTTTTCCATTTAAATCATTAATAGATTTACTTTTGTTATTACAGGTAGAGCGAGAAAAAGCCATTCTTCTAGCCAATCTTCAAGAGTCTCAAACTCAACTGGAACACACAAAGGGGGCACTAACAGAACAGCATGAGCGAGTTCATAAGCTGACAGAACACGTCAATGCCATGAGGGGCCTACAGAGCAACAAAGAGCTGAAGGGAGAGCTGGATTGTGAGAAGGGCAGGAACTCAGGGGAACAAACCCATGACTATGAAGTTGATATCAATGGCTTAGAAATTCTTGAATGCAAATATAAGGTTGCTGTTACAGAGGTGATTGATCTGAAAGCTGAAATTAAGGCCTTGAAAGAGAAATACAATAAATATGTAGAAAACTACACAGAAGAAAAAACCAAATATGAGAGCAGGATCCAAATGTATGATGAGCAGGTGACAAATCTGGAGAAAACTACAAAAGAGAGTGGTGAGAAAATGGTCCATATAGAAAAAGAGTTGCAAAGGATGACAAGTATAGCTAATGAAAACCATAATACCCTTAATACAGCCCAAGATGAACTTGTGACATTTAGTGAAGAGTTAGCTCAACTTTACCACCATGTATGTCTGTGTAACAATGAGACTCCCAATAGGGTCATGTTGGACTATTATAGGCAAAGCAGAGTAACCCGCAGTGGAAGCCTGAAAGGACCAGATGATCCCAGGGGACTTTTGTCACCACGGCTCACCAGGAGAAATATGGTGTCATCTGTAGAAACAAGAACCCAATCAGAATCAGTTTTGAAAGAAAACACAGAGGCCAATAAAGAACAAAGTCCAACCAAAACACCAACTATCTCTCCTGTCATTACTGCCCCTCCTTCATCTCCAGTATCAGACACCAGTGATATTCGAAAAGAACCAATGAATATCTACAATCTGAATGCCATTATTAGGGACCAAATCAAACATCTACAGAAAGCAGTGGACCGGTCATTACAACTATCACGTCAACGAGCAGCTGCAAGAGAACTGGCTCCAATGATAGACAAAGACAAGGAAGCCTTAATGGAAGAGATTCTGAAATTAAAGTCACTGCTGAGCACAAAACGGGAGCAGATAGCCACATTGAGGGCAGTGTTAAAAGCCAACAAACAGGTAATATTTGATATTTCTAGAAATCAGTCACTCAATAAGCATTTGTTAAATATGCCAGGCACTATGATAAGCAATAGAGATATACATTTAAAAAGTCATTACACTAAAAGAGTTATTATTCTAGTGATGGGATGCAAATGAGAAAAGTGCCTGTAAAAGCTGGTAGTTGAGCTGAGACTTGAAAGAAGCCAAGAATTCTAAATAAAAGTAAAAAGAGTAAGCATTCTGTGCAAAGGCACAGAGATAGAAGTTAAAAATATTATATGTGAAGAACATTCAACTGGTATAAAAGGTACATAAAGGATGTGTAGAAGAGTAACATACAAGAAAATTGCAAAAGTTAGAAGGGGTTAAATTATGAAGAATCTATAATGCATGAAAAAGGAATTTATATTGACCATAGAATTAATAGAGAGCCACCTTGGCAATTGTATGGAAAATGGATAGGATTGAGGCAAGAAGAGAAATTAAAAGGCTTTTATAATAGTTCAAGTAAGAGATGATGAAGTCCTGAATTAGCAGGGTGACCATATGAGTGAAGAGAATAGGTTATTTGCAAGAGATATAGAGGTAGAAACAAGATTTAGTAACTGATTAGATATATGAGATATATAGTGGCAGTGAGGAGTTGAAATCATACCAAGTCTGTGAATTTAGGTGACTAGGAGAATAGCAGTTTCCTCAAGAGAATAGGAAAAGGTGAGGTGGGTTTACAGGGAAAGATAATCAGTTTTATTTTGTAGACGTTGAGTATAAAATACTTCTAAGACCTCTAAGTCAAAATGTACAGTAAGAAGTTAACAGATTTGCTAGTTTAATTGAATAGCACTTATGACTAATTTGTTTTTTTAAAACATTCACCTTGTAAAACCTTTTGTTCCAAATATTTTTCCCTCCCTTCTTCCCACTCGTTCCTTAGATAGCAGGTATTCCAATATATGTTAAACTTGTACAATTCTTCTAAACAAATTTCCACATTTATCATGGTGCACAAGAAAAATCAGATCAAAAAGGTGGAAAATGAGAAAGAACACAAAAAGCAAGCAAAAAAACAGAAAAAAGTGAAAATACTATGTTGTGATCCACATTCAATCCCTACAGTCCTCTTTCTAGATGCAGATGGCTATCTCCATCGTAAGTCTATTGGAATTGGTCTGAATCATCTCATTGTTGAAAAGAGCCGTATCCATCAAAATTGATCATCACAGAATCATGTTGCTGTGTACAATGTTCTCTTGGTTCTACTCACTTCATTTAGCATCAGTTCATGTAAGTCTCTCCAGGCCTTTACTAGAATCATCTTGCTGATCATTTCTTATAGAACAATAATATTCAACCATTCCCCAATTGATGGGCATCCACTCAGTTTCCAGTTCTTTACCACTACAAAAAGGGCTTCTACAAACATTTTTCTACATGTAGGTTCTTTTCCCTTTTTGTGATTCCTTTGGGATACACTGCTAGATCAATTTTTGGGCATAGTTCCAAATTGCTCTCCAGAATTGTTAGATCAGTTTACAACTCCACCATCAATATATTAGTGTCCCAGTTTTCCCACATCCCCTCCAACATTTCATCATTATCTTTTCTTGTCATCTTAGCCAATCTGAGAGTTGTATAGTGGTACCTCAGAGTTGTCTTAGTTTGCATTTCTCTGATCAGTAGTGATTTAGAGTAATTTTTCACATGACTAAAAATTGTTTTAATTTCTTCATCTAAAAATTGTCTGTTCATATCCTTTCCCCATTTATCATTTGGAGAATGGCTTATATTATTATAAATTTGAATCAATTCTCTAAATATTTTAGAAATGAGGCCTTTATCAGAATCTTTGGATGTAAACTTTTTTCCAGTTTTCTGCTTCCCTTCTAATTTTGCCTGCATTTGTTTTGTTTGTATAGAACTTTTAAAATTTAATATAATCAAAATTAGCCATTTTGCATTTCATAATGTGCTTTAGTTCTTCTTCAAGCATAAATTCCTTCCTTTTTCACAGATCTGAGAGATAGACTAGCGTTTTTCTTCTAATGTGCTTATAGTATCACTATGTCTAAATCATGAACACATTTTGACCTTATTTAGGTATAGGGTTTTAGGTTTTGGATAATGACTAGTTTCTGCCATACTATTTTCCAATTTTCCCAACAATTTTTTGTCAAATTGTGAATTCTTATCCCAGAAGCTGGGCACTTGGGGTTTATCAAACACTAGATTACTGTAGTCATTAATTACTGTGTCATGTGAACCTAACCTATTGTACTGATCAATTACTCTATTTCTTAGCCAGTACCAATGGTTTTGATGATCATGGCCTTATAATATAGTTTTATGTCTGGTACAGCTAGGATACCTTCATTTGCATTTTTTTCATTAATTCTCTTGAAATTCTTGACTTTTTGTTCTTGCAGATGAACTTTGTTATTATTTTTTCTAGCTTTGTAAAATAATTTCTTGAGAGTTTGATTAGTATGCCACTGAATAAGTACATTAATTTAGGCAGAATTGTCATTTTTATTATGTAAGCTCCACCTACTCATGAACACTTGATAGTCTTCCAGTTTTTTAGATCTGCATTTTCTGCACCCAATGAGATAATCATATGATTTCTATTAGTTTCATTACTGACATAGTCAATTATGGTAATAATTTTCCTAACATTGAATCAGCCCTGCATTCCTGGTATAAATCCTACTCAGTTATACATGGTATGTTATCCTGGTGATAACATGTAATCTCTTTTATAATATTTTATTTAAGATTTTTTACATTAATATTCATTAGGGAAATTGGTCTATAATTTTCTTTCTCTATTTTGATCCTACCTTGTTTGGTTATCAGTACTATATGTCATAAAAGGATTTGGTAGGACTCCTTCTTTCCCTATTTTTTCAAATAGTTTGCATAGTATTGGAATTAATTGTTCTTTAAATGTTTGGCAGAATGTTGTTAGGATTACAAGGTGACAATTCAGGTTGTCTAAACAATTCTCTAGCTCAGAGTTCACACCTTTAGTTCACACCTTTAAAAGGAGTTTACACATTTAAAGGCGTTTACACCTTTAAAGAAGCAAATTCATTGGCTGTAGGAGTTCCCACAAGCTCCTGGGTGTTCTCACTAGCCCAATATCTGCTAAGATAAAAGAGGAGGGCAGTCAGGCAAGGAGTCAGTCTAGACTGGGAGATTGAGTTTAGACTGCAGTCTGGAAGGAGAGTCTAGACTGGGACAAGAACAAGACTTCAGGGAGAACTTCAGGGAAGCTTGAGGAGATTCAGAGCCAGGATTCAGGAAGACGGGGATTCAAGATTCTACCTTCACTCTGGCTGGAGGTTCCAGAAGCTTCCCAAGAAACCTGCTCACATTGGAAAAGATATAACAGAAAAGAAACCTCCTCCCAGAGAAAGATTATAAGTTAGAGACGACAAGGACCTTTACATTTTGGCGCCCAACGAGGGGCAAGGACTTATTCTGAGCCTTTCAGAGGAGCTAGCCTGGACCTTGACAGAATGTACTTGTAAATTCATCTGGCCTTAAAGATTTTTTTCTAGAGAGTTGATTGATAGCTTATTCAATTTTTTTTTTCTAAAATAGGATTATTTAAGTAATTTATTTTTTCCTCTGTTTATCTGGGCAATCTATATTTTTGTAAGTATTCATCTATTTCACTTAGGTTATCAGCTTTATTGGCATACAGTTGAGCAAAATAACTCCTAATTATTGTCTAATTTCCCCTTCATTAATGGAAATTTCACCCTTTTCAATTTTTGTTAAGGACCATTGTCTAAGTGAAACAGCAGGTCAATTCCCCGAGAGCCTTCACAGCTATGAATCATAACACTTCAAGGAGTTGCGAAGCAACCTTTACTTATGCAGATGTTCCTTGTTGAATTGGGAATAAAATAAATTGGAGGCAAGAGGGAAGAGGAGAGAGGTCAGAGAATGTAACTGCCTCTCAGTGGAGAGCTCAAACAACACAACTGCCTCTCAATCTCCTTGTATTGCCTTCATCCTCTCACATAAAGAGATACATTCTACAGGTATGAGTTAGACCTCCAGCAGCCACTGACAGATGGTTCCCATATTGCAACAAATTTTGGTACTAGGAATTTTATTTTATTTTATTTTCTAATCAAACTAACTAAGGTTTATCTATTTTGTTGTTTTTTTATAGAACTTACTTTTAGTTTTGTTTATTAGTTTAAAAGTTTTCTTACTTCCAATTTTATTAATCTCCCTGTTTATTTTCAGAATTTCAAATTTGGTATTTAATTGGCAGTTTTTAATTTATTCTTCTAGTTTTTTAGTTGAATGCTCAATTCATTGATCTCTCTTTCTCTATTTTATGCAAGTAAGATCTAGAGATGTAAAGCTTCCCCTAAGAACTATGGTTGTATCCCATAAATTTTGGTATGTTGTATCATTATTGTCATTCTCATGGGTGAAATTTTTTATTGTGTTTTTGATTTTTTGTTTGATCCACTTATTTATCTGGATTTAGATTATTTAGTTTCCAATTAATTTTTGGTCTATTTTTCCCTGGCCCTTGATTCCAGGTCATTTTTATTGCATCATGATCTGAAAAAGATGCATTTACTATGTCTGCCTTTCTGCATTTGATTTTGAGATTTTTATGCCCTAAAACATAGTCAATTTGTGTGTGTGTGTGTGTGTGTGTGTGTGTGTGTGTGTGTGTGTGTGTGTGTGTGTAGGTTCCATGTACTGCTGGAAAAAAATATATATATATATTCCTGTCTGCCCCTATTCAATTTTCTCCAAAGGTCTATCATACCTAATATTTCTAAAATTCTATTTACCTCATTAACATCTTTCTTCTTTATTTTGTGGTTTGATTTATCTTATATTATTCTGAGAGAGCAAGGTTGAGATCCCCACTAGCATAGTTTTGCTGTCTATTTCTTCTTGCAGCTCTTTTAACTTCTCTAGGAATGCTATAACACTTGGTGTATACACATTTAAAGCAGAGTGATACATATAGAGTAAAGGTAAAAGGCTGGAGCAGAATCTATTATGCTTCAGATCAAGCAAAAAAAAAATATATCTAATTAAAAGAAATAAGGAAGGAAACTATATCTTGCTAAACATTTTAGCCTTTTACCTTTACTCTAGATGAATCACTCTGCTTTAAATGTGTTTCTTGTAAACAACATATTAGAGGATTCTGGCTTTTAATCTGGTCTACTATCTGCTTCCATTTTAAAGAGGTATTCATCCCATTCACATTCACAGTTAATAAGTCTGTATTTCCTCTTTGTCTTTCCTTTCCCCCTTTCCCTCCCCATCAGTATTTTGCTTCTGATTGCCATCTCCCCTCAATCTGCCTTCCCCTTTTACACCCTCTCCCCCATTTCTTATCCTTTTTTCCTTCTACTTCTGTTCTCCTTTCAATTAGCCTCCCCCTTTCCTTTCACTTTCTCTTCCTGCTTCCCTACAGGATGAAACAATATAACTGATATTCTCTCTTTGAGACAATGTAATGAGATTAAGATTCACACAATTCTCATCCCCCCCCCCCCTTCGTTCCCTCATCTGTAATAGGTCTTTTTGTCTCTTCACATGATATAATTTATTCCATTTTACCTACTCTTCCCTCTTCTTCCCTTACAATCCCTTTTCTACCCCTAGTTTATTTTTTATATCAACTCAGTAAAGTTAAATTATACCTATACTCTCTAAGTATACCCGTAACAAAGATACATTTCTCAAGAATCAAACCTATCATCTTCTCATAATAGGGATGTAAACATTTTAATCTTTAAAAAACATAGTTTTATCATATGTAATGGCGATAAACTTGAACCTTTCTCAGTAAGATCAGGAGTGAAACAAGGTTGCCCACTATCACCATTACTATTCAATATTGTATTAGAAATTCTTGCCTCGGCAATAAGAGCCGAGAAAGAGATTAAAGGAATTAGAGTAGGTAATGAGGAAATCAAACTATCACTCTTTGCAGATGATATGATGGTATACTTAGAGAACCCCAAAGATTCTGCTAAAAAGCTATTAGAAATAATTCATAACTTTAGCAAAGTTACAGGATGCAAAATAAATCCACATAAATCCTCAGCATTTTTATACATTGCCAACAAGATCCAACAGCAAGAGATACAAAGAGAAATTCCATTCAAAATAACGGTCGAGAGTATAAAATATTTGGGAATCTATCTACCAAAGAAAAGTCAGGAATTATATGAGCAAACTATAAAACACTTGCCACAAAAATAAAGTCAGATTTAAATAATTGGAAAGACATTAAATGATCTTGGATAGGCCTAGCGAATATAATCAATGACAATACTCCCTAAACTAATCTATTTAGTGCTATACCAATCAGACTCCCAAGAAACTATTTTAATGACCTAGAAAAAATAACAAAATTCATATGGAAGAACAAAAGGTTGAGAATTTCAAGGGAATTAATGAAAAAAAAAAAGGTGGCCTAGCTGTACCTGATCTAAAATTATGTTATAAAGCATCAGACACCAAAACCATTTGGTATTAGCTAAGGAATAGACTAGTTGATCAGTGGAATAGGTTAAGTTCATAGGACAAAATAATAAATAAAAATAGCAATCTAGTGTTTAACAAACCCAAAGATCCCAACTGTTGGGATAAGAATTCATTATTTGACAAAAACTGCTGGGAAAATTGGAAATTAGTATGACAGAAACTAGGCATGGACCCACACTTAATACCATATACTAAGATAAGATCAAAATGGGTCCATGATTTAGGCATAAACAATGAGATCATAAATAGATTAGAGGAACATAGGATAATTTACCTTTCAGACTTGTGGAGGAGGAAGGAATTTGTGACTAAAGGAGAACTAGAGATCATTACTGATCACAAAATAGAAAATTTTGACTACATCAAATTAAAAAGCTTTTGTACAAACAAAACTAATACAAACAAGATTAGGAAAGTAACAAATTGGGAAAATATTTTTAGAGTTAAAGGTTCTTATAAAGGCCTCATCTCGAAAATATACAGAGAATTGACTCTATAAGAAATCAAGCCATTCTCCAATTGATAAATGGTCAAAGGATATGAACAGACAATTTTCATATGATGAAATTGAAACTATTTCCATTCATATGAAAGAATGTTCCAAATCACTATTGATCAGAGAAATGCAAATTAAGACAACTCTGAGATACCACTACATCCCTGTCAGATTGGCTAAGATAACAGGAAAAAATTGGGACACTAATGCATTGTATTTGGAGTTGTGAAAGAATACAACCATTCTGGAGAGCAATCTGGAACTATGCCCAAAAGTTATCTAACTGTGCATACCCTTTGATCCAGCAGTGCTACTACTGGGCTTATATCCCAAAGAAATGCTAAAGAAGGGAAAGGGACTGTGTGTGCCAAAATGTTTGTGGCAGCCCTTCTTGTAGTGACTAGAAACTGGAAAATGAATGGATGTCCATCAATTGGAGATTGGTTGGGTAAATTATGGTATATGAAGGTTATGGAATATTATTGTTCTGTAAGAAATGACCAGCACGATGAATACAGAGAGGCTTGGAGAGACTTACATCAACTGATGCTGAGTAAAATGAGCAGAACTAGAAGATCATTATACACTTCAACAACAATGCTGTATGAGGATGTATTCTGATGGAAGTGGATATCTTCAACATAGAGAAGATCTAATCCAATTCCAATTGATCAGTGATGGACAGAATCAGCTATACCCAGAGAACAAACACTTGGAAATGAGTGTAAACTGTTTGCATTTTTTGTTTTTCTTCCCAGGTTATTTTTACCTTCTCAATCCAATTCTTCTTTTACAACAACAACAATAACAAAAAATTAGGTTCTGCACACATATATTGTATCTAGGATATACTATAACATATTTAATATGTATGGGAATGCCTGCCATCTAGGGGAGGGGGTGGAGGAAAGGAGGGGAAAATTCGGAACAGAAGGGAGTACAAGGGATAATGTAAAAAATTACCTATGTATATGTACTGTCAAAAAAAATGTTATAATTATAAAATTAATTAAAAACAAACAAACAAACAAACAAAAACATAGGTTTTTTTTTTCCTTTCCTTTTTACCTTTTTTACCTTTCCCTTGCATTTTGTATTTGAAGATAAAATTTTTCTTTTCATCAAAAATAAGTGAAAATTCCTATTTCATTGAATGTCCATCTTTCCCCATGAATGATTATGCTTAATTTTGCTGAACAGTTGATTCTTGGCTGCATTCCAAGTTCCTTTGCCTCTGGAATATCAAGCCCTTCAGTCCTTTAAAGTGGAAGTTGCTGTTAGCACTACTATCTATCTACCCAGGTTACTTATACCTTCGGAATCCAATACTTAACATGCAATAAGAAAAGTGGATTTACACATATATATTGTATCTAGGCTTTACTGTAACACATGTAAAATGTATGGGATTGCCTGTCATCTAGGGGAGAGAGTAAAGGGAGGGAGGGGAAAATTTGGAAAAATGAATACAAGGGATAATGTCATAAAAAAAATTACTCATGCATATATATTGTCAAAAAAATTTTTATAATTATAAAATAAATAAATAAAATAAAATAAAATAAAGTGGAAGTTGCTAGGTCCTGGTAGTCCTGATTGTAGTGCCTTGATATTTGAATTGTTTCTTTCTGGCAGCTTGCAGTATTTTCTCCTTGTTCTGATAATTCTGGAATTTAGCTACAATATTCCCTGGATTTTTCATTTTGGGGTCTCTTTCAATAGATGATAGTTGGATTCTTTCAGTGTCTATTTTACCCTCTGGTTCTAGGACATCAGGGCAGTTTTCTTTTATGATTTTTTTTAATTGTGTTTTTTAGGTAGTCCAATCATTCTTAGATTGTCTCTCCTGGTTCTATTTTCTAGGTCAGATTTTTTCTGATAAGGTATTTTGCATTTTTTTCTATTTTTTCTTTTTCATGTTGTTTTATTTGACTGATTCTTGATGTCTTATTGAGTCATTCACTTCCATTTTTTCAGTTCTAATTTTTGGTGAATTATTTTCTTCAATTAACTTTTTTATCTCCTTTTGCACTTGGCCAATTTAACTTCTAAATGAGTTGCTTTGTTCACTGGATTTTTTTCCCCATTTTTCCATTTCACAAATTCAAGGAGTTGTTTTCTTTTTCCTTTTCACCAAAACTATTTTTAAGGAGTGGTTTTCTTCAGAAAATTTCTGTTTTTCATTTTCTAAAGCTCTTATTTCCTTTCTCAATTTTTCTTCTAACTCTCTTTTAAGATCTTTATTGAATTCTTCCAAGAGCATCTTTTGAGTTGGAAACCAACTTACATCATTCTGTGAGGCTTCATCTGGAGACATTTTACCTTTAGTGTGCTCAGGGTTTGAGGTTTGCTCTTCCCTGTCTCCATAATAGCTATCTATCATCAGAACTCTTTTTGCTTTTTTGCTCATTTTTAAAGGTTGAGATCTGCTCTTAGGGCAAAGGGGAAATTGTCCCAAGCTTCTGCTCTAAGTGATAGAGCCTTCACACTGCCCTGGGACTGTTGCTGCCTGCTTCTTTTCACTGCTGGGGCATGACCAAGCCCTACTTGTTATGCTAGAGTTCAGAGGCTCACTATTTGCTTCCTGTTGTTGGAGGTCTCACAGCTAGTTTGTTAATCCACTGGCTTTTGAACTAGGACATTTTTTATGATACAAGCCCAGTGGAAACAATGCTAGATCAATAGGTTTCATAGTTCAGTAACCCTTTGGGCATAGGGGAACTTGTATTCTTATAAGTTTAAATCCATTTTCTATTTTTTTGAGAAATGAGGCCATTAACTGAATGGTTGCCCACCTATGATATATGAATGTCATGGAATATTATTGCTCTTAAGACACTTACAGGAGAGACTTACATGAATTGAGGCTAAGTGAAGTGAATATAACACAGAGAACATTGTACACAGCAACAAGATTATATGATAATCAATTTTAACGAATGTAGTTCTTTTCAACAGCAAGGTGATTCAGACCATTCCAAGGGTCTTGTGATGAAGAGAGCCATCTGCACCCAGAGAGAGGACTGTGTGAATTGAGTGTAGATCACAACATAGTATTTTCAATTTTTTTTATTGTTGTTTGCTTGCATTTTGTTTTCTTTCTCATTTTTTCATTTTTGATCTGATTTTTCTTGTGCAGCATAATTGTGGAAATATAGAAGAACACACATTAACATATATTGAATTATTTGCTGTCTAGGGGACAGAGTAGAGGAAGAGAGGGAGAAAAAAATTTGGAACACAAGTTTTGGCAAGGTTGAATGCTGAAAATTATTAGTGTACATTTTTTTTTTAATTTAAAAAAAATAAAGAGAAATGAAGATTTTATCAGAGATATTTGCTATAAAGATTGTTTCTCAGTTTTCTGCTTCCCTTCAATTCCTGGTTATGTCAGCTTTGCTTGTGCAAAATCTTTTTAACTTAATGTAATCAAAATTATCCATTTTGCATTTCACTTTTTTTTTAATCTCCTGTTTGGTCATACATTCATCCCTTCTCTGTAGATCTGACAGGTATTCTTTGTTCTCCTAAATTTGTTTATAGGATTACCTATTATGTCTAAACCACACATCTATTTTTGACATTTTCTTGGTGTAAGGTGTGAAATGTTGGTCAATGCCTACTTTGTTTGTATCATACTATTTTCCAATTTTATATGCAGTTTTTGTCAAATAATGAGTTTTTATCCTAGAAGCTGGAGCATTTGGGCTTATCAAACAGTTTGTCAAGCACTATGATGATTGACAATTATAATTTGTGTATCTAACCTATTCCATTGAGCCACCATTGTATTTCTTAGTCAGTACCAATTAGTACTTTGTACTAGCACTGCCCCCTTATTATATATTATTACATATGCTATAGCTAGGGCCCTTTTCTTTGCATTTTTTTCCTAAAAATACTTTACTTGATATTCTAAACTTTTTGTTTTTTCAGATGATTTTTTTCTAGCTCTAGAAGATAATTTTTTGGTAAATTAATTTAGGTAGAGTTGTCATTTTTATTATATTAATTTGGCCCACCCTTGAGCAATTGATATGTTTTCCAGTTATTTAGATCTCATTTTATTTGTTGAAAAAATGATTTGTAATTTGTTTATATAATTCCTGGGATTTTCTTGGCAGATAGACTCCCAAATATTTTATATTGTCTGCAGTTATTTTAAATGAAATTTCTCTTTCCTTCTTTTGCTTCTGAGTTTTTTTAGTAATGGAAATGTTAATGATTTATGTGGATTTATTTTATATATCTTGCAACTTTGCTTGTTATTAATTACTCCAAATAGTTTTCTGGTTGATTCTCTAGGATTTTCTAAGTGAACCATCATATCATATGAAAAAAATTATGAAAGTTTCATTTCCTCATTGAATTCTACTCCTTTAATTTCTTTTGCTTCTCATATTGCTAAAGGTAACATTTATAATATTATATGGCATTATAGTTGTGATAAACCCCATTACATATGATGGTTGCTGATAGTTTTTAAATTGATAGTTGCTTATCATTTTAAGGAAAACTCCATTTGGAAAACTCCAAAACTCTACTATTTTTTATAGGAATTGGTATTATAGTCTGTCAAATACTTTTTCTGCATCTCTTGAGAAATCATATGATTTCTGTTAGGTTATTATTGATATGGTCTGTTAATAGTTTTCCTAATATTGAACCAGCCCTTCATTCCTGGTATAAATCCCATCTGACCCTGGTGTATTAACCTGGTGATAAATTGCTGTGATCTCTTTTCTAATATTTTATTTTAAAAACTGCACCAATACTCGTTAGGTAGATTGATCTGTAATTTTTTTTCTCTCTTTTGGCTCTCTCTGGTTAAGGTATCAGCACCATATGTGTGTCATAAAAGGAATTTGACAAGACTCCTATTTTTCCAAATACTTTGTAGAGTATCAGAATTAAATGTTCTTTTAATATTTAATGTACTGATAAATCCATCTGGCTCTGGAGACTTTTTCTTAGGGAGTTCATTGATTCAATTCAATTTATTTTTCTAAAATAGTATTAGTTGAGTATTTTATTTCCTCTTCTGTTAATCTGCACAATTTATATTTTTGTAAATATTCATCCATTTCACTTATATTGTCAGATTTATTGCCATACATTTGGGCAAGATAGTTCCTTTTCATTGGTGGTGAATTATTCATTTTTGATACTGGTAATTTTTTTTCTTGTTTCTGTTTTTTAATCAAATTAACCAAAGGTTATTTGTCTTTTCATAAAACCAGCTCTTGGTTTTATTAATTAGTTCAATAGTTTTCTTACTTTCAAATTTATTAACCTATCCTTTTGAGTTTCAAAATTTCTAATTTGATATTAATTGGGTTTTTTAAATTTTTTTATTTTTCTAGCTTTTTTTTTTAGTTGCATGCCTAATTCATTGATCTTTTTCTATTTTATTCAAGTAATCACTTAGAGATATAAAACAACTGCTTTGACTGCATCTCATAAGTTTTGAGTTTTGTCATATTATTATAATTTTCTTGGATGAAATTTTTAAAAATTAATTTTATAATTATAATTTTTTGACAGTACATATGCATGGGTAATTTTTTTTTACAACATTATCCCTTGTATTCATTTTTCCAAATTTTCCCCTCCCTCTCTCAACTCCCTCCCCTAGATGACAGGCAATCCCATACCTATTAAATGTGTTACAGTATAACCTAGATACAGTATATGTGTGTAAAACCAAATTTCTTGTTGCACGGTAAGAATTGGATTCCGAAGGTATAAGTAACCTGGATAGAAAGACAATAGTGCAAACATTTTACACTCAATTTGTATGAAATTATTAATTATTTCAATGATTTGTTGTGTGACCCACTCATTCTTTAGGATTAGGTTGCTTAATTTCAGATTATTTTTTAGGCTTTCCATGGCCTTTTATTGCATGTAATTTTTATTCATCATGATCTGAAATGAATGCATTTAATGCATCTGCCTTTCTGAATTTGATTGAAACTTCAGTGCTTTAATACATGGTCACTTGTGTAAGTGTCATGTACAGCTGAGAAAAAAATATCTTTCCATTCCTATTCAATTTCTCCAAAGGTCTATCATATCTATTTTTTCTAAAATTCTATCCATCTCCTTTACTTTTAGAGGAGCTTTTGTTGTTTTGTACCATATCTCTTTAATTAAATCTATTTTTGCTTTTGTTTTGTTTGAGTTCTGGATTGCTACCCCTGATTTTTTTCACTTCAGCTGAAGCATAATATATTCTGCTTCAGCCTTTTGCCTTTATTCTGTGTGTATCTCTTTGCTGCTTCAAATGTATTTCTTCTAAACAATTGTATTGTAGGGGTTTGTTTTTTTTCCACTTATTCTCCTATCTGGTTATATTTTATGAGAGTTCATCCCATTCACATTCACAGTTATTATTACCAACTGTTTATTTCCCTTCATCCTCTGAGTACTTTTTTTCTTTTCACCTTATTCCCTCTTCACTAATGTTTTGCTTCTGACCACTGCCTCCCTTAATCTGCTGCCCTCCCTTCTATCAACTTCCCTCTCTTCCTACCCTTTTCCCTTACTACTTTTGCCTTCCCTTCCTATCTATCCCCTTCATTTTCTTTCTTCTTTCTCTTCCTATTTCCCTATAGGATAAGATAAATTTTTATACCCAACTGAGTGTGTATGTTAGTCTCTCTTTGAGCCAAATCCAATGAGATTAAGGTTCAAACAATGCTCATCACTTTCCCTTCTTTTCCTCTATTGTAATAGATGTTTTTGTGTCTTTTCACATGATGTAATTTACTCTATTTTGCTTCACCTTTTTTCTTCTCCCAAGACAATGCTTTTTCTGACCACACTTCAATTTCTTTTTTATATCATCACATAAAAAAATGTATTTTGATTCATGTGTAAATTGGATTTAAGTGAGGCAAGTTGCATAAAGTTATCAGCCTCATTCTCTCTTCTAAAGCCACCACTGTCCAGTGGCAGGACAGAGTCAAGATGACTGGTGATGACTTTCATGTCTTTAATGTCTACCAAAACTCTAATCACTTTATAACACCTGCTTTATTTGCCTTCATGGCTATACGAATAAATTGTTCTCATCTACCAGAGGAAATCTTTACATGCCTGGGGTGAACACCCTTTGGTTACCCTCAACCTGGTTTAGGCCATCTGCCAAAATGGCTTACTGGAGTGTGTCCACTGTGCATGCTACAGCTTCTTGGAATCACAGGTGATGTCAGGTGTATCAGGTGGACACCAAAGATGGAAAGCAGCCCTGTAAAGGGCTCAACAGCCTTCATATCAGAAGTACGAATCCTCCCTGAACATACTCTACACTCCTCATCACATCAAAGTCAGCTTATAGCCACACTCTCTATGTATACCCTTTCTAACTGGCCTAATACAGATACAGCTCTCAAGAATTACATGTATCATCTTCCCATGTAGGGATGTAAATAGGTTAAGCTTTGAATAACATGTTGTTGTTGTTTTCTCTTTCCTGTTTACATTCTTATGCTTCTCTTGAATCTTGTATTTGAAGATCAAGTTTTTGTTTTGTTCTGATCTTTTTTTATCAGAAATAATTGAAAGTCCCCTTTATTGACTGTCCATCTTTTCCCCTGAAAGACTATGCTGAATTTTTCTGGATAGTTGGTCCTTGTTGTAGTCCAAGCTCTTTTGCCTTACACAATATCATATTCCAGTCCTCTAATCTTTAATGTAGAAACTGCTCAATCCTGGATAATCCTGACTTTGGCTCCTCAATATTTGAATTGTTTTTCTGGCTGCTTGAAGTATTTTCTCCTTGAACAGATATTTCTGGCATTTGGTTACAGTATTCCTTGAAAACTTCATTTTAATATCTCTTTTAGGAGATAGCTTTTGAATTTTTTCAATGACTATTTCCCCCTCTGCTTCTAGGATATCATGGCAGTTTTCCTTAATGGTTTATTGAAAGATGTGCTCTCTTTTTGATCATGTCTTTCAGGTAGTACAATAATTCTTAAATTATCTCTCCTGGCTCTATTTTCTCAGTCAGTTGTTTTTCCAATGAGATATTTTACAGTTTCTTCTACTTGTTCATTCTTTTTATTTTGTTTTATTCTTTTTCTAAATAGCATTTTATCTTTCCAAATACATTTAAAGATAGTTTCCAACATTAATTTATGTAAACCTTTGTGTTCTAAATTTTTCTCTCTTTCCAAGACAGCAAGCATAGATTAAATATGTGCAATTTTAAAAACATATTAGAAATATGTTTTTAAAAACATATCATTTAAAAACATATTGTTTTTATTTATTTAAAATATTTATATTTATTATATATTTATATATTTTATTTTTAAATTATTTTAAATTTAAATTTATTTAAAATATTATATATTTATTATATATTAATATTTAAAAACATATTGTTTAAAAACATATTAGAAATATAGAATATTTGTCATACTGTGCAAGAAAAGTCAGACTAAGGAAAAAGAAAAAACACAAGAAACAAACAAACAAAAAGGTGGGGGGGAAAAACTATGCTTCAATCCACATTCAGTCTCCATACTTCTCTCTCTAGATATGATTGGCATTTTCCATCCTAAGTCTATTGGAATTTCCTTAAATTATCACATTGTTGAGAAGAGCCGTGTTTGACTGATTCTTGATGTCTCATAGAATCATTAGTTTCCCTTAGAATTATTAGTCATTTCCATTCAGCTAATTCTACTATAATTATTTTCTTCAGTCAAATTTTCTCCTTCCTTTTCCAAGATGTTGCTTACATACCTCTCATTTTTTCCTCAATTTTTCTTCTGCTTCTCTTCTTTGATGTTTTGAGCTCTTAAAAAAAAAGTTTTTTGGGCTTCATATCCTTTAAAGTTTTCCATATAGATGTTTTGTTCTCCTCTGAATTGGTGTTTTGATTTTTCCCTGTCACCATAGTAGCTTTTTATGGTCAAGGTTCCTTTTTGTGTCTCATTCATTTGGGAAGCCTATTTTATGGCTTTTAAATTGAATTCTGCTTTTGGGGTACAGAAACCATGTCCCTAGCTTTTTTGTTCTGGAATCCAAGGGCAAGGCCACAGGCTTGATGAATTAGGCTGACCTTGTGTGCCTATTGTTACCTGATATCCAGAGCTAACAATTTTTCTTTTTTGCTGGGGCTGGAGATTCTACCTCTCTGTATGCTATATCACTAGTTTGTTGAGCTAGGACAGAAGGGCTTTCATTGCTGATCTCTGCTGTGATCAAGAGCCTCTATCTGGGTTGCCAGAACACTGCCTCATTTGGATTGCACTTTCCTTTCAGACAAATGAAGTTCTTCCAAGTCATCCTAAGCTAGAAAACTGTTTCACTCCATTTCTTTTTAGGTTCTTTTGCTCCAGATTCTGTTCAAAGGCTTGATTTAACCTTATTTCCAAGGGGAACTTGGGAGAACTCAGCCAACTTCATGACTTCTCTACTATCTTGACTCCACCCCATTTCTAAAATGACACTCTTAGTATATACTTTTGGAACTATAAAATCAATCATATCATATTTTATCTTAACAAAAACTCATAAAATATAAATGAAATACTTGACTATTAATTATTAATGAAATACTGGATATTATATTAATACTTCATCATCTCAAAGATGGAAGAGAATTGAGACACTTTTACAGAAGTACCTACGTGAGTACTTTTGGAACATGCACACATCATTTCTCCAAAGAATGGTAAAGTATGATGTAATTAGTGTTGGATTTATCCTATGCAACTGAAAATGAAGGAACCAGTAAAACAGATAATGTACAACATTGAAATTGTAATATTCCCTCATGCTTGATCTTCTTATGAACTTAGCCAACAATATGTTGTACTAAGTGTCTAATAAATGTTATTTAGATTTATGGAAATGTGTTTTATGATTATACTTTAGGACCAGGTCATTGCCACTAGAAATTATAGTTTTAAGAAACCTGGACATACAATAACTATAGCAATCTAGTGTTTGACAAACCCAAAGATCCCAACTTTGGGGATCAGAATACACTATTTGATAAAAACTGCGGGGAAATTTGGAAATTAATATGCCAGAAACTAGGCATTGACCCACACTTATTACTGTACACCAAGATAAGATCAAAAGTGGTTCATGATCTAGGCATAAAGAATGAAATTATAAATAGGTTAGAAGAACAGAGGATATTTTACCTCTCAGACCTGTTGAGGAGGAAGGCATTTGTGACCAAAGAAGAACTAGAGATCATTATTAATCACAAAATAGAAAATTTTTATTATATCATGTTAAAAAGCTTTTATACAAACAAAACTAATGCAGACAAGATTAGAAGGGAAGCAATAAAATCAGAAAACATCTTTAAAGTTAAAGGTTCTGATAAAGGCCTCATTTCCAAAATATAGAGAGAATTGAAAAATCAGTAAACACTACAAATCAGTGCTTGTTTTATTGTTTTGTTGATTGTTTAGATCTGTAATTGGGGTAAACCATTCCCACCATCAAATCCAGGCTCTATTGTTTCAATAGGGCTCTTGAGCTAGAAATGGTTTTTTAAATACTTTTATTGTATTTTATTTTATTATGTAAAAATCATACATAAAAACCCAGGTCATACAAAGCTACCCAACCTGATTTGATCCTTGGGCCATAGTTTGCTAATTCCTGGTACAGATTTAAGAAAATGGTAGAGAAGATGTTAATAATGCAGATTAAATTTCAAAATGTGTTGTGTATACTTTTTTAAAATAATAGATTTTTATTTCCAAAATACATGCAAAAATAGTTTTTAACATTCACTCTTGCAAGACCTTGTATTTCAAATTTTTCTCATTCCCTTCCCCTAGACAACAAGTAATCCAAAATAGGTGAAACATGTGTAATTCTTCTACATATATTTCCACATTTATCACACTGCACAAGAAAAATCAGATCAAAAGGGGAAAAATGAGAAAGAAAAAACAAGCATGAATCAACAACAAAAAATGTGAAAATACTATGTTGTGATTCCCTTTCAGTCCCCATAGTCCTCTCTCTGGATATAGATGGCTCTCTTCATCACAAGTTTATTGGTATTGGGTGGAAGGGTCTTTGTTGAAAAGAGTCAAGTATGGCTGACTCTTTGTGACCCCTCAACCTTAATGTTCTAGTCCCTTCTATCATCTACCATTTGCTGAAGTCCAAAGTAATATATGTTGCTTCCATGATACTGTTTATCCATCTCATCCTTTGCCATTCCTTACTACTTTTGCCTTTAGTCTTTCCCAGCATCAGGGTCTTTTCTATTTATCCCCATCTTCCCATTATGTGGCCAAAGTATTTAAGCTTCAACCTCAGAATTTGAGCTTCCAATGAATAGTCAGAGCTAGTTTGTTTTTTTTTTAAGTATGGACTTGCTGTCCAAGAAACTCTAAAAAGTTTTTTCCAGCACCACAACTGCTTCAAAGTCAGGAAAACTTGGGTTTGAATCCTGTATATCATGAATGTACTGGCTATGTAACCTTATTTTTTTTATTATAGCTTTTATTTACAAAACATATGCATGGGTAATTTTTCAACATTGACCCTTGCAAAACCTTGTGTTCCAATTTTTCCCCACTCCCTCCCCTAGATGGCAGGTAGTCTAATACATGTTAAATATGTTAACATGTCCAAAACATATTAAATACATATTTATATATTTATCTTGCTGTTGTGCATACTTTTTTGGAGAACCACTTGTTAAATATGTACCAGCATACCACTAGAAGTGACCATACCCAAACACTTGATTTCTTAATATTACATCTCCCATCATCTTCTCAAATCCCAAAATAGGAGAGTAGGACAGAAGCAAGCAAGTTGAAATCAATGGAGTTTGTTTCTAATGAAATTTCAAAATGCTGAATTGGAATCAGAAGTATAAAGTTAAAAGAAATAATTTATTTCAACTCTTCATTTTATCATTAATGAAGCTAAGGATCATCAAGTATAAATGTCATGTCAAAGGCAATACAGATGATCAGTGAAGGAGTTGGACTTAGAACTTATATTTCCTGACTTCTAGTCTATTATATTTTCCATTATACACTACAGTTATTCATATATCAAATATATGTAGATCTTAAAAGAAATATATTGTCAAAACTTATATAAACATATTATGTAATATCAAAGTACTGTGTCTTTAATTTTTTAAACTTTTTTCTCTTGAAAGGCAATTGGGGTTAAGTGACTTGCCCAGAGTTACATAGTTAGGAAGTGTTAAGTGTCTGAGGCTGGATTTGAACTCAGGTCCTCTTGATTCCAAGGCTAGTGCTTTATCTATTGTACCATCTAGCTGTCCCATCTTTAATTAATTTTTTAACTTGTTGAATACAGAAGTACAAAACCTGACATTCATTAAGTTCTAGCTAATTAGTAACAAAATCAGTCTATCAGTTCAAAAGCATATATACATAACAGGCATCATGCTATGAAATATAGAGAAATAAAAGTAAAATAGTCCCAGCCTATAGGAACTAATCTAATGGAGACAACACCAAGTCAATAAAGAAAATGAGCTTCTTATGATTCCTATAATTTTCCCTGTTTCAGAC
The DNA here is from genome assembly GCF_048593235.1 of Sminthopsis crassicaudata. Taxonomy (NCBI): domain Eukaryota; kingdom Metazoa; phylum Chordata; class Mammalia; order Dasyuromorphia; family Dasyuridae; genus Sminthopsis; species Sminthopsis crassicaudata. Next base: position 238,738,457 of record NC_133621.1, on the reverse strand, counting down.
AGCTGAGGTGGCCCTAGCTAACCTGAAGAATAAATACGAAAATGAAAAAACAATGGTGACTGAGACCATGACAAAACTTAGAAATGAATTGAAGGCCTTAAAAGAAGATGCAGCAACTTTCTCATCCTTGCGTGCCATGTTTGCAACCAGGTAAGGATAACTGGGTTATGGATTTAGAATAAATGGCATCTAAGTTTTGATCAATCAGTAAGTATTTATTAAGCATTTAGTATATGCAAGACATTGTTTAAAGCAATTAGGATCTAAAGAAAAGGCAAAAAGTGTTCTTGCCTACAAAGAGCTTACTTTTTAATAAGGGAAACTAGATAGATAGAAATATAGATAGATGTAGTTATAGATTTAGATATGTATTAATACATATAAGATAAATATAGACTCGAAAGGTAATCTTAAGAGAGGATGGCATTAATAGTTTGGAGAACAGAGAAAGTCTTCATAAAAGGGGTCACACTTAAGTTGACTCTTAAAAGAAGCAAGGAATTCCAAGAGACAGAGAATTTCAGGGAGGGAGAGAATTCCAAGTATGGAGAAACATCTAGTACAAAAAGAGTAGAAAAGATTATTGAAAAAATAAAGGTTCTAGGATGTGAAGAGTTTTAAATGACTAACAGCAGAATATTTAATATGGAACTAATCAGGAGTCACTAGAAATAACTTAGCTAGGGAATGACATGTTCAAATGTATATACTTCAGCAAAATCACTTAGATAGTTTTATAAAGGACAGATTGGAATGAGGAGAGACAGCAGAGAGACCAATTGCAATAGTCAAAGACTTTGCATTTGTCAAGATAAAAAGTAGTGAGTGCTGAAATTAATAGCTGTGTGAGAGAAAGAAGGGAACATATGCAAGAGATGTTATGGCAAAAGAAATTACCCGATTTAGCAAATTATTTTATATGTGGAATGAGTGAGAGATGGGAATTGAAGATGAAACCAAAATTGTAAATCCTCGTGTCTGGAAGGATAATGGTGCCATTACAATAACAAGGAAGTTCAGAAGTGGGAGAAAGTTGGGGGAAAAGATAATGAATTGTCTTTTGTGCATGTTAAGTTTGACATTCAACTTCAAATATTCAACCAACAATTGGTGAGATGGATAAATATACAAATTATGATAATAGCAAGGGAGAAAGTACAAAGAGAAAAGAGGACCAATGGCAGAACTTTGAGGAATACCCATAATTAGTAGACTTGACATGGATAAAGATTTTTTAAAAATTGAAAAATAACTATCAGACACGAAGAGATCTAAGAGAGAAATAGCCACAAAATCCTAGAGAGAAAAGAGGATCAAAGAAAAAAAGATCGTCATAGTGTTAGATGTTGCAGAAAGGAGGTGTGTGTGTGTATACATATATTAGGTCATTAGATATGTCAATTAAGAGATCATTAATGAATTCAAAAGCAACAATTTGAGTTGAACAATGAGGTCAGAAGTCATATTGCAGAGGGTTTAAAAAAGGGTGAGAAGAAAGGAAATGGTGGCAACTTTTTCCAAAGAGTTTACATGAAAAGGAGAGAAGTAGTAGTCATTGTAATATCTAGTGAAGTTTTCTAAAGTGAGGGATAAGAAATGAGCATATTTGTAGGCAGCAGGGAAGAAGCCCGTAGTTAGGAGAGAAAAGATGAGAGAGAAAGACAAAGAGACAGAGACAAAGACACAGAGGGGAGGGGAGACAGAAAGACAGGGAAGGAAAGTAAGAGAGGAAGAGAGTGTGTGTGTGTGTGTGTGTGTGTGTGTGTGTGTGTGTGTGTGTGTGTGTGTGTGTGGGTTTTTTCCTTGGCATGTAGAAGACTCACCTTATTATCAGAAGCTGGAATTGAGGAGATGATAGAGGGGAGCTTCAGAATGATGTAACATAAGGAATAAAAAAAGAGAGATTCTCAGCAGTGGCCTCAGTTTTGAGGAGCAAAGTATATGTTGAATTCCTCAGCCAAGAATGGAAGGGAGTTGTGTGAGAAGTTTAAGGAGAGAAGGAAAAAAACTGGCTACATTTTTTCTCATACTCCCAAATCAATAGCTGCATTGGTAAAATCAAACTATTCTTTGTACTTGTTGCCATTTCCAGACCTCTCCTCAACCATTTTCACTGAGCAATTTCTCCTATGAGATTAATATTATTTAGAGCAGTTATACTTCTTAAATGTGTGACCCTGGGCCAATCATTTAGCCCCAATTGCCTCAGCAAAAACAAATAAATAAATAAAAATATTATGTTCTTTGAAAGCAGGTCTATGGTTTTTAGGCAATTAAATGGTGTACTAGCTCTGGAGTCAGGAGGACCTGAGTTCAAATCTGGCCTCAGACACTTAACATTTACAAGCTGTGTAATCCTGGACAAGTCAACTTACCTCCAGTTGCCAAACAAAAAAAAGAAAAAATTTTAAAAATGCAATTAATGCTAATCATCACCAAAATGAAATGCCCATCACTCTTTATCCATCTGTCTTTTGGACATTCTTCTTTCTTGATCAATGTATTCAATATCTACCTCAGAGTCTCTCTCTTTAAATACCTTAGCTTGCCAGTTCTTCAGGTGATTCAGTCCCCATGATCTACTCCTCTAATCCATCTTAACTATACACAGAAATGTTCATACTTTTGAATTGCCATTTACCACAAATATTCCACTTGCATGTTAAACTTTGAAATTCCTTTATCTGATAATAATCTTTTAAAAAATATCCCATCTTTTCCTGTGTCTTACTACAACTAACTATATTCTTCATCCTCATTGTTACTTCCATTACTTTTTGCCCTTAGTTCTTTTCCAGGCTATCACTCTTACACTAATAATATTCTCTTCCCTTCCCAATACTCACCCTTTGGTGAATCAACTAAACTGTGTGCTATCTTCTATAGTCAGTTCCCTGTTTCCAGTCTCCAATAATTTCTTACCAATTTTGGATTATTCCTACTATCTCTTTTTTCCATCTTATTCACATGTTTTTATAGGATATAGCTAAAGAAAATCAGAACATTGAGCTGACTGAATTCACTACCCAGGTATGCTTATTAATCTCAGATGAATCTTTACTATCACAAAATAGACTCCCTAATTGATCCACTATCTCCCTGTCTTTCAAATATTGTTTTCACAAGTTTTCCACAACACTAGCTCCCTATCTGCCCCATAGCTTTTCTTAAGAGAGACAAGAGACAAAGAGATCTAACAAATTTCTCTTATCTTTTCTGTCATGCATTTGTGCCAGCCCTGTGTTGTTTCCAAAGCTCCTCTTCTATTCATGCCATCTGCATTACACTCCAGTTGGAATTTTGCTTGTTTCTTCTTCTGTTGATATTTACCAAAGTATTCTCGTTCTCTGCTCTCTGCTACCTCCTGGATTTCTTCACATGACTATATTTCTTTGTTATACAGTTTCTCTCATACTCTTGTCCTTTTGCTTTCATGCTTTTTCCTAAGTCAAATTCCAGAAAATTTTATTCATGAGTTCAAATTATTCTCCTAGCACTAGGATTTCTAGCTTACTTTTCTTACTACCCACATATATGTTTTTGCGTATAGACACACAAAACCTTGGTTGTTACTTTTGGAAATATTGCCCTATTTTTAAAATTTGCCTCCTATAAACTTCTGGGACATCTCTACTGTTATTTTTCTTCCTAAATTGAAGATTCTCCATACTTTTCCAAAAGTCTCTTTGATTCATAGTAAAGAAAGTTATTAAGGATACTTTAAGCAGTTTGACTAGTCAATTAAGATACATATAATCAAGGGTTCTTGGATATTGACTAATATTCTAGAATCGTAAAATGAGGTGTTTTTCATTATAGCAGGGAAAAAACTAGTCCAAGGATATGAATTCAAATGCTGGATCTTTTACTACCCTTGTCTTTTATCCTCTCTGGGGCTTAAGCTTCTTCATTTGCAAAATGAGGGAATTAAGCTAAATGATCTATTTATTTCTATGCCTAAAAAGGAGGAATATATATTTGATTGTTTTTGCTGAGGCAATTAGGGTTAAGTAACTTGCCCAGGGTCACACAACTAGGAGGAAGTGGAAGAATATTATAGGTTACTTTCTGTCTTGGCTTCAAAAATACTTGATCCTTCTCTTATTTCTATAACTTCCTTCTGGACTTTTGCAAAGCTATCTCCCATGTCTGCAATGCCTTTTTTAAAAGTTTTAATGGATATTATCTTTTTCTTACATCATTATAATTACTCCTAGTATCCCTCTCTCTCTCAGCCATTTAGCAGACAGGGTTTGTTTGTTTGTTTATTTTTTTAAGAGGGAAAAAATTAGCACAACTGATGAACACATGGAAAAAATTCCAAAATGTATTTTCGATATGTCAGACCTGTGGATCTCCAACCTTCCATGAAGGGAATACTTGGGAATGTACTCTTGTATCTTTACTTTCAAGTGCTTGATCTTATAATTTTGTTACATTCATTCTTGGATTTGTTTCTATTTTTTTGGGGGGGTAGTATGTAGTTTTTCAATAACTATAATTGTATGTGTTGTTTTCTTGGCTCTGCTCACTATGCTCTTCATCAGTTCTTATATCTTTTCATACTTCTTTGTATTCATTACATAAATAATTTCTTACAGTATACCAGTATTCTATTATATTCAAGTACTGCTTGAGTGCTGCTATATATATTTTGATATATATGGAAACTTTCTTCTTTTTAACAGCTTCCTTGAGGTATAAACCCAATAATGGTTCAAAGAATATGGACATTTCAGTCACTTTGTTTATATATAATTTTAAATCTTTGCAAAATATACCAATTTTACAACTACACTAATAATGCAATAGTGTTTCTATTATACCACAATACCTCCAACATTTAATATTGTTATTTTATGTCATCTATAAATTTTTGGAAAATACATTTTTAATTTACAGTTTTTATTCACATTTCTTTTATTATTAGTGATTTGGAGCATTTATTCTTGCAATTATGAATACTTTTCAATTCTTTGGAGAATGATTTGTTAATATCTACTGGAGAATGGCTGGCATATAAATATTTTTTTAACTATTTATCTATATTGGATGACATATCCTTATAAAAGAAATTTATTATACTTTTCCCATTTGACAATATTTCTTCTTATTTGAGGTATGTTAATTTTGTCTGTTCAAAGTTTTCAGTTTCATGTAATCAAAATTATCTATTTTATCTTTGGTAATTGCCTCTATCTTTGGTTAAGATTACATCTATTTATAGCTGAGGTGTATAATCTGTTTTTCTCCTAATTTTTTTATACAAAGATCTTTAATATGAAGATTAGGTATCCATTTAGAATGTTGTAGAATAATCTGTTTTCCTCCTAATTTTTTTTGTAGAAATTTTAATATGAAGATTTGGTATTCATTTAGAATGTTGTAAATATGATGTAAAAGCTGGGCTAATTTCTGATAGATTGTTTTCCAGTTTTTACAAAATTAGGAGTATTTTCTTGGTTAATTGATGTTTCCACTTTATCATACACTAGATTATTGACTAAAGAGTTTTGATTCTCTCGAATCCATTCAATTCCATTGATTTATTCTCCTCCTCAACCAATACCAAATGGTTTTTATTGCCGCTATTTCAAAATATATTTTGAGTTCAGGAAATATTACTTTCCCTTCACTTATACTTCTTTTCATTATTTCCTTTAGTGTTCTTTTTATTACAAAGTATTTCCTTGATAATTTGATTGAAATAGCATTAGAATATAAATTAAATTTGGTAGTATTATCATTTTTATTATATGGTATGACTGAGCCATGAACACTGAATATTCCTCTAGCTATTTAAGTTGTTCTTTTTTTTTTTTCCTGAGGCAGTTGGGGTTAAGTGATCATACAGTTAGGAAGTATTAACTGTCTGAGACTAGATTTGAACTCAGGTCTTCCTGACTTCAGGGCTAGTGCTATTCTTTATTTCTTCTTAAATGCTTAAAATGTATTTTAATCTATACCAATTTTTTGTGTGTTTTGGTCAATTGATTGCCAGATTATTTTATGCATTTTGAGTTATTTGGAATAGAATTCCCTTTCTATTGTTTTATTATATACAAATGATGCTGGCTTTTGAGGCTTGATTTTGTAGCCTTCAATTTTGCTGAAGCTTTTAAATTTTCAATTAACATCCCTGCTTATTCTGTAGGATTTTTCGTTATACATTTTATTATCATAAGAAAGAGATAATTTTATGTCCTCTTTCAAAAGAAGTGAAAGAAACTGCTAATCTGGCCTTGATTCTTGCCAATAAGAAAATACTGGTTGCTGAATATAAACAATAGTTTATAGAATTTTAGAATTTGTAATAGACATAAGGAGTTAAGTTGGGCATAATCTTCCACAAACACTAGGTAGTGACATAACTATTTCAGAGAAAGGATAGTTAGGATTCAATTGACTAGGATCCTAAAAGGTTCAGAAGTTTTGGGCAGTACTCTTTTATTATTTTCTGCAATATATATCAGAAAGACTTTTATTCTATAATGTTCTTCTGGGAGGCCTATGATTGTTGTCTCTCATTGTTTTTTCTATGAGATAAATCATCATGTTTTTCTTATACACTGGGCAAATTTTCTTTTGTTATTTTTTTTCACTTTTCTTCTTAATTGTCCTTTACTACTGTATATTTACATTCCCAATCTTTTACTCTTTCTTTTGCTTATTTGATAAGATTTGCCTTTGTAGATTCTAATTTCTCTTCTGACCATTTGGTTTTTTTTTTTCACTGTTCAGGCAATATATTCTGCTTTTATAATTCTCATTTCTCATTTGAATCACTTAGTAACAATGTATTATGGTTCCAAGTTCTCATAAAATGTACTTTAATAATAAAAAGGTGTTTGAAATATTTTTAGAAAGAAAACAAGAGGACAGGTAGGTGGTACAGTGGATAGAGTACCAGCTCTGAAATCAGGAGGACCTGAGTTCAAATCTAGCCTCAGATACTTAACATTTCCTAACTGTGTGACTCTGGGCAAGTCACTGAACCCCAATTGCCTCAGCAAAAAAGCAAAAAAAAAAAAAAAAAAAAGAAAGAAAGAAAGAAAGAAAACTAGAACACTCCAAACAATAAAAATACAGAAGAGAATTAAATCCCTCTGGTTGACTTCCCTTTTAGAATTTTAATCATGGAATCCTAATTATTGTTTTTCTGCAATAGTTATGCCCATATCTTGTGTATATGGTAAAATCTGTCCAAATTAATTTCCTATTAGAATTAATTGATTTTAATTAGAATTATAAATTCTAAGATAAATTGTTCCTCAAATATTTTGCAGTATTTATTCATAGTGTTTAAACTTGTTTATTAAATCTGGGGGTCATATTTCTTTCTGTTGTTAATATTTTTTTTATTTGCTTTTGTTCAAGGTATTTGGGTTTTCTTCTTTCTGAAATCTTTGGTAATCTCAGTCTTTTTTTTTTTAATCTCCTGATTTTCCCCTATTGCATACTTTCCAATTCTGTCCCTTCTGATCGTGATTTTCTTGAAGGCTGACTCTCAAAGCCTTTTCCTATCCTGGTCACTTCACAGTTCATCAGCCAATCTCTCTCTTCCTTTCTCTTGTCCCTCCTTCAAAAAGCAAGCAATTTAAAATCTATTATACATGCACTGTCATGCAAAATATTTCTTATTAGTCATGTTGTTAAAAACAACAACAACAACAATACAGACCTGTGTGGCTATACAGTATTAATCATAGAGCAAACACTTTATTGAGTTTCTCTAGAAGATAAAAATTGAATCGTAAAGACTTTACTCAGCTAAGAGGCATAGTTAAGTCTGAGTGCTCAGTCAGATCATTCTATTAGAAGAAAAATCATCCCAATATGAACTCACAGAGATCAAGTAAGTGACACAATAGGGAAAAATCATCTATTGGGAATGAGTAGAGCTGTGTTCAAATTTACTTCACCATTCTGTAATATTTCTCATCTATAAAATAAAGTGGTTGGATGAGATAATTTTAAAAGTCCCTTTCAGAGCTAAATTTTATGCTTCTAGAAAATTAAACTCTACTCTTTCTTCTGTTATGCATATTGATTTTGTTGTTGCTATGGTAACTAAAGCAATTGCTATGAAAGCAAGTTTTTTTTCAGGAAGGAAATATAACATAGGTTTCAACCTCTGTCAACCTCTTTGGAGCCTGTAGCAATTTAATAATGTAAAATGATTTCTCCTACCAGTCTTTCCTAGGTATGTTTTTATGTTAAAGCATTGTTTGCACTTGTATGTTAAAATATTTTTTGTTATTTACTTCTAATATTGACTTTCAGTTGAAGAATAAATATGTTGCTTTGGTGTTAATTGAAAACAGAGAATTCATCACTATCAAATCATTATAATTTTTTCTGCATTATAAATTACTATTTCTTTTGTGATTGTTCATATTTTGAGTTTTTTAAAATGATATTTCAAATCCTATAAATGTTCTTGGAAGCAGAATAACTTGACTATTCAAACAGAGAACCATTATTATGTCTTTCATTATTTTTCCTAAATGGAACTTTCGTTACTTTGCTATTGAAATCTAACAATAATTGGGAAAACTGGAAATTAGTATGGGAGAAATTAGATATGGATCCACACTTAACACCATATACCAAGATAAGATCAAAATGGGTCCATGATTTAGGCATAAACAATGAGATAATAAATAGATTAGAGGAACACAGAATAGTCTACCTCTCAGACCTGTGGAGGAGGAAGGAATTTGTGACCAGAGGAGAACTAGAGATCATTATCAATCATTAAATAGAAGATTTTGATTACATCAAACTAAAAAGTTTCTATACAAACAATACTAATGCAAACACGATTAGAAGGAAAGTAACAAATTGGGAAAATATTTTTACAGTTAAAGGTTCTGATAAAGGTCTCATTTCCAAAATATATAGAGAACTGACCCTAATTTATAAGAAATCAAACCATTCTCCAATTGATAAATGATCAAAGGATATGAACAGACAATTCTCAGATGATGAAATTAAAATTATGTCCACTCATATGAGTGTTCCAAATCACTATTGATCAGAGAAATGGAAATTAAGACAACTCTGAGATACCACTACACACCTGTCAGATTGGCTAAGATGACAGGAACAAATAATGATGAATGTTGGAGGGGATGTGGGAAACCTTGGACACTAATACATTGTTGGTGGAGTTGTGAAAGAATCCAGCCATTCTGGAGAGCAATTTGGAACTATGCCCCAAAAGTTATCAAAATGTGCATACCCTTTGATCCAGCAGTGCTGCTATTGGGCTTATATCCCAAAGAAATACTAAAGAGGGGAAAGGGACCTGTATGTGCCAAAATGTTTGTGGCAGCTCTTTTAGTAGTGGCTAGAAACTGGAAAATGAATGAATTTCCATCAATTGGAGAATGGATGGGTAAATTATGGTAAATGAAGGTTATGGAATATTATTGCTCTGTAAGAAATGACCAGCAGGAGGAATACAGAGAGGCTTGGAGAGACTTACATGAACTGATGCTGAGTGAAATGAACAGAACCAGAAGATCACTATACACTTCAACAACAATACTGTATGAAGATGTATTCTGATGGAAGTGGATATCTTCAACATAAAGAAGATCCAACTCACTTCCAGTTGATCAATGATGGACAGAAACAACTACACCCAGAGAAGGAAGACTGGGAATTGAATGTAAACTGTTAGTACTACTGTCTATCTACCCAGGTTAATTATACCTTAGGAATCCAATACTTAACGTGCAACAAGAAAAGTGGATTTACACACATATATTGTATCTAGGTTATACTGTAACACATGTAAAATGTATGGGATTGCCTATCATCTAGGGGAGGGAGTAGAGGAAAGGAGGGGAAAATTTGGAAACATGAATACAAGAGATAATGTTATAAAAAAAATTACTCATGCATATATACTGTCAAAAAATTTTTATAATTATAAAATTAAAAAATAATAAAAAAATTTAAAAAAGAAATCTAACAACATTTTACTATAATTTGAAAAGCAATTTTGAAAAGTCATTGATATTTGAATTATGTACTTAAATATTTTACCAACTTGTTTTCTTTCCCTTTATCTGAAAAGTTCGTACTAATTCTTCCATACTGTGCTTCATATTATTTTGTATCTCCTTCTGAAGATGAGTTATGCTTCCTCTTGGTGTTTGGACCAGTTTTATAATCTATCCACACTCTAGTTCTAATCAACTTTTCCAGCCTTATTTCATATTACTCTTTATCACATACTACATTCCAAGCAAACTAGTCTACTCTCTCTTTCTCAAGCTTGATATTTCATCTTTCATATTCATGCTGTTGCATAGATTTTCTATTCCTGGAATGTACTTCATCTCTATTTTACAAGCTTCCTTCAAGACTCAACTCAAATATTCCTTTTAACCTCCCCAGGCAAAAACTTTCAGTTATTAATACTTTCTCCCTTCTGGTATTTTTTGGTATTCACTTGTAGCAATAATAGTAACAACTAATATTTATATAGCACAAGTTATGTGCCAGGCACTGTGTTAAATGCTTTACAATTGTTCTCATTTGATCATCATTATATCTCTGAGAGGTAGGTGGTATTATTGTCCTCATTTATCATATTATCCCCATAGATGAGGAAACTGGGACAAACAAAGATTAAGTTAATTTGCCCAGGATTATCCAGCTCCTAAATGTCTAAAGCTGTAGTTGAAATCAGGTATTCCTGACTTCTCGACTCCAGGCCCAGCACTCTCTTTACTATGCCACCTAGCTGTCTTTATCTGCTTACATATTATATTTCCCCAACAAAACATAATGACCAAGAACGGATGATAATAATTACTGTTTCATTTTTGTATTTTGTCTAATTTTGTCTAATATCTAAGTCAGTACCTTGCATGTGCTTAATAAATGCTTATTGAATTGAATTCCTTTCAAAACTCAAACAGAAACCATATTCATTATTTACTTTGTAGTATAACCCTCAATGATGAAAATTGTTTATTTTATGAAAAATAACCAAACATACATAACACAATTCCCAGATGGCATAAAGCTATCTAAGCCAATCTTCTCATTTTACAGCTGAGAACACTGAGACCCAGAAAAATTAAATTACTTACCCAAGATCACTCAAGTTATAAAGAACAAATATGAGATTTGAATTGAAATCCTCTGACTCAAGAACTGGTTGCTTTTTGCACCATACCATGCTACTTCCCATTGTGTTTCTCCATCTTGATTTGACAAGACAAAAACACAACCTTTACATGTCAGATGTTTCCATTAATATCCAAGGAAAGAGAAACAAGTTAAGACTTAGCAGTAAGGCATTTTTGTATGACAAAATCCAAGCTTGGCACTGCATTGCATGCATGTATCCATAGGTATTTTGAATAGTACAGTACTAGCCAAAAAGATTGGACATCAAAACAAATATGTCTTTTCTCAATTTCAAGTTAGCAGTGTTATTTCTGTGAAACTATCTGTGCTATAACTACTGTCTTCATGAAATAAATCAGTTCAAGCCTGCAAGATAACTTGATCAAGACTAATTTGTAAGTAGAATAAGTAGTATTAGGAAAAATATATATTTCTAGCTTAGAAATCAAAAAGGAGAAAAATTAGCATATAGGGGTTGGTTTTTTTTTTTTTTTTTTTTTTTGTATCTCTGTGGTTAAAACCATGTAAAATTCAAGCTTTTAAGATTCTAAATTTATCAAGCAAGGTTCCAATATATTACCTGTTATCAGCTTTTATCAAAATTTTCTCATAAACACATTTTTCTTTTGACTTCAGATGTGATGAATATGTTACCCAGTTGGATGAAATGCAAAGACAGTTAGCAGCTGCAGAGGATGAGAAGAAGACACTAAATTCACTCTTACGGATGGCTATTCAGCAAAAACTCGCCTTGACTCAGCGACTGGAAGACTTAGAGTTTGACCATGAGCAGTCCCGACGAAGCAAAGGCAAGCTTGGAAAGAACAAGATCGGCAGCCCTAAAGTAAGTGGGGAGGCATCAGCCACCGTGCCCACCATAGACACTTTCTTCCTGCATAGTCAGGGCCCACAGCCACCAAACATACTGGTCAGCAATGGCACTCAAAGGAAAAGGTATGCATGCAGTGATCTTTACAGTATGGTGCAGTGGCCAGATTAAATTAAAGTTATTCAAAGCAACAATATTTTCTTGTTAGGGGAGGGAAGGGATGGGAAGTAAGAAGGTGGATGTTGGGAAATCTAAATGAAAAAAAATTCTGATTATTGTGTTTCTACATTTCTCCTTTTGACTAATCATAACATAATTTTTAACTGTCTTGTCAGTTTTTTGGTTATTTCCTGTTTAAACAAATGTAACTTTTCCTCCCTAAAAAAAAAGGTTAAAATGAGATAGTTATTACTTTCATAAGTGAAGAAATGTGGGGCTCTAGATGTGTTGAAACCCTAAAACAAAATATACAATAACTGAGCTACTTGGTTGTTTCCTTTTTTTTTTTCCTTTCTTTTTTTCTTTTTTCTTTTTTTTTCTTTCTTTCTTTTTTTCTTTTCTTTTCTTTTTTTTTTTTGAAACAAGCATATGAACTTGTTCTTTTTGAAAAGTTTTGTTCAATTGTTAAAAATGATGGCTGGCTAAAAGAGAATGTCTGTGTTCTAGGTAAAATGGAAAATATACTTTCAATATTCAAGTAGAATACTTTTATTTGTGTGGTAATTTTTTCATCAACAAAATTTAACTGTACATTACTTGCTAACTAGAATTTGTGATCCTCAGTTGGAGAGTCTTGAATGTATATTTTCAATCACAGTTAAAAAATAATTCATTTTAGGGGTCATCAATACACAGTCAAATGCTAGGAATATCTTCTAAAGGAGAACCAACCTAACTTGAAATAAATCTCTTCTTTGACCCAGAAGAGCTTACAAAACATGGTTATAGCCTATACCAAAACCAAAGAAGTTAGCAAAACTACTTGTTTCTCACAATGAATTAAATTACAATGAAAATGATGTCACTCATAAGGTATTGAAAGGTAATTAAAGTAAAACTCTTTTGTTTTCTATATGTATTTTTCTTGGATCTCCTGCAAGACAATTTTCACCTTCCCTTTGTGATCAGAACCATCCCAGGACTTCAGGGGCTTTCTACCATCAGCATTTATTAAGAGTCCCCCCTGATCCCAACTCCACAGAATCATTTCTTCTGAGGGGCCCCCCTTCCTTGAGTGAATTCATCCAAGGGTACCGGCTCAGCAAGGAAAAAAGGTTAACTGTGGCACCACCAGGTAAACATTTTTTCCTTGGGTGCATGTGATACAAATGATTAGTTGAGTTGGCTAATTTCTCCTCCCATCCAAACATGCCCACTTCCACACATGCTCTGACTTAGATAAATCTTGACTCTCATCTCCAAAAGTACTACTTCATTGTAGTTTTGCATTTCCTCTGCTTTACTCATTGTCAGAATAAAACTCCCAGCGGAAGCTATTTAATAGCCAAGGGTAGGAAATTATAGTTGGAAAAAGATATATGTAAAAGGGTATCTTTTGCTACACAGTGGAATTGGTCATAGACACAATGAAGGACACATCATGGTAGTTTGGTAGCTAATGAGATAGAATTTTGATTCATTATTTTTTGTGAAAATTCAATAATAGTTTGTTTCCAATCATAAGCCCTTTTTGTTTCATTTTTTTTGTACTGAATCAAAAATTTTCTTCAAATATTGAATAAAATACAACTAAAAAATCCTAGAAAGCTTATTTATTCTCAAGGTCACTTGACTTGACACAGTGCTCTTCTCTTGAAAACCCTAAAATGTTTTTTAAAGCAAAGTCATTATTTGATTCATTATTTTGAATTTTACTTTGAATACATTAAAGAGAAAAGGCCCAAACAGGAAACGTGAATGAAAGCAATACTTCCCAGAAATCTGGGAAAATGAGTAATATAGATATTTTTAAAGGAATATATTGAATGTAACTGAAATCAACTATTTGATCAAGATGTCACTTTCTGACATCAGAAGGCAAACCCATTGAAATTACATTTCATAAGCATTGTACAGGAGAAAGAAAACTATATTTGGAGTCAGAGAAGCCAGCTTTCTCACTTGTGACTCTGGGCAAGTCACTTCCCCTCTCTATACCCAATCTTCTCTTCTGTCAAATAAGGGAATTAAACTAGATGACCTCTAAGTCACCTTCCATTTCTAAATTTTTGATCCTATGATGTTATGATGTATCTCCAGTGAGAAAGAAAAAGAAATGTGCTACATCTAAAATAATGAAAGCATCTCTATTATACTACAACAAAAATGGATTCAGATTTCCAAGGAAAATTAAACTCATGTCTTAAGTATTACTTTGAAATAATAACTTAAGCATTTTATATGCCTTAATTGGGAAACTAATGAAAATGTTAAAAGAAACTTATAGGATTATAAACTTCAGTACAGATTTATAAGTAGGATCTAAGAAGTTGGAAGGGACACCAGATGCCTTCAAATCTACTCATACCTGAATAAGAACCCTCCCCCTAACTATAAATCTGGATTAATGATAATCCAACCTCTCCTTCTAGTGAGGGAAAACTTACTCTTAAGGTCAATTCTTCACTATCACAAATCATTAAGACAAGAGAAAATACAAAACAGACAAAATAATGTAAATTTAAGAGCATTTATTGCTAACTAGCGACTGAACCCCACCAGAACAGAGGAATGAGTCAGTGCTAAGTGGTTCAGAGACACATATTTATATAAAAATCCACAAAGAAATTCCTTTTCCAGACAGGCAGTAAGATAATATTTCTTTAAATTTTATATTTATCAACATGTCAAGGTCTTAAGGCAGCATATCTGGGAGCCATGTGTGCCTACAGTTGGAAACAGAAAATACTACCTGTGTTAGGGAGTGAAGAGCTGGCAACATAGTTCTGACTGCTGTCAGAACTGAAACGAAAATAATGTTCTCACTGTCTCAGGAGTGCATAAGCAGATTAGGGACAGCATCCATTTCAGTAACTTCCATCCATCTTTCTGACTCTTGTTAGAACAAGGCTAATTACTCTTCCATGTGACAGCCTTTTCAAATACTTGAAGGCCATCATATCCCTTGCAAGTTTTTTTTTCTTCTTTCTTTTTCTAACCCCCTCCCAGTTTCTTCAGTTGATCTTCATATGGAATGATCTTGAAACTCTTTACCATCTAGTTATGCTCCTCTTGATGACCATCTGCTTATTCATTCTAAACTGTGGTACTCAAAATTTGCCAAGTACTCCAGATAAGTTCTATTGAGGCTGAAAAAAATTATGTCTACTTTCTTTCCTATTCTGAAAGTTAAGCCTTTCTTTATACCATTTCATAGAGCATTTATGTTTTTGGAAGCCATATTACACTGATGATTTCTAGTAAGCTTATAGTATACCAAAATATCTAGTTCTTTTTCTGTCAAACTGCTATCTAGCCCTCATCCTGTACTTGTGGAATTAGTTTCCTAAACCTAAGATTTTATGTTGTTTCTTTTACATTTTATTCCATTAAACTTTGCTTACTTTAGTGGCCTGTTATGACTCCTTTGGAGTTTGACTCTAGCATATCCAGAGCTAGAAGGAACCTTAGAGACTCCTCTATTCTTATTTTATATATGAGGAAATATATGTACTTTGTGTACTTACAATTTTTATAGGTATGTCTTTTGTGCTTTTAGCATCAATTCTCTGGGGAATTTTACTTTATCAGGAAGATTTGCTTTAGCTTTCCTTTCAAGGAGCATTTTTTTATTTCATATCTGCAGTCATTGTCTATAGTGAACTTTTAGATGCACAATAAATATACAGTAACTTCTAGCTTGATAAACTCAAAGATCATAGTTATTGGAGCATGAACTCATTATTCTACAAAAACTTTGAAAAAATGGGAAGTAGTTTGGCAGAAACTAGGTATAAACCTACATTTCATATTAGATATCAGAATAATTTAGATATAAAGGTTATATAAGCAAATTGATGAATTGTGGAAGGAGTTAGATTTATGGAATGGGGAAGAGTTCATGGCCAAAAAAGAAATAGAGAAGGTCACAGGAAATTAAAGAAATAATTATGATTACCATAAAATTTAAAAGTTTGCACAAATAAAAGTAATATAGTTAAAATTAAAAGAAAAGCAGAAAGCTAGGAGAAAAATCTTTGCAGCAAGCTTCTGTGATGATAATATATTTCTAAGATATATGGAGAACTGAGACAAATTTATAAGGAAAAAAGCTATTCTTCCAATTAATGGATGTAAGTATAGTTTTCAGAGAAAGAAATCCAAATTAGCAGCAGTCATCTGAAAAAATGTTCTTAATCATAAATAAAGAAATACAAATTAACACAACTTTTTCACCCATCAGATTGACTAAGATAACAAGAAAAGGAAAATGATAAATTCTGGAATGGATGTGGGCAAACAAGTACAGTAATTTACTTTTGTGGATCTGTGACCTATTTGGTTCAACTGTTCTGGAAAAATTTGAAACCATGTCATATCTATTAAATGTCCTCTGACTCAGTAATACTGCTACTAGGTCTGTACCTCAGAGAGATCAAAGAAAGAGGAAAAAGACTCCTATATTCAAAAATCTTCATGGAAATTCTTTATGTAATGACAAAGAATTGGAAGCTAAGATGATGCACATCAATTGGAGAATAACAAAGCAAATTCTGGCATATGAATGTGATGAATACTATTCTCTTACAAGAAATAATGAAAGGAATGGCTTCAGAAAAACCTGAAAAGACTTGTATGAACTTGTAAAGTAAAGTGAGTATATCCAGAAAACCAATTTATATAATAAGAGCAACATTGTTAAGATAATCAGTTTGGAAAGACTAAGAATGTTTTATTAATAAAATGACCAATCACAGCTCCAAAGTTGCTCATGATTAAACATGATAAACATTTAAGAATGCATATTGAAGCATATTTTCTTTTTCTTCTTCTTTTTTTTTTTTTTGGACAGCTCTAATATGGTTATTTATTTTGTTTCAATTTATGCAGTTATGAGTTTTGGGGGGGGTTTTTTTGCTTCCTTAGTGAGTTAGGGAGGGGGAGGAGAGTTCAGAATTGAAAACAGAACTGAATTTTTAATGAGGGAATGCTATAAATATATTAGGACTTTCTTTCTATCTTTAACCTCTTTGAGATATATGCGCCATCTCTCTTATATTATGGACATTTTGGTCACTTTCTTAACACAATTCCAAAAAGTTTTCTTTAGTCATTGGGCCAATTAACAGTTCCACCAACAGTGGATCAACTTGCCTCTCTTACTACAACCCTCCAATACTATCACCATCTTTGTCATCTTTGCCAATTTGCTAGAAATGAGATCAAAATAATGCTGGAATTTCATCTTCATTTCTTTTATTATAAGTGATCTGGAGAAATTTTCACATGAATATTAAGAGTTTAAAATTCTTTTGAAGACTTTTTTATTTACATTTATATATACACACAGACATATGTATACATGTATGTATATAAATTAAATGTATGTTAGTTCCTTTTATAATTGTATATCAGTTTCCTTGTTGCATTCTGTTTTAATGCAAAAGTTTTTATTGCATTTAGTGTAAATTATTTTATGTTTTATGATTTTTTTTTGTGAGAGATAAATGTTACACAAACACCCCAGCCGTAGTTGTGAAAAGTACTTGATTTAGTTTCCATTTAATTATTTTTAATATTAAGATTGGAGAATCATTTTGAGCTTATTATTGTAAATGGTATTAATTGTGCTTGCCTAATCCTTATTTCTTTCAAATGACTTTTTCTTTTGCCTGATTTTCTTATCAAATAGAGAATTTTTATTTTCTTGAGTTTATGAAATAGTGAATTACTTAGTTAAATTGTTTCTGATGCTTCCTTATTTCTCTAATCTGTTTTGTTGTCTAGTCTGCTTTTCTATGTTTTAATAAGTACCAGATAGTTTTGAGGATTATTGTTTTATCATGTACTTTGAGATCTGAAGATCTTATACCTATTATATTCCCAATTTCTTTATTTCTCTGGATACTGTAGATGTTTTGTTCCTTCAAATAAATTTTGCTATTATTTTTCTAATTATATAAAATATTTCCTTCATAGCTTGATAAATATAGTACAAAATCTATGAATCCATTTAAGTAGTATCATCATTTTTATAATATTGATTTGGCTTATAAAAGAAGAACTTTCTACCAGTACCTCCTTTCCATGAGGGCTGGGCTAGATCTTTTTGCTTTAATTAAATATTGAAACTATCCTTAACATTTGATTTTGTTCAGGTGATTAAGGCTCAAATATATATGTGTGTGTGTGTGTGTGTGTGTGTATGTGTGTGTGTGTAAGTTAAAATGTATATATTAGTTCCTTATATAACTTGTATATCCTCTTTATTCTCCACTCTCCAGTTGAGAAAATTTGGTAAGAAAACTTTAATCAGATGGGTTTCTGTTTGGTGATGAGAGTGGTTAATAATATTTATTTAGAATAGCTAAGTGCTATATTCTTGTTGGGTATTATTTCAATGCTACAGTTGTTTTTTTGTTTGTTTGTTTGTTTGTTTCCCTATACTATATAGCTAAGTCCTATTAACTGTAAAATGTTTTCACAGATGTTGGTAGTTTCTATCAAGTTAAAGAGTTTGAGTTTGTAGACCTGTTGAAGGAATCATCCATTATATGAAGGCCAGTTTATCTAAATTTTATCACTGAAAAGATAGTTGCCAAGTGAGAAGATATTTTGATCAAGATTTATGAAATTAATATATAATGAGGGCTTCTTAAAATGTTTCTATTCACAACCCCTTTTCATCTAAGAAATTTTACTTAAATTCTGATATATAGGTATATAAATATTTGTTGATAATTTATTATAGATTTACTAATAAGTCGTAATTTTATGACCCCACATTCAGCTATAATGTTTATTCCATATGAGTTTAAGAAGTTGGGATCATGTCATTACATCTGTAATTAACTAACATTAAAAATATTGCAGATTTTTAAAAGAAACTACAACACACATTTGTTTATGGTTGAAATATCTTAAGAACATCTGTATGAATTGTCTTGGACTTGTGTACTATATTTTAAATTATTTGTTCACACCTCAATTACTTTTGGTTGCCTCTTGTCTTTGATTCTCTTTATCCTTAAACATATTTGCTGGTCAAAGTATTAACATGAAATTTTGGATATGAAAAGTGACTGAACATCATGTTTTATAAAATTAATAACTAGCATTCAATTATGGCCTGGTAGGTAAATGTACACTTCATTAATCCTGATAAGACAAGTTCCAGATTTCATTATTTTTGCAAATTTCTTTTATATATTCTGTGAGTCACTAAACTAGACTTGAATAAAATATCTGACATGTAAAATTCTCTCAAAATTATCCTTTGTGTTCCATCAGATTTCCCTTGTGATACCTTCAGCCAACATGAAAAGAAATACTTAAGATTATATAACCTGCCAACATCTTTTATCCTATCTATGTATACCTATTTTCTTTCATTCAAATATATGTACCTTCTATCTTTATAATTAGTGAGAAAATAGTCAATAAAAAACAACTTTCTGATCTATTGAAAGATAAAAAGTCAATTATTTCAAGAATAGAAAACAATTTTTTTTTGCAACTGCAAACATGAAAAAGAAAAACCCAGGTCAGATATGAAAAGAATTGTAGAATTTACTAACTAATAAGTTTACTAGGCATGTGAATTTATCCACTGACCAATTATTCCTCCTAGTAACAGCATATCCTGACTATCAAAAGTTTTCTTAATATACTATAGTGTCTGGCATAAATTGTTATGCCTTTTCCTTATATGATACCCCATTATTGTAAAAACAGGGATAGAAAATTTTTATTTTGAAAACCCAATCTTTGTGAGTTTTAAAAAAAAGGTCAATCAAGCGTCACACAGATACAACAACCAATTTGAAGTTGAATTCTTGGACAGAAAAAAAAGGGAATAGAATGAGGAAAATATTCTATTCATCTCTTTTTTAACATTAAAAAGAATCTTAAACTTTTAATTATTATATGTAACAAATGCTTTACATATATATACTTCAGTTCCATATTATAGTCAATTAAAGGAAGGAAAGAAACAAGTTAGAGGGGAAAAGTAAGAAGAGACATATATATATAAACAAACAGAAATATGCATACATAAAAGAAAAGCTAGTCATACTTTCTTTTTTATTATTTATTATTTTTCCCCTGAGGCAATTGGGGTTAAGTGACTTGTCCAAGGTCACACAGCTAGAAAGTGTTATGTCTCTGAGGTCATATTTGAACTCTGGTCCTCCTGACTTCAGGTTTGGTGCTCTATCCACTGAGCAACCTAGCTGCCCCATACTTTCATAAAAAACCCCAGATACACAGATTCATAGATAGAGAGTAGGAAAAAAAAAAGAGAGAAAGAGAGAGAAAGGCAAAGGTAAGAAGTAGAGAGACTAAAATGTAATTTGATCCATTCTAAGTATTAAAATTTACTAAATAGTTTTCTTATGCTAGCTTTTTGCATATTATATGTTTTACAGATACAAAAGTTAAGAAACTGAAAACTTAAATCATTTGCTATGATCTCACAACTAGCAATTATCTAAAACCACAAGATTTGAAATCAATTCACTATAACCACACTGCTTCCATAAATTATTTTGACTTTCACAATAGGCATTGTTACTCAAAAGAGGCACAGAATATTCCAAAAGATTAAATGACTTGCTCATTGTCACACAGCAAATAAATATTAGAAAAGTTAAAAATCTGTCTTTTTATATAAGTACACTTCTCTATCCATTAATTTTTTTTCTCTAGGAAATAATGATTTCTGGCAAAGTTGGGCATTTTCCACAATCTGAATATATGCCAGTAGCATAAGATTTAAAAAATTTCCATTTCAAATTGCCTCTGTCTACTCTGTATACATTTTATATGTAATTAGTTCTTTATATATTGTCTCCCCCATTTGAATCTAATCTCCTTGGTGAAAAGGACTGTATTATTATTCTTATACATTGCCTTTATTTGTATTTCAGTGCTTATTAGCACAGTGCCATAGTAAGTGCTTATTGGCTGAGTAGTAAAAATTCAACATGTAATACTTACAGTTTGTATTGTTATAAAATTATAGAATATCAGAAGTAGAAACAAACTTAGAGATGATCTAGTCCATTGGTGTCAAACTTACATAGAAATGAGTCACTGAATGATACATGAGGATCCCTGCTGGTAACATATCAACTTTAGAAAATCACATTATCTATGTTCTATTGTATTTTTATTTTTTAAAAAATATATTTCTCACAACTTACTGGTATTAGATCATGGCATTTTTTGACACTTCTTATGTAGTCCAATTACCTCATTTTATAGATGATGAAGAGAATGAATCCCAAACAATTGTGATTTATCCAAGATCTGGGATCTTGGCAGAACTGGATATAGAATAGGTCATTTGACACACCAATCCACAACCCTTTCTCCCAGGTATATGTCACAATATATTTAATGGATTTGCAAGTAGTTTTCTTTCTTTCCTATCTAATTAGAGAAGCATATTCTTCTGAACTTATCTGACTTTTGTTAGTTTGCTGTCGTAGGAATAATTAAGAAATAATCCAAATATCCAAACAACTAAATCACAGAATGTTTTATATATTAAGAGTTTCTATTTAGTTTGGCAGGTCCGAGTATAGAATGCTGAGCCTGAAATCCGGCCTTAGATGGGACTGTGACGCTAGGCAAGTCATTTAAGCTATTTACATTCTCACCTATAGACTGATAATACTTTCCAGGATTGTTGTGAAGATTAAATGAGATAATATATTCTTAGAACAAAGTCAAAAGTGTATTTAGAACAGTGCCTGGCACATAATAGATGTTACTTAAATGTTTATTCCTTTTCCTTTAAGATTTAAATCTTTGAAGTAGAAATTTTTTTTGTCTCTATTACTTAAACATTCTTATAGTTGAAAACTATCTTAGAGATAATCCATCTAAACCTTACTTCATGTATGCATCCCCTCTGCAACATTCCTGATTTATGATTATCTAAGTCTACATTTAAAGACTTTTATTGATGAGGAACTCATTTCTTTATTTTCATTTTCTTTAAATTATTGCTTGTATGTTTTTTGACCCTGTTTATAGAAATACATCATTACTAACTTAATAGCTAAGTACTTAGTTTGTAAGAAGAGTTAAATTGGAATCTATTGCATTCCATGAGTTGCTAATAAAATCTATGATTCAAAACAGAAAAAAAAATTCCCTTCTTGCTCAGATGAATTTCTTACTCTACTTTTAAAAAAATTGCTTTCAAATAATGAATTTCAAATTTGGTTTATGGGCAAATTTTGTGTTGCTTGCTTGCTCCCTAGGATCAAAATTGAGTAAATTCCTTAAGATAGAAAGATAAAATGGCTCCATTTTGATTGTCATGTTTCTTCAATAGAAGAATAATCATACTACAAAAGCTTTTCTTTTTTAATCCTTTCCAAAAATCTACAACTTTGTTTTAAAATCCAAATTTGAATATTATTTGAAAATGGTATTAGCTGTTTTAGGTTTCTTTTATTTAGTCATCAATTTTTAACCAATTTTTAAAAATAGTCCAGAAACTGAGACAGACATCCAGAATATTTGCTGCAAGTTTGCATTTTTTTTTCTGTTTTAAGCATTTCTGATTTAAATTTAAATTTTATTTAATTAAAGAAATTTTAATTAAGATTTAATTTTAAAATTTAATTAAATTAAAATTAAAAATTAAAATACATTTACATCATATCTCTTTAAAAGTTTGAAATATGATTTTATGACTTCTTTTTTTTGCAAAAGTAACTTTTTGTTTTATAGTGGCACTTATCATGTACCATGGCAATGAGAAGCACCTTCTTATTGCTTGTTTGGAATAAGGACTCTACATAGGTAGAGTTTATGCATACAGAGTTCCTTTTAGCAATAAAACCATAGATTTGGTTTTTTGCTAAGGCAATTGGGGTTAAGTGACTTGCTCAGGGTCACACAGCTGGGAAGTGTTATGTGTCTGAGACCAGATTTAAACTCAAGTCCTCCTGACTTCAGGGCTGGTGCTCTATCCACTTCATCATATAGCTGGCTTCATAGATTTGTTTTTAAAAAGTTCTTCCCTATACTCTTAACTGTTATTAAGATATATAGGTTTGAGAGCAACATGGCATAATATGGTAGTATCAACTCAAATAGAAAAAGACCACTTAAACATACATAAGAATGCCTACAGGATGCATATTGACTTTAAAAAATTATATATTAATATTATCTATATTTTATTCCATTTTCATTTATTATGTTAAATGTTTTCCAGTTACCTTTTAATTTGGCTCTGCCTGGGCTTTGAAGTTTGTGGGTAAATAGGATGAATGTGACCATAATAGAAAAACAGTCTCAGAAACCAGGAAGTTATTGTTCAGTCATTCAATTGTACTTGCTTCATTGTGGATCATAGCTTGCCAAACCTTTATATCCACCATTTCTCAAAGTTTGAACAAGTTCATATTCATTGTTTCCATGACACTATCCATTTCATCCTCTTTTCCTTTTGCCTTTAGTCTTTCCCAACATTAGGTCTTTTCCTATAAGTTCTGCCTTCTCATTATGTGGCTAAAATGTTTAAGCTTCAGCTTCAGTATTTGGCCTTTTAGTGAACAGTTTGAATTAATAACTTTAAGTATTGACTGATTTGATCTTCTTACTGCCCAAGGAACTCTCAAAACTCTTCTTTTAGCACCACAATTTAAAAGCATCCATTCTGCAGTGTTCAATTTTGCTTATAGTCCAATTCTCATAGCCATACATTGCTATAGTGTTCTGATTAGCTTTCTGGAGGTCTTCCAGAACGGATCTTGGTTTCAGTAGACGAATGCAGGAGTGCAAGAGAGCAAGAGAGCCACCACTAAGCTGATCAAGGATGGAATCTTCCTCTTCCAGTCGTTGTTGGTCCTTATATACTATATTACAAGTACATCATCATAGGTGTCAATCTTGTAGAATAGGTGTCAACTATACGAAATACTAAGTGCTTGTAAACTAGAGAATCATTAACTTAATTCCACTGACTCAGTCATACTGAACTAAAGAACTATTAAACTAGATAACCATTGTCTTATCAATATCTCTGGGTTAATATCTTGTTTCAAGTATACTTCTCCAGAGTTCTGTCTCTCTATATCTCCTGCTTTCTTTTGTTTTAGAACATAGGTGGTCACAACCTCCCTGACTTCTCAGGGAGATAAGAACTCCAAAAAAGGAAGTGATCATGCCCTTCCTGACTTCTCAGAAAGGGAGATGAAAACAGCAAAGGGAATTGGGGAGTGAAACCGGATTAGTGGGTTTCTGAAGGGTCTCACTTGAAACAGGTTATACTTAAATCCATCAACATAGAAATTATTACACAAGCACATAGTAATGTAACACAGGCTAGTAGTGATGTTACAAACAACATGAATCAACATGAGGATTTATACATGTCCATAAGTCCTAGAAATAGTCCAAAATCAATCTATTGTCCATTACTTCATGTGTCAGGAATCCAATAATTCCTGCAGATTTTGACGTTCTGTATCAGTTTTATCATGTCTCAGGGAATCCAATTATTTCTGCTTGTTTTCAGGTTCTGCAACAGTCTTATCAACAATTTTTCATCTCAAGGAATCCAGTGATTCCTGTGGGTTTTGAAATTCTGCAACAATCTTATCAACTATTTTTGATGTTCATGAGTCAATTGCCATACACATTAGGTTAACAGTCATGCTTTTCCAGTGGCACATGTAGTCAGAGATGGAACCATTTGATGTTTCTCCTTTGTTTCAAGATTTTTCTCTTTTTTCTGTCTCTCTTTGATGGACAAGGCGAAAAAGCTCGTTGGCACCCATCTGATTCCTTCTCCATCTGTAGAGATACAAGCAAACCCTCTCCCCCAAGCAGTTAATCTATCTGGTCCCTTCCATTCACCACTTTTGGGATCTCTTCACATCATCTGGAGATTATCTAAAGATAGTGGAGCTGCTCACACTGGACACTGCTCTTCTGGTGGGTTATAAAACCTATCTGCCAGAGCCAATGCATTTTTATAAAAATTTAAAAATTAATGATCTAGAGAGCTAAATTTGGAAGTTCTCTAGGGATACCTGTGGTTCCCCCATTCTTTTGTTTTTGGAGGAGCATCTTGATGTCTCTGTTTCTCCTCTCTAGTATTGCCTGTCCTTGAGGATTAAAAGGCATGCCAGTGGCAAGTAAAATCTGATACTGTGCACAAAAGTGTGCAAAATGTTTAGAAGTATATGCAGGTCCATTATCTTTTTTAATGCTTGTGGCACACCCATGATTGCAAAAACTTGTATAAGGAATTCAGTGACCACTCGGGCAGTCTCTTTTGCTGCTAATATTGCAAAAGTAAATCCTGAAAATATGTTTACTACAACATAGATAAAAGATAAACGGCCAAAGGATTTATAATGGGTCACATCCATTTGCCAAGTTTCATTGGGTCTCAAACCATGAGGCTTTTTCCTGGAGGGAGTGTAGGAGCATGGAAAGGAAAGCAAGCTGTACAGCCTTTTACTAGGCTCCTAGCTTCCACTTTTCTTATCCCAAATTGCAAAGGTAAAGCTTCAGAAGCCTGATGATATTTACAATGAGATTCTTGGACTGCCTGAAATAAAGGAGTATTGGCTAACATGGTTAAAAGGTGATCTGCCTTTGAATTTCCATCAAAAATAGAACCTGGAAGTCTACTATGCAAGTGGACATTTTACTTGGATGTATTCTCATTTGCTCTTAAAGTTCCTTAAAGAGCTGATATATATTAGAAGCAGCAAATTTTATTTGGGCTGTTGCAATTCTTTGTACCACACCTACTGAATAAGCTGAATTTGTATTTATATTGTATTTATATCTCCTGGATAATAACTAAGAGCTAGCATGATTGCATATAATTCATTCTGCTTAGTGGACTGAAAAGGAGTTCTAACAACTCTATAGTTATGAGAATATAGAGCACAAATGTTATGTTTGGATGCATCTCTAAAAATAGTTGGTCCTTTAAGAGGAATCTTAGAAACCTTTTCTTCAAAAATCCATTGCCAATTATGTAATAGCCAGGTTATCTTTAATGGAGACTTGTGTATAAAATTTGGAGCCATGGCCAATAAACTTTGCCACTCTGGGATGGTTTCACAGCATATCTTAATTTATGCATTGGTATAAAAGGTATATATCTTGTCAAGTATTATCCCAGATAATTATACTGCTCAATTAATGGCCTTTAATAAAATTCTAGCTACAAGCACTGAGTAAGGAGTAAGGCTTTGTTCTGATTGTTCTGGGAGGTTCACCCACTCTATCACCCTGATGAAAGACTGCTGTGGGTGCCTCTTTTGAAGCAAAAACTGATATTTCCAAAGTTTTTTGAGTAATTCTTTCAACCACATTGGATAAAGCCACTTCAACGTCTCTCAAAGCCTCTTGAGCTTTTTTTTTTTTTTTTTTTTTTTTTTGTAAACTGATGTGTTTAAAGCACTGTCTTCCCTTAAAATGTCATATAATGGTTGTCATTGATAGGTAGTTAGGCCTAACACTAGATGCATCCATTGGATATTTCCTATTAATTTTTGAAAGTCATTTAAGGTATTCAACTTCTCTGTTTTTAAAGAAAACTTTTATACTGTAAATACCATAGGATATATTTCATTTCCTAAATATTGAAAAGGAGCATGTCTTTGAATTTTTTCTGGAGTTATATGCAATTTGTAGTTCCTTAGTATTTCCTATGGTCTTTTGTAGACATGCTTCTAACATATTGGTGGTGTACTCCTCAAGCTATCATGTAATAACATAACTTTTGGAAATGTTTTTCTTACTGGAATAAGAGCAGCAGCAACATACATTTGACACATAGTAGGGCTATTTTTCATTTCCTGTGGCAAAAACTGTCCATTCGTATCTTTTATAAGATTCAGCTAAATTAATGCTGGGCACTGAAAAGGCAAATCTTTTCATATCCTCGTTATGCAGAGGGATAGAATGGAAACAATCCTTAATGTCTATAACCCAAAGAGGCAATTCTCTAGGCACTTGAATAGGAGATGGAAGTCCAAGCTGAAGAGTTCCCATAGTTTCATATCTATTAATTTACTTTTCTTAAATCAATCAACATCCTCCATTTTTCAGATTTCTTTTTTACAACAAATACAGGGGAATTCCAAGGACTCAGAGAAGATTGGAAACAACTTAATCAAGTTGCTCTTGTACTATATTTATATACTGTATCTCAGAAAAGCTCATGACTTGGGCCAATTGTCACTTCTAATGACTGTACGTTCTGCACCTGTGTCTACAAGCCCTTTCAATGATATGCCATTTATATAGATAGTGAGCATAGGTCAGTCATCTATAACAGCTGCAGTCCAGAATATTTCTGAATTCTGTTGCTTGGAATCAGAATCTGGGCACCAGATTACCTATTAAGAGTCTGTAACAGTAAATCTGATGCTACTACGTCTACTGGTTGATAAGTCATACATTATGTACCTGTATCAGTGACTGGGATGTTAGCTATACATTCCCTAGTTTGCCATATCAGTGTATGGATGAACACTGTTTTGTAAGCACTCTCAGGAGGTGAAATGGTCAAGCCTACTGTGCCTGGAGGCAAAGGATCCATAGGCCTGACAGGGACAGATTTCATCTCTCCAGGGGATATCTCAGTAGTCCCAGCTGCATACAACTCTATTTTCTCTAATTGTAATCCCTTTTTCCCATCTTGCATCTTGGCTGATAGATCATATAATCGCTTTCTTTTATCAGATTGTTTTTTGGCTGATTGATCATGTCTTACTTAATATTGAACTTCTAGGGGCAGCTAGGTGGTGCAGTGGATAGAGCTCCAGCTCTGAATTCAGGAGGACCCAAGTTCAAATCTGGTCTTAGACACTTAACACTTCCTAGCTGTGTGACCCTGGGCAAGTCACTTAACCCCAGCCTCAGGAAAAAAAAATAATAATAAAATAAATTAAAAGAATATTGAACTTCTAAAGACTCTCTCAGTGTAACACCAGTTGCCATCATGCTCCACTCTATCTCCATGCCAACATTGAGCTTTCAAATGCCCTACTTTACCACATTGCCCAGTCTCTCTGGAAGTCCCTTGCCAAGAAGAACCCCGTCTTCCCATGTTCTACATCATAGCCTGAGTATAAAAGGCACTTGTGCCCACTGTGGCACAGTATCTTTTGATGTCCTCTAAAGGAGCATCCTTATGTAGTCCTAATATAATTCTTCTACAAACATTATGTTTTATCATAATTCCTGTTGCTGCATTTTCACCAATAGTTCGTATGACAGCTATCTGCAGATGTCCCACGAAATCAGAAAAGGGTTCATTTGGACCTTGCTCTGTTTTTGTGAAGGCTTCCTCTCTATCTTGTTTTCCTGGAAGGATGTCTCATGCTTTGATAGCAGCAGCAGCAATTTGCTCATATGCTATCAAAGGGTGCTAAAGCATCTGCATAATGATTTATACCTTCTAGTTAATCAAATGTGATTGATATGTTACCTCCAGTTTGCCTATTTGGTTGCTCTTGTATTCTACACAACAAGCTTTGTCCAGGTTCTAAATATGTCCTTGCTATAGATTTCCAATCACTAATATTTAAAATTTCATAAGCTAATTCTCTAATACCATTTTAACATAAGATGATGTAGCCCCATAAAGAGTGCAACTCTTTTTCAGATCTTTGATAATTTCTAGATCAAAAGAAGTGTATCTTCTCCTTTTTTGACTTGAAGAGTCAAACTCTTTAATAATAACAGCATATGCTTCTGTTCTTAAATCAGATATATCTTGTCCTTCTTTTTTTTTTTGCTTTAACTAGTGCCTTTTGTAATCATGTCATAGGAGGTGGACAAAGTTCCTTCATGTGTGGTGCTCATGGTGTCACTGTCCCTCACCCTCCCATGAAGGGTTAATTGAGGGGGTGGGATAGGTCAAGGTATGGGGAATACTCTTATAGCTTCTGCTATGAAGCACTACATTCCTTAATTTCATCAGCTTTGTACTTAACTCCTTTCTTGTCTAATTTTTCATGCTTTTCAGCTGTTTTATTAGTATCCTTCCCTTCCTGCTCTTTCTTCTTTTTCATTATTCTAATACTTATGTAATTCCTTAAAGCCAATTGTATTAAATTTATATATATATATATATATATATATATATATATATATATATATATATATATATATATATAATTCTTTAGGAATTGAATCAGGACCATTATCATTGTAATATTCACTTAGTTGCTCTCCTACTAATTTCTATTTATCTGCCTCTAATTCTTCTTCCTTGGAGAACCAAGGGGACATGCATTCTAATGTTTCTAAGAGTCCACCAATCTGCTCCCAAGTTACAATCAAATCTTGGTTTTTTATTAGCCTAACCATGTTTTCTACACACTTTCCTTGGGGTGGGGAAGGCTCTTTCCTAAGGATTTGTCCCATTTCAGCTGAAACACTAGTTTAGCCATTAACAAAGTTTCTTGCTTGTCTATTTTTGTGCTCACCCTATTTCCGGGCCACAGATGTAGGTCCTTAGTCCACTTTCAGGTGCCAAAATGTAGTGTTCTGGTTAGCTTTCTGGAGGTCTTCCAGAATGGGTCTTGGTTTCAGTGGAGGAATGCAGGAGTATAGGAAAGCCACCATGAGGCTGATTAAAGATGGAATGTTCCTCTTCCAGTCCTTGTTGGTCCTAATATACTCTATTACAAGTACATCATCATAGGTGTTAATCTTGTAGAATAGGTGCCAACTATACTAAGTACTAAGTACCTGTAAACTAGAGAATCATTATCTTAATTCCACTGAATTAACACCTTGTTTTAGGATTAAATCAATCATACTGAATTAGAGAACTCTTAATCACCATGCTAAACTAGATAACCATTGTATTATCAATTCCTCTAAGTTAGCACCTTCTTTCAAGTATGCTTCTCCAAAGTTCTGGCTCTCTACACATTACTACTGGGGAAAAACATAGCTTTTATATATGAACCTTTGTCAGCAAAGTGATTTTTCTTTATTGTTTAGTATGTTGTCCAGATTTGCCACACCTTTTCTTCCAATGAGCAAGCATCTTTTAATTTCATAACTAGTAAACATATGCAGTAAACTTTGAGCCTACAGATATAAAATGAGATTGCTTCCATTTTCTCCTCCCTCTTTTTGTCAAGATCTTGGTTTTTTTATCTTAAGCTTTAAGCCAACTTTTACACTCTTCTCTTTCACCCTCATTTAGAGACTTACTTTCTCTTTACTTTCCGCCATCAAAGTGATATCATCTGAGATTATTGATATTTCTTCCAACAAACTTAATTCTAGCTTTTGATTCATCCACATTTTGCATGATATGGTCTGCATATAAGTTTAAAGATAAGGTGACATTATACAGTTTTGTCATTTTCATTTTCCAGTCTTAAAATAACCAGTCTTAAACTTATTTCATGTTCAGTTCTAACTGTTGCTTCTTGGGCTATATACAGATTCCTCAGGAGCAAAGTAAGATGTTCTAGTACTCTCTTTGAGGACTTCCCATATTTTGTTGTAATATACAAAGTCAAAGGTTTTAGTATAATCATCAAAAGAGTAGATGTTTTTCTGGCATTCCATTGCTTTCTCCATAATACAGTGAATGTCATCAATTTGGTCTTTAGTTCCTCTGCCTCTTTGAAAACTGGCCTGTTCTTTTGGTAATTCTTGATTCATAAATTGCTGAAGCCTAGCTTGCAGAATCTTAAGCAGAGCAATTTTGCAAGAAAAAGCTCATGACTACAGACAGATCCAGGTCATCTTATAACTGTCTAAAGCTTTTCCACCTTTGACTACAAAGTATATGATCAATTTGATTTCTGTATTGACCATATGTTGATATCCATGTATAGAGTCACTTTTTGGATTGTTGAAAAGTGTTTACTATGAGAGTGAGTTATCTTGACAAAACTATTAGTTTCTGTCCTGCTTCATTTTGTACTCAAAAGGCCAAACTTACCTATTATTCTAATTACCTTTTGATTTTCTACATTAGCATTCCAATCCCCTATGATGAATATGATTTTTCTTTATAGTGTTATTTCTAAAATATTTTGTAGATTTTCATAAAACCTATCAACTTTGACCTTTTTGACATCTGTGGCATAAACTCATATTACTGTGGTATTGATGAATATCTTGGATTTGAACAGATATTATTTCTGTCACTTGGCATTAAAGCCAGTTTTGCTTTTCTCAATCTTTTATTAATTATGAGGGCCACCTCATTTCTTCTAAGAGAGTCTTTCCCACAGTAGTATATGTAATTATCACCTGAATTAAATTTAATTATTCCTTTTCATTTAAGTGCACTAACATACAAGATATTGATGTTCAATTTTCCCATATCCTGTTTGACCATATCTAGTGGTATTAAACTTTGGTTCATCTTTTATTCTAGGTTCCTAAGCAATATTAATCTTTACAGCATCAGATTTTTCTTTCCTCACCTGATACTTCCATAGCTAACTTTTCTTAAGGCTTTAACCCATCTGCTTCATTAGTACTGGAATTACTTATAATTGGCCTCCACTCTTTCCCAGCAGTGTATTAAGATCTGAAGAGCTCATCTTCCAATGCCATCTTTTTAATCATTTAAAGTTGTCCTTGGGATTTTCTTGGCAAAGATGAGGGATTTGCCATTTCCTTTTTCAGAGGATCATCTTTTGTCAGAATTCCCCCCCTATGACCTATCCATCATGACTAACCTTGCCCTGCATAACTCATAATTTAATTTAGCTATGCAGTTCCCTCCACCATGACAAAGCAATGATCTAGGAAGACCTGTGTTCAAGACTCATTATATTAGCTGTGAAAACCATAAGTCATTTAATGTTTTAGTGCCCCATAGAAGTTTCTAAGAATCTAAAATCCAGAGAAGATGCATAAATTAAAATCGTTTCAATTTTGCCAGAAAGAGATAGAAAAAGTTGAGTTTTGTGAGTTCCTCACAATGAAATCCCAGGTTTTTAAAAGGGTACTTTAAAGTTGCATTCATTTTATGTAGATATTCTCTTACAAATTATGGATCACAATAAGTTTCTCAAACAACATGACAATTAATTTGATTTGTTCTTTAAATTATTTCAGGATTGTAAAAATATCCCCAATTTTATACCTGACATGTCTAGAACAATATTTAAAATATCTTATCAGTTTTAAATAGCATAATTTATTGAGGTAATTTTTTGAGTTATGGAAAGAATATTAAACTTGAAAGCTATCTTTTCATTTTCTTTCAAATTGAATTCTGCATGTTTTTCATTAATTCTCTCCCTTCCCCCCCAAAAAAACTAGAGCATATAAAAATGTACTGAATAAGTCATTTCAATAATTAGAAACTATTTAATAGTATACTTAATCAGAGAAATCAGTTGTTCATATTTTTGTCAGTTTTACTAGCACATAATGAAATTATTAATATTGCGTTTGCATAGTTTTAAGAAGCTTGGAGATTAAAACTTAAGCTAAGCAAATAGTAATTTGTAACCAAAGTTATGCAATTTAGTTACAGAAGAGATCAAAATTTTAAAAAGCTCTACTAAAATTAACATGTTGAAAATTTGTTTTGTCAAGTAAATATATTGACCATTTCATTTCATTTTTATGCCTTTAAGTAAAATGGTAATTGTTAGCTTTTCAGCATCATTTATCCAATTAATTTTTAAAATTTTTTTTTAATTTTTTAGGACATCAGTTAAAGTGGAGTGTTTTTTCTGCCTTATGCAAATCACATTGAAGAATTAACAAATAACAAAAAATTTATTAATACATGCTAAGCAGAAATTATTATGACACAGGAAAAATAAAGTGATAGCCACAAAGGTAAAAATGCTAATTTACTGAGATGCAATATTATTTTGTTATATTTTTCTGTGTTTCATTTTGAGATAAGGAGAAATTAAGTTAATATGATGAATGCACTTCAAAAAGGAGGTATTTCTAGCAAAGCATATTTTAGGCTGGGACAAATAAATGTAATCCTAGAGTGAAGTTCTAGAATAGAGAATTCAGGTTGTGGGTTGGCCAACTTCCCACCCAATTATCACCAAATCATATTTGTAGTTTTATTAAAAATGAAAGAGTTAAGGTTGTAGTCTGATCTAAAGTTTGTATCTCACCTAGAAGCCAGAACACACTTAACAAATATTTGTAAACATTTGACAAATGAATGACAGTGACATTCCCAAAAGCAGTACATATCGCTGTGTAGGGAAGTAGGGAAGAGCTCCTGGTTATTTGGAAGGCCACCCTCAAATGACCAGACATCTATGCATTCTCTTTGACACTATATTCCCTGTAGCTATTTGAAGGACTTAAAAAAAATGCATCTGCATATGGAACACTAATAGAAAAATACTCTGGCTTCAGCAACACACTCACTCAGTGTCAAACAACTGTTTCTTCTTTCAGCAAAGAGATGAACATAAGGGAAGAATAGAATAGGCTTGGAAGAGTTTCTTCTCTCCTTCCTAAAGAATTCTCAGTCTACATAAATAATAAATAAATAAAAATTAAAAAGCAGGTACATGATTTATATAGCATCAACACTGATCCTTCAGGTCTTGCTAAGAGTACATACAGGAAAAAGCATCCTTAATTCAGTTTTACTTCAGGTAACTATCCCAGTTTTTAACAATTCCACCTTAAGCCAGACTCAGGAATAATCAGGTGGGTTCTTATTTAAAAGAACCACCACTAGGAAATTAATCAAAAGGATCCTACTTCCACAGAGGCCAAGGCCATCCTCAACTTTTGCCCAGATACTAACTTCCACCTATAACAATTTCTCCCGAGTAGCTTGTAGCATATTCCTTTCAGATGGTGGATCATTGGCTTGATGATCTATCAAACAGTCATACCTGAATTTAAAACTTCAAATAAATATTAGCTACAGTCGCAAGAGATTTTATCTCTAATAGCAATTCTCATTAATCAAAGCTTCAGATGAATCTAGCTCTCGAGGATCACATGTCCTAAGTAGGTACTATGATCTTACATTGATAACAGTAAGAAATTCATCCTAGAAAGTTCACAGCTGGCAGGCTGGATCCTGAGGGACTTGGTACCCTAAAAAAGAGTTAGCTATGAAAAGTAGGGTCGGAAAGAATGGTGGAGTACTTTTCTCTCTCTCTCCCCCTATTTCCAACATGCCATCTTTCCCCCGTAACACATCCCATTTCTCTCTCCTTCCCGATTCCAACATACTCTCTTTTTTTCCCAACATATTCACTCAGGTTTCAATATTTCAACCATGACATTCTGACTAGATGTTCCATTTAAACTATTAATTGCTTTTGCAAATCAACCTTTCTTGTCCTTTGTCTTTAAAATCACCTCTTTTTTTCCTTAAACTTTAAGATTCACAATTTAAAAACTTTGGACCAAATTTCCAAGATCTTAGAAATTTGTTTAAAGTAAACGAATTCACGATTCTAGCACATAAAATTTAATAGTGGTTGTCTCATAATAAAAATTTTCCCCAAAATCAGTGCAATAGGATTATAATTTATATGACTGATTTTACTATTATATCTCAAATAACAAATTTATTGAAATTATTGAGTCTCCCTCACATCCCTGCTGCAGTCAGGGAATGGGGGAAAAGGGAAGAAAAAGAAAGACTCTCTTTATTCTTTGCACTATCCTCCAAGAGGCCTTAATTTAATTAAATTTGCTTCCAAATTACTTCACACACACACAATTCACACAAAATTAATAGCCAGCCTTTGTCTTTCTGCTGAGCTTCAGTCCCACATCACAAACTGCTTATTGGAAGTTTTAAATTGATTTTCTCATATGTACAAAAGAGAAAGCATAATGTTTTCTTTTTTCTTCAACCTCCCAAACCCCACTGCTCTTCTAAGTGCCCATTTTTCTGTCAAGGACAAAATCATCTCAGTCACTCAGATTCATATACTTAATGTTATCTTGAATTCCTTACTCTCATTTATCCCATATTGCCAAATTTTATCATTTTATAGACACATTATTTTTTGCATATTCTGTTCTCTTCACTTATATAGCCTTTATCCTAATTCAAGATATTATATCATCATCACCCATCTGGACTATTGCTTCATAATTGTATAGTTGAATCATTACTCTCCGATCCATCCTCCACATAACCTCCAAAGTGATTTTCCTAAAGCACAGAACACTTTTTGTATCATCTTTACTCAATAAACTTCAATTACTCTCTATTCTAGGATAAAATGTAAACATCTCTCTTTGGCACATATAGCTCTTCATAATCTGGCTTGTTCCTTTCCAGTCTTATAAATTATTCCTCGTCACATGCTCTACGGATCAGCCTACTTGCTGTTTCTCACAGTAAACATTCTATCTTCCATCTCTATATTATTGCATTAACTCTCCCTCTTCACTTCCACCTCTTAGAACCCTTGGCTTCCTTCAAGATTCAGCTCAAACATTTTCAATATGAAGCCTTTCCCATTCCCTTTCCCTGCCAATGATCTCCCTCCTTAAACTACCTTGCATTCATTTTATACGCCTTTCTTATAAACTTTTCTATGTACATGTTGCTTCCCTCATTAGAATAAAATTTCTTTTAGGGCAAAGTGTTTTTTCAAATTTGTGTTTTTATCCACAGAGCTGATGAGCACAATGTTATTTTTGATCAGTTGTTTTTCAATCATGTCTGACTTCATGATCTCATTGCTAGTTTTCTTAGTAAAGATACTGGAATGATTTGTCATTTCCTTCTCCAGCACATTTTACAGATGAGGAAACTGAGGCAAATAGGGTTAAGTGGCTTGCCCAGGATCATATAATTATTAAATGTTTGATGCTGGATTTGAATTCATGAGGATGAGTCTTCCTAATTCTAGATCCAACAATTTATCAACTCTATTACCTACCTCAACAATGCCTAGTATACAATAGACACTTTACATTTGTTGACTGATCCAGTCTAGCACATAAGTGTTAACACCTAATTAATGAGTCCTGAGGAGACACACACTGAAAAGACAAAGAAATACAGAGATATAGAAAGAAAGGGATATGCAGAGAAGTAGAGATAGCATACTGGTTTGTTAGATTTCTTTTGTAAGCCATAAGAATCACTTCTCCTTTGTTTCAGTCAAACAGTAATCTTGAGTTTCCTGTTTCTAATTAGCAAAGTATCAATGGGCATGTCTATACTACTAAACATGAGGACATATTCCCTACATGCCTCAATCATGCCTTGTAATATTATTTAATTGATTAAAAGATTCATCTACCTGCCTTACGTCTCTTACCTCCTATGAAAATTAAATGTAGGCTTTTTAAAATAAGAAAGAACAAATAATCTACTAAGTGAAATAATCATATAAATTACATAATAAAATATAAATTACAATGTTAAAACACTAGTATTATACTCCTGTTTCTCTCTGTAGAAATAACTCTCACACAGCCATTTCTTTTAGTCATCTATTCACTATGTAAATCCATGCTAGCTCAGTTATTTATTTTAGTTGTTTCCCTCCGTTATAATACTTTTCAAAAATCTGAAAAAGCAGTTTTTTTCTTTCAACTTGACATTGTACTTTCTAAACTCTATTCTTTTTCCATATTAATTGTAAATAATATTTTGAGTGACTACATTCTTTCTGTTCTAGCACTTAATCATCCAACAAAGACAAATTCACATTCTCACAATATGAACTTATCTTGAATTCAAAAGCCATGTTGAGTTTTGTCTTTTCTAAAAGACATAGACTTTTTTAAATTTTGGGATATTTTCAGTTTTAGTTTCTTCTTTGTCGTTTGACTGAACAACTGCTTTTAAAGATTATATATTTTTTTAATTTTACAATCTTTGAAACCAGAACTACTTGATGCTTAACTTTCTCCAATAGAAAAGTGGACTAGGTTGTGTTCAAAGCAGTTATGTGGTGGTCAGTGTTTTAACTTTCAGGTTTTCCTGAAAAAAAAAAAAAGGCACACCTTTAAGTTTAATATGCATTACTAAATTTTATCCATCACTTTTTAAGACTAAATAATCAATGCAATGATAAATTAATCCCAGGTTCATTGGATTTGCTGATTTTCAACATGTACATTCTTAAATTTGAATGATAAGCATTCCATTATTTTAAAAACAAGCTTTGCTCAGAAAGTTTGCTCACAATAAGGTACATACAGTTTAATCTGCTTGTGAGGACACAAGCTTGTAAAAAATTTGTAAACACTTAAAATCTCAAAAAATATTAAGTTAATTAATTAGTATCTGGGTATTTTTATTTAAAAAAAAAATAACAACAACAACGCCCAGGGCAAGTGGAGAGAAGAGTAGGAGAGGGAGGACTTCTTTAAGCTATAATTTCCAAATTCTGAATAATTTCCAGTTCTGAATAATTTCCAGTTATTTTAAGTGAAATAATACCTCAAAATTCCATTCATTTCAGTGTTGTTTTTAAAGGATATATACAATAATGATTCAATTGTCAAAAAAAAATGAAATACTTCTGGTTGAGTGGCATGTCTCATTTGTACTT
Source organism: Sminthopsis crassicaudata (assembly GCF_048593235.1). Classification (NCBI taxonomy): domain Eukaryota; kingdom Metazoa; phylum Chordata; class Mammalia; order Dasyuromorphia; family Dasyuridae; genus Sminthopsis; species Sminthopsis crassicaudata. Next base: position 238,700,801 of record NC_133621.1, on the reverse strand, counting down.
TGGGTATATTTGTCTAATTCATCTCTGTGGTTTTTTTAATTCCTTATTGGTCTTTTAATTTCCCTTCATTTCTATCTGGTGACATATCAATCCTGACATTTCAAAAGAAGTATCTAATCTTCATTTAATAGATACAACTGATTATTTAATGAAAAAAACAGACCACTTCATATATACTTTTGATTTAAATATGTACCAGCTGGGTTACATTGTCCTTGAGAAAATCATTTCTAACTCATTATTATTGTTAGAAAACAACTGCTTCTAAAACAGAGGTAGAAAAATACAATTTTCCCTCTTAATGCCACTGTAAATAGTGTTTCATCCTTTTTTCTCTTTTTTCTTTCAAGTTATTATAAATCATAGTTATAATGGATTAATTGTATACATTCATTCCAGTAAATATTTTTAAGCATTATTTAGTTCTTCTGAAGTAGAGAATTGATTGCTGATTTTTAACATTTCTCTTTTAAAAGATTTTGAAGTAAAAATGTTTCATGAACATTGATTTGGGTTTGACTAGTTCATTTTATGATGTTTCTCAGAAAAAAAACAAACTTAAAAGTTGTATGGAAATTCATGAGTAGCTTGTAAACATTACAAAAAAACATTTTATGTTTCTTAGAATGTATTATTTTTTTATTTCCATGATGTTAAATACATTTTTGGCATTTATGATCTGTATATCTTTGGTCAGCAGCCATATTAAAGCAAATCGCATGCTTTTTCATTTAGAAATATGTCATTAGGGTTGTGTTTTTTTTCCCCCCTACAGGATACATTTCAAAAAGTGTTCTTGCATTAATGTAATAAATTCTACAAGACACAAGAAGACTTGAGAATGTGTATCACTAATCCTATCATCATTTTTAGAAATGTTATTTCAACTTTCTGAATGATGGTTTCTTTTAACTAGCAGGAGAATAAAAATATTCTGTCGCACATTAATCATTACTAAATATAGGTACAAAACTGAGACTAAAAATGTCTTTTGATATAACTTGGTAGGTTATACTTGGAAAGCTGGAAATTTTGATTTATTCTTATCAATAATTTCACAGAAACTAACATATTAATTGGTATACTTGGCATACTTAAAAAAGATAAAACAGTATATATCAAGCTTTTGCATATAAAATGTTACAAGTTAAAAAAAAAACCAAAACCTAGTCATCTTTCTGAGCTTCAGTATATTTTAAATTTGTTTCCTAGAGCTAAACATTGTAATTTTTCTTATTTTTAATTTTTCTTACTTGCTAATATTTTACTAACTTAATCACTTTAATGTAAATGTTTATATTCAATCTTTGCTTATTCCTGTTTTTCTATATCCTTTATGGTTTTTAAAAATATAATTTAAATATATCTGGAAAGGGCTTAAAACTATATGAATATTTTAATATAGTGATTGATACTCCAAAGGGAGTATCTTTTTCTTCTTCCCATTAATAATTCTGTCCATTGACTAACTCAATATTAAGCATTTGTATATGTTCAGTGAGGAATTGTTTTATATTTATATATTAATTTATATATATAAATTATAATTTTAATATGAATAATAACAATGAAAAGCAACTGAACTAAGAAATAAAGAAGTATGTTGATAACAAAATGGTAATTAGTTATTTGTTACTATGTTTAAAATATTTAGATTTTTTTAAATTCATATACATAACTTTTAACACAGAGATGTAAAATAGGAATAGACCAGGATATCAGAAATGGAAGGGATCCTAGAGTTTGTCTAGTCTATTTTCTTCATTTTGATGATGAGTAGTTTGAGACCTGAAGACATAAAATGAATTGCATAACTATTCAACATAAACCCATAAGGGACTAAAAGAGATTTAGAGCAATCAATCCCAGAAAAAAAAAAAAAAAAAAAAAAGATAACATACATCAGAAGATATGCCAAAGACTATCTCAGAGATAAAATGCTTATGTTTCATATCAGTTTATGATTTTTCTACCCATTGAATAATAATGATCTTTGACTGTAAAGTTAAATTAGTATTTAAAAATTGTTAAATTTTTGTATAACAAGGTTACCTTTTTAAAAATTTCTTATTGCTAGAAAATATTGCCATGAAAATAGTCAGGCTAATAAATAAAGAGTAGACCATTCTCTAACCTAGATCTACATGCAAAAATGTTATACTAATAGAAACTTGGAATGAGTCATTAGGTACATTAATTACATAATTAAGTGAAGATAAGAAAATTTCCAACTGGGCCTAGACAAAACTAAATATGACAAAATCCCCAAATACCACGATGTAATTTGCACTAATACAAACTAAAATCTCTTCCAATAGATTGCTATCATTATTGGCTTATTAGGTAGTTTTATGGTATATGAGGCAATGTGTTTGGTACTATGAATGAAAGAATAAAAGATATAAGATATTCCTTCTTCTCAAGGACAGTATATAGTCTAATAAATAAAATAGCACATATGAAAATTTACCATATGAGAGAGATCTATGAGTATTATAGGCATGAGGCAATTTAGGAGGTAGTAATCAAGTGAATGAGTATTTAAATAATTAGGCAAAGGAGTCTGAGAAGAAAGCAAAAGAAGAGATCATTAAAAAAAAAAAAAAAAAAAAACTGTGATAGAAATTTTGCTGAAAAAACTTTGCACTGTTTTCATTCTCCAGGATTATTAAGCTCTAATGTAAGACTTTAGCTTGAAACCTTTGTCTTTGTATCTGATATCCAAGTAGAACCAGAGATTAGCACAAGTACACTTTTAACAAGTTGTGTTAATTCCTGGGTTTTTATACTTTTTACAACTATATGCTTTTTCACTCTTCACACCTCAAAAATATTTTTTTCTGCCACAATAAACAAGTTTCAAGATAATTATTATCTTATCTCCATTTCTGCTAACCATTTTTTTTTTTGAAGCTGTTGCTAAAAATTTAGGGAAAATTTTTCCTACATTTTAAAGAATTCTCCTTTTTTCCCTTCACATCTTATTCCTTTTAGTTCCTTATAGAATTATGTTTCAATGGATATATGATCTCATCAATTTGAGTAATCATCTAGTCATATCTTCTTGACTCCAGACCAGAATTACCTGCACAGGATTAGTGGGCTCATCTTTATTCAAGATGTTAAAATAGAGATCAGATGATGATTTGTTTAGTACACTATAGTATAGATTACCTAATAAAGGATGAGTTGGATTAGATGATTACTGGAATTCCTTCCAACTCTTGACATTCTATGATCTTTTGCTATTGTAGATCCTCATACCAAAACCCATCCACACTTTCTCTTCATGTGTTAAAAATCTACCCAAATCACTGGAAACTTTCATCCACTTGTTTTAGTATTGCATGTATAAATGTTGGGTGGACATAAGTCTTATATTAAATGATAGTTTCTTTAAGTTGTCAAATTGCAGTTTTCAGAAATAATTTGGTAAGAAAACAAACTGTATTAGATTTTAAAGATTAAGTAATCATAGTGGAACAAATGAAAATACTTTTAGTCCTCACTGTTGAACAGTAGAAACTGCTTCAAGAGGTGCAAATTGTTCCACAGAGCTCATTCTGCCTTCCAGTCTCACCCTTCTATCTTCCTCCTTCTGAATTCCTTCTTTTTCTTTTGCCTAATTCCTTAAAATATCAAGGATCTAATTCAGGGAAGGGAGATATTAATGATATGGGGAGAGGAAGGAGCAGTTATCTATTCTCTCTAGCTTAATACCAAGTTAAGAGATAGCTGTGAAAATCATAATTTTCAAATTAACAGTTTTATGCTCTACTTATATTAACTTTATAATTATAATAGGACTTCCCTACAGTTTGGGGCTATATACTTCAATAAATTTTCTACAGAAAATAAATTTTCAAGTATTATTTATTTCTTACTATTACATTTACTATTAATCAAGTACTTGAAAAACCATTATTTTATATTGGCTGTTTTCTCTAAAGATGTAAAATAGGGGCAGCTAGATGGTGCAGTCATCTGAAGACAGGAGAACCTGAGTTCAAATTTGAACCCCAATTGCCTCAACAAAAACAAACAAAAAAATAATAAAATAAAGATGGAAAACATTTTTTCTGAACTGTCATCTATTTGCAAATGATAACAAAAGGCTCATATATAGAATTACCTTAAAAGTTTTTCTTTCCATCACTTGGATTTTTGTCCCCCAGAGCTCAATTGTCTTTTGGATTTTTTTCAAATGATCCTAAAAAGTGCAAATCAAGCTAAGCAAAAGGGAAGCTTAGGAGGAAAGAGATCCCTCTTGCTAGAAGTTTTCAAGCAATATAGAACAAAGGCACTTTTCACTTTCAGAACATAATACCTCCATTCCCCTCAATGGTTATAAATACCTTTACTGTTATTTTTGAAGGAAAAAAACGAGGGATCCTGTTCTGTTTAGCTTCTCACAATTCTTCTAGAGAGCAGAATGTCCATAATCAAAATTTTAGAAGGAAGATGAGAACAATGTAACAATGAACAGGAAGAGACAAAAATAATAACCAAATCAAGGAATGTAGAAACCCAGAATTTAAAGGCATGATGCATAAGAACATTTTGTTCTCACAATGTTACTTTAAAGTGTTTATGAATATGTCTTGTTTGCATATGGGGAAGGGGAGAAGAATCCTATATTCATGGATAGCATAATGGGTGGGTTGGGGTGTGTGTGTGTGTGTGTGTGTGTGTGTGTGTGTGTGTGTGTGTGTGTGTATGTGTGAGAAACAGACAGAAAAACAGAAACAGAGAATGCAACATCCCTATTTTTGCACTTTTCCATTGGGCTAAAACAAATTACCATATTTTACATAATTATAACTTGTAATATTATGAATTCAAATACATGTCACCACTTCAGACCCTGAATCTTTAACAGTGCTAATAACTGACAAGATAGAATGCTGGACTTCATCTAATAAGATGATATTTACAAATACCAATTTATAATATCATTTATTTACAAATAAATGTAAAATTTTCTGGATAGTTTTTTTTAATATTGTAAATACAGATTAGCAGAGGTATAGTTAGACAATAGATATCATAGAGAAAAAATATCTACCAGTTGTAGAGAACTGCCAGCCCACTGTGAGTCAACAGTATGATTTAGTGGCCCCAAAGGTATTGTGATGTTAGGCTCTTTAAAAAAGGTAGAGCATCCAGGACTAATGAGGTAAAAATCCTACTTTACTCTGCACTGGTTAGATCACATTTGGAGAGAATTTTGTTCAGTTATGGGCACTACATTTTAGAAAAGACATTGAGGAAGATTAAACAAGATAGTAAAGAGCTTTGAGATCATTTCATGTAAGAATTAAAGGAACAAGGAATATTTTACCTAGAGGACACTTGGAAAAAGAAAGGGTGCAATAATATCTCTGTTTTCAAATATTTGTATGTTGAAAAAGTTAGACTTAGTTTACTTGATGCCACAGGTCTGAAACTAGATGGGATCTCAGAGACCATCCAGGTCAATTCTCTCATTTTACAGATGAGAAACTGACTCCAAATGAAGTTAAATGACTTGCCGTGCATCACATAAGCAAGTGTCTGGGGGAGGCCCTCTAATTTTAGAGGCTTCATAGAAATAAATTTAGGCTTTATGTAAGGAAAAAACTTCTAAGCAATTCTATCTAAAAGTGAAATGGGGCTTCTTGGGAGGTAGTAGATTCTTTCTCATTACTAGAGGTATTTAGACAAAAACTAGAAGACCATTTAGAGAGAAATAAATGTCCATTCATTCATGGACCATCTTGTTCCATGTCCATCTTGCAATAGATGGCCTCTAATATCAGAGGATCATAAATTTAGAGCTGGAAGGAGCCTTAGGAGACATCCATTTTGTTTTCAGATAAAGAAATTGCATTCCAAAGGAATAAAATCATTTGTCCAAAATCTCACAGTCAGGAAATTGGAGAGCAGAGCTGCAAATGCATGTCCTTTATCTTCAAATCCATTGTTCTATTCACATGCTATCTTTACTAATATTGAGATCCTGTGTGATTCTGTATGAATTCATATAGCTGGTTAATATTAGAAATATAAAAGATACAGCTTCAGAGTTTACTTCCAGTTTTTCCTCTCACACAACAATAGCTTACTCACATGGCTTAACTTCTTAGTACCCAGGTAACTATCCAAGACCAAAAGAAACAGAACTGATCTGCAGTGATAGAGGAAATTTCTTATTTGGGGAGCTCCCTTCATCAATAAATCATATGTCCAAACTTTAAAAACCTCACATAATTACCTTACAAATTTTTACAAAAATAAGTTAAAGTGAGAATATAATAAATTTATTACCCCTAAATTCTAAAGTCAGTTGTCTTCACTTTGTTGGTATTTATGACATTTTGTATTTGATGAGTGGTATTTTATTGTAGCTGGAAGAAAGCATTTATCTTTACTGCATATTTTCCCTTATTGCCAAGAAAACAAGCTATTTTAGTAAGAATTTCATGGAGTTTTTCTACCTTGGTTAAGATCTCTATGCACTCAAGGTCTAGTAAACTTTGCAGTTTCAAGACTAAGTAATTGACTGAGTCCTTTGATACTAATTCATACTGACCAAACCCAAAAGGAAAAGGGTTTCTAGAAAATCTAGAATATACCTGGTACACTCTTGGGAATAGTGGTGCAATAAAATAATTCCTCTAGGAATCCAAATCTATACAGGAGGTAAGATTATATTTGAGAAGATATTTGATGAGCATAAAATTAGAGCAAAGAGAAATTTGGTTCTTGATGTCTTTTCTGGACATAATTCTATAAATAACTTGGACTAGAGACCAGAATCAAAATATACCCCAATTCTGCATACTACACCCCATGCAGGTGAATCATTGACATTCTCATCCTCCTAATCAGGTTCCATATAGACTTAACAAAACATCCTTAGCTTATCTGAAGATGGACTTATTTTAATGAGTTTATTTTGCAAGTAGCTGACATGGTAGATAGAATGCCAATCTGGAGTCAAGAAGATCTCAGTTCAAATCTGAACTCAGATACTTATTTGCTCTGTCACCCTGGGCAAGTCATTTAACTGTTTGCCTCAGTTCTTCATCTGTAAAAATGAGCTAAGAAGGAAATGGCAAATCACTCCAATATCTTTGTCAAGAAAACCCCAAATGGGATCACAAAGAACTAGATATGACTGAAACAACTGAATAACGACAATAACAAAATATATAACATTTTATATTAGTCATCTCAGGTCATTGTCTCACTGATAACTTTTTAAAGTTACCCTAATATCATAAACTGTACATTAACATATGTATTTTTATGCTATGTTGCCTTTTGCAAAAATTTCCACAATAATATTTTATAATTTCTCATCTTAGAAATTTTATAATTATAATATGATATTTTGGAACTCTCTTAATTCTTGAAGGAGGCTAATATGTACTGATTCATCTAGACAGGCTCTTTTATAAAACATTATAGGGAAATGCCTTTCATATATAAATTGGACTAAATAAACACTGATGTCCCTTCAAACCTTCAAATTGTTTGATTCTGATTGCTTCTTTATGTTTCTCTCAAAATATAGACTCTTTGAAAGATGAAAATTAATACTAATCTCTCCTAGAACCATCAAGAAGATGCCTTCCTCCTTACTTTTTCTTTGCCTTTCCCTAGCCAGAGAGCCAGCTACCCAGATTCTATTAGCTCTACCATTTAGGAAGAACAATATAACTACTCACACTACCTATATGAGATAGGCATCAACCATTCAAATTCTTCTGATCAGCCTTATCATCTGCCCTGCCCCTGTGCCTTCTAGACCCCTGACATTGTCATCTGAGCATTAATACAGCCTAAGAAATTCTGGGTCTTGCCCTCTACTCTTTTGCTCCAGCCTTAGTAATTCCATATGTTCCCATCCATCTTCTAGTTATCTTCTAACCATGCCTTCCCTACTCTATACTTATGATAATGATTTTTTTTAACTAAACTTGTAATAGTATCAATTCATTGTAATCCTATTATTGTCCAATTAAATGCAGCCTAGTCTTCTATCCTGTAAGTTATTAATTAGCACATGCCCATCAATTAAGGGTCTGAAAAAAGCAAAATTGGTTTACTTTAAAATGTCAAAATACTGATAATAAAAAGTTGAAAATATGGTTTTCTTGGCTGAATTTTTCTTGAAATCCTATGCATTTTTCTATTCATTTTTGCATCCTTAGTAATTAATCTTTCCTATAGCAAACACTTAGGTAATGTGTGTTGTTTTACAATATTCAGAATTTTCTATAAAGAATGTACATATAAAAGCATTGAATGTTTTAAGTATTTATACATAACTATTACCAGAAATATTTTTGACAGTCTTAAGTGGGCATATAGTTAATTGTTTTTCAAATTTTGTACCCAATTAGCCATTTATATATATATATTTTACATCAAGCTATGATTTTAAAGGAAGAAGGAATAAATAGATCTTCTGTAAAGAAAAATGTCAAATTCTAAATGAAAAATACTACTTTCTTTCACTTCTTCTTCCCCAGTACCTAAACAGAATGAATTGGACAACATAGCTGGCTATAACTAGCACTTTCAGTGCTTCATCAAGTAATACAAAACATTCCCCAGGGTAAATGCCTAAAAACCATTTTCAAATCCATTTTTTAAAGATAACTTCTGTTAGCTGTGCTAGGGGCAATTAGAGGAAGAACTTGAACCTTGAAACACAAGGCTCTTAGAAGTGAAGCAATAATTATTTCATAGTGATGGGGTAGTGGCTGATAAGGCATACTATGGAGGCCATTGTTGAAGAGAGTATGATGGAGAGGAAGTCAAAACAAACTATCTGGTAGTTTCCTATTTCAACTAATTATTTTTGCCACTTAGAATTTTGCCAGTTCTTTCTTCCACTTGTTAAAGGACTGTCAATATCTTTTAGATTTTATCACCATAGGGCAAAGTCAAAGTCACACTGTTCTAGTAATGACTTTGGCAAAAGTATTCTTTCCAAGATTTCCAAACTTTTCACCTTTTGAGGAAACAAGATATTATACGAATATGTCAACTATTTTTGAAAAAATAACTAAAGAGACCACATGTACAGCAATAGATATAGCAAATAAATAAGGAGTAAATCTCAGAGTCAAGATGATCTAGGTTCACAGACCCACCTCTGATATGTATTAGCTGTGTGATCCTGGGCTAGCCATTTAAGGTTATACTTTTATTTTGGATTTTTTCTAACCACAAGTAAAATTGTTCCCCAACCTTAAAAATCATTCAACCGGTCAATTAATAAGCATTTATTCCTCCTTTATTATGTGGAACTCTTCTGGGAACTAGGGATACAAAAAGGGGATAAAAATTATTCCTATCTTCCCATCATTATCTTAGCAGTATCTGGATGGTTGTATATGCACTGGGAGCTATAGACTGGATTCAGCTTAAAGCTTACACAATTTATGAGGTAAACATGAAAAATTCAAGACTCCAGCCAAAGGACTTTCAAGATTTCAAACATTCTCTAAGCTTGAGCCTAGTTTCTCCTATATTCAATAAGTATTGTGTGGTTTGTTTCATTCCAACTATTTTTACTATAATTTCTTACTAAATAAAAGCTAATTGACTCTGACTAAAAGATATTAATTCATAATCATGTCTAGAAGCACATTGGTTAGAGCTAATAAACTATTAGAAAAACATTAGGAAAACCTCGCCTATTTCCCCAAAACTAACTCTAAAGCCAAAGGGGGATGTAGTAGTAGTGATCCAAACATCAGTAGAGATGAAAGTTAAGATCACCCAGAGCCTGACTCCAAATCCAGAAGTTTTGTTTTTTCATTGAAAGACATTCCTTTTTGCATAAAGAGACAATATCCTTTGAAAACTATTTTCAATAGAATAAAAATTAATTGTTTAATTATTCCCTGGCATGGGGGATTTTTGAAAGGAAAAGGTTGAAGTGAAGAAGATATAGATTTTAATCAACACTAAGAATTGAGTTCTATCAGGCAGCCCAGCTACCAAATACCTACTATAGCAAAAACCTGAAATATAGCCCAACCAAGTGATAATCTAGAAATCTAATGAGAAACCACAGGAAATGATTTATTCCACTCTACTCAAAAAATCCCATAAACCCATGGGCTATAAAAAAAGAAGCTACTGGCCATGCATGAACAGCCAGAGATACATCTAACCTTATAGTCTCTGTGACTAAAGGCAACGAGCACAAAAGTCTTTGCTCAGAATGAGCCAGAAAAGTCGGAAGCACCAGCGTGGTCAGAAAGCCCCAGGGAATATTGCAATACTGTATGCCAGCCCAGCACTGAGGTTTCTGGCATTCTGTCCTCTAATCCCATGAAGAATCCTTAAAAGCTCAGCATTCTGAAACTCCAAGATACAGAGAGGCCTAACTAACCCTGGGCAGTGACCCAGAGCAAGACCAAATAGAGCCAACTATCACACAGTTGAGGCTAAACTGGCCCCATAAACTGGCCATAACACAACACCCCGTTTCAGGAACTAAAACTGATGAGATAAATATACTCCTAAACCTATCAGCCAGCATAAAAAAAATTATTATAGCATTAGACATATCCAAAAATCTAGCTTAGAAGGAGAAAATTACTTTGTAACAATTGCAACAGAGAGTCAAGGGGTGGGGAGTGGAATGGATTTTCCACAAAACATACATGAGAAAATGTCTAGGTTCAAAGGTCACAAGTCAAAAAGAAATAATAAGAAATAAACATCTTGGAATTAGCAGATCATGTATCATGTATTATGGCAAAGATAATATAAGCTTTTACTGTAAATAAAGAGGTCTTAGAAAATAAAGGCATATAATAAAATTAATTTCCCCTGTAAAGCCAAGTATAATTATATGAGGAAGAGAATGAATTTTTAATAAAGGACTTTGGGACATTCTTGATTACAAAAAAAAAAGACAAGAACCGAGTAGAAACTTTGAAATACAAACCCAGAAAAACCTAAAAAGTTAAATGTATTTGAGAAATTAGAAATTGTTTTATGATGCAATGATAGCAACTTAATAAAGGAAGAAAAAAAAAAACTTTAATATTTTCAGAAGGAGTTAAATAAGAAAAACAAAAGACCTAAAGGTATATTGGCTCTAGTATGAAGATTTTAAGAAGGAAAAGAAAAGAGAGGATAAAAAGAATATACTATAGTGGAAAGGAAGAATAGGATAGAAAAGTTTTATTTCTCATAATTGGGGTACTTAAGAAAAAAGAGTATATGATCATGAAGAAAGGTTTTGGGGAAGCAGATAATGAAATGAATGTCACTCATCTGAAAAGGAGGACTAAATACACAATTTGGCTTAAATATATTTCAAACTGTACAGAGAAATGAACAAGAATAGGGAAAGAGAATTAAACAAAGATAATATTGAGGAGGAAATGGCAAGATTTGGGAAGGAGGGACTGAATTTAAAAGAGAAAACCTGAAACACATAAACTAGAATCTAAGAGAATACTCAGCAGTAGGGGAACAGCCGAACACATTGTGGTGTATGTAGTGGAATATTAGCGCTCAGTAAGAAATGATGAAAGAAAAGATTGCAGAGAATTTTGGTACTGTATGCAGAGTAAAGTGAACAGAATCAAAACTATTTATAATGAGGACAACATTATAAGTAAAAACAACTTTTAAATACTTTATTTAAATTTAAGGAATTCTTATCAATGCAATGAGAACCATATCTCCAAAAGACCTTTGCTACCCATCTTCTGACAGAGAAGTCATGAATTAAAGGTGCAGAAAAATACATATTTTTAAAATATGGTTGCCATGTTGAATTCACTTCGCATGGCTATACTTATTACAAGGGATTTTCTTTTTCCTTTCTCCAATTTTTTAATTAGATGGTAAGGTTAGTAAAAAGAGGAGAGAACCAGCAATAGTGATGCTAAATAAATAAATAACTAAATAAAAAGCAAAGGCAATTGGGAAAGCTTTGAAAATAACATAGAATTATTATATATTTTTTTAAAAACTGAGTACTATGAAATGGAAATTGAATATACAATCTTTCTGTTCTTCTGTGTATATGAAAATGCTTTTTTGTATTTAACTTCATAATAAAAATAAGTTTTTTTTAAAAAAGATTGATTAATTTTCCATATAATTCCAAAGAAAATCATAGTTCATTTTAATATGAAATTTTCTGTAACTCTTCATAAGCAAATATGAACTTCAATATCTCAAGAATGAAAATAGTGCAGTTGAGGCTGTAGATAACCTTTTCCAGTTTCATAAAACCATTACTTTAAATTTTCATTAGATAAAATTTTATAGCACTAAACTTTAAAAAGTGTGGCTCTTTCCACTGCAATCTTGTGTTTTTTAGCATTTTCCTTAAGCTCTCAGGAATCATTTAATATTTTTTATTCCTAAAGAACAATCTTTTGTATATTCCACATGGTGTAGTGTATAAAGTCAGCCATGGAATAAAAAAATAAACATTTTGAGACAAATTTGCTTTGTTTCTCTAGGCAAATTACTTAATCTTTTAGTGTTGTTCCAGATGGCTCTAAATTCATAAATTAAAGAAAAGGTATCAATCTGCATTGATGAAAGTGATTTTGACAGAAGTTTCCTACACCAATGACATCATATGAGCCTTGCCTCCTTCTTTCCTCCAAATAAAGCTGAACAAAACTACTCTAAATTGACCTTGGCTATTATTATTATCCTTAGGCATTTTAAGTAAAGCAAAAGTTCCAGTCTGGAGTCAGGAAGATCTAGTTGTATGACCCTGGGCAAATCATTGAGCCCTGTTTATCTCAGTTTCTTCATTTGTAAAAATGATCTGGAGAAAGAAATGGTAAAACACTTCAATGTCTTTACCAAGAAAATCCCAAATGTGGTCATGAAGAGTTAGACATGACCGACAGTCTCCTTGAATTGTCCTACCTCAGTTATTCTGCCCCAAACCACCCTTCCTTCTTAATCATCAGAATATTTGATAAGGATAAACGATCTTATATTTTAGAATACCAGATGTCTCTCCCCATCCCAATCTATCAGAATATCAGTTACCTTTCCCCATCAGAATATCAAATGTCTCTCCCCATCTCTGTTGCCTCTCCCCATTATGTCATTGTTCCTGTCACCCTATAAAGAATCTCTGTACCCCACATTCAATATTGGATACTTGGAGACAAGAGTCCAATCCAGTCAATCAATTAATTATCCAATAAATTAAATTATTATCACTCTCTAACCTCTATCTTGCCTCAGTTTCTCCGGCATTACAACACAAATAAAAAACTAAAAACTTATTGTCTTCAAAAAGTCAATCATCTGTTTTATTCTTCTGACTACCACATCTTAATTTCCAAAAACTTTATATTGATATCAACTTCTGTCAAGCTGGAAAGGCTTCCATTATGAACTTTTCTAAGTACTAAAAGGTTTATTATAAAATATGGTCTAGCTTCCTGGAGGGTTTCAGGGTCAGCCAGAGTTCAGCCCCTCAGCCCAGAATTCCTTCCTTCCCATCGACCCAGGCTGCCTCTGCCCTCACGAAGCTCACAAACCAGTCAGAACCCTGCAACTTCAAGGAATGTTAGGGATGTAGAGATCATGAAGATTTCTTAACTTGTAGTCCACACTTTTTCTTTAAACTTTTGATAACTTATTTCTCAAAATTAACTTTTAACACTCACTTTTATAAAATTTGAGTTCCAAATTCTCTTAATAACAATATTAATACAATTGCTTTCCTTCATAACTCTGCATGTGGTATGCATTTAAAAACATTTTTCTGATTTAGGGGAGAAATGAAGGAGGCAGACAAACTGCCACAAGGCTTGCCAAAGATCTCTCCTGGATTCTCAAGTCCTGAGTCCAGACTCTATCCTCTTCTTCCTTAAGCCAAGTGATTCTCTATGCCTGCCTCCCTCCCTCCCTTCCTACCTCCCTCCTTCTCTCTCTCCCTCTCCCTCCTCTCCCTCTCCCTCTCCCTCTCCCTCTCCCTCTCCCTCTCCCTCTCCCTCTCCCTCTCCCTCTCCCTCTCTCCCTCTCCCTCCCTCCCTCCCTCTCCCTCTCCCTCTCCCTCTCCCTCTCCCTCTCCCTCCCTCCCTCCCTCCCTCCCTCCCTCCCTCCCTCCCTCCCTCTCTCTCTCTCTCTCTCTCTCTCTCTCTCTCTCTCTCTCTCTCTCTCTCTCTCTCTCTCTCTCTCTCTCTCTCTCCCCTCCAATCTCTGCCTATGATTATCTTAACACCAAACATTCAGCAAGCACCCAACTGTGAGAAGTGCCATTTATCCAAATATATACTAATAGAGTCATTGTTTCATAGCGAATAAGTAATTAGCCTTAAGTGCTCTGTTGTCTGATTCAGGCATACCTTGTTGGAGTTTCAGCCCTCTACAATTTGTCATCAGCAGATTTGTCTTCCAATTTGGAGGGCATGGCAATCCATGAAACTCATGAAATTTCAAAGTAGCTCTCAATTCTATGTGACCTCTTCTGCTTTGCAGGTGATAGGAGCAGAATATTGGAATGGGTGGCAAGGGCTACATTAATTTAACTCTAAATTGTAAGATCTTTATCCAGTGGCTACTGAATTGTCATTCTACGATACTAAACCATATTTATAGTAATACTCTCGTTATATGCAAAACCAGAAGACATACAGAAGTTGTAGCTCAGTGGAAGGGCAGGTTATAAGCTATCTTTGGAAAAGCAAATAAAAGTGTATATAAGAGCATAGAATCTCAGAGTTGGAAAGGATCCCAGAAGACATCTTGTCCAATCTGTACTGAGCAAGACTCCACTCTCCCACATATCCAACAAGTATTCTTCAAGCCTCTACTTGAAGGAACTCACTACCTCCTGAAAGCTAATTTTATTTTTAAATATCTTTTATTGTTAGAAAGTTTTACTTTATCTTGAGCTAAAATTATTTGGAGAAGCAAATGGCGAGAAAACCCCACCAAGAGTCTTAAAAAAATCAGAATAACTGAATGCAGCAACAATAAGCTAATTATTTGGGTGATTATAGCACAGTCCTATAACTTAGCAACAATAGAACTTGGCACTAATTAGTAGGAATAACTAATTAATAAGATAATATTAAATCAATTCCTTCCTCAACCTGTTTCCCTTCCTCCTCCCAAAAGTCTCTCACCAACAGCAACACTGAGTCAGCGTCTCAGAGACTCTATCTTCCCTCTGCCCTATAGAGCAATACTTTCTTTCTTCAGCTGAAACTACCTTTAATTCAATTTGCTCTAGGTTCAATTTCTTGGGCTTAATGACTCCTCCTTATGGCTCTGCCTTTGTTGTGGAACAGCAAACCACTTCTATCCAAATTGAAATCAGAGACTTTCAAGTTAGAAAAGCAAAAAATGATTTATTACTGAATCATAGAGTATATTCTAGAGGGAAAGGACAACTTCCAAGAGATATGGTGCTGTCATTATGTAGCCCTAGCACAGAACTCCCCCACTCTCTTCTGATGTTTTCTCCTATTGGCTGGAGGTTCAGGTTCATACTCTAAATGCAGAAATCTACCAAGGATCTACCTAAAAATCTACACAGAGACTAAGAACAAGAAAGCTAATGATACTAGTTAATGACACATTCGTTACTATATTAGGAACTTAAATCTGAGAAAAGGAAAGGGGGAAAGGAAATGTCTGGGGGAGAAAATGAGGATAATAACTTTGTCCATCCCTGCCCATCCTATTTAAATTCAGATCATTTGCATCAAGACATCACCCTCTAGATGTCACTGATCTTTGAGAGCAAAGGATAAACAAAAATCTCTAAGTAGGAATAGTTGCTTGACAGGGGATCCAACTGGCCTTCTCCACATCCTTTCTCCTCCTTCTCTTTATCTCTTAATCTTCCTCTTCTCTCTTCTCCTTTTGTCCACACAGGGAATACATACTTTTACATCCAAAAGAATATAAATTTTGATCATTTATACTACACAAAATATCTTAGTATTTGGGGGCTAGATTTTTTTTCATCCTTACTTTATCATTGGGTTTAAAAAAAAATTGGGAAAATTAACTCTTTTGCTTAAGCAGTTTTTATGTATGATTTATTGAAACAGTTCTGGTAAACCTGGCTTCGATAAAGCCCATGGGAACTCATATGGAACTACTTGACTATGCCAAATTACTCTGGCCAATAATAGGTCCCAGGCCAAGGCTCACCTGTTCATTGTTTGGGTTTTGATGGTTCTGGATTAATGTAAATAACAATTATTTCTATTCTGGCCAGAAATTCTGAGGACCTTCCTTTCCTAGATTGATTCTTTTAAGACAAAGTAGGCTATCTTTTGCCTTGTTTCCCATCCATTATCTCAGACAAACTGAGTCCTGAAAAAATTCTTCTTGAAACCAGGATCTCCCAATTTCTCTCATTATTGCTAATAGATCTTAGAGTTCATGCTCATGGCTAACCACTATATTAAAATATATTTACCACTCCTATCTACTATGATCTCTTGCAGATAGCTCCTGAGTATAACTTTATGTATAGAAATTTTTCCCTCATAATCCCTCAAACTTTCTGGCTTATTCTCAGATATTAGGCTTTTTGATCATCTATTCCAAAATTAGAAAATTCCTGTCACTGCCTTAGTATTATAGTTGCCCTATGATATGTAAAAAGATCTTCCACATAAATTGAACTTTGAGCTGCCTGTTTTTCTTACTCCTTTAATCACTAATCATACACTTTAGATCTTACCTATTACTTGCCCTTTTGTTCTGAGACTTTTCAGATCCAAAAAGAAATATTTTTATTATTTTTAAATGGATTTTATCTTAAATCTTTAATAAATGCTGAGATTTTATCTTAAAGTTAAATTTATCCTTAATAATAGTAGTTTACATTTATGTAAAGCTTTATGCTTGGAAAATTGTTTATCTCATTTAATCCTCATGATAATCCTGGGAGAAAATAACTATTATTATTACAGTATCCCTATTTTATAGAAAAGGAAACAAAGTTAGAGAGATTAAGTGACTTGCTCATAGTCACAGTTAAGAAATAGTAAATTCAAGATTAACACTCCTGTCTTCTGACCCTAAGTACAATGCTTTTTCTGTTATACCAAGACTTCTTTACCTTTCTCCCTTTCTTACAAGACTTTTTTATTTGTTTCCTTTGTTTTTTTCCTGTTCCTAAATTGGAAACTAAAAGTATATAGTACTTGGTCTACAACTTCCATCAGTATTCAGATTTGAGGGCTCTGAAACACGAAAGGTATAATCCAATTATACAGGGATTACATAGCTGTGCAAGTTAAAGAACTTTACCACAATGATAATTTTTCACTATATCACTGATTATTAGAGAGCAGAGTATTTTAGAATTCATAAGATTACTAGATCATAGGTTTTGATATTAAAATTGACCTCAGAATTCCTGTAGTCCAACTCCTTTATTTTAATTAAGAGAATGGGAAGGATGCTGCTGAGAAAGGTTAAATGACTTCCCTCAAGTTAGTGGGATCAAATAAATTCCTAGAGATTTTGTGAAAGGGGATTAGGGAAAGATGGAAAGATGCTAAAACTTCTTATCTGAAAGTTTCTGGCCTTGTGAAGTTCCTTTTCCCATTTTATTTAGTCTGCTTATCTAAAATCAGGATGATGAGGTTAGTTACAGTGAGAGAGTTGTTAAAATCCCTTTATGGTCCACACACACAGGTTCGTCATGAAAGAATTCATGAACCCGAATTATTAATTGACAAAAATAAAAGTTTATTGTTGGATAGGAAGCCAGTTTTGCTAAGAAACTGACTTCTTTAGTAGCAAAGTCCTATTAGAGAAATGGAGTCTGGCACTGAGAAGAGAATGCTTTCTCATGGAGCAGGGTCCTGCAAGCTGCTTTGGACCTTCTGCAAAGTCCTGTTAGGGAAATTGCCTTTAAAAGGAGTCTTGAGGCTTCAGATTTCAGAAAGCCAAAGTTTCCAGGCCTAGATGCTTATCGGTATCCAACCCAGATCTCCTACTGGAATTAAAAAGACTTCAAAAGGGGTGCTTTTGGACCAAGATTTCTAATTGAATCAGAGTCTGGCATCTCTGAAAGATAACTTATCTGGGGGAGACTCCAAAAGGCATTACAGATCAAAAGGGAACACAGTTTCAGAGTGATAATCTTAAAGGGAACACAGTCTCAGCAAAGGAAACACAGTTTCAGAGTGATAATCTTAAAGGGAACACAGTTTCAATAAAGGGAACAGTTTCCCTCCCCCTTCAAGCAGAAATAGCTTTAATTCTGTGTTATTAGGCTCCTTTAAAGTTATGTTACCACATTTGTCCAAATAAAGTGGGGCAGCTGAATTTCATTTTGTTCAATGAATTCAAATTTATTGAACCTCTAGGGTCAAAACATTTACTGCTAAGAGTGATACAAAAACAAATCAAATACAATTCTAGTCCTAGAGGAGCTAACTATCTTATAGAGAAGAGAAAATGGGGATACAAATAAGACAGTCAGGATCAAAATACTTTGAATGGCAGGAAAGAATGCTTTTGTTTTTATATTGTACAGCACATCTAAGTACTATAATCACCATTCCATTTTTATAATGCTTCTAACATTTTTCTTAAAGCCATTCATGGATGATGTAGTAGAAGGCTTGCTAGATTTGGAAACAAGATGTGGGTTTGACTTCTTGTTCTATTGCTTAATAACTCTGGGCATCTGACAAGTTAGTGAAACTCGTTGGATTTAATTCCTCATCTGTAAAATAAAGTGTTTTTGGACTACATGATCTTTAAGTGTCCTTCCAGTTCTAGAGCCTAAGAGGATATTTGTTATTCTGATTGCATACAAGCTTTTTTTGACTGTTTTTGTTTTGTTTTGTTTTAACCAATAATAGCTACATTTACAAGGAATAAGATTCTCAGAATAAATGAAGGGTTTAAATTGATTCTTTATTGAATTCAAAAATAAATCAACTCTTTTGGGGTTTTTTAAATTAATATTTCAAGAAACTTATGCTGAGTATATATTGTTGTAAGTACTTGAGAAGAGATAATATTGCTAAGTAGACTTTGGGATGCGGTGCAGTTAAGATTCAATATTGAGTACTAAAAAAATTTGATTCCAAACCCATAAAATGTTTTAGCGATTTTTTTTAACTTATAAGAGTAGTTTCTGTCCTTTTCATTGCAAATATCAAAAAGAAAAATGCTAAATAAAGATTTCTACCAGAGAAGGACTCTAGCACACATTTATTCCTCACTAAATCTTATTAGCTGCTTACTATTTAATTCTGTTATTAATATCTTGCTTTGTCATCTTTTTGTATATATGTCTAATTTATCAGTTTCTTGTAGATTGTCAGCAGCCTGCTGCCTCCATATCGCCACAATGCTCACAACTAGCCAGGAGGCAAGACTGCCCTTCTATCAGGTAATTTTTAGATAAGTTTTCTAATTCCATTTATTTTAGTTTCAGATCCATGCTCTACTTAACCATGAGTTTATCTTAACCTTTCATATTTAATTGTATTTTTACACAATATTTACTCAAGCAGGAGCTCCTTAAACACTAATTGAGGAAAATAGCTGGACAGGAAAAAGAATGTGGATTGCAAAACAATTTTAAAACTGCAGAATAGCAGCTATAGCCACTAGGTGGCAGAATAATTCTTGACCAGGTTTCATAGAAAATTTATTTCATCAGGTTACAAAATTCCACAGTTACTTTTGTATTACATTGTATAGTAAATATTGTCTTCATCTATAGAAATATTAATGCCACAGATATGAATATGGTTCTTATTTTTGTGTTAGGAATATACTTCCTATAAAAACAAAGACATATAACTAATGTGATTTCTATGATAATTTTTTAAATGTTTTGCTTCTAATTTGAACTTTGCTCTTCTTGTCCATTAGACCTGAAAGCTGATAAAACGGTAGATGTAGCACTAACATTTAACTTAGGATTTTCTCATTAAGTTGTAAACAAGGCTGATAAACTTTCAGGCAGGAGCATGCTGATCAACCTTTTAACAATCAGTTTGGGAGGGGGTGTGTGTGTGTGTGTGTGTGTGTGTGTGTGTGTGTGTGTGTGTGTGTGTGTGAAGTCTCCAGCATAACTCAGATCCAGATTGCCAATTTCTATTAAAGGGTTCAAGATTCAATTGTTGAAACTATGGGGAGAAGCACTTTAGGAAATCTAAAATTCCTGTGTTATTTGCCTGTAGCTTATTCCACAGTTAGATTCTCCTGAATTAAAATAGAAAAATGGAACTCATTATAAAAAAAAAAAAAAATACAGAAAACTCTGGGAAAAAGTGAAGAACAGACAGAATTATGGGTAGGGTTTATGAGAGTTAGGGAAGGGGGAACCCTTTTGGTTGGCGCAAAGAATGTCCCATGACGGGCGCAGTGTCCCCTGTAAATGAATTTACAGGCCCAAAAACCTAGATTAATAAAAAGGTTTATTGTAGGGATTTAGAAGTAAAGTTAAAGGTAGAAAGACGCCAGGGCCAAAGGTGGTCGCTGGGCGGGTAGGAACCTTTACATGGCCAGAAGAATACCATGTTTGGGGAGAAGGGCTCCTGCAAAGAGAGAGCTCCAGTTTGGCTCTTTTATACCTAACAGGGCTTGTGGATGGTGCCCCAAGTTAGCTCAGGTCCGGTGGGGGCTGGGACAGCTCGGTGACCAGGATTTGTAAATCAAAGGTTAGCCATGGGGGTTGGGGAATCAGAAAGGAAATCTTAAAGGGATCTCAACCCCCATCAGCATAAAGTAAAGGAAACAAATAGAACTAAATTTCAACAAACCTTTTCTCATGTTGGCCTACTATATTTGAATCTCATTCCATTGCCTAGCAGAGATAACTTGTATAAAGGATTCCTTCAAAATTAAATATTCAATCCCATATAATTTGCATCTTGTTGATGGTACATTTTCAATCTTTCAGGCCAATAGTATGTCTTGGGACTTCATCTAATTTTGATTGATGAGAATGAGTAATATATGTCAAGTCATAGAGTTGAACAGAGAAAATGATACATCACAACAAGGTTATTCTATTTTTTTTAATTGAAGCTCTAATCTTTTTAGGAAATCATTTTGCACCTAGCTAACCAGCCATATTTTTTTATATTAAGGTGATCACTTATTATATTAATCTATTTTATTAAAAAAAAAAACTTTAGAATAAAACAGGAAAGATGCAACAAATTTTTAATAAATAATTGGTTTTACTAAATATAAGAAATGGATGAGCATTTGTTTTCCACAGTTATGGGAATTAAATTAGAGAAATAAAACTTAAATTGAAAAACTGAAACCCACAAGGACATCAAAGAATAATTAAGGGTGGAGTTTATCTTCTCCCAAAAGAATGTAAGCTCCTTGAGGGCAGGGAGTGATTTTTGTAATCAGGGGTGGTCCCCTGAGATTTGAAAAGAATCTTTTGTTCTTTGCTCTACTTCCTTCTCTGCTACCCCTGCCCCTCCTAGGATGTAAGCTCCTTGGGAGCTGAGACTGAGTATTTAAGAGGGGTAGATAGTCATGTAGGGTAACTTCTGTAACATCCAATTAATGGGAAATCAGGAGAGGGACTTGTGCTTCAGAATAGGAAATAAAATTCTGCCTTTAGAATTTCAAAAGCATGTCTACTCATCTAGGCATCCATTCTTGCAAGAATGTAAAATAAATCTTTCCTACATTCATCAATGAGTAATTGGAGTTCCTGGTAAGATATTTTGTTTCTTGCAATTGAGGGCTCTGTAAAGCATCCAGACATTATGAGTTCGGGGTAACCCCTGTTGAAGTGGGAGGAGACACATCCCATTGATTTCAACAGCCTCTTGGCTCAGCTCAAGCTTTCCCTACTCATTAGATTGTCCAGAGTTCCCAAGACTACAAAATAAAGTCACTGGTTAATCCAGGAAAACAGCAAGGAAACTAGAGTAAGTTTCTCAGTAGCCAGGCAAACTCTGTGCAGACCAAAGGAAAGATACTAGTATTGACTTTGGTGCTATCTTATGGTCTCTGAGGTGTCAGACAGGTGAGTCAAATGGGGAACTGAATGGCACCAAAGAATGGGAAGTCAGGAGACACAGTTGAGTAAATATATTAGTGATCTGGGATCACTAGAGTGTGCAGGAAGGGGTGCACTGAGGGGACAGGAAGGATCTGCACAAGGGAAATTTATAAGAAACTTTAATAAAGAAAGAGGTAGAGTTCCAGAAGAGAAGTTCTTCTCCAGGAAGTAGGAAAGGAACCAACTCTGTACTAGACAGAAAAAAAGAAATTTAAAAGCAATCTGTGTTGGGGTGTGTGTGTGAGTGTGTTGGGTCTTCTATGTTTCTCTCAGTCAGCTAAGATACAAGGGAAGACATGGCCATTTGAGGATTTAAAAGTGCTTGTTTTGTACATCTTGTTGCAAAATAACCTGAATTTTTCTTAAGCTTTCAAGTTTCTCTCCCTAGAGGGGACTGAACATGATCAGGGCTTCTGGTTGTGGACTTATATCCAATGCATCTTCTCCAAAGATTAGTAGGCTCCCCCAAAACCCCATTTTCTGGAGTCAGCCTTGGTTTCTCTCTAGATGGGTCCCTATGTTCCCCAACCCCCAGAGCCCCAAAACTCTTCTCAGGGTGTTGAGGTATGAGACATCCTAAAAGTGTTTGAGGGTCCCCAGGCCAATTCCCAATCCCAGTGTCCAAGTGAGGTTTTGGTAAAAATGGATTTATTGACACTGAGCAGCTCTTTCTCTCTGTGGGCTCCTGATTAGAAGGTAGCAAAGATTTGGGATACAGAGTTCAGTTTTATTTAGCTTTCTATGGCCTGAGGCTAGGGAACTATCTCTTGATGAATTGAGGGACTAATTTCCAGGTAATAATGGGTAGTGATTATTCCCAAGGCCAAGGTGGGGAGGGGTTGAGATTCAGATGGGGATTATTTTAGGAGTTTCCCCAAGGTCAAATAAAAAGGGTGTAAAGGAGGGGTTGGCAAGAGATTCAGAATTTTCCTACCTAGCCCCCTTAGTCCTCCCCCCCAAAAGATCAGGGGATCACAGAGTCTTTATTGCATCAAGGGGACTCTGGATTCTATTAAAGGATTTGGTCCATCTCCATGTGGCTTGGGGGAAATCTAGGGAAATCCATTTTACACTTAAAAAGTTTTCCCCTCTTCCCAATATGGGAAGTTCACATGGGTTTAGGGAAGAGTACAAAATTTAAGGAGGCTATAGGAACCATTACCATTTTGCTCCCAGTGGCCTGTGTCTCCATCTTGGGTCTCACAGTTTATTTCAAAGATTTGGGATAATCTAAAAGAGTGGAGTTTTTGAGGGGGAAGAGGAGTTTTCTCCAAAAAATGTGACCTAAATTATTGTGTGTTTAAATTTAATGTTATATGATAGAATTACTTTCAGTTGATGCATTTAGAAATAAGATTTTAGAAATATATGTGCATTAATATTGTAGTACTGTTACTAGAAGTTTAAATCCTTATTTGATTTGATTTTAAGTTTAAAAAATGGTTATTAAAACAAAATTCTCTGGAAAGAGACCTAAACAGGTCACATGTTTGTATCTCCTAATTAGATGAAATATGTTACTTTCTAAATTTTATATTGGGTAATTTGTAAAAATTATGAACTATGCTTTAAATTTTTGTTAGCTCTGCTGGACATCTGTATAAGCTTTATAAAATTTGGTCCAAAATTATTTAGATATTAACTCTATTATAAATATTAAAGTTTTTTAAAAGTGGTTTTAAAACAAGAAAGACTGATTTGCAAAAATAATTGACAATTTCAAAGAAACATCCAATTAGAATCTCACAAGCTAAAGTATTGATTTTTTTAAATAACTTTTTTTTAAGTTGGTGTATATGCTCAAATTAAAAACCTAGGTGTAAATTATGAGATTCCTATCCGTTTTTGTAATAGGTTATGTTATATCTATTTGGCTATCACTTATGAAATTTGTGAAATTGCTTATTAAGTTATTTGGGGTTATTGTCACAATATTGAAAACTAAAATTGTTTTCCTTAGTTGAACTTGCCATTTGCTAGGAGAAAGGAAACATCTTTTGAAGTTGGTGCATGCCCTTGGCTGGTGGGCTGAATCCTTAAGGGGACTTAGCATCCTAAAAAAGTTAGCTATAAGGAAAGTGGGGTTGGAAAGTATAGTGGAGTTAAGAGAGACACCTTGTGGCATGGGAGAAAGGGAAGAGGAAAGATACAGGAGGTGGAATTCAGGTTGACCTAAAGGAACATAGGTAGATTTTATGGAGAGGATTTAACCTCAGGGACATGACTGGGATTCCTGACAGGGCATGACAAGGTGAAACTGTTGAGATTGGGAAGGGAAGGACCCCAAAAGTTGGGGTAACAGAGTGGTGTCACAGGGGTGTCTTAAAAGAATTTGAAGGCTGGAATTCATTCCAAGTAAGAGGCAAGGTTTTATTATAATTGTAACAACAGTTGAGACAGGCTGAGCTCCAGAAGAGACTAGCAAAGGAATCGAGAGAAAGGGGATAGATTTATAGTACAGAATTGGATCAGAACTTCATGTTACTTATTTGCAAATTTTATGGCTTACCCCAATAGGTTTGAGGGGTAGTCTGTCTATTCACTATTTTCTCAGGAACTTGATTATTACGGATCAACAGATTATCTATCTGACAGTCAGTAATGTTTGGATGACTATTCTCAGGCCAGAGGACTTTTACAATTATTGACAGACAGATTGCAGATTGTTAGAACAATAGCACTCTTAGGTCAGAGGGCCTTAGGATTATTAATACATCTTCCCTAAAATCCAAGGGAAGAAATATTATATTCCTCCACAATTATTGATAGAAAGGATTGTTAGAACAAGAGCACTCTTAGATCAGAGGGTTTCAAAATCATTGCTGTCTCCCCTAGAAGTTGTATTACATCAAAACTGTTCAAGACTTTTACAGAGGTCTCAGGAGTTTGATGCAACTTGGATTTCAAACTGGACCACCTCCCCCAAAAGTTGGAATTGTGTGGGAAGGGTGCTAAACCCTCTTTCCCAAATTAACTAATCAGAGACATCTTCAAGTACAAAAAGAAAAAGCATTTATTTAATCCCTGCAGGGAGACTCAGACACATACCAGGGAGCCATCCCAGTCCCCACCATATGCTTAGAAACCTGACCAGCTTCCACCTTCTCAGGTTTAAATAACAAAAGACTCAAGCCTTTTCATTTAGGTAGACTAAAAGGAAGTAACCATCTTTTACCAATGGTCACCAGTGTTGTCTGCCTCCCACAGGTCACATCACTTCCTGCAACTTCCTGAAACCTCCTGCAACTCAGGGCTTGACCCTTGAGAGATCATGTGACCCTTCCCCCCCTCCCCCCCGCTGCCCCCCAGGGCCCATCCTGGATCCGGAGTCCAAAGCCCGATCTCCCATCTCTGAGAACTGGGATCATGTCACTTAGGCCTTGTGTCATAAAAGAGAAATACTTCATCCAATCAGTCCCATTCTAAATCATGGAGCTAAATTGATCTCTATCAGTGTTTTTCCTTGCCTCTAAGACACTAAGGTGAGATTGGACCTACTGGGGAGGTAGACTTCAGCCTCAGCCTCTGGTTTGTGAACTTGCCAGGTTTGGTAAAAAGCTTAGTTCTGGGTGTAGAGTCTCTTTAGGTTTCTGGAGGGTTTTGATTGGGATTGTAAGGGACAGGGACCCTTACCCAAATTAAAATCAGAAACTCCCAAGATAAAAAGCAAAAAAAGGATTTCTTAGAATCTCACAAGAAAGGGCAACTCCCAAAAGACAAGGTATCTGTAGAAGTCAAAAATGCAAATTGCAAAACACAAGATTATATAGCCTCTAACCAGAAGCCCCCATTCCCCTTCTGACCTTTTTTCCCCATTGGCTGTGGAGTTCTAATTTACCCAGAAACTAAATATTTGACCCAGAACACACTTTCCCTATTAGATTCTTAAATGCTAACGAAAAGGGGAGGACAGGTGGGAAATGTCTGTTTATTTAAGATAATAGAACACCTACAGCTTTTAGCTATAGCTCAACTAGTTATTGCAGTCTCAAGTCACAATTAGGGCAATTAGGGCATAGGTCAAGGCCAGATTCTTCTTTTTTTTTTTTTTTTTTATTATTATAGCTTTTTATTTACAAGATATAAACATGGGTAATTTTTTCAGCAATGATCCTTGCAAAACCTTCTGTTCCAACTTTTCCCCTCCTTCCCTCCTATCCCAGATGGCAGGTAGACCAATACATGTTAAATATGTCTATGTTAAATACAATACATGTATACATATCCATACAATTATTTTGCTGCACACACAAAAAAAATCAGACTTAGAAATAAGGTAAAATTAAACTGAGAAGGAAATTAAAAATGCAAGCAGACAAAAACAGAGGGATTAGAAATACTATGTTGTGGTTCACACTCATTTCCCAGTGTTCTTTTGCTGGGTGTAGCTGGTTCTATTCATCACTGGTCAATTGGAACTGAATTGGATCCTCTCATTGCTGAAGATAGCCACTTCCATCAGAATTGACCATCAATCATATAGTATTGTTGTTGAAGTGTAGAATGATCTCTTGGTCCTGCTCATTTCATTCAGCATCAGTTCATGTAAGTCTCTCTAGGCCTTTCTGAAATCATCCTGCTGGTCATATCTTACAGAACAATAATATTCCATAACATTCATACATCACAATTTATTCAGCCATTCTTCAACTGATGGGCATCCATTCAATTTCCAAATTCTAGCTACTACAGAAAGGGCTGCCAAAAACATTTTGGCACACACAAGTCCCTTTCCCTTCTTTAAGATCTCTTTGGGATATAAGCCCAGTAGTAACACTGCTGGATCAAAGGGTTTGACAACTTTTTGAGCATAGTTCCAAATTGCTCTCCAGAATGGCTGGATGTATTCACAATTCCACCAACAATGCATCAATGTCCCAGTTTTCCCACATCCCCTCCAACATGCAGCATTATCTTTTATTGTCATCCTAGCCAATCTGAGAGGTGTGTAGTGGTATCTCAGAGTTCTCTTGATTTGCATTTCTCTGATTAATAAAGACTTGGAGCATCTTTTCATATAGCTAGAAATAGTTTCAATTTCTTCATCTGAAAATTGATGCTTATATCCTTTTGACTATTTAGCAATTGGAGAATGGCTTGATTTCTTACAAATTAGAGTCAATTCTCTATATATTTTGGAAATCAGGCCTTTATTAGAACCTTTGACTGTAAAAATATTTTCCCAGTTTATTGTTTTCCTTCTAATCTTGTCTGCATTAGTTTTGTTTATACAAAAGCTTTTCAATTTGATATAATCAAAATTTTCTATTTTGTGACCAATAATGGTCTATACTTCTGTGCATTTATTATTAAATTAGAAATTAGAAATTAGAAAATTAAATTAGAAAAAATGAAACTTAAATTAGAAAATTGAAATCCACAAGAACATCAAGAATGGAGGTTATCTTCCTCCAAAAGATTGTAAGCTTCTTGGGGGCAGGGACTGGGTTTTGTAATCAGGGATGGTGGCCTGAGATTTTAAAAAATCTTTTGTTTTTGCCTTTAGCCCTCCTCTGATAGCTTCCTTCTTTTAGAATGTAAGCTCCTGGAGAGCTTGGACTGTCTCCTTAATGAGAAGTGGAGATTCATTTCAGGTAACTTCTGTAGCATCCAGTTAATCAGGGAAAAGTATAGTATTTCAGAATAGGAAATAAAATGCTGCCCTTGGAGTTTCAAAGATGTGTCTACTCACCTAGACACTCATTCTTGCAAGAATATAAAATAAATCTTTCCTGCATTCATCAGTGAGTCAGTGAAGTTCTTAGGAAAATATTTTGTTTCTTACACTTAATAACTTCAAATTTTATTCCTATTAAGTACTAAATAGGTCCTGGGTATCTGGGTGAGATTGGCAGAGAAAGTCTGAAGTACTGATAAGATTATTATTCCCTGAGGCAAATAGGGAAGGGCCCTGATGGGCATCAGTTCAGCCTTATAGTCTCAGCCTCTGTGGAGGTTTTAGGTAGCCCCACCTTACTGTTTCCAATTAAAATTCCAAATTATGTCAATCCTGTGAGATTAAATTTCCCTATAAATCTGCCTAGGGGCCATTCCATTTTTGCTGAATCCTTTTTGGGTTAGCCTGCCCTAGCATTCTGTTTTATGGTGTTGTTGCGGTTCAAAAGAATACCCCAAAAGGCTGGGGATGTATACTAGTGTCCCAAGCTGTCTCAAAAGAATTTGCAGACTTGAACCAATCTCCAAGTCAAGGGACAAAGTTTATTATAATTGTCTTCAGGTTCAAAAAGGGACCCCAAAAAGTTGGGAATCACAGACTGGTGTCACGAGGTGTCTCAAAAGAATTTGTAGGCTTGAACCCATCTCCAAATCAAGGGGCAAAGTTTATTGTAATTGTAATGATAGTTGAAGCGGGCTAAATTCCAAAAGAATTTAGCAAAGAACCAAGAGCAAGAGGATAGATTTATAGGACAGTTAGACCAGAGCTTCACATTACTTGTTTGCTACTTTTATGGCTTAAAGGTAAGTTTGAGGGGTGGTCTGTTCACTATTGTTTCAGGAATTTAGTTATCACTGACCAACAGATTATCTGTCTGTAAGTCAGTAATGCTTGTAAAACTATTGTAAGGCTAGAAGACTTTAGAATCATTGACATATTGTCAGAACAGTAGCACTTTAAGGTAAGAGAGTCTCTGGATTACTAACATATCTTCCTTAAAGTCTGAGGGAAGAAATATTATTATATTCCTAGGTTAGGAGACTTTTATAATCATTCAGATATAGATTGTTAGAATAATAGCACTCTAAGGTTGGGGGATCTTAAAATTATATAGAAGCTATATAACATCATTTCCTCTTTCAAACAGTTTGACTCCAAAATTCATTTGGGACAAAGAAACAAAGATTTCATCTTCTGAACTGCTTTATGCTGATAATGGGTATAGAGCTGTCCCTGCCTAGTGGAGTCCAGACTGAAGAAGGGAAGTACATGACTTAAAGATAGCAACAATAGCATCCAAGGGGTGCTGAGTGTCAGAATCAGTTAGCTTATGGTATTCAGGTTGAACAAGTAGTTGGAAGTTTATAGCTTGTAGTCTGGTGGAAACAAATCTTATAAATAGATTAAAAATGCAAGGGCCAAATATGAGCTTAAAAAAAGAATAATTAAAAGAAGACTTAGTATGGAGGTTACTAAGGGACAATAACTAGGAATCCCACCTAGAGGAAGACCACAAGGTTATCATGAGTGTATCACATCCAGATAGCTTTTCCTAATTACTAAAGTAAATTCCCTCAAAATCCCTGCTTTTGTCTACTCATCTCTGCTCCATCCTTCTACCTATGGGTAAAATAGTGGCCTTATATACAATGAAAGTAGTGCTCAGGTGAGGTAGGCTACAAGCACTATTGTGTTTAAAAGTCATTAAGCATTGGGTAAGGAAGAGGACATGCAGAATGAGGATAATAATCTTAAATGGGTTTCATCTTTAGTAAAAACTTCTGAGCCTTTTCAGTATTACAAAGGAAAGATTTTACCCAATTAGTAATTGTAACAACAAAAACCAAAAGCAGTTTGTAGCCCTTGAGAGAGGGCATTGCCAATCCCACCCTACATTGGTTGTGTGCTCCTCCTCCATATGGGCATCAGGAGAGGTGGGATTTTCAGGATTTACTTGGGCACAAACTGGGTAGGCAGGAAAGATCTGTTTAATTGTTTCTCCTAGCTTATGAACAGTGAAAAGAGGTTTCACAAGGTTTTGGGAGGGAATTTTTTCCCAAGTAAGTTTGGTGTGGGCCAAAGAGAAGTTTCTACTGTCTGGTTTCAGGATTAGAAGTTTGAAGGTGTTTGAAAATATCCAGAAGGAAAAAGGATGTACTCCCTGGTTCTTTAGCATGGGCTAGTCCTGGGAACTATGAAGAGTATAAGAATGGGGGAGTTAAAAGATGCCATGGTCAGAAGCAAATAGGCAGCAGCCAAATTTGAGTCTGTTTCCTTTGGCCTGAAGTGAATCCCCTTTCAATTGTCCTTTACAAAACATGAAAGACATATTTGGAGTCAGAATAGATATTCACTCTCATTCCTTTCCCCAATTCAAAAACTCTGTGAAGGCAAAAATGCTTTGAACCCACTGTGGGGTTAGAACTCCAGTGTTGGCGAAGAGTGAACTTAAGAGACTTCCTCATAGAAGGGCTGTGGAAACCACTTCTGTAAGCAGGAGGGTCATTTGAAAGACTCCAAGTTTCTTTGAGAAGTAAGCAAGGAATCTGGGATCAGATTTCTAGAGACTGAGGCAAGATCTCTGGAACCTGGCCTTGCCTTTCATCAACATTCGGAGTAAAAGGCTTTAAATAAGGGCTAAGGCTGGAGCAGATATGGATTTAGCTTTCAGGGTTTTAGAAAGCCTTGGCCTGATCAGGGTCCTATTTGAGGGGAATTGTGTCAGGGTTTGGAATGGAATCATAGAGGACCCTGGCAAAATCTAGCCATGACCAGGAAAGTATGTAGCTGTTTTTTTGAGGAAGGTTCAGGGAGTAAAAAGATTGCTTCCTCTCTGCTGTAAGCAAAAGGGATGTGGGAGTTAATTCATGGCCCAAATACTTAACAGAATGATAGGCAATGCGGGCTTTTAGACAAAGAAACTTTATAACCCTGGGGAAATCTGGAAGTTAAGGGCTTTTATAGCTACAGCCAGAGAATCCTTTCAGGTGGGGCTGCAGATCAAGATATCCTCTACATCCAGGATAGTCAGTACTTGTGCAAATATGTGGGAGCTGTCCACAGAAGCCCTGAGCTACCTCTATGTTATGGACATGACTGCCCATGTTAATTGGTGGGGATTATGTTCCCCTGAATTAGCCCCTTCAAAGGCAAAAATAAATTGTTAGTCTTTATTCAATGGTATGCAAAAGAAAGCATCTTTAAGATCTAAGGTACTAAAACATTATGACCCCTGAGATACTTGTATTGGGCTCATGGCTTCTTTTGACTGCTCTGATTATAGAATTTTTTTTGTAAGAGGAAAAAGCAGAGATATGCTTATAATAGCATCAAAACAGGTCCTTCAGACCTCAGCCAGAGAGCACATACATGACAGGATAGAGCATCTTTAGATCAGTCCAATCATACAGCAATAATTCTACCTCATAGACAGACTCAGGAATAATCAGGTGGGAAACAAAGAAATGGAACTGGGAAACTGAGTCAAAAGGATCCCACCTTCCCCAGATGAGACGTCTATCTATAATAATCATTCAGGAAGGCATTCCTCTAAGTAACTTATGGCATTTCTCTGGAATGGTTGGTTACTGACTTAATAATCAGGCAATCAAATTCAAAACTCAAAAGAATATCATTTACAATCCTAAGACGTTTTATCTCTAATAACAAATTCTAGTAATCACAGCTTATGACTACATATATTATTTTTAAAAGTTTACCAGGGTTTACACACATAGGAGATTTTTTTATATGTTTAAACTTATCCTGGTGCAAAGGATCAATCATTAAACAAGCTTATAGATTCTTAGTAGACACATTCTTTCTTTAGGAATATCCCTTTGATACTCCTAAAAGTATTATTTCTCAGAGCTGATGACATTGACGCTTTCAAGAAAACTGACAAGCTTACAAATTAAGGGGAGTTGACAGAGATTCCAGAGAAAGGGCTGAGCTTGCTGTTGCCCACCCCAACTATTGGTTTCCATGGGCTGGGCTGTTAGATACCTCCCCCAATTCTGTGAAGGGAGAAAAAGGGTGCTGCCTACTTTCATACTTGAAGGCAAACTGAGAAGGCTTTCACTTCATATCCCCCTTGTTCTCCACACAGTAATTACCAATTTTAGGTTTAACATGATGAAAATAACTCCAAATAATTTAGTTAACAATTTTAGAATTTTCCTAAGCAATAGCCAAATAGTCTTAGCTGTAATTTCCTCTTAGTTTTCTAGCAAAATTGAAAATTCTTAATTCCCTAGATTACATTTACAAAGCATTATAAAATGGGATTAACAGAGGCTAACTTTTCACCTCTTAGTTGACAGAAATCTAACTCTTTGATAACTCAAAAGTAGGTTGTTTATTTCCAGAGTTTTTAAAATAGTAGCAAACTGCTTTTCTGTTTTCCTAAAGTTTCTAAACTCTTAAATCTTCTGTTAACACTATCAATGCAAATAGATTACAATTTACATATCCTTTTAGTGGGTTTTGATTGGAGCTTTTTTAAAAAACTGCTTTTACTATCATACCTCAAATAACAAATTTCATTAAACTGAATATATTTTTTTTCTCTTCATCTCACCCCTTTGTTTTCCTCTATGCACTATCCTTCTAGTCTTGGGCGGGGTGGGGATGGGGGCATGCTTAATTTAGTTGAATTTGCTTCCAAATTACACATTTATCTCTACAATGACATTATATATTGGTCACATCTAAAAACCCATAGAGTTATCAAATATGAAGCAATTATATACAATAAAGCATTTAACATTCATATAGCATGTTTTAATGCTAAGTACTTTTGCAGTCATGTGATTTTGGAGTGTCCCAACTATAGGATTGAGGGAGGAAAAAAATGGAGGGCTTAACTTAACAAGGAAGGAATCAAGCCAGGAGAGACCAGACTTTCCCTTACTGGGTCACCAAATGTTGAGGTTCAGAAGGGATCCCAAAAAGTTGGGGGTCACAAGACTGGTGTCACGAGGTGTCTCAAAAGAATTTGCAGGCTTGAACCCATTTCCACATCAAGGGGCAAAGTTTATTGTAATTGTAATGCCAATTGAAGCAGGCTAAGTTCTAGAAAAATTTAGCAAAGAACCAAGAGCAAGAAGACAGATTAAAGGACAATTAGATCAGAGATTCATGTTGCTTTTTTGCCAATTTTATGGCTTTTGGGTAAGTTTGAGGGGTAATCTACTCACTATTGTTTCAGGAACTTGGTTATCACTGACCAACAGATTATCTGTCTGTTTTAGCTTTTTTCTATGTTTTTTTTTTTTTTTTTTTTTTTTGAGGCTGGGGTTAAGTGACTTGCCCAGGGTCACACATCTAGGAAGTGTTAAGTGTCTGAGACCAGATTTGAATTCTGGTCCTCCTGAATTCAAGGCTGGTGCTCTATCCACTGTGCTACCTAGGTGCCCCTGTTTTACCTTTTCATTTTTTTCTATAGTCTCTTCTCCTCAATAAATGTTCCTTTTGGCAAAGAGAATGGCCATTGTGAATTTGTCACATGTTTATTTTAAACCAGGAATTGCTACCTTGACCTCATCAAATATTTTATTAAAAAAGTTATTTTTATTAAGTTTAAATTTTATTAAACAATTCAAAAATTTTTGAAATGTAACTCATTTTAATTACATATAATGTTCATTTTGTGGTTGTTGTTCAGAAATTTGATTTTCAGTGAATAGTGTACATAATTTGCCCCCATAACTTCTAGAAGTTCTGCAGCACAAATTTGTTGGAGTTAGTTATTCATTTTAATCTCAATGAGATCTTAAATTTAGAAAAGACATTCCACAAGCTGAAAAGTAATATGGTGGAGAGAAGGCCAGTCTTAAAATCTAACAAGACCTGGGTTTAAATCTTGCCTCTTAGACTCTATGTGATTTTTGGCAAACTACAAAATCTCTCAGTGCCACAGGAAATACTAAGTTGATGATCTACTTAAATGAAGGGAGATTTTACTCTGGGAATTCCCTACAGTGAAGAAATTATAGGTGTAGATCACACAAATCAACAAATCAAGTGAATATAACTCTAAGAATAAAATTACCTTTTAACTAGAAAACCAGAAATAATTCTCGTTACTCCTACCAAAAAACCACACCCAAAAAAGTTTACCTCAGATAATGAATTGAAAGGTTAAGAAGAATTTTTCCTATTATTGTCAACTAGCTTTATAAAAGTTACTCACAAGTCATTAGGCTAAATATTGAGGATACAAAGAAAGGCAAAAGCCCATTATGGTTCTCCAGGAGCTCCCAATCTAATGCCAAAAAAATTTTCAAGTTGCTTTCCTTATTTGATTTTTTTTTCTTTCTTTTTTTTTTTTTTTTCAGAAATAAACTTTAGGATGGTTTTTATAAAAAGGTTTTGTTTCACTTTAAATAGGAGGGGCTAGATGAAGGGAAACTGAAAAGGCATTTCTCTTTTCAGAGATAGTTTGACAAAGAAAAGTATAATTAGATGTGGAGCTTAAATTTATATTTTACTTGTAGTAAAGAAAAAAAAAAAGACTTGGGGAAATGTACATAGTATATTTTTGTCCAACATCTTTTTCTTGCTAGCTCTACATCTAATTATATTAGGAGGCAAAGTGTTTAAGTGTATTTGATGAGGTACTAGTGGTAGAGAATTGAGATGTGAGAATCCCCTCTGGTTGGTGCACAGGTCCAACATGAAAGAATTCGGAAGCCCAAAAAGTCTGAATGGCAAAAGGGATTTTATATTGGCACTGAGAAGCCAGCTTTGCTAGGAAGACAGACTTCTTAGTGGCAAGTGGTCCTGTTAGGGAAATAAAGGTTAACACTGAGAAGAGAATATCTTCACAGAGGGCAAGAGTCCTGGCTGTGCCAAGAAGAGAGGTTCCTAGGCAAGGCATAATCCTGCTTCAGACTTCTGCAGATATTTGGAGTTCAGAATTGTCTTTTATAGCAGTCTGAGGCTGGAGCTTCCATTCAAAATTGAAGGAGAATCCCTCAATGTTGTCAATGTCCCCAGGCCTACATTTCCAGTTGAAAAGGAAGTACTTATTTTGGAGTTTCAAGCCATTCAATAGAAATATCAGGCCCAGATCTCCAACTGAATGAGACCACTTAAGTTCAAGTAGGACTTAAATTCCACTGGGAGTGGGCCTGAGCTAATCTTCAACTCAATAAAAGGTACAGCTAGCTACTCAACAGAGGATGCAGCTAGTGCCCACCAAAATTTCCAACAGAATGAAACCATTTAACTGCCCTGAAGGGTGGGTCTCTGTCAGAGGAAAGTTTTCAGGATTCACCTCTGTCATATTTATATGGCTAAAATTAAATTTTTGTCACTGGATTAAGAAGTATTTCTTGGGAAAGAAAGAAAATAAAAACATTTACTAAAGTAATAATCATTTTTCTGCCTTTAATCACCATCTCTTAAACTTTTTAGTTCTGTGGCTCCCATGTGTGGATACTTCTCCTGAGATCAATTCCTCCCCCTGTAAATCGTCCCCTCCCATTTAATTTACTTGATCAGTTGATCAATTCAATAAATGAACATTTATTAAGCACCTGTAGCAGGCATTGTGCTAAATGCTCAGAATACAAAGAAAAGCAAAAATGGTTCTAGTTCTCTAGTAACTTACAGTCTAAATGGGATGTTCAAATTTATTATGGTATAATATAACAATTTAGAGGTGTGTGTTAAGAGTCACTGCCCCTCCCTCCAATTAATCAGTAATTTGTTTGGGAGAGGCAAAGAGGAATTTATTACTTTCTCCTGAGAAAGGACACACCCACAGTCCACCAAAACTGCTTCAGCCAGGGAATGCAAAGCTGAACAGTTCTCAGTAAGTTTATAAAGATCCTGAAGTGGAGTTCTGTCCCCAACTCCCCAGGCTTTTCAGAGGTTAGATGGGAATTTCCCCAGCTACAAAGGAGCTCAAAACAAAGATGTTTGCTCAACAGGGAGGGAGAATTATAGTCTTGCCTTTCTCCTGTCCCCAGTCGCAAAGGGGACATGTGGTAAAAGAACGTAAATGTATCAAGTGGGCTTCAGCTGTGCAGAGCTAAGGGAAAAGAACAAAAGGTTCCTTTTAAATTTCAGACACCATTCCCAATCACAAAACCCAGTCCCTACCCCTAAAGAGGTTATATTCTTAAATTCTTTTGAACCTCTTTTCTGACCACCCACATGATGTCCTTGTGGGTTTCAGTTTTCTAATTTGTTTCATTTCTCCAATTTAATTTTTATAATTGTGGAAACCAAACAAGTACTCAAACATTTCTTACAGAAGCAAAAAACCAATTCAATAATATACCTGTGAGGGATGTAGAAGACCCTTACCCAGAATGACTACTCAAAGATCACTCAGTAGATAGCAGAAAAGTTGTTTATTAAAACTCTGGAGGATGAGCTGTCCCATCACGAGATAAGAAAGAGAAAGCTCAAGATAGGAGGGCTAAAGAAGTAGTAAAGATACATAGCTTTTATATAAGAGATTACATCACAAGTAAGAGAGCATTGAGAAGGGCAAGGGGAGGCATCTAATTGGTTGTTGCTATTTGGAGAAATTGGAATGGAAGGTTTCTGTTTCCTTGAAATCACCTGATTTCTAGGAAACAGAAAATCAGGCCTTCATGCTTAATCAAGCAGATAGTGGTCAAGCTAATAGACTAAATATCAATAAATGTCAAATACATGTCATCAGCTCAGGTTAAGTAAATACGGGCCTGCACATATTATACAGGTCATGGGGGAAACACAGAAATAATGAAAATAAAATACAGAGAAAGAATTCATACATTCCTGTAAGTTCCTCACCTTATCTCTCTATTCCACACATACTCTTTTTTCAGAACCAATGTTATTTAATTGGCAAACCATGAAGAAGAGAGAGGAGTACACATCTGTCATCAGGAAGGGAAATGGTTCAAGGGGAAAATGAGAACAGGTGTTCCTATGGAATTCAGAAATGAGCAGATAAGTTTAGTTTATTGGGTGAAATTGCAACAGCAATCATTACAGTGTAATTATTAGAATATTAGGTTATTATTATTAGATTAGATTAGAATAGCTAAATATTAGAATTAGAACAGAATCTATTAGAATAAAATAGACAGACTCAGTAGTTTGTCTCAAGGAGTTCAGAGCGAAGAGGCTAAGTACAGTGAACTTTTATTTGAAACTAATTCTGCATCTGTCATTTTTCAGCTGTGTTGATATGGGTGATGTAGTCACAAGATGGTGGTAGTCACCAAAAGTTGGGGTTTGGGGCATGTGAATAATTCACAATGATCATTTTTTTGGGGAAAAGATTTATTTAGGGGAATCAGTTACCAACAAAATAAAGGGATACATAGATCTCGGAAATATGAAATAGAGTAGGAGAGCATATGAAAGCCAAGTTCCTCAGTGGAACTCACAATTACCAGTAGAAAGGATCCCCCATGAGATTGGGGCATGTCCTTAGCTGGCAGACTAAATCCTTGAAGGGACTTAGTACCCTAAAAGAGTTAGCTGTAAGAAGAGAAAGTGGGGTTGGGAAGCATAGTGGAGTTAGGATAGATACCACGTGACATGGGGAAGGAGTAAAGAGAAAGACACCATGAGGTAAGGTACCAAGGCAGAGACCCAAAGGAAGGCAACAGTCACGAGATGGCTCACAAATAGATTTTATAGGGAAAATTTAACTTAAGGGACACGATTGGAATTTCTGACAGGACATGGCAAGGTGAAGCTGTCCCAAGACCTGCACAGAGGGTAGATCTTACAGATTTGACTCAAGTTGCATTTCTGACTGGAGACATCTCCAGTGAACTGATTTTTTATCAGTGCCTCCTCCCCGCTTGCCTCAGGGATTAATTTTTTAGTTTCTCACTAACCCACCATTCAGCACCTCATCAGTTTGATCTTAAGCAAATCCCTTAATTTCTTTTAAATTCTTTTGGAGGGAGATATCTTTCAAGCTTGATTATTCTTTGATGACTTTGTGGATTTGTTTTCTAATTTAAGTTTCATTTCTTCAATTTAATTTTCATACTTGTAGAAACCAAATGAATGCACATTTCTCACAACTTCCCCCTTTTTTCTTTTTTAATAATTTGGTTTCCACATTTTTTCTTAACCCCTTAAATTTGGCTAATTCTTACAT
Organism: Sminthopsis crassicaudata; assembly: GCF_048593235.1. Lineage (NCBI taxonomy): Eukaryota > Metazoa > Chordata > Mammalia > Dasyuromorphia > Dasyuridae > Sminthopsis > Sminthopsis crassicaudata. The sequence goes on along the minus strand of NC_133621.1, from coordinate 238,662,965 downwards.
CATTTTCTATCACACTGCAAAGATCTCCTTACACAGAATGGATAATTAATCCTTGCATTCTCTGCTGACTCTTTTGAAAGGGCTGTACTAAGAGTGAAGCTACCTCCAGCTGTAATGCATGTTCCTCCTTTTCCTGTCAATAACTGTCTAGAGTCATTCTGTTTTCCCATGCCATTCTTCTAGTAGCATCTAACTATTCTGTTATTCCCTTCAGTGCCTCTCTGGTGTAACTTATGCAATAATATTTACTCAGCACAGTAGAAATGACCCAAATCCAGAACTAGATTTTTAGCCTTGAATTCATCAGTAATTATCCTTGGCTTAATTCTTCCTGATTCAGTCTTACTTTCTTCATGCCAGGGTAAACTTCCTAAAAAACTTCATTCTTTTATACTCCTCAGAATCATTGAAATGGCAGTAAACTATTTAAGACCTGAGATGGAGCTCCTGAGAACAAAATGGCAATTACTCCTATCTCTCTTCCCTAAATTTTATATTCTTCCCTAAGTGGACTGCAATATTAAAAAGGGGGAAATATTTTAACATGCAAAGTGGATTTCCTTAGATTTTCTTAAGCCACATAGAGATAGACCACACCTTTTTACAGAATCTAGAGTCCTCTGAGAATTGTTTTTGAGACTCTGGGGTATTGGGGAATGTAGAAATCCACGTAGAGAGAAAACTGAGACTGAGCATAGGGTTTTGGAGGAGCTTACTATTCTTAAAGGCTGGACTCAATTCAAGTCCATATGCAGCAGCCCTGAATGAAGAGGTGCAAATAGTGAGGTGTGAGAATAGAGAGAAAGAGATCCCCTAATAGCAATGAGATCCCCTTGGCCGGTAGCTGGCTTTGTGAAAGAATTTGGAAACCCCAATGAATACATGCATAAAGTTTGTGGCAAAGAATGGGATTTAATTACATTAAGAAGTCAGCTTGCTAGGAAGACAGACTTCTTAGTGAGCAAGGAATTTTTTTAGCTATAGCAAAGGTGGGTTACACTAAGCATAGAATATCTCAGCAGTGGGCAAGGACCTGTTAGGACATCTGTGAAGATTGGTTTGACTAACCCTTGGTATATAGGTAAATTTTGGCCTGGGGATGGGGAGCACTTGGAGCCATTCAATAGAGGACTATTCACTATGCTTCAGGCAGAGATCTCCAATTGATATCCAATTGAATGAGATTACTTAGGATGTTTCTCTTATGGATAGAAGGGTGTGCTCCTCCCAGGGGAGAGTTTAGGACCCTGAATCACCCTTCTCTCACAGATTAAAGAGGACAAAATTTACATCATGATCATTCTCAATCCTCTCTAAGGAGAAAAGCTTGAAAGCATAACTTTTAAGAAAAATTCAGATTCGTTTGCATCAAGATGCCTTAAAATAGAGATGTCTTAAAATAGAGATACCAAACAATACTTTTAAATTCCCAAATGACCAGGTCTTTTCCTTTGTAATTCCTTTGTAATTTTCCTTTGTAAACAAAACATAGACTCACTCTCACACAAACTGCTTTTAAATTCCTTTTCTTTCTAATATAGAGTTGTTCCTTCCTTAGTTCCTGAAGAACCTCTTCTCTCCTGGACCCCACATCTTTACTTCTCCTCTAGAGTTTCTCATAAATTTCTCTTGAGCAGATCCTTCCTGCACTTCAGCATGAAAGTTTCCACACTCCGGTGATCCCAGATCACTCCTCAATTCTAGATTTCCTGATATCCCCTCTCTTCCAGTACCATATCAGAGGTATGGCCCAGGGGTTCCCTTGGCACCATTAAATCCCCAATCTTACTAATGTTTGACACCTCAGATCCCGTAAAATGGCTCCAGCAACTAAAGACAATACTAGATAGCCTGCATTCTTACCATTGGTTTGTGCAGAGTTGCCTGGCTGCTGCAAAACCTCTTCTATTTCCCTTCCTGATTCAGTGGCCTTATCAACATAGTCCTGGGATCTTGAACAGTCTATGAGAGGAGGACCCAGAACCGGGCCATGAAACCACTGAAATCCACGGGATGCATCTCCTTGTCCTTCAATGGGGCCACCAGCTGTTGAAGGTCCATAATATCTGGATCCTGAATGGTCCCTCATTTGTAAAAAGCAAAATATCTTACCAAAAACTCCACTGATTCAATGGTGAATGCAGGTGAGATTTATTGTACATTCTTGCAAGAATGGGTGCCTAGGTGAGTAGACACACCTTTGAAACTCCAAAAGCAGCATTTAATTCTCATCCTGCCGCACAAGTCCTTCCCCTGATTCCCCATTAATTAGATGTTACAGAAATTACACAACATGAATCTTACATATTCAGTTCCTGATCTAAAGGACACCTACATTTTAGAAAGGAGAAGATAACAGAAGGGCTAAGGAGAAAACACAAAAGATTCTTTTCAAATCTCAGGCCATCACCCCTGATTACAAAAGTCAGTCCCTGCCCTCAAAGAGCTTACATTCTTTTGGGGGAAGGTAACCTCCGCTCTTGATTTTTCTTTGATGTCCTTGTGGGTTTCAGTTTTCTAATTGAAGTTTCATTTCTTCAATTTCATTTCACAACTGTGGAAACCAAATAAAGGCCCATTTCTCACAATCCTCACAACAACCATGGGAGGTAGATGTTATTATTATTTCCATTTTACAGCTAAAGAAACTGACAGAGGTCAAGCCTTGCCTGAGTTTCACACCACCGGTTTGTAGTGTCTGAGGTAGGATGTGGACCCAGATATTCCTGATTCTAATTCTAGCATTCTTTCCACTGTACCATGTAGACATCTTTAAAATAGGCATAAAAGTTTTTATGAGACTGAAAAGAAGTAATGCAGCTTAAAAAAAAAAAAACTTTAAAGAAAGAAGAAAGTGTCTGAGAAATTTATAAAGGCTGAAACTGAAAGAGAAAAAAAGGCTATACTTGAAGAGCAAAAAAGCTTACACAAAAATTGATTTTTTTCAACCACCTTATCGGTATCTCATAAACATATTTGTTGCATCTCCCTTATTGATGACTGCTTGGTAAATTGCTGTAGGTACCAAGAAAGAAACCAATTAAATACTTTTGTAATATTCACACTGCCATTCTGAACAGGATAGAGGATATTATTCTAAGTTAAAAAAGACTTCTAAAGATCTATCCTCACAAACAGATTGTTTTGTTAGTGAATTATTCAGAAGTTTTGGGATCCATCAGAGAAATGAGTTCTTATAAGAATTTCCTTAGCAGCTAAATACTAGTAAATAAAAAGGGATGACTTTGAGATGATAAGTGGAGGAAGATAAGATGAGGAAAGATTTAACTTTTTTTTGCTGTGTTCTCTTTGCTTCCTTTATTAGGACTCTTCCAAAGGACTCTGGTTTTTTGGGCATGCTTCATATTTAAATAGACTCTACCCTATTGGAGATTTGACTAAAAAATGAGCTAACAATAACAAACTCCAAAGTGAAATTTCCATGGTTATTATAGAAAACTATGTAAACAACATCAAATTCCTGAATTTTAAGATTTAAATATCAAATTTGTACTAAATGTGTTTATTTAAAGCATGATGTACAATTTTTCCTTATACATTATACACATTTCTAATTACTCTTCCGTTCTGTTCTGTGTTTTATTTTCAGGTCTAATGTTATTCTCCCTGAAGAGCAGCCACATTCCAGCTCTCAATGTGCCCCTCTCAACTGTCTCTCTCAGCCTCCTAATCCCTAGTCTTCATCTTCAGCAGACAAAAAAAAGGAATGGAATTTGTACAATCATTATGCAGGCTACTTCCCAAGATTCAGCAGGCATTTCTGCCCGATTGGGAACATGAATAAAACTTGGTTCATTTCTACACTACTAGAAATCAAGAGAAAGTTGAGAAGTGTACTTACAAGTACAGAGACCAGACTGACAGGACATTTGATGGTTTCTCTGATCATGTACAAACTTAGATAAAGAATGTTCTATGATAAGAACTTAAAAAAAAAAAGAAAGAAAAAGAAAATTTTGTTTTCAGATGCTTGGCTCTATCTCTGTAATAAGCCAAAATAAAATAAATGGTAGAAAAATCATAAAATCCTATAATCCTCAGTCAGCCACAGAATTCTGATTCAGATTTTTTTTTTCAGTCAATGGTATTTATTTATTTTTATTTTATTTGCACCACAATTTTTGTTAGTAAACTATAAACCAATTGTGGAAAGGGTATATGTAATTTTTTTATGTTTAAATAAGGAAAATTAGCTGAATTAACTTTGATTTTAATTATTTAAACTTGGCCTGAATTTGGCCATTTTTATTGCACAAAATAAAAAAATATGGTTCATTGGAATATTCATATTAACTTTGTATTGCACTGGTTTGTTTATGCACTTATTTTCTAATTAGTTATTTATTAGTTACCAATTTTATAATAATTTCCTACTGAAAACCAATTGTTAAGTCTAAGAAAGATTTTAATCATGATCAGTTACTTTTATTCAATTGTTTGATTATATGCTTTTTTTTTTTTTTTTTTTTTTTTTAGAATTTCAGACAAGTAGATGAACTGGTGCTGTTCCATTTTTATGTGGTAACTCATAAAGGAATGCTAAATAACTTGACATAAAATCATGTGTTCATTTAATTTTTTTCTCTCAAAAATTCAAGGTCTCAATGTAAGTCTTTACCTGTGAAAAGATTATAAGTACAGATATCAAAAGATATACATGTATAAAAAACATCTTTTAAAAAATTAGTTCACTTAGGTAGGGTTGAAGGTTTGGAATGAAATTGATATAAATAAGGCTGATCTTTTTTTTGCAAAACTTCCTTGCCAAAAACAATAAATAATAAACCTTAGTGCATTGTCAGCTTATGACAAATACTCAGGTGCCTATGATACACAGATTCTCTAGTGACAGTTCAGTGTTCCTAGTTAAGTTTCTTTTCAAATTTCCTAGAACATAATTTAAAGTACTGAATTTACACGATTAGTCAAAAATAGATGACTTTATTTTGCACAATAACCTGACAGACAAGGAAAATAGCTAATTGATCTATAAAATTCAGCAATTTTGGGCTTCTCATTAAGTACTATTCATAAATTGTTCTTACTCCTGATTCCTTGCTCTTAGTCGGGTAGCCTTAATTTATTTAGAGAAAAAAGGGTTTGATATTTTCATGTGACAATATCCATGACTTCTCTACAAATTCCACACTAAAAATAGTCCACATTTTTTCACAGAATCATGGATTTAGACATGAAAAGTAACTTTGAGATCAAATCTAATCCATCTCCCTCATTTTACATATGGAAAATCAGGCTTAGAAACATAAAGTGACTAGTTCATGTGCATAGTTATAACAAATACATGCCAGAGACAGGTGAGTAATCTCCTGACCTAGTATAGGGTTATTGACAACAGAGGCTAATTTAGAATCATGCAGGAGTTTAAGGGATATCAAATTCAATGGTTTTAAAATTCTGAGGCATAAAGTACTTTTTTTTCCCCAGAAATGTAACCCTGTCATATGCCAATCAAGAAGCAGCAACCATCATTTCCAAAAACAACTAAAGAATTTACTTTCATGCATAACATGTGCAGCAGTACCACTTATCAAAGGCAACTTGAGGTAAATGGTGAGATTCTGCACAAAACAAATATTAAGGTTTAGGTTCAGAGAAATTTAGAAAACAAATCTTCAGCAAAATGAAACAGAACAACTTTCTGTTTCTCAATGCATTACCAAGTTCATCTTATTTTACTGTGGCCACCCAGAGTCATGCATAAGCAGTGTGTACATTTTTATTACTGGACAGTCAGTATTTTTTTAAGGAAGCATGATCATGCTGTTTCCATCTTCAATGTAACGTAGCTGCTATATAATTTTTAAAATAAACACTCTTGTGCCTGAGGAAAGATTTGCCTTTAAAAAGGAGCTCAGAACACCTTCCTAGATTTCCTCATTATTCTCCTCTATGGTTCTGGGAATACTACAGGAAATACTATTCTTAAATTACATGTGAATGTGTCAGTAATGCTCTGTTATATATCTGGACTCAATTTATAGCCCAGTGCAAAACCATTAGAAAATGCAAAGACAGTTTCTTCCCTCTAATTCAGATAAAAGTATTATCTCTAATTCTACAGCATATGTTTGATATTTAAAAGTTTGTTTTGAAATGCCAAAGGGGGAAAAAAAAGGTTGCTTTGAAGCATTTACAAAATACTTATTTTAGCTAAAACTTGCTGGAATGTGAAAACTTAGAAATGAATATCTATGTCTCCACAGAAAAGCAGTTCATATTCATAAAATCATAGGATCTTAACCAACATCTAGGACTACTACTCTTTATAGCTGATGATATAGGTTCAGAAATTTTGTATGACTTGTCTGAAGGAACTACAACATTAAAAAGAGCCAACTTGAAAAATAGAAATAACCCACAGCAACAAATAATAAAAATAAAAACAAAAACAAAAAGCCTTGACTAAATAAAAACAGAAAAGATTTAGTGATTGCAATAGGTAAAGATGCTATAACTGCTTTGTTATTGCTTTAAAGAAGTACATTAGTAATGTCCATTGATAGGAAAAGATGAGACAGGAAGGAAATCATTTACTGAACTACTGACTGCAAGTCAGCTCCGAGTCAAGAGAATTGTTCAGGATGCTAAGAAAACGAAAATTACTAAATATTGTGAAAATGCCTGTTAAGGAAGAAAGGAGTTTGTTCAGGTAGGAGAAGACAAGGAAGAATCTTCAAAGGGAGGAAGTTTTAAACAAAGGGTAATGAACCATTTTTTGTTTTACATCATTAAGAACAGAAGAAGAAATAAGAGGATTAACAGTTAGGTTAGTTGGGAAGTTTAGGTTAGCTAAAAAATATTTTTCAAGTAAACATTACATTAAAATGGATTATTATGAAAGTTTGTGGAATCTCCTTTAGAGTAGAGACACAGTTGTTTGGTATAATTTAAATAGCTTCAGGGTACTATGCCTTACAGCTCTATATAATTATAGCTCTAATAATTTTGTGGAAATCTAAAAGAAAAATATTTTAAATTCTCAGATTGGATATAAAGACACTTAGTAATCTTTGAAAAATAAGTCAACAGTCTTAGCATTTTTCCAGTGTACCTAGCCAGTATTTGTTTTTTGAAGAATAGACAAGGATAATTTCTTTCTATCAAGATAATGGGCATCCTTGTTTCATCCTCTTTCTATCAAGCAGTGTTTTCTATCTTTTTGTAATTTTCAGAACACTGAAATTAATAGGAAAAACTACCACGATTATCAAAAAACAATAAAACAAATATGTTCACTCATATTTAGAAAATCAATGGTGAACATTCCCCTAATAACCTTTAAAATTATCCATTTCAGAAAAGAAATTTGAGCCTACAGACAGCATATAAGCAGCTAGCTGGATGTGAATACATTTATTCTTTGGAAAAGTTATTTCCAATATAAATTTAACCATGGCCACCTAAGGTCAATGATGAACATGTGAATCAAATGACTTGCACCAAAAAAAAAAAAAGAAAGAAAGAAAGAAAGAAAGAAAGAAAGAAAGAAAGAAAGAAAGAAAGAAAGAAAGAAAGAAAGAAAGAAAGAAAGAAAGAAAGAAAGAAAGAAAGAAAGAAAGAAAGAAAGAAAGAAAGAAAGAAAGAAAGAAAGAAAGAAAGAAAGAAAGAAAGAAAAAGGAAAGAAGGAAGAAAGGAAGGGAAAAAGAGAAAGAAAGAAAAAAATTATAAAGTATGAGGAAGAGGAGCAAATAAAGGAAAATGTATCTTCTACTACAGTATGAATATCAATTTCCATCTTTGACTGTTCATTGCTAACCACAATAAAAAAACATATCTTTCAAAAATCTTTTCTGGATTATGAATTGGTTGAATTAAGAATTGTTAGTGAAACAATTTATGGCCACAAATGTGTTATTAACTGTCAATATGAAGTAGTATTCAATTTGAAGGAATTTTTTTTGGGGGGAAAAAACTAGTGTTTTGCTTCTTTATAAATATAAGATATTTAAACTAAACTGCTATGTTTAAATATGTTTGAAAAGTAATGGAAAAATAATACCTACTTCTTCAGAAAGCTGCTAACTTAGAGTTGATGGTATAAACCATTACTAATATAAGACTAACAATGTCCTCAGTTCCTTTTTTATTTTTTTAAATAAATGTTTACTAGTCATTTTGTGTCCATGATAATCATCTACCACAAAATGCTTTATGAAAAGAACCTTTTTTTTTTTTTTTTTTTTTTAAGATGGGGACACTGATTCTGAGGAGGTGAAGTCAACTGATAGTTTACTTTTGCAGTTTGATCATGTTAACACCCAAAACAATTATAGCTATTATTCATCTAGATTTTGTCCTCCTAATACACATAATAGTATATTCAGGGGTCAAAAATATTTCCTTATTAACGATTTGTCCTTATTTATATTCTATCAAAAAAGTTTTTTTAAAAACTACCTTAGCTTAACGGCACAGGTACTTATAAATATGCAATATCACATGTTTGCATGAGATTTTTTTTTGTCATGTAAGTTTTCTCATAATCATCATATAAATCCTTTAGAATTCTTATTTTTCCTGTGATTCCTTCTCCATTAGGAATGTGATACATGTGCTTGTTCCCCTTTACATAAAGAAATGCATGGCTTTAATCTTCAGTTCATTTTAAACTTTTTTATTGTGGAGTTATTTAAAGTTTACCTATTAAAACTGAAGACGACATAAACTGTTAGGCCAAATCACTTTTTGTGTGATTAGTATTTATTTGCTGGCTGCTAACATTCTGATTTTTTTAAATTGACAGTTTTTAGAATTACCTGCTAATCACTGTTTCTTAGTGGAAACATTAGAAAAGTAACCTAATAGTCCTCTCTATAAAGATATGACTTATTAAAGCAATTTTTATATATAAACATTTGACATCAGAGAACCAAAAAAAAAAAGGTAAGGAAAATGTTAAAAAGCAACTAGCCAATCTTATAGAAGAACCATTATTTGTGATACTGGTAGTTATTTAAAAAAAAAAAAAAAAGCAAAAATCATTCTCCTCTTTCAGTTCACAGTAATGATTGCAAAACAGATTTCTGAGGAAATAAATTACCTCTGAATTGCTGCCACAAATTTCAAACATAATTTGACTTAGTCAATTTATTGAGTCTTTGAAAATTAGTTTTATGACATCTTAATAATCTATTATGTTTTTATTTGCATGATGCTCCATATCTAATGAACCATTCAGAATTCTTTGTCTTTCTTTATACTATTAATATTGGTGCAATTTTTGGTAAACTTTGATTTCTGTTTTGTATAATCATTGCTTTAATACTTTAACTTTTCATTGAAAAATGTTGTTTTGTCCATTCAGAGTTAAATGATATGGAAATTTTTTAGATAGTAATAATCCTATATACTGATTGATTTCAAAACTCATATCAAAACTCTTCTTGTGTTACAAATTGTTTTGCAATTGAATTGCAAAACTCATGAATCAAATGAACTTTGTTGTCTTGTGTATGGATTTGTTTTTAAAAAGAAAATATTTTTCATTCAAATTTATCATCCCCTGTTTTATTTAACTGTGGACAATCCTAGATGAATGTCTTGTGAAGGATTCATACAATATGTGCTTGTTATTTGTACAGTTCTTGCTTTGAAATGGTTGGAAAAGCTGCTCTAGAACTAAGAATATAACAGGAAGTTAATGATATTGATTCTTACCCCTTTGTTACCATTTGAATGCAGTGTAACAACATAGCTCTTCCAACAGTAAATAAACTTGTTATCTTTTGTTCATTTCATCTGTGTTACCTTTTTATCATCTTAAGCAAATTCTCCTATAAGTCCTTTTTAGGTCTTCACTTTTAAAATGCAAATTAATTTCCACAAGTTGAGAATTATATAGGCCAATGAATCTGATATATTATTTATTAATATTTGAACTCTAATTAAATTAAAAATTCAATGTAGCTACATGATACATTAGAATTGCATTCAGCAGAGCAGCTAGATGGCACAGTGATAGAGTTCAAATTCAGTCTCAGATACTTAATACTTTCTAGCTATGTGACTCTGGACAAGTCCCTTAATCCTAACACAACAACAACAACAACAAAAAGAATTGTATTCAGTAATCATGAGCTCATACAGAAATAGAATGCATGCCACATATAGCATTTATATATATGACAAAATATACATATATATATAGATCAAACATATAGGTCATATATAATACATAAAAGATAGCATCCTAAATAAAATTTAATATAGTAACCAAATGTATAGATGGTATGCATATTAGCAGATATAGAAAAGGAAAATCATATAGCAAGAATCATGCTATATAAAAATATATAGATTATATACAACCATGGCAGCAAACTAAAATGGAAATGTATCCTCACAGATTGCATATTAACTTGGAAAACCATACATTTAAATTATATATGCTATGTTATGTTTTTATTTATTTTGTTAAACATTTCACAGTTATAGTTTAATCTGGTTTGGGCAGCAAGTTTAACATCTTTGTTGTAGTTACAAAAAAAGCCCATATTATAAGCTCTCTAATAATGGGTATCATGGGGCTACGTAGGTAACCACTTTATTCATTAATAGTAAGCATAACCCTTGGCTTTAAGGGTCAGCTGTATGTGACTGTCTCTTTACCATTAGAGATTTATTACTCAGTACTCCACACCTATGTGATGAGTAGGCAAAATTATAGAGGAAAGGAGAGAAAAAAGGTCTGGACTCTTCTATCTTTCAGCTTTAGGACAAAGCATTCCAAACCTTATTTACCTCACTGAAGGGAAAGGCTGGGAAGAAGCTGTCATGTAGGACACTGATCATGTTCACATTCCCAGATGGCTATACTTTTCGCTGAGATCTTGATCTCTCTCTTGATTAAGCTGAGATTCTATTTCTAGGAACCAAGATGGTAGAGGAAACAGTGAATTGTTGTAATTTGCCTATGCTCATCTCTGGATAACCATAAACTGACTCCATAAGAAAGGTCCTGGAGGAGTGGAATCAGCAAGATGAGGTGAAACAATCTGTTAGCCCAGGAAACTTGGAGGATCGAAAGGAGGGTCCAACTCACTTGGGAAAGGAGGAGCATTGTCTAGGACAGGAAGTTTCCTAGTGAGTTTTCAGCAAGTTCCACCTCAGCATAACAGCAGAATATCCTGAGCCACAGGATGGTGGAGCACATGAATGCCAACACCAAGACCCCTCAAGTGCCTTGACATAGCCAGGCGAGCCATCAGATTCAAACTCCAGGACCTACTTCTTTGATGCGCTTTGATGAATCCCCATAGTAGGTGGGCATCCTCCAGTGGCAAGACCTCTATATGCTTTTCCATGGGCTCCAGGCAAGGAGGCATCTTCCAGAGGCTAGAGCACTATGGGCTACCACACAGCCCTCGGTAGCTTTCCTCCAGTGACAGGACTACCATCTACATCAATGTAGCTCTAGGAAAACATAGAAATATCCCATAAGGCCTTTGTATATGCAAATCACCACTACTAGGACTCCACTTTGGCACTAAGTAAGCTGCCAGATCCCTGCAGCCTCCAGCACCATCCCATCCCATACCCTAAACCCAGCATCAAACATGAGGGTCCCCCATGGAAGTAAGGATACATCCATGCAGCACTAAGTAAACAGCCATGGCCTGAAGCCATTGATAAAAGAAGCCTGATGCAGTGCCCCTTCCTCTCTGGGAGCAGAGCTCAAACTAAAAGAAAGGAGAAAAGCTTCCTTCCACTCTCAAAAATGATGAGCAGAAAACAACAACAAAAAGCATCTGACCATAGAGACTTATTTTTTTTCCTTAATAGTATTTTATTTTTCTAATTACATGTGAAAATTATTTTTCATTTTTATAAGATTTTGAGCTCTAAATTTTTCCCCTATGTCCATTATCTCCTTTCTCCCCAAGACAACAAGCAATCTGATATAAGTTAAACATGTGTAATCATTTTAAACTTATTTCCACATATTTGTCATGTTATACAAGAAAATCAGATAAAAAAATAAAACATGAGAAAGAAAAGACAAAGGTGAAAATACTACACTTCAAGTTTCCATACTTCTTACACATTCATGCATACACATTCAGTTTCCATACTTCTTTCTCTTGATTCAGATGGCACTTTCCATTCCTCTATTGGAATTGTTTTGGATTATTATATTGCTAAGAGCTAAATCTATCACAATTTATCATCACATACTCTTAATGTTACTATGTACAGTGTTTTTCTGGTTCTGTTCACTTCATTTAGTATCAGTTCTTGTAAGTCTTTCCAGGCTTTTCTGAAATCAGCCTGCTCATCATTCTTATATAACAATAATATTCCATTACATTCATGTACCATAACCTAATCAGCCATTCCCCAACAGATGGGTATCCACTCAATTTCCAGTTCCTTGCCACTACAAAAAGATCTATAAACATTTTTGCATGAGTGGGTCATTTTCCCTCTTTTGTGATTTTTTTTTAGAGATGCAGACTCAGTAATGACATTGCTGGACCAAAGGGTATATATACACAGCTTTATAACCCTTTAGGAATAGTTCCAAATTGTCCTACAGAATGGCTGAATCAGTTCACAACTCTAACCAGCAATACAGTAGTAGTAGTTTCCCACATCCCCACCAATATTTATCGTTGTCTTTTCCTGCCAATCTTATAGAGTTGTTTTAATTTGCATTTGTCTCATCAATAGTGATTTAAATCATATCTTCATATGAATAGAAATGGCTTTAATTTCTTTATCTGAAAATTGTCTCTTCATATCTTTTGACCATTTATATTCTTATAAATTTGATTCAATTCTTTATATATTTTAGAAATAAGGTCTTTATTAGAAACACTGGCTATCTCGGCAATAAGAGCCGAGAAAGAGATTCAAGGAATTAGAGTAGGAAATGAGGAAATCAAACTATCACTCTTTGCAGATGACATAATGGTATACTTAGAGAACCCCAAAGACTCTGCTAAAAAGCTATTAGAAATAATTCAGAATTTTAGCAAAATGGCAGGATACAAAATAAATCCACATAAATCCTCAGCATTCTTATATATCACCAACAAAACGCAACAGCAAGAGATACAAAGAGAAATTCCATTCCAAACAAATGTTGAGAGTATAAAGTATTTGGGAATCCATCTACCAAAGAATAGTCAGGAATTATATGAGAAAAATTACAAAACACTTGCCAAAAAAATAAAGTCAGATTTAAATAATTGGAAAGACATTCAGTGCTCTTGGATAGGCCGAGCGAATATAATAAAGATGACAATACTCCCCAAACTAATCTATTCATTTAGTGCTATACCAATCAGACTCCCAAGAAACTATTTCAATGACCTAGAAAAAATAACAACAAAATTCATATGGAAGAATAAAAGGTCGAGAATTGCAAGGGAACTAATGAAAAAAAAGTCAGAGGAAGGTGGTCTAAGTGTCCCTGATCTAAAGCTATATTATATAGCAGCAGTCACCAAAACCATTTGGTACTGGCTAAGAAATAGACCGGTAGATCAGTGGAACAGATTAGATACAAAGGACAAAAAAGGGTACATATATAGCAACCTAATCTTTGACAAACCCAAAGATACCAACATTAGGGACAAAAATTCATTATTCGGAAAAAACTGTTGGGAAAACTGGAAATTAGTATGGCAGAAATTAGATATGGATCCACACTTAACACCATATACCAAGATAAGATCAAAATGGGTCCATGATTTAGGCATAAAGAGGGAGATAATAAATAGATTAGAGGAACAGAGGATAGTCTACCTCTCAGACTTGTGGAGGAGGAAGGAATTTATGACCAGAGGAGAACTAGAGATCATTATTGTTCACAAAATAGAAGATTTTGATTACATCAAACTAAAAAGTTTCTGTACAAAAGTAAAGGTTCTGACAAAGGTCTCATTTCCAAAATATATAGAGAACTGACCCTGATTTATAGGAAACCAAACCATTCTCCAATTGATAAATGGTCAAAGGATATGAACAGACAATTCTCAGATGATGAAATTGAAACTATTTCCACTCATATGAAAGAGTGTTCCAAATCACTACTGATCAGAGAAATGCAAATTAAGACAACTCTGAGATACCACTACACACCTGTCAGATTGGCTAAGATGACAGGAACAAATAATAATGAATGTTGGAGGGGATGTGGGAAAACTGGGACACTGATACATTGTTGGTGGAGTTGTGAAAGAATCCAGCCATTCTGGAGAGCAATTTGGAACTATGCCCAAAAAGTTATCAAACTGTGCACACCCTTTGACCCAGCATTGCTGTTATTAGGATTATATCCCAAAGAAATACTAAAGAGGGGAAAGGGACCTGTATGTGCCAAAATGTTTGTGGCAGCTCTTTTTGTAGTGGCTAGAAACTGGAAGTTGAATGGATGTCCATCAATTGGAGAATGGTTGGGTAAATTATGGTATATGAAGGTTATGGAATATTATTGCTCTGTAAGAAATGACCAGCAGGAGGAATATAGAGAGGCTTGAAGAGACTTACATCAACTGTTGCTGAGTGAAATGAGCAGAACAAGAAGATCACTATACACTTCAACAACAATACTGTATGAGGATGTATTCTGATGGAAGTGGAAATCTTCAACATAGAGAAGATCCAACTCACTTCCAATTGATCAATGATGGACAGAAACAACTACACCCAGAGAAGGAACACTGGGAAGTGAATGTAAATTGTTAGCACTACTGTCTATCCACCCAGGTTACTTATACCTTCAGAAGCTAATAATTAATGTGCAACAAGAAAATGGTATTTACACACATATATTGTATCTACGTTATATTGTAACACATGTAAAATGTATGGGATTACCTGTCATTGGGGGGAGGGAGTGGAGGGAGGGAGGGGATAATTTGGAAAAATGAATAAAAAAAAAAAAAATATATATATATATATAATACATTAAAAAAAAGAAAAGAAAAGAAAAGAAACACTGGCTATTTGTTCCGCAGTTTTCTACTTCCCTTTTAATCTTGGCTATACTGATTTTATTTGTGCAAAAACTTTTTATTGAATGTAATCAAAATTATCCATTTTGCATTTCTTAATGTTCTCTGTTTCTTGTTTGGTCATAAATTCTTCCTTTCTCCAACCTCTAACAAATTATCCTTTGTTTTCCTAGTTTTCTTATAATAATAAAAGATGATAACCCTTTATATCTAAATCCTGGAACAATTTTGACTTTATCTTGGTATAAGGTGTGAGATGTTGATCAATGCCTAATTTCTGCCACACTATTTTCCAATTTTCCCAGCTATTTTTGTCAAATAGTGAGTTCTTCCACAAGCTGGAACTTTTGGTTTATTAAACAGTATATTACTAAAGCAGTTTGTCTTGTGTCTTGTGTACCTAATCTATTTCACTGATCTACTACTCCATTCTCAGCCAGTACCAAAGGTTTTGATATTTACCACTTTATAATGTAGTTTTAGGTCTGCTACCGTTAGGCCATAGAAATGCCAATGATTTGTGTGGGTTTATTTTATATCCTGCAACTCTGCTAAAGTTGTTAAACGTTTCAAGTAGTTATTTTAATTGATTCTCTAGGATTCCCTAAATATACTATTATATCATCTGCAAAGAGTGATAGTTTTGTTTCCTCATTGCCTACCCTAATTCTTTCAATTTCTTTTTCTTCTCTTATTGCTAAGCTAACATTTCTAGGACAATATTGAATAATAATGGTGATAATAGGATTCCTTGTTTCATTCCCAATCTTATTGGGAAAGCTTCTAACTTATCCCTATTACATATAATACTTGATAATTGTTTTAGATAAACACTACTTATTACTTTAAGGAAAACTCCATTTTTTATTATTATTAGGAATGACTTTTCCTTCTTTTTTAAAATAGTTTTTATTTACCAGATATATGCCTGGGTAATTTTACAACATTGACAATTGCCAAACTTTTTGTTCTAATTTTTCCCCTCCTTCCCCCGCCCCACCATAGATGGCAGGTTGGGTAATACATGTTAAATATGTTAAAGTATAAATTAAATACAATATATGTATACATGTTCAAACAGTTGTTTTGCTGTACAAAACAAATCGAACTTTGAAATAGTGTACAATTAGCCTGTGAAGGAAATCCAAAATGCAGGTGGACAAAAGCAGAGAGATTGAGAATTCTATGTAGTGGTTCATAGTCATCTCCCAAAGTTCTTTCACTGGGTGTAGATGGTTCAGTTCATTACTGCTCTATTGGAACTGATTTGGTTCATCTCATTGTTGAAAATGGCCACATCCATCAGAATTAGTCATCATATAGTACTGTTGTTGAAGTATACAACGATCTCCTGGTCCTGCTTATTTCACTCAGCATCAGTTCATGTAAGTCTCTCCAGGCCTTTCTGAAATCATCCTGTTGGTCATTTCTTACAGAACAATAATATTCCATAATATTAATATAGCACAATTTATTCAGCCATTCTCCAATTGATGGGCATCCACTTAGTAGGAATGACTTTTCAAATGCTGTTTTCTGCCTCTACTGAGATAATCATATAATTTCTGTTAATTGTGTTATTGATATTGTCAACTATGGTGATTTTTTTTTCTGATACTGAACTAGCTCTTCCATCTTGATAAAATTCCACTTTGTCATAGTATATTATCCTGGTTATAAATTGTGATAATGTGTTTACTAACATTTTAAGGTTTTGCATCAATATTCATTAGGGAATTGGCTTATAATTTTATTTTTCTGTTTTGGCTTTTTCTGATTTAGGGTATGTGTCTTAAAAGAAATTTGATAAGATTTCTTCACCTAGTTTATCAAATATTTATGTAATATTGAAATTAGTTGATCTTTAAATGTCTGCTAGATTTTTTTCTTAGGGAGTTAACTGATAGCTTGTTCAATTTCATTTTCTAAAATAAGGCTACTTAAATATTTTATTTCCTTTACTGTAAATCTGGGCAATCTATGGTTTTTTATATATTTATTCATTTCACTTAGAATGTCAGAATTATTGATTTACAATTGGGCAAAATAGTTCCTAATTATTATTTTAATTTCCTCTTCATTGGTAGTAAGTTCACCCTTTTTCATTTTTGATATTGGTAATTTGGTTTTTTCTTTATCTAATAAAATTAACCAAAGGTTTTTCTATTTTGTTTTTTTTTTTCCCCATAAAACCGACTCCTATTTTTATTTATTAGTTCAATGGCTTTCTTATTTTCAATTTTATTAATCTTTCCTCTGATTTAGAGAATTTCTAATTTGGTATTTAATTGAGGTTTTGAAATTTGTCTTTTTGTAGTTTTTATAATTGCCTACCAATTAATTGGCCATCTCTTTCTCCATTTTGTTCATCTAAGCACCTATAGAAATGAAATTTTTACTAAGAACTGCATTGGCTGTGTCCCAGAAGTTGTGGTATGTTGTCTCATTACTGTCATTCTCTTGGATAAAAATATTATTTCTATGATTTGCTGTTTGGAATGAGATTGTTCTTTAGGATTAGATTATTTAGTTTCCAATTAATTTTTGCTGTATTTTCCATGGTCCTTTATTAAACATAATTTTTAGTGCAATTATGATCTGATTTCTGCCTTTATGCAACTGATTATAAATTTTTTTAATTAAACTTTTTTTTTACAAAACATATGCATGGGTAATTTTTCAACATTGATCCTTGCAAAATCTTTTGTTCCAAATTTTCCCCTCCTTCCCCTCTCCCCCTTCCCTAGCCAGCAGGTAGTTAAATATGTTAAAATATAAATCCAATATGTGTGTATATATAAAAGTCATCATTCCATAGAGATTCCTCTTTTTGTATTCTGCTATGTAAATAGAAATGCTCTTTTCTTGGAATTTAAGTTTCTAAAAAAAACCATTTGAAAATAACTAGGATATGTCAAATCTTTTTCTAACAAAAACCCAAATACAGTGGTAATATAGGATTTCTTAATTATGGTTGGTTTTGTGATAAAAGTTTTGATTTAGAATAAAACCATCAAATTTTCTATGTGAATAAATATTAACTAAATAAATTTCCTTTCAGTAAATACTAATTATAATACCCCTATTCATTTTTTTCAACTGTCACTTAAAATGGCAGTTTGACTTCTCCTTACTGGGCTCTAGGAGTAACCAGCCAAATGTAAGATGTTCCATTATCAGCCAGATTTAATTAACCCTAAGAAAGAGGCTTACAACCTAAGTATCAACTGTTGACTTTTTCACCCCTGCTCTTCTCTGTATTCAATCTCCTTCCAAGTCTATTGATTTTACCATCGCTTCCTTTTCACCTCTCCTCATCACCTGCATTATTGTGGTAATATTATTGAAGTTTAGGTTTTGGGGTTCCCTTTTGTCAAGGAACCAAATGATGAGGTCTAGATTTAGGGAACCAAAATGAGATTAGGATTTCTGCTGGTCGGGGCAGTTAGGTGGTGCAGTGGATAGAATACCCTCCCTGAAATCAGGAGGACCTGAGTTCAAATCTGATATCAAACACCTAATACTTTCTAGCTGTGTGGCCCTGGGCAAGTCACTTAACCCCAATTGCCTCAGCAAAAAAAAAAAAAAAAAAAAAAAAAAAAGAAAAGAAAAGAAAAGAAAAGATAAGGATTCCTGGTAGTCAGGGAGTTAAATGATAAGATCTAGTGGCAGGTTCGGGGTTTAGGGAACCAAATGGAGAAGTTAGGCTCCCCTACATTCCCTTGGGATTTGGCACAAGGGTAAGGAGTTTTGGGGAACCCCCTTCTGATGGAGCAAAAATTCTCTGAAAATGAATTTACAAACGCAAAAAGGCTAGACTGATAAAAGAGGTTTATTATTGGCATTGGAAAGTCAGCCTTTACTATGCAAGAATAGAAAGGCTGAATTCCTCAGTGGAGAAGTTCTGGCAGAGAAATAAAGTTTAGAGAAATCCTGACAGAGAGGCAGAAAGTATCGTTAGGGAAATAGGGGAGGGATAAAGAGAGGGTAGCACTGGAAGATGTAGTGTTCTCTTTGGTTTGGTTTTCTTGGGGTCTCTTGGAGCAGCCTTCATTTCAGCTCAGTAACCACCACAAGAACAGCCAGATGTTAAAGTCCAAGTCCTTTATTATCTCCTTCCTGGGGCTGGGCAGCTTTCTGGAGAGCCTTTCAGACCTGCCTTAGTCAGCCACCAGGAGGCTGACTGAAAGTGAAATGAGTTTCTGTCTCCTTGGCTCTGAGAGCTTTTAGTACGCTTGTCCTCTGTGGCTCTCAGTGCTTGCTTATATGCTCCACACTGAGTATAAACCAATCACTATATCACTAGGAAACCATTATTTGTTGTAAGATTAAATCAATCATACTGAGCCATACTAAACTAGATAACCATTGTCTCATCAAGATGTAAGCATCTTGTTTCAAGTTCAGAGTTCTGGCTCATAACAGGAAGAAAATATTATTCTAGTGGGAAGAGGTTTCCTTGGCATAGCATGCTATAGCATGGCATGTTAAGACCTCTGCAAGGAGTTGTTCCAAGTTGGCTCTTTTTATCTACAAGCTGGGTTTCAGCTATAGCTAGAATTTTAATAGAATTGAATAAGTCTCTTTAATTCAATAAGGTTGGAATTCTTTAGCTCAGGACTGAACCAACCCCATCTAGATAAACCATTTTATCTGATTCTCTGGGGCCTGTCTCTCACTGAGGCAGAGTTGAAGGAAATTTTCTCCTTCAAGGAGTTTTAGGATTCCTTCTTCAATATTATGGTGGTTGGCCTTTTTGATTCATACATATCTTTTCCTACTTCAGCTCATCCTCCACTCAACAATCAAAGTGATTTTCCTAAAATGTAGCCCTGACTTTAGATTTTTAAAAATCATATGTTTGGCTTTAAAGGAGTTTAAAAGAGTTTAATTCTTTGTGACCTAGGCCTCTCCTATTTTTCTTCTATTATACTTTAATCTCTTTCACAGACATATTCTGTGTTCCAATGATACTGGCCTCCTTGTTGTTCCTTGCACAAAACACTCCATCTTCTAATTCAATGCATTTTTATAGGTTGTCTTGTACATCTGGAATTATCTCCCTGCACATCTCAACCTCCTGACTTCTCTGGCTTCTTTTAAGTTTCAACTAAAAATCCACCTAAAATTTGTAAGAAGCTTTTCCTATTTCCCCTTAATGCTAGTGAAGTGGTAAAATAGGCACCAAGAATGATTTGGGGAGAGCATAAAAGAATATTATACAAAAGTTTGCAACACATAGCAATCCTGACAAGATATCTATCACAGGTCACTAAGGTTTTGCTATTTTATTATGTGAATAGCACACAGGATTTAGCAAAGAGGGGTTTTAACAATTAATAAAAAGAAAAAAGAGTTTCCTAGTGGAACTCATAAATAATCGGAAGGAAGAAACCATTAAAGAAGTGGGAGTACATTGACTGTTGAACTAAATTCACAAGAAGTTTAGCAGACTCTGCTAAAAAGGAGTTAGCAGGGAATGGGGATTACACCATTGACTGGTGGACTAACCCTAAAAGGAAGTTAGCACCCTAAAAGAATTATCTAAAATAAGAAGAAACATATCAAAAGGCAGTAGAAATACCCTATAGGAGCTGGTTCACAATTAACCAGAAGAAAAAAATCATTAAAGGGAAGTTGCTATGAGGTAGGAGAGCCAACGTCATAGTAGGCTTAATCTTAAAAAGAAGTTAGGAAAGATCTATACAGTGTATATATTTTTATATAAATATGATCAATCTTTTATAAAGGAAATATAGTTGGTATCATAACTTGGTTTTTTGATTGGATAAGTAAGGGTGGGGTTTATAAAGAACCCCTCCTACCTGGATTGTAATGAAAGTTCACTTGAACAAAATATCTACTTTGTAGTATTCTTCTCTAAAATATAATCTTCTCTGGGAACAGGTTTCTTGGGGAGCTTCTGGAGGCAGCCTTAGTTTCAATTCAGTGTAATCCCCTCAAATGCAGCCAGGAGTTAAAGTCCAGAACCTTTAGTGTCTCCTTCAAAATAGCCCAGTTAGCTTTCTCCACGGTTCGGAGAGCTCTCGCCACTAGTCCTTTGTCTCTTCCAGCTTCTGCCTCTAGCTCCCTCTGAATCCAAAGCCTCCAGCCAGCACAAAGGTGGAAAATGCAATGAATCTGACTTCACCCACCAAGGTGGGTTTGTGGGTTTGTGGGCTATTGGGCTTCTGAAAGCTTGTGGGAGTTTCTCCTTTTATATGGTCTCTTAAAGGTGTTAACTCTAATAAGTACTAAGTACATAATCATTGTTTCTCAGAATTCCAGTAATTTAGCACCTTGTAAGAATCATAACACTACTTAAGAACAAAAGACTCACTTAAGGCTGAAATAATCCCATCAATTCCCTTTCCAGGTTGCCTGGGATAGTATTATAATCTCTATCAATGCTTCAGGCATTCGCTGCTAACTGGCTACCTAGCTACCCAAGACCTCAATTCTAGTACCTTCATCTATAATTATTTAAATTTATTCAAATACACAATTTGAACATATTGTTTCCACAATTAGATTGTGAGTTCCTTGAGGGAAGGGACTATTTTTGACTTTTTGTTTGTTTGTTTAGCCAGTGCTTACCTTATTGTTTGGCACATAATAAGCACTTACTAAATATTTTTTAACTTGGTAAAAACAATAGTAACAAAAAATTCCTGCAAAAGTCTAGGGCATATTGTCCCAGTGACAATATGTGGAGCTTAAGTTTACGTTACTCACGTGGTGAGTATAGGAAAACTTATTTCTTGATTGCTTTCTTTATTCCTGGTTTCATCATGAAGTCTCCCTTCAGTTAACTCTCTGGGTTCCGAGGGCCATTGTTTTTGTAGATACCAAAGCTACTTCTCCTCAGTGGATCTCTTAGCTACTAGTTAGACAATGGTCTATATAGTTCCTAAATATTCATTTCTTCCTTTCTTTTTTTAAGGAAACATAGAGCACTTACATTATTTGTGACATGAATAGCTTCTCTCAAATCTTTAAGAATTGTCCATAGTGTTGAAGTTGGGAAGAGACCTCAAAAGGTTGGGGTCACAGACAGGTGTTGTGAGGTGTCTCAAAAACAATTTGCAGGTTTGAACCTATTTTCAAATCAAGGGGCAAAGCTTATTGTAATTGTAATGCCAACTGAAGCAGTCTAAATTCCAAGAGAATTTAGCATAGAAAACAAGCAAGGAGATACATTTATCCAATTGTTCATGTCATTGATATGCTAATTTTATGATCTAGAGGTAGAAACGAGGAGTGGTCTCAAGAATTTAATTATCACTGACCAACAGACATTAATGTTTTTAGGATTATTCTAAGGCCAGAAGACTTGAAATTGTTGACAGACAGGTTGTTAGAACAATAGTCTTAGGATTATTAATATGTCTTCCCTAAAGTCTAAGGGAAGAAATATTATTATATTCCTAGGCCAGAGAGGATTTTTATAGTCATTGACAGAACAATAGCATTCTTAAATCAGAGGGCCTCAGGATCATAGATTCCAAAGCCAGAAGATTTAGAATCACTGTCTTATTATTAGAACAGAAGCCCCTTAGGAGACCTTAAAGTTATTGCTGTCTCCTCTAGAAACTATATTACATCAATAGGATGTGTTTTGTCTGCTGAACTAAAAACTAATCAACCCAAAGTGCTTAATTCCTTCAAGGGAGCCCTATACCTCTTTGAGCCTTTTCTGAATTGTATAGCCTACTTTTCCTGGTGAAGAGTGAATTAGGAACTGTATTTAGATTATTCCATCAAAATTTTTTATATCCTAATTCCTTAACTTGCTTATTCTCAATTATCTACTCCTCTACACTGCACATAAATATGGTCATTTTTTTGGTCTTGCCACAAATGCTCCAATTTATATGTATGAACTTTGAAATTCTCTTATTATTCCACTATTTTTTATGCCTCACAATCCCAAATGCTATAATTTGTTTTTGCCATTGTCTCCAAACTTTTGTTCTCCTGAAGCTATCACTTCTGCACACCTGAGTAGCTATCCTCTCTTCCCTTCCGATCTTGCACCCTTTAGTGCTCTATGCTGTTTTCTTCTCTTGAATCTTTTGTTCTTTGTCTTTTGGCCAATTTTGCCTTGCCAAAGCTGGCCTAGAGTATGCCAACCATCTTTGTTCTTACCCACCTACTGCTTAAAGAAGTTGAAAAAAGAAAAATCAAGAAATAGTATAGACTGGTTCTACTACAGAATTATGTTATGTAAACTCAACTGGGATCTCATTGCTGATAGGTAATATTTTCACATTTCTCTAATTATCTTGCTATCTTACTCAACATAGCACCTTTTCCAAACCTGCACCCTTTCTCTCTCTGCTAGAATGTTTCCTCATATATCACAAAAAAGAGGCCATTTCTCAAAATCTTCTTCCTTCTTTTCATAAATAACACTTCACCACTAATTCTTCTTTTGTCCCTGCCTCACACAAAGAAATGATCCTTCCTTTTGCCGAATCAAAGCCCTCCACATGTACTCATGATCCTTTTTTTTGTCTTCTTTAGTAGACTGTCCCTCTTGTCATCCTTACTCTCATTTATGATCAGTTTCTTCTTGTCTATTGGCCTCTTCCCTACTACCCACAAACCCAATTCTCAAAAAACCCTCATTTTACCGATCCATAAACCCCAGCTGTCATCACATATCTTTACTCCTTTTTGTGGCTAAACTCCTTGAGAAATTTCACTTTCTTTCTTCTTATTCTTTCTGACTTCTATAGTTTGGTTTTCAACCTCATCATTGAACTGAAAGTTCCCTCTCTCCAAAGTTATTAATAATCCCTTAATTCCAAAATGTTTCATGTTAATTTGAAAAAGACACAGTGTCAAACCTGAACTTAAAATCTGGCCTCTGATGCTTATTAGCTCAGTGACCTTGGGCAAATCAATGAATTTCTATTTACCAATTTCCTCAACTGTAAAGTGGGGAAAATAATAATGTCTACCTCACAATATTGTGTGAAGATCATATGAACATATTGTAATATGCTTAGCACAGTGCCTGGAATATAGTAGGTGTTTAATAAATGTTTGCTTCCTCTATCCCTCATTCCATCCTGCTTTCCTTCCTTCCCTTCTTCCTTTCTTTTTTCCATGCCTTATAGAATCTTTTTTTTTTTTTTTTTTTTTTTTTTTTGTATTAGCAAAGAACTGGAAACTATGAGGCTATCCATCAATTGGCGAATGAATGAATGATGGCATATGAATGTATGGAATACTATTGTGAGGGATAGAAAATCCTATCCAAAAATGACTACTCAGAGATCACTCATAGAAAAGCAGAATTATTTATTAGAATCTCGAGAAGCGGACCCCATCCTGGTCTATGAGCCAGATTCACAGCCGGAGAGAGCCACTCCCTTGAAGATGCTCATGATTTTTATACATTTCAGACAGAATCTTCAAAATCCCACCCTCCATAGGTTGTGATTGGTCATATTTGGTCAGTGGAATGCAGCTGGCAATGTGATTTATAGCTTCTTCGGCCAGGTATAGGTTAATCCCTATTTGGGCAAAGGAATGCATCCTAGGCCTTCACGTGACTGGGGCCTAAAAGCCTGATTTTCCGTTAGCTAGCAGTCTCTGATCAATATGTGCTTAATCTGTAAGTTCTTCACCATACCTTACTCCACACACTATCATATTAAGAAATGATAATATCAAAGAGACAATTAAAAAAAAAAAGATTTCATACTCTGATTAGCATGATTATCATCCATGATTCCAGAGAAACGATGCCTCTACTAGCAGAGGCATAATGGGCAGGATGTGATTTTTTTTGACATAGATAATGTAGAAATTCTTTTTGCTTGGCTGTATATTTATTCCTAGAGCTTTTTTTTTCTTTTCTTTCTTTTTTTAATTGGCATAGGAGAGAGGTTAGAGGGAAAGAAAAAAATTATTAATTGAAAAAAATAAAATAAAGATTATGGGTCTTTAAATAGTGAATCATGAAAAAGGGCAATGGTCCACCACAGGAGACTGAAAAGAAATGTTCAAATAGGTAGAAGAGGATTTGTCATAAAAATCCAGGAAGAAAGAAAAACAGTTTTGAATAATACAAAAATGTTGAGAAGGAAAAGAAAGGAGAAAAAGACTATTTGTTTAACTATAACATTATTTTAGGGAGATTTTGATATGATGATAGGATCACAGATTTATACCTAGAAGGGATCTTTTAATTCCATTTAGTCCAACCCCCTTGTTTTAGAATTGAGAAACTATGGCCTGGAGAGAGAGAGAAAGTGACTTGATTTTGAAAGGAAAGATTTTTTTTTTTTTAATTGATCATCTTTTGACTATTACAAAGTAAAATAACTTCTAAAAATATCATTAAAGTATTCTGTTTCAAGAAACCAGAGGTTTAATGGATCTATAAATTGAATTATGTCTAATTTTATTTCTTAATAAGACACTTCTATTTAAGAGAATAGATGTCTATGGTATCTTTTAGCAAGATGTTGTTTCCTTTCTTCTCTCATTACTACCCCTGCTCTTTCTGACAGATGAACCATAATGGATCCTGCTCCAGCCCTCTACTTTTCCTCTTGTTTCTTGTAAACAACATATTGTAGGATTCTGGTTTTTGAGCTATTCTACTAAACATTTCTGTTTAGTAGAATTCTTCCCCTTCATATTCATAATTATGATTACGACCTGTGTATTTCTCTCCATTTTATTTTTACTCCTGTATGTCCTTTCTCTCCTTTCACCCTTTCTTTTTGCATCAGTTTATTACTTCTTACAGTATATTACTTCTGTTTTTTTGATTTCCGCAATCTGACATTCTTTCTGTCACTTCCATCCTCCCCACCCCAATCTCCTGATTGTTTATGTTCCTATTAGGTAAGACAGATTTCCATATTCAATTGATTGTGTATATTATTCTTTATTTTAGCTAATATTGATGAGAATAGGATTCAAGCAATGCCCATTGACAACCTTTCCATCTTGTACTCCACTATAACAGGACTTATCTGTGAAAAAATTTACTCCATTCTACATCTCCTTTCCTTCTTCACCCAGTGTATTTATCTTCCTCATCCTTTAATTATTTTTTATAAAAGCTTTTTATTTTTCCAAGTATATGCTAAGATAGCTTTTAACATTCCCCTTTGCAAAACCTTGTGTTTCAAATTTTTTTCCCTCCATCCCTAGCTCTTCCACTCTCCTAGATAGCAAGCAATCCAATATAGGTTAAACACCTGGAATTCTTCTAAACATATTTTCATCCTTAATTATTTTCTATGTTATTCCCTCCAATTCACTTGCTACTCATACATACTCTCTATGCATATAGCTGTATTATTCCTTCTAGCTGTACAATTAGTGATGCAATTTTTAAGAATGACAAACATCATCTTTCCATTTGGGACTATTGACAGAATTTTACTGTCTTGGTCTCTAAAATGTGACTAGCTGGGGCCACACAAAGTAGAAATAGAGACAGGTTTTAGTGACTAAATAGTGGTTTAATTAATCACTATTCAGAGTGAGAAATACAGTTTGTAAACTGTTCGTTTTTTAGGGCAGGAGATCTTTTCCTGTTGGAGGAAAGGGGGAGATTTTATACACAAATCATTAGTGGGAGGAGAGGACCTGAGTGGTTGGTTTCCCATGATAACTGCACAAATGCAAGATGATATGCAAATCCTATGGGAACAGTTCTTAAATGATTGTGTCAAATTCTGAGTCATTATTTGGTCAGGATAGGACCTTCTATGATGTGAACAGGTTCTTCAATCTTTGATTCATTTCACTTAACTTATACAGAAGAACATTGTGAAGAATTGATTGACAGCTCTGACACCAATCAGACTAGACAGCTCTGAGGAATCAAAATTATTAGTATATTTATTATACATATGTTGATAATTATGAAAAATCATAGTTATAATTTTTCCACAGGCTACAAAAACTTTAGCTCTTTTGAATCCCTTGTTTTCTATCCTTTTTTTTTTTTTAAACCTGTTTATGTTTCTCTTAGGTCTTATACTGAAGATCAAATACTTAGTTTACTTTTGAAAGCTTGGGCTCCTACTATTTCATTGAATGGCCATTGTTTTCCCTTTATTGTATTATGCTTAATTTAGCTGAGTAGCTGATTCTTGGTTGATCTTAGTTCCTTTCCCTTCTGGAATATCATGTTTCATGATCTCTGTTTCAATAATGTTGCATCTGCTAAGTCCTGATTGTGACTCCTTAATATTTGAATTTTGTTGTTTATCACTTTAAGTATTTTTTTTCCTTTACCTGATAGTTCTGAAATTTGGCTATAATGTTCCTTAGAGTTTTCATTTTGTGATTTCTTTCCTGTGTATATTTTGAATGCCTATTTTGCCCTTTGGTTCCAAGATATTAGAGAAATTTTCCTTGATAATTTTCTGAAAGATGCTATACTCTACTTTTGATTATGGCTTTCAGATAGTCTCGCAGTGGTCCTCAAACTTTTTTAAATAGGGGGCCAGTTCACTATCCCTCAGACTGTTGGAGGGCTGGACTATAGTAAAAACAAAAACTCACACTCTGTCTCTGCCCCTCAGCCCATTTGCCATAAGCCAGTGGGCCGCAGAAAGGTTCTCAGTGGGTCGCATCTGGCCCACGGGCCATAGTTTGAGAATGCCTGGCCCACTCTAATGATTCTAACATGATTTCTGCATCTAGTTTTCAAGTCAGTTGTTTTTTCCCATAAAGTATTTCACATTTTCTATTTTTTCATTCTTTTGAATTTGTTTGATTGATTCTTTTTTTCTTTTACATTTTCTTCCTTTTTTAATAAAGCTTTTTATTTTTTTTGTTTGTTTTTTATTGAATTTTTTTTTTTATTTTCAAAACAAATGCCAGGATAATTTTGCCCTTGCAAAAACTTTGCATTCCAATTTTTCCCCTCTTTCCCCCCATCTCCTCCTGTAGATGGCATGTAATTCAATATATGTTAAACATGATAAAAATATATATGTTAAATTTAATATAGGCATACATACTTATATAATTATCTTGCTGCACAAGAAAAATCAGATCAAAAAGTTTTAAAAAATGAGAAAGAAAATAAAATTCAAGCAAACCACAGCAAAAAGAGTGAAAATGCAATGTGGAATCCACCCTCAGCTCCCACAGTCCTATCTCTGGGTGTGGATGGCTCTCATTATCACAAGATCATTGGAACTAGCCTGAATCATCTCATTGGTGGAAAGAGCCACATCTATCAGAATTGATCATCATATAATCTTGTTGTTGCAAAGTACAATGATCTCCTGTTTCTGCATGATTTCATCATGAAATGCATCAATTTATGTAACTCTTTTCAGGACTCTCTGAAGTCATCCTACTAATTGTTTCTTATAGAACAATAATATTCTACAACATTCATATACCATAACTTATTCAGCCATTCCCCAACTAATGGGCATCCCCTCAGTTTCCAGTTTCTTGCCACTATGAAAAAGGCTGCCAAAAACATTTTTGCACATGTGTGTCCCTTTCCCTCCTTTTAAGATCTCTTTCAGATATAAGCCCAGTAGAAACACCGCTGGATGTTTGATGCATGCACGATTTGATAACCCTTTGGGTAGAGTTCCATATTAAAGCTTTTTATTTTTAAAACATATGCAAAAATTATTTTCATCATTCACCCTTGCAAAACCTTGTGTTCCAATTTTTTTCCTCCCTCCTTTTCCCCTAACTCTTCCCCTAGAAGGCAAGTAATCCAATATATGTTAACTCTTCTATACATATTTCCATAATTATTATACTACATAAGAAAAATGAGATCAAAAAGGGAAAAAATTAGAAAGAAAACAAAAAGCAAGCAAAGAACAACAACAAAAGTAAAAATACTGTGTTATGATCCACATTCAGTTCCCACAGTCCTCTCTCTGGGTGCAGATAGTTCTCTCCATCACAAGACCATTGGAATTGGTCTGAATCACCTTGCTGTTAAAAAGAGCCATGTCCATTAGAATTGAATACCATATAATCTTGTTGCTGTATACAATGTTCTCTTAGTTCTACTAACTTCACTTAGCATGAGCTCATGTAAGTCTTTACAAGCCTTTCTGAAAGAATCCTGCTGATCATTTCTTACATAACAATAATATTCCATGACATTAATATACCATAACTTAATCAGCTTATCTCCAACTATTGGGTATCCCTCAGTTTCCAATTCCTTACCACTATAAAAAAAAAAAGCTGCTATAAACATTTTATGA
Organism: Sminthopsis crassicaudata; assembly: GCF_048593235.1. Classification (NCBI taxonomy): domain Eukaryota; kingdom Metazoa; phylum Chordata; class Mammalia; order Dasyuromorphia; family Dasyuridae; genus Sminthopsis; species Sminthopsis crassicaudata. The sequence continues at coordinate 238,633,732 of NC_133621.1, read as the reverse complement.
TCTTTTTGGGATACAGGTGGACTCAGTAGAGATACTGCTGGATACAGTTTGGTAGCCCTTTGAGCAGTTCCAAATTGTTCTCCATAATGGCTGGATCAGTTCATAACTCCACCAACAATGTATTAGTGTCCTAGTTTTCCACATCCTCTCCAACATTCATCACTATCTTTTTCTTTCATTTTAGCTAATCTGACAGTGTGTAAAACTTCAGAGTTGTCTTAACATTTCTCTGATCAATAGTGATTTAGAGCATTTTTTTTTCATATAACAAGAAATGATTTTAACTTCTTCATCAGAAAATTATCTGTTCATATCCTTGGATCATTTATCTTGGGAAATGGCTTGAATTATTATAAATTTGAGTCAATTCTCAATGTATTTTAGAAATGAGGCCTTTATCAGAACTCTTGGATGTGAAGTTTTTTCTTTTTTTAAAATTAATTTTATAATTATAAAATTTTTTTGACAGTACATATGCATGAGTAATTTTTTTAATAACATTATCCCTTATATTCATGTTTCCAAATTTTCCCCTCCCTCCCTCTACTCCCTCCTCTAGATGACAGGCAATCCCATACATTTTACATGTGTTACAGTATAACCTAGATACAATATATGTGTGTAAATCCAATTTTCTTGTTGCACGTTAAGAATTAGATTCCGAAGGTATAAGTAACCTGGGTAGATAGACAGTAGTACTAACAGTTTACATTCAATTCCCAGTGTTCCTTCTCTGGGTGTAGTTGTTTCTGTCCATCATTGATCAATTGGAAGTGTGTTGGATGTTCTTTATGTTGAAGATATCCATTTATATCAGAATATATCTTCATACAGCATTGTTGTTGAAGTGTATAGTGATCTTCTCATCCTGCTCATTTCACTCAGCATCAGTTCATGTAAGTCTTTCCAGGCCCCTCTGTATTCCTCCTGCTGGTCATTTCTTACAGAGCAATAATATTCCATAACCTTCATATACCATAATTTATCCAACCATTCTCCAATTGATGGACATCCATTCATCTTCCAGTTTCTAGCCACTACAAAAAGAGCTGCCACAAACATTTTGGCACATACAGGTCTCTTTCCCTTCTTTAGTATTTCTTTGGGATATAAGCCCAATAATAGCACTGCTGGATCAAAGGGTATGCACAGTTTGATAACTTTTTGGGCATAGTTCCAAATTGCTCTCCAGAATGGCTGGATTCTTTCACAACTCTGGATGTGAAATTTTTTTTCTCAGATTACTCATTCCCATCTAATCTTGTCTGCAATGGTTTTGTTTGTACAAAAACTTTTTAACCTAATATAACCAAAATTATTCATTTTGCATTCCATAATGCACTCTAGTTCTTCTTTGGCCACAAATTCCTTCACAGATCTGAGAGGTAGACTATCCTTTGTTCTTGTAATTTGCTTATATTATCACTCTTTATGGCTAAATCATGAACCCATTTTGACCTTATCTTGGTACAGGATGTTAGGTGTTAGTCACTGCCTAGTTTCTGCCATATCATTTTTCACTTTTTCCAACAATTTTTATCAAATAGTGAGTTCTTATTCCAGAAGTTAGAGTCTTTGGGTTTATCAAATACTAGATTATTATAGTTATTGATTATTGTGTCATTGAACCTAATCTATTCCACTGATCAACTACTTTTATTTCTTAGCCAGTGTCAAATGGTGATGACCACTGTTTTATAATATATTTTAGATCTGGTACAACAAGGTTACCTTCGCTTATATTTTTTTTCAATCAATTCCCTTGAAATTCTTGACTTTTTATTCTTCCAGATGAATTTTGATATAATTTTTTTCTAGCTCTGTAATTTCTTAGTATTTTGATTGGTATGTCACTGAATAATTAGATTAACTTAATAGAATTGTAATTTCTATTAGCTTGGTCTACCCATGAACACTTCATATTCTTCAATTCTTTATATATACCTTTATTTGTGTGGAAAGGATTTCATAATTGTGTTCATATAGTTTTTGACTTTATCTTAGCAAGTAGACTCCCAAATATTTTATATCATCTAAAGTTATTTTAAGTGGAATTTCTTTTTGTATCTCTTGCTGCTGGACTATGTTGGTAAAAGAAATGCTGATGATTTCTGAGATTTATTTTGTATCCTGCAACTGTGCTAAAGTTGTGAATTGTTTCTAGCAGTTTTTTTGAGTTGATTCTTTAAGATTCTTTAAGTATATCATCACATCATCTGCAAAGAATAATAATGTGGTTTCCACATTACCTACTCTAATTCCTCTTCTTTTATTGTTAATATTAACATTTATAATACAATAATGAATAGTAGGGGCAGCTATGGCACAGTGGATAGAGCACCAGCCCTGAAATCAGGAGGACTGATTGATCTCAGACACTTAATACTTCCTGGTTGTGTGACCCTGGGCAAGTCACTTAACCCCAATTGCCTCAGCCAAAAAAACTCCAAAAAACACAGGATTTGTTGAGAGAGGGGAGGGGTAATGTTTTGCCTCTGCAAAAAACAAACCAAAAAAAATTGAATAGTAATGGTTATGGGGACAACCTTGTTTCATCCCTGATCTTATTGGGATGGGTTCTAGTTTATCCCTATTACAAATAATGCTTGCTGATGGTTTTTAAATACTGGTCATTTTAAAGAAAATCCCATTGATTCCTATGTCCTCTAGTGTTTTTTAATAGGAATGGGTGTAGGATTTTGCCATGTGCTTTCTTTGCATCCACTGAGATAATCATATGATTGTTTAGTTATTGATATACTCAATTATGCCAATAATTTCCTAATATTGAACCAACCCTGCATTCCTGGTATAAATCCTACTTGGTCATGATGTATTATCTTAAGAATAACTTGTAGTCTCTTTGCTAATATTTTATTTAAGATTTTTGCATCAATATTCATTAGGGAAATTGTTTATAATTTTCTTTCTCTGTTTGACCCTAGCTGGTTTAGGTATCAGCAGCATATCTGTGTCATAAGAAGAATTTGGCAGGATTCCTTCTTTTCCTATTTTTCTAAATATTTTGCATAGTATTGGAATTAATTGTTTCTTAAATATTTGGTAGAATTCACATGTAATTTCATCTGGCCCTGGAGAATTTTTCTTCAAGGAGTTGATTAATAGCTTGCTAAATTTCTTTTTCTAAAATGGACTATTTAAGTAACTTATTTTCTACTCTGTTAATCCGGGCAATCTTGTTGTATGTATTCATTCATTTCACTTAGTTTATCAAATTTATTGGCACACAGTTGGGCAAAATAGTTCCTAATTATTGCTCTAATTTCCTCTTTGTTTGGTGGAAAGTTACCCTTTTCATTTTTAGTACTTATAATTTGATTTTCTTCTTTCCTTTTTCTAATCAAATTAGTTTAAAGTTTGTCTTTTTTTGTTTTTTCATAAAACCAACTCTTAGTTTTGTTTAATAGTTTTCTTTCAGTTTTATTAATCTCCCCTTTTATTTTCAGAATTTAAAATTTAGTATTTAATTGAGGTTTAAAATTTTTTTTTCTAGCTTTTTTACTTGCATGTTCAATTCATTGATCTTCTCTTTCTGTATTTTATGCAAATAAGTATCCCCTAAGAACTGGTTTGGTTGCATCCCATAAATGTTGATATGTTGTCTCATCATTATCATTCTCTTGGATGAAATTATTGATTGTGTCTATGATTTGTTGTTTCACCCATTCATTCTTTAGGATTAGATTAGTTTCTAATTAATTTTTGGTCTTTTTTTTTCCCCTGACCCTTTGTAGTTAATTTGTTTCTGATTTATTTTGTGGTTCAATTTATCTAGTTCTGATAGAGCAAGTTTGAGATCCCCCACTAGTATAGTTTTGCTTTCTATTTCTTCTTGCAGCTTTCTTAACTTCTCTAGGAATTTGGATGCTATAACATTTGATGCATATATGTTTAGTAACGATATTACTTTATTATATATAGCAAGATGTGGTTTCCTTCCTTATCCCTTTGAATTAAGTCTATTTTTACTTTAGCTTGATCTGAGATCAGGATTGTTACCACTGCTTTTTTTTTTTTTTTTTTAACTTTAGCTAAAGTATAATAGATTTTGCTCATAACCTTTACTTGTATCACTCTGCTTTAAATATGTTTCTTATAAACAACATATTGTAGGATTCTGGTTTTTAATCCAGTCTGCTATCCACTTCTGCTTTATGGGGAAATTCATCTTATTCACATTTACAGTTAAAACTAACTCTGTATTTCCTGACATCTTATTTTCCCCAAGTAATACTTTTCTCTTTTCTCTTCTCCCCAGTGCTTTTCTTCTGACTGCCACCTCCCTCAACTAAGCCTCCCTTTCCTTATGCCTTTCCCCTTCTACTTCTTTTCTCCCTTCTCTTAAACTCCTCCTTTCCTTTCCCCTCCTATTTCCCTATAGTGTGAAGCAAATTCCTCTATGAAATTAAATATCCCTGATAATCTCTTTTTGAGCCAAATCTTATGAAATTATGGTTCATACAATGCTCATCCCCTTCCCTTCTTTCCTTCCATTATAATAGGTCTTTTTTGTTTCTTCATGAGATATAATTTATCCCATTTTACCTCTTCTTTCCTCTTCTTCCAATCCCTTTTCCACCTCTAGTTTCTTTTTTATATTATCACAATAAAGTCAAACTACTACATACTCTAAATATATCTCTAATAGAGATACAATTCTCAGGAGTTAAACATTTCTTCCCATTTAGGGATGTAAACTTTTTAATTTTTAAAAGAAACTTAGGGGTTTTTTTCATGTTTTTATGCTTTTTGAGTAGAGTTTTGTATTTGACGATCAAATTTTCTGTTCATCTCTGTTTTTTTCATCAAAAATAAATGAAACTCACCTGTTTCACCGAATGTCTATCATTTCTCCTGAATGATAATGCCAAATTTTGCTGGTTAGTTGATTCTTGGCTGCTATCCAGGCTCCTTTGCCCTTTGGAATATCATATTCCAAGCCCTTCAGTCTTTTAATTGGAAGCTACTAGGTCCTGGGTAATACTGATTGTGGCCCCTCAACATTAGAATTGTTTCTTTTTGTTTGCTTGCAATATTTTCTTCTTGTTCTGATGATTCTGAAAATTATCTATAACATTCCTTGGAATTTTTATTTTGGGATCTATTTCAGGAGGTCATTGGTAAATTCTTTCAATGGCTATAGTATCCTTTGGTTCTAGGACATCAGGGCAGTTTTCCTTGATGATTTCTTGAAAGATGATGTCTAGGCTCTTCTTTTCATCATGATTTTCAGGGGAGTTCAATAATTCTTAGATTGTCTGACCTGGATCTATTTTCAGGTCAATTGTTTTTCCATTTTCTTCTATTTTTTCTTTCTTTTCTTCTTCTTTTTTTTTCTTTTTGGTTTTGTTTGACTGATTCTTAATGTCTTATTGAGTCATTCACTTCCATTTGTTCAATTCTAATTTTTAGTAAATTATTTTCTTCAGTTAGCTTTTTTATCTCTTTTTGCACTTGGCCAATTGAACTTTTAAATGAGTTTTTTTAATAGATTTTTTTTTTCCATTTCATAAATTCTATTTTTCAAGGAGTTTTCTTTCTTTCTTTCTTTTTCAATTTTATTATTATTATAGCTTTTTATTTATAAGACATATGCATGGGTAATTTTTCAGCATTGACTCTTGCAAAACCTTCTGTTCCAACTTTTCTCCTCCTTCCCCCCACTCCCTTCCCTTAGATGGCAGGTAGACAAATACATGTTAAATGCAATATATGTATATATATTTATAGTTATCTTGCTCCACAATAAAAACTGGATTTAGAAATAAGGTAAAAATAACCTGAGAAGAAAAACAAAAATGCAAGTGGACAAAAACAGAGGAATTGGAAATGCTATGTTGTGGTCTGCACTCATTTCCCATATTCTTTCACTGGGTGATTCTGGTTCTCTTCATTACTAAACAACTGGAACTGATTTGGTTCATCTCATTGTTGAAGAGAGCCACATCCATCAAAATTGATCATTATATAGAATTGTTGAAGTGTATAATGATCTCCTGGTTCTGCTCATTTTACTCAGCATCAGTTCATATAGATCTCTCCAGGCATTTCTGAAATCATCCTGCTGGTCATTTATTACAGAACAATAATATTCCATAACATTCATATACCACAATTTATTCAGCCAATCTCCAAATGATGGGCATCCATTCAATTTCCAGTTTCTAGCCACTACAAAAAGGGCTGCCACAAACATTTTTGCACATGTGGGTCCCTTTCCCTTCTTTAAGACCTCTTTGGGATATAAGACCAGTAGCAACACTGCTAGATCAAAGTGTATGCACAGTTTGATATCTTTTTGAGCACAGTTCCAAATTGCTCTCCAGAATGGTTGGATGCATTCATAATTCTACCAACAATGTATCAGTGTTCCAGTTTTCCCACATCACTTCCAACAGTCATCATTATCTTTTTAAAAATTTTTAAAATTAATTTTATAATTATAACATTTTTTGACAGTAGATATGCATAGGTAATTTTTTACAACATTATCCCCTGTATTCCCTTCTGTTCCGAATTTTCCCCTCCTTCCCTCAACCCCCTCCCCTAGATGGCAGGCTTTCCCATACATATTAAATATGTTATAGTATATCCTAGATACAATATATATGTGCAGAACCGAATTTTGTTGTTGTTGCAAAGGAAGAATTGGATTCGGAAGGTAAAAATAATCTGGGGAGAAAAAAAATGCTAACAGTTTACACTCATTTCCCAGTGTTCCTTCTCTGGGTGTAGCTGATTCTGTCCATCATTGATCAATTGGAAATGGATTAGCTCTTTTCTATGTCGAAGATATCCACTTCCATCAGATTACATCCTTATATAATATTGTTGTTGAAATGTATAATGATCTCCTAGTTCTGCTCATTTCACTCAGCATCAGTTGATGTAAGTCTCTCCAAGCTTCTCTGTATTCATCATGCTGGTCATTTCTTACAGAACAATAATATTACATAACATTCATATACCATAATTTACCCAACCATTCTCCAGTTGATGGGCATCCATTCATCTTCCAGTTTCTAGCCACTACAAAAAGGGCTGCCACAAACATTTTGGCACATACAGGTCCCTTTCCCTTCTTTAGTATTTCCTTGGGATATAAGCCTAGTAGTAGCACTGTTGGATCAAAGGGTATGCACAGTTTGAGAACTTTTTGGGCATAATTCCAGATTGCTCTCCAGAATGGTTGGATTCTTTCACAACTCCACCAACAATGCATCAGTGTCCCAGTTTTCCCACATCCCCTCCAACATTCATCATTATTTGTTCCTGCCACCTTAGTTAATCTGACAGGTGTGTAGTGGTATCTCAGAGTTGTCTTAATTTGCAGTTCTCTGATCAATAGTGATTTGGAACACTCTTTCATATGAGTGGAAATAGTTTCAATTTCATCATCTGAAAATTGTCTGTTCATATCCTTTGACCATTTATCAATTGGAGAATTTCTTATAAATTAGTGTCAATTCTCTATATATTTTGGAGATGAGGCCTTTAACAGAACCTTTAACTGTAAAAATGTTTTCCCAATTTGTTACTTCCCTTCTAATCTTGTTTGCATTAGTTTTGTTTGTACAAAAGCTTTTTAATTTGATGTTATCAAAATTTTCTTTTTTGTGATCAATAATGATCTCTAGTTCTCCTTTGGTCACAAATTCCTTCCTCCTCCACAAGTCTGAGAGGTAAACTATCCTATGTTCTTCTAATTTATTTATGATCTCGTTCTTTATGCCTAAATCTTGGACCCATTTTGATCTTATCTTAGTATGTGGTGTTAAGTGTGGGTCCATGCCTCATTTCTGCCAAACTAATTTCCAGTTTTCCCAGCAGTTTTTGTCAAATAATGAATTCTTATCCCAAAAGTTGGGATCTTTGGTTTTGTCAAACACTAGATTGCTATTTTTGTTCACTGTCTTGTTCTGTGAACCCAACCTATTCCACTGATCAATTAGTCTATTTCTTAGCCAATACCAAATGGTTTTGGTGACTGCTGCTTTATAATATAGTTTTAGATCAGGTACAGCTAGGCCACCTTCATTTGATTTTTTTTTTCATTAATTCCCTTGAAATTCTCAACCTTTTGTTTTTCCATATGAATTTTGTTGTTATTTTTTCTAGGTCATTAAAATATTTTCTTGGGAGTCTGATTGGTATAGCACTAAATAAATAGATTAGTTTAGGGAGTATTGTCATCCTGATTATATTCATTTGGCCTATCCAAGAGTACTTAATATCTTTCCAATTATTTAAATCTGACTTTATTTTTGTGGCAAGTGTTTTGTAATTTTGCTCATATAATTACTGACTTTCCTTTAGTAGATATATTCCCAAATATTTTATACTATAGACAGTTATTTTGAATGGAATTTCTCTTTGTATCTCTTGCTGTTGGATTGTGTTGGAAATGTATAAAAATGCTGGGGATTTATGTGGATTTATTTTGAGTATCCTGCAACTTTGCTAAATTTCTGAATTATTTTTAATAGCTTTTTAGCAGAGTCTTTGGGGTTCTCTAAGTATACCATCATGTCATCTCCAAAGAGTGCATCATTATCTTTAAGGAATTGTTTTCTTCCTCCAGTTCATCAAATCTATTTTGCTTTTTCCATTTTGCTAATTCTATTTTTTAAGGAGTTTTCTTTAGATAATTTCTGTATTCTTTCCCAAACTCTCCTACAAAATTCTCATTTCCTTTCTCCATTTTTCTTCTAACTCTCTTTTAACATTCTTTTTGAATTCTTCTGAAAGAGCCTTGTGGGATGGAGAGCAATTCATATCACCCTTTTGGGCTTCATCTGGAGATGTTTTGCCTTTAGTGTCTTCAGGATTTGAGGTCTGTTCTTCCCTGTTTCCATAAAAACTATATATGGTCAAAGCTCTTTTTGCTTTTTTCTCATTTTTAAAGGTTGAGATCTGTTTTTAGGGCAAAGGTGAGATTGTTCCAAGTTTCCTCTAGAGGTGAGAGCAGCTTCACACTGCCTTAGTGCTGGTGCTTCTGACTTCCTTCCACTACTGGGTGGGGATGGCCAACTTCTGCTTATAATAGAGTTCAGGGGTTCACTATTTGCCTTTTGTAGTTGTCCTAGATGTGTGATATCTAGTCTGCTGATCCCCTGGCTTCTGAAATAATAGAGTAGCCAATGCTGCCGTATTTTGGCTAATAGCCTCCCATAGATTTCCCCACTGTGCAGAGTCCATTTTGCCTTTGGTCTCTATGCTGCATCTATGCTGGGCCATCTCCCCTCTGTGCCTGATTGAAAGAAACCTTTCCTGAATTTCTTCCAAAACATCTTCTGTGGGAAATTTGTTACACTCTAAATATGTGTAGGTTCTGTTGTTCCAAAGTCAGTTCAGAGGTGTGATTTAGTGTTGGTCTGAGGGAAGTCAGGAAGAGCTCAGAAAAAGACCTGTCTACTCTTTGCCATCTTGGTTGTGCCCCCTACCTCTCTTTTGATTGATTCTTGATATTTCATAGCCATTAGCTTCTACTTGCCAATTCTAATTTTTAAGTTGTTTTCTTCAATTAGCTTTTGTCATTCCTTTTCCATTTGATTAATTGCATTTTTTAAGGAGTTGTTTTCTTCAATGGATTTTTGTTTTTCCTTTTCCATTTGGTCAATTCTACTTTTTAAGTAGCTTTCTTTTTCCAAACTGTTAAATCTTTTTTCATAATTCTTTTGCAGCACTCTCATTTCTTTTCCCAATTTTTCTTTTACCCCTCATATAATTTTTAACCTCCTTTTAAAGCTGTTCTACAAATTCTTTCTTGCTTTAAGACCAACTCCCATTCTCCTTTGGAATTTTGCCTTTAGATTTTTGGTGACCCTGTCACCATAATAACTTTTTATGATCAGATTATTTTTTGTTTTTGCCCATCTTTTTTTTTTAACTTTTTAATTTAAAATTTTAATTAATTGCTCTTGTAGAAACATGCTTGAATTTTATTTACAAGGGTAATGGGAATACCTATTATGCCTCAGGCATGAGGCAGGTATTGCTAGACAAAGACCAAAGGAAAAAAAAGAATTCTTTGCCCTCAAAGTTCTTACATTCTATACAGCATTTAAACCATCAATCAAAATATATACTAAGCAAATTCAAAGTTATTTCCTGAAGTAGGGGAACAAGTAGACAATTTAAGGGAACAAGGAGAGGCTAATGTAGAAGATGGCTCTTGAGCTGAGCCCAGAAATAACCTCAAAATTCCGAGAAATGGGAGTTGCCCATCTTTTTTTAGCCCCCCCTTTTTTTTTCTTTTAAATTTGAGTTCTGCTCCCAGCATGGAAGGGACACTGTTTCAGTTTTATTGTGCCAGTGGCTACAATCCCTAGCTATTTACCTGGTCCTGCATTGAGGTTGTCTTGAGGCGCATGGGAACCCTTCTCTCTGATGCTGCTGGAGGCTGTAGGGGTTTAGCAGTTTACCTGGTGCTGAGTCAGGATACAAATGCTGGTGTCTAGGTATGTGAAGAAACAGGTCGTCGGGTATTTCTGTGTTTTCCCCAAGGTTATAACTCAAGCATAAGGTGCTCTGGCCACAAGAAGCTACCTGTTTGCTCAGGGCTAGAAAATGGAAGCATTTTAATCTAACTTCTAGTACAGCTTGGGAGATATCTATGAGCAGTGCTTTTAGATTTAAAGTGCATTCTGAAAGAAAAAAACTGAAGAAGTTTGGTTAATATGAAAGATGGAAAAGTAGTCCCAAATATTAGATTTCTTCTAACTCTGGATCTTTAGATTCCAATAGAATTGGAAACAGCCAAATAGAGAAAAGTGAGAGGAAAAGTTAAAGATCTTGTTTTTTATTGGCTTAATCTATCTTTATGTTATTTTTAAAAAAACTTTTGTACACTCCATTTTCCCCATGAAAAAAATAAGCTGGGAGAGTTCTTTTTTTTTTTTTAAGGGGACGATTTTCATTTAATAAATCAATTGAATGATTAAAAAAATAATAATAATTTTTAAAGGAAGCCCTTTAACAATTTGTGCAGCATTTATTCTTTAAATCCCTTGTAATGCCAGAGAAACTGAGGCAAAATAGAGATTAGAGAGTTTTTAACAATTTATTTGAAAGGGAGAGTTTTCTTGGGACCAGATGGATCCATGGTTTTGTCCTAGGGCTGCATGAGACTATCATCTCCTAGAATCCAGCAGCCAAGGTGAGTTCTCAAAGACATATCTATCCTTGGCTCCAAGTTTGGAGCTCTAAGACAAAGAGGGGTGGAGTCCAAACTCTGGTGAGGGGGACTCTCCAGGCAGGGACCATCAATCCGGTTCTGACAGGTTGGGGGGTAGGACCATAAATTCCCACAAACTGGGAGTTAAGGATGTGTCCAGTTTAGAGCCAGGAAGTGTGAAACATAAACAATGCCAATTAGGTATCTGAAATAGGATATTTGGAGTCTTATCTTCTGGAATGTCAAATTTCCACAGCCCTAATTATCTTAGTTCTAATGGGCAGAAAAGGAGCATTGCAGCTAGGGAAACTAAGGCAGGACAATAAAAAGAAACTGTGGCACAACACCCTGAACACCATTTATATTTAAAAGGGGTGCATTCTTGATTATTTCTTTTTTCTCCTGAATCTCTACAACTGTCTTAAATTTTTTCCCACTAACGACCCCTTCTTACTCCTGAAAGTTTTAGGCGATCCTGTGTGTGTGTGTGTGTGTGTATAAAACGGTAGACAAATCAAATATTTACTGATAATAAACCATAATTTCACGACCCCCTACTCTCACTTACCAGCTGCTATATGGGGTTGTGAACCACAGTTTAAGATGTCTGCTGAAGTCCCTTTCAGTTCTAAATCTATTACCTTAATGGTTCCCGAGTTCTAGGTGGGAAGTTTCCAGGTAAACTTCCTGATTCTAACAGAGTGATTCTGAGGCGGGGCTAGGCTTGTGAAATAGGGAAAGAATCTGAGCTGCCATCTCTGGAACCTGCTTGCAGTTTCAAGAGTTCCTGGCTCCAGTATAACCAGCACTTTGGGGCCACTCAAATAGGTAGGATCCTCTTGTCCTACTTTGGCAGTTTTCAGAAAAAAAGAGGGAATGGTAGAAACTGTGGGAAAGGGTGCTAGTGAACGCTGCCTTGTGGCAATGGAGAATGCAAATGAGTTTTAAAGCCTTCCTGGAAGCGGGCGGCAAAACTGCGGCAGTAGCAACTTCTGCAGAAGGAATTCCGAGCCAAAGTCGGGCTGCGGCAGCGCCTCTCAGCTCCGGGAGTGTCCGGAACGCTCCCACGGAAGGGGGAGGGAAGGAGGGAGAGTGCAGATAAAGCAAGGAATGCTGATAGTAGGATTTCAGTTTGCAGCTCGTGGATCCCGTGCTTATTTCTAGTAGTTTGAATTATGAGGTAAACAAACCCCATAGGCTGCAAGAAAGTAAAGGAAGTCCCAGCCATTGACTGGGGTAAGGGCTTAGCAAAGAAACAAGAAAAGTAGAGCAAATAAACTGGAGGAAGATGAGCGCAGAAGGCAGCACTAACTTCAGGCGAATGGCGATTAGGAGAAAGTCCAACCAATCTTGTCTCCTGCCCGGGACCCCCCGCCCCTGGATCCGGCCCGCTGCTCACTCCAGACCGCCTGACTCAGCTGCTTGCGAGAACGTTCCCAAGGACGCCACAGGTACCAACCTTTTGTTTGTGGCACAGGGTCTACTCCTTTTCCTCGTAGTATGCGGGGTGTGTTGGGGGGAGGGAGAGACGCTGCACTGCGTGGTGATGGTGAGGAGGTGTGGGGAGGGTGTATGTGGGGGTCTATGATGGTGGAGAAGGTGAACCTTAAGCTTTTCCTGAGTCTTTGCTTGCTCTGGGGGCGCTCTCTTCACCTCCATACCTGTTCCAAGCTTTCTGGCCTTTACCACTAAGGACCTTGAACAAAACGCTGTCCCAGCGTCTCATGGAGAAGGAATTTAGAATTTAGGATTTTAAAATATTAGAATTTAGAAATTCCGGCCCGGAAGTATGCTGTATAACTTGAGGCACAAAAAGTTTAGAGAAAACATTATGTAATGGAAGAGAAAAGAAAAGTCTTTTTTCCCAAGCCTGCTCCTTGCCTTATGGCGTTGGATGACGGGGCAAGGTGGTTCTGAGGAATCTTCAGTTTGATCTCTGTCTTGTGTCTCAGTTAATGAGCAGCATGTGTGATGAGCTAAGAGTCCTTCAAAAGGATCACAGAATTTAGAATTGAAAGGGACCTAAGGGACTGTCTAGTTCATCCCTTTTATTTTGGAGGACGAGAAAATTAAGAATTTGAGAGATAAAATTACTTACACAAGGTCACACAGGTGGAGTAAATCTCAGATCCAGGATTTGCCACTGATTTAGAAAAAAAAATTCTGATAATTTTATATTACCGTTTTTCTGCTACATTCCATTAGAACCTACTTTTTAAATGCTGGTTTTGCTGATTGATTATAAAATTGCATGAAATTTTTCCTTAAAAATCATTGTTAGGGTAGCTAGGTGGCACAGTGAGTGGATAGAGCACCAGCCTGAAGTCAGGAGGACCCGAGTTCAAATATGACCTCAGACACTTAACACTTCCTGGCTGTCTGACATTGGGGAAGTCACTTAACCCCAGCCGCCTCAGCCAAAAAAAAAATCAATATTAATATTAGCCTTTTGATTTTTAAAAAGTCTATCGTGGTGCAGGCAAGGTATCCTACAACAACTATTTAGGGCAGCATCTTGTTTTAGAAGAACATTCGTAAATTTAGATAATCTGTTGTAAAATGTAAAAAATAAATGTTGGAGCTTTTTTGATCTCCCTCTTTGTTTTCATCTTCTAGTCTTTTTCCTAAATTTATGTTATAGAGAATTCAGAAGCAGTGCTTATTCTATTAACAGCAATAAAAGAGGTTAAGCTGTGAAAACAAAAACAAGAAAAAGATTTAAGGAGCTGTATTCTGCAATTTCAAGTTCTATAAAATGGAGGGGTTGGACTAGGTGATTTCTAAAGTCATTTCTAGATCTGATATTTTATGAAGGGCAGCTATGTGGCTCAGCGGATAGAGTGCTGGGACTGGGAGTCAAGTTGACCTCATCTTCCTAAGTTCAAATTTCTGATTATTAAGGAATTTTATTATTATTAATTAGCAATTCATCTTTCTTCCATTGAAAATTGGCTGTTTATGACTTTGGAAAGTATTTTGTAGGGATAAGTATACAATTCCTTAAAGGCTCTGGTTATCAGAATTTTATCTGATTATGATTACTGAAAATATCTAGTTAGATAAATATCCCCTAGATGGTGCAGTGGATAGAGCACCAGTCTTGAAATCAGAAGGACCTGAGTTCAAATCTGGCCTCAGACCTGGGCAAGTCGCTTGATCCCAGTTGCCTCACCCAAAAAATTTTTTTTTTTATCTTGAAAAATCTTTTTATAAGTCATATCTTTTCCTTTTGTTTTCAATATTTTTGGATGATAATTTTTCATGTTTCACAATTGATACCAATATTAATTTTTACTTCTAGTTTTTAGGTAGACTATCTAAGTTAGTACAATGCTTTTTGGAGAAGAATGTTTAGAAAAGAGGTGGACTTGAGGGGGAAAGATGATTCTGCTTTTGCTTCATTGATTTTAAGATATTGCTGGGATTGAAATATCTTTGGGAAGGTGTGAAGGGTACCTGGAGATTGGGAAAGATTTGGAAGATGGAAATAGAGCTCTAGAAGGGAAAGGACCCATATATGCAAAAATGTTGTAGCAGCCATTTTTGTAGTGACAAGAAACTGGAAACTGGGTGGATGCCCATCAGTTGGGGAATGGCTGAATACATTATGGTATATGAATGTTATGGAATATTATTGTTCTATAAGAAATGATCAGTAGGATGTTTTCAGAGGAGAGACTTACATGAACTGATGTACAGTGAAAGGAGTCGAATCAGGAGATCATTGTACACAGCAATAGCAAGATTATACAATTCTTATGGATATGACTTTCTTCAACAAGGAGATGATTCAGACCAGTTCCAATGATCTTGTTATGATGAGAGCCATCTAAACTCAGAGAGAGGACTGAGGGAACTGAGTCTGAATCACAGCAAAGTATTTTCACTTCTTTTGTTGTTGTTTGCTTGAATTTTATTTTTTTTTTCTCATTTCCTTTTCATTTTTGATCTGATTTTTCTTGTATGGCAAGATAATTGTGTAAATATGTATGCCTGTATTAGATCTACATATATATATATAAAACCATGTTTAACATATATTGGATTACTTGCCATCTAGGGGAGGGGTGGGGGAAGGGAGAGAAAATAGGACACAAGGTTTTGCAAGGGTCAGTGTTGAAAAATTATCCTTGCTTATGTTTTGAAAATAAAAATCTTCAATAAAAAATTTAAAAAAAGAAAATAGAGCTGTAACAGTCATCAGCTTTAAAATGGTAAAACCATGGGAACTGATGAAGTCTTCAAATGAGATTATAGAATTAGCAGTCCTCAAATTTTTTTGGCCTCAGGATCCTGTTATACTTATGAAAATTATTGAAGACCCAAAGAACTTATGTTTTTGTGGGTGATAGCTCTTGGTATTTACCATGCCAGAAATTAAAACCTATAAGATTTTAAAATATGTATTTATTAAAATGATAAACTATTATAGGTTAACTATGAATAACATTTTTTTCATGAAAAATATTTTCTAAAACAATTTTGCAAATTTTTTAAAATGCCTGTCTTAATAGAAGACATATTTAGGGTTGATTAGAACCCTGTTAGGATTTGATTGCATTAATCCAGACATAAGATTAAAAAGGAGTCAGACACCAGAGCTATAGAGGCAGAATCAACAAGGCTTAGTTATCTTATGACATATTTAAGAGAAAGCATTGAGACTTATCAAAGATTGTAGTAGTTTACATTTATATGTTACTTTAAAGCTTATAGATAGGGCTGGCATTATTAAATTTTATAGATGAAAGAATCAGTGATTTTGTTACTTGTCTGTAGGAATACAAGTAATAGTTGAATCTAGGTCTCATCTGACTTTGTCTTTAGCACCTTTTCCACAATACCACACTGCTTAGATATTTTTGAAATTTTGAGCATAGTGATAGGAAGGATGATGGTGGCAATGAACAAAATTAGTAAAGCTGGAAAGAGGAGCAGGTGATGAAAAAGATAATTTGTTCCATGTTTGAAATAGTAGGTGTGAGGTTTCAGTTGTATATATTGAGGAATTAGAGAGATTTAGAGTCATTGCCAAGCAGTGATATTTTGTTGTTTACCCTTCCTTCTGGAAGAGGACATCAGGGAGATGATATCTTGACATGCAAATAAGTAAATTGGATTTAAGTGAGGGAATACTGATCAAGGTCAAGGTTACTTTCCCCTCCAGAGCCACTTGGGTCCAGTGGATGACAGAAGATGGCCCTGGATGAAATGGGAGACCTTGGCCTTATTAAGCCAAGGTCTTCGTTTGACTGAGGTTGCACCTTGATTGAGTTTTTAGTAATTGAGATTTATTGAGGTGGTATAGAGAGCAGTTGGCATAAAACATGAATCTGAGAAATCTATGTGTGTTCTCCTGCTGAATATGTAAGCATGGAAAAAGAAGCAGCAATAGTAGTACAATGTTAGTGAGGTAGAGGTGGCTAAATGGTATGTATAGTGGATAGAATGTTAGCCTTGGAGTCAGGAACATCATCCTACTGACAATTCTTATTTATGAAATCCTACACAAGTCATATATGGACCTCAGTTATCTTATTCAAAATGAGAGGATTGATCTTATTGACCTCTAAGATGTGAACATTCTGAAAGATAACACAATTCTTGGTATTGGAAGTCTGTTCTTAAAACTCATAATTGCCCCCTATTATGTATAACTTGTGTAATCGTGTCTTCTTTCCATGTGTCTCTTTCTACATATATCTATCTACCTTCTGGGTGTCTCTTTGCATATGTCTGTATGCATCATCTTCTACTAGTCAAGTCTCTCCAATGAAACAGTCAATAGAAGGAGGAGAGAGAAAAATCTCTTGATTCAAAAGCCAAATACTTTATGTACATTCTGGGTTGTGAGTGAGTGATTACATTAATTGAGAGGATGTTGTTGGAACATTTACAGTTATGAACGTTAGTACAATAATATAAAGAATATATTTCCATCACCTTTTGCTCAAACTTTTAGATTTTTAATTAAAAATAAAGTTTCTATTGTAATGCCAGAGAAACTGAGGCAAGATAGAGATTAGAGAGTTCTTAATATTTTATTTGAAAGGGAGAATTTACTGGGACCAAATGGATCCATGGTTTGGTCCCAGGGCTGAATGAGACTATTGTCTCCAAGAATCCAGCAACCAATGTGAGGATCATCATGATTAGGAGAGAGGTGTGTTGCAGAACAATTCCGGGAAACCCAGGCAGGACAATTAGGGAAATTGAATCAGGACAATAAAAGAGTAGTATGGCACAACATTCCACACTCCCTCTCTTCTGAATATTCAAATCATTGAATTACCTTCCTCAAATACCTGAAAGTCCTTAGCACCATAACTTTGACCAACCCTATGTGAAGCAAATAAACCAAAATAAAACTCCTGATAACCCTGATAACCGCAGAGTTAATCAGCAATACAAAGGCTCCCTGTTACTAGCATGTCAGGTCCTCTACAGTTGGAGCACTTCAGCCAGAAAATCCAGTTTGAGATGGACAATTCACCGTGAGTTAGGTGGTCTGCAGTCATTTATGGATTTAACTCAACCTCTGCTTATAGAGCAGCAGAGCTCAAGACAGTAATGCTGCCCATTCAGAGGGGCAACCCTCTCCAGGGGAGAAGGGTGAGGTTTAGAGTAGCTCCACCTGTCTCTGCCCAGAGGAACAGATAGGGCTGTAGAAAGGATCCAGATTTCTGAGCAGTGTATGCACAGTTAGACCAAAATAGGCAACCCTGAAGTTTTAGAGGCCTGATACCAAACTGCAAGGTCCTTTGAGAATGCTGAAATACTAATTAAGGAACTGGGGTTACGAGTGGGGAACCAGATCAGAGAGATTGCCAGTTCCAAGACAGGTGTCTGATTTCTGGTTGTTTTTAAAAAATAATCTCCAAAACTGAGTCTGCCAGGGCAATTCCAACAGAATAGGCATTTCAGAGTTAAAGCATAACCAGCAAATCATAGTCCAGTAAATTTAAACAATGAGTAAAAAACTGAAAATAATTATTTAAAGGATTTCCAATTCAATCTGAACTAGTGAGATAGGGGGTGGGAGAGAAGTGCCTAAGGCAAAGTGAATAGGATTCCCATTCTTTCAGATATTTTGAGAAAAATATACCAGTTTCCCAATTTCCTATCTCTTCCTCCTCTTTTTTTCCTCATGGAAAGGAATTATCAAATAACCATCCCACATATAAATCCCAAGAGCGAATCAAAATTCCTATACATAAAAGATAGTTTCCTAAAGTTTCCTAAACATTCCTCAACCATAACAGCAATAGTTACACAGTTTTAACAATTTCCATCCAAATCTTAAACAGTAATAGATGACCCAATCAGGTTCCCAAATTCCCCATATCAGTCCAAAGTATACTAGGAACAGGGAACAGGGACAATGGTCTCTCAAAAACTGCTTCATGCTGAGGATGGGCTGAAACGCTAAGTCCAGGGAGGGAATGGGTGTGGTGTGCTGACAGCTACCAAAACTTCAGATGGGCCGATCCATGTCCCAGAAGAGGTTCAATAATCTGTAATTTGACCAAAATCTAGAACAACAAAAAAATCCCCCACAAATCTAACAAATAAAGGTTAGAACAGTCTGAGATAAAAAGACTTGGTTCATAAGACTGCTGCAAAATGTGAAGAGCCAGTAGCTTCCCATGTGAAGAGATGAGTTTGCTTAACAGGAAGGTAAATAGCTGTCAGCTATAGTCCCAAATAAATAACAAGTAGGTTTCATTGCTAATTATCCTCTCATTATTTAGAAATCTTTAAAAACCTGAATATCCACAGACACAAATATTCAGTAACAGATAGATGACTGGGGTAAATACTCATTTGCCTAAGTATTTAGGATATAATTATTACACAGAATCAGACTGAAAATAGC
The DNA here is from genome assembly GCF_048593235.1 of Sminthopsis crassicaudata. NCBI lineage: Eukaryota > Metazoa > Chordata > Mammalia > Dasyuromorphia > Dasyuridae > Sminthopsis > Sminthopsis crassicaudata. Next base: position 238,614,659 of record NC_133621.1, on the reverse strand, counting down.
AAGATATGACATAATTGAATTGCATTAACAGTTCTTATTGACCATTGTTTCTGATCAGTCACAGGAGGAAAAAAAATGCAGGGACATAACTATAACATAAGCAGTTAAAACTCAGCCTTCAGCATATAAAGGATAAAAAAGCTTTAATTCATTTTTTACTCCAGTTAATTGTCCCACTAACTGTCAGAGGAGGGTGGAGCTTTAAAACTCCAAAATAGCATTAACTATAAGCCCCAGAAATTTTATTTCCAGTAACAAATCCCATTAACCAAAGTTTCAGATAAATCCTAAACAGATATTTACTATAACCTAATATTGATAATAGTAAGAAATTTGTCTCAGTAAGTTCATATTTAAGTAGACAGTTTCATAAGTGAACATTATACATACAAACCAGTTTGCTTTTAAACTACCCAATACATAGACAAATATTCCAAATTGCATATTGTCCATAACAGAGACATTTTCAAAAGGACAAAAGAAAAAAAAAACTATTATTTTCAGAGGCCCTTTAAATGACTTCGGAATGACCCAATACAATCAATTAAAACTTAGAATGTACTATACAGTATATCCTAATACCACATAAAAGAATCCAAGAGGTTCTTAAATAATCTTAGAAATAATCTTACCAAAGTATAGATCATATGTATGACCATATTTCTCAACCAAGGAAATCATTATGTATCAAAAGAACCAAATATTCAGTCAATTAACTTAAAAGCAGGCCTATCTCTTGAAATCATCTGCCAAAGCCAAGCCTCTGCAGAAATCGGCCGGAACATACTTAGTGGGGGGAAAAGAGGGATTCCATGTGACTGCTCTTCCCCCCACTCCACCTCTAAAGGAGCAGAGGGGAGGGAAGGTGAGCTGAAGACAAAAGATCCCGTTTCTCCCTACTCCACCCAATTTCTTTTCCACGTGCAAATTTTCCTTATAGTCTCTCTTTCGTTCTCTTTTCCTTCAAAACTTAAGATTCACAATACAGTGAATAGCTAAATGATTCCATAAAACCCACATGTCCAGCAGAGCTGGATTTAAAGTATAACTTATAATGTTATAATATAATATAAAAAATTACCCAATGTATTTTAGAAGGTAACAGACTACTTAATTTAGAGGCACATGACCCCTTTCAGGCAAGTTAACAGAACTTCTCTTTAACAAGCCATTGTTCTTAAGATCTTACACTCAAAGATAACTAAATTTAGCCTGCATAGGTAATAGTAAAATTATTTCCTACAATTTTAAAACTGTCCAAAAGAATACTCAGAACAAATCTAGCATGCAAAGTTTTCTTTTGATATTCTTTTGTAATAGATAATTGTACCTTTTATTCCTGAATAATTTTTATCTCTAAAAAACAATCTTATCAATCTATTTACAGTGTTAGGTATCAATGAGTTGAATTTAGTATAAATAAGTTGTGAATAATTTCAAAGATATTCCATGCTAATGTACAAACTATATTTTCTTTGTAAGGTCTTAGAAATATTTAGGAAGTGTTGGGGTGAAATTGACATCAGCATCCTGTTTAGGTTGGATGTTGTGTTGAAATTAAGCATTAATATTTCATTTGACAGAAAAAGGTTCACAAAGAATACGGTGACCCTTAGCTTCTATAGGTATGGCCCCTATGTTTCCATGTGGAAATATGTCAGCTCAGCAGAGAGTCAAATTCTCAGGGTTTTCAGATATCCACTAAGTCAGAGGGGTCCTAATCTCACTGTGTGGGACAGTAGCAACCACAATCTAAAGACTCTCAGAGTAAGAAAATGCAAAAAAGGGATTTATTACAATTTCCTGAGAAAGGGTATCTCCCAACCAACAAGACTGCAGTTAAAGGAGTGCAAAGCATAAATTGCAAAACACAAGACTATAATAGAATAGGAGGCCCTCTCACCCCACCCCTCTTTTGATCTTTTCTCCCATTGTCTAAGGAAGTCAGAGATATACTCTAACAGGGAAATCTATCCCATAAACAAAAGAATAAATTGCCTTTTTAAAAAGTACTTAAGTGCTAATTAAAAGGTGGTTGGAAATGGGAATGTTCATTCAAGACAATAGAACACCTGCAGCTTTTTAACTATAGCTCAACTTGTTATTGCAAAGTTTCAAGTCATAATTAGGCCATAGTGTTAAGGCATTTGCCAAGCTCTATATCACCCAAGGTGACCAGTAAGCCACATCAACATAGTCAAAAGACTCTAAGAAGCTGTATCAAGACAGGCATAGCTTGAGCCTTATCTTATTCCTAATCAAGCCCTAGCTTTGTTTCTAAATCTATCTATCTATCTATCTATCTATCTATCTATCTATCTATCTATCTATCTATCTATCTATCTATCTATCTAATCTATCTATCTATCTATCTATCTTGTGTGTGTGTGTGTGTGTGTGTGTGTGTGTGTGTGTGTGTGTGTGTGAGGGGGGGGGGAGGGAGGGATAGAGGGAGAAAGAGAGAGGAGAACCCTGGTAAATATCTCACAAGAAAAAATATCACTATAGTGAAAAGGGGATGAAAAGTCTAGGTGTACAAGAATGTTATGTAATTTGTTTTGTAATAATAAGTTTGTAAACTGTTATGAATAATATGGGTGGCATCAGGGAATCAGTATACACCTCTATCATTAATAGGGAAAAATAAATGTATTTCAGCTGCCTAACTATAGCATTCATATTCAATGCTTTTATATTTTAAATATCTTCATTATATCATAGTAAAAGCACTAGTAGATTTAAATTATAGCCTTATTGTCTAATGGAACAAAGGGATAATTAGTGTGATTAAATGACTTATTTTATTCAAAGTCACACTGATGACCATGAATGAATGAATGAATGAATGGGACCAAATTAGGATCACTGCTTAATTCTAAAGCTCTTTTGCTATATTTAAATTATTTTATTTTAGTTTTAATTTATGGAATAAAGTAAGCATTTCCATGTCATTAGCTACAAATGTGTGTATAAATAGATAGATGGATGTAAAATCCTTCTATATATACTATTATTATCAATTCTTTTTCTGCATGCAGATAGTATATATCCTTTATTGTTAGTTTGGGTTTTATAATTATCAAAATGACTTAGTCATTCAAAGTTGTTCTTAAAACAATATTGTTGTTGATGTGTCAAACAATATTGTTAATGTATACTATGTTCTCTTGGTTTTATTCATTATTGTTACAAGTCTATCCACGTTTTTTCTAAGAATTTATTACTTTTAGTACAATAATATTTGCTAGCAATCACATACCACAACTTGTTTAGCCATTCTCCAATTGATAGGCATCTCTGAAATTTCCAGTTCTGTACCAGTACAGAGAGAAAACTGTTATATATATATTTGAACATATAGGTTCTTTTCCTTCTTTCCCAATCATCTTTGGAAATAGACTTTATGTTTTTACTGGTCAAAGGGTATATAGGCAGCTTAATAACGTTTTGGATGTAATTCCAGATTGCTCTCCAAAATGGTTGAAACAGTTTAAAATTCTACCAATGATGAATCACTGTCCCAAATTTTTCCATATCACTTTTTTCTTCAATCATAACAAGTATAAAATGATATCTTACGGTTGCTTTAATTTAAATTTCTCTAATCAATAATGATTTAGAAATTTTTATATTATTAAATTGTTTGATTTCTTTATTTATAATTGCCTTTTTAATATTCTTTAGCCATTCATCACAGGTTTCTTTTGACAAAGGGCCATTTGGATATTTATAACATCATTCATGGGCCATACAAAATTATTAAGTTATATAATTCAAGCAGTACGAAGTTGTTGTACCTATATTTGATGAGAGATAGGAAAGGGGGAACCCCGTTTGGTTGGTGCAAAGATAGTAAGATAGTCCCATAACATTTCAGTGTCCCCTGTAAATGATTTTACAGGCCTGAAAACCTAGATTGATAAAAAAAAAAAAAAAAAAAGGTTTATTGTAGAAATTTGGAAGTAAAGTTAAAGGTAGAAAGACACCAGGGCCAAAGGTAGTCGCTGGGCGGGCAGGAACCCTTACATGGCCGGGGCTTGTGGTGATGCCCCAAATTCCTGGCAGGCTTCCAGCCAGGGTCAGCATTGAATAGAATTCAATGGGTTTAAACTATGGGGGTTGGGAAAACTTAAGTTAGTTCAGATCCGGTGGGGGATGGGACAGCTTGGTGACCAGCATTTGCAAATTAAAGGTCAGCCGTGGGGGTTGGGAAATCAGAAAGGAATCTTAAAGGGATCTCAACCTCCATCAGCTTCAGCTCATTATTTTGAGGACCTTATTTGGCCTTCAGGCTCATGATTTCCACACCTGATTTATCAATTAGATATAATCAATATATTTTAGATATGATAACTGCTTTCCTTCTAATCTTAGCTGCATTTGTTCAATTTTTATAAACCTTTTTAATTTGATGTAATTTAAATTACTTTTTTTCTATTTCACTCTGCTCTGTAGCTCTTGTTTATTCACAGATTGTGTATCTGTCCATAAATCTGATAAGTATTATATTTTATATTTTTTCCAATTTTCTTGTTTTCAGCACTATTCTGCTTTATCTTTAAAGAGCACAGATAAACAAATTTTCAAATTCTAATTTCATAAGAATTGTGTAGAGATATTTCAACTTGGAAAAGCAAATGCAGCCTGAGAAGGTTTGAAGGATGATACTGAGATGGAGGTTTGGCTTATGTGACATGTAAATACCTCCAGGCCATCTCTGCTAAAATAACTAAAATAACCTCTACCCTTGATTATTTGATGTCCTCATAGGTTTCAGTTTTCTGATTTAAATTTCATTTTTCCAATTTAATTTTCATAACTGTGAAAACCAAATAAATGCCCATTCATTTCTCATATGAAGTTTTGTTTTATTTTATTTTTTTGCAAAGCAGTTGGGGTTAAATGATTTGCACAGGGTCCAACAGGGCTAGGAAATGTTAAGTGTTTGAAGCCTGAATTTAACGCAGGACCTTCTGATTCTAGGGCCTGTGCTCTACCTACTGTGCCTTTTAGGTGCCCCAGGAGCACATCACTTTGCAAAGGCGAGGTTAAAAACTAAATTTACACTTATTTGGAAATGTAAAATACTACTAAAATAAAAAAAGAAAGAAAGAAGAGAAAACAAGAATAATCAGGTTACCTTAAAGCTATGACAAAAAAAAAAAAAAAAAGTAATCCTGGTAAAATAATGTAAGAAATAATTTTTAAAATTTGTCCTGTAGTATTAAAAGAAGAGGGTGTGTGGGACGAGTGCTAGACCCCCTTCCCCAAAATAACTAATCAGAGACATCTTCAGGTATAAAGAAAAAGCATTTATTTAGTCCCTGCAGGAAGAGGCCCAAGCACACTGGGAAGCATCTCAACTCCCAACATGTGCTCCATCTGACAAGCTGGAAGCAATTTAGCTGGTTAAATAGCAAAAGACCAATGTTGTCTGCTTCCTGTGGTTCACACCATTTCCTATCACTAACCTAGGGTCTAGACCTTGAGATCATGTGACTTCCTGCAGCCTGGGCCCAAGACCTGATCTTCCAGCTCTGCAGACCTCTGGGAATAGGGATCATATGATTTACGCATAGTCTCATAGACTTCTTGAGAAAGCTTCACCTATCTCATTCAAGGGGAAAGTAGAAATAAAAAAAAAAAATCTACTGATCACAACCTGAAAGAGGTCTTATGAAGAAAACCTTCAGAAATATCAGCCAAATTTTGAAACTCCTACACACACACACACACACATACAAATTCAAATAATGGCAGAACCACAAATAGAATCACACAAGACCTAGCAGTTGCTACACTAAAAAATCACAGGTCTTGGATTACTGTATCAAAGAGCAAAAGAACTGGCTAAAAATAGCGGCTAGAAATATCACACAGCAAAATTAATCATAATTCTGAACAGAAAAAATGGATCTTCAATGAATTGCCAGAGTTCCAAGATTTTGTTGAAAAAAGATCTAAACTTAATAAAAAATTTAACATACAAGAATTAAGAGGAATATTAAGGTAAACATCAAAGACTAATTACAATAGTCAATAAGGACAAATTATTTTTATATGTGGAAATGTAAACCACATGTCTAACATTGTTATTAGTAATGGGGTAGTTTGAAAGAAAGATTGGGACAGATTGTGTGTGTATTTTAAAAGTATGATGCAATTCTAAAAGCAAAATCACTTCAGAAAAGATAAAAAGAGTACTTATAAATGAGTTGCAAGAGGAAGAACTGACATAAAGCAATTAATTAGATGGAGGAGAAGAACTGCTAGTTTTGAAATTCTACTATAATTAGGAATGGGTTAAAGAGATAACAGTACATCTGTCTATGTCCATAAATACAGATATATCTCTGTCTCTAGCTGTGTCTTCTAAATTCAGAAAGAAATAAGATGAAGGGATAGGGAAAGGGAAGATAAAGGAGGGCTTTTTAGAGGGAAACCTACTCACATCAGATCTGTGTTAGAGAAAACATATATTTAGAAGAGAAATAAGAGAACAACATACTTTAAAAGAGTCTTCTCAACTTCTAAAGACATAAGTGGGGGCAGCTAGGTGGCACAGTAGATAGAGCACCACCCTTGAAGTCAGGAGGATCAGAGTTCAAATTTAGGTTCAGACATTTAACACTTCCTAGCTGTGAGACCTTGAGCAAGTCAGCAAAAAAAAAAAAAAAAAAAAAAAACAAAGTGGGTGAGGTAATAGTATAAAGTACTAGATATAAAAGAGTATAAAGATTAATGGGAATGGGATAAAGTAGGCAGATTAGCAGGAATGGGGTAAAGAGGGAAAAAACATGTATTTGAAGGCTCTGAAAATCTTCTAAATTTAAATAGAAAAAAGAGGGAAAGGGGAAAGGATCTTGGGTGGCAGGTAGGTTAAAGTATAGAAAAGCAAGATAGCAGGTGGAAGTAAAGCAAAGGAGTTAGGAGGTTTAGGAAATAATAGATACATAAAAACATAAAATAAAGATCAGGAGTAGAATTTAGGTAAAAAAAGTAGGGGTAGTAATCATGATTACTCTGACAAAAGTTAAAGCTAAAATATTTAATCAAGAGAGAAAAATAGGGAAGCTATATCATGTCGGCCATATTAATATTATTTTAGACTTGAAAATAACTAGACAATAAGGTTTGAATATTTCTGTAGTACAGGATACAGTGAGTTGGTAGATTTAGAAAAATATAAAAATTTAATTGGATTATTGAAAAAAGATGTTACCTTCAGAACAAGAAGAACAAACAAGCACTTAAACTCTTCATAGATGCGTATGAATGTATGTGATTATAGATACCTAAGTATATCCGTGTATATCTTTGTAGATATATATATATATATAGACACATATGTATGTGTGGGTATGTGTGTATATATAGCTAAGTTTAATTGTAACCTTCTTGGAAGAAGGGGTGAGAGAAAAGAGAAAAAAAGAATAAAATAAAAATTGTACAGCAGAGAAGAAAAGAAAACCTATGGGACAGCTCTGAAAACAGTGTATGGTATTTATTGTATAGACTTTTTTGAAATGGAAATTTATTACTTTATATTTGATATATATACACATATATATGTGGAGTTTAAAAAAATTCTTAATTAAAACTTTTTATTTTCAAAATGTATACATGGATAATTTTCAACATTCACCCTTACAAAACCTTGTGTTCTAATTTTTTTTTCCTCTCTTCCCTCCACCTCTTCCTCTAGACAGCAAATGATCCAATATTATTAAATATCTTCTGTGCATATTTCCACAAATATGCTGCACAAGAAAAATCAGATCAAAAAGGGAAAAAATGAGAAAGAAAACAAGTTTATATTGTTATCTCTTTAACCCATTCCAAATTAGAATTCCAAAACTATGTTCTCTTCCTCCATCTAATTGTTCTGTCAGTTTTTCCTCTTGCACCTCATTTATAAGATAATTATTCTTTTTACCTTTTCCTAAGTGATTTTGCTTTTTAGAATCACAATGCTTTATATTTTGTATCCTCTTTTATTTTCTGTTGTGTACAAGGCAATGTTTTTTCTTTTCCTATTTTGTATTTAAATTTCAAATAGATACATTTTAAAAATCTTTATAGTTTGAAAATCAATTTTTCCCATTAGAAAACCTTCAAAAACAACAACAAATAATTCAAATTGGCTTACCATCTTGCCATTTCTTAATTATCTACTTACCTATAGTTCAGTGTTCAAAATATGCTTTCACCTAAGAGGTAATAGTGAGGATAAACAGCATTTAGGAGAGGGTAAAGTCCTGTAGTCTTGTGACTACAAGATTAAGTGTCAAGTATGGAAAAAAGAGTCACTCAGTTTGTGAGCTTGGGTGATTGATGTTGTCTTTGATAATAATAGTTAAATTTGGAAGATAGAAGGAATTGAGAATCAGCTGCATAAAGAGTAGTATCATGAATTACCAAAGAGGAGAGTATCTGGGAGTAATTAGTAATGCTAGAGCCTGCAGAGAAACAAAGATAGATGAGGCTGTTAGATTTAACAATTAAATAATGGGTAACTTTAGAGATAATGGCTTCATTTGAATGGTAAGGTCTGAAATCAGATTGCAAAAAGAAGTTGCAAGGATAGGAAATGGAGGCACCTAGTATAGATGGCTTTCTCAAGGAGTTTGGTCAAGAAGAGAAATGGAGGATGAGAGTGAGAATGATTGGATCAAGTGAGGACTTTTTAAGGATGGGGAACATGTAATTGGAGGTATCATGAAGAAACTAGTAGATAGGGAAAGATCGAAGTTAAGATAAAGTAGGAATGATAGTTGGAGCAATCTCCTGGAAAAGACAGCAGCTAGTAAAATTATATGTGTGTGTGTGTGTGTGTGTGTGTGTGTGTGTGTGTGTATACACACACACACACACACACAATTTGTCTTAGTAAGAGATTATGGAAAAAAGATGTCTGAGAAGAGTGAAGAAGAGGGAGATTTTTGTGAGTGGCCTCAGTTTTTAAAAGATGAACTATGAAGTAAAGATTAAGCTGAGTGGGAAAGAAGGGATGCCATGATATTAGGGGCAGGCCTGACTCAGGCTAGTTCCCCAGAAGTAAAAAAAACTCTGTGTTGAAGTGAAATGAGATAGTTGTAACAGAAAGAAATGTTCTTAACCCTAATATGGTAAGGATACTTTTGGTTCCCTCTCTTCATATGGAAAATTATCTGGGGGCAGCTACGGTTCACAGTGGATAGAATACCAGCCCTGCAGTCAGGAGGACCTGAGTTCAAATCTGGTCTTAGACACTTAACACTTCCTAACTGTGTGACCCTGGGCAAAACACTTAACCCCTTGCCTCAGCAAGACATAAATAAATAAAAATTAAAAAAAGATTTGGAAAAATATCTGGTCAGGAGGTAAGATTTGATGTTTCAGGTGGTCTTGGGCCATCTACCAATCTAAAGGACCCTGATTCAACTGTAATACTGGAGAAACTGAGGCAAGATAGAGATTAGAGAGTTTTTAATGTTTTATTTGAAAGGAAGAGCTTTACTGGGACCAAATGGTTTGGTCCCAGGGCTGAATGAGACTACCATCTCCAAGAATCCAGCAAACAATGTGAGTTCTCAATGACACATGTGGCTCAGATACAGGGGGTAGACAGAGGCAGGGCAGACTATCAATCTAGTTCTGACAGGATGGAGGGAGGCATGGAGAACATCTGTTAAATTGGGGTTCTGTACAGAATGGGGAGAAGCACCCAACATTCTGATGATGTCCAAGATAGGTCTTCTTATCTGGATCATCATGATTAGGAGGGAGGGATGTGTTGCAGGATTGATCAGAATAATTAGGAACTGAGGCAGAACAATTCAGGGAAACCAAGGCAGGACAATTTAGGGAAAGTGAGTCAGGATAATTAGGGAAACTGATTCAGGATAATAAAAGAGAACAGTGGCACAGCATAACATAGGTTGGCCTTATACATTTCCTACATAACTAGAACAAGAGTCATTTAATATGTTGTATTAAGGTAACTGCATTTTGAACCTTACCTCTCTAGGCCAATCAAGTCCTCGAGATAGTTTAGTTGCCTTGTAGGGGGAATATTGGGAAAAGAGGAAATCTTGATAGACAATGGACCTATCATACGGAAGAAAGCCTTAAGAAGGAATGAAAAGATTTGGAATAGGCACTTTGGTGAGTGGGATATGAAAGGTTAGGAAGGTGTATAGGGATTATATTGCTGTGGTGAGGGCCCAGTTGAGATTACTATAGTGTATATTCATAGTTATGTATAATGGATATGGGGTGCTATTCATAGTTATGTATAATGGAGATGGGGTGCTATTCATATTATGTATAATGGAGATGGGGTGCTATTCATAGTTATGTATAATGGAGATGGGGTGCTACCCTGGCTGGTGCGCTCTTATTTTCAGTTTGGTGATGGAATAAAATGAGACACTCCTAGGACATTCATCATTTAATAAAAAGATGTTTTACAAGGGCATTTTAAAAAGATACTCTAGCACTTAGCTTGTGTAAACATGGCATGTGTCTTGGGCAACAAGGCTGGAACTCCTATGACCTTGGGATATTTATTAATCTGCATGCGTGTTTTTATGACCTTAGGTGACTACATTGTCATAGTCAGAGTTTGCCAGAAACTTGCTTCAAGGAAGTTTTAACTTTAGCCCCACTGGTCCAATGGAACCTAGAAACAGTTTTGTTGCCTTTTAAGGGAAAAAATAGCCTAATCCACACATTTGTTGAAGAAGGAGAACCCTGGTGGATAGTGATCCTGTTGTAAAGCCAACCATTGTGATTTTTCTGTAGCTCCATTCAGCAGCACATGAATAGAGTGAAGGAAGTTGATTGTGAGAATATTCCAAAGTTGGGGTTTGGTGGGGAATGATCGATAGTGGGGAAAAGGAGCAAAGAATTTGAGTGCAAAAAATAGTATAGGATTGAACTGACTAATCAAGGGGTCTCATTAGGCAAGGGAAAAGATTATAGCCAATGTAAGAGTTATAGCCTGGGAAAGAAGAGATGAATAGAGGAAATAGAAGTGAGGATGAAGAATAGGGCTAGGAAATTGTAAAGCATGCAGAAAAATAGAATGAAAAAAATGTAATTAGAAAATAAATTTCAAATATTATGAACATGTAAGTGATAGAAACTTATGGGTGACAGAAAGATTGAGTTATGACCATCTCTATACGAAGCTGTGGTGGAATGGAAGAGTAGGTCATAGGATTTATGTTAAGGAATTGGGAAGATCAGGGAGAATCAATAAATATGGTGAAATATCTATAGAAAAGATTTGTGTTGGAAAAGATGAATGAATCAAGATTGAATTCATTGAGGAAAGAAGGAGCTTAACCTGGGAAAAGAAAAATAATGGCCATCAGGATTTTGATTGGGTGGTATAATCTGGTAATCCAAACCATAGGAGGAGTGGTTAGTAAGTGACAATTGGGGAGGGAGGGGAGAGAGAGAGAGAAAGAAAGCGACAGAGAGAAACACACAGAGACACACACAGAGAGAGAATATACAGCCATAGTAATGGAGAAAGAGGAGTATTTGGGTTTTTGTTTTGTTTTGTTTTTTACCATTGACCTTGGGAATTTGAAAATGCAATCAGTGCTGGAAAGGGGATGTGTAGGGCTAGGGATACAATGTCATTAGGAAGACGATGTCTTAGTGTACATAGATAGGAGTGAGAAAGATAAATTTAAGACCTTAGATTAATTAGCAGCCTTGTAAAAAGCAAATCTGAGATGTCTAAACCACAAAGGATCACTCTCAATCATAGGGATATGCCAGCATATCTTGACAAATTAGAATATTGGGCAAAGTATAATAATTTATTGTTTCCCTCACTAGTATTTTAACTTTTCAAATACACATAAAAATAGTTTCCAACATTCATTTTTGTAAATTTTTGTATTTCAAACTTTTCTCCCTTCCTTCCCAAAACAGCTAGCAATCTGATATAAGTTAAAAATGGACATTAAAAAAAATAGTTCTTTCCCCTTAAACAAAGATGAAAATACCATGCTTTGATCCACATTCAATCTGCATAGTTCTCTCTCTGGATGTGGATGGCATTTTCCATCTCATCTCCATTGAAATTATCTTGAATCACTACATTGCTAAGAAGAGCTAAGTCTATTACAGTTGATCATCACATAATTTTGCTGTTATTGTGTATATTCTCTTTGTTCTGTTCACTTAACAACATCAGTACATGTAAGTCTTCCCAGGCTTTTCTGAAATTAGTCTGTTCATCATTTCTTATAGAACAAGAGTATTCTCTTATATTCCATAACTTATTCGGCCATTCTCCAATTGATGGGTACTCTCTCAATTTCCTATTCTTTGACAAAACGAAAAAGAGCTCACCCTGACTCTCAGGATAGCTGTCCTCTGGATGTCAACTGCCTCTGAATCCACAGTAGATGAACTTCGAGATTCTGCCATTCACTCAGGAGCAGAGGCTTTTTTTAGAGGATCCAGCAGTCTAGGCCCACAAGTTTGGCAGCTGTAGGAGTAGTCAGAAAGACCTGGTTGGGGTGCTTAGGTTGAGGGAGGGAATAAACAGGTGCATATCTACCTCTCCAAATATTTGTAATACAGAAACAATGATTGATTGATTAGTACAGAACTAGTTTTCAGATAAGATGTATGGGTTGCGTAAGATCCATAGTCATGAGAAAACTTGCATCATTTTTGGATCTGAGTTTTTGTTCACAACTTTAAGTCCTTTGTTTAGTCTAAACAGCACGTAGAGATGAAACAGTTTCCCATTCCAAATAGATTCAAGTGATACAATAAAGTTTTTTAAAAGAATCAATCATAATTGCATTGTCACATTATATTAATGTTAAGTTACAGATCAAACTACTTAAGAGGGATCATTATTTTGAAAAGGGAGATTTACAAATTATCAAGATAATAAAAAAACTCTTAAATATAAACATAAACATCATCATATAATAGGCCAAAGCAATTCAATGAACATGAATATTAGCTAATATCAAGTCTCCTTGTACCTTAAGGATACTATAGCCTATACTATAATCAGCATATCTTGAGTATTAGATGTCTGGTGCTTAGATAGCTAGTTTTCATTCTGCAGTCCATTCTCCAATTGATAAATGGTCAAAGGATATGAACTGACAATTTTCAGAAGAAGTTAAAAGCATTTCTACTCATATGAAAAAAATTCTCTAAATCACTATTGATCAGAGAAATGCAAATTAAGACAACTCTGAGGTACTACTACATAACTCTCAGATTACCTAAAATGACAGGAAAATATAATAATGAATATTGGAGGGGATGTGGGAAAAGTGAGATACTATTACATTGTTGGTGGAGTTGTGAACTGATCCAGCTATTCTAGAGAACAATTTGGAACTATGCCCAAAAGGCTATCAGTAGTATCTCCACTGGGCCTGTTTCCTAAAGAGGTCATAAAAAAGGACAAAGGACTCACATGCAAAAATATTTATAACAGCCATTTTGTAGTGGCAAGGACCTGGAAACTGAAATGAAGCCTAGCAATTGGAGAGTGGCTAAATAAGTTATGTATGGTATATGAATGTTAATGAATATTATTGTTCCATAAGAAACGATCAGCAGGATGATTTCAGAGAGGCCTGGAGATGCTTACATGAATTGGTGCTGAGAGAAGGGAGTAGAACCAAAAGAACATTGTACATGGTAACAACAAGATTATGTAATGATCAGCTGTGATAGACTTGGCTCTTTTCATTAGTGAGGTGATTAAGGCCAGTTTCAATAGTCTTGTGATGAAGAAAGTCATCTATACCCAGAGACAGAACTGTGGGGACTCAGTGTGGATCACAACATATACTTTCACTTTTTTTGTTGCATTTTGTTTTCTTTCTCATTTTTTTCTTTTTTTATCTGATTTTTTTCTTGTGCAGTATGATATAATTATGGAAATATGTATAGAAGAATTGAACATGCTTAACATATATTGAATAGGCATATAGATTTACTTATTAGTGAAAACAGTTACACACTCTGTTACACTCTCAAAATTTATTATTCCATTTAATTAGAATACTTTTATATTATGTCTTTGTCTTTACTTTGTATAATCATTTCCCCCTTAAGAGGATATCATCCCTATATCATAATTCAACAACAAATACAGGTTAAAATTGTAAGTTCATACTTATATTCTGTTATAGTAACTCAGAATTATTCTAGCATCAAACTGGTTTTTAATAGATTTAGAATTGTGCTTGTAAAACTTTTTGATCACAGAAATTTGCTATAAAAAGAAAAGGAGGAACATAGTAATAACAATGTCATATATCATAACAGAACACTCCCTTACCTTGTTTGATTCCAGGCATGAGTCATCTCTGATTGTCAATCATGTAGTCTTAGTATGTTTAAGAAAAAAAAAAAAAGGCTCAAGATTACAGATAGGGAAATTTTCTTTTCAGAAAGGAAATAATACAATGAGTAAATAAAATCAAGAGGATTCTACCTTAGGCCATGCGAAGGGTTGTCTCTAAAACCTTCCCCCAAACTCAAAACAATAATAAATTACAATCTCAAGGATTTTTAACTTACAAATAGCAAAATTTTACTATCCAAAATTTGGAGCTTGAATATCTTTCTTGATGTTTCCTTTACAATAAATACTGAAGAGTTTTCAAATAACAATTTTTTTTCATAATAGCTTTTTATTTTTCAAAATATATGCAAAATTTACACTCTTTCTGTTATTGTTTGCTTGTAATTTTGTTTTTCTTCCCATATTATTTTTACTTTCTTAATTCAATTTTTTCTTGTGTAGCAAGACAACTACATAAATATGTATATATAATTGTATTTAATATATACTTTAACATATTTAACATGTAGGGGACACCCCCCTGCCATCTAGGGGAGAGGGGTGGAGGGAAGGAGAGGAAAAGTTGGAACAGAAGTTTTTGCAAGGATCAATGTTGAAAAATTACCCAACTATCAAATATAAACCATTTGCCTTTTTTTTTTTTTTTTTTTTTTCTCATCCTGGGATTACTCAGCCTTCCTTCATTGCCCTAAAACAGTGAAGCTAAATTCCTTCAGGGGGAAAAAATTGACATCTACTTTGATAACTTTTATAGAATTCTTATTTTTTCAAGTATGAAAATACATTAATCTATACTAATGTTCTAAATCTTTTGGTTACAACCCTTAAAAGTTTTTCTTGGCTGACTGCATTTTAAAATTTTCTTGGTAACTGAATCTAACAGCAACACAAAAATGACACAAGAAAAAGATTTTCTTATATGTTACAAAAACACAGACAAAATGATAAGACAGACACATAGAAAAGATATTTCTATCTGAACTTTTCTTATGAGAATCCAAATTACAAAAGCTTTCTCATTTGATGATTTTGAGCAGCCATTTATTAAGAACATTCCATTCAGAGAATTTAATTTTCTTGCTGGCTTCACTAAGACATTTCTTTAAGGTAACTTTTTAAATCTTGATCAAAGAACCCTGAATTGGCCAGCAATGCCAAATTATGCCAATTACTTATTTGGCATATATAGAAACTAGTTAAGCATTTTTGCAGCTAATTTCTTTTGGTCCACCAGTTTTCCTATTTTACAACCAGACGTGTAAACAAAAACACAGATATGTGGTCCAAGAAGTCAGGAGACTTCATTTATCCTCAGAGTTGACAGAATATTCAGTTTAAGTAAAGTATATTCACTAAGGATATAGCCTGGATACAATTGAGTAGCACTTCCTTGCTTTCCCATGATGACTCCCTGGTTAGAAGCAGGAAGGAATTTCAAGAACTCCTCATGTCCTTTTTGTACTCAGTCAAGAAACATGAGCTTTAGTCCCCTTAGCCTATTAATTCTGGGGAACAGTACCAGTGCCTTTTAAGGAAAAGCTAACTTAGTCTTTGTTGGATAGGGCCTAAGAAAACTTTGCTCTTCTTATGTGGTAGGGCTTTAAGATTCTTCAGGTTCTCCTCAGTCATGTTTGGTTAATCCTTCTCAGTCTAAATCATCTATTCTCCATTTGTAACAATGACCTTTCTTACCCCAACCCCAAAGCCTTATCTTGGACCTGTCTTATGTTTTCTCTGTATCATGAGAGAAACTGCTTTGACAGTTGCTATAGATTGCTTCAGACTTTTATTCAATCTTAGTGTTTGTTTTAAATGTCTCCTCAAGAAGTGATTACTAGGCATTTTTAATAGGATATCTTATAGTATAAGAAATTCTTGCATTCATTTTGCCAGAATTCATTGTCTTTTCTCTATGATCTTCTTGTTCCTCCTATCAGTCTTTGAAGATGACACCACTATCTAATGAGGGAAAGGAAAGGGGGAAACCCCGTTTGTCAGTGCATAGATAGCAATCCCATGAGGTGCAATGTCCCCTGTAAATGAATTTACAGATTGATAAATAAATTTACAGATTGATAAATAAAAGGTTAATTGTAGGAATTTGGAAGTAAAGTTCAGTTAGAAAGAGCCAGGGCCAGAGGTGGCCGCTGGGCGGGCAGAAACTCTTACATGGTTGGAAGGATACCATGTGTTAGCAGGGAGGGCTCCTGCAAAGAGGGAGTTCCGGCTTGTTTCTTTTATACCTAGAAGATGATGGGCGGTACCCCCAAGTTCTTGGCGGGCTTTTCAGTTAGCTCAGATCAGGTGAGGGCTGGGGGAAGCTGAGCTGATAGTGGGGCTGAGCCCGGATATTCAAAGAGTGCTTTTGACCAGGATTTGTGAATCAAGGTCAGCCATAGGCAGTTAGAGAGGAATCTTAAAGGGACCTCAACACCCATCATATCCTTCTTGTCATTCAGATTTGGAGCCTCAGACTCTTCTTTAAATCTTCTTCTTCCCTATACACATATATCAGTTACCAAAAAAAAACATCACTCAGATCAATATTTTTTTTCTCCACTCACATGACCAATCTTCTAGTTTACTTCCTTGACACATCTTATCTGAGCTTTGAAGCAGCCCCCAATTATCATCTCTACCTCCATTCTCTCTCCTTTCAATTTTTCCTTAAATTTGCTAAATTGGTATTCCTGAAGCATAGATCTGATTATATCATTCCCTTGCTCAAAAAGTTCCAGTGATTCTCTGTTGTCTCCAGGATAAAATATACAGACCCTTCTATCATCATTTGAAACTCTTCTCAGTCTGGCTCCAGCAGATGTTTTCAAGTTTATTACACATAAATCCCATTCAGTATAGTATATTCCAACCAAATTGACCTGTTCATTATTATTCTCTCTACATAGCATTCCATCTCTACTTCTCTTCCTTTCTTTGCAAAGTCTTTCCTCTTTCATGCCTTAAATATTATTCTTTCTTATCTTTGTCTTAAAATTTTTATGTCTCTTTAAGGCTTAACTCTGGAGCTTCTTTCTTTGAGGGATTTTCTTCCATTTATTTTGTCCATGTATTTTGTTTTAACTCCTCTCTTGGCTCCTCAGCATCCCTCCATAGAATATGATGCCCTTGAGGGCAAAAGTTGTTTTATTTTTGTGTTAGTATTCTCAGTGCTTGGCATAGTGTCTTGCATATAATAAGTGCTTAATAAAAGCTTATTTAATAAATTAAGCCCTTGACTAAGTAGCAATATGTGGAATGATAAGGGGAGTCCTCACACTGAAATAGTGGATTTTGGAAAGTGCAAAGTTACCTATTATTGTATTTGAATTTCAGCATACATTTAAAAAGTACTTAGTATTAATGCAGTTTCTGAACTGATTACTTGTGTTTGGAAAAGAAAAGCTAATAGTTTTTTTTTTTTTTTTTTAGTAACATTGATGTTATTTAATTGGTGCTGAATATCTGTTTAGATCATCTTTTCAATAAAAATGAGACTATATTGTTATTTGTAACTATAATTAAGACCTGAAGTAAAATAAAGTGCCTTAATCTATTTTTAGACACTAGGAGGCACCATATTCCTGAGTATGAATGATGAAAGGGAATATCTAGATTTGATATTAAATTGTCTTTGTCAACAAACAACCCCAACTTCATTAAATATATGTGAAAACTAGGTTTATTACAATGAATATGCATATGGAACCAAAGTCTTCACAATCCATACATAAGTTTGTATTTTTATAGCAGCAGGACAAAGGAAGGAAAAAATAGAAATCTCCACCTACAGGGGATGGAGAAAAGTGTCATAAAGATAGGAAAAACACCTCTCTCCTCTTCCAGGGAAGGACAAGACAATGACAAATGTCACATTTTTGGGGGAAATGCTAGACTATGAAGATAAGATGAACAAGCAGTTTCTCAGACTAACCCAAATTGACTAATGCCTATCTTGACTCCCAGGGACACACAGAAAGTCCAGTTTGGGATGGAAACATAAAATTATGTCAGCTTGGATATTCATTTACTTACATATTGAGATAGATACTTATATCTATCTCTATATGTAAGTATATAAGTATGTGTATATATATGTATGTATGTATGTATATATATATATTTATAAAATGACCACATTTTTCATATTGAAAACTGCAAGATCTTACATACTTCAGTTTTACTCATGATTCCTATTGATCACTTACTCTGATTATAGAAGCTTGCCATAAGAGGAAAAGGCTGGTGCGTAATTATAATCAAAAACTAGTTCTTCAGACCTCTGTCTGAGAACACATACATGACAGAATACAGCATTCTTAGCACTATTTTATAATTGAAAACCAATTATGCAGTAACAATTCCACCTTATAGGCACTTAGGAATAATCGGTTGGTTTCTTATTCAAAGGAACACTCCTGGGAAACTGAGTCAGAAGGATCCCACCTTAAGCAGACTCCCAACTCTTGTCCAGATATTAACCTTCACCTGTAACAGTTTAGGATCACATTCCTCTGAATAGCTTGTGGCATATTTCTCTTAGATGATGAATTACTGATTTGATGATTTTGTTAGACAATCATACCTGAATTCAAAACTCTAAATAATATCAACGACAGTCTCAAGAGACTCTATCTCAAATATCAAGTTTCATCCATCAAACCCCTCTGTTCCTTTTGATGATCTTTGATGTGTAATAGTAAATTTTTTAACACTTGTTTCATTAATTCACCGTGAGCCAAATTCTTTCCCTTATTATTTATGAGGCCCCATTCCCCCCAACTCTTTCCAAAAGAATAGAGTACCCCATAGGCATATTTGGAATCTATATAGAGTTTCTTCTTTTCCACTCAGTTTCTTAAGGGCCTGATTTAGGGCATAGAGTTCACATTTCTATGGTGACCAATTCTTTGGCAGGTATCGAGACAATCTTTCCCATTTATGATTGCGTAACCCATCTATAAACTATCTTTCTCTTGTTTTGGAAGGAATATCACTCAAATCCGATCTAACTTTGGTTTGGAAATCTGTTTCATTGATTCAACTATGTTCAGGTTCTCCCTGACACTTTTCTGTAGAAAGGTGGCTGGATTGACACAGTTCTCAGTGCTTAAAATCAAGTCATCTTTTTCCAGCAATAATGATTCATATTTTAAGATTCTTGAATCAGTCAGCCAACAACCTGCCCTTTGGCTTACAATGGTCCTAACTCGATGAGAAGTACTTATTATCAATGCACCCCCAAAAGTCAATTTTTGACTTTCTGCTACGAACAAGGCAGTTGTGGCATTGCTTATATACACTCAGGCCATCCTCTTGATTCAGGAGCAAGTAATTTGAATAAGAAGGCAATTGATTGCTTTTGTCCAGCCCAAAATTAAGTTAGTAAAGCTCTGATGTAGTTCCTTTATCTATAGAAATAAACAGCAAATACTGGTGCTGTAACTAGAACCTGCTTTTATTTCTTGAAGCATTTCCTTTTCCTCTTTTAACCATCTTAACTGCTCTGACTCTTCTTCTAATAATTGATCAATAAGTTGGCTGCAGCCCTTTCATTCCCTCCATTAGGATAGGATATTGTTTAACATAAGCTATAGCCTGAGGATTCTTTAGTTTAATTTCCATTGGATCAATCTTCATCCCCCCAGGATTCCCTTCTCCTACCCAAACTTCTGGTCTAATGTTTTTATAAAGACTTAGTACTCAATACTAATAAATGTAGTCTAATAGCCAATTGTTCCTATACAACTTTTATCTTTAGATCTAATTTAAGAATTAAATATCTTCCCAACAAGTTTATTCCTGCTTCTGGGACAAATAAAAACTTGAAAGTACTTTGTTTATTTTCATACCAAGTAGTTGTTTCATTATCGGAATTATTAGTCTCGGTCAATTCATACTTAGGTACAATTTGTTCTCCCATTATACATATCCCTATCTGCTATATTTCCTTGATTTTATTTCTTTGTTTAAGGAAGAAGGTAAGACAAACCTTAAGATTAATATTTTTAATAACTTTAGGTCAAATGTCACAAAATTTATGCTATATATACAGACAGCAAGGCTGTCATACAATTTTTACAAATTACCCAATATACAATTTAGAAAGTAATATGGTAGCTTAAATTTCTTTCACCTTATTAGGAAATATAAACATGTGACCCTTTTAGGTAAATCACCAAAGAATTTTGTTTCAATACCCCCCAAAATATATTTTTAACTTAAAATCAAATCAAATACAGATTTAAACTTTTAGCAATACTTCAATATGTGAAAACTCAACTTTTCAGTATTTTTCACATGTAGTTTGTGTTCTAGTAATACTGAGCACCTTTTCTTTTCTATTTTTTTCATGAAATGTTATTACTTTCTTGAATTTTAAAATTTATTCCTTTAGCAATATGGCAGACAGAACTTATTCTCTGGAGAAACTTAGGCATAGGTAGTAATATGTACTGAACAGAGAGACTTGGGTCAGGAAGATATGGCTTCAGATCTTGTCTATGACCATGGTGTGACCATGGGCAAGTCCCAAATGTGATATGAAGCCTTAGGGCAATTTATTGTGCTGCTGCTGCGGCTGTTGCTGCTACTGCTACTACTGTTACTAACAATAATTATCTTTTAGATTTCTTCATAAAACATTTATAGTAATTACAATGATAACCTTTGCCCCCAAAGCTTTCCAAGTTAAAATTTCCACTTAGAAAATATCAATTTGTGTTCCATCTATAATTATGGAAACTCAAAATTTAAAAGGATAAAACTCTTATCAGAAGATAATTATAGATATTTTATGTGGGATATTCTAAATATGTAAGATACTCATATACTACAATCTATAAGACTTCATATTAAATTTCTATTTTATAGACTTTGTTGAATATAAATATTTTTAATATATTACAACTTGTCCCAGAAAATTAAGACTACAAATTGAAGTACAATACAGATGTTGATCTGCTTTGATAGTGAGTTTATTCCCCTTGAAATCACAAGTTTGTGGGTCTTCCTGACTCCTTCCAAAAGATTGTCTTGAAAATATGTTGAATCCCTCTCCAGTGATTGAGGTTTTTTTTTTTATTTCTGTAAAATGTGTTTTATAGATGCTATTATATAAGCTGTATGCATCTTAGTACTTTAGTGTGAATCCATAATTTATTGATTTCTGTCCTGTCCTCAATATCAGCCTCATTTTATGCACAGTGTAGTAATGAAGGCTTTTAGTTAATCTTTCTAGGATTATACAGCTCCTATCTTTAAAGAGATGAAAAAAGGTGTCAAATTCAAGACATTTTTACTGATAGATGTATTTTTGTTATTATATATTATGTAAAATATAATATAAATGATATATACATTATAAAATATTTTATAAATAATTATTTGGATAATGTATATAATATTATTATATCAAGTATTTTTTGATCCTTTTTCTGTTTACTTGCTATTTTTGGTATCTTCCTGCCAGATTACCTAATGACCTATTTTCTAGTTAGAGGAAGTAGAATTGTAATAGAGAGCTTATTATCTATTATCTAATAGCAGGGAAAATTTAAATTCTCAGAATATAGTAGTCTTTAAATTGAAGTATCTCTGCTGTTATTCTTTGCCATTAAGAATTTAATATTCTTTCCTATTTTTTTATTTCTCCCATACTTAAGTTTTTATTTGAATGTATATTTTGTCTATTTTCTTTGTAATGGCAGTTGACTGATATTATAGATAGATATGGGGATTGTTTTTCTCTGCTGATAATGGCATTTCAGGAATATTTTAACTAGGATTTCACATGTAACAGACAACATGAATACATGTCCATAAGTCCTAGAAATAGTTCAAAACCAATCTATTGTTACTTCATGTATCAGGGAATCCAATGATTCCTTCAAGTTTTGAAGTCCTACAACAGTCTCATCATGTGTCAGAGAATCCAATGATTCCTGCAGATTTTGAAGTCCTACAACAATCTCATTACGTCTCAGGAAATCAAATGATTCCTGCTGGTTTTAAAGTTCTGCAACAGTCTCATCAACAATTTTTGATGTTCAATGTCATGCTTTTTCAGTAGTGGGCACAGTCAGTGATGGAACCACCTGATGTTTCTTGGGTCTTTTCCTTTGTTTCAAGGGTCTTCTCTTTTTCTTTCTCTCTCTGATAGACAAGGCAAATATGGCTCATTGGCACCCATCTGATTTCTTCTCCATCTGTAGAAATATAAGCAAACCCTCTTCCCCAATCAGTTAATTTACCTGATCCCTTCAATTTACCATTTTCTGTATCTTTCCCTATCACCTGGAGATTATCTAAAGATAGTGAAGCTGCTCGCATTGGACACTGCCCTATCTGGTGGGTTATAAAACCTGTCTTCCGAAGCCAGTGCATCTTTATCAAAAAAAAAAAAAATTAATAGTATAGAGAATTAAATTTAAAAGTTCTTTAGAGTTACCTGTAGCTCCCCCTTTCTTTTGTTTTTGGAGAAGCATCTTCATATCTGTTGCTCCTCTCTACTATTGCCTGTGTTTGAGGATTAAAAGGAATGCCAGTGGTGTGTGAAATCTTATACTGATACTGTGCACAAAAGTATGCAAAATGTTTAGAAGTGTATGCAGGTCCATTATCTGTTTTTATTGGTTGGCACAAGAATTCTTCCCTGGAGGGAGTATAGGAGCGTAGAAAGGAAGGAAAATTATATAACCTTTTACTATGCTTCTAGCTTCCTCTTTTGTTATCCCAAATTGCAAAGGTAAAGCTTGAGCAGCCTGATGATATTTAAAATAAAATTCTTGGGCTGCCTAAAATAAAGGAGTATTGGCTAACATGGTTTGAATTTCCATGAAAAGTAGGACCTGGCAATAACTTTAATAATCTACTGTTTGACAAACCCAAAGACCTCAGCTTTTGGGATAAGAATTCACTGTTTGACAAAAACTGTTGTGAAACTTGGAAATTAGTATGGCAGAAACTAGGCATTGATCCACACTTAACACTGTACACCAAGATAAGGTCAAAATGAATTCATGACCTAGGCATAAAGAATGAGATTATAAATAAATTAGAAGAACATAGGATAGTTTATCTCTCAGAGCTGTGGAGGAGGAAAAATTTTATGACCAAAGAAGAACTAGAGATCATTATTGATCACAAAATAGAAAGTTCTGATTATATCAATTTTTTTTTTTTTTTGAGGCTGGGGTTAAGTGACTTGCCCAAGGTCACATAGCTAGGAAATGTTAAGTGTCTGAGACCAGATTTGAACTTGGAGCCTCCTGAATTCAGGGCTGGTGCTCTATCCACTGCGCCACCTAGCTGCCCCTGATTATATCATATTGAAAAGTTTTTATAAAAACAAAACTAATGCAGATAAGATTAGAAGGGAAGCAATAAAATGAGAAAACATTTTTACAGTCAAAGATTCTGATAAAGGCCTCATTTCCAAAATATATAGAGAATTGACCCTGATTTATAAGAAATCAAGCCATTCTCCATTTATTAAATGGTCAAAGGATAAGAACAGATAACTCTCAGATGAAGAAATTGAAACTATTTCTAGCCATATGAAAAGATGCTCCAAGTCATCATTAATCAGAGAAATGCAAATTAAGACAACTCTGAGATGCCACTACACACCTGTCAGATTGTCTCGAATGACAGTGAAAGATAACGCACAATGTTGGAAGGGATGTGGGAAAACTAAGACACTGATACATTGTTGGTGGAATTGTGAACACATCCAGCCATTCTGGAGAGCGATTTAGAATTATGCTCAAAAAGTTATCAAACTGTGCATACCCTTTGATCCAGCAGTATTACTACTGGGCTTATATCTCAAAGAGATCTTAAAGAAGGGAAAGAGACCTGAATGTGCAAGAATGTTTGTGACAGCCCTCTTTGTAGTGGCCAGAAACTGGAAACTAAGTGGATGCCTCTCAATTGGAGAATGGCTGAATAAATTGTGGTATATGAATGTTATGGAATATTATTGTTCTGTAAGAAATGACCAGCAGGATGATTTCAGAAAGTCCTGGAGAGACTTACATGAACTGATGTTGAGTGAAATGAGCAGGACCAGGAAATCATTATAAACTTCAACAATACTATATGATGATCAATTCTGATGGACATGGCCTTCTTCAACAATGAGATGAAACAAATCAGTTCCAATAGAACAGGAATGAATTGAACCATCTACACCCAGCAAAAGAACTCAGGGAAATGAGTGTGAACCACTACATAGAATTCCCAATTCCTCTATTTTTGTCTGCCTGCATTTTTTATTTCCTTCACAGATTAATTGTACACTATTTCAATTGTACACTAGTTCTGATTCTTCTTGTGCAGCAGAATAACTGTATGGACATGTATACATATATTATATACATATACTTTAACATATTTAACATGTATTGGTCTGCCTCCATCTGGGGGAAGGGGTGGGGAGAAGGAGAGGAAAAATTGGAACAAAAGGTTTTGCAACTGTCAATGCTGAAGAATTACCCATGCATATATTTTGTAAATAAAAAGCTATTATAATAAATACTTTTTTTAAAAAAAGAAAGAAAAATAGGACCTGGAAGTCTACTATGAGAGTGGACATGCAAGATATAAGTCTTACTTAGATGTTGTCTCACTTGCTTTTGAAGTTCCTTAAAGAGTTGATTAGAAGGTACAAATTTTACTTGGGTTGTAGCAATTCTTTGTACCACACCTACTGAATAGGCTGAATCATATATTTACATTTCCTGAATAATAGTAAGCTAGCATGATTGCATACAATTCATTCTGCTGAGTGGACTGAAAAGGAATTCTGACTATTCTCTTTATAGTTAAGTCATGAGAATATCCAGCACAAATATTATGTTTGTATGCATCTGTAAAGATGGTTGGTCCTTTAAGAGGATCTTTATTGGAGTCCAGTGTGTAAAATTTGGAGCTGTAGCCAATAAAATTTGCCACTCTGAAATGGTTTCACAGCATACATTAATTTGTGCATTGGTATAAAATGTGTATATCTTGTCAGTACTTATCCCAGATAATTGTACTACTCACTTAATGGCCTTTAATGAAATTCTAGCCACAAGCACTGGGTAAGGCTTTATTCTGGTTGTGCTGGGAGGTTGACACACTCTATCACACTATCTCCTTGATGAAGGACTGCCTCTTTTGTAGCAAAAACTGATATTTCCAAGGGTTTTTGAGTAACTCTTTCAACCACATTGCATAAAGCCAATT
Source organism: Sminthopsis crassicaudata (assembly GCF_048593235.1). Classification (NCBI taxonomy): domain Eukaryota; kingdom Metazoa; phylum Chordata; class Mammalia; order Dasyuromorphia; family Dasyuridae; genus Sminthopsis; species Sminthopsis crassicaudata. The sequence continues at coordinate 238,589,080 of NC_133621.1, read as the reverse complement.
AAACTTCTCTCAAAGTCTCTTGAGCTTCTTTTGTAAGCTGGCATGGTGAATTTTTTTTTTAAAGCACTGTCTTCCCTTAAAAGTCATATATGGCTGTAATTGATGGGTAGTTAAGCCTAACACTGGACACATCCATCTTATCAAATTTTCAAAGTCATTTAAGGTGTTCAATTTCTCTGTTCTTAAAGAAAGTTTTTGTAGTGTAAGCACCTTAGGATATAATTGAAAAGGAGCATGTCTTTGAATTTTTTCTGAAGCTATATGCAATTTGTATCCTTAGTGTTTCTGTGGTCTTTTATAGACATGCTTCTAACATTTGTTCCTCAGGTGCACATTCCAATATATCATAACATTACTTTTGGAAATGCTTTTCTTACTGGAGTAAGAGCAGCAGCAACATACATTTGGCACATAGTAAGGCTGTTTTTCATTCCCTTTGGCAAAACTGTCCATTCATATCTTTTATATTCATTTATCTTTTATAAGGCTCAGTTAAATTAATGCTGGGTACTGAAAAGGGGAATCTTTTCATATCCTCCCTATCTAGAAGGATAGAATAGAAACAATTCTTAATGTCTATAACCCAAAGAGGCCATTGTCTAGGCCAGTGGTCCTCAAACTTTTTAAATAGGGGGCCAGTTCACTGTCTCTCAGACTGTTGGAGGACCAGACTATAGTAAAAACAAAAACTCACACTCTGTCTCCGCCCCTCAGCCCATTTGCCATAACCCGGAGGCTGTATAAATGTCCTCCGCGGGCCGCATCTGGCCCAACGGCTGTAGTTTGAGAACCCCTGGTCTAGGCAATTGAGTAGGAGATGGAAGTCCAGGCTGAAAAGTTCCCATAGTTTCCATCTGTTTATTTACTTTTCTTAAATCAGTCAACATCCTCTATTTTCCAGGTTTCATTTTTACAACAAATACTGGGGAATTCCAAGGACTTAGAGAAGGTTGTTAGTGTCTTTGTTAAGTTGCTCCTAAGCTACATTCAATAAGGCCTGAATTTTTTCACTTGTTAAAGGCTTGTTAAATGTACTATCCACATTGGTGTATCAATTTTCCATCAAATGGGAACAGGTGGGAGTGAAGGCAGGCTTTCAACAGCAGCCCTGCCTGAAAAGTTGAAGTACTCGATTGTAATCCTAATTGTTATAAGATGTCTCTTCCCCATAGATTCGATGGGGATTTTTTCTACTACAAAAGGAGTAAAAACTGTTTCACCTTCAAATGTCTATCTCATAGAGGCAGCACTAATTTCAGCTGTTATTGATCCTCCTATGCCAAACATACAGTTGTCTGCCTTAATCTTTGGCCATTGACTGGGCCAGTTAGCACCTCTAATGATTTTACAATCTGCACCCTCCTCTATCAACCCTTTCAATGGTATGCAATTTACATAGATAATGAACGTAGGTGGGTCAGCTTTAATAGCTGCAGCCCAGAATATTCTTGGAGTTGCTGGGAGTTAAAATCTGGATAAATATCACCTATTATTGCCTATATTATTGCCTATCAGGACTATGTATCAGTAAACCTGATATTAATACTTCTCCTGGTTGATAAGTTACACATTGTCTACCTGTATTAGTGTCTACCTGTATTAGTGATTGGGATATTAGGTATACATTCTCCAGTTTCCCACATCAGTATATGGATGAACACTGTTTTGTAAACACTCTCAGGAGGTGAAATGATCAAGCTTACTATGCCTGGATGCAAAGAATCCATAAGCTGGACAGGCACAGATTTCACCTTTTCAGGGGATATTTCAGTAGTCCCAGCTATATAAAACTCTCTTCTCCCCAGTTATAATCCCTTTCTCCCATTGGATTGCTTCTCAGCTGATTGATCATATCTGAGTACTGAACTTCTAAAGACTCTCTGGGTATGACATCAGCTGCCATCATGCTCCAAGTGTTTTTTGGCTGGGGCTCTGGAGCTGGGCCCTGCTTCCTGTTTCCCTGAGTCATTTTACATTCTGATGCTCACTGGGGCTCTGGAGCTGAGCCCCACTTTCTGTTTCCCTGAGTCAATCTACATTCTGATGCCCAATGGAAGCCTCAGTTGCATTTTTAACATAGGGTTTTGGGTCTTGTTCTCCCATCCTGTCTGCTATGCCAACATTGAGTTTTCAAATGCTCTATTTTACCACATTGAAAGATTTGATGAGTCTCTCTGAAAGACCCTTGCCAAAAGGGACCCTGTCTTTCCATGTTCTGCATCATAGCCTAGGTATGAAAGGTATTTGTGCCCTTTGTGGCATAATGTCTTATGATCTCGTCTAAAGGAGCATCCTTGTGTAGTCCTAGTATAATTTTTCTACAAACCTCATTAGCATTTTCTTTAGCAAGTTGTCTTATAATTTCTCTTGCTACATTTTCACCAATAGTTTGCATGACAGCTGTCTGCAGACAACCCATGAAATCAGCAAAGGATTCATTGGACCTTGGGCTATTTTCCTGAAGGCTTTTCCTCTTCTTGTTTTCCTGGAGGGTGCACTATGCTTTGATGGCAGCAGCAGCAATTAGTTCATATGCTGCTATAGTGTAATTAACTTGTGCTAAAGTATCTGCATAATGACTTACACCTGTTAATTGGTCAGAGGTATATTAATTCCAGATAGCCTATTTCATTGAGCTTGTATCCTATACAGTTCACTATACTCAGAAAGCCACAACAAGTTTTGTCCAGATTCTAAATATGTCCTTGATATAGATTTTTAATCATTAGGTGTTAAAACTTCAAAAGCCAAATTCTCTAATACCATCTTAACATAAGATGATGTAGACCCATATATAATGCAAGCTTTTTCAGATCTTTGATTATTTCCAAATTAAACAGAGTATATTTTCTTTATTCTTGACATGAAGAGTCAAATCCTTCAATCACAGGGTATACTTCCATTTTTAAATCATATGTATCTTGCCCTTCCTCTTTAGCTTTAATTAGTGCCCTTTTTAATCATGTTGTAGGGGGTGGACAAAACTGCTGCATGAGTGGTGCTGATTGTCACTGTCCTTTCCCCTTCTCCTCCTCCCTCCACCTATGAGGGTGAAATTGAGAGGGAAAGGTCATGAGATGGGAATGCCCTAATGGCTCCTGCTGTGAAGCACCACACTCCTTAATTTCATCAGCACTGTACTTATTTCCTTTTTTGTCTAATCCTTCATGCTTTTCAATTCCTTTGCCAGTACCATCCTCCTCCTCCTCTTTCTTCTTTTTCCTTATTCTAAAACTTATGTAATTCCTTAAAGTATTATGTTGTATATATAGAATGTTTCTTCAGGAATTGGATCAGGACCATTATCATTGTAATATTTGTTTAGTTGCTCTCCCACTAGTTCCCACATATCTGGCTCTGATTTTTCTACCTTAGATAGCCAAGGAGACGTGCATTCTGATATATTTAAGAGTCCAGTTACAATGAAACCTTGTATGTAACCTCCAGTTATAGAGTTCCAGATTATAATGAAACCTTGTTTTTTTTATTAGCTTAACTATGCATTGTAAACACTTCCCTTTGGGTGAGAGAGTGTCTTTTCTAAGCATTTGTCCCATTTCAGCTGAAATACTAGTTTAGCCCTTACCAAAATTTCCTGCTTATCTATTTTTGTACTCATCCTATTTCTGGGTCATGGGGACTTCTCCATTGAACTCATGATCGTGTCAGTCGAACTGCTGAGTGTAAATCCTTACATCCATGTTTGGGCACCAGAATGTAATGTCCAGGCTAGCTTTCTGGAAGGCCTTGGTCTCAGCAGGATAAACACAATGAGAGTGGTTAGGAATAGGGTCCAACGTCTTTATTGTCTCCTTTAGTCTCCCAGTCTGAACCAAGTCTCCCCCAAAGTGCAGGAGGCAGGAGAGCCACCACAAGGCTGATCAAAGATAGAATGTCTATCTTCCAGTTCTTGTTGGCCCTTATATACCTTATTGTAATTACATCATTACAGCATACTGATTATAGGTGAACTTGGAGAACCATTACATCACCATGCTAAGTAAAGTATATATGTGAACTAAAGAACAATCATCTCATCAATTCCACTGAGTTAATACCTTGTTTCAAGTATACTTCTTCAAAGTTCTGCCTTCTATACTTTAAACAACAACCCAAAAAATGTATTGTGAAGTTCTGGAATAACTTATTATACCACTTATGATAATCTTTTAGATTTCATAAAGTACATACAATAATTGCTGACTTCTGCCCACAAAGCTCCAAATTAAAATTTACATTATATGATTATAAAGTATAAATTTGTATTCTGTGATTGTGGAAAATCTAAATTTAAAATAAAATTTATTACAGAATATTAATAATTTTTTTTTAACATTTTGTAAGAATTAAAAGAAAAACTATAAAGATCTCATGTTCTTAACTGGTATCTGCAAGACTTCATATTAGTTTTCTTTATTTTACAGATTTTGGTGAATATAAATAATACTCTAAAACTTGGAAAATGTTTGGCATAATCATATGTTAAAAATATGTTGGAATTTTAAAAGAAATTTGTAGTATTGAGTCCACACTATATATGCCATCTTAAATTTGGTTCTGCATGGAGTTTATTTTGATATTTTAATTTAAAACAAAAAAGTAAAAATGTTTTTCTACACAAATATGTGGTAAAAAAAAATGGTAGGAGCATTTAGAAGTACTTAAATTATTTACTCATCTTTTTATTTGTTTATTTTTAGTTCCCTAATCAATTAATCCTCTCCCCTCCCCAAAAAAGTTTAAGATATTAAATATTTACTTTTCTATCAGTTAATAATAAAACCCATTTACCCTTTTTACATAAGATTTGTAATCAGCCTTACCAAGTTTTACCAAATATACCAAGAGGGGGAAAAATCTAATAGTTCTACATAGTTAAATGATGTGTAAAAATCAAGATTTGATATGATGTGAATTATTCTTGGTTTAAGCATAGCAAGGAATTGAGAATTATCTTTAAAAATAAAGAATAAAATGTAAGCAGATAAAAAATTATAGCAAATATTAAAACTGATTGATGCCATGGTTTTACTCATTGTCAGCTACAATGTTATGATATATTCTTGAATTTAAGATGAGGTGGTGAACTTTTATGGGTGATAAAATATTTTATGAGCTAAATTTTTTGGTGAATTTATTATTGAAATATAGGATTCATCTAAGAGGCATTCAAACTATTTTGAGGAATGATTATCACCAGTTTTTGTGTTTTTAACAATTTAAAAAAAATATTCTTGTTGTATTATTATTTTGCTCACAAGGAATAATCCTTTCCCTCTAAAGCTTGCCAGCTGTCCACTCTTCTAGAGCTGTTAAGAAAGGCAGTAATTCTTTCAGTTTCCATTACAATATTTGTTTTAAGACAGTGAGAAGATTTAACAGATTAAAGTGCTTAACCTAAGGTTATGGTCTTTTTTTTTTTTTTTTTTTTTTTTTTTTGGCCAAGTTATAACTGATAACTCAGGACAAGTTATTGATGTCTTTTTAAGAAAAGAAGACATGAGTATAGAAGTAAGTATAAAAAATTAAACATATTAAAAAGATTAAAATACTGAATTTCTATAGCGTGAATGAAACTGTATAGGATTCACCCACTAAAAATGTATAATTTAACCAAAAATCCCCAAATGAACTAAAAAAACATATAAACTACCTTTTAAAACATACTTATCCTTTCCAGAGAAGTATTGGACAGTAAGAATAATCAATCAGGTTACACTCTTAAACCTAACAGAACAAATCACATCCAGTTAGTGAAAGTTCTCTTCCCCACTGAAACCACTTAGAACAGAAACTGAAATAGTGAGCAATGAATTGCCCTATGTGTAAAGATGATGTGCTTTGATGTGCAGCTATCATGGGAAACACAAAGGAAAAGTCAAAGCCAATAATGGGGGACTCTTAAAAAAAAGATTAGCCAAGATACTAGAAGGAAGAAAATTCAGTTAACAACCTTGAGGTCAAGAAGATAAACCAACAGTTAGTTATTAATAGTAAAACAGAATATGATCTTCAGATCAAATGAAAGAGTCCAGGCATTTATGAAAGAGTGTTTTAAGATTAAGGGAAAGCATTCAACACCTGATAAGGCAGAAGACCCTGTGGATTACCAAAAACGTTTGAAACCTACAGCAGGATGTTCTTGAATGGTTTTAAAGAGAAATAAGAATTGTGAAGGCACAGTGTGTGATGTTTGTAAGCAGAAATAATAAGTAGAATAATTCCAAGGAAACAAAATAAAGTAACTGGGAATGCAAATACATGGAAGTGAATGAAAATCTGTAATTGAAACAAAAAACAATAACACTAAAAGAAAATATGCTTGTTATATGAGAAAAGCATACATTAATTTTAAGAAACAAATAAATTCCTAATACCTAAACCAGAGAAGAACTATCGCCAATATTAGTAAAAATATTGATTCAAAAAATCCTGACAAAGATGCTACTATGATTCATCCAAGAAACAATTTATAATAACCAAGTTGGATTTTTACTAAAGATAATTAACACAATTTAATCATATTAAAAAAACAACGCTGTCACATTGATTCATCATCTCAGATGTGGAAAAAGTTTTTGACAAAGAACATTAATTAGTGCTAAAAACTCTACTAAGTAAAATACATGGACCTTGATTCAATCATCACTTTAAAAACAAAATTCCAACACCCAAGAATATCTTAATAAATCTAGAAAAAGCCATTAAAAAGTATTTCTTTAAAACCCAAAGTAAGCATCATATGTAGTGGGGATACTTGAACACTTTTCTATTAAATATGAGAATAAAGCCAGGACTTTGTTTGATATAGTTCCAAAAAAGGTAGCAATAATAATTACAAAAGATCAAAGGTATAAAGATAGATGAACAGATAATACAACTATCTTTATTTGTTGATGATGTGATTCTTTACTTAGAAAATCCTAGATAATTAACAAAAATAAAATGGTAGCTTCAGTGGTGTTACAGGCTACAAAATAAACCCTTAAATACTAGTAGTATTTTTGTATAATAACAGAATCCCAAAGTTAAAATAGAAAAGGAAATCCCATTACAAATTACTACAGTCTAACAAAGCACAGTTTTGTGTAACTTGTATAAATTCAATAATAAAATGTTCCTAAAAAAATAATGAATAACTCTAATAGCTGGAGGTTCATGAGTGAGCCATGAAACTATAATAAAATAACAATATTACCAAAATTAATTTATACTTTTAATGCTATGTGAACCAAATGATTTAAAAGATACTTTATAAAATTTAGTGAAATGATACCAAAATTCATTTGGAAAAATAAAAATCTAGAGTTTCAAAGGAAATTATGACAAGAGTCAGGAAATAAAAGGTAAATAACACTTCTAAACCTCAATTATATTTTGAAGCAGCAGTCATCAAACCTATTGGTTATGGTCTTGGTCTTGGTTTAAAAAATAGAGAGAATTTGGTTAATATGAGAATGAAAAAGAATGGAACTCAATAATTTGGTGTTCAAGAAACCAGAAAACATGAATTACTTAGAAAAGAACTCTATTAGCTAACAGCTATTGGGAAAACTGGAAAGCAGATGTGCAGAAATTAGTCCAATTATATTCCTAAGTGAATATGCAACTTTAATAATTAAAGATTATATTGCAAAATAAATTAGTAGAAAAGCAGATCATATACTTATTATAACTATGGATAGAAGATATGTTCTATTTTTTTTTCCTGAGGCAACTGGAGTTTAGTGACTTATCTAGTGTCACACAGCTAGGAAATGTTGTGTCTGAGACCAGATTTGAACTCAGTTCCACCTGACTTCAGGCTGGTGCTCTATTTACTGAGCCAACCTAGCTGGCCCTAGAAGATATATTCTTAACCAAATAAGGGATAGAGACAATTACAAAAGATGAAATAGATGACAGATTGTAAAAAACTGGAAAAACTGCTAACAATGCATTTAGAATTAAAAAAGGAATTGGTTGAATAATGAAAAAAAATTTAATAGATATAAAACTGAAAGCCATTCCCCAATGTATAAGTAAGTTAAGAATATGGACAAATAGCTTTTAAGAGAAGAATTGCAAAGTATTCACAGCCACATGAAAGAATGCTTTATGTCAGTAATAGTAAGAAAAATACAAATTAAAATAATGCTTGGCTTTCACCTCACCTTGCAAAGTGACAAAGATGACAGAAGATAGAAATAGTTCATGCTTTAGTTGTGGAAGATGGCACATCGATATATTTTGGGGCCATCTGGGAATCAATACAGTCATTCTGGGGGAAAAGTTGGAATTATGCAAATAAAATGACTAAAATCTCTGTATCCTTTGACCCAGAGATTCTCTTACTTAACAGACTGTTTATAAAAAAGAAAGTCCTCATATCTATAACAACTCTTTTTTTTTAAATTAAAGCTTTTTATTTTCAGAATATATACATGGATAATTTTCATCATTTACCCTTACAAATCTTATGTTCTAAATTTTTTCCTTTTCTTCCCCTCACCCCCAGCTGGCATGTAATCCAGTATATATTAAACATGTGCAATTCTTCTATACATATTTCCATAAATATCATGCTGCTCAAAATAAATCAGATCAAAATGGAAAAAAAATGAGGAAAAAAACCCCAAAATGCAAGCAAACAACAACAAAAAGAATGAAAATAGTATCATAACATTTTTTTTATCATGAAAAAAAGAATTGGAAACAAAGAAAAGAATTGGAAGCAAATGTCCACTAATTGAGGAGTAATTCAATAGATTATGGCATGTAATATATAGCATGATATGATCAGATAGAAAGGAAGATATAAGGCTCTCTAAATATTGATGCAGAGTGATGTAAACAAACCAAGAAAACAAAGTTAGGTCTTCCTGACTTCAAAGTTCTTTTTCCCTTAATATCCTGTATTGCTTCTCATAATAGATGTGAATAATGACATTAATATATATTTTAAATTTCGCAAACAAATAACTTGCTGATCAAAAAGCCTTTGCTAAGCATCACTATGAGTCACATAGAGAATATAAAGAGAAAAAAAAAATTCAAACCCCAAAACAGTTCCTGACTCAAGGAGCTTTTAGTGTAATGCAAGAGCCAATATAGAAACATCTTTGTACTATGAACAAACAAGATATGTACAGGATAATTTGAGTTAATCTCAGAGAGGAGGCACCAATACTAAGGGGAATTGGGAAATGTTGTGTCTGAGACCAGATTTGAACTCAGTTCCACCTGACTTCAGGCTGGTGCTCTATTTACTGAGCCAACCTAGCTGGCCCTAGAAGATATATTCTTAACCAAATAAGGGATAGAGACAATTACAAAAGATGAAATAGATGACAGATTGTAAAAAACTGGAAAAACTGCTAACAATGCATTTAGAATTAAAAAAGGAATTGGGAAAGACTTTCTTGTCCACTTTTTGGTTGGTACTTGAGGGCAACCAGGTGGTGAAGACAAGGAGGGAGAGAATTCCTGACATGGAGGCCAATGAGTGGAAAATGAACACAAATCAAAGATGGAATCTCTTGCTTGTCCAAGAATAGTAATGAGGCCAGAGTCATTAGGTCACAGAATAAATGGAGGAGAATAAGTTTTAGGAAAATCAGAAAGAAGAAAGAGCCAGGTAATGAAGGGCTTTTATTTTTGATCCAAGAGATGATTGGGAGCTATTGGAATTTATTGAATAGGAGGTGGGTTGGCCTAGTCAGACATATGCTTTTGGGAAAATTCATTTAACAGGCAATTGAGGATAGACTGGAGACTACTGCAACAGCAAAACTGTAAGTTGAATAGTCTCAAGACCAACATGTGGCAAAAACAGAAGAGAAGGTGGCTTATGTGAGATGTAGGAATGATAAAACTTGGCAGGTGATTTGGATATTGGTGATAAGTAAGAGTAAAGAGTCAAGGGTGAAATGTAGGTTTCCATCCTGGGTTACTGGGAAGAGATGGTATCACCTTAGTAATAAGCCAGTTAGGAGAGAAGAGGGTTTTAAGGGAAAGATCAATTTCAGTTTTGGATATATTGAGTTTAAGATGCCTCTTGGACATCCAGTTTGAGATGTCCAGTAGGTATTTGAATATGTGTAGGTCAGCAGAGAAGTTAGGGTTAGACAAATAGACCTGAGAATTTTCTGCATAGATATGAATTAAGTAAAAGAGAGGAGGAGAAGAGAAATGTGTCCAAGAGAGAGCTTTATGGAATATATGTGGTTAGGGGACAGTCTGAATCATCAAAGGAGACTGAGAAGAATTCTACTAAGTGAGAGAAGAATCTGAATAGAGCAATGTCATGAAAACTTAGATACTATCAAGGAGATGAAGCTGTTTGACAGTGTTAGATGTTACAGAGATATCAAGATGAGTGAAGTTGGAGAAAATGCTATTAGATTTGGCAGTTAAGAGATACTTGTTGAATGATAAAATTAGAAGCCAGATTGTAGAGACTTAAGAAAATGAGAGGATAAGAAGCAACACCAGTTGTTGAATGGACTTCTTAAGGAGCTTAGCCAAGAAAAGGTAGTCATATTTAGAAAAGGTAGCTGTGAGGGAGAGTCTGGTTCTAGGCAGTAGGAAAGCAATCAGAGATAGAAAATTATTAAGAGAATGGGAGAGATAGAGGGAGCAATCTGCTAGAGAAGATTCAATGGAATAGGATCATAGATGGGTTTACCTTGGCAACGAGAAAGGTCACCGTGTGAAATAGGAATGGAATAGGAGTCATGTGAATGATGTGTGATGTATAGGGAAACGAGGGAGCTTTCAGGAAATGATCCTAAAACCTAGATTCTACTTAATAATTATTAATAGAAAATAATTCTCTCACTTGATTTCAAGACTAGCCCCTGACACATTAGTTTTGTGACCCTAAACAAGTCACTTAATATTTTTGTACCTTTTTAAGATTTTTTAAAGTTACGAGTTGTATCATATCTTCTTGTTGAGAGGTATCACAGGGAATTATAATAATAATAGCTAATATTTTTCAATTGTTTTTCAGTCATGTCTGAATCTTCATGACTCCATTTGAACTGAGGAAGGTGATTCTTCCTAATTCTATCCACTAACCACTGTGCAACCTAGATGTCTTGATTAATATCTCTGTGTAATATCTATTATGTGTTAGGCACTGTGCTAAAGTACTTTATGATTATGTTTCAGCTATTCCTCATAATAACTCTGGGAGATAGGAGCTAATTGAATTGATGATTTACTAATTGTTTATTACTTTCAGAATATGCCCAACCCTGAAAAAATGTTTATGGAAAACTTTGCTTTCAAGAGCTTCTGTTTATTTTCTTTTAGATAAATTTAAATATTAAGCAGCATCTATCTAAAATCATCAGCAAGCATTATATATGATGAGGATAAGCTAGAAACATTTCCAGTAAGGTCAGGAGTGAAACAAGGATGCTCATCACCACTATTACTCAGTATTGTATCACAGATAATAGTGTTAGCAATAAGGTAAATTAATATATTTATTAATAAATTAAACAAATAAGATTAATAAGCACTAAGAAAATTGAAGGAATCAGAGTAGGCAACAAGGAAAAAACTACCATTCTTTGTAGTTAAGATGGTAGATTTAGAGAATCAACTAAAAACTATTTGAAATAATTAAAACTTTAGCATAGTTGCAGGATATAAAATAAACCCACATAAATCATTGGCATTTCTATATATTACCAATAACATCCACCAGCAAAAGATAGAGAAATTCCCTTAAAAATACCTGGCGACAATATAAAATATTTATAAGTCGACATTATATACACTTTTTTACACAAATAAAGTCAGAATCTAAATAACTTGAAAATGTCAATTGCTTATGGGTTAGCTGAGCTCGTATAATAAAAATGACAACTCTACCTAATCTACTTATAGTATCATACTAATCAAACTGCCAAAAAATTATTGTATAGAGTTAGAAAAAATAGTTATAAAATTTATCTGGAAAAAGAAAAGGTCTAAGGAATTAAAGGGAAAATATGCAAAGGAAGGAGGCCTAGCTGTAACACACCTAAAACTGTAATATAAAGCATCAGTCATCAAAACCATTTGATTTTGGCTAAGAAATAGAGTGATCTATCAGTGGAATTGGGTAAGTATACAATAGGTTACTATTGTAATACTAATCTATTGATTGATAAACCCAAAGACTCTAGATTCTGGAATAAGAACTCACTATTTGACAAAAATTGCTAGGAACACTGAAATATAGAATGGCAGAAGTTAGGCATAGATCAACATGACACATCCTATACCAAAAATAAGGTCAAAATCAGTCCTTGATTTAGACATAAAAGATGACATCATAAATAAATTAGAAGGGCAAGGAATAGTTTGTTAGATTTATGGAGAAGGAAAGAATTTATGACTAAACAGGATATAGAGAACATTAGGAAATGCAAAATGGAAAATTCTGATTACATTAAGCCAAGATTAGAAGGGAATCAGAAAGCTGGGAAACAATTTTTGCAGCCTGTGTTTCTGATAAAGGCCTCACTTTCTAAAGTTTATGGATAATTGAGTCAAATTTATAAGAATACAAATTATTCCCCAACTTGCTAAATGATCAAGGGATATGAACAATTTTCAGATCACTATTGATTAGACAAGTTTAAATTAAGACAATTCTGAGGGACTACCTTGCATGTATCGGATTGGCTAAGATGACAGGAAAAATAATAATAAATATTGGAAGAGATTGGGACCCTGATGCATTGTTGGTGGAGAGCAATTTGAAACTCTGATCCAGCAGTGCCACTACTGGGTCTGTGTCACAAAGAAGGAAAAGGACTCATGTGCACAAACATATTTGTATCAGTTCTTTTTTGGTGGTAAAGAATGGGATAATGAGTGGATGCCTATCATTTGGGAAACAGCTAAATAAGTTACGGTATACAAATGTATACTGTTATATAAAAAGTGATGAAAAGGCTGATTTCAAAAAAGCCTGGAAAGACATGAAGTGATGTTGAATGAAATGAGTAGAACCAGGAAAACATTATACACAGCACAAGCAAGATTATATAATGACCAACTATCGTAAACTTGGCTCTTCTCAATAGTTCAGTAATCTGAGGCAGTTCTGAAAAACTTTGGATAGAATACGCCATTTGCATCCAGAGAGAGAATTATGGAGTCTGAATGCAGATTGAAGCATACTATTTTCACTTTTTTTTTCTTTTTTGTTATGATTTTTCTTCCACAATATGACTCATATGGAAATACATTAAAAATGAATGTACATGTACAATCCCCTAAATAAAAATTTTAAAAGTAGATAAGTTTAAATGTAATACTCTAGGAATGAAGAAAAATAATTATTTTACAACTTTGGGATTTTTGTGGTGGAGAGAATTTTCAAATACACTTATACATCTTTTTTTCTTTATATTGAAGTATTGCCCTTTCTTTTCTTCTAACCTCTGGAAAGGCTAAACTATTATCTATAATATTCTGTAAGAAAAGAGAAGAAAAGTTGATTTGAATCCTGAAAATGAAATCTGTTCCCTGGGGCTGTGCAAAAGTGATTATACATAAGGGGCTAAAAAGTGAACCTAAAAGGATTCCAGGGACATCTGCCATTAAGAAGTTTTTTTGTTTGTGTGCAGCTGTTTTGAGAGTGGAAATAGTGGAAGAAACAGATGGCAACCAAAATAATCTATCCATTTGCTTAATTACTTATAACATCTATTAGGCTAGCTCACATGTATTTGAAAACTGTTTACTGAATTTTTAAAGCACTCTACATGGGGAGAATTTTTAGTATTACTGTATCAGCAAGTAAGTACTCTGGTATTATAGTGACTTTTAAGAATTAACACAGTAGCAGAATGCATAATAAAAATCTGTCTTATAGCCCTTAGAGAGCCATAGATTAATTTGTATTAGATTTTTAATCTTAATTTTTCTTTTACTTTGCTACTTTGTATTATGTAGTTATCAGGACATTAAGTTGTTAGATTCCAATTTTATGCCAGAGATTGTGCTTTTGTTACTATTTGAGTCTTTTTCTTTATAGAATATGATATGTATGTATATATGTAGTGTGTGTGTTTATATACAAATACACATGTATTTCTATACAAGAGCTGACATGAGGAGGGAGATAATTAATTTTTCTTTTACTGTTTTTATTTTCAATGTTTAATTTTTGAGTGGCTGTGAAATGTTCTTGTACAATTCCTACTCTGTTCCCCTGTCCCTTTCAATTGTCATTTATTTCTCTTGACTTTTTCCATGTATCTTCTTTAATTTCTTCTCTCCTCATTCTCATTACCCTATACAGATTCAGGAGTGGGGCCATATTTATGGTGGAAGAGATCAAGATTATAGGAGGATCATTCTTGTTGCTTTCTTCTCCATGTCAAATCATGGTTTAACTTTTAATAACACATCCTAATTATCATTACTGGTAATAATTTTTTCTGTTTCTTTTTAAAAATTTTAATTATGGGGGCAGCTAGGTGGCGCAGTGGATAGATCACCAGCCTTGAATTCAGGAGGACCCGAATTCAAATCTGGTCTTAGACACTTAACACTCCTAGCTGTGTGACCCTGGGCAAGTCACTTAACCCCAGCCTCAGGGGGGGGGAAATTAATTATAATAGTATATTATTTTCCAATTACATGTAAAGATGGTTTTCAACTTTCATTTTGAGTTCCAAAAGTTTTTTTCTACCTCTCTCTCATACATAACTTTCTTCTCCCTATGTTAGCAAGCAGTCTGACATAGTTTATACATGTACATTCATTTTAAACATATTTCCATGAGAGTCATGTTGGGGAAAAATCAGAAAGGGAAAAACTATGGTATTTAAAAAACCAAAACAAATGGAGGGAAAAAAGTGACTGGATGCAGATGGCATTTTCCAACCAGTTTATTGGAATTGTCTGGGATCATTGAATTGCTGAGAAGAACTAAGTCTATAATAGTTGATCATCACACATGTTTTCCTGTTTCTACTTGCTTCACTCAGCACCGATAGTAATTTTTTTAAAAAAGAAACCACTTTAGGTTTAAAACCTTTCCATACAAATTATAATTTCAGTGATTTGATTATAAATGAAATTAGAGTATAACAGTTATTAGATCTTGGCCATCTTCTTACTTGCCTGATTGTCTTTAAATCATTCTGTATGACACTTAGAACTGAAGTTTCTCTTTATCTATCTACCTGATGTTTTTTGATAATTTATAATTTAATTATTTTGATAATTTAAGTAGTTCTTAACATCAAAATGGGTGTATGTTTGTTGCTATGTATGTCAAGGGTAAGTCTGAGAGCAAATTAGGTGACCTTGTAATAGTTTACCTGTCAGATATATGGATAAGGGAAGAATTTATGACCAAACAAGAGAGAGACACAATAAGATGTAAAATGAATAATTTTGATTATTATAAATTTATGTTTTTTTTTCAAAAACCAAACCAAAACAAACAAACAAAAAAACACCTAATCTAGCCAACATTAAAAGGAAAGCAGAAAGCTGGGAAACAGTTTTCACAGGAAGTGTCTCTGATAAAGAACTCATTTCTCAAATTTATAGAGAAGTGAATCAAATTTATAAGAATACAATTCATTCAAATTGTTAAACGCTACAGAGAGGTAGTTTTCAGCTGAAGAAATCAGAACTGTCTATAGTCATGTGAAAAAAAAGTACTCTAAATTAGTATTGATTAGAGGATTGCAAATTAAAACAATTCTGAGGTACCACTTTACACCTGTCAAGTTGACTAAAATGACAGAACAGGAAAATGGCAAATTTTGGAGATGTGAGAAGATTCAGACACTAATGTACTGTTGGTGTGAACTGATCCATCCATTCTGGGGAGCAATTTGAAACTAAGAACTATATTATATTTCCTTTGACCTAGAAATACCACTAGTAGGTCTGTATCCCAAAGAGATTTTTTTTTTAAAGGGAAAAGTACTTGTATGTCCAGAAATATTTATAGCAGCTCTTTTTGTGATGGCAAAGAACCCCAATCAATTAGGTGTGTGGGGAAATCCCTATCAATTGGGAAGTGACAGAACAAGTTGTGCCATGTGATTGTAATGGAGTACTATTTGCTATAAGAAATAATGCTTTCAGAAAAAGCATAAAAACTGATGCAAAGTGAAGTTGTTTCTGGTAATAATAATATCATATGGTGATCAATTATAAATGAACCAGCAATTATGGTGATCCAAGACAATTTCGTAAGATTCCTGATGAAAAATACTATTTATCTCTACAGAAAGTCTGCAGTCTGGATGCAGATTGAAACATAATAATTTTCATTTTCTTGATTTTTTTTTCCCACAGGATCTATTTTCTTTCACAACATGGCCAATATAAAAATATATATTTACATGTTTATACATATATAACCTATATTAAATTACTTATCTCAGAGAGGGAAGAGGGGAAAGGAGGGAGGAAGGGAGAAAATTTAAAACTCAATTTTTTTTAAAATGTATGTTTTTACATACAATTGGGAAAAATAAAATGTTATTAATACTACTTAAGTTCTAGCCTCTCACCTCCCAAGACATCTCCATTCTTTATTTTCATCCACAACTTTGGTAAAACTATTGAAGATGTATACATAGGTATTTTATAGGTTTTATAGGTTTCCATAATCTCCCATGTACTTAACCTATTTCATATCTAATCATTTGTCAATTTTTTCACTTTTATTTCTACAACATTTTTCTTTTGAATCTTCTTTTCTCTGTACAGCCATCCCTATACTTCAGGTCCTGGTCTATTTTGTAACAGCTTTCTGATTTGGTCTCCTATCTCAAATCTTTTTATATTACAATCCTTTTTCTACATTGCTTCTATAGTGTTTTTTTGAAACCATAGGTTTGCTCATATAACTCCCTTAATTAGTAAACTCTAATAACTCCTTGCTATGTGTTTCATTTTTTTCTTTGTATTCTTAATAGTCAACAGAGTAAGTGGTAGGTGCTTATTAAATCAATAATAGTTGATTAATGTTTTGATAAATATAACTTTGAAATATTATTAAGTGGCTATGATATGTTAGGCCCTCAGGGATCTTACAATCTAATGGGGGAGACAACAAATAAAATACATACAGAATAAGTAGGAAAATATTGAGAGGTTGGAAAAGGAAAAGGCTTTGTGCTGAAGATGGGACTTAAAAGAAATTAGGTAGAAACGAGAAGACATAAGAAAATACTCAGAGCTTAGAGATAGATGAAATGTCTTGTTTATGAAAATAATGACACGTGTTGCTATATCAAAGAATATCATCTGGGGAGTAAAGTGGAAGGAAATTATAAAAAATTGGAAAATACTAGGTATGAAGGGCTGTGAAACACCAAATGGAGAATGTTATATTTGAACTTGCTAGTGATAGGGAGCCATTGGGATTTAATGAGTAGGAAGGTGAAATGTTTGAACCTGAGCTTTAAGAAAATCACTTTGGGGCAGCTAGGTGGTGCAGTGGATAGAGCACCAGCCCTGAATTCAGGAGAACCTGAGTTCAAATCTGGTCTCAGACACTTAATACTTCCTAGCTATGTGACCTGGGCAAGTCACTTAACCCCAGCCTCAGGGGGAAAAAAAAAGAAAAGAAAATCACTTTGGCTGCTGAGTGGAGAATGGATTGGAGTGGAGAGTCACTTGAAGCAGGCAGAGCTACTAGGTTATGTTAAAATTCTTTAGAGTGATAAGGTTCTTAGTGATTATTTGATTGCTTGACCTCTTTTTATAAAACATTCTTTGGATATATGGCTGTTTATAGGATTAATGAGGCAAAGGTGTAGAGTCCAGAATAAGTGCAATATTTCAAAAAATAGGATGACCAGTGTAGAGTTTAATTAGATTTATACACACACACACACACACACACACATATATTTATATACATATATATATATATATATCTATATCTATATATCTATGTAAAGCTATATCTATGCACAGTGGCTCAGGCCATAGGATTGTCTTCTCTGGCTTTCACTGTCCATCTCTATAAAGAAAAAGAAAATTGATTGATAATCCTTTGATAATCACAGGAGGGTCTTTCTTTTAATCATTGTTGGAAAGCTTCTTGCCAAGTTCTCCTTATTAGTCTAATCATTCACCTGGAAGATACTCATCTATCTGGCAGCCAGTGTGTCTTCAGAAAGGGCCAAGGAATGATTTATATAGTGTTTGCCACTTGGCAACTCCAGAACAAATGCTTGGAGCAAAAGACAATGGTTTTAGATCAAAACCTTTTGATACTGTCAGTCTTGAGAGCTTGTGGAAAATCATGTCAAAATATGGCTGCCTAGAGAACTTGCATGTCAGTTTCATAATAAGATACATGTTTTGGTTCTGGATAATGGATTATATGCTCTCTCTTTTCAGTCACCAGTGGACTGAATGAAATTCAGTGAGAGGAGAGGGGAATCTATTAAGTGCTTACTTACTGTTGTGCATCGTGTAAGATATTGGGAATAAAATATAAACAATCATAATGGTCCTTTCCCTCAAAGAGTTTACAGTCTGATGAGGGAAAATATATATGTTTTGGGGAGCAATTATTGAGAAGCATTTTAGACAAGAGAGTGGTTGGAAACAATGTGATATATTCATGACTCTGTAGTGCAATTGCATGATTCTTATTATGCCTTCAATGAAGACAAACATGGCATCAAAGTCAGCTACTGCATTGATGTTAAATTCTTTGACTTGAAAAGTCTACAAGTAAAAACTAAAGTGGAAGGAGTGTTGATTCATGATTTTTTGTCTGCAGATGATCATGCACTTTAATGCAGACTCTGAAGCTGAGATGCACCAAAGTATGGCTCTGTTCTCTGCTGCTTATGTTAATTTTGGCCTAAAAATCAACACCAAGAAAACACAAGTTCTTCACTATTCAATACCACTCCTTCCATATGTGGAGTCATCAATTACAACAATTGAAAAAGTTTTTAATTCTGGTGATAAATTTACTTACCTTAGCAGTATACTTTCTATGAATAATAACATTGACACCCACATTACCACAACTAGCCCAGAATTTGGGAGCCTCTAAAGAAATTGTGGAAGAGAAAAGTTATTAGGCTGTTATTAGGGTCTACAGAGTCATTGTGCTGACCTCATTTTTGTATGCTTATGACGCCTGGACAGTACACCCATACCATTGCCAGGAAACCGAATTGCTTCCATTTGAATTGTCTTAGGAAGATTCTGAAGGTCACATGGCAAGATAAGGTACCAGACACTGAGATCCTTTCTTGACCTAAACTTCCAGGTTTTCTCTCCTGCAGAGGGGGCAACTCTAATAGGCTGGCTATGTTGTTTGAATGCCTAAAAAACTATTTTGTGGAGAATTCTCACAAGGCAAATGCTTACAGAGAGGTCAGAAGTATTATGATGACACTCTCAAGGTCTCCCAGAAGAACTTTAGAATTGATTACATAGGAGACACTGGTACAGGAATACCCAGCATGATGTGCCCTCATCAAAAAGAGTGCAGAGTTCTGTGAGCAAAGCAGAATTGCAGCAACATGAAAAATAAAAATTTAGACACATCTCTATCCCAGATGTTCATGTGGATTATCCATGCCCAACTTGCGGCAGAATCTTTTGAGCTGATATTGGTTTAGTCAGCTATAGTTAGACACATTGTACCTTGACCTCAATATAGTGATGCCATTTTGTTCTTTGAGAATGAAAGACAACAGCCAACCAACCACACCTACACACACATATATACACATAGAGTATGTATGTATACATATACATATATGTCCACACATTTTTTTTTAACTTAGAGCCTTTCTGTCTGTCATTTCCCAGATTTTGTTATTCTGTCTTTACATTTGTGCAAAGTTTGTCATCCTCCTATTATTTGATATTTTCCTCTCATGGGAAGCTCCTTGAATTAGATATCCTATATTACATTGTGAAAAGGAATTGAAACTTCTGTTTCAAATTCAAAATAGTGATGTTTATTTTCTCTATTGAAAGAACAGTTGTATTTATTTATGTCTACCATCATGGGATTGAAAGCAAATTCCTAAAATGTTACTTTTTTTCTGTGGTGTGGTAGGGAGATAAGAAAGGGGTGAAAAATCAGTCTGAAAGTCATTTAAATGTTTTTTCTCTTTCATTTATCTGCTGATCCTTCATACAGCCATCCTAGGTGACTCTTTATTGCTTTAACTTTTATTGCAAAAGAAATGTTGCCTTAGTTATGAGATCTTAGACCAGTAGGGGGACAGACAAAATTCTATTTCTGGCTTTGAGTGATTTTTGAGGAAGTGGTAAGCTTCCTCTTAACAGTTCCTTATTGTTATAGCATGCAAAAAAAGATAAGAACAGCTTTGAAAGGGTTCTGAGATGAAGTTGCTTTTAATTTGCTCTAATATCCTATACATAGAAATACATTATGCACCAAGGATCTACTTATAATAATCTTCAAATTTTATATTAATTCTTCTATAACAAATCTTGAAAAATGGATGTTTAATTATTTAAAACTAATTTTGAGGAAAGACTAAAAAATTATCAGAGTATAAGTTTTTTATTTCTTTTGCTACTCACTGAACAGTTAGGGAAAAAAAATTCATAGTCTTTAGATATTGACTTGATTAAAATTTCTTGCTTATAAATGGTTGTACCTACTCTGCTTTTCTTCAACTATGTTAATTTCAAAAATTTCTAATGTTCTAGGAACCACATATTAGGAAGGATATTGACAAATGGATTAACTTCTAGAGGTAGATGATCCAGGGATTACAAATCAGTCCTTGAGGACTAAGATTTACTTTTCAAAGAGAACAGTTAATGATCAAAAGAATAGAGAAGGCTTTTATTTGTTTATTTGAAGAAAAAGATTCATATTAAGGATTTTTTTTTTGGAGGCTGGGGTTAAGTGACTTGCCCAGGGTCACACAGCTAGGAAGTGTTACGTGTCTGAGACCAGATTTGAACTCAGGTCCTCCTGAATTCAAGGCTGGTGCTCTATCCACTCACTGCGCCACCTAGCTGCCCCCATATTAAGGATTAAAATATTCAAGGTATATTTTAAAAAGGTAAATATATAGGCTATTGCCACAGTTAAACAAGACACTGTTGTTACATTTTAATACCTAAAAGGAGTAGAAAAAAAATTTTTTTTTGTTTTATAGTAACTCATAAAACAGTTATTTTTTAAGTTTTAAGCAGTTTTGGGCAGAAATTGAATTGTATATATATATATATATATATATATATATATGTGTATATATATATATATATATATATATATATATATATATATATATATATATATATATATATATATACAAAGCCTTAAATCACCTTGTAAATGATATATGACACAAGATACCTCACTTGTGTGTGGTATTTGGCATTATTTAATTCTAAAGTAGAGATGGAGAGAAGTGTCAGCTTTCCTCTGCTCTCAGAGGACATAGACTACAGGGTTCTGAAAAGAAGTGGAATTTGTGTTCTACTTGTTTAACCGAAGTGAGCAACTCACTTAACCAATTTGAACTTGATCATCTCCACCATCTAAAATGAGACTAAATAATAATAATTAATTCATATATAAGGCACTGGAAAATTGGGAAAATATTTAGCTACATAGTTATTTTAAGGTCCTTTCTAGCTCTAAATACTCTGGCTAACTGCAAACATATCATACCTAATTTTTTCTCAAAAATCCATTCCTAACTGCAGTTTTCTAGATGTTTTACTTCAGTTTGAAATAGAAATGCTTCACTTGCGTAGTTCCTTTGAGCTGTATTGCTGCTAGAAGCAATGCTAGAAGCACTGTTATGAAACACACTTCCCATTTTTTAGTTCTTTTTATGTGGTGAATGCAGGATGCTTTTTTACTTGGTGTCTAACTCAAGAATGCCTGTGTATTGTTTTTACAAATTTGACTCTAAATAATTTGTCTCCTGGTGGAAAGTCATTCAATTTAATTAAGGAAGAATAAAGATAACATTGGATATTATTTGGAAGGAATACTTGATGGGAGGATGTAAGTATTTTTGTGTTGTTTTACCATTTCCACTTCTAAAATGTTTTATTGACAATTCATTTGTGTCAGCAGAAATTAGTTATCTATCCTTTTAAAAAATCATCATATTTTGTATGTGGTCAGTTTGTATAAATTACTACTGTTGGTAAAAATATCCACAAAAGTTTTTTTTTTTTTTTCTGTATAGAATGTGTTTATTTAAGACACCGACATTTCTTTGTATGTGTTTTGAATATGTTAAGAATTCACCAAGATTATTGCTATTCTCTCTCTTTTGTATTCATTTAGCTGCTTTAGATAAAAATCATTAGTTAATCCGATTTGCTAATTATGTTTTATTTGTGTGCAGGATATACTACAGCATTTTATATATATATATATATATATATATATATATATATATACTCTTGAAAAAATGACAAAACCCTATAAAAATTATACTTTGTAATTTAAATGACTGAAGGGTTTTTTAAGTCCCATTTTAATAATGCATTCCTGTATTTGATTTTGGTTATTTTGATTATATAATAATTTCCTATCTTTGGCAGGAATCAATTTTACAATTTTATTGATACAGCTTCATAGTTTAAAATCCAAGAGTTTAACAAATATAGCTTTAGTTTAATTTTGATGACTGAAAACAAAACAAAGAAAAGCAAGGCAATGGAGTACTCTTCAATTTGTATTTTTCAAATCAGAACAAAGTACAGAGATTTATTTTTCTTTTTTTCCTCTTAAGAGTTGCCTAGAACATTGAATGGTTAAGTGACTTGCCCAAAATCACATAGCAGCAAGTGATTTTGTCCCAGCTTAGCCTGTTGCTGAAGCCAGCTCTCTTTCCACCTTACCTTGTTGCTTCTGTTTTATGTATGGAACCCTATAACTTGACATAAATATATTATTAATAATCAAATCAGCTGATTAATTAAAAACTTTGCAAACCTTAAAGTGCTATAGAGATGCTACCTTTTATTATTGTTGTTTACATCCATCAATATTAGGGTTTTTTTTTGTTTTTTTTTTAAGAATTGTTTTTTGATAGTAGAATTACTTTACAGCAAGCAAATTCTAAGTTTCTCTAGCTGTGCAAAATGGGTATGGGAAGGAAAATAGGATTATAAGAAGATTTAATTATTTGTTATGGTCATTACATCCTAAAGATTACATCCTAAAGTGTCATTATGAAAAGTGGATTAGGAATGATACATTCTTTCTGCCCAACTTTAGGGGCTTTAAAATAGTCCTCTTTAGGAAAAGATAATGATGAAAGTTGTAGGGGATGTAGGAAAACTGGGACACTAATACATTGTTGGTGGAGTTTTGAACTGCTGTAATCATTCTGGAGAACAATTTGGAACTATGCTCAAAGGGGCATACCTATCCCAAAGTCTCTATCCCAAAGAGTCTGGGTCTGTATCCTAAAGAGATCATAAAAAAGGGAAAATGACACACATGTGCAAAAATTTTTTGTAGCAGCCCTTTTTTGGAGTGGCAAGGAACTGGAGACTGAATGGAATAGCTGAAGTTATGGCATGTGAATGTAATGGAGTATTTCTATAAGAAATGATTAGCAGGATGATTTCAGAGAAGCCTGGAGAGACTTATGTGCTCTGTTACTGAGTGAAGTGAGTAGAATCAAGGTAACATTGTACATAATAACAAGTAGATTGTGTGATGATCAATTCTGATGAACATGGCTCTTTTCAACAATGAAGTGATTCAAGTCAATTCCATTAGAAGCGATGGGAAGAACCATCTGGATCCAGAAAGAGAACTATGGGGACTGACTGAATCACAACATAGTATTTTCACCTTTTTTGTTCTTTTATGCTTGCTTTTTTTCTCCCTCGTTTTTCCCCTTTTTGATCTGATTTTGTGTATGTGTGCAGCATGATAAATAAGGAAATATGTTTAGAAGAATCACACATGTTTAACTTATATTGGGGTACTTGCTGTCTAGAGAAGGGAGGAAGGGAGAAAAATTTGAAGCACAAGAGCGAATGTTAAAAAACTGTCTTTGCATGTATTTTGAAAATAAACAGCTAGTATTAGAAAAAATAGTCATTTTTCTTCTCTTTGCAGAACTCTGAATGAAGATTACAAATTAATGAAATTAAAAACAATCAAATAAACCCAAAGTAAAGCATGAAGACCTAAAGTCTTCTACATTCTGTTCATCAACTATCCTTTTTTTTAAAATTAATTTTATAATTATAAAATTTTTTTGACAGTATATATGCATGAGTAATTTTTTTATAACATTATCCCTTGTATTCATTTTTCCAAAATTTCCCCTCGCTCCCTCTACCCCTCCCCTAGATGACAGGCAATCCCATACATTTTACATGTGTTACAGTATAACCTAGATACAATATATGTGTGTAAATCCACTTTTCTTGTTGCACATTAAGTATTGGATTCTGAAGGTATAAGTAACCTGGGTAGACAGTAGTGCTAACAGTTTACATTCAATTCCCAGTGTTCCTTCTCTGGGTGTAGTTGTTTATGTCCATCATTGATCAACTGGAAGTGAGTTGGATCTTCTTTATGTTGAAGATATCCACTTCTATCAGAATATATCTTCATACGGTATTGTTGTTGAAGTGTATAGTGATCTTCTGGTTCTGCTCATTTCACTTAGCATCAGTTCATGTAAGTCTCTCTAAACCTCTCTGTATTCATCCTGCTGGTCATTTCTTACAGAGCAATAATATTCCATAACCTTCATATACCATAATTTACCCAACCATTCTCCAATTGATAGGCATCCATCCATCTTCCAGTTTCTAGCCACTACAAAAAGGGCTGCCACACACAGGTCCCTTTCCCCTCTTTAGTATTTATTTGGGATATAAGCCCAATAGTAGCACTGTTGGATCAAAGGGTATGCACAGTTTGATAACTTTTTGGGCATAGTTCCAAATTGCTCTCCAGAATGGCCGGATTCTTTCACAACTCCACCAACAATGTATTAGTGTCCCAGTTTTCCCACATCCCCTCCAACATTCATCATTATTTGTTCCTGTCATTTTAGCCAATCTGACAGATGTGTAGTGGTATCTCAGAGTTGTCTTAATTTGCATTTCTCTGATCAGTAGTGATTTGGAACACTCTTTCATATGAGTGGATATAGTTTCACATCAACTATCCTTTAAAAAAAAATTGATGACCAATATTAAGGTCACTTGGAAAAGCTAGTAAGTCTAGACCTGAGATCAACAAGGAATAGGGAAAGTGTACTAGATTGAAATGCAATAAGCAGTAGAAATATGGAGCTAGTAAATTGACAAATATTTTGTCTAGATTTCAAAATACAATGGATTAGATATGAGTCAATGAAAAACACAGATTTTTTGAGCTCTTCCTTGATCTGGGACCAAATCATATTTTTCTTTGAGGCTTTTGATATAGCACTTTTGTTGATTTCTTCTGAGTTTGTGTTTTGATCTTCCCTGTCATCTTAGTAACTTGCTATAAGTCAGGACCTTTTTTCTGCTTTATGCTCATTGTCCAGCCTATGTCTTTATTTTTAACTGTATGCTAAAGTGAGATTCTGCTTCCAGAGTGGAGAGGACACCATCTCAAACTTCAGGTTTTTTGCACAGCTTTTTTTGGAGGTAATTCTTTGGACTTGTAAGTTTTTGGTTCTTTCATGATATTAAGATCTAGGTAGAATTATGTTTACCCCTTTCCTTGCCTCTGCTTTGGTCTATAAGTGACCATAAGCACTCTTTCATCCTGGAATTGTGACCATGTTTTCTGCTCCTCTGCTGCCATAAACTCAGGTGTGTTAGTACTGCTCCTCATCTTGGGATTGAAATCTCCCTCTGCCCTACCTCCCCATCCAAGTATAGGCAGCGGAATAGAATCCTACCCTTAGTTTTAGCAAACTAACTTCTGTAGTCTCCCTCTAATCAGTGTCTGACCATCTGTGGGTGGAGATATCTGAAAACTGTAGCCAGACACCCAAAAGTTTGTTCCTGCTTTGCTGTGGCAAGGTCTATGGTAATGCTGCCTGGCACTGAACTGTGCTCCACATGGTACAACCTTCCAACCTTCTAAATTGTAAAATTGTTTTCACTCCATCTTTTTGTGGGTTCTTCCTGTCTAGATATCTGGAAGGAGCTCCAGCAAACCTTTGCTTTTACTCCTGTAATTTTGTTTTAATTCAATTTTATTTTTAGTTGTACATTTTTCCCCTTTCTTTCTCTTCTATTGAAAAAGCAAGAAACATATAACCTATTATAAACATGTATAGTCAACAAATTCCCATACTGCCATGTTGTGAGGATGAAAGGAAATGAAGCCATAATCCTCAGTCTGCACCTTGCATCATGTTTCTATTTGGAGCTGGGGAACATGTTTTATTCCTAGCCATGTTTTCAATTCCAAAGGAATCATGAGTAGACTTTCTTGTAAGTCTTTTTAGGTTGTTCTAAAACCATGTGCTTCCTTATTTCTTACAGTGTAATAGTATTCTAGCATATTCATATACCGGAATTTATTAGCTATTCTCTAGTTGATAGTTACTCCCTCAGTTTCTCATTCTATGCTACTACGAAAAGAGCTGCTATAAATATTTTTGTATCCTGTGGACCTTTTCATTTTCCTTGATGCTTTTGGAGGCATAGATTTTGTAACCCCAGTGATTTCTCTTAGTAAAAGATTTTTTACACAGCTTAAGTACTTTTTGGGCATAATGACTCAGATTACTTAAAATAATGAATTTTATTCAAAAAAAGAAGAAAAGGCCTATTTGTACAAAAATATTTGTAGTGGATCTTTTTGTGGTGGCTAAGAATTAAAAATCAAAGGGATGCCCATTCATTAGGGACTAGCTTAACATTGATGTGCTACATGAATGTAATGGAATATTATTGTGCTATAAGAAATGACAAGCAGGATGATTTCAGAAAAACTTGTAAAGACTTGCATGAACAGATGTAGTGAAGTGAACGGAACTAGGAGAACATTGTACACAGTAATAATAATATTGTACAATGAATTAGCAATATAATTGAATACAGATCGAAGCATGCTATTTTTGACTTATTGGCATCTTTTTGTAATCCCTAGATGGCAAAATGACTAATATGGAAATGTTTTACATAATCCCACATATATTACCTGTATTTAATTACTTATTATCTCAGGAAGGGAGAAAAAGAATTTGGATCTTGAAACTTTACATAAAAATGTTTTGAAAATTGGAGAAAATAAAAAAAGAAGTAATGTCAAAGTTAAATAGAAATGGGGCCATAAATTTGTTCAGAAGGTTTTCTCAGCTGCATATTGATTTAGCTTAAAATATATTATTATTCTAGTTTTATTATATTTTATTTATTTTGTTAGATATTTCCCAATTATGCTTTTTAATAGCTTTTTATTTACAAGATGTATGCATGGGTAATTTTACAGCATTGACAATTGCCAAGCCTTTTGTTCCAATTTTCCCCCTCCTTCCCTGCACCAACCTCACCCAGATGCAGGTTGACCAATACATGTTACATATGTTAAAGTATAAATTAAATACAACATATGTATACATGTCCAAACAGTTATTTTGCTATACAAAAAGAATCGGACTTTGAAATAGTGTACAATTTGCCTATGAAGGAAATTAAAAATGCAGGCGGACAAAAATAGGGGTCCCAATTATGTTTTAATCTCATTTGTGGACTATGTGCAGCCCTCAGGTCATGTGTTTGACAACTCTGGTGTAAAAGGTTGTACATAAGCACCAGCAGAGTCACAATCACTGGGCTGGTTTATTAACTGTTTTCCTATTGTAAAGGAAAGATAAGGATTTTGTTGTAGTTTGGGGAAGTATAACTGGAAGTGAAATAGAATAGTAAAACTGTTTTTGTAAAAACAAAAACAATAATTATATGTTTCTGGTAATTAAAAAGAAAAAAAAACAAATGAATCTTAACTCTTAAATGATAGTTTATAGCAATGTTATAAAACTCAAATTGAAATGGATCCTTGTTGACCACATATCAACTTTGAAGAAATTAACATAATATATAATAAAACAGTATGATATAATGGAGTTACTTCAGTTAATCAGAAAATTGGAATTCAAGTCCCATCTCTAATATTTAATCTCTCTTTAACTTGAATGAACCATTTATTCCACCTTCAATTTCTTCTACAATATGGACTAATACTCATGTTGGCTATACTACAGAATTATGAGGAAGCACACTGAATCTTTAAAACTCTTCATAAGAGTTTACCTTTATCTTTACACAATTTCCCATGTGGTACTTTAGAAAAGAAAATAATGCTAATAAAACTTTTATTGTAGAATCCCTAATCACATTTTGAAAAGCTTTCCTAGAAGTAAATATAAAAACAAACTTAACAAAAAATTTGGAGCCACTTCCAATTAAAAAGCGAAGATTAAGCATCTCTGAACTTAAAATGCAAATTTCTAGGAAAATGGTTTAACTTGCAAAAAATCAATTGCTTTTCAGGAATAAATTTTACTGGATTAGAAAATAATCTATACTTAAATTCCAGCATGGATATTTGATTAAAGTTTAAGTTATGTTTAATTATTCTTTGAATAGGTTATATATTCAACTTAAATTTTATAAATTGTATTCTGGTCTCTATAACTTTTGAGAAGAAATCTAAAAGCATTATGACAACTATATTGTTTTTTAATTGGGGCCCTCCTTTGCCTTGCAATAATCTTTTTGGCTTAATTCTTCTTTTGGTTTACATTTTTAATAATAGTTTTTTTTTGTTTTCAAAATACTATGGAAAAATAGTTTTCAGTATTTATCCTTGCAAAACCTTGTGTTACAAATTTTTCTTCCTCTCTCCCCATCACCCCTTGACAATAAGTAATCCAATATAGGTTAAACATGTGCAATTCTTTTAAATGTATTTCTACATTTATTATACTGCACAAGAAAATCAGATCAAAAAGGAATAAAATAAGAGAAAAAAAAAAAAAAGCAAGCAAACAACAGCCACCTCCAAAAAGATGAAAGCACTATGTGTGATCCTTGAACCCACAGTCTTCTTTCTGGATGCAGATGGCTCTCTCCATCACGTTTATTTGAATTGGTCTGAATCACCTCATTGGTGAAAAGAGCTAAGTCCAACAATGACAGTTGATTGGTTTAATTCTTAAAATGTATTATATGTTGTATATTTGGACATTATAAAAATTAACCTTAGTTTGAACTTCCATCTCCTTTCTTTGGCAATAATTTCTTCTTTTTCCCCTATCCCCATTTTTATACAACTTTATTTTTTTCTCTTGTCTATTGGCTTCTTTCCATCTTGCTCAATTTCCAGCTCCCATTCCATTACTACTGTACTTTCTGGGAAAAGTTGTTCCCTCATGAAGGTTGGTATTTCCTTACCATTTAATTTCTCAGTCTCTTGCATTTTGACTCCTGTCTCTACAGTTCAACCGAACCAGCAATCTTTCAAGATTGATCTTTGCCAGTGACTTCATAATTACCAAATATCATGGCTTTTTCCTCCTCCTAATTTGCAGTTTCTTTATATTCCTTCTCTTTTTAACAATACCCACTTCCTTCTACTTGGTTATTCTTTCCTTCCATGGCATCAGAAACAATATCAGTTTTTTTAATCTTTCCCTGGCACTTCATCTTTCCAACCCTTTAAAGGGTTGCTCTCCAGAATTTCTGTATTTGCCTCTTCCTATACTCTTTTTTTTTTTTTTTTTTTTGGCAATTTCACTCTCACACTTCCAAAATTCTCCTGTTCTGATATTGACCTCTCTCCTCTGGTCTCCTGACCTGCATCCCATTAGTATCTAAAACTTAGTATCTAATATTTCTCTTCAAATTTATCTCTCAGGTGCTTGAAGCATTGGCATTATCTTTGCCTCTTGCTTCTTTTGCACTTCATATCCAATTAGTTATCAAGTCCTGTGTTTTCTACTTTTACACCATTTCACATCTTTACCTTCTTTTCCATTCCCACTGCTCCAATTGTAGTGTAAGTCCTTGTCATCATCTTCTGTAGATAATAATAGTAGTTAAATCTCCTCACCTACTTCCTCACCATTGCAATTCCATTTTTTATCCCTGTAACAATAATCTTCTTCATGGACAAATCTGTTCTTGAGTACATACATTATACTCCTCTGTTCATAAATCTTCATTGGCTCCAATCCTGTTATCTCCCAAATAAAGTTCAAGTTCCTTTTCTTGTTGTTGAACCCCTCAGAATCTGGCAGCATCTTCCCTTTCCAGCACTTTAACTAGTTTAACTGAACTCTTTTTTTGTATATACTATGCTTATGTTTTATATTCTTCCCTATACCTATATTCCTCCTTCCTACCTTCTGCTTCTTGAAGCCCTATTTGTGCTTTAAAATTAAACTTTAATGCTACTTCCTTCATAAAGCTTTCCTTGATACCTCTTTCCCGGTCCTTCCTTAAACCACATATACTTATTTTTATCTCTTTAATACATTGTCATGTTCTGTATATTTGTACTTTTTTTTTCTCTTCTACTAAGCTATAATCTCCAAGAAAGTAAGAAGTTATTAACATTGTGTAGGAGAGATAATCTTGACTTGAAATCAGAAGGTTTGAATTTGAATTTTAACTCTGACATTTTGTAATTGTGTGACCATGGGCAAGTCATATTATCTCTTTGACGCTCAGTTTCTTCATATGTGAAATGATTGTCTGTCTTACAAAATAATTCTAATGAAAATGTTTCACTAAAACTTTAAGTATATATTGCTATATCCCCAACTCTTAAAACAGTGCCTATTCTGCATATGGTAGCTGGTCCCTAATAAATGTTTATTGAATTAAGCCAGTTTAAGTTGGATGAGATTTTAACAGTTGAAATTTTATCTTTTTCCTGAACAAAAAATGTGTAATCTATATAAAATTAATACCTCTTCTCTTTTGAAAAAGTATTTGAGAAGAAACGTAGTCAGCAAGATAAAATGTTGAACTGGGTCTCAGGAAGACCTGAATTCAAATCCTTACTTGGTCATTTACAAGCTATGAACTTGGGGGAGTTACTGAATAATCTCTCCTAGATTTAATGTCCTTATTTATAAAATAGGAAAAAGATTAATAATGCTAACTTTATTAGTTATAAAAAAAGGCAAATTACAAAGCCCTGTGTAATCCTTAAAATACTACTTAAATGCTAGTTATTATGCAAGCTGTTATTTTATTGTGCTAAACAAATTTTATGTTATTATTATTTTTTGTTATAAATTGAAGATTTGTGAGAAGGTTGTGGCTCCATTTTTCCAACCATATAACCTCACATTATGTTTCTATGTCACATTTTGGTAATTCTTGCAATATTTTAAACTTTTTCTTTATTATTATACATTACAGTGATCTTTGATGTTACTATTTTAATTGTTTGTGGGCACTAAGAATCATATGCATATAAGGTAGAGATGTTGATATTGTGTGTGTGTGTACTTACTGTTCTACCCATCTCTTTAGACCGCCCTTTTCTCTAAGACACAAAAATATTGAAATTAGACCACTTAGTAACTCTGCAATGGCATCAAAGGGTTCAAGTGAAAGAAAGAGTTAGTGTCAAATTTCATTCTCTTATTTTAAGAAATTGCCATAACCACCCAAACTTTGAGCAGCCATAGCCCTGATCAGTCAGCAGTCATCAACACTGAGGAAATATCCTCCACCAGCAAAAAAAGATGATGACTCACTGAAGGCTTAGATGATATTTAAAATTTATAAGCAATAAAATGTTTTTAAGGTATGTACATTTTAAAAACATAATACTTTTGCATATTTAAATAGACAATGAGATATGTAAACATAACTTTTATATGTACTGGGAAACCAGACATTTCGAGTGACTTTACTGCAATAATCACTTTATAGGGATGATCTGGAACCAAACTCAATATCTCCAATGTATGCCATACTGTTCATATACAGTTCAAGAGAGGAGTTTTAAGAATTTTTAAAATGTTCATTAGAAAAAAATAAAAGGAATAAACATTTATATTTACTTACCAGAGTTAATCAAATCAGAGTTCTCAACCCCCAAAAAATTATCTCTAAATTTCCTGGGTATTAGAACAAAAAAGGGAAATTTCAGGTACAATTGTGAGTGAGCATATATTTTGGCAAAGATTTCCTCCAACAGACAAGCTATAATTTATCATGTAGGGCCTAGTACAAGGAATATTTAGTGACATTATATCTGATATCTGTAACTCATGTTTCATTAAAGATTCAAAAACATTGTTTGAATGCAAAATTTTTTATTACTCTCCAATGATAGTGGAATGTAGAACTATTATGATGTAGTCCAGGTATGTTGATTTTTAAATAACTAGTAGCTAGTTAGCATTTCTATAACATTTTATCTTTGCAAAGGTCTTTATTTTCACAACAATCTTGAAAGATAGGTGCTATTATTATTATTATTTCCAGCGTAAAGGTCAAATTTGGCAGCAGTTAAAGGTATCAAACATTCTGCCATTATTTAATTTTTTATGTGAAAATAAACAAGTAGGAGCAACTAGGTGGTGCAGTGCAGGTACAGTCCTGAAGTCAGGAGGACCAGAGTTCAAATCTGGTCTCAAACACTTAACTCTTTCTAGCTAACACTTTTGTGAGCCTGGGCAAGTCACTTAACCCCAGTTGCCCCAGCTAAATAAAGAAATAAATGAAATAATAGACAAACAAATAAGGATATCCATCTCATTATTTTTTTTATATTTTGGTAAAGAAGACTCCCTCTAACAGAAAAGCTATAATTTATCATGTAGGGCCTAGTACAAGGAATATTTAGTGACATTATGGATGATATGTAAATTTGATTTCATCTTTAGTAAATGTTAAAATTATATGTATATCACAGAATTGTTTTTAAATACTTTTTCTTTATGATTTATTATCAGTAAATATTTGATTTGTATACCTATTTTATAGACCTATATATCTAGTGTCATGTAAAAATTTCTTCTGTGAAAAGGATCACAAAGGGAAAAATTTTTAAATGACCTAGTATAGGTGAAGGAACAGGAGAATATAGACCTATCAATAATTAGCACACTGATTAACCCCTTTCTTATATCTCTGTGGTGCTTTATGAAGAAAAGAACTAACAAGTGCTAAGTTTGTAATTTCAGAAATCAATATTCAGACAAGTATTAATATTGTGTAAACATTTCAGAAAGCAAATATTGTATTTTAATTGGAAAAGAAAGCTATTTGCATTCCTTACCAACAGTAATGTTGTAGCAAAGGTCAATTCAGGCTTGATGTCAAAGAAAACTTCCTAACAGTTAGAATTGTCCAAAAATAGAATGCTTTGTCATTTTGCATTCCTCCTCCTTGAATGTCTTCAAACAGTAATTAGATACCCCTTTTTACATTTTAGGGTATGTTTTGTGTATGGGGTAGATTAGATGGCTACTGTGGTCTTTTCCAGAATTCAATTTATTTATTTATTTTTTTGTTTCACAGCTGGTTTTGTATTCTTTTATTTTATAGAACTCTTAATAAAATGCCTAAACTAAATGACTGACATTCTCTTAAAGTTAGCATAAAGTTAAAATTAAAAATTGAAGGAAAGACCTATTTTATAATTTAGGAGTATTTTTAGTAACTAATTAAGTTTAGTTTTTCAGTTACCATATATTCTAGTAAAGTTATTCATATTAATAAAATTATGTCCCCAATATAGACAATTGGTTAGCTGACAATGTTATAAAAGTTTATTTTAAAGTTAATTGTTGACTTTTAGCCAAGACGGTTATATTTAGGAAGCATATTGCACAGCTCCTTCACTACAACGATGCTACAATCTCTGTAGAAGTGGTTAATATTAGATCCCATCTTCTGTCAAAATCTCTAGCTTCTGGCACAGTCTCTTGGTGGTTCAACTTAGATTTCAACTTTGAATCCTTTTATGTTTCTTTTTCCTTTGCAATTGATTTTAGAAATCAGTGAGAGCTACTAGATTTGATTGACTATGAAAGTGAAATGCCCTGACTTGTTGTTTAGTTTTATCACTTTGACAACTCTGTGGAGGATGGATTGGAGATGGGAGAGACTTGAAGCAGGGAGCCCAATTAGGAGGACATTACAGTAGTTCAAATGAAAAGGTGAAATGGTTGTGTGGATGGCAAGAAGGTGGTAGATTTTGGAGATGTGGAGGTAACTGATTAAATACAAAGAGATGAAGGAGATTAAGGAGTTAAAGTAACATGCAAGATAGCATGATGGTGATTAACAGTATCAAAAGCTATTGAGAGGGAAGAGGATTTTGGGGAGATGATTAAATAAGGCTGAGTGAGAATTGCCTGGCTTTCCCAAATTCTCTCACAAATGATTTAAAATAAAAAACAAATTGTAGAGTGGCAGAAATAATCAAAAGTTGGGGTAAAGCAGTTGTCCAGTCTAAGACAATTTGGGAAGAGATTAAGAAAGAGCTGATCTCTGGGGGTGTTGGGCTGGACTAATTGAAGTACAGATATCTCTAGGCAGACACTGCTAAACCCACAAACTTTTGGCCCACAGTGTCAGGGTCTGGAGTTTGATCAGGAAGTTTTCAGAACTCTTTGTTGGCTGTCATAAGACATGGGACTCAGGGGTGCTGACCAGATATGGCTCAGGTTGTGGCTGTTGCAATGGGCCACAGAAGGAATGAGAACATGCTGGTGAATTTGGTCACAGAGAAATGGAAACCTTGCTGACTGTGGTCACTTGTAGTAGGAAAGCAGAATTCTGTTTTTAGTTTAAGAGCAGAGAGGTGGGATGAAGTTTGCAGCCACAGGAGAGGTCATAGGGAGTAAGACCATGGTGATAGCATTGTGGGGCCTTAGTCAAAGTTCAAGAGTAGAGCGCAGTACCTGAAGTGAGTCCCCTAGTAAAGCTTAGAAAACAATGGCAAGAAAAAAACCTGAAACCTTTGATATCATCTGCCACACTTTAGGACTAGAGGCCAATTCTAATATAAAATTAACAAACAAGAAATAAGCCACTTTAAAAAAATATATGAATATGTAAAAGAGAAAGAATCTGACTAACAGATAGCTACTATGATAATGGAGATCAGGGTTCAAACTCAGAAGACAATGAAATCAAAACATTTTCATCTAAAGCTTCAAAGAAAAATATAGAATGGCCACAAACTGGAAACATTTCTTTATGAAGACCAAGTTAGCACTCTGGATACCTTAGAATCAGCCAGAGTCAGGATAAGCAAAAGTCCTCGGTCTTTATTCTTGGTCTTTAGGAGTAGAAGTGAATTGTATGGACACAGGATCTCCATGACCTTCCTTCTCTTCCTCTACCGCCAAAAGAGACTCTGGCTTGTCTTACTCCACCCCCCTAGTCCCTCCTACAATTCTCTGTATATACCAAACGATTGAGCCAGCACAGAACAGTGGGAAGGGACATTTTCCAAGCATATGCTAATAAAGTATTGTCCAATCGGTAATTAGCCTTAAGTACTCAATTTTCTGACCCCAGTGCATCAACTCAAGAGTTTCAGCCCTTTACATTTTTTGAAAGAACTTAAAAAGGACTTTAAAGATTAAATCACAGAAGTTGAGGAAAAAATAGAAAAGTAATAAAATATAAGAAAAATCGAGAAAATTATAAAAGAAAGTCAACCAATTGGAAAAAAAGATTTACAGAATAAAAAAATTCCTTAAAAATTATTGGGCAGATGGAAGCTAATGACTTCATAAGACACAAAGAAATAAAATTAAATCAAATGAGTGAAAAAATAGAAAATAATGTGAAATATCTCATTACAAAAACAACTGACCTGAAAACAGATTGTGCCTGAAGTAATGTTAACAACAATAAGAACAAAAAAGACTAAACACTATACTTCAAGAAATTTTTGAGGAAAAGCGTCTCAAAGTTTTTGAATTACAGGTTAAAATAAAAATTGAAAAAAAATCAACTCATCACTTAAAAGATCTCAAGATGAAAAATTACAGGAACATTATACTTGTTTCAAAGTTCTTAATATTCTCAGATCAATAAGAAAATACCATAAACAACTAGAAAGAAAGAATTTAAACATTGTGGAGCTACATATAGTTAGGATAAACTAAGACTTAGCAACTTTTACATTAAAAGAATTAAAGGCATGGAACATGATATTGCAAAGAGCAAAGGATCTGGGTTTATAACTAAAAATATCTTTTGCAGCAAAGATAAGGATAATTCTGCACTTTTTTACATTAAAAAGTGGATATGCAATTCAGTAGAGAATTTTCAGGTATTCCTGAGGAAAAGACTCTAGAACTGAACAGAAATTTGACCTATTAGAATCAGGAGAACCATAAATTAAACACAAAAAAGCTAATTATAAAGGATTTAATAAGGTCAACTGTTTTACTTCTCATATTACTTATATGGGAAAATGTTTTCTTTAACTCTTAAGAATGGTATCATTATTAGGATAATTTGAAAAAACATACATACATAAAAAAATATGGAGTTCAGTTAAGCATAATGGGATGGTCCTAAAAAAACAAAATTGGATAGGGTGAGGTAAAATGGAGCAATTGTCTCATGTCAAGATATAAATGAAAGAACTGTTAAAGTGGAGGGCTGGAATGAGTGAAGAGCTAGTTATACTAGACTCTTATTCTCATTAGAAGTTAAAGAGGGAATAATATACATTTAGAAAACAAAAGAAATCTAAATTCACAAAGAAATACAATAAAAGATTAAAAAGGGATTCTTGGAATGATTGTGGATTAAGGAAGCAGTGGTCAAAAAGTAAATTAGACCTCTAAAGAGGGACAGGGTGAAAAAAGAGGAAAGAAGGATAAACAGTGAGGAAAAATGGGATGGTAGGGAATACCTAACTGGTAATTATAACTTTGAGCACAAATGGGATGAATTTACCATTAAATGGAAACAGCAGAATGGATTAAAAACCAAAGTCCAATAATATATGGTTTACAAGAAATATATTTAAAAGTGAGAGATACGCATAGAGTAAAATTAAAGTGCCAGAGTAGAATTTATTATACTTCAGCTGATGTTAAAAAAAAAAAAAAAAAAAAAAAAAAAGGCAGGGATAGCAATCATGACCCCTGACAACGTTAATGCTTAAATAGATGTAATTAAAAAAGATAAACAGGAAAATTACATTATGTCAAAGGGTAGTATAGATAATGAAGGAGATATATATTTGATAAATAGAATTTTTTTCCAATTACATGTAAAGATAATTTTCTTTTCTTTCTTTTCCCCCCCTGAGGCTGGGGTTAAGTGACTTGCCCAGCTAGGAAGTGTTAAGGGTCTGAGACCATATTTGAACTCGGGTCCTCCTGAATTCAACGCTGGTGCCCTATCCACTGCGCCACCTAGCTGCCCCGTAAAGATAATTTTCAACATGATTTTTATAAGATTTTAAGTTGCATATTTTTTTTCTCTGTCCTTTTCTTTCAATCTTCCTCTCTGAGAGCACACAATCTAATATAGGTTATACATGTGCAATCATGTAAACATTTTCCCACATTAGTTATGTTGTGAAAGAAGACAAAACAAAAAGAACAAAGCTACATAAAAAACTCCAACAATAAAAAAGAAAATAATATACTTTAATCTGCACTTCAGACTTTATAGTTCTTTCTCTAGATATGAGTGGGTTTTTCCATCATGATCTTCAGAATTTTCTTAGATCGTTACATTGTTGAGAAGAGCTAAGTCAGTCATAGGTTATCATCATACAGTGTTGCTATTATTGTCCACAGTATTCTCCTGTTCTGCTCTCTTCACTCAATATCAGTTCATATAAGTCTTTCCAAATTTTTCTGAAATTTGACTTCTTATAGTCTTGTAACATTCATTACATTCATATGCCACAACCTGCTTAGGTTGATGGGCATTCCCTCAGTTTCCAATTCTTTGTCACCACAAAAAGAGCTACTATATATATTTTTGTACATGTAGATCTTTTCCCCCTTTTTTATGATCTCTTTGAGATAAAGACCTAGTAGTGGTTTTGCTGGAACAAAGAGTATGCACAGTTTTATAGATGGTCAATAGTTCCAAATTATTCTCCAGAATGGTTACATCAATTCACAACTTTTTCAACATCTTTAATATTTACTTATTTTCTTTTTCTGTCATAGTAGTCATTTTGGTAGGTGTGAGATGGTACCTCAGAGTTATTTTCATTTTTATTTCTCTAATCAAAAATATTTTAGAGTATTTTTTTCGTCTAACTACAGATATCATCAATCTCTTCGTTAGCATTTATCAATTGGGAAATGACTTGTATTCTTATAAATTTGACTCAGTTCTCTATGTATTGTAGAATGAGACCTTTATCAGAAATAGTTGTTGTAAAAATTTTTTCCTATCTTTCTGTTTTTCCTTTCAATCTTTTTACATTGGTTTTGTTTGTACAAACACTTTTTAATTTAATGTAATCAAAACTATCCATTTTGTATTTCATAGTGTTCTCTAGTTCTTGTTTAATCATAAATTCTTTCCCTCTCCATAGATCTGACAGGTAAACGAGATAATTAAGTAGTATTTTAAAATAGTTTCTAATTCATTCTGTTGTTTTCATTTGATGGGTGAGTTCATCACATTCACATATCAAACCTCTCTGTACCAAGTGCTATAGCATCCATAAATTTAAAGAAAAAGATAAATATAGTACAGATGGAAATAGATAACAACATTATGAAGATTGAGGATTTCAAATTTTTCTCAAAACTAGATAAAGCTAACCAAAATATAAGCAAGGAAGTCATGGAGATGAATAAATCTTAGATAAGCTGTATATGATAGATATC
Source organism: Sminthopsis crassicaudata (assembly GCF_048593235.1). Classification (NCBI taxonomy): domain Eukaryota; kingdom Metazoa; phylum Chordata; class Mammalia; order Dasyuromorphia; family Dasyuridae; genus Sminthopsis; species Sminthopsis crassicaudata. Next base: position 238,550,288 of record NC_133621.1, on the reverse strand, counting down.
TGGAGAGAATTGAATGGGAATAGCAAGGAGCATGTTTTTTTTTCCCCAAGCAGTGTATAGTTGAGGGAAGTTTAGAAAGAATAAGGTTGAAGTCCATTAGCCAGGAGTTGGAAGAGGCATTTGTAGTGTACTAGAAAAACAAGAAGCAAAGAACAATGATTCTGGAATTGGGATGAATGGTAAGGAACTCTTACATGGAATAGGGATAATAAAGAAGAGGCTATATTTGAATCAGTGAAGTCAAAGTATTAAGTATGAGACAGTAAATTTTTTTTTGTCTTTCCTTTTCTTAGATTGCTCCTTCCTATTGATCATAGTAAGTAAATGGAATTTGGAGGAGAAAAGAGGAAGAATCAATGTCCATTTTCCTTTTATCCCTTTTCTTATTCTTTTTGATAAATAGCTTTTGGTATATATACATGGAAATTGGCGCCAAGAGCCAAGAGTGTGTCACCTCTGTTAATTTCATTAAACACAAGCAATAATGAGTTATTACTCCTGTTGTTCCGTCTTTTAGTATAGAACTTGATCCATAAGAAGTATTTAGAGTTTTTAATATCAAATATCCAAATGGAATCTTTCAAGAGATCAAAGGTGAATGATGATGGTGATAAATATCATTATTATCATTATAACTAGCATTTATTTGCATCCAGAGAAAGGACTATGGGAACTGAGTATGGATCACAACATAGTATTTTCATCTTTTTTGTTGTTGTTTGTTTGGTTTTTGTTTTCTTTCTCTTTTTTTTTATCTGATTTTTCTTATGCAGCATAATTGTGGAAATATGTATAGAAGAATTGCACATGTTTAACATATGTTGGATTACTTGCCATCTAAAGAAGAGGTTGGGGGAAAGGGAGGGAGAAAAATAATTGAAACATAAGGTTTTGCAAGGGTGGTTGTTGAAAAGTATCTATTCATATATTTTGAAAATAAAAACTTTTAAAAAATTGTATCTTTCCCTTCTCTCCACAGCCCTTACTCCCCCACTCTGTTTTGATAGTTTAATTTTTTAATTCAAGTTTAGAACTTTACATTTATTCTTAATAATTTCATCTCATTGTTTTGGCCCATTATTTTAACTTCTCAGGATCTTTTTTGGATCCTGATTATATTATCTAATAAGTTAGTAGCTACTCTACCAGCATTTGTCCTTTGTTAGTCTATTTATAACTTTGTCCATGTGATCAACAAATGTGCTACATGTAACATAACCAAGGACAGATCCTAAGATATCGCATTGGAGACCTCCCAGTGTGTGATAAAATATCAGACCTTTCATCAACATTTTCTCATGAGATTTTTATGGTGTATAAGTAATTAGTACTATTAAGCTACCCTTCTGCATTCCAGCATTGTTGCCATACATAAGTTCCAAGTTAGAACTAATATTGGAACAGAAAATTATACTGAACCACCATTGGGGTTTTGGTGATTAATTACAGTTCTTACAAAATAAATTTGGAAAACTAGTTATTCCATTACTCATACACACAAAACAGTTTTAAAGTTCTACCCATTGATTTTTCTTCTTCTTAATGAAAAAAATTGAGTATTCTTGTATTTTTAAATTAATATTCCTAATTGGCATAGCTCAGGCTCACTTGCAATCACAGGCATCACTGGCTATGATATATTTTATTTTAAGTCATTTTACCGTTCAAAAAGATTTTCTGGCTCCTGGGTCATTGTATAATAAAACACATTTATCACTAAACAAAGCAGCTATTCCATTGTTGAGTCAGCATTTAACTTTCATGGATGCAAAAACAAATTAAACCCTGTTGAACCCCTACTTAGAAAATCATAGAGTTTAAATTTCCAACTCCTACTAATCAAAATCAACAATAAATGTAGTTAAAATATGAATCTAACATTTTCCTCATAACCTGTTTACCAAAAAAAAAAAAAAAAAAAAAAAAAAAAAAGGTTTAACTTGATTTTAAAACTTGAATGTAATTTTGAACAAAATCCTGTTTTTTAATAGTTCTAGTTTGGATTTTGATTCTATATACCAGGGAATCTGTAATTTCATCAATGTGGTTTGATCCTTAATTATTGCACATCACAACCCAATCATGTTTTTTAATCCTATGTTAGCATAGATTTAAAGATGGAAATTATTAACATTATCTAGAAATTAATCAATCTTTCATTTTACAGATGAGAAAAATGAGGCTTACGGAGGCAATCTTGGCCAGTGTTCTTTAGTAAAGAGAGAGGAAGGGAGGGAAGGAGGGAAGGATAGAGAGAGGAAGGGAGAACTTACAAAAACCTGCCCTAATTGACAAATACATTATCGTTGCTTGTTGGTTGTTTAATAGTGACTCCATGACTGTTTAACTATATGAGAATAGGTGTGAATATTACCATTAACACAAGAATTTTGAAAAAGATGTGATTTTATGTCTGTCAAGTTAACTTTTTGTGACCTTCTGCCTGAGTGAGTAATACTGAGTGTGAAATAATAGGACTTTGTACTAAAACAAGTTCATTCCACCAAAAAGATTTTGGTTGTACTGCATTGCCTCATTTAAATGGTAAAACATATGCTAGGCAAGCACAGTACTTATGAGTGCCTGACTATATGTACTTGGATTTAAGGATTTACAGGATTGAAGTACAAAGAGCCATTGTTACCCAATAAGCAGTAGTCACACAATTCTACCAATAGCCTCAAGAGGGCTGGTTACCATGGAATCCACCATCTGTTCACTCCCCACTGGAATGTGATTATCCTTTCTGTGCTGGGAACTGGGAAAAGCAGGGTATAGTGTGCTATGTGAAATTATCTGCAATGGTTTATGTTAGTGAAAGGTTCATTTTGGCTCACTGGAAGAACAAATGAAGGGATTTTTACCTCATCTATTTGTGATAACTAAACAAGAGGAGTAAATGCAGCATTGACAAGGCAAGTAGCAGTATCTAGATTTTATATTGATGGACTATATTGCCATGTGCTCCAAAGCAAATCAATTTTCTAGTACTGCTTTAAGTCAACAAGCTTGGAAGGCAGGGGGAAGATTTCAAAGATTTCTCTTTATTGTAAATTTTAAGGCATTAGAATATACTTGAATACTGATGTGTTTAGATATATACTAATTGTGATTACTGGGTTGTTTTTTTCTACTCTTAAATTTTTTGTTAAATCAAAACAAACATTGTTGTCCAGTTTCAGTTATGATAATTTTCATCCTTGGAGTGGATTATGTTAGTATACTTTTAAGTAACTTAATTGCTTTTTAATCCTTAAAAAAAGGTTTCATTAAATGGGAAAAAATATTAAGAACCTTTAGGCTTTTCTCTTCTCTTGATGGGGTTTTTTTGGGTTGTTTTTAGCTTCTATTTTAAAATGTGCAATTTACACAGTTTTATTTTGAAATACTTTTACACAAATTTCAGAGGTTGAGCATGTGGAAACAATGTGACAGTGTTGTAATGGCAAGCAGAAAAGCTTTTTGATAAAGGAAGAGGAAAATTAGGAAGATTTGTTTCTGTTTCAAGGGCTTCCTTTGTTTTTATGTCTCAACAGTCTTTTAAAATGTATTTTATATTGTAGGAGATAGTAAGAGATTTGATTTAACAAATGGATGACTAACATTTTTTTCTGTATTGTTAAGGCTGTTGGTTGATTTTAACAAGGGGCTTTTATAACCCTTGTAAAGCAGTATTGTATCTTCTACCACAAAAAGATGCCCTTGAAATATAGTAATGATAATATTAATGTATAAATGTTCCTTGAACTATGTATCTTTCTTTCCTCTACATTGTTTCTTTTAAACATAGTTCCAAGGGCATCTCTGTTTGACCGAGAGTCTGCCATTTTTATGTGAGGAGTATAGGGAAGGTGATAAAGGAACAGTTTGCTTATTGCAAGCTCAATCTCCCTAATTATATTGGTCTACTGTTGTCTTATGAACTCCTGTTGTTAGACTAAAGATTATAGAAGAATCCATGGACAAATAACCCTCCATTTTGTGAATATTTTTTAAAATCTCAAAATTTATCATGAAACTAATAAAATACTTATATGTCTCTAAGAGCAAATCTTAGAACAGATTGGCATTTATTAATTAGTAGATTTTGGAGAAAAATTCCTTTGAAGGCAGTATGGTTATCTACATATAGTTATATGAAAAGGGTTTTTTGTTTTGTTCTGAATAGGCAAGATAATAGGATGTTATAGTACCATTAAAGGTTAATGTTACTTTAGGGATACCCCTTTGAAATAAGAATTGAATCATCACAGGAAAGCTACTTCTTTGTCACTACACCTCAGGATTCTCTAGAAAATAATTAAAGCTTGTCATTTTCTACTGGAATCCTGGTAGACAAAGATATATTATATAAATCCAGAGTATTCTCAAACATATGACTACTCATATTTTCTATTCCTTATAAGTAATGAAAAAGCAGTAGGAACAGGTTGTGATTTTAATATGGAGTGGCCTCTAGATTCTCAGAAAGGAGGCAGAGAGGTAATTGGAAAGTGGCTATTTGTTATAGATTTATCCTGAACAATTTCTCGTCTCTAAGCCTTCCAAATATTGGTTTGTTATTTTTTATTCTTACTCATTATTGAATGATCTTAAAGACCATTATAGAATTAATAATTTATTTTTTAATGGGTTTTCAGGTCATACAGTCATCACAGTTAATTGTATGGGCAATGATTCTTGATTATATATGTTCTTATAAATCTTTTAATATGCTTCCTGATTTTACTCTTGAAAGGTCTCACTAATTAATAAAGCTAAAATGGCTTCCTAAAATATGTTGAAAATTGTTGCTATTCATTAGCTATAGACACAAAATTTTCTTTAAGCTTTGCATTGAATTTGAGGGGAAGTTGGAGTAGCTTCAGTGGCCCTTCCTATATATCCTCTTATATGGAAACATTGTGGATTCTCCTAAATGAGAATCAAGCCTGTACAATGCCATAATATTTATGTATCCCAGTCTCAGTGAAGTGATAAGGTCTATTATTACTTATTCTGACAAATAGTTCATTATAGTCTCTTAAAGGTAATAACTTTATCAGAAAAAGATGGTGTCTACTGACATATCTATAGCTTACTCCAATAACATATATTTAAGATAAATTGAACCTTTATTCTCTGTAATGAAGGATTATTCGCCAAACTTAAATTTCTTTGTCTGAAAAATAAGGGTTTGGTGGTAGGAGATGGAGGCCAGTAAGATTATGTATAGGCTCTTTCCAATTCTAAAATGATGTAACTATGATCATGTTTATGTGTATTTGTTTCTGTGTTTGAGTATAAGTTCCCTCAGAGTAAGATTTGTTTCATTCTGGATACTGCAATATAATAAGAACTCAATTAAAGCTTATTGATCGATTATTTAATATAAGTTGAATGAAAATGTATCCCAATTACTATTCCTTAGTACTCCAATCAGAATTTTTATGATATGATTTTTTAGTGAAAATTCATCAGACAGGTTTTATTATTTTTACTGAATACTTTTATCATAAATATTTGTGATTGATCTTTAGTAATTCAATTTCTAAGTTAATTATTACGATATTGTCTGTAATTCAAGTCCTTAAGAGTCTCACTGGATAACAAATAAGCCCAGCAATTGTTCAGCACAAACAGTCAGTTCTTTCTGCTTTTTTCTTTTGACACATTATTCTGGAATGCTTTCTGACATGACTTGAGCCTGATGCATTTAATCAACTAGGCTTCAAAACTTGTGCATAGAGCTTGTACTTGGGGATTTTTATTATGTTTCTCTCTTCCCCCTCTGTCCTCCCACCCATTTCTGGACACTTTATAAAATGAAAAAGAGGTAGACCAAACCAAATTTATAGGCTACCTTTTAGTGGTAGTCCTTTCTTTGGGGATTAAAGGAGTTAAAGTTGGTGATTTTCACTTTCAGAAGTTGAGGTCAATTTACAAATGTATTTTCAGAGTTGATAGAATACTAGGAGTATGAATATAGGAGGAAAACCCTGATGACAGTATTGTTGTTCATGCTTACATATTTGCAAGCCTAGTTTTGGATTTTGCTTGCTTTTTTTGTGCTTTTAAAAAATGAGAATGCTTAAGTTTTTTTTCCCTTTGCCTTCTCTCACAATCTTGTTCTACTGTTGCTTTTAAAATACCTTAATTTTATGTGGCAATGAGATTTTGTATTATCATACCTAATATCTAAATATAACTTTAAATAGTCTTTGAAATGTACAATATAAATTGCAAGAACTATGTGAGAACTTTAATCAAGCATTTATCAAGTCTTATTAATGTGCTCAATATCAGGCATTGTGCTAAGCAGTAGGGATATATACAAGATAAAGCAAAAAATAATCCTGGATACCATACAAGATGTACTCTAAATGGAAAGTAATCAGAAGGGGGAGAGAAGCATCTTTATGTGTCAGGTTCTGTTTTAAGAACTTTACAAATATTATCTCATTTAATCTTCACAACAATCTTGATAAGCGCTATCTCATTTAATCCTCACAACAATCTTGATAAGCGCTACAATTACCCCTATTTTACAGTTGGAAAAACTGAGGCAGACAGAAGTTAAATGATGTGTTCAGGTAATGCACCTCAGACACTCCTGAGATTTGATCTAAGATTTTCCTGATTCCAGGCATAGAGTTTTGTACATAGCACACTACCTAAGGAACTAGCAATTGGCCAGAACTGAGAAGTTTTCTACTGATGGTAGAACGTTGGAAGTATGTTTGGAGAGAGAGAGCATTCTAGCTGCGTGGACAACCAATTGAATGGTACAGAGTTGGCAGGTGGAGTGTGTGTGTGTGTAAAATAGGATATGGACCATTGTAATTTGGATTGTAGTATCTTGAGTGACTGAGTGACTGTATCTTTGACAATAAAGAAAGAAAAAATGATTAAATGATTAACTGAATTTCAGGAAATGTATATACTCCTTTATCTGTGAAATGTGGCTACCAAACTGCCTATCTCAGAGTTATGAAGAAAGTTTTTTGTAAATCTTGAGTATTGGTAGAAAGATATTATTATGTGTGATTTATTCAGATGTTAGAGCTGATGTTTTACATGAGTTGTATGCTCTTTTAAAAAATAATAACAATGATTTCTCAGATTGGGATAATGTGAGTATCCCAAAAAGTAAGATCTTGTGTTGGTATTTAACTTTTTTTTTTTTAACTTGGAGAAATCACTTAATTTCTCTGAGCCTCAGTTTCCTCATGTGCTTAAAAAAAGGACAGTAATATACTATTTGTCTCTAATTTGTTATGAGGAAATCACTCTATAAGTTTTTAAAGTGCTATAAAAATGTGAGGCACTTACTCATAGGAGCAAACTACTGCTCTGTGTCAATCTCCCATCTCCCTTGGTTTTTTTTTCTTTCTGACTTCCTACTGCTTGTGAGAGGCTTGTCAGAGAGTACATTTATCTACCTTTTAAGAAAGAATAAAAGTTTTATTAATGTGTATTTTTTAATAATACATCAGATTCATTTTGGGGTATCTCCATCTTCAGAATTGAACCTTTCCTTTGTAATAATAAAAGAAAAAATTAAACAAATAACCAGTTGAGTGACAATGTAGGTAATATCTACTCTTATAGTTTTCCACATCTGCTAAGAGGAGGGAAATAATGTTGCAGTATCTGTTCTCTGGGTCCAAAGATAGCTTATTACAATTATTCAGAGTTTGACTTCCTGTTTCTTTACTTTCTTTTCATTTATCTTACAGTAGTCAGATATATTCTAATATTTACACTTATTTTCCTCATAATTTTTGTATCATCTCCCAAATCTTCCTTTATTTCTTTTCTGAATTCCTCCTATTTGTTCTCTTTACCACACAATAATATTATGTTATGTGAAGTATCCCAGTTCATCCAGTTTTTTTGCTTGCTCTAGATGGTATTATTAGGAGTGTTATGGTATGTGTTGCATTTTTGTCTCTACTATTAATATCTCGAGGTAAGCACCTTTATTCTCAGAAATCTTTCAAGCAGCCCAGACCATGAAGCAAGATATTTAAATTTTGTGTTGCATTATTAGCTTTCCATACAGATACTATCACTAAATGATAGCTTCATACTTTCACTATTGCTTATGTCTTTAGGGATTGACTTGGTTTAATGAAACTAGAAGTTGAATGAGAAAGCATTGTTGTTTTATTAACATAAATATATCTAATCTCACTAGTTTTTACTTTTGTTAAAGGTTGGAATTGATTGAATTGATCAGGGAACTTGGGGTCTGTGAACTTGATTTTTTTTTTTTATTCATTTTTCCAAATTATCCCCTCCCTCCCTCCACTCCCTCCCCCCGATGACAGGTAATCCCATACATTTTACATGTGTTACAATATAACCTAGATACAATATATGTGTGTAAATACCATTTTCTTGTTGCACATTAATTATTAGCTTCCGAAGGTATAAGTAACCTGGGTAGATAGACAGTAGTGCTAACTATTTACATTCGCTTCCCAGTGTTCCTTCTCTGGGTATAGTTATTTCTGACCATCATTGATCAACTGGAAGTGAGTTGGATCTTCTTTATGTTGAAGATTTCCACTTCCATCAGAATACATCCTCATACAGTATTGTTGTTGAAGTGTATAGTGATCTTCTGGTTCTGCTCATTTCACTCAGCATCAGTTGATGTAAGTCTCTCCAAGCCTCTCTGTATTCCTCCTGCTGGTCATTTCTTACAGAGCAATAATATTCCATAACCTTCATATACCACAATTTACCCAACCATTCTCCAATTGATGGACATCCATTCAACTTCCAGTTTCTAGCTACAACAAAAAGAGCTGCCACAAACATTTTGGCACATACAGGTCCCTTTCCACTCTTTAGTATTTCTTTGGGATATAATCCCAATAACAGCAATGCTGAGTCAAAAGGTATGCACAGTTTGACAACTTTTTGGGTATAGTTCCAAATTGCTCTCCAGAATGGCTGGATTCTTTCACAACTCCACCAACAATGTATCAGTGTCCCAGTTTTCCCACATCCCCTCCAACATTCATCATTATTTGTTCCTGTCATTTTAGCCAATCTGACAGGTGTGTAGTGGTATCTCAGAGTTGTCTTAATTTGCATTTCTCTGATCAGTAGTGATTTGGAACACTCTTTCATATGAGTGGAAATAGTTTCAATTTCATTATCTGAGAATTGTGTGAACTTAATTTTTAAAAATCAATTATATTTCAATACAATCGGTATATTTTATATTTAATTTTATGGATTTAAAAATATTATCCCAAATATGGAGTTGAAAAGTTTTACCAGACTGTCAAAGAATTGAATAACACAAAAGAAACTTTGCAAACTTTAAAGTCAAGTGGACTTTAAAATGAGCTGAGACCCAGAATAGTTAAGTGCCCAGTTTAAGGCTTTTCAGTTAGTCATTGGCAGAACTAACACTCTAATCCAAATCTCTCTGTTTTCTATAACTTTATATAAAATTATAGTTATAGAAATATATTATTCATTATAGTAAACTTTGCTGCCAGAGTCTTTAAAATTAATCAATCTCTCATTGGGACTTTTTAATCATTCTGTACATGGTTTTTCATGACTAGTGCTGTTATTTCTAAGTTTAATCTTAGATATTTTCTATTTCATAAGGTCAGATTCTTACAACATAACAGAAGAGGCATCAGCCTTCAATGCTTTTTCTTTAGAGTACTTGATACCAAGGGAGGTTTACCTTGGTATAGGGCTCCTTACCATTGGTCATTGAATTCTAGGCATTATGATATTCTTTTTAGAAGTTAGTATACTCCGTAGTAGTTAGTATTCTCTCCCTCCACACCCATATGCCCCTTTTTCCCTTTTCAAGTCTCATTTTCCTTTCACATTCAGTTCTTTTCTATGAACTCTTCACTGATCACCCTTTCAGACTCTCCTCTTGATTTTTTGTTTATTTTATATGTTTCTTGATCTCATTATATATGATCCTTAATTATACTGCTTGTGTAATTGTTGTATAGCATTGTGAATCCATATATGTGTGGTATTTTTCTAGGGCACCTTTATGGAGGAACCATGTTTTAAATATCATTATAATAATATACTAATATGATATTTTGATCATAGTAAATAAATAATACAGGATGATTGAATGAATAAAGGAATGAATGCTGTCTTTGTGAGACAGCAGTTAAGTACTCAGTGGTAGTTGAATAGATGAATGAATTCTGCCTGGGGAGAGAAAAGTTCAATTTAGTTTTTTCTATTCCTATGACATAAGAGGAGGAAAACTTAATACCTGAAATAAAAGCTTTATCTAGTTGTCTTCATTTTATGGCAACCCTAAGATTTAGTTTTAGGATAATATCAGATATTTAAATATGAAAGCTATTAAGTCTCCTCTTTTTACAGATGTTGAAACTAAATCATAGAAATTAAAGTAACTTACTTTAATTCATGTGGCTAGTTACTATTGGAGACTTGTACTCGGGTCTTCCTAATTCTAATATCCTTTTTACTTCACTGTGTTGTCTTTTATGATCATCTACATTATTTATTGTTATTGTTTTTGTTTTGTTTTGTTTATAGAGACAAAAATGCAACACATGCCATAATACTCCTAATAATACCATCTAGAGCAAAAGATTTGGGAGATGATACAAAAATTATGAGGAAAATAATGTCTGGGTTTTTTTTTGTTTTTGTTTTTTAAGAAATTTCAGGATAATTATCCTTAGTTGTAGATACCAGCTTTCTTTTACTTCAGGAATCTATCTGACAAAGCCACCATTCATTTATATTTCTGATCATTAAGTTAAACCTAAAAGTAATATGCTGGTCTCCCTAATATCATTCTTGAAATTATGACCTTCTCTGGAGTTAGACTGAGAATCTAAACATGAGGACAGGACCCTTTGGATGATACCTACTGTATGGAATTCTATGTTAGACACTATAAGGGTAATTAAAAAGAATTAAGCAGGGACCCATCCTGAAAGAATAATGTGGGGAGGTATGTTAAAAGTTATGGAGTTATCATTTCATGTAAAAGTACATGCTATAGAGAAACTGACATTGGAATGTGGAAGAGAAAAACTAATTAAAGAATGAAGAAATTTTGTGGGTTTAAGGCAGAAGAGGTAAGATAAAATTTGAACCAAGTTTCAAAAGAGGTAATATAATTCAGATAGAAGAAAAGAAAGCGAAAACATTAAGAAGAAAAAGTATATGTAAAGATATAATGTGTATTTAGTAAGTTCTGTGTGCGAGAGCAGCTAGTGGGTTGTTTTATCAGATTATACAGACACTGGATTGAATTGTAGGCAGCAGGAAACTAATATCAGAACATTGATTAGTACATTTTAAAATATACTTTGAAAAGAAAACTTTAGTCATAGTATTTTTAAAGATGTGTTTGTGTGCCTATGTACATACACATGCATATATATATATATATATATATATGCAATATATATATATATATATATATATAATTTTCAATTAGCAGAAACCTATTTTTTCTCCTCCCCTTAAGTCTCTCCCTATTGAGAATGAGAGCAAAGCAAAAACATTTGTTTAAATATTTATAGACAAGCCAGATACATTCTACCTTGGCCATTTCCAAAAAAAGTCCTTATTCTGCAGTCTATTCATATTTCAAGAGATGGGTAGCTTGTTTGATTATTAATTCTCTGGAATCTTTGGTTGGTCATTACCCTCATCAGAGTTCTTAACTCTTTCAAAATCACTTCTCTTTATCATCTTTTTTTAAAAGTTATTTTCCAGATTCTATTTACTTCATTCTGAATCAGTTCTTAGAGATCTTCCCAGGTTTTTCTGAAACCATGCCCTGCATCCTTTGCACAATCTATATACTATAACAATCATATATTTATAACATCTATATGCTATAACTTGTTTAATTGATGGGTACTACCTCTAATTTCCATTCTTTAATACTCAAAAAAGAGCTAAAATTTTTTTTCTACATTTTGGGTATGATTTTGTTTTGTTTTGGACCAATGCCTCTAATTCTTGTTTCCCCTCCATTCTTTCCTATTTCCCTACAGAATATATTTCTCTGTCCAACATATATATTCCTTTCCTTCTTGGATGAATTCATATAAGATTGCTGCTGTTCAAGGGTGAATCACCATTTTCACTCTTCTTTGTTTGTATTGATGTCTTTTTTTTTTTTTTAGCCTTAAATCTTGTAATTTTTTCCCTAAACTTCCTTTTCCTTCCCTCTACCTCCAGTGTATTCTTCTTCTGCTCTTCCCATTTTTTCTCCCAAAATTATCAAAACATAATAAACCGTGTCCCAGGCCTTGTCTAATTAGATTTTCTCTATAACTACTGATGGGGATAGATTTCAGATTGACTTAAAAAAAATTAAAGGTTAAAAAAAATTGCCTTTTCTCTTCTAGAAATTCTAGTTGAATGAACTATTGCTAAGTGAAGTGAGTAAAACCAAGAGAACATTGTATACGGCAATAAGAAGATTATACGATGATCAATTCTGATCAACAGATTCAACAGTGAGGTGATTTAGGCTAGTTCCAATAGTCTTGTGATGAAGAGAGCCATCTGCACCCAGAGAAAGGACTGTGGGTACTGAGTGTGGATCACAACATAGTATTGTCACTTTTTGTTGTTGTTGTTGTGTTAGAAAGAATATCTAGGCTGATCCTCTTATTTTTGGGGGGATATTGAGTGTTGTATTATTCTGAGATAGGTTAGGCTGAAGACTTGCAAGCTTTCAGTGCCCACAAAGTGAAAGCCCTGATCTCTGATCTAGGATAAAGTTTGATTGCTGTCCCCCTGGTCAAAGATAATAATCTAGACTTAGATTTAAGTTAACAGTCAGCTGCTCATGGATTTACCCTCTATCATTTATCTAGCCAGAAATTTCTTCTGGTTCAGTGACAGAATTGCAGGCTTTCCTTTTGGTCTGCAATTTCAACTCTATTTATTCCTATGTAGGCTTCAGGTTGATTGAGATTATTTTCCATTCCATACCACTGATTCTTATTTCTGGATTTTGTCCTTCACTCTGTACTGCAAAAAGCCCCTCTCTACCTAAGAAACTGCATTTAATTTTTTTCCTTTTCCTGGACCTGAATCTGAAAGGGGATCATGAACAAAAAACTCATTTGGCACCTGTTTTCCTCATTGTGCCCCATTGTGGGTCTGGAAATCCTTTCCCAGAACATTGAACTGTTCCTCTGGAACTTTGTTTCTGGCAGATCCCATTCCCAGTGTTCACAGACTTTTCAGGGAGCTGTGTTGCCTTGGCTAGACATATGAGTTGCTATAAATTTTTTTCTTGGATTCTGTCTTGTATATTTTCTGTATCTGTTAAGAGAAAGTTTTTTTGATGAGGTAGGGTGGGAGAGGTAAGGGGGGATGAGAGGAAAGTTTACCATTCTATTTCCTGCTTCTCTACCATCTTCCTATTAGATTGATGAAGGATTTAGTTACTTGACTTGGAGATTGTATAGGAAATTAAATTTAACTTAGTAAAAGAGAAATAATTTAAGTAGTTATCATGCCAAATTTTGTTGGAGATTAAATATTTTACCAAAGTCCTCAATATTAAATGTTTTAATAGTTTTTAGAATTTTAAGAGATTATTTCTTTATTAATTAATTTTTTTGGATATTGAGTCTTCCACTCTATTCATGGCCCTCTACTGATTACCACAGAAACTTTGACCTGCTTAATTTCTGATCTAGATTGATTTATCTCTTTTTAGATTATATGGTGGCAGATATTCCTAAACTTAACCAATTCCTGTTGGTGCTGGACTTAGTACTTTAGCCCTAATATAAATTATAATTTATAACTTAGTACTTTAGCCCTAATATAAATTATAATTTATATGCTCAAGAGATCCATCAGCATCACCCTCTTCAGTAATTGGGACTGTGGTCATATACAAGTATGTCTGGTTTAAGTAACTTGATTAATCTTTTGGTTTTGTTTTATATATTTGATTTCTTTCCCCAATTACAATGAAAACAAAAACAATTTTTAACATTTATTTCTAAAATTTTTGAGTTCTAGATTCTCTCTCTTATCTCCACCCACAATTAAATAACTACTTTTAAAGTTATGTAAAACTTTTTCATAAAAAACAATCTTAATGACCATTTCTTTAGTTTTAGCTTATGTTCACTAATTGTACTTTACACTTGATAAAACTAGACTCAGGAATTGAGACCTAACAAAATTTTTTCGTAATTTTTTCTTCATGACATTTTTTTGAGATGGAAAGGGTAGAACTTAGACATGAAAACCATTAACACAAACAACATGAGAGCTTTGCTGTTAATTTATTTCTTATTCCTTGGTTATTATATGTATACATTTAACATGTCTCAATTATCTAAGCACTTTGTAGCTACATGTAGTGAAAGCTTGGGCTACGAAATCACTATGTCTAGCAACCATTTTGTGATTATGTAATATCCATCGCCTTCTCTTTTTTCAAAAAGTGCTTTCTGATGTTTCCATTATCCTCTAGATCTTATCACTGTCCAGTTTTCCTTCTCCTCTATCCTTTGAAACTTTCCTGTCTTCTTCCCAGGGCAAGATTATTTTGTGTTATTTAGGATAATGTTTATTTAATTTAGTACACTAATCCATGCTACTAAATGCTTAAGGAAATGTCTGGTCTCTCTTGTCTCATTCCAGCTACTGTTGTACTTTGGAGAAGAGGTATTTTCTTTGCTCAAAGAAGCTGATCAGGAATTTCCTTTGCTAGCCTCAATGATATTCTGTATTTATTCTACATGATTTTGTTTATGAGAAATTTCTGTGTTCTTATTTTGAAATAATTATAGGAAGGAGTCAAATGATTAGGAGAGTTTTCCAAGGAAAAAGCAATCTTGATGCATGAATATTTATTACATATGATTATGATTTTCATGTTTAAGCCAATTTAGGGACACAAAGAAGATATTCTGGGAACAAAGCTTTTTCTCATGGTATAGACTATTGGAAATGTTTTCTAGGTCACCTCTTTGACCTCTTAGTTTCCTTTTTTTTTTTTTTTTTTAAAGGTGGATAGAACATCTTCATAAGAGGGGAGAAGTGGAAAGTAGAAAAATTTGGAACTCAAAGTCTTGTAAAAATGAATTATAATTTCACTTGACATGTAACTGGGAAACACTAAAATACTCCAAAAATAAAGTTGGTAGAATGAACTAGATGATTTCTAAATGTCTTTTCTATGGCTAAATCTTTAGTTCATATTATTTAGGATAATTAAGTATGAAGTAGAGGTTCCTGTTCTATTCTATACTCTTTTGAGCTCTTAAAATAATGCATTGCCTCTTTCCAGTTCTTGACTTATAACATCTAAACCCTATCAGTTTTCTGGTCAACTGTGGCTTTTTATCTTCCTCTGACTTCTGCTTTGGAGCCAAATGTGCTGCTGCTTCACAACCCAGAGCCCTGTAGTTGATGCTTATCTCTTGTTCACTTTATCAAGCTGGGAGGCATAAGAAGCTCATTTGCCAGAACTGATGCTTGTTTTGTTCAAGGTATCTTTTCCTTTTGGAGACCCTTTTCCTACTAGTTTCAGACTGTGCAGTTTTGATGTAGAAATCACTTGTGAATTTCTTGATCAATATTTGGATTGGTATGAAATACAGGTTTTTATTCAAGTTTAGATAGCAGGCATCTTAGTTGGTAGTCACTTTAAAGAAAACCTGAGAAGAAGGATCAGAAAAATGAAAATTATGAGAGTTCAAAGGGAGACAAGATTCCCCAAATCACTTATAATAATGGAAATGCAAATCAAAATGACTTTGAGATTTCAAGTCATATCCAACAAAGTGGCAAAAATGGCAAATTGAGAATAACAAATTTTGTAAGAATTGTGGAAATATGAGTTATGAATTGTTCCATCCATTCTGGAAAAACAATTTGAAATTATATGAAGAAAGTGGCAAAAAATTCCATACTCTTTTACCCACATTTACTTTTTAGGTAGATAAATTGCCCAAGAAAGTCAGATAAAAAGTCTAAAATATACGACAGTGTTAATAATAAAAATTTTTGTAGTACCAAAAAATTGGAAGTAGTTGTCCATCAATTGGGAAATAGCTAAACAAATTCTGTTACATGAATGTATTTTTCTTAAAAAAAAAAGCCATGAATATGAAAAATACTTAAACCTTTGAAGACATGTCAACTAATGAAAAATTAAGCAAGCAGAACCAGAAAATAAGTAAAATTACTACAATAATGTAAAAGAAAGGAATAGCAGCAATATGAAAATAGTAATAATAATTGCAAGTATTTATATAGCCTTGTTCCACTAACCTATATACCACAGTTCTATTTGCATTATGTCCTAAGTGTTGTGCAAATATTATTTTATTTGAGTCTCATAACACTGGAGATGGTTTCTATTATTATTCCCATTTTAGTATTGAGGAAATTGAGGCAAACAGAGGTTACATGACTAGAGACAGATTTAAAATTGGATTTGAACTTAAATGCTTCCCCACTCCAAGCCCTTCTATATATCCACTCTATTCAATGCATCATTTATCTTCCTACATAGACCCTTAGGTTCTATAATCGTTGTCCTCCTTGCCTTTTCTCCATATGGAAAAAATTTTGGTCAATTTTTCTAGTACACATTGCTTTATTAATCATGTTGGGACAGAAAAATCAGAGCAAAAGTGAAAACCATGGGAGAGATGAAAAAACATAGTAAAAAGAAGTGAACATGGCCTGTGTTGATCTTTTTCTGGGTGCAGATGGCATTTTCTGTCCAAAGTCTTTTGGGATTGCTTTGGACCACTCAAATCACTGAGAAGAGCCAAATCTTTCATAGCTGATCATTATGTATTCTTGCTGTTATTATGTATAATCAATTTCTGGTTCTGCCTGTTTCACTCAGCTCAGTTTGTGTGAATCTTTCAAGGCTTTTCTAAAATCAACTTGTTCATTTTTCATAGAAGAATAGATATTCCATTACCTTCATATAACTCAGTTTGTTCAACCATTCCTCAATTAATGGCCCTCTACTATTTTCCAATTCTTTGCTTCCACAAAAAGAGCTGCTACAAAAAATTTTGCACATGTGGATCCCTTTTCCTTCTTTATGATTTCCTTGGGTTACAGATCCAGTAGAGGAAATGCTGGGTTTTGACTGATATACACAGTTTTATAGCCCTTTGGGCATAGCTCCAGATTGCTCTCCAGAATGGTTGAATCATTTCACAATCTCACCACATTATACAGTCTTCCCTATATTCTCTATGTCAGAGGGATCCTAACTTCATGAAGGTGGGATTTTTTAATTCCTTAGATGGCCAGGAAGCTGTATCAAGGGAGGTAAGAGCTCATCAGATCCTGGTGATAACTATATTATTATATTTAGGAATCTCTTTTGCACATTCTCCTTTACTCCATCCTTTGAGGCTCTCTTGAATGTCAGCTATGCAACTTGGATCTTCATCTACTGAGAGGATTTGTCAAGAATCCCATTTTCTGTTATTGGATTCAGAGGCTACTACTTCTGAAATCTGATTGCATCTCTCTCTCTCTCTCTCTCTCTCTCTCTCTCTCTCTCTCTCTCTCTCTCTCACTCTCTTTCTCTCCCTCTCAATATGGTGGATTCTGGGATATGGGGAAATCTCAGTCTCTAGGATAGTCTCAACCTATTTGCGAAGGAATGGTGCCCTTAGTGTACTAGAACAGAAATTCCCTGTACAAGTTTTACTACTACCCCCATAGATTGGCCAGCAATTGCTTTCAGAAAATCATCCTCATCTTCAGGAACCACACCCAAAGTCCCCTTTTTAAGAGAGTATTATTACCTTTTGCTGATCTAACAAGGTGGCAGACTCCATGCCTCTTTTATGCTATACCTCCAATCTCTGAATGCCTCTTTTTCACTGACAATATTAATCCAAGTCATAACAGTCCTGAATTCTTGCTCAGATTTAATCAAGTAGCTCACTCTGTAGAGTTGTGCAGCAGTATAGGACCCATAGCTAAAGTAGAAAGCCATTCTGGTAGGGCTTATCTAGAAGGAGGGATCTAATTGCTTCTGACAAATTTGTCATAGGTTCTGCCATGTCATATGGGGACACATAAATCCAATCTGTCAAACAATTAAGTTTGAAATTAATCTTTAGGAAATTCCTCCCTTGGAAATTCTTGTGAGGAAGTGGCTTGTGATAAAAATTCATCTTTATGAATTGCTATCCAAATAACTCATTTGAATTCCACCTCTCCCATCCCCCCAAAAGTAAGTTCTAATAAATTTAGTTGACTCTGTAACAATTAATACTTACATAGCTTCCTGAACCTATGAATCTATGCTGCAGAGTGTCTTTCAGCATTTGCTCAACCTCTCAGGAGCCATCAGGAGTGTCTAAACTTCTCCTGCAAGTGACCCATTTCCTTGTTATAGAATCCTTACATCCCTTCTGCTCTTTTAGGACAAAGAATCAACTTCCTCCCTCAATAGTAAGACAATTTGGGGGCTTCTCATCCAGTGTCTTCACTTATGCTCTTCTATCATTGTTCTCATCTCAGCATGTACTGAGCAAAGACTCTCTATGAATAGAAGCCTGATTGATCCTTGCTTCATTGGTAACACTCCTTATATATGAAACAAATGGCCCTTGAGACCCGATAGTCCTTTCCACTACTGACCATTTAATCACAAGTTGGTGTCAATATAGCCACAAAGTCATATTATTTTATTCCAGTCACCAGCTATATACCAAATGTCAAAGCAGGGCCTAATGCAAGTGTCAAAGCAGGGCCTAATGCAAGTGCCATATTCAGCTTTTGATGAAATGAGACAATTCCAACTCACTGAACAGTTAACAATAGGTTTCTTTTGATCTAATGTAGCAAGAATATGTAATAAAAATACCACAACACTTAGCTTCTATAAACATTGTCCCCTCTTGTCTCCATATGGAAACATATCTGGTTAGCAAGGCAAGGTGTGATGATTCAAATATCTGCTAAATTGTAGAGTCTCCACCTTGATCCAAATAGGATGTTTTATTCCCTAAAGTAATTGGAAAGCTGTATCAAGGAAGGCAAGGACCAATCAGTTACTGGGGACAGCTTTGTTGCTTTTTAGGAAAAACTAATATTGTTATATCTCTGTTTCCTAAAGTAGGGATCTTCTTTGTGTAGGTAAATAATATGACTATGGAATACTCCATGTAGTGTTGATTCATGTGTTTTGTGGCACTGGTTTCTTTCCTTTCTCCTCCTTTTTTCCTTGTTAAAAAGGAAATATCTCTGATGAGAAATATTTCTCTGATTAGAAATATCAAGATGAGACCCTCAAAACAAAGGAGAAGATCTAAGAAACATCTGGCACTGAAAGAGCATGGCTAATAAGAAGACTGTTAAAGAACTTTAAAACCAGCAGGAATCATTGGACTTCCTAACACAAGATGAGACTAATGGACAATGGACTTATGGACATTTATAAATTTTCAATTTATAATTATTTGATCATGTTATTTGTTATATACTTCTAGCATGTATTATGTTACTATGTTACTATGTGCTTATGTAATTTATGTAATTATGTGTAATACCCCCCATATTGATGGATTTATGTTTCAGGGTCATGACTACCCTATGTTCTAAATCAAAAGAAAGGGGGAGATGTTAGGATTGCCAGGTGAGAACTCAGGTTGTCTGGACAGTGACAAGGTGAGAATTCAGGTTATCTGGACAATTACAAGGTGAGAGCTCAGGTTGACTTGACAGTTCTCTGGCTCAGGCCTTTGGTTTGGGCCTTTAAAGGGAGTTTACACCTTAGGAATTCTAAGAGGAGCAAGTTCATTGGTTGGAGTACTTCTTCTCAGAAGCCCTTGCATTATCCCACGCCCATTCTCTGGGAGGATAAAAAGAAGCAACATTGAGCCTGGAGAGCAGTCTGGATTGGGGAAGGACAAGAGCTGGAGGAGATTCAGAGCCAGAATGCAGGAAGAAGAAGAGGCTGGCTGGAGGCTCCAGAAGCCTCCCAAGAAACCTGCTCATAGAGGAAAAGATTATACAGAAAAGAAACCTCCTCCCAGAGAAGGATTACAACTGAGAGACAATCAGAACATTACAATGAATGAATGAAAAGGGATTCTATTGTTAAAATTATATAAAAGCAAAAAATAGGCAGTTTTAAAATTAATCATTATGTATCTGTGTACATGGCTTCTAGGACCATATACATGGTGTTCTAGAAACACTGGGCCTGGACTCAGGAGTTTCTGAGTTCAAATGTGTCTGCAAACAGTTAGTAGCCATGTAACTCTGGGCAAGTTACCTTTTACCCTGCTTGCCTTTCCTCATCTGTAAAATAAGCTAAAGAAGGAAATGACTAACCATTACAGTATCTTTTCTTCTCCCCTTCACTTCCCCCCCCCAAAAAAAAGGTATCACAAAGAATTGGACATGATTGGTCAACAACCACAACAAATACATACTTATGTAATTTATATATTTATACATATTCATAAATATATGCATGTATAGATGTAATATTCTCTAAAATTTAATTCTCTGGGAGCAGGTTTCTTGGGGGGCTTCTGGGAGCAGCCTTAATTTCAGTTCAGTGTAATCACTCCAAATGCTGCCAGGAGTTAAAGTCCAAATCCTTTATTGTCTCCTTTAAAATCTTATCTCTTTCACTTGGGGCTGAGATAGTTTTTTGGAGGCCTTCCCGATCTTGGTTTCAGTGTTCTCCACAGGACAGCCTGCCACCACTTCTCTGTCTTCCTTCATTCTGCCCGACTGCCGTCTCTGGTTTGTGAATCAATTCTAGTTGAGGCTCCTAGCTTATATATGCTCTCTTAAAGGTGTGAATCTTGTGGAACTCTAATAAGTACTAAGTACATTAGTGAACTACAGAATTGTTAAGTACCATGCTAAATTAGATAACTGACTTAGCACCTTGTAAGTATCCTAACATATAGGCATGCAGAAAAGATGAAGGAATATGTATAAGAAGATCTCCTTTTACCTATATAAGAAGATACCTATCTTCTTTCTTTGGAGTGGTAGAGGGATTTTGTGTGTAAAATATTCTATTTGTTGTCAAACTGCTTATGTTTGGGTTCTAAATGAAAGTTTTATAGAGGTAGAGCAATGGGAATTGTATATAGAAATAAACAACAGTATATGTATATCTATATGTGTATTCCTGTGCATATGTGTGCACATGCTTACACACACACACACACACACACACACACACACATATGCAAGAAATAAGGGTTTTAACAAGAGATAAAGAGAAAATTTTAGTTTAATACCTCTAAATCAAATCTATTCACAATTTATAATGAATTACTGAATTAAACAACATGATCCATATTTTGTTTTTGCTATAAGATAATAGCAAAATAAGAAAAGAACCCTGCTCTTAGAGGATTCTGAAAATATATACCTGAAAAATATTAAATGCTTTCCTATAAGTGAAGGTTTTCCTTCCACTCTAATTAATGTAAGGCCCAGACAACTCGATTGAATAAATCAATCAAAAATGTAAACTGGGATATAAAAAGATCTTAAGTTTTAGAGAAATGAAATACTTTGATCCACTTGATAAAGACAGGTGATACCACATAGGAAATTGTTTGAATCACATACATTTCTCTGGGACTGCTTATAAAACAAGCCAATTCAGAATTGCCAGGTCTGGGCCAGTTTAATGATGAAGATGCTTCTGCTGAGCCTCTGGGAAGAAGTTACTGGTGAAGGTGGGGAGGATGGGGAGAGAAGGAGAAAAGGAATTTCTTTCCTCACCTCCCTAGAAGGATCATGAAGTTTGAGAAATCCTAAAATTCTATCAGTTAAATAACTTGAGTCCACTGGAGATGGTGGCCAAAGAAGTCTGGAGCTTACCAAATGGAGGCTATTGGTTGTGTGAGCTCAAATCTGGCTTCAATTACTGATGTTAGGCAGATCACTTAACCTCTGTTTGCCTCAGTTTTCTCTACTGTTAAAATGGGAATAATAACAACTACTTTCTAGAGTTCTGAGGATCACATGAGGTATTTGTAAAGTGCTTATTTTCATGCCTAATACTTAGTAGTAGTAGTAGTAGTAGTTGTAGTAGTAATAGTTGTTGTTAATTCTTCATTTTTAAAGACCAATCAGGTTAAAGTATGTTCTACTGTAGCTGATCAGTCTACATGAGTTTGGAAAATAAACATACCATATATCAGACACAAGTGGTCCATAGGTTCATTTAGGATTTAGGATCAGAATGGCTTATGCAGCTTATGCTTCCTTTGTGCTTCTACAGTTCTTTGCATATAGAGTACACTACTTTTTTTGATGTGGACATGTCACACTGGGTGCTCCTGTACCCAACTTTTCTCATTTCTCACAGTAATTTTATTTTTAATTTATGAAATAAAACAAGCATTTCTTGTAGAATATTCATAGCAGAATAATAATTACACAAGAAATTGCAAATCTATTTTGTACAACTTGCTATTGCTGTTGTATATAATAAATATATAATAAATTTATCATGAAAATTTACCCCTCCCTCCTAGAGATGGCTACCATTAGATACAAATATGTATATATACATAAGATAATTCTCTCTATATATACTTATGTTTATCAGTTCTTTCTCTGGAAGCAGATAGTGTCTTCTTTCATATGTCCTTTATAATTAATTTAGATATTTATAATAATCAAAATGATTTAGTTGTTCATAAAACAGTATTGCTGTTACTGTTGCTGTTACAATATTTTTTTGTTTTGGTTTTGCTCATTTTACTTTTTCATGTTTTTCTAAAATCAATTAGTTTATCATTTCTGATAGCACAGTAGTATTCCATCACAATCATATGCTACAACTTGTTCAAGTCATTCCTCAATTGATGGATATCCCTGCAATTTCCAATTCTTTGCCATCACAAAAAAAGACTGCTATAAATATTTTACAACAAAGTTTTACAACAAATTTTACAACAAAGTCATCTTTGGAAATAGACTTAGCAGTGACATTTCTAGGCTATAGACAATTTATTAATTCTTTGGGCATAATTCCAGATTTTCTTCAAAATGATTGGATCAGTTCACAATTCTACCAGCAGTGAATTATTGTCCCAATTTTCCACACCTGTAATATTTGTTGCTTTCGACCTTCAATCATTTTATCCAATCTGAGTAGTGTAAAATATCTCAAAAAATACTTTTCTCTAATCAATAATGTTTTAATGAATAATGTTTTAGAGTATTTTAGATAGTCATAAAGTGTTTTTATTTCATCATAAAACTGCCTATTAATAAATCTTCTTTTATAAAATGTAATTGAAATCTTGATGACTGGTATTAATAGAAACCACATCCTTGCAATGGTATTGGAAATTCAGCTTCTTAAAACCCTAGGACCTTGAGGAAAGAAATATTCAACAGCTTTATTGGGATCCTAATCTGCTACTTAGTGTGAGTGCAACTTGGGAGAATTAACTCTAAATAGTTCTACACTTTTACAGAAACATAAATAAGTACTAAATTATTTAATATATGCTCTCCATAGAAGTGATAAGAATTTGTGTAAGCTATTTATTTGTGATAGCTATGATAGAGCACGAGAATTTAAAAATCATGTGTTGAAATTATTTATTTTTACCCTAATTTTTCATTCACTGTAAAAGTTATCTTTATATGCTGTTTAATATATGTCAAGAGGCATTTATTAAGGTTCTACTCTGTATTTGACCCTGTACTAAGTAGTAATGATATGAATGAAGAAAGGCAAAAAAATAATGTCTCAAGCTCATTAAATAATGGGAAAGATAACATAAAAATAGATATATGACAAATAAGATAAATTGGATTTGATCAGCAGAGGGAAAGGCAGTAGCATCAGTGTATACTGAGAAAGGCTTATTGTCAAAGATGAGATTTTAGCTAAGATTTAAGGAAATCAGGAAATAGAGGTGATGAGGAAAGAGAAAGTCGAGACTAGCAAATAACCTATAAATTGATGGTCAGTGATTTCTCTCAGAAAACCAAAGGTAAAACCATGGAGAGTCTGAAAGCTGTAATATACTTTTGGGAAAAGGGGTGCCTCTTAAATGCAAAAATCAACCATGATTGGTAGGCATTTAACAAGGAAGTAGAATGGAAGTCGGCAGCTCCTTCTGCTGAGAATATGGCTTGAACACGAGACTCAGCTGCTCCAGTAGTCTGGATAGGGGAAGCCATCTCCTCCCAGACCACTTTGATTGGTTTTCTCTTTTATGAGCTAGGTCACCTGAAATTCTAAGAGAGAATTACAAGGATAGGGAATTATTTTCTCAGCACCGGGGCCCACCTAGACAGGATTCTGTTTATACTCTAAACACAACCTAGGTCTCTGGGTTGAGTGAAGTCCAGCTGTGTGGGGCGGGCGCTAGACCCCCTTTCCCAAAGTAACTAATCAGAGACATCTTCAGGTACAAAGAGAAAGCATTTATTTAGTCCTTGCAGGGAGGCGCCCAGCACACCCAAGAGGCAATCAATCTTTCCCTTGTCTTTAAATCACTTTTTTTAAACTTTAAGATTCACAATAGTTTTGGACCACATTTCATAAAACTTTATACATACATCTTGCAGAGCACCATCAAATTAGGGAGATACAAACATGACCTCCCCTAAGGTAAGCTACCAGAACTTTGTTTTAATAACCTATATTTTAACTTAAAATCAAATCAAATATAACTTTTAATTTCCAATAATATAAAACTGCTTTCACGTCAGATCTGTTATTTAACAAATTTCACTAAACTGATTGAGCATAGTTTCTTTCTCTCCCTCCCCTCCCCCCCTTGTCCCTGCTGTAATCAGGGAATGGATTAAAGGGGAAGAAAGAGACCATGTTTATACTAAGTACTATCTTTCTCAAGGAGACCTCAATTTAATTGAATTGCTTTGGAATCTTGAAATGACTAATTGCCAAATTCCCCAATCATTTTCAACAGACTTTCCTACAGTTCCAACTTTGACCAGAGTTGAAGTCTACAGGAAAGTTAGGCCTTCCTTTAAAAAAAAAAAACCCAAAAAAACAAAAACAAATTCTACCTCATAGAACAGACATGACAAAGACATTCTGCACAAAGAGACAAACACAGACAAAAATTACTTGGAAAAGAACCATCCCTTCCCCACACACAACAGAAATACTCAAGTGCACTTTTTTTTCTTTTTTCTTTTGCTCCCAAAATTTGAGTTGGACTGCTCCCTCTCTTTCATGATCCCAGGGTCCCCTACTCAGCGAACCCTTCCACTGGATCACCAGGGCCTCCAATCTCACAGCTTGATCCGCCTGTAATACAGAGTCCACTTTTTCCCTGGTGACTCAGCAGATCAAGCCCGGAAGGAGTTGCCTCTCTTTCTGGCCAATCACAGATCGCTGCTATCCTGTGTCATTAATAGAACCTCCTTCCTGGCCCACCCTACTGTATCATTTAAGGCTTGATGAAACTAGGGCCCACACTGCCTAAGGACAGTCCAAAGACATTAATAGACAGTGTCCCCATGGATTACACATGCATAAGTTACCTGGCTCACTTTCACCCAGATTTCCTCCTCATCCGAGGCTTGTTGTATATTTGTTTGTATCTGAGTATCTTCCTAGGCCCATTCTTCACAGAGAGAGAGGCTGAGAATCTGATCTCAAGGATGGTCAGAGAAAAACCCAACCTGGCAACTTGAATCAGGCTCCCAGCCATCTCTCTGGGAAACTACAGATCCTGAAGAGCCCCCAAGCAGGTGCTAGATCTCCTTTCCCAAATTAATTAAACAGAAATATCTTCAGGTACAAAGAGAAAGGATTTGTTCTGTCAGCTATGTCAGTCCTACCACAACTGATGGTAGCCTTAGTCTGCCAGCTAAGGACATGCTCCCCCTTTCTCCTGGTGTCTATTATATCTCTTCATTTTGTCTGTAATCTCTTCTCCTAAAAAAACCTATTTTTGCCAAAAAGAATGGTCATTGTGAATTCACATGACTGAACCCCAACATTTGGTGCCTACCATTACCTGTTACCTAAATAACATTTGATGCTACTTCAGCCAAATCAATAGGAGTTGCAATAAAGGTCCCCAGGTACAGATAAAAATAGTATTGGATAGTTTTTCATTTTAATTTCATAAAATTTTCTCAAATAGTTAAGACATTAGTTATAAACCCGCATATTACCAAAGCATTTTTACTGCATTTCCAAGGTAAGATAGTTTATTTTATTGTTGGACAATAATGAAAAAATCTCTTTTCCTTCACTTGACTCAGAAAAAACTGGGACTTCCTCTTTGGAGGACAGGTGGTAGCTCAATATGCATGGGGTTGTTTGAGCAGCAAGTTCAGCAGTACTTAATGTACTTAATATTTGCCTGTTCTGATCTGATCTACCAGATTGAAGTTTGAAGTTTTTTTTTTTTAAAGTACAGTGATAGTGTCACATAGATTTTAAAACCTTAAAGCCAATTGTTTTCAGTGGGCTGCTAATTAAGCTAAGCAAATATGATAAAGGTAAACAACTTTCTTGTTAAAAGTTTCTTTCTGATTGGGTTTGTTTATGACAGCTTGTTAGTTCAGAAGCAGAATTTATGTAATAGACATTTATCAAAGATACCACATAGCATTTTACTGTGGTCTCAGAATAGCATAAAAATGTATTATACATTGTGGTTTTAGGCTTTTCCCAATGGGTTCTTCTGAATTAATAAAAGATGAAAAGACTTTAATGCCTCAGAAGTATTAGGAAGTATTCCTGAGGCTGTATTTGAACTTAGGTCCTCCTGACACCAGGCAGAGCCAATGCCCATTTTTTTCTGTACCATCTAAGTGCCCCAAGATGTTTTAAATGGTAATTTTTGTGTGGGAAGCAAAAAACTAAGATTCTTTTTATGACTAATTGTATAATGGATTACACTTTAGATTCTGTTCTGTGAAAATGTAATGTATTCCAAAAAATCTTTTTAATGAATGTGTTCTGCCAGGGGCTTATCTTAGGTAGAACTTCTAGGAAGTAGAAGCTCACTAGGACAACATGAAGTTTCTGTGTTTCTGAAAGACTGACTACTGCTAGAGCAAGATGATAAAGAACAGGTAGAAATGGCATATCTGCTGAAGGAAAATATATGCCCCAGGATGAAGTCATCTTCCCTAAGAATAGGGCCTGAATTAAAGAAGAGCTCACCTGTGACGCAGTCATTGGCAAGGAAAATTGGGGAAAAAATGTATATGTATTTCTAGATAGTGCTGTCAGGGCCCTGTAAATTTTGGTCCTCTAGGACTTTGCCCTATCCTCCCTGCATTAGTTATGGTTCTGTGTTAAATCTTTTATAAGATAAATAAACATTTATTAAATGCCAGATATTCTGAAAAGAATTGGGAATACAAAAATAAAAGATTATCCCTACCTTAAAGGAATTTTCATTCTATTAGGGACAATATGTATTTAGATAGATGGACCTGTAATATAAAGGAGGCACTTTATATTACATTTATATTATTATATTATATATTATTATTATATTACATTTATATTATTATAAAGTTGGGAAAGATCTTTTGAAGGTGGTAGCACTTGAAGGAGCCTAAGGGAAGGGTTTCTAGATGCAAAGTGTAGTCTGTGAAAAGACATGGCAGCTGGAGATGGAATTGGCAGTTATATATACACGCATCTTGGAAAGATAGCCTTTAAGTGCTAAAGTGTGAAGTGGCAACAATTAAGCAAGAGTCCCACATATTCGGAAGTTTATAGGGGAAAGAATGAATTGTTCTATGTACACAGGATCACATATCTATTTAGATTCTTGTCCATCTCGTGTCATTTTTCATTGAAGAACTAATATCCAAAGGTTCTACTCATCAAGAAATCCTTAAAGGGGCAGCTAAGTGGTACAGTGGATAGAGCACCAGTCCTGACATCAGGAGGACTTGAGTTCAAATCTGGCTTCAGATACTTAATAATTCTTAGCTGTGGGACTCCCTCAGCGAAGGAAGGAAGGAAGGAAGGAAGGAAGGAAGGAATTCTTGGGAATTGAGTATAGGAAGGGAATTTAATTCAATTTCATTCATTTCAAGGGAAATTCCCTTTTATCCAAAATCTCACAATACCAATAGGCTTCTGAACTTATGTCCATTGCAGAAATTAGACAGATAGTTTTAATATCAAGTCTAAGTTGATCCAGCTTCCCTTAAAGATAAGATTTCTCTGTAGCTGCTTGAGGAATCTACTTATGATGTAGAACTGTAGAGGAACTCAGCACAAGGGCTATACTTTCTGTGGAGATGATTGGGAAATTTTGGTCTTTTGAATATACATTTTTTTCCTTTTTTTCTTTTTAGCTTCTCAAGCCAATGACAGGGCAGGAGAAGGTGACTTGGGGGAGGCATCATCTAGGTGTGACTTAGTGTTGATGTTTGAGTTTTCTAGAAAAGCATGTTGTGTTCAGTTAAAGCATGTTCAGTAAATCCTAAGTGGTCAAATTATAATTGATAAAGAAAAAATTATCATGTTTTTCTGACCCCCCTTTGAAGGATTTGATTTTGTTTTTCTCTTTCTTTGAGGACATAGGTCTGTTATTGGTATAGCTGGATCAAAGGGTGTGTACAGTTTGAGAAATTTCTGACATAATACCAAATTGCTTTCCAGAATAACTGGGCCAATTCATAACTCTACTGCCAGTACATTAGTGTACCTGTTTTCCCACAGATTTGTCAACATTATTTTCCTCTTTGGTTATCTTTGCAATGTAATAGGTATGAAGTTGAACTTCAAAAATGTTCTAATTTGTATTTTTCCAATTATTCATGATTTAGAGCATTTCTGTGTCATTTTTGGTAGCTTGGATTTCTTCCTTTGAAAACTATTTGATAATATTGTTGTTCTGACCACCATGTGAATGCTTGCCTTGTGGGAGTTCTCATTTAGCGATCACAACTCTGGTCACATTGCTGGAATGCCAAACATTTGCTTGCCTATAAGATTATTTTATGGAGACATACTATGAGACTCTCAAGGTTTTTCTTTAAACCTTTGAAATTGATTGTGTAACATGGGAGACAACTAGCAAGAACTGCTGAGTATGGTGTACCCACATCAAGAAGGTACTTTGTTCTGTAAGCAAAACAGAGTTGCAGGAGCTCAAGAGAAACACAAGATGTTCAAAATTAGAGAATTCATCCCAAATGTTCTCATGAATTATTTGTGACGAAGCTGCAGTAGTCTTCCAAGCTCATGCTGTTCTGATGAGCTATACACAGTATAACTTCACTCTAACCTACTGATGTCAAGAACAAAGGACAACAATCAACTATATATATCTTGAAAATGAGATCTTTAGCTCTAGTCATCTCTAATCCATCAATGGAATAAAATGGAGGGAGAGTTAAGCCATTAATTTAAGCTATATTCTTAAATTCCAAATCTGATTATACCATACTTCCATTTAATAAACATCAGTGTCTTCCTATTGCTTCTAGGATCAAATATAAAATGCTCCATTTGGTATTCAAAGCCCTTCATAACTCAGTATCCTCCTGCTTTTCCAGTCTTCTTGCACTTTTCTCCCTACATATACTCCTGGATCCAATGACAGTGACTTCTTGCATGTTCCACAAAGAAGATACTCCATCTCTTGACTCCCTCAATTTTCTCTTGATTCTTGATGATCCAATGACAGTGACCTCTTGCATGTTCCACAAAGAAGATACTCTTATCTCGTGACTCCCTCAATTTTTTTTTGACTTTCTCTCATTCCTGGAATATTTTTCCTCCTCATTTCTGCCTACTAGTTTCTGTAGTTTCCTTTAAGTTCTAGCTAAAATCCCACTTTGTACAGGAAGCCTTTCCCAGGCCCTCTTAATTCTTATCCTGTTTTATGTCTTTGTGTTGTATTTGGTTTTATTTGTTTGTTTGTTTGTATGTATGTGGTCTCCCTTATTAACTTCTTGAGGACAAGAACTGTTTTATGCCTTTTTTTGTATTCCCAGCCCTTAGCACAGTACCTAGCTGTAATGTCCTGGAGTCTGAACTCTGGAGTCTGGAGCCTGAAGTCTTCTCTCTGGCTGAAATTGCTGCAGCAGAGAGAGCCCTCTCTCTCTGGGACACTCTTAAATACCCCAACTACATTACGACACCACACTAGGCATGCACAGCTGTAGAACATCACATCTTCACAGTATATGTATACGCCAACTAGATTGACTACATCATTACATTACATCAAGTATGTGCTTAGAAAAACCAAGTATGTGCTTAGATAACCAACATCTCACACAGAGTAGGTACTTAACTACAAGCATCCTTAGATTTAAGATTCAAGTCTTAGATTCAAGTACACCCTCTTTCAGAGTTCCAGCCTGCTACACTTGGCATACAATAAATGTTTATTGATTAATTAACTGCTTCTCTTAGTTTTTGTTACATTAGATTTGTTTCTGCAAAACTTTTTTTCATTTTACATAATCAAAATCATTCTTTCTCTCATGATATAGCAATGAATTTTTCTCTAAGTAAGCAGTGAGAAAAGTAACTAAAGCATGAAAGAAGCAGAAGATATTTTACATAGTAGGTAAAGCAAGCAGGAGTGAAAAAAGGGAAGGAGAACAAATGAAAGAGTAATAGGTAGACTTATTTCCTACTTCTTTAGCTTCATCAAATGAAGGCATAATGTTATGCAACAATAATAAACAAGATTTGAAGGATATTTGAATTATAGTCATTAGTACATACTGATAAATGTTAGACTAAATTGATAAACTTTAAACTATTATTATATTAGAACTTGAACATCCATTGGCATTTAATCTTTCTAAATGACTTAATCTGAGACTCTCAGAGGACAAAGATGAATGTAAGGCACATTCCCCCCCCCCTTTTTTTTTTTTTTTTTTTTAGAACAAGGTATTGAATCAACAAATTTTCAAGCAAATAAGTGTAAAGATCACCACACTTAATTAAACAAAAAACAAAAACAAAACAAAAAAAAAAAAACCCACTATTATTAGATCTGGGCTTTGGCTGCTTCTAAACAAATTTGACTTCTTCAAAGTTGTGAATGATCTTGTATCAACAATGATCTTGACTAATTTTCTTTTATTCCATGGAATAAAACAAAGTTCGGACTTCTGGCCAAGGCAGAGAGGGTACACAAATCTATTTAAGTTCTGTCTTTTCTCTCAGAATAATTTATTTCATGACAAGCCTTGGAATGAGTGCTTAACTGAAAAAACCCACAAATAATTACCAAGAGAAGATATCCTTGAAATGCTTCAGAAAAGGTCTGTTTTTGCTCCAGGGTGGGGACAGTTAAATTGGGCACAAACTGAAGGCAGGCAGCTCACAGCTGAGCAGGCAGAGTAAGGCAGGCAGCTCACAGCTGAGCAAACCAGAGTGGGTGTGGGGTGATCTCAGCCTTTCTGCAGGAAGAACTTTATCACAGTGTTGGCTACTTTGCCCTGGCAGCAATCCAATAGACAAGCAGAGAAACTGAAAACACAGGGGGTAAAGACTATAACCCTAAAAGCTAGGGTCTCTCTGGACTTGGCCACACTCACCTGGAGTGACTCAGCACACTCTCAGAATCTCAGAGCGTAGACTCAGCACAGCCATTGCTGTCTTGCTAGTGCCTCACTGCTGCCCCTGAAGTCTGTAGAGGAAGCTCGGTTAACACCATTCACCCCCCCCCCCAAAAAAAAGAAAGAAACCACACTGCATTTTTAAAAGTTTTCTTTGATTCATCTTTGACAGAATGAGCAAAGAATTAAAACTGATTCTAACTATTGATAGCTTCTATACTGATAGAGAACAGACTTTAAACCCTGAGGAGACTAAAAACAGACTGTCTCCAGATGAATCCCCAAAGGGGGATATGTTCTGGTCTTCAATACACAAGGCTCTCATAGAAGAAATTTAAAAAGCTCTCACAAGAGAGCAAGAAGAAAAATGGAAAAAGGAAAGGGAAGCTTGGCAAGAGAGTCTGGATAAGTCATCCCACTCATTTAAAGATAGAGTGGATAAAGAAATCAAATCCTTGAAAAACAGAATTAGTGAATTGAAAAAAGAAAATAGTTCTCTAAAAAATAAAATTGGCAAAATGGAAAAAAATTGCATAGAACAAAGCAACTCATTTAAAAACTCAATGGACAATTAGGAAAAGATATAAAAAAAGTGAGTGAAGAAAATAATTCATTAAAAATCAGAATTGAACAAATGGAATTGAATGACTCGAGGAGACACCAAGAATCAGTCAAGCAAAACCAAAAAAATGAAACAATGGGAAAAAATGTCAAATATCTTCTTGGGAAAACAACAGACCTGGAAAATAGATCTAGGAGAGATAATCTGAGAATTATTGGACTTCCTGAAAAATATGATGAATAAAAGAGCCTGGACACTATTTTCCAGGAAATTATCAAAGAGAACAGCCCAGATGTTATAGAAACAGAGGGTAAAATAGACATTGAAAGAATTCATCGAGTGGCCAAATTCCAGAACTATGAGATGAAGGAAAAAATACTACAAGCTGCTAGAAAAAATCAATTTAAATATAGAGAAGCCAAAATAAGGATTACTCAAGAATCTAGCAGCCTCCACCTTAAAGGATCAAAGGGCCTGGAATCTGATATTTCGAAAAACTAAGGAACTTGGTATGCAGCCAAAAATAACTTACCCAGGGAAGAAGATGGACATTCAACAAAATAAGTGAATTTATTTGATCTATTTTTGATGAAAAAACCGGAACTAAACAAAAAGTTTGATCTACAAATATAGAACTTGAGAGACCTAAAAAGGTAAAAAAAAAATCTTGGGAACTATATTTCTACTATAAAGATATATAAAGTACACATGTATACTTTGTCCTAGAAACTAGAGGTAGAAAGGAAATTGTACTAGGAAAAGGGTAAAGTGGGGGTACTACATCTAACGAAGAGGCAAAGGAAACCTATTATATCTGAGAGAAAGAATGGAAGGGGATGAACTTAGTGTGTATCTTACTGTCATCAGAATTGGCTTAAAAATAAAAATATTAGACATATTCAATTTATGGTGAAACTTCTCCCACCTCATTGAAAAGTGTGAGGGAAAAAGTGAAAAGGGAAGAAGTAAGCTAAGCAGAAGGGAATACAGAAATTGTGAGGAAAGGGGGTAAGAAAGGGTGAGGAACTCTAATGTGGGGGGAGGGATACTAAAAAGGGAGGGCTATGAGAAGCAAGTGGTGCTCACAAGTTTAATATGGGGGAGGGAGATAAGGAAGAAGGAAAGGAGAAAAGCATAAACAGAATTGCCAAAAAGATGGCAATACAGAATTGGTAATTTTAGCCACAAATGTGAATGGGATAAACTCCCTCATAAAGAGGAAGCAGTTACCAGACTGGATTGTATCCTACAATATGTTGTTTACAAGAAACACACTTGAAGCAGGGCAATACATACAGAGTAAAATTAAAAGGTTGGAGCAGAACCTACTATGCTTCAGGTGAAGTAAAAAAAGCAGGGATAGCCATCCTGATCTCAGATCAAGCAAAAGCAAAATTTGATCTAATGAAAAGACATAAGGAAGGGCACTATATCTTGCTAAAGGGTACCATAGATAATGAAGCAATGCCAATATTAAACATGCACCAAGTGTAGCATCTAAATTCTTAAAAGAGAAATTAAGAGAGCTACAAGAAGAAATAGACAGCAAAACTATAATAGTGGGAGATTTCAACTTTGCACTCTCTGAATTAGATAAATCAAATCACAAATAAGAACTGAAAGAGGTAAATAGAATACTAGAAAAGTTAGATATGATAGATCTTTGGAGAAAATTACATGGAGACAGAAAGGAGAATACTTTCTTCTCAGCAGTTCATGTAACCTCTACAAAAATTGACCATATATTAGGACATAAAAACCTCAAACTCAAATGCAGTAAGACAGAGCTAGTAAATGTATCCTTTTGAGACCATGGTGAAATGAAAATTACATTCAATAAAAAGCCAAGGGAAAATAGACCAAAAAAGAATTGGAAACTAAATAATCTCATACTAAAGAATGATTGGGTGAAACAGCAAATCATAGACATAATTAATAACTTCACCCAAGAAAATGACAATAATGAGATGTCATACCAAAATGTGTGGGATGCTGCCAAAGTGGTAATAAGGGGAAATTTTATATCTCTAGAGGCTTACTTGCATAAAATAGAAGGTCAATGAATTGGGCTTGGAACTAAAAATGCTAGAAAAGGAACAAATTAAAACCCCCCAGCCAAACATTAAGCTTGAAATTCTAAAAATAAAAGGAGAGATTAATAAAATAGAAAGTTAAAAAAAAACTAAGAGTAACAAAATAGACAAACCCTTAGTAAATCTGATTTAAAAAAGGAAAGAGGAAAATCAAATTGTTAATCTTAAAAATGAAAAGGGGGAACTCGCCACTAATGAAGAGGAAATTAGAGCAATAATTAGGAATTACTTTGCCCAGCTTTATGCCAATAAATTCGATAACTTAAATGAAATGAAAGAATACCTTAAAAAATGTAGCTTGCCCAAATTAACAGAGGAAAAAGTAAATTTGTTAAACAGCTCCATCTTAGAAAAAGAAATAGAACAAGCTATTAATCAACTCCCTACGAAAAAATCCCCAGCACCAGATGGATTTACATATGAATTCTACCAAACATTTAAAGAACAATTAATTCCAATGCTATATAAACTATTTGAAAAAATAGGGAATGAAGCAGCCCTAACAAATTCCTTTTATGACACAGACTGATACCTAAACCAGGTAGGTTGAAATAGAGAAAGAAAATTATAGACTGTAGCGAGCTGTCGTCTCCAGAAGCTGCTGGATCGCTCTCTGGGAAGAGATCTGCTGTGTCTACTCAAATCTCTCAGACAGATTCTTCTTCCTGTAACGAACCGTTGTCTCCAGGCAGTTGCTGTTAACTCTTGTCCAAAGAAGTGACTTCCCTTCCTGCAGAGAGCCCCGTCAAGCCTGATGCAATTCAGAGTCTTTTTTCTCTTCCTGGAGTGCTGTCCTCTTTATCCTCCCAGAGAATGGGCGTGGGATAATGCAAGGGCTTCTGGGAAGAACCACTTCAGCCAATGGGCTTGCTCCTTCTATCAAGTCAACCTGAGTTCTCACCTTGTAATTGTCCAGAAAACCTGAATTCTCACCTTGTCACTGTCCAGACAACCTCAGTTCTCACTTAGTAATCCTAACATCTCCCCCTTTCTTTTGATTTAGAACATAGGACAGTCATGACCTTGAAACATAAATCCATCAATATGGGAAGTATTACAGATAATTACATAAATTACATAAGCACATAGTAACATAGTAACATAACACATGCTAGAAGTATATAACATAATCATAAATTGAAAATTTATAAATGTCCATAAGTCCATTGTCCATTAGTCTCATCTTGTGTGAGGAAGTTCAATGATTCCTGCTGGTTTTAAAGTTCTTTAACAGTCTTCTTATTATCCATGCTCTTTCAGTGTCAGATGTTTCTTAGATCTTCTCCTTTATTTTGAGGCCTTTCTCTTTTTCTGTCTTTCTCTGATGGACAAGGCGAATATGACTCGTTGGCACCCATCTGATTCCTTCTCCTGCTGAAGAAATACAAGCAAACCCTCTCCCCCAGGCAGTTAACCTATCTGGTCCCTTCCATTCACCACTTTCTGGATCTCTCCACATCACCTGGCGATTATCTAAGGACAGTGGAGATGCTCGCACTGGACACTGCCCTTCTGGTGGGTTATAAAACCTGTCTGCCGGAGCCAGTGCATCTTTGTCAAAAATTAGAAAATTAATGGTATAGAGAACTAAATTTAGAAGTTCCCTAGGGCTACCTGTGGCTCCCCCTTTCTTTTG
This sequence comes from Sminthopsis crassicaudata, assembly GCF_048593235.1. Classification (NCBI taxonomy): domain Eukaryota; kingdom Metazoa; phylum Chordata; class Mammalia; order Dasyuromorphia; family Dasyuridae; genus Sminthopsis; species Sminthopsis crassicaudata. The sequence goes on along the minus strand of NC_133621.1, from coordinate 238,514,449 downwards.
TTTTTGGAGGAGTGTCTTAATATCTCTGTTTCTTCTCTCTACTATTGCCTGCCCTTGAGGATTAAAGGGTATGCCCGTGGTATGTAAAATCTTATACTGTGCACAAAAGTGTGTAAAATGTTTGGACGTATATGCAGGTCCATTGTCTGTTTTTATTGCTTGTGGCACACCCATAATTGCAAAAGCTTGTATAAGGAATTCAGTGACCACTCGGGCTGTCTCTTTTGCTGCTGGCATTGCAAATGTGAATCCTGAAAAGGTGTCTACCACTACATGGATAAAAGATAGACGACCAAAAGATTTATAATGGGTCACATCCATTTGCCAGATTTCATTGGGTCTCAAACCACGAGGATTCTTCCCTGGAGGGAGTGTAGGAGCATGGAAAGGAAGACAAGCTGTACAGCTTTTTACTATGCTCCTAGCTTCCTCTCTTGTGATTCCAAATTGTAAACGTAAAGCTCGAGCAGCCTGATGATATTTAGAATGAGATTCTTGCGCTTCCTGAAATAAAGGACTACTGGCTAACATGGTTAGAAGGCTATCTGCCATTGAATTTCCATCAAAAATAGGACCTGGGAGTCCACTATGTGAGTGGACATGCAAGATATAAATCTTGCCTGGATGTTTTCTCACTTGCTCTTGAAGTTCCTTAAAGAGCTGATAAATATTGGAGGCTGCAAATTTTATTTGGGCTGTGGCAATTCTTTGTACTACACCTACTGAATAGGCTGAATCAGTAATTATATTTATGTCTCCTGGGTAATAAGTGAGAGCTAGCATGATAGCAAATAATTCATTCTGTTGAGTGGATTGAAAAGGAGTCCTGATTATTCTCTTTATGGTTAAATCATGAGAGTATATGGCACAAATATTTTCTTTGGAGGCATCTGTAAAGATTGTTGGTCCTTTAAGAGGAACCTTAGAAACCTTTTCTTCAAAAATCCATCGCCAATTATGTAGTAGCCGGGTAATCTTTAATGGAGATCCATGTGCAAAATTTGGAGCGGTGGCCAATAAAATTTGCCATTCTGGGATGGTCTCACAGCATACATTAATCTGTGCGTTAGTATAGAATGTGTATATTTTTTCAGGACTTATCCCAGATAATTGTGTTACTCTCTTAATAGCCTTTAATAAAATCCTAGCCACAAGCACTGGGTAAGGTGTAAGGCTTTGTTCTGGTTGTGCTGGGAGGTTCACCCACTCAATCACTCTGTCTCCTTGATGAAGGACTGCTGTGGGTGCCTCTTTTGTAGCAAAAACTGATATTTCCAAGGGTTTTTGAGTGACTCTTTCAACCACATTGGATAAAGCCAGTTCAACTTCTCTCAAAGCCTTTTGTGCTTCTTTTGTAAGCTGGCGTGGTGAATTTAAAGCACTGTCTCCCCTTAAAATGTCATATATGTCAATCTCCCTAATGAATATTGATGCTAAAATCCTAAATAAAATATTAGCAAAAAGATTACAGACAATCATCCTTAGGATAATACACTATGACCAAGTAGGGTTTATACCAGGAATGCAGGGCTGGTTCAATATTAGGAAAACTATTAGCATAATTGACTATATCAATAACCAAATTAACAAAAACCATATGATCATCTCAAGAGGTGCATGATAAAATACAACCTCCATTCCTAATAAAAACACTTAAGAGTATAGGAATAAATGGACTTTTCCTTAAAATAGTCAGGAGCATATATTTAAAACTATCAGTAAGCATCATATGTATTGGAGATAAACTGAAACCTTTCCCAGTAAGATCAGGAGTGAAACAAGGTTGCCCAATATCACCATTATTATTTAATATTGTATTAGAAACACTTGGCAATAAGAGTTGAGAAAGAGATTAAAGAAATTAAAGTAGGTAATGAGGAAACCAAATTATCAGTCTTTGCAGATGATATGATGGTATACTTAGAGAATCCCAGAGATTCTACTAAAAAGCTATTAGAAATAGTTCACAACTTTAGCAAAGTTGCAGGATACAAAATAATCCACATAAATCCTCAGCATTTCTATACATCACCAACAAAATCCAACAGCAAGAGATACAGAGAAATTCCATTCAAAATAACTGTTGATAGCATAAAATATTTGGGAATCCATCTACCAAAAGAAAGTCAGGAATTATATGGGTAAATTTACAAAACACTTTCCACACAAATAAAGTCAGATTTAAATAATTGATATGCTAATACGGCTTCAACTGAGGTAATTTCCACCTTTCAGTTCTATAAGCTTACTGATCAGCTTTGTTTGTGGCACTCCCAAGGCCAAGTGGGGTTTCTCAGGAACTACAGCTTTCTTATACCTCATCAACCACACCACACTAGGATGTTGTAGTGTCCAAGATGGGCAGTGGAGGGCAAAATTAAATGCATTTCAGTTTTATGGGATGCACATACTGGAGAAGCTGTTTTATAAATTTGCAAACAATTGAAATTCCATAGAGAAGGGTTAGGGAGGCTGTTGGGGAGGGATGTCATCTGGTAAAAACCACAGGCTTAGTCTCCAAATGTAGCAATGGAGAAACAGGTTTGGATCTGCTTCCATTTTGGAATTCCTTGGGATCTATAACAGATGTCTCTTTATTTAACATTCTTTTTAAAAACTGTTTTCAGTAGTCCTGTTTAAACTGGTTTTGCTCACCCTCAGGCAATTTGTAGCTCCTGAATTTGGGATGGGAAGCAGCTGCATCTAATACCTTCATCTCTTACTCCTCTTCTCTTTCTCAGAACTGCTATTTAAAATATTTGGGTCTTACTAATGAACTTAAAACAGAAGTTTATTTTCTATAGTGAGGAAAGGGGTTTTAAAGTAAGGAGGGGAACTAGACACATTTGCACACCACCTTGTCCTCCTGCGGGGGAACCTTAGGGGGATCAAATCTCAATACTTCTAACGATGTCTACACTGAAATGTAGCCCTGACCATGAGGAGTAACAGCAAAAATGAGATGTTTGATTCATAGCCGAGCTTCATGAATGGAACATGGTTACAGCAGGTGCTTGTCAGAGCTCAGAGAACACCTAACGCTCAGCAAAGCAATACAATAAGTTATGTGAAAAAATTCTGGGATTTTGCTTTTTGCAGAGGCTGAGCTCAAAGAATTGTTGTACCAAGCTCAGGGTACAGCTTGTTTGTTGGTCTTCTCATATTCAACAATACTATGACTATATGTCTATTTTTGTGTTGCTTGAAACAGAAGTACTTATAGGAATGTGTTGAGTTGCTGAAATGATTTACAACCCATTTTTTCTGTGCTTCTTCAGGCAACAGTTCATGTCCAAAGATAATTATCGTTTCATCTCCTTGCCCATCAAGCAAGACTGACACACCAGTTAATCAGAATGTATGTGATGAGGCTCAGGGAATAAATGGAAAAGCACTAATTAAAGTGTCCCCATATTCAGCTGCAAGTCCAAAGCCACAAGGTAAGTTCACATTCAGGTTGTACTTTGAAAACTCAAAATAAACTTACCTAATCAACCTATTACTCAATTAATGTGGGTAACTCCCTATGAAGAAACTCTGCTGAGGTAAACTGGAAACTTATCTACAATTTAGCCTTTTTCTTAAAGTAGATAATATTTTTCCAATTATATGTAAACATAATTTAAATTATTTTTATATGAAATTTTGAGTATTAAATTTTTCTAACCCTAAGATGGTAAACAATTTGATATAGATTTTATGTATGTGTATGTATGCAATTGTGTTAAACATATCCATATTAGTCACATTGTAAAAGAAGAAAGAAAATAATAGCCAAAAAAATGAGAAAAAAAATAAAGTGATGAGTATATGCTTCATTCTATATTCAGACTCCATTAGTTCTTTCTCTGGATGTAGAAAGCATTTTCTATGAGTTTTTTAACTTGTCTTTGATTGTGTTGCTGAGAAGAACTAAATCATTCATAGTTCTGATCATCACGCAATGTTGCTATATAATATTCTCCTGGTTTTGCTTACTTTACTCAGCATCAGTTCATGTAAGTCTTAATTTTTCTGAAATCATTCTGCTAATCATTTCTAATAGCACAATAGTATTCTGTTACAAGCATGTACCATGGCTTGTTCAGTCAGTTGATAGACATTTCTTCAATTACAGATCTTCTTAACTTTGAGGCTGATTCTCTATCATACTGCCTTTAGATTTGCTTGGTAAAAAGAGGTAGAAGCACTGCTATCCATTAATATCAAATTAAAAAGCCTTTGTACAAACAAAACTAATGCAAACAAGATTAGAAGGTAAGTAACAAACTGGGAAAACATTTTTACAGTTAAAAGATTTGATAAAGGCCTTGTTAGGAATAGAAAATTGTTCCTAAGAAAGAATAATACTGGAGTAAGTTCCAGAGAGTTTCCAAGAGTGAAATTAGAATGTTGAAAGAGAACAAAGAGTAGAATTTAAGGCCTCCTCAACAGAGTGATCCTTCTAATGGAGGATAAAAAAAAACCTGACTCCATGGTGACAAATGAAAAGAAGCAAATGAGAGAAAGAATGGGATCACAAAGATTGCCTTTGACTGAATTTATTCTTTATTCAACTAAACTTCTTGAAAGTCTTAATTTTCTTCAGGGCTCAGGTAATAATCTATACTATTTGATTCCTCCATTTGTTGGTGCTGTCTCTTCTTCACATTATCTTTTTAAAAATTATTTGTTTATATGTCATTATCTTTCAGTAGCATGTAAGATTCTTGCATGCTGAGACTCACACTGTTTTGTATTATATGAAATAATTTGTATATATAGAAGGTATTGAACAAATATTTGTTGAATTGAATTGAATGAGATAGGCAGTCCAAGTATTATGACTGTTTTATAAAAGAGGGAACTGCCTAATTTCCCCATATTTCCAACAACATCCTACCATGTACAGACAAATCCAAATCTTGCTTATTTGCTTCTGAATTCAGAAAAGTTCTTGTAGATAAAATGACTGTGAGCAACAGTGATGGAAATTCTATACATATAGATCCCCATGAATGAAATTTCAATCTATCACACTTATATTTTGAATAAATTAAAATCTGCAAAACCAACTTAAAATTAAGTGACATCTTCATTAGCAGAGGGTGAAGTTAACTTTGAGATTTATTTGTCAAGGTCTCATTTAATGTTTGAGAAAGCTAAAGGTTCTCATTCTTTGTTTCTGAATTCACTGCTGTTCTCCTTAAAAAACAAGTCATTAAAATAGTGTAATACTTTTTTTTGTACAGTGCCTCCAAAACCATTACATCTGCAGAATTCACCTTTATCCAATAAATACCAGATATCCAAGTATAAAGCTTTACCTAATATAAAACCAAGAATGGAGGAAGTTAATCCTGTCCCTGCTTCTTTTCTCTCAAAAGAAAAACCCAGTAAGGTATCAGATCTCATCAATCACTTTGAAGGAGGCAGGTAAGTAATTTATATTTGAAGGGAGAGGGGAAGGGAAAAGAAATCTGATACTTAAAAAGATGTTATAGACGTGTTTTTAAGTTAGTAAAAATTATTATACAGTTAAGTAATATAGATCTGCATACGTAGTTGAGTGTTTTTTCATGAGTTAAGTTTTTCTTAATACTTGTGTTGTCATTATAACATTGTCTTCTGTAATACATCATAGTACTATATTTTTGTCCAATATTCTTTACTGTTGATGTATCTGATTTCTTTTAAATCACTTATGACTAATTTTATAATGTGAACATCATTGTACTTACCAAGACATCCCTTACAGATGTTTTTTTATATTTAGCAGGATTTTAATGCCTCTCCCATAGGTAGTCTAACTAGGTCATGTAACAACTACAAATCCCACATTCTCAGACTTTTATTTGACTCATTATTCATTCTCTCTAGATTCTAAAAATCAAGATGTATATTCTGATAAAGACTGATAAATTACATACATTATATAGTATCTCTCCTTCTTACTAAAATTATGGCATTTCTTATATAGCTCTATAAAATATTAAGCAAGTAAAACTTTTTCCCTTAAGCTTTTATTCATGTAGGTCTTTCTACTTTACTTAAACAAAGTAGCCATCCACTTTATTAACTGTGTAACAATAAAACAAAGATAAAAATATGAATAAATGAAAAAGGTCATAGGCAGAATATTCTGTAACTCTGAAAACACAGTCCCACCATTCAGCTCTCCCACGATGGTAGCCAAAGCTTCTCAGGAATTCTCTTCATGTTGTTTCTTCCTGAAATATGAGTCCAACTTACTCCCTACAGGAAATGCCTATTCAGATTCTTTATCATGAAGAGTTAGTCAGTCTTTCTGGAAAGTTCTATTTCTTTTTCAGCTAGACTCCCTTCTTTCATCCCAATTAACAGATTGTAGAATGATAAAGTCTTCCTTTATAAAGATATAGTAACATTACCCATGAAAAAGGCTGTTAAAGCTGAACTTATGTATCAATATTTTTTGTATTTTAAAGTTCCTTCAGAATTTCCAGCAAAGTGATTTCTGTTTTTTAATACTTATTTTTATTCAGTGAATTGAAATCTGCCTTTTCTCATACCCACCCATTTGAAAAATTAAAAAAAAAAAATTTCACTTAATTATTTTATTAAATGTCATCACATTAAATTATTAAAATATTTTTATTAAGAAAAATAATTACATTAATTTGGAAGAACAAAGGATCAAGAATTTCAAAGAAATTAATGAAAAAATATAAAAGAAGATGCATCATTCTGCTTTCAATGTGTTTCTTATAAACAACATATTGTGGGATTCTGGCTTTTAATTCAGTCTACTATCCCCTTCCGTTTTATGGGACAGTTTACCCCATTTACATTCACAATTAAAATGTCTAGTTATGTATTTTCTGCCATCTTGTTTACCACAAATTATGATTTTCTTTTCACCCTTTCCCTCCTCCCCAGTATTTTGCTTTTTACCACCACTTGCCTCAAGCAGCCCTCTCCCTTTAAGGCCCCTCCCCCTTTCTTATACCTTTTCCCTACTATTTCTGTTTTCCCTTCTATTAGCCTCCCCCTATCTTTTCCTTTCCCCCCCTCCCAATTCCTTATAAGGTAAGACAAATTTCTCTGTGAAACCAAATATGTTTAATTTTCTCTCTTTGAGCCAAATCTAATGAGAGTAAGATTTACCAAATGTTCATCCCCCTCTATTCTTTCCCTTAGTTATAATAGGTTTTCTTTACTTCTTCATTCGATTTAATTTCCCTCATTTTACCTTTACTTTCCCCTTTTTCCAGTACAATCCCCTTTTCATCTCTAGTTTCTTTTTTATATTATAACAGTAAAATCAAATTATACCTGCACTATGTATACCCATAATAGAGATAGAGTTCTCAAGAGTTCTTTTTACTTTTTATGCTTCTCTTGAGTTCTATATTTGGAGGTCAAATTGTTTGTTCAGCTCTGGTCTTTTCATCAGAAATAAATGAAATTCAACTGTTTTATTGAATGTCTACCTTCTTACTGGAAAGAAAATGCTCAGTATTTTTTCCTTGGTCTGATACTTTGAAATTTAGCCACAATATTCCTTGGAGTTTTAATTTTGGGGTCTCTTTCAGGAGATGATCAGTGAATTCTTTCAATGGCTATTCTACCTTCTGATTTTAGAACATCAAGGTAGTTTTCTTTGATTTCCTGAAAAATAATATCTAGGCTCTTTTTTTCATCATGGTTTTCAGGAAGTCCAATAATCCTTAGATTATCTCTCCTAAATCTATTTTCCAGATTCCTAGTTTTCCCAACGAGGTATTTTACATTTTCTTCTCCCCCCCCCCCTTTTTTTTTTTTGGTTTTGCTTGACTGATTCTTGATATCTTTTTGAGTCATTGATTTCCATTTGTTCAATTCTGATTTTAGGGAATTTTCTTCACTAGCTATTTTATATCTTTTTGCATTTAGCCAGTTGAATTTGTAAATGAGTTGTTTTGTTCCATGTATTTTTTTTTTTCCCGTTTCACAAATTCTGTTTTTCAAGGAGTTGTTTCTTTTTCCATTTCTATTTTCTAGTAGTTACATCTATTTTGTAAGAAGTTTTATAGTTTTTCCATTTCACTAAATCTATTTAAACTCTAAGGAGTTTTCATCAGATAATTTCTGTGTTTTCTTTTCCAAACCCTCTTGCAAAGCTCTCATTTCCTTTCTCCATTTTTCTTTTAGCTCTCTTTTAAGATCCTTTTAAATTTTTTCCAAGAGAGCCTTGGGTGATGGGGACCATTTAATATAATCCTTTGGGGTTTCATCTAGAGATGATCTGCTTTTAATGACCTCAGGGTTTGAAATCCGTTCTTCTCTTTCACCATAAAAATTGTCTATGATTAGAGTTCTTTTTGCTTTTTTTGCTCATTTTTTTCTTTAAGTTGAGGTCTGTTTTTTTTTTTTTTTTTTTTTTTTTTTTTTTTAGTTCAAGGGGGACATTATCCAGGCTTCCTCTGCACTCAGTAGTGACTGTGCTGGGTCAGTGCTGATTGACTTCTGGTGTTTAGTGGGCATAGCCAGGTCCTGTGAAATTCTGGCATTTGGGTGTTCACTATTTGCCTTTTGTATTTGTGTTGGATTTCTTAGAACTAGTCTGCTGATCTACTGGCTTATAACCTGTAATGTTCTTCTCTAAAATATAATCTTCTCTGGGAGCAGGTTTTTTGGGGAGTTTCTGGAGGCAGCTTTCCTTTCAATTAAGTATAATAATCACCTCAAATGCAACCAGGAGTTAAAGTCCAAATCCTTTATTGTCTCTTCCAAAATCTTATCTTCTTCACTTGGGGCTCTGCTAGTTTTCTGGAGGCCTTCCAAATCTTGGTTTCAGTGTTTTTCTGCCACCACTTCTCTGTCTCCCTTCTTTTCTACCCAACTTGTGAATCTCCTCTACTGAATCCTGGTTCTGAATCTCCCAAAGTCCCCAGCCAGCACAAAGGTGGAAGTTGGAATGACTATGACTCTGACTCCACCTCCCTGAGTGGGCTTGTGGCTTCTTATATATGCTCTCTTAAAGGTGTGAACTCTCTTAAAGGTGTGAGCTCTAAAAGTGTGAACTAAGTACATAAGCATTGTCTATCAATTCCAGTGACTTAGCACCTTGTTTCAAATTCTGGCCCTTAACAACAGGGCAGAGTAGCCAACACTGCTATAGATTCCTCCCAATAGATTCTCCAGCATGCAAAGCCCACACTGCTTTGGAACTCTGCACTGCCTGCTTACGCTTGGCCTACCTCCTTCTGATTGAAAGAGATCTTTTCTGGAGATATTCAAAATTATTTTCTGTTGGTAATTTGTTACACTCTCAATATTCATGGATTGTCACTCCAAAGCTTATTCTGATACTGGATTTGCTCTCTTAGTGTGAGAGTTGTGAGGTTAGCTCAGAAAAAGATGTCTCCTCTCCACCATCTTGGCTCAACCCCAAATGTCTCATTTCTCAAATATATAAAGAACTTTGTCAAATTTATAAGAATAAGAGTCATTCCCCAACTGATAAATAGTTAAAGGATATGAACAGGAAGTTTTCCAATGAAGAAATAAAAACTGTTGAATACAAATTAATAAAACTTAAATTGTTGTCTTATATCTATCCGATTAAGTAAAATGATAGATGTTCTTCAATTGAGGAATGGTTGAACAAGTTATGGTATATGTTTATGGTGAAATACTACTGTGGTATAAGAAATAATGAGCTGATTGACTTCAGAAAAACATTGGAAATATTTGGATATAGGAATGAAGATATTATTGACTTGGAGAGAAAGAACTCATAATTAGAAGTATATATAGTATGATTTTACATATGTATATGTGTATATAGATGTATATAGATGTGGATGTATTTTATAGTAGACTTGTTTAGGGTGGGGTGGGAAAGGTACATAGCAGAGAACAAAAGAAAATTTAGAAGCAAGTATAGGAAAAGTAGCTTTAAAAACAATATGTAGTATTTATTTCTTAGATTTTGTAGGGATGGGGTTTTACTTTTTATTTTTTCAGTGGTGTTTTATTTTTCTAATTACATATAGTTTTTAATATTCATTTAAAAAAATATTGATGTCCAGAATTTTTCGATCTCTCTCCCTTATGTCTCCTTCCGAAGATAGCAAGCAATCTTATACAGTTTTTACATGTTCAATCACTTTAAACATATTTCCATATTAGTCATGTTACATAGTTGTTGATTTTTAAGTGAACAGTCTGAAAGGCCTCAATTCTAAAATATGTAGAAAATTGACTCAAATTTATAAGAATACAAGCCTTTTTCCGATTGATAGTCAAAGGATATGAATCGATAATTTTTAGATGAAAAAATTAAAACCAATTCTAGTCATATGAAAAAATTCTCTAAATCACTATTAATCAGATAAAATGTAAATTAAGACAATTCTGAGATACCACTATACATCTCAGATTTGCTAAAATGACAGGAAAAGATAATTATAAATGTTGGAGTGGATTTTTGGAAAACTGGAACACTAATACATTGTTGGTGGAATTGTGAACTTATCCAACATTATAGAAAGCAATTGAAACTATGCTATCGAACTTTCATCCAGCAGTGTTTCTATTGGGTCTGTATCCCAAAAAGATCATAAAAAAGAGAAAAGGCCCCACATGTGCAAAAATGTTTGCAGTAGCCCTTTTTGTAATGGCAAGGAACTGGAAGCTGAGTACATGCTCATCAGTTGCAAAATGGCTGAATTAGTTATGGTCTATGGATGTTATGAAATATTATAAGAAATAATCATCATTATAATTTCAAAAAGGCCTGGAGAAACTTACATGAACTCATATTAAGTGAAGGGAGTAGAACCAAAGAGACCATTGTACACAGCAATAGCAAGATTATATAATGATTAATTGTAATGGCCTTGACTCTTTTCAACATGAGGTCATTCCAATAAACTTGTGATGGAGAGAGGCATCTACATCCAGAAAGAAGATAGTGGAGATTAAATGTGAATTTGACCTTTTTTATTGTTGTTTGCTTGTTTTGTTTTCTTTCTCATTTTTTGATCTGATTTTTTTTGTGCAGCATAATAAATGTGGAAATATGTATAGGCATAGGCATACACATGTTTAATATGTATTGGATTATTTGCCATCTCGGGGATGGGGTAAGGGGAAGACAGGGAAAAAAAATATGGAACACGAAAATTTACAAGGATGAATGCTGAAAACTGTCTTTGTATATATATTTTGGGGGGGCAAAAGCTATTATTTATTTGGAGACCACCATCTGCATCTAGAGAGAGAACTATGGAAATTAAATATAAAGCAACACATGCTATGTTCATTTTTTTTCCTTTCTTGTTTTTTTTTTATGTCATGTTTTTTTTCTTTTGTTTTTATTTTTCTCTCTTATTGTGATTCATAAGGAAATGTGCATTTATGGAACAGCTGGGTGGTGCAGTGGATACACCAGCCCTGAAGTCAGGACAACTTGAATTTAAGTCTAGCCTCAGTCACTTAATACTTCCTGACTGTATGACCTTGAGCAAGTCACTTAATCCCAATTGCTCAGCAAAAAAAAAAAAAAAAAAGAAAAGAAAAGGAAAAAATGTATATATATTTTAAAATGTACATGTATAATCAGAAAAAAAATACAATAAAAAATTGCATTCCCAATTCATTGATTTATATTTTTTCGATTTTATTGATAACATCTTAGAGAGAGATAAATTTTCCCTTTTATTCTGCTTTTGCTGCATCTCACAAATTTTGGCATGTGATCTCATTGTTATTATCTTTGACAAAATTATTGTTTCTTTGATTTTTCCTTTCATTCAATCTAGTGATCAGCTTCCAAATAATTTTTATGGGGGCCGCTAGGTGGCGCAGTGGATAGAGCACCAGCCCTGAATTCAGGAGGATCCTAGTTCAAATGTGATCTCAGATACTTAACACTTCCTAGCTGTGTGACCCTGGGCAAGTCACTTAACCCCAGCCTCAGGAAAAAAATAATAATAATTTTTCATATACATTTTACATCTCTTATTGAATTTAATTTTTATTGCATTATGGTCTGAAAAGAATACTTTAATTGCTTTCCTCTATTTGTTTGTGAGGCATTAGTGCCCTAATTCAGTCTTTGTGAAGGTGCATTGTACAGCTGCAAAAAAAGTAAATTCCTTTCTATTCTTATTCAGTTGTTTAACTTTTCTAAAATTCTGTTCATCTCTTTTGCTACTTTCTTATTTATTTTATGGTTAGATTTATTGATTTCTAAGAGGAAAAAATTGAGTTTCTCCAGTAGCATAGTTTTATTATCTATTTCCTCCTTTAACTTATAATTTTTCCTTTAGAAATGTTTTGCCATTTGGTGCATGTATATTTAGTATGGGTATTATTTCATTATATATGATACCTTTTAGGAAAATATAGTTTCTCTAGTTATATCTTTTAATTAGGATTTTTTTTTTAATTTGCTTTTTCTTTGTCTGATGTCATGACTACTATCCCTGCCTTTTTTTTTTAATTCAGCTAAAAGATAATGAATTCTGCTTCTAACCACTTATTTTAATTATTACATAGATATCTTTCAGTTTCAAGTTTTATAAAAAATGATATAATTGTTTCTAATTTTTAATCCATTTTGCTGTTTGCTTCTATTTTGTGAGTAAATTCATCCCATTCATGTATGGTTATGATTGTTAATTCTGCATTTCCCTCCATTCCATTTTATTCTGTTTTATCTTTTTCTCTTATTTTTACTGTCACCTCCTGCCTTTATCTTCTCTCTTCTTTATCATCCCACCTCCTTTTCATATACTTTCCCTCTCCTTCCCTTTGGATAAAATAGATTTTTATATCTTAACTGCTGTAAACTTCCACTCAGAGGTTACTGTTACCAGTCCCCCGGTCTTCAGAAAAATCTCTGGCCAGTATCTCACACAGTGCTTCTTTACCAATCTTACCTCAATCAGAGGTCTTTAGAGATCTCTGGCCACCGCCTCACCTAGCTATGCTTCTCACATTTAACAGAGTACCCAAGGACAGCAGCATGCAAGGTCAAGATCTTTATTCCACTGTTTGCATCCTCCCCTAGCTGACCTCCTAGTAAACTCCTAACAAACTACAAATTCCACCTACTTCCCAGTCCCCACCTCTTATATAGGGTCTATGAGGTCACGAGCACAGCCAAGTAGAGAAGGAGACACCTCCTGGTGCTGATGCAATCTCGATTCAACCAGAGCTTCTGCTCACAAGGTGTCCGTGCTTGTTAAGGTACAGGTCAATTCTCTAAGAGCCTCCACAGCTGTGAATCATAACATCTGAAGGAATTACAGGGCAGTCTTTGCTGACACAGGTGTTACAAACTGGGAATGAGATAAATTGAAGGCAGAGGGAAGAGGAGAGAGGTCAGACAAAGCATCAGCCTCTGTCAGAGAACAGTAACTGCCTTTGTCTCCTTGTCTAATCCTCTCACAAGAGGAGATCCATTCTAGGTTGGATCTCTAGCAGCTACTGTCAGGTGGCTCCTGTGTATTCCAACAGCTCCCCCATATATGCCAAATGTGTGCTAGTCACTGAAAACCACATCTGGAGATCTCAGGCTTCAAGGTCTTTGTAGTTCCTTATTGTAGTGTGGGAGTTTCCTCCCTTGATCCTTAAAAACTGCATCTATCTAACTATCTAACTATCTATCTATCTATCTATCTATCTATCTATCTATCTATCTTCTCTCAAATATATGTTCTCCCCACCAAAACAATTTTGATGAGAGTGAGATTAAAATATTGCTCATTGTTCTCCCAATTTCCCCTTCACTGAAAAATTTCATCTTTATGTGCTTACTTTATTTAAGATAATTTTTCTTGTTTTTCTTCTTCCTTTTCCCTTCTCCCAGTGCATGCCTTTTTCTTATCCCTTCATTTTTTTTTTTTTTTTTTTTTTGAAAAATTGACTCAGACCCATGCCCTTTGGAGACTACTTCTAACTTTTTCTAATGATACCATTCATAAAAATTAACCTGAAGCATCTTCCCATATAAGAATGTAAACAGTTTAGTCTTAAGTCGCATGTGATTTCTTTTTCATATTTACCTTTTAATAGTTCCCTTGAGTCTTGGGTTTGAATCTCACATTTTCTATATAGCTCTGGTCTTTTCATTTAGAATGCTTGGAAACCTTCTATTTCATTAAATATCCATTTCCCCCCCAGGAAGGATTATACTCAGTTTTGTTGGGTGGGTAGTTTATTCTTTGATGTAATCCTTGGTATTTTGCCTTCCAGAATATCATATTCCAAGCCCTCTGCTCCTTTAATGCAGAGGCTTTTAACTCCTCTTTGATTCTAACCATAACTTCACAATATCTGAATAGTTTTTTGTTTTGTTTTGTTTCCCAGCTCCTTAAAATATCTTCTTCGTTATAATATTCCTGAGAGTTTTCATTTTGAAATCTCTTTTAGGAGGTGATCAGTGGATTTTTTTCACTTTCTATTTTATCCTCTGGTTCTAAAATATTTAAGTAGTTCCCTTTGCCCTCCTCCTTCCCTGTGGGGTGAGATGAGTTTCTATATCAAACTAAATATGTCTGATATTCTCTATTTGAGAAAATCCTATAGGATTAAGGTTCAAAACAGTGTTCATCCTTGTCCCTTCTTTCCCTCAAATGTAATAGGTCTTTTTTGTCTCTTCATGTATTGTAATTTACCCCATTTTATCTCTCCTTTACTCTTTTTATAATTCAATTCCTTCCCCCCCCCTAGTTTCTTTTTTATATCATCACAATAAAGTCAAATTATACCTATACCCTCTAAGTATACCCCTAACAAAGATACAGTTGTCAAATGTTAAACATATTTTCCCATATATGGATATAAACATTTTAACCTTTTAAAAAAAATGTAGTGGTATTTTTTTTCTTCCTTTCCTTTTTACTTTTTTATTGCCTCTTTTGAGTTCTGTATTTGAAGATCATATTCTCTGTTCAGCTCTGGTCTTTTCATCAAAAATAATTGAAAATCCTCTGTCTTTGAATGTTCATCTTTTTCCCTGAAAGATAATGCTTAGTTTTATTGGGTAGTTGATTTTTGACTGTAGTCTAAAGTTCCTTTGCCCTTTGGGATATTCCAGGCCCTTAGATCCTTTAAAGTAGAAGCTACTAGGTCCTAGCATATTATAGTTCCTCAATATTTGAATTGTTTCTTTTTGACTGCTTACAGTATTTTCTCTTTCATCTTGTAATTCTGGAATTTAACTATAATATTCCTTGGAATTTTCATTTTGGGATCTCTTTCAGGAGGTGATCAGTAGATTCTTTCAATGTTTATTTTACCCCCTGGTTCTAGTACATCAGGGTAGTTTTTCATGATTATTTTTTTCTTTTATTTATTTGCTTATTCATTCATTTATTTTTTTATTGATGTTTTTTATTTTCAAAACATATGCAAGGATAATTTTTGAACATTGACCCTTAAAAAACCTTATGTTCCAATTCCTCCCTCCTTTCCCCCATACCCTCTTTTAGATGGCATGCAATCCAAAATGTTAAACATGATAAAAATATATGTTAAATCCAATATAGGCATATATAATTATACAATTATCTTCCTGCACACACACACACAAAAACAAATCAAAAGGTAAGAAAAAAATGAGAAAGAAAATAAAATTTAAGCAAACCACAACAAAAAGAGTGAAAATGCTATGTTGTGATCCACCCTCAGTTCCCACAGTCCTCACCCAGAGTTATAGATGGCTCTCATCATCACAAGATTATTATTGGGACTGTCCTGAATCATCTCATTGATGGAAAGAGCCACATCCATCAGAATTGATCATCATATAATCTTCTTGTTGCCATGTACAATAATCTTCTGGTTCTACTCATTTCACTTAGCATCAGTTCATGTATGTCTTTCCCAGGCCTCTCTGAAATCATTCTTGATGATTTCTTGAACATTTTTTGTCTAGGCACTTTTTTTTTTTTAACCATGGTTTTTAGGTAGTTCAATAATTCTTATATTGTGGTTTTGTTTTAATTTTGTTTTTTTTTAGATCTGTTTGAAAGGTTAATCATTTTTCTGATGAAGTATTTTACATTTTCTTCTATTTTTTTTCTTTTTTTTTTGGGGGGGGGGGTTGATTCTTGATATCAACTTGAGTCATTCACTTCCATTTGTTCAATTCTGATTTTTAGTGAATTATGTTCTTCAATTGGTTATTTTTATCTCCTTTTACATTTGGCCAGTTGCATTTTTAAATGAGTTATTTTTTTCATTGGATTTTTTTTTTCCATTTCTTAGGAAGTTGTTCTTTTCTCCCCATTTCACTAATTTTGCTTTTCAGGGAGTTTTCTTTTTCTACTTCACCAAATGTATTTTTTAAGGAGTTGTTTTCTTCAGATAATTTCTGTATTTCCTTTTCCATACTCTGCTGCAAAGTTCTTATTTCCTTTCCTCATTTTACTTCTAATTCTCTTTTAAGATCCTTTTTGAATTCTTCCAAAAAAGTCTTTTGAGTTGCAGACCAACTCTTATTACCCTTTGAGCTTCATCTGGAGGTGTTTTGCCTTTATTGTTCTTGGTGTTTGAGGTCTGTTTTCCTCTGTCTCCATAATAGCTATCTATAGTCAGTGCTCTTTTTGCTTTTTTGCTCATTTTTAAAGATTGAGGTCTGCTCTTGGGCAAAGGTGAGATTATCCCCAGCTGATTCTCTAGGTAACAGGAGTTCTATAGTGCCCTGGAGCCAGTGTTACTGGTTTCCTTCCTATGCTGTGTGGGCATGCCCAAATCCTGACTTATGCTGGAACTCACTATTTGCCTTTTGGAGTTGTGTTGGAGGTCTTACAGCTAATCTGTTAATCCACTGAGTTCTAAACCAGGACAGAGTAGCCAGTGCTGCTATATTTTGGCTAAAAGCCTCCTACTACATTCCCCCAATGTGCCCTGGGCCTCCCTGCACTGCACCTGTGCTAAACTGTATCTTCCTCACCTGAAAGAGACAGATCTTTCCTGAAGTTCTTGATCTTGATTACGGCTCCATCTGTTGTTGATTCTGAAGAAAGCCAGGAAGAGCTCAGATAAAAACTTGTCTTTCTTCACTGTCTTGGCTCAGCCCCTCTGTTTTCTTAAAATATGATGTCCAGGCTCTTTTTTTGTTCATAATTTTTAAATAGTCCAGTACTTTTAAAAGTATCTTCCTACAATCTGTTTTCCAAATCAGTTATTTTTCCAATAAGAGATTTCTCATCATCTATTATTTCATTCTTTTCACCTTATTTTATTGTTTCTTGATTTCTTATGGAGTATTGCTTTCCATTTGTTCAATTTTAATTTTTAAAAATGGTTTTCCCCCCTGAGGCTGGGGTTAAGTGACTTGCCCAAGGTCACATAGCTAGGAAGTGTTAAATGTTTGATACCAGATTTGAAATCAGGTTTTCTTGATTTCAGGGCTGGTGCTCTATCCACTGCACCACCTACCTGCCCCCAATTTTAATTTTTAATGAATTGTTTTCTTTATTGATGTTTTATACCTATTTTTTCATTTGGCAAATGGCTATACAAATATTCCATTTTATGCCTATTTTTTCATTTTAAGGTATTTTCTTTTTTATTTTTTATGCCTCTTTTTACCAAGTTATTTTCCTAATTTTCTTGCTTCATTAATTTCTTTTCTTAATTATTCTTATACCATTTTTATCTCTTTATTTTACTGTCCCGGACATTTTGATTTTATATCTTGGTCTTTTCTGTTTTTCAGAGCTAATTTTGTGGGTCTCTAAATTATTTCTGTACTTCTAAGGTGTTTTATTCCAAGGACTGGTATGAAAACTCTTCTAGTCTGTGCTATGGTCTTTATCCAGGAATGGCATCTGCTTCCTTCCTGCAACAAGAACTTGTATATTTTTGGTCTTGGAAAAAATTGTCTGGAACTGCAATACAATCAGCTCCTGCACTCAGTGCCAGCTTTGGGACTCCTGGAATCTCTGTCTTTTCTATGTCCAACCTCCATGTTGTATCTGATCATAAGATTCCAGAAGCTACTGTTGCAAACATCATTTTAAATCCACTAATCACAGCTACTGTGGGCTAATCCCCACCCCAGAGTCACAAACTATTTATGATGACTTTCTCTTATGTAAAAGTAAAATATACTTGAAGTCCTTTTGGACATATGTATAGTTGTAGGCAAATATGGCTCTTTGGGCAACTCACTAAAACAGAAAATATGAAAAGTATTCCCTTTCTCCTGCCTATGTACTTAGTTTTTTAGAGTAACCGTGGTACCTAAAAACATCACTATATGTAGCTGAAGAAGTAAGCCAGTCAAATACTCTTTTTTTTTTTTTTTTTAAAGGCATCCTTGTTCCAAGGAGCCTGAGAATGATAGATGAGAGAAGCTGATTTAGGAAATGATTAAATAGCTTTTATAGATCCAAAGGGTAACTTCTGAGGCAGTAGGGTGCCAAACCTAGTTGTCTAAGCTAGGGTTTCTTAAACTTTTTTCACTAGTGATCCCTTTTCATCGGAGAAATCTTTACACAATTCTGTCTTGAATTTGAGCCAAAGCATTTCTGGAAGAACCAGAAGAATATTGTACATAATAATAGCAAGATTATGTGATAATCAACCAAGATAGACTTAGATCTTCTCAGTAATGCCAAGACAGTTCCAATGGTCTTGAGAGGGAAACTACCATACTCATCCAGAGAGAGAACTAAGGAAACTGAATGTAGATCAAAGCATAATATTTTCAATTTTTTTTTTTTTTTGCTTGCTTGCTTTCACATGAATTTTTCCTCCTTTTGGTCTGATTTTTCTTCCATGTGACAAATATGGGAATATGCTTAAAATGATTGTATGTGTATAGCCCATATTAGATTGCTTGGGAAGGAGGAAAGTAAGGGAGAAAAAATAGTGAAACAAAATCTTTTAAAAATGAATGTTAGAGCTATCTTTACTTGTATTTGAAAAATAAAATGCTATTGAGGAAAAAAAAAAAACAAAAGTGTTTCTGCAGTGTTCATGCATGTGCAATGCAAAGTTTGTATATTGTATGTTCAGAAACAGGGCTGGTGAGTCACATGTAAAGGTAACAGGCAAGTACTACCAGAAATATCTCAAAACTAATTTTGCATTTGATTTTGAATTAATTTTTGGTTGTTGCATTTAGTAACCCTTTACCATTGCCAGAGTTTTTGCTACCCCCACATAGGCAACTGCATATGGGATCTAGTTTTGACATATATCCAGAGCCTTTTTTCTAGAATGAGCTAGAGCTCTTTAGCATGTGATGATGAATAGAACTAATGAATGGTGACCAGGCTAATCTTTTCCTATTCATATTTATACAGGCACACTTTGGTTGAAGTACATGCCTGTAAGAAGCCAGTGGCTAATTTCATGAAACATTCTTCTATTTGCTGTTGATTAAAAGGGAAAAGGGAAAGTCACTGTTTAAATAAATCACATTATTCATGTAGACACTAATTTATACCACAGGCACACAAGAGTAATTCCCCATTTTTTACTTCAAGTACAAACAAGCTGCAAACATAGCTATTGCTTATGCCATGGCCACCCTCACTTTTAGCCAGAATTCTTTTTTTTTTTTTTTTTTTTTTTTCTTGTCTTGGCCTTAGCACTAAATCCCTGGCTCTCTTCTCACTCACTCAGTCCCTTTATGCTTTTGTTTTCATATCTCCTAGCCACTCCTTCCAGTCCCCATCCTTGTTGGTTACCAATTCCTCATTTCTTGATTTCCTTTAGACCTCCTTAAATCCTACACCTTTAGCTTCATTTCAAGTCACCAGAATCATCACTAGTCGTTTGAATTTGATATTTTAAAAGTTCAAGGGGCAGCCAGATGGAGCTTTAGAATCAGGAAGACCTGAGCCCAAATAGGGCCTCAGATACTTAACACTCATTAGCTGTGTACCCTCGGCAAATCAATCCCTGTTGCCTCAAGCAAAAAACAAACAGTAGTTCAAGAATCATAATTTCTGGGTAATTAATCATACTAGTACCTAAGTTAAAAAGTTGGTTAGTGACACTCTCAAATGCTAAAGACCCCTCAGAATCCACTTTGAAGAGTGGATGTAACTAAAGGTGACAAATAACTCTGGTTAAGAAGTAATGAGAAGTGTAATGTTCTCTCTTTTTTGATTCAGTTTCCTTGGAGATCTCGGGGAGCAGCTTTTGTTTCAGTTCAGTGATCTCCACAAGAGTAGCCAGGGGTTAAAATCCAAATCCTTTATAGTCTCTTTCCAAGTCTTGTCTCCTTTCTTGGGGCCCCGGGTAGCTTTCTTAGAGGCCTATCTTTCTCCTTGGTTCCAAGACCTTGAGCTCCTGCCACCCGTTCTTTGTGTTCTCTGCCTCTGCCAGCTTCTTGAGGTCCTCCTGAATGTGTCTTGGTTTCTGTGGGGGAGGCAGGAGGACTGCCACCAAGGTCTCTGTCTTCCAGTTCTGATTCTGGCAGAGTTTGTCCGAGCTTATATGCTCTCTTATCATAGGTGTGAATCTTGTGGAACTATAGTAAGTACTAAGTACATGTACTAAACTAGAGAACTTTAAGCCTCATGCTAAACAAGGATTGTTTCTATCAATTCCATTGATTTATCACCTTGTAAGAATCCTTTGTTTCAAGTTAAGAATTCTGGCCCATAACAAAGAATGAATATCATAAAGAAAAGTGGACCTATTCTTATGAGGGACCATGCTATGTGACTTTGACTTACAAATTTACTTAAAATTTTACTTGTATTTCACTTTTTTTTTTTACATTTACTTCTATTTTGTTTACTTTTTTTTTTTTAAAGCTAGAAATGGATATTTCTTACTTTTTTACTTACAAATCACTCTCACCCTTGGGCGATCTAATCATTTGTCCTCACCCAAACCTGAGTAGAGCAATGGGCTTCCCCCACCTGAGTAGGTTTCTGAACCAGACTGAGGAAAATCCAATGTCTTTATCAGCAATTTCTTTCTGATGCTGACTTGGCCTAATAGAGAATGAGGTTTTAGAAAGGGATAAAGCCTTGGTCTCCCCAGTTATATAATAATCATTTCTCGGAATTTAAGCCCTTTCTTTACAGTCAGGTATTTTGTTGTACACATTCACATAGAATGTGTCAGAATTGTGAATGTATTTTCCCGTAAAAATATCATTACATATGCTGTAACATAGTCCTTGGGATATGGAAACTTAAATGTTGAATTGTATGGGTATTATAGGTTAAACAGGTTTTGTGGGTGGCCTGGGAAGCTCACCCAGCATCATATATAATGTTGTTTAAGATGAAAGAATAGATTGTGACCTTAAAAGTAAATCAAAAAGAAAATTCTGGACTATAATATCTAAGAGTTTTGGGGATTGAGTGCTCTATTTGATAAAGTCCTGTAGTGAAGAAATGTTATCTTGTCTAATTATTTTTATACTTAATCCTTGGTTTTTGTTTTTTTTCTGATTTAGATTTTATTTCACTTTCTTAAGAGTTAATAGTTAATGGTTCATAATCAGTAATTAGAGAGTTATTATGGACTAGAAAGTTTAAGTATAAGGTTCTGGTACTCTGTCGATTTTTTTTTTTTAATTAATGCTTCTGAGGTTAAAAAGAAAAAAAATATGGTACTTATAAAGCAAAAGTGCATAAATATCCATTTCTATCTAAAACAAGCATTCATTTGTGTTAGAGTTTTTCCTTTACAAAGTTTTCATATTTCTCTTTTATTCTGTCTTTTAGCTCATCATCCAATTCTACTGATTTCAAGAAAGAACCTTCTGTTAGTCAAACTGTTTCTAGAGCTCAAGGAAGACATGGGTTGATAACAGTCCTTCAGCCAAAACTCCTATCTCAACATCCACAACAGGAAATCAATACAGATCAAACTCAGGATACACAGAAATACACAGCCAATGGTATGATTGGAATACAAAAAGAGATGGAATGTGAAGACAATAAATTCCACACTGATGGTTCTAATCAAATTTTGAAACCAGCCATATATAATAGCTTAGCAAATGGAGAAAAGGACAGAATTGCTACCAATTCTTCTTTACCCACAACAAATATTTGCAGAGGAAGTGCTGTAAATAGTTGTTACAGGACTTCAAGTAGAAACCCCTTGCTTTTGTTGGAAAAGGAACACAAAGAAATGAAAGCCATTTTGGAAGAGAAAAAAGATGAAGAAAGCTCACTTGAACTTGAGAAGCAGAATCTATCCACAGAAATTAAGGTAATTAGCATTGTAGACATGAGAAATGTCCTACAAAAGAATGATTTCAAGATTCCTTTTAAAAAGTTTTGCTTTGGGGCAGCTAGGTGGTGTAGTGGATAGAGCACCAGCCCTGAAGTAAGGAGGACCTGAGTTCAAATCTGGTCTCAGCAGACAGCAGACAGACTGCCTAGCTGTGTGCCCCTGGGGAAGTCACTTAACTTCAATTGCCTCAGAGGGAAAAAACTTTTGTATTTTATAATGATTGCATATATTACACACATAACATATGTAAGCTCCTGTTTCTTAAAGAGATGTTACAATTCTCTGGTTATGATGTTGACTGGTAATAACTACTTTTGATTCAAAGTGCCAAAAAATTGAATAGGCTGTGCTGCCTGAAAACTATATATAATAGGCAAGAAGAAAATAAAATTGCATGACTTAACCTAGGTGTTGATTTGATAGTTGATTTGATAACCCCCCAAGTCTTTAACCTGGCATTAGAATTTCAATAACCTAAGTCCTTATTGAGTATTCACTCTCTACGCAATAAGGTAGTAAGCACTTAAAATTTATATTGGTGTCTTCCCTCAAAGAATTTATAATCCATTGGAAGAGATAGCATTCATTAAAAAAAAAAAAAAATCAAATATCCCTGGTAAAGTTATGTATGTTATCAAAAAAATCTGGTTATGTAAATATTCAAGGAACCCTATAGACATACTGTGCTCCTACCAGGCCTCTAATATCTTTGTATTAATGTTCTAATTAATATTAGACTTTACTTATATCCAGTTCCAAAGCCTCTACTATCTAAGTAATCCTTATAGGTTCTTGAGGAGTAGACTAGAGGAGTATAAGATTTGTATGAAAACTGAAAATTTGCATACAAACTGAAACAACTTTGTCATGAATTATACCTCTGCCTTTCTGAAAGACAAGCTAATTAAGTTCAAGAAGAGTTGTCACTAGGTTAGCCACAAGATTTTTATACATGGCAATTAAGGAATTCCATCTACTAAGACATAGAAGGATTTCAGTATAGGCATATCTTTGGAGATATTGCAAGTACAGTCCCAGACCACTGTAATACAGTGACTATCACAATAAAGCAAGTCATGCAAATTTTTTTGGTTTCTCAATGTTATAAAAGATACGTTTATAATTAGGTGTATTTCTTAGTGCACAATAGTATTTTGTCTAAAAAAAAATTGTACATACTTTAATGAAAAATACTTTATTGCTTAAAAAAAATTCCAGCCATCATCTGAGCCTTCAGTAAATCATACACTTTTTGCTGTTGAAGGGTCTTACCTTGATGTGATTAATTAGGCTAATGATTGCTGAAAGCTGGGGTGGCTGTGGCAATTTCTTAAAATAAGAAAATAGTGCAGCATCTATTACCTATTTGATCTAAACACTTTAGAGTCCATTTTAGGGTTAATAACTTACCTAATTTCATTATTATTGTGTCTCAGGGAATAGGAAGGCTCAAGGAAAGGGGGAGAAAGAAGGGAGAATGACAGATGGGTAAAGCAGTCAGAACATATATAACATCAATTAATTTTAATATCTTATATGGATGTAGTTATTGAGTGCCCAAAAATAATTACCAATAATACCAAAGCTCATACAGATTGCCATCAAAATATTAATATTGAAAAAGTTTAAATTATTGTGAGAATTACCAAAATGTGACTTAGAGAACATAAAGCAGTATGCTGTTGGCAAAATGGCACTCATAGACTTATTCAATGTAAGGGTTGCCAACAGATTCAATTTTGGGGAAAAAAAATAAATCAATGTAATATCCATAAAGTGAAGTGCAGTAAAATGAGGTATGCCTGTATTTGTTGATGAAAATTCTTAAAAAATTACTCTCTGTGGTTTTGTGTCCAAATTTTTAATGCAGCATAAAAATCTTAGGACTGAAAAGAACCTAAGGGGCAATGTGATACAGTGAAAAGAGTAGTATATTTGAAGTCATAGGAATTGAGAACCAATCCAGGCTCTGCTATTTAATTACCTGCATGACTGTATATATTTAACTTTATTGGGATCCAGTCTTTTCATCTGTGAAGTTAGGATATTAGACTAGACTTAGGGGGTCCTTAACTTGGGGTTAGAATTTCAATTATAGATATAGAAAACAAGTGTTATTCTAAGAAAGGGTCCATAAGCTTGTACTGTGCTATCAGAGGAATTTAAGAGCCCAAAAAGTTTTAAGAACCCCTATCTGGACTAAATAACTAATAAAAATCCCTTTCAGTTCTATGTAACTTTAGAGGTGATCTAGTTTTATGTATTTACATGAAGGAACTCCTTGAGTAGTTCTATAATTTACCTAACTGGAGAACTAGAATCATATTCAACTAAAATCAGTATTATTATTTTATACTACATTTCATAGGATCAAATAGCTAGCCATTAACCCAGTTATATATTAGCTTTAAGTACCAAATTTTAATTGGCATATAAGCTCAAAGTTTTAAATTGGACTATAAGAAGTTCATGGTTCCTCTACCTGAAAAGCAAGGACCTGATAAGAGTAGCACTTGTCACCTAAAAGTTTCTCAAGTCTTACAGTTTTTACAATTTGTTTTGTTTTTTTTTCAGATATTATGTTGGGTCAATTTTTAATAAAAATATATTTGGCAATTTCACAAATATTTATTGAGCATCTATTGCAGGGCACTCCAGGATTTAACAAAAGTCTTCTGCTCTCAGTGTTAAAATTTAATTATAAGGGTTTTAGACAGAAGTCATAGGAATCATAGGAGAAGTATAAACAAAGTCTTATGAGAATCTAGACAAGAAAGAGAGAGATCATTTGACTTTATTTGACTGAGATCAGAAAAAGGTTTCATGAAGATGATTTTTGTGATTGGTCTTAAAGGATATATATGATTTTGACAGAGAGAAAGGGAGAGAGGGGTTTTACTTGCTTAGGAAAGCAACCCATTTTGCCTAGAACATAAGATTCTCATAATAATAATAATTTAAATAGTATTTAAAAGCTTGCAAAAAGTGGCTGAACTAGAATTGGAATCCAAGTTTTTCTTTTTTTAAACTCTAGTAATCTTTCTATTACGTGTCACTATTTTCATTCCAAAGAATCATATTATTTAAAGCTAGAAAGGCCCAGGAAAATGAAGTGACACTCAGTATCAAACTGGTCATAAGTAGAAGCAGCAAAATTTCAACCCAATTACCCTAACTATGAAACCAGTAGCTTCTCATTATAGAGAAAGAGAGGTTGGAACTGAATTGTGCAGAGCTTGAATTAAAAGGTGAGGATTTTGAATTTTACATTTTGCAAAGTGGTCTAGAAATGTTATGTCATTGTGTTGTTTTATGGTATAGTAGTTGTCTTCCAAGTGTCAAAAGAGCACCATATTGGCTTATCTTGAGGCGGTGATTTTTCGGTGTCTGGAATAGAATGGCGAGATTTTGGGAACCTTTGAGAGTTTTTCTAAGTTGTCTGATGATTTTGGAAATAAAGGATACAATGTCCTTCACCTTAGGACCAGAGCCACATTGTCCTATTAAAACACAATCAGATGTTTCTATACATCTGTATATTGCCCTTCAGTGTACAGCAGGTTTTAGATAATTGGATATAAGTAAAATCTTTATAGCAGTCAATGCACAATATCTTAATTTAATCTTTACCACAATACTATGAGGAAGCACTAAAACTATTAATCCTCCCTCCTTGTTTTTTTTTAAACCTGACCTTTTACATCTTCATTCTTATACACTGTTGAAATTACCTTTGCTAATTCAGTTCAGCACCAGCTTAGTAACTTATTAAGTGGGACTATAATTAAGTTTGCACAGCTATTTTATTCCAGGGCTTCTTCAATTTGAGCACTCTTATCAACTAAAGCATACTGCCTCTCTATTTTGCAGATGGGGCTTCAAAGATTAAGTTACTTTCTGTATGTTGCATCACAGTTAAGTATTAGAAATATAATTTGAATTTGTCTGCTTCACTCCAAGCCTAGCATGGTACATGATACCATGATTTCATAGGAGAGAAAATCAGTGACTCTGCCTATACTTGACTATAGCACCTAAATGTTAAGGGCCAGAACTCTATACTTGAAACAAGGATTCTTATAAGGTGTTAAGTCAGTGGAATTGATAAGGCAATGGTTATCTAGTTTAGCATGGTGATTAATAGTTCTCTAGTTCAGTTGACTGATTTAATCTTACAACAAATAATGGTTCCCTAGTGATATAATGATTGGTTTATACTCAGTATACTGCATATAAACTGGGACAAACTCAGCCAGACAGATTCATTTCATCTCCCACCTTTGTGGTGGATGGAGGCTGGAGCACAAGCTCTCGAACTGAGACAGACATCAAGACAGAGACTGTGGTGGTGGTCCTCCTGCCTTTCCCGCAGAAATCAAGACACATTCCAGAGGACCTCAAGAATGCTAGCCAATAGGCCCCTGGCAAGGAAACTAGACTGTAAAGGAAATAATAAAGAATTTGGACTTTATCACCTGGCTATTCTTGTAGTGATTACTCTGCTGAAACAAAAGCTGCTCCAAGACCTCCAGAAAACCAACCAGAACATTACAGCTTTGTAAATTGGCAACATGCTATCATTAGCTATGTACAGAATCTAGAGTAGCTGAGAAATCACAGAATATTATTTATACATTTTACTTCCTTTCTCTTCTCTCCTCTCTCCCCACCTCCCACCCCCATAATTTTTTTTTTTAACTAAAATCCATGGGGACAGTGGATAGAGTACCAGCCCTGAAGTCAAGAGGACCTGAATCCAAATCTGACCTCAGACACTTAACATTTCCTGACTGTGTGACCCTGGGCAAGTCACTTAACCCCAATTTGCCTCAGTAAAAAAGTAAAAAAAAATAATAATAATAAATAAAGTCCCTTATGGTTCTTTATAACCTTAGGAAAAACCATGTGCTAAATACCCATATTAACTCATTATTGAAAAACTGTTCATTTGTTTTATTGAAAACACTTTTACTTTGTTGAATGAGTAATGCAGTATAATTGCAATATATAATTTATTGAAGGACATTATTGTAAACAAGAGCAGAATATCTTTTGTCCATAATCTTACTCATTAAAGACAAATGTCCATTGTATGACCATTAGGAATGAGTAAATGAATATCATGAAAAAGATTTTGAGATTATATAACTTTCATCATGTAATTCTATTCCACACCCTTTTAAAAAAATTTATTTTCATTGAGTTGAAAAAAAATTACATTCTTCCCTCACTCTGGAAATTGAAAAAGAAAGAAAAATAAAATCCCAGTGACAATACAAGCAGTCAAGCAAACAAATGCCTAAATTGACCGTGTCCAAAAATTTGTATCATCTCATTCTGCATAACTTTATCAGGTTATCACCTGGTTGCAGGAGTCCTTGAATTATAATTAGACATTAAATCAAGTTTTTAATATTTCCAAAATTCTTGTCTTTACAATTATGTTTTATTTAATAAAGTTTTTCTCCTAGTTCTGTTCACTTTGCATGTTCATATAATGGTTTCTCAGAAACCATTTCTTTCATTATTTTTTATAATAAAATAGTATTTCATCACATTCATATATTTATTCAGCCATTGTTGAACAATGAGCAGTCTTGAACAGAGCAACTCTTTAACTTATGCCATCACAATGATGAAGTGTGAGAATGGGCTCAGTTCCAATGTGAAAAGAATTCACGAACCCAAGAAATTGTGGCAAAAGCAAAGTTTTATTTTTTCACTAAGAAAGAATTCTCTTAGTGGACAAACCCCTAATCAAATTAGGAGATTTGTAAGGAGTGTGTTAACAGTTCTCAGTTGTAATGAGCTAGGGCAGTTTGAGTTAAGACTTTTGAGATCTCCAATTGAATAAGCTACTAGGAATAGTCCTGGACTAATTTTCAACTCAATAAGAGGGGTACATCTACTCAACAGAGGGTGTAGCTAGTCCAGACAAGATAATAGAATGAAACCTCAATTCTCTGAGGCAGGTTTCTCCCAAAGGAGAGCTTCTCAGAGTTTTCTTGCCATCACCCCAAAAAGTTCAAAGGGAGCAATATTTGCATCAACAGTAAGATCAGCTGTAGATATTTTTTTAACATATGTATTCTTTTCCTCTTTCATCTTTTTGGGGTATTGTTTTGATGATATACTAAGTGAAGCTAATACAGAAATACAAAGGGATTCATAAATATGTGAATTTTATGGCCCAGAGGTAGAACTGAGGAGTAATCCAGCACTGAATATCGGATACAGGATTCTTTTATAGGGTAATAAGAACAATGACATAATGGGGGAGGAACCCAGGATGAGGATGCCGTAATGGAGGCATAATAGAGGGAGGTACTGGAGAGGCTCCTAATACTCTAAGGATGTCTAAAATGGATAAAGACCTTTATCCCATCAAACATTAAGAGGGAATAAGTATAGCCTAAAGTCTAAGATATAAGACCTTTATCCTAACATTAAAAGGGAATGGTTATAACCTGAGGGAGAGCAACTGAATAGGACTATTAGGGAAACTGGGTCAGGACATTAAAAGAGAACTGTGGTACAACATAACAAGAACTCCTTTGACTCACTAATGAATGCAGGAAAGATTTATTTTACATTCTTGCAAGAATGGGTGCCTAAATGAATACTCCAAAGGCAACATTTTATTTCCTGTCCTGAAACACAAGTCCCTCTGCTGATTCCCCTTCCCCCCCCCCCTGTTAATTGGATGTTACAGAAGTTACATGATACGAGTCTCCATCTCTCATTACATAGCCAGATCCTGCTTCCAAGGAGCTTGCATTTTAGAAGGGGGAGAGATAATAGAGGAGGGCTGGAGACATAGAACAAAAGATTCTTTTCAAATCTCAGTCTACCATGTACCCTGATTACAAAAGCCAGTTCCTGTTCCCAAGGAGCTTACATTCTTTTGAGGGAAGATAAACTCCACCCTTGATTATTTCTTGATGTCCTTGTGGATTTCAGTTTCCTAATTTGTTTCATTTCTCCAATTTTCCTAACTATGGAAACCCAAAATGCCCATCCATTTCTTACATCTTTTTTAAAGCAAATATTAGCTTTTTACTTAAAGCAGCATGAACATAAAGGAGTAATGGTCACAAGTTTTAAATGTTATCTTTTTGAGGCCGCTAGATGGTGTAGTGAATAGAGAGCACCAGCCCTGAAATCAGAAGGATCTGAGTTCAAATGTGGCCTTAGATACTTAACACTTCCTGCTCTGAGCAAGTCACTTAACTCCAATTGCCTCAGCCAAAAAAGAAAAAAAAGAAAGAAAAACTGTCTTTTCCTAGGTTCTGAAATGCAGCGTTAGCTATTTTATTAGACACACATACACATATGTGTATATATATGTATACATACATATATATACACACAATATGCGGACTAT
Organism: Sminthopsis crassicaudata; assembly: GCF_048593235.1. Classification (NCBI taxonomy): domain Eukaryota; kingdom Metazoa; phylum Chordata; class Mammalia; order Dasyuromorphia; family Dasyuridae; genus Sminthopsis; species Sminthopsis crassicaudata. The sequence continues at coordinate 238,484,886 of NC_133621.1, read as the reverse complement.
TCAGCATACTATATAGTTCACATTTATGTATGTATTTCAGTACTTTAGTGGAAGCCATAATTCTCTACCAGTACAGATCATAACAAATCCATATCTTGTTACTTGTTACCTCTCATTCTCATTTCATAACTAACCCTTTTCTGTTCCTTGTGATGTAATCTGTGATGGTGAGGTTTGTCACCAAATGATGTCAGGCATCAAAAGTTGGGGTTCCGTCATTGAAGAATTCACACTGACTATTCTCTTTGGCAAAAGGTAGATTTATTTATGAAACAAGTAATAAACAAAAAATAAAATAGACACAGGAATGGTAAATATGAAATAGAGTTGGGAAAGTGTAAGGGTCACTAACATCCACAATAATAATCAGAAACTCTCAGGGTGATGCTATTTGAGTGTTCTAAATCCCTGGTGGTCTAGAGGTTAGTGGCTATGAGAGAGTTTCTAAAAATCCCCATTAAATCGGCCACAGGTTCTAGGAGTGAAAAATAACTCACTCATTCCCGAATATTAGTTACAAAATGAAAGTTTATTGTTAGATAGAAATCAATTTACCCAGAGTCTGACTCCTCTAGTGGCAGATCTATGGAAAATAAAGTTTTGCACTGAGAATGCAGTTCTCAGTGAACAGAAAGTCCTGGTAGCTGAGTAAGCTACCGAGGTCCATCTGCAAAGACTTTAGTTGATGGACACTTATTATATTGGCTATCTTAGTGGGGGTTGGGAAGCCAAAGCTGGGTGACTCAAGCAAGTCAGAATTGGGGCTGGGACAACCAGAGCAGATCAGAGCCAATGGGGTCTGGGAGAGCCTAAGTTGGCTCAGATCCAGTGGGGGCTGCAACAAGCCCAGATCTCCTAATGGAATTCTAAGGGATGCTTTTGACTAGGATTTGTGAATCAAAGGCCCTGGCATTCAGGAAAGATAACTTTGTCTGGGGAAGATATGCCTCAGCCAGGAGGGGCTGGGAATCTGAAAGGAATCACAGATCAATAGGAAATAGTTTCTTAAAGGAACCACAACCACAACTTTAAGAGTAAAGAGTTTATTATGATTTCTCGAGAAAGGACATTTCATCTAACAAGGTATTTGTCAGCAAAAGGAAGCAAAACATAATTTGAAAACATGAGATTAAATAGTCTAAGCTGAAACCCCCAAAGCTCCCACCTCTGTAGGCCAGCTTTTTCTCTCATTGTTTGGGGGAGTCTAGACTTACATTCTAACCACAGAAATTTAACCCAGAAACAAAAGAATATGTCAATAATAAACTCTTAATTTAAGTTTCCTTAGAGAAGTGATATACAAGAAGATATAGAATTCAAAGCCATCATCACCTTTACATGAAGTACTTAAATGCTAATTAAAAAGTGGTGGAAAAACAGGAGGGACTTGCAACTTTTAACTATATCTTCATTTGTTATTATAAAGTCTCAAATTACAATTAAAAATAGTTTAAGGCTATATTCCCATGAGATTGGCTTTACTCTGTAATTCCACTCAGAGAGCATATGAAAGACAAGTTCTTCAGTGGAACTTATAATTACCCAGTAGAAAGCAACCATGATGTTGGGACATGCCCTTAGCTGGCAGGCTAAATTCAGAAAGGGACTTAGCACCCTGAGAGAGATAGTTGTAAGGAGAAGTATAGTTGGAAAATATAGTGGAATTAGAGGAGATAGCAAGTGGCATGGGGGGAGAGGACTAATGAGAAAGACATCATGAAGCAGAATGCCTGGCAGGCTGATCCAAAAGAAGGTAAACAGCAAAGTCATGGGCCATAAGTTTTTTATAAGGAAACTTTAACCTTAGGGACATGACTGGGATTCATGGCAAGGTAAGATCTCTATAGAGGGTGAGTCTCAGGGGTTTGGCATATCTTAGATTTCAGATTGTACCACCTCTTCAAAGGGTGGGACCATGGAACTAAACAGATCTCTCTATCAGAACCAAAATTTAAATTAAATCTCCTAACTCCAAGTCCTACAATCTTTCTAATACATCTTTCTGCTATATCTTATCTACTACCTCTTATAGTTCACAGAGTATTTATGTTGCAGAGAAAGACATCCTAATAAGATTAGGATTCCCTGGTCTGAGTCCTGGGTTTGACAAAAGAATTCTCACACTCATTCAGTCTCCACATTAAGGGGCAAGGGTTTATTATGCTGCTTGACAGTGGGCTAAAGTTCCAAAGGAGTTTAGCAAAGAGGCAAAAACAAAAAAGAAATTATGCTGCTTGACTGGAATCTAATTGCAAGGGAATCTATAAAGAGTTAGAATCTGATAGAAATTTTGTAGGAAAGAGAAACAAAGATTAGGTTTATATGCTAATAGTTTGCTTACTGACCAACACAATATTAAATTAGTACTATTGGCCAGTATTGTTTGTGACCCTAGCAAAGTCAGGTAGCTTTAGAACTCTGGCAGCCAACATTGTCTGTGCTACTCTTAAGGCTCTCTAGCCTTAGGGTTTCTCAAGAATTGCTACTTTTCTCACACCTCATTTCTCACTCTGTAGCCTAGCTATTAAAACTATTTTGGAATAGTGAAAAAATAAAAATATATCCTATTCCACTTCATTAGTAATAGTAATGATAAAGAATAAAGGCCTTAGTAATCCAAAATTGTTTATTATTTTTCTAGACATTTAAGACACATTTAAGATTTGCAAAGAGCTTTACATAAGTTCCCTCATTTGATCAACTCAATAATATTCTTAGATAGGAGCTAGATGCTCTAAAAACAAAGAAACTATTTAGCTTTCAAATAACAATATAGTAAAATCACAAAAGCTGCCACCAGTAAGCATCAAAAGAATAAGAAAAAAGTAGTCTTAGTCACTAATTCTTGTACTAATTTCTGTTCAATGAAAAATGAATGATTATATCTTTCATATCTCATTTAAAACATGAACCCTCACTACTTATTTTTGTTCTATTTAATTCCAATTTCTTATTAAATATAAAGTTAAGTAATAGTGAGTCTCAGGGTAGTGTTAAGGTTGGGAAGGGACCCCAAAAGTTTGGGGTGTCTTAAAAGAATTTTCAGGCTTGAACCCATCTCCAAGTCAAGGGGCAAAATTTATTGTAATTGTAATGCTAATTGAACTGGTCTAAATTCCAAGAAAATTAAGCAAAGAAACAGAAGCAGGGAGACACATTTATCTAGTTCTTCATATTCATTGATATGCTAATTTTATGGTCTAGATATAGAACCACAGAGTGGTCTCTGGAATTTGGTCATGACTAACAGATAGAATTGTTTGTTGACAGATTTTTACAACAATAGTATTATTAGGTTAGAGGTGGGGAACCTTAGGATCACAGATTCCAAAGCCAGAGGACTTTAGAATCACTGACAGATTGTTAGAATAGAAACCCCGTAAGGTCAGGGGACCTTAAAATTATTGCCATCTTCCTTTTCAAACAGTTTGCACTCCAAATTTATCTGGGACAAGGGATGGAGATCTCATCTTCTGTGGAAGATGCTGATAAGGAGTTAGAGCTGTCCCTGCCTTAGTGGGGTCCAGATTGAGGAGAGGGAGGCATTCAACTTAAAGATGATGGCAGGAGGATTCAGAGGGGTGCCGGGTGTCAGAATCGGTTAGCTAATGGTATTCAGGGTGAACAAATAGTTGGAAGTTCATAGCTTGGAGTCTGGAGGAAACAAATCTACCAGTAGGAATGTTAGTACTCAGGAGATTATGAAGAAGCTTCAAGGAAGAGGATGTAGAAGCATTATGAGTGAGTTTGCCAAAATAATTTAGAATGGATATCCTACATTTATTATGTAGGTAAGAGATCCTTTCCAGCAAGAAAACCTGAAGTCAGGTCAAAGTTATTCCCCTGGCATTGGGGGGGGGGGGGTGGAGAAGGGGAAGTAACTAGTACAAATGGGGTGGCATTCAAGTAGAGATGGTGACATTTAGGAATGGGGCCTTTGCAAAAAAAATGCATCAGGTCACATCTGTGGGCTATCTTGAGGATGCTGAGGGCCCATCCAACAAACCTGAATGCCCCCATTGCTCACGGAGTTCTCTAGCCTCAGCCACCTTTTTGAGTTATTGGAGAAGTGAAGGCCATTGACACTCTGCAAAGAGCTGGGCAGGCCAAAAAGAAGTTCCTACTGGCTGACCTCTGTGATTAGAAGCTGACCTGAGAGAATGTTTGAAATCACCCAGAGGGAAAAAGGACTCCTTTCTGAGCTAGTATAAGAGGGAGCTGGAGAATTAAAGATGCTATGGTCAGAGACAAATAGGCAGCAGCATGGGAAGCTGAATTTGTAAGCCTGTTCCACTTGGCTTGAAGTGAATCTTCCTTCTGGTGTCCTTTACAAAACATAATAAAAACCTCTCTATATTCATGGACAACTTGCAGTAGTTATAGAATTTCTCTTACATATTTAATAGGAAAATTTTTGCCGCCAAAAGCCCTCTTTTTTTTTTCCCATATAGACCGATGAGTGTCCAAAATATGAAAAGCATATTTCAAGTGTGCATGCATAGATGTTCACTCTCACTTCTTTTCCTATTTCCAAAGTCCTATGAAGGGCAATGAGTTCAGCTTTCCGGGCAGAAGTCTGGGGGGAGGCTTAACCTCCAAAGGACTATTGAGGGTCACCACAAAATAACTTGCCTTCCTTTTCCCCATTTTCAAGAAAACTGGACCCATCAGTAAGCCTTTCACCATCTGGATTGTCAAGAGAAATGTCTGTCAAGTCAGGAGTAGACAGAATCTAAAGCTGAATAATGTCGCCTGACTGAATGCTGTCAGGGAGTAGAGTGTGACAGGGTTAAGAGTGTGGCATACCCAGTGACTCAAGTCGGGGTGTCTAACAGGAGAACCTGATAAGCCTCCCACTAGCAAGCCACCTTTGGCTTCCAAAATGCTCTGGGAAAAAATGTCCATGGGAAGTCAGGACCTCCAGTGGTTAGCCTAGGGTAAGCTTGGAGACTTCCTCAATTAGAAGGGTTGTGGCAGGAGGGTCACCCCAAAGAGACACAGCTACTTTGAGAAGTAAACAAGTGGTCTGGGATAGGATTCCAAAGATCCTACTTGAGTTGAGACCCCTAGGACTTGGTCCTGCCTTCCATTAATGTAGAGTACAAAAAACTTTAGGCAGGGCTAAGGCCAAGGCAAGAGATTAGTTTAACTTTCAGGGTCTTAAAAACCTTGGCTTGACCAGGGCCTCCATTCAAGTGGATTTGTGTCAGAGCCTTAAATAGAATTATAGAGGGTCTTGGCAATAACTAAAGTTAGGTATAAAATCCAGCCATGCCCAGGAAAGTACACGTGGTTCAGGGAGTAATTAATCAAACCAATAGATAATGTTGTGTAGGGGAGGAGGGCTGGAAGTTAGGGGTTTCTATGGAGGCAGACAGAGAATTCTCTCAGGTGGGGCTGCAGATCAAGATATCCTCTACATTCAGGATAGCTAGTGCTTGTCCAAATATTTGGGAGCTGTCTCAGAAGCCCTGAGCTATCTATCTCCATGTCATATGGACATGACTGCCCATGTTAATTGGTGGGGGTTATATTTCACAGGATTTGCCCCTTCATTGGCAAAAAGAAATTGTGAATCTACATGCAATGGTCTGCAAAGGAAAGCATCTTTAAGATCTAAGGTAGAAAACCATTGTGTCCTTTGGGATACTTGTATTGTATCATGACTTCTACTGACCATTTGCTTATTGAAATTTGTTATAAGAGGAAAAAGTAGGAACATGTTTATAATAGCATTAAAATAGGTCCTTCAGGCCTCAGCCTGAGATCCTTAGATCAGTTTGATAGCCAATCATGCAGTAATAATTCCATTTCATAGCCAGACTTAGGAATAATCAGGTGGGAAACAAAGACATGGAACTAGGAAACTGAGTCACCTTAAGCAGAGCCAAGGTTGTCCTCCCAACCCTTGCCCAGATAAGATGTTTGGAAAGGTATTCCTCTGAGTAACTTATGGCATTTCTCTAGAAGGGCAGGTTACTGACTTTATGATCAGGCAATCAAATTAAAAACTCAAAAGATTATTAGTTATAGTCCCAAGAGATTTTATCTCTAATAGCAAATTCTACTAATTGCAGCTTAGGGATATTTTATTTTTAAATTATTTTAAAAGCTTACCAAGCCTTATACACATAGATTTTATTTAACATATTTTATATGTTATTGTATTTAACTTATACTTTAACATATTTAACATGTATTGGTCAATCTGCCATCTTGAGGTGGGGGAGGGAAGGAGGGAAAAAATTGGAACAAAAGGTTTAGCAGTTGTCAATGCTGTAAAATTACCCATGCATATAACTTGTAAATAAAAACTATAATTTAAAAAAAACATATTTTATACATTTAAACTTATCCTGGTACAAAGGATAATCATTATATAAGCTTATAGATTCTTAATAAACGCATTCCTTGTTTAGAAACTATAAATCCTAAGCAGGCTCAGTTCTCAGGGCTGATAACCTAACTTACCCTGATGGTTTCAGGAAAACTGGCAAGCTTACAAATTAAGGAGTGTTGACAGAAACCCCAGGGAAGGGGCTGAGCTTGCTGTTGCTGTTGCCTACCCAGCTATTGTTAGAGTTTCCTTGGGTTGTACTGTTTGATACCTTCCCCCATTCTGTGAAGGGGGAAATAGTGATGCACACCTCTGAACTGATAAGGCTTTCACCTTATGCCTCTTGTTCTCCACATAGTAATTATCAATTTTAGATTTAATATGGTGACATTAACTCCAAATAACTTAGTTAACAATTTTAGAATTTTCCTAATAGCCAAATAATTTTAGCTATAGTTTCTATTCCCTTAAATAAGTTTTCCTTTTGTTTTAGGGAGAAAACAAGACAATTTTGAAGCTTAAGATAGATTTGACCTTAGTTAATGAGATTCCTTAAATTTTGATTAAATGTTCTAAATAAACTGAATTGCCATTTGGTTACTTTCCAATGCACGCAAATCATTTCTCTTTTGTGAGCCAGGAAAAGGATTAAGATGCCAGTTTTTACTGACAGAGTTCTCAGAAGTCTGACTCTAAATAACTCAAAAGCAGGCTGTTTGTAGTTAAGAGTTTTAAAGTAGTAGCAAACTGTTTTTCTGTTTTTCTAAAATTCCCAAACTCTTCTGATAACACTATCAGTGCAAATAGATTAATTAAATCTCCCTAAAATTGCTTTTACTATCATATCTCACACAAATTTCCAAATTACTTTGCACACACATAGAAATCATTTATCAATTGGTCACATCTAAAAATAACCTATAAAGTTATCAAATGTGAAGCAATTATATCCAATTAAGCAGTTAACATTCATATAGCATGTTTTATGCTAAGCACTTTTACAATCATGTGATCTTCACAACAATAATTATTGTTTCTCTTTACAAATCAGAAAACTGGGTAGAGGTAAAATGATTTGCCATAGATTACATAGCTAATACATATCCACAACTGAAGAGAATGGTGGGCTTACTAAGTGCAGAGGCTGATTGTCTTTCTCACCTCACATTGCTGGGTGGTGCCAGTGATACCTGAATTTTTCCTAGGCAGTTCCTGGATAGAACCTGCTGAAAGCGGGGGTGACTCGCGCCAGAATCTCCCTTTGATGGTAATTTCTGGTGCCAGGGCTCATGGAATGGTGATCATTAGGCTTTATCCCCCACTCTTCTAAAACTGAGTTGGGGAGGAGTTTGGGCAAGGTTGTGTGGGATCTCCACTGGTTTGCTGCTTCCACTATTTCTACAGGTGAGGCAGAATTTGAATTTCCCTACAGTTCTGAGATAAGAGTTGGCAAACAGAGGGACTTAGTCTATACTGATCTTGTTAGCAATACCCACAACTGAGATACACTCAGGGCCATTCTGAATAGTAGAATGGACAAAATCTTTTGGGGTGTTTTCCCAAAGGAGCAGAAGGGGACTCTGGACAAGATAGGGAGTCAAGGAATGTTTAGCAAAAAGTTGCTATATACCTGGTTTGTTTTTTCTTTTACTTCTCTTTCATAACGAGGTAAATTTCTGGAATTATCCCCAATGTTTCAGGAATTTTTCTTGCCATCTTAAAATCCCTGAAGTGCCAAACTTCCCAATCATTGCTTTCAAAATTTTGAGAATCTGCTATTATTTTAATTAGCTAGCATTTTTGTGTAGCCCCCAGCTTGGCCAGAGCTGAAGTTCACAGAAAAATGTTAGGCTTTTTAAGAAATCTTCCCAGCATTCTAACTATAGCATAGAGGATTTTTTTTTTTTTTTTTTTTTTTTTTGCTGGGTGTCTTTTAAATCTTTCCGGGTAACAAAATCTAGCTTACAGAACAAACATAACACAGACATTTTGCACAGAGACACAGACAAGGCAAAATGACATGAAAGAAGACTGTCCCATCTTTGCCAAAAGCCATCCTATAGCACTTTGTCTCCTCTGGCATCCCAGAGGAAGTTAGAAAGTGGCAAAGATTCCCTAGGAACTTTGCCAAAAATTACAAGAATTTCCAAGTCTGAGTATCCCCAGTCAAGGAAAACTTGTTGAGTATGGAGCTCATGATGACCCAGACAAGCCTTCTCTCATTGGTATGGGATGTCCCAGCTAAAAGACTGAGGGAGAAAAAAAATGGGGGGGTTATAACAAGGAAGGCATTAAGCCAGGGGAGGCCTCTCCCTGTATCGGGCCACCAATTATTCATGTTGGGAAGGGACTCCAAAAGGTTAGGGGTCACAGACTGATGTCATAAGGTGTCTCAAAAGAATTTGCAGGCTTGAAGCCATCTCCATGTCAAGGGGCAAAATTTATTGTAATTGTAATGCCAATTGAAGCTGTCTAAATTCAAAGAGAACTTAGCAAGGAGACACATTTATCTAGTTCTTCATGTTCATTATTCATTGATATGCTAATTTTATGGTCCAGAGATAGAAACATGAAGTGGAAACTGGAATTTGGTTATTACTGATTAACAGACAATAATGTTTGTTAATGACAGATTGTTAGAAAATAGTATTCTTAGGTTGGGTGGGGGACCTCAGAATCACAGATTCCAAAGTCAGAGGACTTTAAAATCTCTGATAAATTGTATCTTGCTAGCTAGTGAGAATAGTAGCCCCCTAAGGTCAGGGGACTTTAAAATTATTGCTGTCTCCCCTAGAAGTTGTCTTACCTCAGTCAGTAGTGCTACAACAAAAAGTTAAAATCATCTTTCCTTTCTGTCCCTCTTTTCTCATGTCATGACTTAGTGATTTTTTTAAGGGAGTAACTGCTATGGAATTCTGTGATTTTTGTAATAAGTGTATTTTTATGACATATTGTGAAATAATATCTAAATATGGAAAGTAAGATTCAATCTTATTTTGAAATGTTGTCTTTTTGGACAACTTTCCGGAGGCCTAAAAAATTACTTCTTTGTGTCATTCTGGAATGATGACATTTGTATATGTCAACCCTTACCTCTTTCTAGCTTCCTTGTTCCCAAATGCACTGGTATTTTCTTTATTCTTTTAACACTGAGTTTTCTTGTTGAGGTTCAAAAGGGACCCCAAAAGATTGTGGTCTACACCTGGTGTCCCGAGGTGTCCCAAAAGAATTTGCAGGCTTGAACCCATCTCCAAGTCAAGGGACAAAATTTATTGTAATTATAACCAATTATAAGTCAATTAAAGTGGGCTAAGTTCCAAAATAATTTACCAAAAAACCAAATTTATCCAGTTCTTCAGGTCACTGATGGGCTAATTTTATGGCCCAGAGATAGAATTAAGGAGTGGTCTATTCACTATTGTCTCAGGAATTTGGTTATCATAATTACAGCAGATTATCTATTTGAAAGTCAGGTTGCTGTAGGACTAAGGCCAGAATATTTTAGAATCAGACAGATTGTTAGAACAAAAGCACCAGTCCAGAGGATCCCATCAAATCTGTTTCCCATAGGAACTGTATAATGTCTGGGCTAGCTCTCTGGAGGGCCTCAGGATCAGTCAGAGTCAGGATTAGTCAAAGTCCTTGGTCTTTAGGAGGAGACGTGAAGGAGGCAGGCAAGCTGCCACTTGACTCATTAAAGATGAATCCTGGACTCTCAAGGTTGGAGGCTGAAGTCTTCTCTCCTCAGCATGCTGAGGCAGAGAGGCTCTAATCTCTCTCTCCCTCAGCCCTCCAATCCTTGCCTACTATTGTCTCACCACCCCACATTCAGCAAGCACCAATCATGAGGAGAGCCATCACATTACCATATCATCTAAGTATATGCTTATAGAACCATTATCTCACATTGAGTAGGTAATTAGCCTTAAGTGCTGTGCAGTCTTAGATTCAAGTACACTTTTTAGAGTTCCAGTCCTCTACAGAGCTATACCCCATTATTCTGATTTCTCTTTTCTCTGATACAAAATGAAAAGAAATGAGGTGAGCCATGAATACATGAGCCTTTATTACCATGCATTTTTATTATAACCATTATTACATGCTTACCTAATTTCCTTAAAATAATTATTCATGACTAACCAAGGTTTCACCAAAAAAAAAAAAAAAAAAAAAGAGCAACTAATACTTACATAGAACTTTGTACCTTTTTGAATCACTTCCTCCTATTTTAAGTTGAGAATTAAGGTCTTTCCCCTCTAACAATGAATAATGTTTTAAAATATTGAAAATAAGCATGACATAAGAGATCACAATATAGCTCTTAGATCATGTTGACTTGAATAAAAAAAAATAGATGTCCTAGAAACCAGAAACACTGACATTCACCTTATTCATATGGGATTGTGATTTTTCTGGATTGTTATAATATTTTTTAATTAATGAATTGAAAAGTGGCTCATACCAAATATTTTGACAGCTAAATTAATAGAAGAAAGATTAACAATATAAGAATAGACAAAAATAGAATTAATTGAGGAATTGAGAAGAGGGCAATCAACTGTCAAATCAAAAATCAAGAAGAATGAGAATTGAGAAAAGACTATTGAATATGGCAATTAAGAGATTATTGGATAATAGTTTCATTGAAATGATGAAGTCAATAATTTGATTGTAGGGTATGAAAAAGTAAGTGAGAGGAGAAGCAGTGGAAACACCTATTATATCTTGTCAAGGATTTTAGGCCAAAATGACAGAAGAGATAAAGAATAAAAGTTAGCAGGAATGAAAGGATGAAGTGAGGTGTCTTATCTTTATTTTTATTTATTTTTTTTGAGGATGGTAGAGACATCTCAGTAAACAAAGAGATTAGAAGGAGCCAGTTAATAGGGAGAGTTTTAAGGTAAGTGAAAAGAAGGGAATGACAGAGGAGACAACATATTGGGAGATGAGATGAAATGGAATCATTTGTGTGGATAGAGAGGGGATTTGCTTTGATATTTCTTCTAATATTGTAAAGGAAGAAAGAATGGCATAAGGAAAAGAGTGATGTGAGATGAAGAATCAAAAAGGATACTAAAGGCAAATGACCTCAATTTTTCAATAAACTGTGAAGCGAAGTTCTTAACATAATAAAAGGAGATAATAAAAGGAAGTTTGAAAAAAATTAGAATTATTATTGTGAAAAATAGCATAGTTAGTTGATAAAAGAATTGTAAAAGATATCGTGTGATTGAAGGTTTGAGGTTTTGTAATAGAAATTTGTAGTAGACTCATTCACAATGTTTGCATGATTTTCTCCATCTTTGTTCAGTTGTACATGTGTAGGACTAAAGGCAGTAGGTGGTGGGAGTAATCCATGGCTGAGGCTTGACAGCATTCTATTCACAAAATGGACAGGGATTCAAGAAAAAAGGACAGTGTAGGGTTGAATTGGTCAATTTGGGGAGAAGAAAGAATAACTAGTACAAATATGATGATTTGGAATAGAAATAAGAGGTAGGATAATAAATAGGGTTTGGTAAGATGAATATAGAGGGAGATGTGGAAAGATTATTGTCAGATAAGGGGATTCCAGAATTCTTAAACCATGGAAGTGATGTATTTTTGAGTGATGTCAAGATCAAGAAAATAACCATCTTTTGAGTGGTTGAGGTGAGGTGGGAAGTGAGTAGGCTGAGGAACTGAGTGGTTAGAATGTTTGAGGGAGAGTCATATAAAGGCCCTTTTGTGAGAGCAAGATTTGAGGAAAAGATAAAAATTAAGAGCCAGGTACTGAATTCATTGACTTTTGTACAAAGTATATAGTTTAAAAATTTGTGCATGTAGGCATTTTAAATATTTATCTACATTTTAGTTGTTGTTGTCCATTGTTCTTGAAGAAGATGAAAATGACATCACTATATTGAAGTTATAGTGTTTGACTGTGGCTGATCAGACCATAATAAGCTCAGACTACTCTGCTACAAGTTGGGACACAAATAGTCCATATGAATATTTGTGGTGGTATTTCTAACTCTTGCGCATCTTGCCTTCTGGGCTAATTCAATTTCTGCTTTGTTCATGGATAGAATTTTCTCTCTAAGAGTTAAGTTTGTAATAACAGTAAAAATAAAAAATGGCAATAAACATCTTTGGAACATTACACTAAAAGAAAAGTAATCACATACTTGAGAATTAACATACTTACCAAATACATGAGAATATAATAATTATATAATATATAATATATAATATATAATATATAATATATCATATATATATATAAAATAATCAATTAAATAAATTATAATTCCTGAAATAAAAAGAAAGCTAAAAAGCTAAAGGTACATTCATTATTCATGGATAGAATAAATTAACACAGCAAAAATAACACATTTCCAGAATTAATTAACATTTATTGGGAAAACCAGTTAAATATCAAGATTTAAAAATTGGATGACAAAATCATTTAATATAATTTAATATATATTTTAAATGGGCAAAAATATCAGAGTATTATTATTTGACAAAAAGTTTTAGGAGGAAGAAGTTGAAGATGGTCTTACACTCCTAGTCTTTAAAATGTTACAAATCAATATTAAAACTATCAGGTAGTAGGGGAGGGTAGAATAAAGATCTAAGAAATGGAATAAATATATCAGCAAACAAAATACCTTTAAAAATGTGTTTGGCAAGCCTATGAAAATCTAAAGTTGGAGAAATTATTTGTTATTTAGTGAATGTACTTGTGTATGTTAGTACTTTGGAAGGAAACAGGTCACATAGCTAGTAGGTATCAAGGATGTGGATTTGAGCTTGGGTCCTCTTGACTTCTTGACTGATAGTTTGTTCACTGCTCACCTAGCTACCCCAGACCTCTTCCTTTTTCAAATGAATTCCAGAGGGAAAGAGACATATTCAAGGTCAGTTAGTAGCTGAGCCCAAATTCTTCTTCATCCTTCAAAGGGAAAAAAATATTTTATGAAAAATATTATTATATAACATCTAGAAAGAAAATCTAGGCCATTATCCAATTCAAGTAGCAACACTTTTGTGGTGGTATTTTTTAAAAGTGGAGGGGAGCACAAAGCATTGATTCAGAAAATGGCTAATTATAAAAAGAAAAATTAGTGAAATATTCCTATTTTGTATAAAATTATGAAAATAATTCGGAAAAATGTAACAAGGATCTATGAACCTTCTCTAGCTCTGAGATTTGTACCCAGACTCAGGGCTTAAGGATTTGAACTTGGGGTGATAGACCCTTTTTGGTCCCTGTGATTGGGGACTTTGTCAAAAAAGTATTAGGAATTGAGCCAGGAAGAGTCTACACTCAATACCTTGTAAATCAAAGGAAGGATTTCAATGTCTTTAGGCCCTGCCTGGCTCAGAACACAGATCTCCCTTGGGTTTTTGGCAATTGAGAGAAGGGAATAGGGAAGTAATTTTTCTCCCTTCCCCCTAGAAGCTATAGCAGCTAGAGGCACAAGACAAAACAGCACTTGCTTGAGTGAGTGAGCCAAAGACTGAACCTGAAGGCAGTAACTGTTTTTCCTGTTTTGAATTTTTTTTCTATGACCACAGATCCTTAATATAATATATATATATATATATATATATATATATATATATATATATATATATATATATATATATATATATATATATATATATATATATATATATATATATATATATATATATATATATATATATATATATATATAAAATATATATATATGAACCTGAAGGCAGTAACTGTTTTTCCTGTTTTGAATTTTTTCTATGACCACAGATCCTTAATATATAATATAATATATAATATATATAATATAATATAATATAAGATCCTTAAAAAAATTGAACATTTCCCCTCAGAAATAAAATAGATTTTAGTGCTGGCTGTCCAAGAGATGACCATCCTTTTGTGAGGGAAAAGGCATTGCTACCAGAATTCAGTAGCCAAAGGACCAAAGCCAGAGTCTTTCCTATGTATACCACAGTTTAAATAGTATAGGCCTGAGGTAAAAATGAAATATTTTATAGTCCTACAAAGTACCCTTAACTTTGGGGAAAGTATCATATATAAGTGGATTATATTGTTTATGTTTTAGGTATTTGCCAACATACCCTTATGGTTTTTTTGTTTTAAGTGTTTCTTTAATCATGGGGAAAAAAACTGTCTGATAGCTGATAACTGCTTTTTATATTGAATACCTTTACTAAAAGTAACAATGTTAATCCCTTTTAGGTAGGCCCTAGACATGAGGTGTTACCTAAGCTTTGTTGTATAAATTTTTCTTGAAACTTCAGAATGGGTATATAATAAGCAAGAGAAAATGTGAATCCTTGGAGCTAAGGTATATGCTCAGCTCCAATGCCTGTTGGAGAAGCATGGAAAGAGTTATATGAATAAATATGGAAAACAATATACACAATGACTACAATGAGAGTAGAAAAGGAACAATTATATAATTATGACCAAGTTTAACCCCAGTGAAGAAATGAGAAAATGAATTTTCCTTCTTTGCAAAGAAGGCAAATTATAGAGTATGGAACAATGCAACGCCTGGCACATAGTAAACACTACATCAAGTGCTTATTCCTTTCCCTTCCCCCTTTTAACTGATGATAGTCTTCCTAAGCAAACTTTTTTTTTTTTCTATTTTTATCCTTTGTTGTGAAGGAATAGCTTCCTGATGGAGTAGACACACATGCCCTTGCCCAAATTGACTTCTTGGAGGTATCTCCAGGTACAAACACAAAGCCTTTATTTGATTCTTGCAAGAATCGGGCCAGCACAACTAAGCAGTCCTGCAAAGTGTGGCACAGTACAGAAGCAGAAGCTGGGTTACATAACCAAAAAACCATGGGTCCACCCCTTATCCAGTTGATTTTTTAATTCATTGGATGGACCAGATTCTTTAGGAACATGGAAATGGTTACTGACTAGTGGATAACAAAGCTTTCTGCTTTATAGAGATCACGTGACTTCCTGAAACTTAGGCCTAGAGTCTGTTCTTCTTTACCCTACAGTCTTTTGAGAAATCTTCATTTATTCCATTCAGTCCTTCCTCCTATTGATACTCACTTGAAGATTTCTCACACCAATCCTGATACATCTCTTCTGCTAAGGCCTCTATGTTATCCTTGCCCTCCTGTGCATTTCTTCAGTATCTATGGGAATCTACCCCTGTTTATTCAAAACTAGCATCGTTACATTGGCAGAGGCCTTTACTGAGACCATGTTAGTAAAGAATTTCAAACTATTGTAGTGATTAATTGTATCAAACAAAGCAAAAAGCAGGATAATAATAAAAGCTAGAACAATAATCAAAAATCAAAGGATTTGTTTCTACCAACTCTCACCAAACCAAGACCACCAGGATGCATTAAAGGGAGAGGACCAAGTCTGTGTAGACACATGAGCTAATTTCCTAGTATCTTTGGTGATTTCTTTTACTACTTTCCCATGTCATCAATGTCATATAGCAAGTTGACAGATCTAATTTCCCATAGATGACCCCACCTTCTTCTGCAACAAGATAATTTAGCACCAGGCTGTGCTGTAATATGGCTTTCCTAGTTTGATTGGTTTGGTCCAAGCAGGTCCAAGGCTTTGGCAGTTTGGTTAGTGATAATCTCAACTATAACTTGTAATCTTATTAACCTCTTCAGAATATATATAGGAGTTTTATACCCCAAACTTCCATCCTGGGCCCAAGTGACCAGCCCCTATGTCTGGATTATTTTTTCAGAAGGCCAGGTGTCTGTCTACCCATCCCAACATCTCCTATGTTAGTGAGAGATGTGTCTAAGCTCCTTTTACTCCTCATATAATTGGAGGCCTAGCTACCTTTTTGTCCTGGTAAAAAAGAAAAACTAGAGCCAAACTAATACTATGTAACAAGACCCCATCCAATTAATGTGTAAGTAGTAAGGCCACAAATCCAATAATGCCCCTTTAAGGCGGGCTGCTTCTGATCAGAAATTGTCAATATATGCCATCATTAACTACTGGGTAATACTGCTGTTATTCATAACCAAGGGGACCTCTCTCTATTCCACTACTTCTTGAGAATTTACATATCCACAGCTGCTGTTTCACTTTCCAAGCACATCCATCAACCTGCTCTTTTCCCATCCCAGTCAGATTATGTGTACTCCAAAATGAGGTAAAATACTGACCTAAAAAGGAGTTAGATCAATTCCAACCCCAATAGGTGGTCCTGTAGATAGTAAATCTGGTTCTATTTGTACAAGGATTGGAGATCATATTTGTTGTACAGTTAGATAGTCCTGTTCGTTGGTCTATTTTTATAGGTGCAGCGACTGGCTATTCCTTAGTACAGTTCCCCCTCCTGTCTAATTGAGACAGTATTTTTCTTTTCGATACTCTGACAGGGGCCAAGAATGTTCCTCCCAAATCTCCCAGAATCTTGTTCCATTATGTACTCAGGATCTGTGCTAGGCACAATGGAACAGGTACCCAGCATCACTCGGACTGTCTCTGAGGCCCCCCACAAATCCAACAGTTAGGCAGCTACAGTTTCCATTAGCCTCTCAAAACCATTCCACTGGGGTAACCAAGGAATGGGTGCTGAGTAAACAAAGGGTGTAAGGAGACTTAGGAAATCCCCATCATGTGGCACTGGAATTAAAATTCTGAAGAGGAGGCAGAAAGGATACCTCAGAAAAGGGTATAGCATCTACAAATGAAGAGACTAAGCAGTTAACAGAATAAAAATGACAAGAATTAAGTAACCCCAATTCCTCATAGGTTGTGGAGGGGTCACCCAGTGAGGGGATTGTGTTGGAGGTGCAGTTTCAGGTCCTTGGACTGCTCCAGATTGACAGTCCTTTTAGCTGGAGGGTCCCTGGTTCTTTCATGCTGATGTGGTGTGTCCACTTGCTCTTGAGTTCTTACTGCAGTGTTCAAGGTCAGGAGAAACTGGAAGGGGCCTTCCCAAAGTAAGGGACCCAATATCCTGGTTTGAATTTGACTATAGGAAATCCTAGATGGAGTGTCTGAGCAATAATAGTTTCAAGCTGGATTTCATGCAGATGTTTAGCCAAAGTACCTACATACCCCTTGTAAATCTATCTTTAACTCTAAAATAGGGTCCCAGTTTTTCACAGGAAACCTTGGATATGGATGTCCATATAAAAGCTCATAAGGTGATAATCCAATTTCCCTACAAGGTTTTGTTCTTATTCTGATAAGTGCCAATGGCAAATACTTGGTCCAGAGCAACTGAGTTTCAAGGGCCAATTTAGTTCATTGTCTTTTGATTTCCTGGTTCATTCTCTTGACCTTACCAGAGGAAGAAGGATGCCAAGGAGTGTGAAACTCCCAAGAAGTTTCTAAATTGGAGTATCTTAGAAGAGAAATGTGTTCCCTGATTCGAGTCTATTCTTTCTATCATCCCATATCTGGGGATTATTTGTTCCAATATTTGTTCCAGATGCAGTTGCTTGAGACAAAGGGAAAGCTTCTATCCATAAAGTCAGGTGGTCATTCCTCAACAGATATTTGGGACAGCTTACTGGTGGCAGCTCACTAAAGTCCACCTGGATGCTCTGAAAAGGTCTAAGCTTTGGAAGTCTCCTATCGGAGAATAGCATTAAGCTGCCTTATTTGTTCCTTGACAAACAAAAACCATTCGCCAGCTGGGGGGCTAGGATATATAGCCCTGGTAACACAAAGTGGGTCAGGACTGCGTCACACAGGTTTTGGACATCCCAGTGGCTACTTCAATGCAAGTGTTGCAAAACCTGCCTCATACCTGCTTTACTACCTCTAGACCATTGGGGTCCTGCTTGTTTTTCTGAGCTTCAAGATTCTGAACTTTCAGTTTTTCCTCTGGGGTATAGGATGGAGAAGGCAAACTCGGGGTAAAGTAGGGATTAAAACTAATACTTGTTGGTCCCTCTCAGATTTTACTTCTCTCACTTTTCTCACTTCCTCATCAGCAAAACAATTGCCTCTGACCTCAAAAGAATCTCCTGGCTGGTTCCCCTCACCATGTATAATGGCTACAAATTCTCACAACAATAAGTTATATAGGTATCCTGATACTTTATTTCTGTGATTTTTTTGTAAGGGGAACTGAGAAGTTCTTCCCTTTTTACTCCAGATATAGTGTTTCTGAGGATAATCCCACTCCTTGGGTAGATGATGATGATGATGATGAGCAGGTTGCTCCCTAATCTATAAGGAATTCCAACTCATTGTCTATGGGCCCGTATTTAGGAAGGGCTCTGGGTGGGGCTTATCTATGAGTCCCAGATGTTTCTAATCTTCAAGTTCCATTAGGAAGTGCACCTTCTGTTCTTGCTCCGAGCATTGAAGACAGTGTGTGAACAAGTGTCCTTCCTTTCCACCGCTGGAACCGGTTAAGGGCTTTCTCTTATCTCTTCCTTCACTTTGGGCTATACTGTTCTGTTCTTCCCATCAGGTTAGCATCATGTGCTTTCCTTTGAGGAAGGGGTTCTCCTGTTCTATTAATATTTCCTCTTTTGCTGTCCTCCCATTGATTAACTTCCTTGGCTGTTAGCACTAACATCCTAGCTTTTTGCTTCTGCTTCTCATCATCTCTCCTCTCAAATGTTTTGGTTGCCTCTTCCAATAGATCTCCTACTGGCCTCTGATTCCATCTATCTGTCTTCTGCAGTTTCTCACTTACATGTCTGACCATGCATTTGGCACAAAATGTATCCTCCACATAGACTCATTATCTATAGGACCTGAATGTTTTGTCATACTTTCTTTCAGTCTCTCTAAGAACTCAGAATGGGGTTCTTCTCTCCTCTGCATTATGTTAAGTGCTAAATACTGTGGTATTAATTCCTGTAATGATTAAATCCCTTAGGTCTTGTGTGTGACCCCAATGAACCTTGTTGTTATGGTCTCAAGAAAAGTCCTGATTGGGGTATTTCTTTTTTTTTTTTTTTTTTTTTTAATTTATTTTTTTTATTTATATATATATATATTTTATAATATTATCCCTTGTATTCATTTTTCCAAATTACCCCCCCTCCCTCTATTCCCTCCCCCCAACGACAGGCAATCCCATACATTTTACATGTGTTACAATATAGTCTAGGTACAATACATGTGTGTGAATATCATTTTCTTGTTGCACAATAAACATTAGAATCCGAAGGTACATGTAACCTGGGCAGACAGATATTAGTGCTAACAATTTTCATTCCCCTCCCAGTGTTTCTTCTCTGGGTGTAGCTACCTCTGTCCATCATTGATCAACTGGAAGTGAGTTGGATCTTCTTTATGTTGAAGATTTCCACTTCTGATTGGGGTATTTCTGATCAGCTGGTACTACCCTGTGTGTGGGAGGATGCCTCCTTTCCCACTCTACCATTGGTGGCCCTTCTTACTGAAGCTTTCTTCTCTGGAGAGAACAGAATAGACATTAACTCACCCAAATTATATTTTTGGGGCCCAGGAACTGATCTAATTGTTCTGATAGGCCCGCTGAGTCTTCCATGAGTGGTTTCATCTCCATAAAATTCCTCACCTCAGTGGTGTTAAGAAGCGCATTAACAAACCCTGACCCCCCTTGAGCTAAGGGCACCTCTGTTAGTGGATACATATAGGTCTCAGGTGTAGATGAGTCAGAGATTGGGAAATTGACTAGATCCTTTTTTGAGGTAT
The DNA here is from genome assembly GCF_048593235.1 of Sminthopsis crassicaudata. Taxonomy (NCBI): domain Eukaryota; kingdom Metazoa; phylum Chordata; class Mammalia; order Dasyuromorphia; family Dasyuridae; genus Sminthopsis; species Sminthopsis crassicaudata. Next base: position 238,464,895 of record NC_133621.1, on the reverse strand, counting down.
TCTATTACCTCCTCTGTGGGGAGGGGTAGAAGGAGTTAGTAAGTCCTCTGGTGGATTGCTAGGGCTGGAAGGGGTTGGTGGTGGAGTAGTAGGGATGGGTACAGCTGCTGCCTCCTGTGGAAGAGGAGAAGTATGAAGGAGAGAGACAGAGAGAGACAGACAGACAGAGACAGAGAGAGAGAGAGAGAGAGAGAGAGACAGAGAGAAGAGGGTCCCATGGGTGAGATGGACCTGTTCCTTTCCTTTCCCTTCCTTTCCTTATTTGTGAAACCAGGTACCAGAGATTTGTATAAACTACTTCCTCTGGAGTTAGAAGAGCTTTTCCATTCATGTACAAGTTTAGCTTTTGATACAACCAAATCTCAGAACACCTGTATTTTGGCCAAATCATCCCTCCTCCAATGTTTTGACTCTTCCATATAAGAAAGCAATATTTTGTCATTTTCTTTTTATCTTTCCCTTTATAGTTTGGTAATTTATTCCAGTTTTACCTGGTGCTATTTTAGATTTCCACCCCGAAGATTTGGGCTTGGACTGTTCCTTCCCCATTCTGCTAATGGTTTCCCTTCTGGGGAGAGCAGCTCCAATTTTTTTTTTAATTAAATTTATAATTATAAAATTTTTTGACAATATATATGCATAACTAATTTTTTATAACATTATCCCTTGTATTCATTTTTCCAGATTTTCCCCTCCCTCCCTTAACTCCCTCCCCTAGATGACAGGTAATCCCATACATTTTACATGTGTTACAGTATATCCTAGATACAATATATGTGTGTAAATCCAATTTTCTTGTTGCACATTAATTATTGGATTCCGAAGGTATAAGTAACCTGGGTAGATAGACAGTAGTGCTAATATTTTACATTCACTTCCCAGTGTTCCTTCTCTGGGTGTAGTTATTTCTGTCCATCATTGATCAGCTGGAAGTGAGTTGGATCTTCTTTATGTTGAAGATTTCCACTTCTATCAGAATATATCTTCATACAGTATTGTTGTTGAAGTGTACAGCGATCTTCTGGTTTGAGCAGCTCCAATTTAATAACTAATAATCCTATATAACACAGAGCCAGCTGGGATCAACAAGTCTGGTGGAATGTCCCTACCAAGCAGTCACTCAGATCACTCCACCTTTCTACCATTTATCAAAACTTCCTCCTAGGTTACTAGGAACCACCCCTTTCTTTGATTGACTAAAGGTTACCAGCATGCCAATCCCTGTTCAGCCTAACGACAGTCCAAGGACACAGGCAGTGCTTTCACACAGTGCTTATGCATGTTATGCTTATGAGTTATGCATGCATAAGTTGCCTGACCTTCTTCTGACTCACTGGTTGGGCTTCTTTGGAGTTTTTGCTTTCTGTTTATACTGAGTTCTTCCACTTTGGGCCTATACTTCAGGGAGAGGGAGGTTGGAAGTCCAATGCCAAGGACCATTAGAGAAAACTCAATGGGTGCCTGTCCCCCTTATCAGAAGCCCAACTATCTCTCTGGGAAGTCACATGATCCTGGATCAAGCTCCCATATATATATAACTGTGTGGGACAGAGCACTAGACAACTCTTAGCCAAATTGACTTCTTAGAGGCGTCTCCAAGTATATACACAAAGTTTTTATTTGGTTTTTGCAAGAAGCAGACCAGCACATTAACTGGGTAGTCCAGCAAGTTGTGGCACAGTACAGAAGCAGAAGTTGGGTTATATAGTGGAAAATAATCACGGGTTCACTGCGTATCCTGTTGATTTTTTAAATCATTGGATTAAATTGATTCTTAAATTTATTGGATGCACAGGATTCTTCAGGAACAAGAAAGATGTGTAACAATGCTTTCTACTTCATAGGGATCATATGACTTCCTGAAACTGTTCTACTTCAGCCTACAGTCTTTTGAGAAATCATTTATTCCATTCAAAAGAATCTTTAGTCCTCTGCTATCTCTTCTGTTTTGTATTTCTTTCCCTGACCACAGATGAGGAGAGGAATATATTCAAAATGAACTTAGTATATAAAAAAGATTAACAATAAGTAAATCTTTAACAGAATCCTTGGAGTAAATAATAACAAAACCCTAGAAACAAAGTGGGTGATTATCAATTGAGAAGTGACGGAATAATAATGGTATATTAATCTCATACTTTTAAGGAATGATGAAAAAGGAATTCAGAAAAATATGGGAAGATTTATATGAATTGGTACAAAGCAAGCAGAAGAATACTGTGACTATATTAACATAAAAATTATTGCTGTTACTTAACAGCAATACTGTAAGATGATCACCTGTCACTCAACTTTGATATTCTCAGAAATACAATGATCTAAGACAACTCTGAAAGACTTATGATGAAAAATGCTATCTATTCCCAGAAAAAAAAAAAAGACTAATGGTGTCTGAATACAGATTAAAGCATACTTTTTAAAATTCCTTTTTTTTTTTTTTGAGGCTTTTTGAGGGAGAGAGGTTTATGTTTTCTCTTATATGACCATGCATAGAAATGCTTTGCATGATGTATAACCTATATTGAATTGCTTGCCTTCTATATAAGAGAGAGAAGAGGGAAAAGGAGCAAATTTGGAACTCAAAGTTTTGAAACATGTTAAAAATTGGTTTTACATGTAGCTGGGGGAAAATACTGAATTTGTAAAAAGTAGATACAGGTATCTGAGGCAGGATTTGAATTGCTCTTCACAACCTTTCCTCTTCTTACCATTCCTGTCTTATATTTTATATTCTTTGTGTTCTCTAAGATTCAGTGATACTTGCTATTCCTCCCATCTCTGTTACCTTCTTACCTTTCTTAAAGGCCTAGAATACTGTATTTCCTCATTTCTACTTAAGACTTTTTTCAAAACAGAACTTAGCTCTCACCTTCTCTAAAAGGCCTTCCTGATTTTGTGCTACCTATATATGGGAATGGATTGCTCTCTCTAACTGAGCTGATTTAGTCAGAAGATACAGAATGTTATCACAAGAGGTAATTGAGGTCTTATATTGATTTTAGATGAATGAGAGATCAAGGAGAGCAATTATTTGAATTTGACAAATTTTAATCCATCTATAATTTGACTTTAGTCAGATTTTTGATCAAATTTTTCTTGATGATTAAGAGAAGTTTGATGGATACCTTAAAAATAGTCAATTGCTTTTAATGGGGTGCACAGTTTTCTTCTTTATTCAGTGATTATTTAATGAGAAAAAAATGCCTTTTTTTTTTTCCTGATCTATTTTGTAGGAAACAGATGAACAGAAACGCCACAAAATTGCCACTGAACTCTTACTTACAGAAAGAGCCTATGTTAATCGACTTGACCTTTTAGACAAGGTAATCATTTTTGTTATCTGTTATTTATGTTATTTGACATTGTAGATAGTGTAAAATTTAGAATATTAAACTTTTTTTTTTTCAGTAAAAGAGTAAAGTTTTCAACTCTTTAGTTACTAGTAATTGCCTCTAGAAAATGTTTGATACTATCTGACTTTTGTGCGTATAGACTTGCTAGGTGTAAATATTTCTTCTCAACAAACATAGAAGCAATAAGTTCCTCTAGTTAATCATCATAGCACAACAAATGACATATGAACTGTGTGCTTCAATTCCATCTGTGGCAGTAAGTAGCAGGAACTAAAATTTTAATTAAAGACTTATAACAACCAATCATACAAAAGAGAGAGGTCAGGCCAGTAGAAGCGACAGAAAGTATGCCTATGTATATACACACATGTACATCTAAGAAGTAATTAATACCCATTAAGATCTCTAGGAGACTGAAGAAATCAACTGCCAAGTTGAAGCAAAAACCCTGAAGCCTAGGGAAATAATTTTTAGAAGCCAAGTAAGAAGAGCCTATCTATTCACATAGTGAGAAGGTAAAAATATCAACAGGCCCATAAACCAAATTAAGGCCATGCACAGTTACATACCATACTACATTAACAATTTTTATTAGGCATTAAATACCCTTTATAACCTTCCTCCTTCTTACCTTTCCTGTCATCTCATGTTTTACTCTTCTATCCATTGATATCCCCTCAGGTTGTTCTCTTCTTCTTGACCTTCTCATATGCCCAGATTCTTGAATTTCCTGGTTTCTTTCAAAACTTTTAGACTTCAGTTTCTGTGAGATCTTCCTAATTCTTCTCTCCAGTCACTTGAGCTATTCTTTATCAAGTTGTCTATTATCTGCTCTGTGACTTGTAGATGTAGCTATTAATTATATGTTTTCTTCTCCATTAGTATGTAAGATTTTTGGAGGCAGGAACTATTTTTGCTCTTTTTTGTAATCCTAAGCATATAACACATGATAACTATTTAATAAATGTTTGCTGCTTGTTATCCTTTTTCTGATATATTGTTTTAATCCTTTGAAATAGTATAAAATCTTTTCCAGAAGAAAATTAGGAATCAAAGCATGTTCTCCTGAACATAAAATGGTAGTTAATTCTTTTAATCATATTTTGTAAGGTTTTTAAGTATTCAGAAATGCTTATTCTGCTCTTTTGCTTTTAGATATTTTATTGCAAACTGTTGGAAGAAGCTAATCGAGGCTCATTTCCAACAGAGATGGTGAACAAGATATTTTCTAATATTTCTTCAATAAATGCATTCCACAGTAAATTCCTTTTGCCAGAACTGGAAAAACGAATGCAGGAATGGTAAGAAAAAACAATTTTTAAATATTGGATCTAAGTTTTGAGAGAACTGCCCTTGCTACTAAAACATATGGAGTTTATTTTCATTACCAAACCCCAAACAATAAAACCAAGCAGTCCTTCAGCAGAGTGTATTTTATGAAGCAAAGTTCTAGAGATCTGCCAGCCTTATTTATAGGTCAGTCTCTCAGTCTGCCACTTGATTCATTCCTATATTTAATTATCTCAAATTCCAGGGTGATCCAGGAATATGTTTGCATTTTTTCTTTGTTAATAAAATTCCAAAAAATCTCTGGTCACCTAAGATCATACTCTGAACACAGTTCTATAAAAACTATTTAATGAACTAGAGAAACTTCTTTCTCCATTTGCAGTTGCTCTTATCACTCTGTATTACCATTGAATCTCCTAGAATTGATTAAACATTACTTATCAGATGTGTAATTTATTAACAGTATAACCAATAATATTACAAAAGTATCAATAATTCTTTATACTTGTTTAACTATGAAGAAAAAAAATCACACTCAGAGTCACTTGAAAGTATGATTATTAATTGCTGGTGGGTTTTTTTTACTTTTAAAAACCCAGCCCCATCACTTAACCTTAACCCTCAAGGTTAAGAACTCTCAAGATTCCCAGATATCTCTTCCCAGTAATTCTCTTCAATCGTACTGCAGGATAAAGGCCAAAGTAGTTTTGTGAAGAAGGGAGCCAACTCTACCTTCTGGTTCTCTCTGTCTCTCTTGAGCCAAGAAATTAGTTGGGCTTCAGTTACTTCTCTTACCACTTCTCTTACCTCTTCTGTTACTACTCTTAATAGTTTCTCTTCAGACTCATAAGTTTCTCTTTATAAATCTTTTCATAGAACAAATTTTAAGATCATTAGGAAAAGAAAGAAATTTTGCCTACTCTTCTTTGTGTCTTTTTTCCAAAGTTGTCATAGAGCCTTATGGATCTCAGTGGATGTATGTTTTGTAGTAAATATTTAACAACTGCTACCCTGCTCTTCTCCCTTCTTTCCCCCCAAGAAAGAATGTATATTACACACTTCTAAATTTCATCTACACTATTGACATTTTTTCATCACATTGTTAAAGTTATAGATAATTAAGAAAAGAGTAAATCAAGCGCAGACTTGTAGCATTTGCTGATTTCCTAGGAGTAGCTGAAAGGAAAAAGAAAAAAACAAGTATATACATAATACCTATGATGTAACAGCTACTGTGCTAATTAAACTCTTTCACAAAAAAATTAATAATTCAAATTTAACAACTGAAGTGAGCCTATACTAGAGCTAGCTCCAGCATACTTCTTCTGTGGTTAAGCAATAAAAATATCCACTGCCCTTGACTTCCTTAGAGAGTTATAAACACCTTATAGAAAGCCAGTTACAATTGGAACTTATAGCTCCAATGAACTTAAAAGAGACAGTAATAGTTTCTGTAACCTCTACAGAAGAGACCTCTGAAATAGGGAATTACATATATGTATTTTTGCCCAGAAAGTACTGGGAAGTAACAGTGCATTGTAGCCCATCAAATCGTAATGTGGATATTTGCTGAAGGTGCTGCTGTCTCTGTTCTCCAAGTACTTTTAGATGAGAAGAGACAAAGCTGACTGGGATTCTAAGTTCCTTTATAACTTTGACTTCTACAATCCACTACAACCCTTAACAATACATGACCTGGAGGCATATCACTTTCTACTCCTGAAGTTCAATAGTTTTGCTATGAAGTGGGAAAAGGATGACTTCCCTACAGTTTTGTTAATTTTCTTCAACTATAAGAGAACTTAATAATTCATTTACTGCTTTGTTCCACAGGGAAACCACTCCTAGAATTGGTGACATTCTACAGAAGTTGGCTCCTTTCCTCAAAATGTATGGAGAGTATGTAAAAGGCTTTGATAATGCAATGGAATTAGTTAAAACCATGACTGACCGGATAGTTCAATTTAAATCAGTGATTGAAGAAATTCAGGTAACAGGGTTGACAAGTCTATACGTATTTTATTTATTATAGTGAATTATTTTTTAAAACTGGAAGATCCCTTTCAGGTATACAATTTTATGAACTTTTTCCCATTACTTGAAGTGTGAGGTCTAAAATTGTCCAAATTGCAAGAAAAACCATGGAAATAGAGCTCTAAGCTGAGAGCATTTTATTAAAAGGTTCATGGCTCCTTCTAATAAAGTGATCTCAGGTCTTCCTCATGATCTAAGATGCCTTCTTTCCCTAGGGCCTACAAAAGAGGTGTGAATACAAAATCTCATTGGTTGATCTTGATTTTGATGCTCTGGAAGTGTCAGAAATGATACATCAGTATGAGTGGTCACAAAATGGACAAGTCAAGTGTCAACTCTCCTGACTAAGTAGTCATAAATGGTTAACTTCTCATGTTGGAAAAGGGTGATTTGCAGATTCAGAAATAAATGGGGGGGGGGGGAAGGGGAGAATGACTTTCCATGTCACACTCATGATGGGCTTGGACATGGAATTTGAACAAAACAAAAACGGAGACAGCTTTGTCAGCATATTTGTAATTGTACAAATTCATAACTCTTAAGTGGTAAATGTTTGATCAAAGTTTGAAGCCTATTATAAAGGCCTAATATAGAAACCTATCTTATCTAATTATCCCTATGTGATTTATGTAAACTATATATGTATATTAATACTTGTGTGTATATTAATACTTGTTTATTCTTGTGCTATTAGATGACTGACTAAATGCATATTACTAAATGAATTTGTCACTAATAATTGCTAATAGTCACTACTTAACTTATTAATACTGATTGGAAAGGAGTAGGGGAGTAGGAATCCAAATGAATCATTTCTCATAAGGAACTCTTTTTAAAAGTTATTACTAAAACTTTTTATTTTCAAAACATATGCACAGATAATTTTTCAACATTGATCTTTGCATAGCCTTGTGTTCCAAATTTTCCTCACCTTCCTCTCATCCCTTCCCCTAGATGGCAGGTAATCCAATATATATTTGTTGAAATATATGTTAAACATGTTGAAATATGTTAAATCCAATATATGTAAACATATTTGTACAATTATCTTGTTGCACAAGAAAGATCAGATCAAAAAGAAAAGAAAATGAATAAGAAAATAAAATGCAAACAACAACAAAAAGAGTGAGAATATTATGATCTACACTCAGTTCTCGCAGTCTTCTCTCTGGATGTAGATGGCTCTCTTCATCATGAGATCATTGAAACTGGCCTCAATCATCTCATTGTTAGAAAGAGGCATGTCTATCAGAATGATCTACTGGTTATGCTCATTTCACTTAGCATCAGTTCATATAAGTTTCTCCAGGACTCTCTAAATTCATCATGCTGATCATTTCTTATGGAACAATAACATTCCATAACATATACCTAACTTATTCAGCCATTCTACAAATGATGAGCACCCACTGCATTTCCAGTGTCTTGCCACTACAAGAAGGGCTGCCACAAACATTTTAGCACATATAAGTCCTTTCCCTTCTTTAATATCTCTTTGGGATATAAGGCCAACAGCAACACTGCATAGTTCCAAATTGCTCTCCAGAATGGCTGGATCTGTTCACAGTTCTACTAACAATGTATTAGTGTCCCAGTTTCCTCCAACATTCGTCATTATCTTTTCCTATCATCTTAGCCAATCTGAGAGGTGTGCAGTGGTATCTCGGAGTTGTCTTAATTTGTATTTCTCTGATCAACAGTGATTTAGAGCACCTTTTCATATGACTAGAAATAGTTTTAATTTCTTGATCTGAAAATTGTTCATTTCCTTTGACTATCAGTTGAAGAATGGCTTGAATGCTTATAAATTTGAACCTATTCTTTATATATTTTAGACATGAGGCCTTTATCAGAAGCCTTAAATGTAAAAATTTTCCCAATGTATTACTTTCCTTCTAATCTTGTCTGCATTAGTTTTGTTTGTACAAAAACTTTTTAGCTTAATATAATAAAAATTATCTATTTGGTGTTCAATTATGAGGTCCAGTCCTTCATTGACCACAAATTCCTTCCTTCTCCACAGATCTGAGAGGTAAACTATCCTATGTTCTTTTAATTTGCTTATAATATCATTCTTTATGTCTAAATCATGAACCCATTTTGACCTTGTCTTGGTATACAGTGTTAGGTGTGATGTGAATCAATGCCTAGTTTCTTCCATACTAGTTTCCAATTTTCCCAGTAATTTTTGTCAAATACTGAGTTCTTATCCCAAAGTTGGGATCTTTGGGTTTGAAAAACATTAGATTGCTACAGTTATTGACTATTTTGTCATGTGATGCTAACCTATTCCACTGATCAACTAAATAGTTGGTACTTAACCAGTACCAAATGGTTTTAATGACCACTGCTTTTATAATATAGTTTTATGTCTGGCACAGCTAGTCCACCTTCCCTGGCATTTGTTTTTCATTAATTCCTTTTAAAGAAAAGTTTGGAAGTTTGATTGGTATGGCACTAAATAAGTTGATTAGTTTAGGTAGTATTTTCATTTTTATTATATTTGTTTAGCTTACCCATGAGCACTTGATATTTTTCCAAATGATTAGATCTGACTTTATTTGTGTGGAAAATGTTTTGTAGTTGTGTTCATAAAGACCCTGACTTTTTCCCATGGCAGATAGAGTCTCAAATATTTTATAATATCAACAGTTATTTTGAATGGAATTTCTTTTTGTATCTCTTGCTGCTGGACTTTGTTGGTAATATATAAAATGCTGATGATTTATGTGGATTTATTTTGAATCCTGCAAGTTTGCTTAAGTTGTGAGTTGTTGATTCTCTAGGGTTCTCTAAGTATAAAACCATATCATCTGTAAAGAGTGATAATTTGGTTTCCTTATTACTTACTCTAATTCCTTTAATCTCTTTTTCTTCTCTTATTGTGAGAGCTAACATTTCTAATACCATATTGAATAGTAATGATGACAGTGGGCAACTTTGTTTCACTCCTGATCTTATTGGATATGGTTCTAATTTGTCCCCATTATATATGATGCTTGCTGATGGTTTTAAATAGATGCTACTAATCATTTTAAGGAAAAGCCCATTTATTCCTATACTCTAGTGTTTTTAATAGGAATAAGTGTTGAATTTTGTCGAGTGCTTTCTCTGCATCTATTGAGATAATCATATGGCTTTTGTTAATTTGGTTATTGATATAGTCAATTATGCTAATAGTTTTCCTAATATTGAACCAGCCCTGTATTCCTCATATAAATCCTATTGGTCATTGTGTATTATCCTGGAGATGACTTTCTGTAATCTTGTTGCTAATATTTTATTTAAAATTTTTGCATCAGTATTCATTAGGGAGATTGGTCTATAATTTTCTTTCTCTGTTTTTACCCTACCTGGTTTACCTATCAGTACCATGTCTGTGTCATAAAAGAAATTTGGTAGAACTCCTTTCCTTATTTTTTCAAATAGTTTGCATAGTATTAGAATTAATTGTTCTATAAATGTTTGGTAGAATTCACATGTAAATCCATCTGGTCATGGAGAGTTTTTCTTAGGAAGTTGATTAATACCTTGTTCTATTTCTTTTTCTAAAATGGGACTATTTAAATTATTTCCTCTTCTGTTAGGCAATCTATATTTTTGTAGATATTACTCCATTTCACTTAGATTATCAAATTTATTGGCATATGTTTGAGCAAAATAACTCCTAATTATTGCTCTAATTTCCTTTTCATTGGTGGAAAATTGTCCCTTTTCGTTTTTGATACTATTTAATTTTCTTCTTTCCTTTTTCTAATCAATGTAACTTAAGGTTAATCTATGTGGTTTTTTTTTCTTTAATAAAACTAACTCTTAGTTTTATTTATTAATTCAATAGTTTTCTTATTTTCAACTTTATTAATCTCTCCTTTTATTTTCAGAATTTTAAATTTGGTATTTAGTTGAGGGCTTTTAATTTGTTCTTTTTCTAGCTTTTTTTAGTTGTAAGCCCAATTCATTGATATTTAATGCAAGTAAACATCTAGAGATATAAAATCTCCTCTAATAACTGCTTTGGCTGCATCTCACAAATTTTGGTTTATTGTCTAATTATTGTTATTTTCTTGGGTGAAGTTATTGATTGTGTCTATGATTTGTTATTTCACCCATTCATTCTTTAGGATTAGACTATTTAATTTCCAGTTAATTATTGGGCTATTTCTCCTGGTCTTTTATTGCATGTTTTTATTGCATCATGATCTGAGAAAAGTAACATTTACTATTTCTGTTTTTTTGCATTTGATTTTGAGGGTTTTATGCCAATTTTTATATAGGTTCCAGGAACTGCCAAGAAAAAAGTAAACTTTCTGTCTCCATTTAATTTTCTTCAAAGATCTATCATACCAAAGTCTTCTAACATTCTGTTTACCTCCTTAACTTATGTATTATTTATTTGTTTATTTTGTGGTTTGATTTATCTAGTTCTGAGAGAGAAAGATTGAGATTCCCTCACTAATTGTAGTTTTGCTGTCTAGTTCTTCTTGTATCTCTCTTAACTTTTCTAGGAATTTGGATGCTAAATTACTTGATGCATATATGTTTACTATTGATATTGCTTCATTACCTATGGTATCCTTTAGTAAGATATAATTTCCTTCCTTATCGCTTTTAATTAGATCTATCTTTTCTTTTACTTGATCTGAGATCAGAATTGCTACCCCTGCTTTTTTTACTTCACCTGAAGCATAATAGATTCTGCTCTAGCCCTTTACCTTCACTCTGTATGTATCACTCTCCTTTAAATGTGTTTCTTGTAAGCAGCATATTATAGGATTCTTGCTTTTAATCCAGTGTGCTATCCACTTCCATTTTATGGGAGAGTTCATCCCATTCATATTCACAGTTAAAATACCTAATTCTGTTTTCCTGACATCTTATTTACTCTAAGTTAAGCTTTTTTTCTTTCCTTTCCCTCTTCCCTCCTCCCCAGGATTTTGGTTCTGATAACTACCTTCCTCAAATAGCCCTTCCCCTTTAGAGTTTTCCCCTTTCTTTTCCCCTTTCCCCTCCCACTTTCATATAAAGTATGACAAGTTTCTCTATGAAACCAAATATATCTAATATTCTCTCTTTGAGCCAAATCTAATGAGTCAGACTCACACAATTTTCATCTCTGTTCTTTCTTTCCCTCAATTATAATTTGCCTCTTCATGAAATGTAATTTCCCTTATTTTACCTCCTTTTTCCTTTTTTCCATTCCAATCTCCTTTCAACTTCTAGTTTCTTTTTCATATTATCATAATAAAATCAAATTATACCCATACTCTCAAAGTATGCCCATAACAGAAAGAGTTCTTTCTTTTTTACCTTTTTATGCTTCTCTTGAATTGTGCTTAGAGATCAGATTTTTTGTTAAGTTTCTATATTTTCATCAGAAATAAATGAAATTCACCTATATAATTGAATGTCTACCTTCTTCCCTGAAAGATAATGCTTATTTTTATCTGGATAGTTTATTCTTGGCTGTAATCCTATTTCCTTTGCCTTTCAGAATATCAGATTCCCGGCCCTTCGATCCTTTAAAATGGAAGCTTCTAGGTTCTGGGTAATCCTGATTGTGGCTTCTCAGTATTTAAATTGTTTCTTTCTGGCTACTTGCAATATTTTTTTCCTTGGTGCGATAAGTTTTGAAATTTAGCCACAATATTCCTTGGGATTTTAATTTTGGATTTCTTTCACAAGGTGATTAGTGGATTCTTTCAATGGCTCTTTTACTTTCTAAGATATCAGGGCAGTTTTCCTTAGATAATGTTTAGGTTCTTTTTTTCCTCATTTTCTTTTGGAACTCTAATAATCCTTAGATTGCCTCTCCTAGATCTATTTTCCAGTTCAGTTTTTTCTAGAACGTATTTCATATTTTCTTCTATTTTTTTTTTTTTCAATTTTTGGTTTTGTTTGAGTGATTCTTGAAACCTTATTGAGTCATTTACTTCCGTTTCTTCAGTTCTAATTTTTAGTGTATTATTTTCTTCAGTTACCTTTTTTAGCTCCTTTTGTATTTGGCCAACTGAATTGTTTTGTTCATTGCATTTTTTCCCCTATTTCACAAATTCTGTTTTTCAATGAATTGGCATATTTTTCATATCTATTTTGTAAGGAGTTATATGCTTTTCCCATCCCTTCTTGAAAAGATCTCATTTCCTTTCTCCATTTTTCTTCTCTCTTTTAAGATCCTTTATGAAATCTTCCAAGGAAAACTTGTGAAATGGGGACCAGCTTATATCTCCTTTGGAGGCATTATCTGGAATTTATTTTCTTTTAGGAATCTCAGTCTGTTTTTCTCTCTCTCTCCATAAAAGCTATTTATGGTGATAAGTGGGATTTTTTTTAGTTTTTTACTTTTTTTTTTTTTTTTTTTTTTTCTTAAGGCTTGAGGTCTGCTCTTCATGCAGAGGAGGGGCAGCAACTTTAGACTGCCTTGAGGCAGTTCTGCTGACTAACTTTTGGTAATAGGTAATGGAGGTTAGGTCCCCCATTCTTCCTGGGCTCAGTGGTTTACAATTTGCCTTTGTAGCAAATCTGCTAGATCACCTACTTGCAACCAGGATAAAGTAGCTGAAGAGGCTCAGCGAAGATTCCCAGGTGCTTAGAAGCTGCAAAGCTCTGACTCCCCACCCCAGCTCCTATTTGGCTCAGCAGACTGTCCCCCTGCTCATTTGAAACAGACCTGCTCTGAAGTTCTTCCAAGGTATCTTCTTCTGGAAATATGTTGTACTCCAAATATTTGTGGGTTCTATGACTCCAAAACCAGAAAGAAGGTCAGAGGAAGTCACAGAAAGTTGTGTCTGCTCTCTGCCATCTTGGTTCCACCTCATAAGAAACTCTTAAGAATAATACTTTCCAAATGAATGGATGCCCATCATTTGGAGAATGGTTGGGTAAATTATGGTATAGGAATGTTATGGAATATTATTGTTCTGTTAAGAAATCAATACAGAAAGGCTTGGAGAGACTTACATGAACTGATGCTGAGTGAAATGAGCAGAAGCAGGAGATCATTATATGCTTCAACAACAATGCTGTATGAGGATGTATTCTGATAGAAGTGGACATCTTCGACATGATGGACAGAATCAGCTACCCAAAGAAGGAACACTGGGAAATGAGTGTAAACTGTTTGCATTTTTGTTTTTCTTCCTAGGTTATTTTTACTTCTGAATCCAATTCTTCCTGTGCAACAAGAAATTTGGTTCTGCACACATATATTGTATCTAGGATATTATTAGGTTCTTACTAAGTGCTAATAAGTTTTTACTTGTGAATTCCTGGGGAAGAGCTTAGGAGGAGCAAGTTCATTGGTTGAAGTAATTTTTTCCAGAAGCCCTTGCATTATCCCACGCCCATTCTCTGGGAGGATAAAAGAGGGCAGCTCTGGAGCAAAGAGAGTTTTGTCTGGACAAGACTTGAGGCTGCGCTCTGCAGGAAGGGAAGTCGGATCTCTACAGGAAGAAGAATCTGTCGGAGAGATTTGAGTTGACACAGCAGATCTCCTCCCAGAGAGTGATCTGGAGACAACAGCACATTACAACCAAGTTTTTAAGCCTCCCTTCCCATGATTTTTATAAGGAAGGGAGAACCTAATATCTCATTATCTCATCAGCACTTAGTAAGAACCTAACAGGATATATTAACTAGGATATACTTTAACATGTATGGGACTGGCTACCATCTAGGGGAGAGGGTGGAGGGAAGGAGGGGAAAATTCGGAATAGAAGTGAGTGCAAGGGATAATGTTGTAAAAAATTACCCATGCATATATTCTGTCAAAAAAAAGTTATAATTATAAAATTAATAAAAAAGAAAGTATTTTTAAAAAAAAGAAAAGACAACACTAATTTATGCTAAAAACCCTATAAAATAGAAGTATAGAGGAACTTTAAAAAATCTACTACAGTTTTTTTCTTTTTTTCTAGATCCAATTTTTCTTGTGCAGCAAAATAACTATATAAATATGTATACATATATTGTATTTAACATATACTTTAACATATTACATGTATGGGACTATCTGCCATCTAGGGGAGAAGGTTGGGGGGAAGGAGGGGAAAATTTGGAACAGAAGGTTTTGCAAGGATCAATTGAAAAATTGCCCATGCATATGTTATGTAAATAAAAAGCTATAATAATTAAAAAAAAAAAAAGAATAATACTTTCCATAGTCTGTTCCCATATCAAAGAAAAATCTCCCTTTTCTTCCATTCCTTTATAAATTTGCATAGTGTTTCCTCATCAATCAATCAGCAGATATTTATTAAGTTTCTGCTATAGTTGTTTTCTTCCTGGCCTCTAGTCTACAAGTTAGTTTATCAAAATGACTTTGGAATGTTAAAGTCTTACAAAGTTTTCCAAGACCTAGTGTTTGTAGTATTATTTTTTGTATTTCATGGAGGATATAAACATGTTAAGAGATGATTTGTTTTTGTATTAGAATAACTATGAAATAGACTTAATATATACTTTGATTCTTTAGTAGATCTGTGATGTTGCTGATGAGGAATTTTTTTCCCCATCTATCCATGATAACAATTGTGTATCTTATATAACTATAAGAGTGTCTAATATGAAAGGGAGGGTGGCACATGGGTTAACTATTTTGTTTATTTTTGTTCTTGTTAAATGTTTAGCTTCATCTAATTTTTTTCTTTTGGTTAAATAAGAATGAACTGATAAAACCATATCCATTTCTGATACCTGGAATCTTTTTACGGCTTGCTTTGGTGGAAACAATGCCAGTACTCTAGAGAAATTGCCATTCCCCAGGGATCTGGGGACCTAAACAGTCTCCTTTGGAATCTAAGCACAGATGGTAGTCAAAGTAATGGACATGATTTGACTAGCCTGGAATATGCTACCTCCTGTCTCTCCTTCAGTTCATTTTTTTTTTGGTAGGAAAAGGTTTTGTTTTCTTTTTTTATACTTTGCCTAAAGTGGATCCCTTGAAGTATTTTCATTTGGTTTATTTCCATTTGATTATACTTGTATGCACTAAAACATCTTTCTGCTTTACCTTAAAGAAACCATTGTGAAAACCAATATCCTTATATATATTTAAGAACAATTTTAAATGATTTTCTTGTTGATCATATTATACGTTTCTACTAAGCGGAAATAGCTTTTTAGTTTAATAGAATCTACTACAAAATTAATAGAATTCTTAATATAATTGTCTTAGTGTAATGGTCCCCAATTTTTTATGTTATCTTAAAATCTTTTGTATATTTTAAAATTTTAAAAAATTTCCACCAATAGTAAACGTGAAAAAATAAAATTAATTGGAATTCAGAGGAACTTGTTATAAATCCTTTTTCCTCCCCTTATTTACCTGATTGACTTTGAACAAGTAATTTGTTCTTCTTTTTCCCTCAGGTTATGTAATGAGATTAGACTAGATAAACTCTAAAATCCCTTTTAGACTGTAATCTTATGACTTCTGAAATTATCTTAGTGAAACTTTTTCTTCATTGGTATCTAATAATTGGGGAGGGAGGAAATTGTCAACATAGCTTTTTTTTTAAGAAAGGTAACAAATTTTTCATCTTTTAGTTTCTAGGAAAGATAAAGAGCTTATTTGATAAATGTCTTGTCAGATGAATTATATGTTCAGACATGAAGGTAATAGGTATTAAGAAAATTTATCATCATAGTAGACTATGAGTCTCATTAAAGAGATTTTCCTTGCTAAAAAAGCTCTGGAAAATAACTTATTTGTCTTTACCAAACTTTTAGGCTAAAGTAAGAAATGGTTACTAGTTACCAGAACTTCTAATGTTGAAAATTCATTTTGTCTTCTCTTCTGCCTACCTTATGTGTTGCGCCAAACTTATTTTAGATTAAATGAATAGGAGGAGGTGAAAGTTTTCTTTAAAGTATCTTTTCTCTCTCTCTCTCTCTCTCTCTCTCTCTCTAGAAACAAAAGATCTGTGGGAGTTTAACACTGCAGCATCACATGCTAGAACCTGTGCAGCGAATTCCTAGATATGAGTTGCTCCTTAAAGATTACTTAAAGAAATTGCCCCCTGATTCCCTAGACTGGAATGATGCTAAAAGTATGTAGCTATTTATTTTTACATGATAAGATAACCATTTAGTTTTAGCAGAGAACAGGATTAGTGGAAAGTCTTGAACTAGACTATGATTTTTTGCTAGGATGATAAGCTTCAGAAGAGGAAAAATTTTACCAGTTTTGCTAATTTTATACTCTATGCTTAGCTAGAAATCTTAAAAGTGAGAGCCTTATCCAAGACCGTACTTCCCACCCCCTTATTTTTAAAGTAATTTAAATTGGAACTTGATTCCCAATTAAGTAAATTGACCTTAAACTTGGTAGCTTCTTGTATCACTTTGATCCCAAATTTCTAACTTATCTGTTGTTTTATGTACTAGCCTACTGGCATAATACAGCATTTTGTGGAGGAATAAAACATATATTTTTTTTTTTTTGCTTTTCTGATTTTCTCTCCTTATAGAATCACTTGAAATTATCTCTACAGCAGCAAGTCATTCCAATAGTGCAATACGGAAAATGGTAGGTGGTTTTGAGAAGGGAAGAAGCCTGGTTAATAAATTATTTTTACTTCATCCTTTTGTAGGGTTAGACTCCTGCAAAAGTATTTCAGTTTATCAGACAAAAACATTGACCACATTTTTCATCATTGCTTCCTGCTATATTTATTGTCATAGATGAATTTCATTTTTAATTCTTTTGGATCATAGAACCTGAGCTGTAAGGTATCACAGAGACCGGTTCCCTTATTTTTAAGATGGGGAAACTGAGACATTCTGGAAAGTTAAATGCCTTACACCTTAGGTCCCTAAACTCCAAAATCAATGTACTTTTACATTGCACCCAACCAGCTCCCCACTTTCCTCCCAAAATTTACTGGTGATTTTTATTGGTTGCTTGCTTATTTGTTTAAAGGTTTAATAAAGCAGTTGTTAATGTACTTTTCAATCTTCTATTTCACTAAACATATTCATGATTTATTTGACTACCAGCTAAAGTGAATTAGGAATTATGATTTTTTTTAAATTTCCATTTGTTCTTTGACTTCACTAGGATAATCTTAAAAAGCTGTTAGAGGTTTATGAGATGTTGGGAGAAGAGGAAGACATTGTTAATCCCTCAAATGAGCTTATACGAGAAGGACAGATCCTTAAGCTTGCTGCTAGAAACACTTCAGCTCAGGAACGTTATCTTTTCTTAGTAAGTATCACTTTGTTTATAGAGCACTGAAATTCTCAGGTACATATTTAGATTAAATAGAGCTCTTGCTTATGAGAATTATATCAGTATATTCTTTGTATTATGTGGAGAAATCAAGTAGTTTAAATAAATGCTTTCCTAGGAAATTGAAGTATGTACCCTTGTCATTGAAACTTTAGCAAACTTTGCCTTATTTCAGCATTTTTTATAAAGATCTTTTTAGGATGGATTATTCACTTCCTTCTTTAAGAATCTACTGAAAATAATTTAACCTTTACTTGAGGATTCATTTTTATCATTATACATTATATCAGACATATATATGAACTTCTGATTTGGACATAAAAGATTTTTAACTTTATATACTGTTTATTTGTCTTATGAGCTCATCTAATCATTGTCTGGCTATAATTTTTTTTTTTACCAAAATTATATTTATATTCATATTTAGTCTTTTTATGTGTTTTGAATTTGTGGTAGAATATATGACATCCCAATCTATAAACCTATTTCTTAACCAACTTCATGTACATTTTCCCAGACTTTCTTTTCAAGTTCGTGATATTGAATTTATCAAATGCTAGACTTTTTTTTTACATGCATTTATTTCTAAATTGTGATATGTCTAATCTGTTCCATTGGGTTTTTTTTTCATGACAATTACTGGTTTTTTAGTTTGAGATATCACAATCTGAGTCCACTTTTCCTATCTTTCCTGTTTTTGCTTCATATCCCCTGTATATTTATAACTTATAACTATATACTATGAGGTAAAACGATGAGGTAGTGCAGAGAATTGTGGAAATTCCCTTTTGATCAGAGGCACAGGTTTTTTGTGAAAGAATTTACAAACCCAAAGAGTTTTAGGTGGCAAAAATGGAAGTTTATTGTTGGATGAGAAGTCAGCTTTGCTAAGTGGCAAAGTCCTATTAGGAAAATGGAGGCTGGTACTGAGAAGAGAATGTCTTCTCAGTGGGCAGGATCCTGGCACCTATATCAAGGCATAGTCCAGCTTTGGACATTCTGCAAAGAAATGATAAACAGAAACCTATTATATGAGCAGATCTTGGGGGTCGGGGGCAGCCTGAACTGATCAGACCAGGATCTCCCAAATGAAATTGCTTTGAAGGCTTCCTCAGCCTGAATTTGAATTGAGATCTGGAATGTTCTAGAAATGACCCAGCCAGATGAGGCCATTTAACTTGTCTGGGGAGACATGCCTCCCAGAAGGGTCTGAGACTCGAATCTCTCTTCTTTACAGATCAAAGCGTACACAATTTAGAGTGTTAATTTTACAGTTTGAAGGGAACACAATTTCACACCCCACATCCCACCATCAACTAACTATATATATTGCTTAGGCCAATCCAGTAATTCCTGCTCTCAATAGAATATCATGAGACACTCATGGATCATAAATAATTTTACTTAGATAAATAATGAAGGGTAAGTTATACTAAGAAAAATGTTATTTATATATTGAATTACTTGCCATCTAGGGGAGAGGGTGGGGCTGTGCAAAGATCAATGTTGATAAATTATCTATGCATATGTTTTGAAAATAAAAAGCTTTAATAATAAAAAAAGAAAGAAAAATATTATTTAAGTAAAACAATTCCTCTGCCTCTTCTTCTTCAATTGTGTCTAACTTTTCATAGTCCCAAGGAACATTCTTTCTACGTGGTTTTCTTGACAAAGATACTGGAGTGTTTTGCCTTTTTTTTTTTTTTTTTTTTCCTTTTAATTAAGGCAAATAGAAGTTAAATGACTGGCCCAGAGTCACACAGCTAGTAAATGTCTGAGACCAGACTCAGGAAGATTCAAGTCTTCCTGATTCTTGTTCCAGATCTCTATTCACTGAATCACCTTGCTTCCTCTTAGCAAACAGAGGTTAAGTGACTTTCCAAGCTCACAAAGCTAGTACATAACTGTGTTAGGTTAGATATTTAAATCAAGTCTTACTCTAGAAGCAGCACTCTATCCACTGAACAATTTAGCTGCCTCTTCAAGTTATCACAGATTAAGTCTTTTATGTGTCAGGTGATAATGAAGCCAAATTAATGATAATCCCAATAATGGCTTTGTTTTCCCCTTATGGAAAAACTGGATAAACCTATATAAAATAGATGTTGCTTCTACCACAACTTGACATGTTTAACCTTTTATTCTTAGTCCAAAAAAATTTGTCCAGGATCCTTTTAGTCATTTGATCAGTAGACAATTATATTATCATTTTTACTACATGATAATATTCAATGATGAACATTAATTGTTTATCTAATTAAATTAAGGCTTAAATTTTCACAAAAAAAATTTGGTTTATGTATGCATGTATCTTGGTTAATTAAGAAATAAGAACAAGGTTGGACCTTTGATTCCACTGATATTGCTAAATGAAGCAAATTCTCGGATTGTCAATGTATTTTATTATTTTAAATGGAATTTCTCCAGTTCTTCCTTTGTTAATAATACTAACTTAATTTTGAGATTTTTATTTATTCTTGCTAATTTCCTGAGACTACTAATTATCTTAATTTTTTCCTTAATTCTCTGGGATTCTCTAAATAAAACTTCACATTGTTAGATGATTTCCCCTCCTCTCACTATATTTAATAGTAATAGTAATAATAGTTAAATTATATAACATTTACTGTGAATGAGGAACTGTGCTATTATTATAGTCATCTTATTTTATCCTTACAATAATTCCTGGAAGGTAGATGGTGTGATGAAACTCAAACAGAAGTTGTTACTCCACCTACGATAATGCAGCTAGTAAGTATCTGAGGTCACATTTAAACTCAGGAATTCCTAAGTCCATATTTGATACTCTTTCCACTCTATACTATACCTTACTGCCTATTTATTTCTTCAATTCCTTTTACTGTTTTTCCATAAACAATAATAAAGATAGGAATCTAAGATCCCAGTTTATTCAAATAATGTTTGTTCTTAGTTTTAGATACATTTTAAGGAAAGGTTATCCCAAATTTCCCTCCAAACAATTTTAGATAACTCCTTCAAAATGAATTCTGTAGCAGCAAAACTCATAAAACGAAAAAGTGAAACAGTTTTTCAGCTCAAGGCCACTTATAGGTTGGCAAAAAAGGTCTCTTGCACCAGGGTGACAGCAGAGCTCAGTCTGCACCAGCCCAGGCTAAGTCTCAGCAAATCAGCACTTGATCATAACTGAATCAGCTACAAGAGTGACTGCTTCCAGAGCTCTCACCCCACAGATAGTAAGGAGAACAGATAGCTAGTCAGAAGTAGATTCCTGGGGTCCCTTTGCTGGCACCAGAGGCAGGACTCTGTTGTATTACACATACTCAGAATAAGATGGAGGATTAGCATATCAGAGCTTATGACTATTGGAGAACCAGGGACCCTAGTCACAGTCCCTGTGTGTAAAAGAATATTTGTGGTTGCTCATAAATAAGAGCATAGTCCAGAAAAGTGGTAAACACATCTCTTCTTGGAAGGTTGGAATATACCAGCTTGCTTATAAACTCCTAGAACTACCTCTGAAAACAGGTACATAAAAAACCTGAAAGAAAAAACCTGAAGGTTGGAACAGCACTCCCTCAGGGCCAGAGCTCAATTTTAATATGAAGTTGAGAAATAGGTTGGGAAAAATAAGCAAACAACACAAAAGGTCCTTACCATAGAAAGTTACTGTGACAACAAGGAAAAGTAAAACACAAACTCAGAAGACAACAAAGTTTCAGAGAAAAATGTGAATTGATATCAAGATCAAAAACTATTTTTTTAAAGTCTAATAAAAGAGGTAGAGGAAAAATTGGGGAAAGAAAGAAATTACATGTAATGATGCAAGAAAATCATGGGAAAAAAGAGTCAACGACTTGGTAAAAGAAGCAGAACAAAAAAGCACTGAAGAAAATAACACCTTGAAAAATAAAATAGTCCAAATAGTAAAAGAGGCACAAAAATCCAAAGTAGAATTGGCTAAATGGAAAAAAAGATGTACAAAAATTAAATGAATAAAAAAGCACCCTAAAATATACAAGCAGTCAAATGGAAAATGAGGTACAGAAGCTGAACAGAGAAAATAATTCTTTAAAATTTAGAATTGGACAAGTAGAAGCTAATGAGTCCAGGAGACATCAAAAAACAATAAAGTAAAATCAAAAGAAGAAAAAAAAGAAGAGAACAAAAGAAAATGTAAAGCATCTAACAGAAAGACAACTGACCTAGAAAATAGATCCAGAAGAGATAATTTAATAATTAATGAATTACCTGAAAGTCATGATCAAAAAAAGGGTAGAATCAGTTTTGGAAAAATTATCAAGGAAAACAGCCCTATTATATTAGATCCAGATGATAAAATAGAAATTAAAAGAATTCACCAATCATTTCCTGTATAGGAGATAAAATAAAAACTCTCAGGAATATAGCCAAATTTAAGCACTCCCCAGTCAAGATAAAAATATTGCAAGCAATCAGAAAGAGAAAATTTAAATATTGTAGGGCCACAGTCAAGCTAACACAAGATTTAGCAGTTCCTCTATTAAAAGTTTGGAGGGCTTAGAATAAAATATGCCAGAAGCTTTGGAACTGGGATTAGAAACAAAGCCCATCAGTTAGTGAATGATCAAAAAAGTTGTGATATAGAATGGAATAATGTGAAATAATTCTATGGTTTAGAAATGATGAATATAAGTACAGGTAAGTTATATTAACTAATGCAGAGTAAAATAAGCTGTACCAAAAAAACAATATCCATAGTAACTATAACATTTCAAATAGAACACCATTAAAATATTTGAAACTGCATGCAGTGATAATGGCTGATATGGAAATATGTTTTGTATGATTTCACTTGTATAAATGATACCATATTGCTTGCCTTCTCAGTGAATGGGGGAGGGGCAAAAAAGGAGAGAAACAATTTGAAACTCAATTTTTTTTTTTTTTTACAAATAGAATGATAAAATTTAAAAAGGAAACTGCTATGAATTTGAGCCCAAAGAAGACCTCTCCACCTCTTTGCTTGCAAAAGAAAACTTGCTTAGAAAGCTATATATAATGTTAGACTTTCATTATATTTTATATTTTTGGTGAATTGTTTCTTTTCTTTTTTAGTCTTTAATTATAAGTTATTGTTCTATGGGAAGGAAAAGAAGTAAGGATACATTGTGAATATAAGTTATATAAAACCAAAAATATCAACTAAAATTTCATTTTAAAAAGTCTTATTAGAATAGGCTAGGTGATGAATAGAGTGAAGGCCTGAATTTGGTGATGACCATGGAGATGGAAAAAATAGTATACATATTGGAGAAAATAAGGAGCTAAACTTTATAAGACTTATAACTGAATGATTTAATTGAGAGAGGTTGGGTTTTTCTTCTTTGGTTTGTTTCTGATTCTGACTTCTAGAAACAAACAGAACAAGTTTCTTTTTTTTTTTTTCACGTGACAGCTTTTTATATTGAATTGACCATCATGTTTCCTCTCAGAATTTTGTCTTATCCATGCTTAATGTCCCCAGGTCCTTCAGTTAATTCTCTTGAGACATGGCCTCAAAGATAGAGGTAAAATCGATAGGATTTACAAATTCTGGTTGTGAAAGAGAAAGAACCATATTATATTAAGTGATAAGGAAAAGGAAGCCATGAAGGTGATAGTTTTGTTAATAGGAGAAAGATGGGGCATTTTCAAAACCTTGAGAGTCATATTTAGTGAGTTTGGCTGTGTGAGAAAGTATCATTCCCTGAATGTTGTGGCCAAATATGGTTTTTTTAATCAGTCCTAAAATTAATACTACATTTTTACTTTGTTTTCTGTGCTTCTCTACAGTTTAACAACATGTTGCTATACTGTGTACCAAAATTCAGCTTGGTGGGATCTAAATTCTCTGTTCGAACTAGAGTTGGTATTGATGGGATGAAGATTGTAGAAACCCACAATGAAGAATACCCACATACATTTCAGATTTCTGGAAAAGAGCGCACACTAGAACTACAGGCCAGGTAAGCAAATCATTTACTTTTGGCAAAGGTCAAAAAGCTGCATAAAGATTGAATGGTTGAAGACCAAAAATAAATTTCCTAAGTACATTCTGTAGACCTTTTGGAATCTGCTGGAATGCCTATAGGAAATTCCTCAAGGTTAAAAGATATTTAAAGACAACAAATATAGAGTATAGACTAGAAAATTAATGATTGAAAGAAAGGGGCAATAAATTAAATCAGCTTTGCAAACATATTCTAAAAGAAAGAAGCAAAAGGTGCTTAAAGAATGACAAGATAATGTTAGATGGTTGGAAATGTCAGGAAACTCACACTGTAGGACATGATTAAGAAAGGAAAATTTGTAATATATTTCATATGATCTTGTAAATCTTAGTCAAGATGCAAATAAATCAGTACTACAAATATAAAATATTTAGCCAACACATTACCAAAAAGGATTATAAAGCATGGGGTCGAAAATGAGTAATGTCCTGTCCTGCCTGGAAGAAAAAAAAGTGAGATTTTACTCTACAATTTTGAGCATAGAATTATATCTTACTTCATTTAGTAAGACTTCCAAATAGGTACTCTCTCAGTTGGCTCCATATATTTTCTAATTTAGGAAATAGAGAAATAAATCTTCCTTATTCGACTATTTGTATAAATATAGGTTTTTGAGTTTTTATTTGAGTATCAATTTTTTAATGAAATTCTTTTTTTTTCTTTTGGTATTTATATGGAATAAGAGGTACTTAAGATGATAAGAAAAAAAATTTAAAACATCTTTAGAGTCATAAAATAGGTAAATTGTGGAATGGCTTTTAAAGAAATAGATATTTTTGCCTTAACCAGAGCAGACTTGAAAGAAGTTATAATATACTTCCAGTGTAGGAATTTTCTGGTATTTCAGCAATTAAAATAAGATAGATCTGAACTGGCATAAATGGAATTCGGGATAGATTTAAAGAGCATTTAGTGATTATTATTATTATTATTATGTGTTTGAATAATCTTATTTATTATCCTCTTTCTGGAAGCACTTAAAAATAGCAAACATTTTCATCTATTCATGTGAATCTTGACATGTAATATGACATGTAACTTAGCAACTGAATATTAGTTACTTTTTCCAACAAAAGGAAATATTGCCAAGAGCCCCTTAAGATGCCCGTGTAAATAAACTGGTGTGCGTTATATTTTTTTTGAGGATTTAAAAAAAAATGAATGCTCTTGAGTTGATTAATCAATAGGTACTTTATAATTTCCAGTATTGAATAAGTATGTGGATCATGGGTTCATAGATTTAAAGGGAAGCTAAGAGATTAATTATCATTTAGTCTGACGTTCTGCCCTTATAGACAGATAATTGATAACAGACAAGGTCTGTTGAATGAATTGCCCACATTTGAACCTCCCACTCCAAATCAAGTGCCTTCCCCATTATACTACACTATCTCTTGAGGTTTCTGTTATGATACCATGTATATAGATCACCAAAGGGAAATTATTTGATGTCAATTTCATTTTATAACAATGCAGTAGAAGATGCCAGACATAAATTCACTGTACATTCCTCTTCTTATTATTCCCAGGACATTCTCAGGAAGTTTTTTTTTTTTTTTGGTTTTGTTTTGTTTTTTCTTTGTTTAATCGAGATGTTAAATTTTTATTATGACTTTTTGCCAGGCATCACTAAATTTTCTGGAAATTATGAAATAGAATTAAAGTATCCCAGTAAGCTTAATTGCATTCATCATCAGTTGTAACATTTTAAATATTAAACATTGCCAATTTGTTTTTTAGTTCTGAGCAAGACAAAGAAGAATGGATCAAGGTAAAAACATTTCTTTCTTCATTTTGACTTTTCCATATTTTCCATATATGTCTATATCTGTGTGTGTGTGTGTGTGTGTGTGGGTGTGTGGGTGTGTGGGTGTGTGGGTGTGTGGGTGTGTGTGTGTGTGTGTGTGTGTGTGTGTAAAACACTATTCTATATGTGATGTCCGTTGAAAACAATTCATTTAATGGAGGATGAGGGAATTACTGAGATTATACCTTTGTTATTGTGTTTTCATCTGCTTTGCATAATATTTAATGTACATTTGGAATTTTTTACTTTTTTAGGCACTTCAAAATACTATTGAAGCTTTCCATCAAAGGCATGAAACCTTCAGAAATGCTATAGCAAAAGATAATGACATGCATTTGGAAGTTTCTGTAAGTTTTTCACATGATTATTTTGGGGGTTTTGTTACTTCAAATGATTATTGCTAAGGGCTAGCTTCATATATTTCCTTTGAGTTCCTAGGGCATTGGAGTGACAAAGGAAGCTGGGGAGGGGGTATTGTTTTTGTTCTGTTTGTCTCTTGGCAAACTTTTCCTATACAATGTTAAAACAGGCTTATTAATTAGGATCTTTTTTTATAGTTAATATTAATATAATGCATATACAATAGTATATTGTAGCGAGCTGTCGTCTCCAGAATCTGCTGGATCGCTCTCTGGGAAGAGATCTGCTGTGTCTACTCAAATCTCTCAGACAGATTCTTCTTCCTGTAGTGAACCGTTGTCTCCAGGCAGTTGCTGTTAACTCTTGTCCTTAGAAGTGACTTCCCTTCCTGCAGAGAGCCCCGTCAGGCCTGATGTAATGCAGAGAGTCTTCCTCTTTCTCTGAGAGTCCTCTCTTTTATTCTCCCAGAGAATGGGCGTGGGATAATGCAAGGGCTTCTGGGAAGAACCACCCCAGCCAATGAGCTTGCCCCCTCTATCAAGTCAACCTGAGTTCTCACCTTGTAATTGTCCAGAAAACCTCAGTTCTCACTTAGTAATCCTAACATCTCCCCCTTTCTTTTGATTTAGAACATAGGACAGTCATGACCTTGAAACATAAATCCATCAATATGGGAAGTATTACAGATAATTACATAAATTACATAAGCATATAGTAACATAACGCATGCTAGAAGTATATAACATAATCATAAATTGAAAATTTATAAATGTCCATAAGTCCATTGTCCATTAGTCTCATCTTGTGTGAGGAAGTCCAATGATTCCTGCTGGTTTTTAAAGTTCTTTAACAGTCTTCTTATTATCCATGCTCTTTCAGTGTCAGATGTTTCTTAGATCTTCTCCTTTATTTTGAGGCCTTTCTCTTTTTCTGTCTCTCTCTGATGGACAAGGAGAATATGACTCGTTGGCACCCATCTGATTCCTTCTCCTGCTGAAGAAATACAAGCAAACCCTCTCCCCCAGGCAGTTAACCTATCTGGTCCCTTCCATTCACCACTTTCTGGATCTCTCCACATCACCTGGCGATTATCTAAGGACAGTGGAGATGCTCTCACTGGACACTGCCCTTCTGGTGGGTTATAAAACCTGTCTGCTTTAATCTTTGGCCAGTGACCGGGCCAATTGGCACCTCTAATAACTGTACGATCTGCACCCGTGTCTACCAATCCTTCAAATGGTATTCCGTTTATATAAGGAATCATTGGACTTCCTCACACAAGATGAGACTAATGGACAATGGACTTATGGACATTTATAAATTTTCAATTTATGATTATGTTATATACTTCTAGCATGCGTTATGTTACTATATGCTTATGTAATTTATGTAATTATCTGTAATACTTCCCATATTGATGGATTTATGTTTCAAGGTCATGACTGTCCTATGTTCTAAATCAAAAGAAAGGGGGAGATGTTAGGATTACTAAGTGAGAACTGAGGTTTTCTGGACAATTACAAGGTGAGAACTCAGGTTGACTTGATAGAGGGGGCAAGCTCATTGGCTGGGGTGGTTCTTCCCAGAAGCCCTTGCATTATCCCACGCCCATTCTCTGGGAGAATAAAAGAGAGGACTCTCAGAGAAAGAGGAAGACTCTCTGCATTACATCAGGCCTGACGGGGCTCTCTGCAGGAAGGGAAGTCACTTCTAAGGACAAGAGTTAACAGCAACTGCCTGGAGACAACGGTTCACTACAGGAAGAAGAATCTGTCTGAGAGATTTGAGTAGACACAGCAGATCTCTTCCCAGAGAGCGATCCAGCAGATTCTGGAGACGACAGCTCGCTACAATTGGCGCCCAACGTGGGGCAAGGACTTTTGCTTATCCTGACAAGAGGAGCTAGACCAGACCTTCGCAATTTGGCGCCCGAACAGGGACTTGAACCCTGGACCCTCAGAGCAACAGGAGCACCTCCCATCTCCTCCCTCAATTAACCCTTCATGGGTGGAGCAAGAAGGAGGAGAGGAAGAGGCAGAAACACAAACAGAATTGCCTGTGAAGCAGCCTAAGCCTATGACAAGATTAGAAAAAGCATTGGTTAAAGCTAAGAGAGAAGGACAGGATATAAGTGATTTTATACATGCATATCCTGTGATTGAAAATATTGATTCTGTAGGTCATAAAATGAGAAGATATGCACCTTTAGATTTGAATAAAATTAAGGATTTGAAAAAAGGTTGTACCCTTTATGGGACTACATCAGCTTATGTCAAAATGTTACTAGATGGTTTGTCTTATGAAGTCCTAACCCCGAATGATTGGAAATCCATAGCAAGGATATGCCTGGAACCTGGAGAAAATTTATTATGGCTTGCGGAATTTCATGAATTATGTAAAATTCAAGTCAGATGCAATTTGGAAATAGGAGTTAACACACAATTCACTTTTGAGCACTTGGCTGGTGAAGGTCGGTATGGAGAGAATTCGGAACAGATTAATTATACCATGACAATATATGAACAAATTGCAAAGGCCCGGCTAGCTCAGTCGGTAGAGCATGAGACTCTTAATCTCAGGGTCGTGGGTTCGAGCCCCACGTTGGGCGCCAATTGTAGCGAGCTGTCGTCTCCAGAATCTGCTGGATCGCTCTCTGGGAAGAGATCTGCTGTGTCTACTCAAATCTCTCAGACAGATTCTTCTTCCTGTAGTGAACCGTTGTCTCCAGGCAGTTGCTGTTAACTCTTGTCCTTAGAAGTGACTTCCCTTCCTGCAGAGAGCCCCGTCAGGCCTGATGTAATGCAGAGAGTCTTCCTCTTTCTCTGAGAGTCCTCTCTTTTATTCTCCCAGAGAATGGGCGTGGGATAATGCAAGGGCTTCTGGGAAGAACCACCCCAGCCAATGAGCTTGCCCCCTCTATCAAGTCAACCTGAGTTCTCACCTTGTAATTGTCCAGAAAACCTCAGTTCTCACTTAGTAATCCTAACATCATATGTATAGTTAGTGACCTTTTCATTTATTTTTTAGCTGAAGTATTTATTATATTTCTTTTCGGAACTGTGGTGTGAATAGTGTAGTAGTGCTAATGAAACTTTTCTTTGGAAGGTTTTTACTAAAATATTGCACATTTGGGTCCCTTGGCTTTTTAGACTGCTGAGCTCGGGAAAAGGGCCCCCAGATGGATTCGGGACAATGAAGTAACAATGTGTATGAAATGCAAAGAATCTTTTAATGCACTGACAAGGAGAAGGCATCATTGCCGAGCATGTGGACATGTAAGTACCAGTTTGTTACCTGATGATCATCTTAAAACTGGCCATTTCCTGTTGTCCAGATCTGTATCTTGCCACTGGAGGGGAGTAAGGCTGGTGACTTTGTACATCCTTGCCTTATGTAAATCCACTTGCTAGTCAAGACATTACCTTTCTGGGTCATTGGTCCTTCCAAAATAAAGGACAAACAACAACATATTAAGTAATTGACAGCCATATTAACAGTCACTGAATGTATGATATAATTGACTTAAGAGAGCTAGATGTAACTTTGAGAGATCATTTATGTTTTTTATAAGGCCTGATTATTTTAAATTCTGGAGATATTAAGCCAATCCTTTAATCAGGATCTGCTTCTATTTGTAATAGATCATCTTATATATAATGATATATTTATTGTTGATAAAAAGAACTTTTTTTCCTTGAAAAACTTGAGAACAAGTGTCTTTTGTGATTATAATTGTGCTAAGAGAAACTCTGAAAAGGTTATAAAAACTTTTTTCTGGAAGAATTCCCTTTGGTTTTGGGTTTGTTTGTTTGTTTTGAAGCACATATGCTATTATTGGACGCAGAATTTTTTGGTGGGGAATAACATTTCTTTTGCTAATTGTGCATATACAATCATAAATTTAACAAACCTTTATTGTATGCAAATATTTCACTTTCTTTTAATATAATGTTAATATAATAATGCTTCTCTGCTTTCATTTATTTTTTTCTTTGTTGAACCTGTCTTTAAAAGCAATTTGGAATTTGTGTTTAAATACTGGGAGGTTTCTAATTTAGTTTTTCAATTAAGAAATTGCAAATGCATGGTCTATTCTAATTTCTCCAAGATGACTTTGCTTCTGATTTTCTTGGCAATTCTACTTAAAGCACTTCCAGTGTTTAGGCAAATCAAACTCTTCTTATGAAATGAAATATTGTTTTTTCTTAAAAATAAACTATTTGAGTGTTTTTTCTTTGTTTTGGAGGCAACACCTTTTCTTAAGATCATAAGACCACTTTTTTTCCAAATTAGAAAGAAATGTTGAGGACTATATCTGTAGGTATAGTTTCCATATTTTCTAGGTTTCATGAGGTTGACTAACTGGTCTGAATTCCCCCCAAAAAATTCAGTAAAGCTTTCTCTTCTAAACATATCCCCACTTCTTTTTTGTAAAAGTGACTAGAAAGTAAAATTTTTAAATTGATTTCAGTTAAATTAGGATTTTCTAAACAAATTTCAATACAGGGAACATATTTCCCCTCCCTTCCAATATCAGGGAAGACCCTATTTAGGATTTTTTTTTTTTTTTTTTTTTACAAAGATGCAGGAGTCCTTTGCCATTTACTTTTTGGTTCATTTTATAGATGAGGGAACTGAAAAACAACAATAGCAGCAACAACAAAAAATTGAGGTTAAGTGACTTGCCCACGGTCACACAGCTATTAAATGTCTAAGGTCAGATTTAAACGCACTCTTCGTTAATTATAATATTGCTTTCTCTCTGGAACTAATTTTCTGTCATCTTCTCATAATGACAGTCTGAGGATTTGCAGAGAAGCTAGCTGTTTCTCCCTCTGTATTCTTTGGTTAACCCTGAAGCATTAGGGAGATTCTGATACTGCCATTTATTATCCCCCACCTATCATGTCAAGGTTAATCATTTTAGAAGGATTTTTACTTAGCAAAGACCCTTGTTACATAAACCAGGAAGGCATGGTAACACAAACTGTGGTCACATTCTCTCTTTGCTTAGAGAAGGTTCCTGGAAGAGAATATTAGTCTGACTTATAGAGCTCTTAAAGCTTAAGTAAACTTAGAACTATTACTAATGCCAATGGAGACTTTCAAGTCTTCTTGACCTTTTGAAATTCACAGGGCTGTCATGTGATCAGTGGGGGTTGTCAAAAGGATAAAGAATCTATCCCTCCTCCCCAAGGACAATTCTCTTGACCACCATCAGATTCACTGCTCCTGAAATGCCAAATGTTGATCTGCCTTGCTGAGACATGTATCTGATTTCCTTCCCCCTGTAATGTTCTGGTTAGCTTTCTGGAGGTCTCGGGACCAGCCTTCCTTTTAGCAGTTAAATCACCAAGAGAATAGTCAGGAATAAAGACAAAGTCTTTATTATCTCCTTCACAGTCTGTCCTCTTCACCTGGGCCTGGCTAGCTTTCTGGAGACCCTTCCGAATGAGTCTTGGTTTCAGTGGAGAAGTGCAAAAGGCTGGAGAGCCACCAGGAGGCTGGTCAAGTCTTCTCTGTCAAAGTGCAAGAGGCAAGAGAGCCACCAGAACAGTCTCTATCTTGAAGTCTGTCTCTGGCTGAGTTTGTTCCAATTTATATACTCTATTACAATTACATCATTACAGTTTACTGAGTATAAACCAATCATTATATTATTAAATTCCTGCCCTTTACATCTCCCGCTTTCTTTTGTTTTAGAACATAGGTCATCATACTCTCCCTGACTTCTGAGGGAGGTGAGAACCCCAAAAAGGAGGTGATCACATCCTTCCTGACTTCTCAGAAAGGGGGGTGTGAAAACACTAAAAAAGGAAGTGATCATGGTCTCCCTGATGTCTCAGGAAGGGAGATGAAAACACCAAAGGGAAATGGGGAGTCAAACCAGATTTTGTTAGCGGGTTTCTGAAGCATCTCACCAACATGGGAGGTATTAACACAAGCACATAGTAATATAACACAGGCTAGTAGTGATGTAACAAACAACATGAATCAACATGAGAATTATACATGTCCATAAGTCCTAGAAATAGTCCAAAACTAATCTTTTGTCCATTACTTCATGTGTCAGAGAATCCAATGATTCCTGCAAGTTTTGAAGTCCTACAATAGTCTCATCATGTCTCAGGGAATCCAATGATTCCTAAGGGTTTTGAAGTTCTGCAATAGTTTTATCAACAATTTTTGATGTTCATGAGTTAATTGCCATACACATTGGGTCATGCTTTTTCAGTGGGACATGTAGTCAGAGATGGAATCACCTGATGTTTCTTGAGTTTTCTCCTTTATTTCAAGGTTTTTCTCTTTTTCTGTCTCTCTCTGATGAACAAAGCGATTATGACTCGATGACATCCATCTGATTCCTTTTCCATCTGTAGAGATACAAGCAAATCCTCTCCCCCAAGAAGTTAACCTATCTGGTCCCTTCCATTCACTACTTTCTGGATCTCTCCACATCATCTGGCAATTATTTAAAGATAATAGAGTTGCTTGCACAGGACAATGCCCTTCTGGTGGGTTATAAAACCTGTCTGCTGGAGCCAATGCATCTTTATTAAAAGTTAAAAAATTAATGGTATAAAGCAGGGGTTCTCAAACTACGGCCCATGGGCCAGATGTGGCCTATCTGGTTGTGGCAAATGGGCTGAGGGGTGGAGACAGAATGTGAGTTTTTGTTTTTTTACTATAATCCAGCCCTTTAACAGTTTGAGGGACAGTGAACTGGCCCTCTATTTAAAAAGTTTGATGACCACTGGTATAGAGAGCTAAATTTAGAAGTTCTCTAGGATTACCTGTGGTTCCCCCATTCTTTTGTTTTTGGAGGAGTGTCTTGATGTCTCTGTTTCTCCCCTCTACTATTGCCCGTCCTTGAGGATTACAAAGTAATCCAGTGTGTGTAAAATCTTATATTGTACACAAAAGTATGCAAAATGTTTAAAAGTATATGCAGGTCGATTATCTGTTTTTAATTGCTTGTGGCACACCCATAATTGCAAAAGCTTGTGTAAGGAATTCATTGACCACTCAGGGTATGTCTTGCCGCAGGTATTGCAAAACTAAATCCTGAGAAGATGTCTACTAAAACATGGCTAAAAGACAGGTCATCTGTCTTTATAATGGGTCACATCCATTTGCCATATTTCATTGGGTCTCAAACCATGAGGGTTCTTCCCTGGAAGGAGCATAGGAGCATGGAAAGGAAGGGAAGCTGTACAGGCTTCCTGATATTTAGAATAAGATTCTTGAGAGAGAGTATTGGCTAACATGGTTAAAATGCTATCTGCTTTTGAATTTCCATCAAAACTGCTTTCTCACTTGCTCTTGAAGTTCCTTAAAGAGCTTATATATTTTAGAAGCTATAAATTTTATTTGAGCTGTGGCAATTCTTTGTATCACATCTGAATAGACTGAATCAGACATTATATTAACATCTCCTGGATAATAAGTAGGAGCTATCATGATTGCATACAATTCATTCTGCTGAGTGGACTGAAAAGGAATTCTGATTACTCTCTTTATAGTTAAGTCATAAGAGTATACAGCACAAATGTTATGTTTGGATGCATCTGTAAAGATAATTGCTCCTTTAAGAGGAAGAAATCTTTTCTTCAAGAATCCATCGCCAATTATGTAATAGTTGGGTTATCTTTAATGGGAACCCATGTGTAAAATTTGGAACTGTGGACAATAAAATTTGCCACTCTGGGATGGTCTGACAACATACATTAATTTGTGCATTGGTATAAAATGTATATATCATGTCAGGCATTTATCCCAGATAATTATACTGCTCACTTAATGACCTTTAATAAAATTCTAGCCACAAGCACTGAATAAGGAGTAAGGTTTTGTTCTGGTTGTGCTGGGATGTTCACTCATTCTATCACACTGTCTCCTTGATGAAGGATTGCTATGGGTGCTTCTTTTGTAGCAAAAACTGACATTTCCAAAGCTTTTTGAGTAATTCTTTTAACCACATTGGATAAAGCCAATTCATCTTCTCTCAAAGCCTCTTGAGCTTCTTTTGTAAGCTGGCATGGTGAGTTTAAAGCATTGTCTCCCCTTAAAATGTCATATAATGGTTGCAATTGATATATACTCAAGCCTAACACTGGATGCATCCATTGGATATCTCCAATCAGTTTCTGAAAGTCATTTAAGGTGTTCAGCTTCTCTGTTCTTAAGAAAAGTTTTGTACTGTAAGCACCAACTATTTTTACAGATGCATCCAAACATAACATTAATTTAGGATATACTTAATATCCTAAATATTGAAAAGGAGCATGTCTTTGAATTTTTTCTGGGGCTATATGCAATTTGTAGTTTCTTAGTGTTTCCTATGGTTTTTTCTAACATTTGGGTGGTGTGCACGCCAAGTTATCATGTAATAACATAACTTTTGGAAATGCTTTTCTTACTGGAGTAAGAGCAGCAGCAACATACATTTGACACATAGTAGGGCTATTTTTCATTTCCTGTGGCAAAACTGTCCATTCATATCTTTTATAAGGCTCAGCTAAATTAACGCTGGGCACTGAAAAGGCAAATCTTTTCATATCCTCCTTATCTAGAGGGATAGAATAGAAACAATCCTTAATGTCTATAACCCAAAGAGGCCATTCTCTAGGCTATTGAGTAGGAGATGGAAGTCCAGGCTGAAGAGTTCCCATAGTTTCCATGTGTTCATTCACTTTTCTTAAATCAGTCAACATCCTCCATTTTCCAGATTTCTTTTTTACAACAAATACAGGGGAATTCCAAGGACTTAGAGTAGGTTGTAAGCAGCTTGATCAAGTTGGTCTTGTACTATATTTAATAAGGCCTGAATTTTATCACTTGTTAAAGGCCACTGTTGCATGCATACTGGTGTATCGGTTTTCCATTGAATAGAAACAGGTGAGAGTGCAGGCAGACCTTCAACAGCAGCCCTTGCCTAAAAAGCCGAAGTACTCAATTGTAATTCTAACTTCTGTAAAATGTCTCTTCCTCATAGATTGATGGGGATTTTTTCAACTATAAAAGGAGTAAAAACTCCTATTTCACCTTCAAATGTCTATCTAATGGGGGCAGCACTAACTTCAGCTGTTATTGATCCTCATGCTAGACATATAGGTAGGTGTCTGCCTTAATTTTGGCCAATGACTGAGCCAGCTGGCACTTCTAATAACTATGATCTGCACTTGTGTCTACTAACCCTTCCAATGGTATGCCATTTATATAGATAGTGAGCATAGGTCAGTCAGCTGTTAACAGCTGCAGTCTAGTAAAGACAAATTTGTGGTTTCCTCGTTTACTCGTCTCCTTCTTGGCTCAGTTTTTTCTTTTACCAGTTTTTTTTTCCCTTTTCCTTTCTTCCCCCAACTGTTTCTGTCTTCTACTCCTCCCAGGTTCTCCTTGATTCTATCAACCTTTCTTCTATCCCTCTCCCTGGAACATTTATTTCCAGTTTTCTGTCTATATGTCAAGCTTTATTTGAGGTTGCTTAAATATTAAAATGACATTTCTCAAAAACCTTTTATAAAATGTTAAATTTGTCACTTAACATTACAAAGGAGGCTGACTTTGACACAAGAAGAATATGTAACACAGACACCATGAGACAATTGTGACTTGTCCCCACCTAAAAATTATCTACTCAGGGTTTGGTGACTATTCAGGTGTTTGGTACCTACCAAGTCTGAAAGACCCAGACTCTAAATGATTAAGAGTTTTTATTACCACCAAACCAAGAAGCTGGTCAGAAAAGCAGGGGTCCAAAGGAAATTTTGTTAGGAAAATGTGGTCCTATCACAATAGCCATCTTTCCTTTCTGATAGTATTAGGCAGAAAATGCCTTTTGAGAAACATGGTTCTGTTCCTGAGTATATGGGGTGTGAGGGCTTGTTGAGGCTTTTTTTGAAGTTTTTATCCATCTTTAGTGTCCACTTTTCACCAAAATCTTAACTTTGTCAACAAAACTGTCTTGGCAGATGGGCCTCAAATCTGTCAGTGAGTTAAGGGGATGTCTTCCTCCTTGCATATAAAGATTTCCCTAACAGAATGTGCAGATAGAAACAATTTGTTCCAACAGCTACAAAGAGGCAACTAAAACAAGCACTGTGAGTGCTTAGAGCTTGGTCAGACATCAAAGACACTAAAGTCATCTACCTTCTTGGGCTTTGCAAATCATCTTGACATTTGTCTTGCCACTAGACTTTGAGGACTCTGGAAGATTTATTTAGTGAGGCTGGTGATTTTGTGCAACTTTACCTCATTTGATTCCAATTCATGTGCAAGTCAAGACATTACTCTGTGTTGTCATCAGTCTTTTTGAAGATGAAGGATGAACAACAAGATCCATTACTGAATAGGATTTTGTGATAATTTTTCTTCTTCTCAACAGTACTTACAGTAAGCATTTGAAATATACTAATTTTTCTCTATTTAGGTTAGGTGAACTTTCAGGAAAAAATTAGGTCCAACGAACTATATAAACAGTTACAAAGCACTTTTCACACAAATAAAATCAGATTTAAATAGTTGAAAAAAGCAAATTGTTCTTCGGTAGGCCAAGATAATATAATAAAAATGAATGTTGCTTGCTGTCTTGGGGAGGCAAAGGAGGATGGGAGAAAAAATTGGAAATCAAAATCTTATAAAAGTAAATGTTAAAAAGTAAAAACAATTTTAAAGAATGTTAAAAACAAAAAAAAATTAAGGTATATTACTTAAAAACCTAATCTTTGACAATATAAATATGTTATTTCTGAATTGATATATTAATTGGTTTTTCAATCAGTATTTTGTAACAGTTCCATTTTTCTTAACTATTAGCTATATTGGAAAATCTGTGAGTATGGTGAGTATGATTGCTATTCCTTTCTTTCTTTGTCTTTAAGGTTGTCTGTTGGAAATGTTCTGACTATAAAGCTCAACTTGAATATGATGGTGGTAAATGGAACAAAGTTTGTAAAGACTGCTATCAAATAATAACTGGATGCACAGACAGTGAAGAAAAGAAAAAGAAAGGAATTTTAGAGGTATGATGGGAAAATGGGAGTCTCATTCTTATATATTGTTTAAACTTTTTAATGACAAGTAGTAATGGATTCAAGAAGACATGAGTTCAAATATGGCCTAAGACATTTAACAAGGAATGACCCTGGACATGTCTTCTATCTGCCTCAGTTTCCTCAACTATAAATTGAGATGAAAATAATACTTCACAGGATTCTTGAGAAGGTCAAATTCTTAGCACAGTGCCTGGTACAGATTAAGTGCTTGTTTTCTTTTTTATTTTCCAGTCATATCCATTAATAAAAGTATAGCTAAAATAGTAATCTTTTTCTTACTTCCATATTAGCCATATTGCAGAAGAAAATGACCCGTACCCCCTTAAAAAAAAAGTAATGTTTAAAAGTATGCATCAATTTGCATTCTGAGTTTACTAGTTCTCTCTGGAAGTGGATAGCATTTTTTATCATAGATTAAGATTAATTCCTTCACAGTTGATCAAGTTACAATATTGCTGTCACTGTGTTCCCTTAGTTCTATTTCCTTTACTTTGGGAAAAAGAAATGATGATATACCCATTGGCTCTGCTCTAAGATTTTATTAAATAATGAAAATGAGAGGAAAGTAGCACTAAAGACCATTGATGAGACCTCACTTATTCTCCAATCACCTACACAGTTATATCAGCATTGGTCTCTGAAAAATTTAATCCAAGGAGAATTAGATTAAGGAAATGATGAAATGATTAGCTCCAAGTTTGATGAATCATTTTATATTTTGCCAACATTTCCAAATATAAGTCCCTAAACTACTTTTTCTTGGGAATATTGGGCAAAAGAAGACATTTTGTTAATTTATATAATAAAAAAAAAAATCTTCCAAGGTTTTTCTGGAAACAACCTGTTTTGTTATTTCTTATAGTAAAATAGTATCCTTTCAACAATCATATACTGCAATATGTTCAACCATTCCCCACATCCCCTCAATATCCAATTCTATGCCACCACAAAAAAAGCTGCTATAAATATTTTTGAACAAATAGGCCCTTTCCCTTTTCCTTTTTGGGATACAGATGTAATAGTGGTATTATATATATATAGTTTTGTTGATGGGCATAGTTCCAACTAGTTTAGAACTCTACCAATAGTGTATTAGTGTCCCAACTTTCCTTCACAATTTTTTTCTTATCTATTCCCTTGATATTCCCAACCTTTTGCTCTTCCATATGAATTTTGTTATTATATTTTCTGTTCTATAAAATCACATGATAGTTTGATGTAGTACTGAATGAGTAAATGAACTTAGGTTGAATTATCTTTTTTCTGCAGGGGGAGGGGGGAGAGAGGGAAGAGAAAGGGAGGAGAGGGAGGGAAAAAGGGTAGGGATAGGGGAGGAGTGAGATAATTGAGATTAAATGACTTGCCCAGAGTCACATAGCTAGTAAATATAAAGTATGAGGCCAAATTTAAATGCAGGTCCTCCTGACACTCTATCCACTGTGCCATCTAACTTCCCTTAATTGTTATTTTTATTATTCTGACTTGCCTTACCTACAAGCAATTAATATTTCTCCAAAAGTAATTTAATTGTGTTTGTATAATTCCTTGGTTTTTGTTAATAGGTAAATTCCCAAATAATATACAATTACTTTAAATGGAATTTCTCTTTTTGTAACTCTTGCTACTGGATTTTATCGGTAATATGTACAGAAATGTTGATTTTATATCCTACAATTTTGCTAAATTTGTTGATTATTAGTTTATTTATATTTCTCTACAAAGGGTAATAGCTTTCTTTCCTCTTTACCTATTTTTTCTTTAGTTTCTTTTTTTTTTTTGTCTTATTGCTGTGGCTAGCATTTCTAGTATGATTTGAATAATAATGTTGATAGCATTATCAACCATGTAGTCATAAACTTTCCCCTTATCCATAGATCTGATAGCTATGTTTTTCCATGCTCCCCTAATTTATATTACCTTTTATGTGATCCTTGCTATTCTAATCATATTGAGAAGGCTTCAGGGCTCATATTTTTAGATAGATAAGTAGTAATAGATAGTACTTACTTTAAGAAAGGCTCAATTTCTTATGCTTTCTAGTGGGTGTTGTATTTTGTCAAAAAGCTTTTTCTGCACCTGTTGGCATACTCATAAGATTTTTTTTTTAAATTTTATATAGCCAATTATGCTTCTAGTTGTCTTAATATTGAACTAGCCTTATAGTCCTAGTATAAAATCCACCTGGTAATGTTGTATGATATTTGTGATATATTGCTCTGTAGTGTTATATTTGACTACAAATGTTATATGTAGGAAAGATGAAATCTTTGTAGTACTAAAAATGCTTTTCCTTTCCATTAATTGTTTTGTAAATAAGAGTGCTACCCTAGAGTTAGGAAGACCTGGGTTAAAATTCTAAAAGTGATGCCCACTTGTGTAACTATGAGCAAGTTTCTTAACTTCTCCGAGGGTCAGGCAACACTTTAATAGACCTATTAAAGTAGAAAAAGTCCCTTCCAAAAGTCCCTTCCAATCTAGTCGAAGATCTTTGCCTAATTGATGCTTATTTGGGGGTTGAGAAAAATTCTGTTCATTCAGACATAGGTATAGAGATGTTTTAAAATAATGATTTGCAAGTTATTTCTCTATCTGGCATAGTTTCTCTATGTTTAAAGGACAACATTTCTCTATATTTCTCTATTTCTCTTTGGTATGTATTCACAGATTGAATCAGCAGAGGTCTCTGGAAACAGTGTCATTTGCAGTTTTCTTCAGTATATGGAAAAGTCTAAGCCCTGGCAAAAAGCTTGGTGTGTGATCCCTAAACAAGAAGCTCTTGTACTCTACATGTATGGTGCTCCACAGGTATATCATAATAAATGCTTTCTATTGAGCATACTGTTCAGGGATTTCAAGGACGTACCTCTAGAATCCCTTCTCTGTTAAATAGAGAGTTCAGAAACTTGTTTTCTTATTCTAAAATGTTTGGATCCTTTTTACTTCCCTTACAGATTTATCCCTTTCCTGTATGAATAAGATTTTTCTAATTTTCTCCCTTTTTCTATTTAATGAGCTTGACAAAGATTGTGTTGACTTTGGGATTAGAGGAAAGCCATCAAAGAAATTTATCAAAGGGCTCATTAAGGAGAATAATTATTGTCCCTTTAGATGTGAAAATAAATGTATCTAGATGTAATTAAATGAACAATTATTTTTAAAGTAAACATGACATTTTCAGGGAAAGGACATCTAAATAAATTTAGCTTAACATTATTGAATAACAGCCATTGAGAAGGTGTATGTTGACCTACCATGGAAAGTTACAATTCTTACATATGTAAGAAACTTCCAATAAAAACAAAAATGTATCAGATTTGGAAGGGATGAAAGTACTTCTTGCATTTAAAAATTTACAGATAAATTTGTATTGACTTTTTAAATGCTTTAATGAAGAAAAACCAACCAAAATAGTAGAATAGCAGGAAGCAGTACAACGCTGCTCATCCCACAACATCCCACAAGAGACCATAGTAGAATATCTTTCCAGTTCAGGAACTGTGAAACAAGGATGGGTCTAAGATCAATGTTTAAATTCCTAGAGCACCAAACAGGAAGAGGGACAATGTCTTTCAGAACAAATCACATACAAATTAAGCATCCCCTGCCTCGGACAGCAAGTAATAAGGGTCTCCAAAAGAGGCCAAATTAAGGATTCAAGTACCAGGGCTCTGGAGAATAAATAGCAATGGAATAAAAATGATTTTACCTTTCATTTATGCCAAAAAGAGTCTCCCAGAGCTGATCACAAATTCTTCCCAGGGTCCAGAACAGTGACAAGGCAAACAAGTGAGCCTGCTGAGTCTGAGGCAAATTACTATTTATTAGAGGAATAAGAGTTTGCTCATGGACAAATCTGCCCCAGAAAGCCTAGGAAAGAAGCAATCATATGTCCTTGATCTGACAACATAGGGCATACACTTCAAACAACTTCTGTTATCCTTCAAGAGACTGCACTCAAGCAAGATAATTATGTAAATATGTATGCAAATATTGGATTTAACATATAATTTAACATATATTGGATTACTTGCCATTTAGGGGAGAAGATGGAGGAATGGGGGAATATAATTGGAACACAAGGTTTTGCAAGGGTTAATGTTCAAAAGTTATCCATGCATATCTTTTGAAAATTAAAAAGCTTTAATTAAAAAAAAAAAAAAAAAAAAAAAAAAAAAGTACTGCATTCAGTATCCAGAGAACATAGGCTCCCAGATAAAAGAGGCCAGGATCATTCTAGGCCATGACAGTCCTGCTGGAATTCACTGAACCTGAATTTAATACACAGTCTCAACATAAGTAAAGAAACTGGAAGAATGAGTAAACAATAAAAGATAAACAAGCAGCTCCTAACAGGATATATCTAAAACACCTACAAGGAAAGCCTTTAAGAAAAACACAGGTTGATCCCAAAATAAATTAGAATTCCTAGAAGAAATGAAGCAATAATGAAGTTGTTTGTTTGTTTTTTTAAAGCTAAAAAATTGTATTATGGTACCATCTGCATCCAGAAAGAAAACTATGGAGACTGAATGTGGTTCAAAGCATAGTGTTTCAAGCATAGTGTTTTCACCTTTTTTTTGGTTTTGTTTACTTGTTTTTTTTCTTATTTTTTCCCCTTTTATATAGAAATATGTTTGAAGAATTGTACGTGTCTAACCTATATAGGATTGCTAGCTATCTCAGGGAGGAAGAAGGGGGGAGAAAAGGAGAAAAATTTGGGACACAAGGTTTTGGCAAAGGTACATGTTGAAAACTATATATGTGTTTGAAAAAATAAAATACTATTTTAAAAAATAGAAAGGACAGATATATTTATACACATATTTATATAGTAATATTGGTTTTATCCCCTTCTGAAAAATAAAGTAAAATAAAATGTTTCTTGTTTTCCCCTCCCTAGAACAGTGTTAGTGCAAAAATAGTTTTTGCATGACTTCATATATTTAAAAGGGTTTATATGTCTTGCCTTTTCAGTGGATGGGGAAGCAATAAAAGATGATCCCTGCTCTCAAAGAGCTCATATTCAAGCTTATATAACCAATGCTGTGACATTTCTGTGTTCAAAGTTTTTGAAAGCATCCTGTCTCAAAAATACCCTCAAATTTATCAACTGTCAGGAAACTGGCCTTGCCAAGTCCCCTAAAGTCCTCAAAGCCACTTTGCCTTGCTTTGGTCACAATTTAAAAATCGTGATTTTTTTAAAATCAAGATTCATGCAAGCCAGTCATGATTGATTTCAACAGTAGAGTCATTATTCTAAGAAAACAAGAAAAACAAAAGCAAATTAAAATAAAAATCAATATAAATATATATGGTATAGCATGAAAGTGCAATAAATGTATTTTTAAAAGGAGTAAGTTTTTGAAAAGCATCAGTTATTTAGTATGACACTCCTTCTGGATCAGTTCCAGGCATGGGTGCATTTTTGATACCAAAAGTGATAAAGTGTTCATATCTAAACTAACATTAGAGTATGCCAAGCTCCTAAAAGTGGTGCAAGTATCTTTTCCCATAATATTTCAGGATCAGCAGTATTTTATAATACTAAAGCATATATGTAATATACATTATATGTAATATAAAAAAATAAAGGTATAACAGATAAATGAATGTCAACAATCACATGTTCATTGATAGTCTTGTTTTCAGTATTTCCAGCTCATCTCCTAAAAATAGTACTGATGGTTCTAGCAAATTTAATTTGTTATTAAAATCTTTATCAATATTTTCTTATGTCTGGAGCAGCATTTCTGGCTAGACACATCAGCAAATGTGTCTGTCTGGATTTCAGATTGCAATGCCATAGAAGAAGCAGTGACTGAAATTATTAAAGAAACAATGGGGGGGGGGCAGGTAGGTGGTGCAGTGGATAGACCACCAGCCCTGACATCAGAAGGAACTGATTTCAAATCTAGCCTCAGACACTTAACATTTTCTAGCTGTGTGACCCTGGGCAAATTACTTAATCCCAATTGCCTCAGCAAAAAAAAGAAAAAAAAAAAAAAAAGGAAGCAAGGGCAATAATTCCAGTAATCAACAGGCCTATAAATCTATTGTTTCAGCAATTATGTGTAACAATTGTTCTCCTGATGATTGAAACGAAAGATGGGAAACATTTGTGGGAAATATTGCACAGAAGGCTGTTCTACAATTAAGACATATGTGGCATTTACATCAATGCATTAAATGAGTATACAATTTACAGAAATAACATTCCATTGATAATCAGTGTCTCCTAACATAAGATTGAAGCCATTTTTTACATTTTCACAACCACCATCG
This sequence comes from Sminthopsis crassicaudata, assembly GCF_048593235.1. Lineage (NCBI taxonomy): Eukaryota > Metazoa > Chordata > Mammalia > Dasyuromorphia > Dasyuridae > Sminthopsis > Sminthopsis crassicaudata. The sequence continues at coordinate 238,421,477 of NC_133621.1, read as the reverse complement.
TAATTAGCCATAAGAAAAGCTTGTGGTGGTGCTATGCATTATTTATGTTATCCATATATGTCACAGGTCATAACCAAGGAGGAAAAGGAAAATATATCCAATACATTTATTTCTCCACTCCCCTCCACACATCTGGGTGAATAAAATTGCCACCATTGTAAGGAACACAAGTTCTGCTCCCACGTAGACATCTCCATCTTGGGCGTTGCCTGACTCAGTCTTCTTCATTTTCCTTGAAGTCTCACATTCTGAAGTAGGCACTCAGTCATGGTACTTGTTCTGACCTTTTTTTCAGGTACCCACATCAGTCATATGTATGATTCTGGAAAAACACAAGCAAACCTTCTTCCCCACATTAATAATGGATCTTTTCACATTACCTGGGTTGCCAGCCTGTTTTCTTCTGAAAATTCAATTCAAGTAGAACAGAATCTATCATAACCAATTAAATTTCCAATTTTAACACACACACCAATTTAAAGTTATTTTAAAATTAAGCAATACATTTGGGAAGTTCCCTAAAATCTACATAAATTCCATATTCAAACAAAATTACCTTGTAGTTGTTTTCCCAATTCATACAATCCCCTTCTCTTTTATAAGCCAGGAAAGAATTAATTTTTGCTTCATATGTATTTTTACCTTTAGATTCTATCTGGCTTGCTTCCACAAGCCTGAGTTGTGATAACAAAGTTTATAGGCTCCTTGCTTGCAGAAGTTTTTAAAATAGTAGTGTACTGCTTTTCCCCTAAAAATTCCTAAACTTTCTGATCCTTTTCAGTCTGTGCACTTCTCATTGCTTCATGCATAAACTTTCTCATTTACCTTTCTCTTCAGCCTGATATTTTTCCAAGCCAGCAATACACAAGCTGAATTCTTATCTCTCACAGGCTTGCTAACTTTTAACATAGAACACAGAGCATCTATTTTCAACTTTCACATGCAGATTTAAACCTGACTTAATTACTCCTGGGAGCCTTCTTCCAATTTTTCCCCCTTTATATTCTGGTACCAATTTCAGATAGAGGAAAAAAGAAGTGGGAAAGAGAATGGCTTTCATTTTATTACCCTTAGGTCTCTTCAGGTTTTTCTCTCTTTCAAAGGAGAATTCCAAATCCAGAGCCAAACATGAAAACCATCAGAAGTTCTCGCGTGGTGTCTGCTTTCAGATTTGGGTTTTGAAACTCCCAAGAGAAGAGTTAAAAATCCCAGATGAGCCCCATTTGTTTTCCTGTCTTTCTAAATCTAGGGTTCCTTCTCCAGGAAACCAAGAGCAACAAAGCCTCACACATTGTAAAGAATCCTCAAGCTATCTTTTAGTTACCTAGCATCTTCTTTCTCTAACTACCTTTTTCGGTACTTGTATATATTGGTTCTATCTTTAAACTGAATTTCTTGCAGCTTCCTTTTATATTCCACCATAAGCATATTTTTCTCTGTTATACATTACACAAATACCAGAGAAAATATAACAAAGACTGTGACATTTTCTTTTTCTATTAGTCGAGATCAATCTTGTTATTTGTTTTCATTTTTGAATGCATCCTGTCTCAAAAACATACTCAGGTCATGTTAATAATCTGAAGGACCCGAGATATAGGCTATCAGCTAGGAAATTGGTCTTACCCAAGTTCCCTAAAGTTTTCCAAGGGACTTCACTTTACTTTGGTCTTCCAAAAGACTTACAGCCAGCTCCCTAAAGAGAACAGTGTTATCCTCTACAGTGCTAGAGATGGTAGGAGTGGAGAGAGGGTTTTAAAAAGAAAATTAATTCTCTTTGGGGCATGCTGAGTTTACAATGTTTATTTCACTTTGAGATAGGTGAAAGGCAATTAGAAATGAGAGAGCTGAAAGGTTAGAACTGGATCATCACAGAGATGGTAATTAAATCCAGGGGAGCTGGACAGACCATCCAGTGAAATAGTATAAATGGAAAAGAGCAAAGGACTCTAAACTGAGCCTTGTGAGACACTGACTGTAGTCACAATCTAAATGAGGATCCAGGAAAGGAGACAATGCAAGGTGAAATATGATAAGAAGAAAACAAGGTGATGATGTTCCAAAGAGAAAAGAAAGTATTCAAGGAGATAGAAATGACAAGAACACCAAAAAGAATAAGAATTGAGAAAAAGCTATTAGATTTGGCAATTAAGAGAACATTGGTAAATTTGGATAGATAAGTTTGAGTGGAATTATGAGATCAGTAGCCAGATTGTAAGAGGTTAAGAAATAATTGAGAGGAAAATAATTTCACCTGTTGCAGATGACTTTTCGAAGAGTACGGCCACAATAGTAGAAAAGATATAGAAAGTTAACAGATACAGAAGGATCTAGTAAGAGGTTTTTGAAGATGAGGAAAATATGAGTATATTTGTTGATAATAGAAAATGAGGAGCTAGAATGAGCTAGGGGGAGATGGAGAGAAGGGGAAAGAAACCAATTGAAAATAACTGAAAGAGTTGGAATTATAAATAATGGTCTATTGGAGATGATAAGATGGAATGAGATTACTTGAGCATGTAGAGAAGGGTTAGCCTCAAAAAGGAGTCGGGTCACTTCTTTGTGTGGGATGGGTGAAAAAGAAGCTATATAGATGATATAATAGAAGGAAGAAGAGGAGACTCAAAGAATTGGCCTAAATTTTAAGGAAGGGGAAGCCTTGAATAGAGATTTTTTAAAAGTGCTGTGAACAGTCAGGATGATTGCCTAGTAGCTGTGAGTTGTATAACATGTTGTATAACATGTATTGTAGTGTTGTATAACATGAATTCGTAGTGTTCCCAATTATAATGATTGCAAAATTCACATTCATTCACTAGCATGTGTGTAGGAGTAAAGATGGTGGATAATGGGAGTGATCCATGACTGAAATTTGTATATATAAAGTGAGTTAGAGACTCAAGAATAGGATAGTTTGGAATTGAAATGGTTCATCAAGGAGTCAAATGGAGAAAGGCAAAATTATTAAGACTAGTGCAAGTCAAGGACTTGAGTGACAATTTAGGGGTCAAGGGTTTTGTGGTTATAACGTGGACATTGAGAAGGGTTTCTTGAGAAGGCAGGAGTTTTAATTGGATAAAGAGATACACAGACAAGGTGCACTTATGGGTGATGGCAAGATCAAGGAAATTTTTGTGGCTGACGTGGGGTAGAGGAATAGGTCATGGAAAGTGAGTAGGTTCTGGAAGTAGACTCCCAGAATTTTGGTTGGGTTAAAATGGCTTTCAAAGAAGAAGTGATGGAGATGAGGAGAAAACCTGGAATTAACAATAGAGAACAAAGAGTATTCCAACTTTCCCTTAGTGACCAGTGAGCCAAGGGATATAAGTAACAGTGCAATCAGTACTAGAAAGGGTGACCAGAAGTCTGTGTCATGTAGGAGGAGACAGGTTTCAGTGATTGACAGAACACAGAATTAGTAGGAGAATGAAAAAATTAGGACAAAGGGATATTTAAGTCTAAAGAATTGGTGGGGGAGAAAACAAATCATGGAAACAATATATAATTTCATTAAAAATAATGAGAACAAGATTTGAGGATGCATTCTGTTGTGATACAGGAACCAACTGCCAATGGCTCCTAGAGTTTTAACTCAGACCTGTAGAATGGATCTCTTCATTGAGAGAATAATGACGATGATACTAGGAGACTGAGAGACAGTTGCGTTATCTGATCTCTCTCCTCTTCCCACTTGCCTCCAATTTATTTCATTCCCATTCCATAAGGAACATCTGCACTGTGGAGGCTTTCAGAGAATTAACCTGCCCCTTCACTTAGGAATGGTCCTTAACAACATTCAAAGCAACTTAGAGGAAATTTTATATCACTTAACTTTTTCAAAAGAAAGGAAAGACAGAAGAAGGAAGGAAAGAGAAAGAGCTGGATAGAGGGAGGAAGAGAAAAAAATCAAATTAATGAACTACAACTAAGAAACCTAGAAAACTAACAAATTCTGAAATCCTACTTGAAACAACAAAATAGAATTACTGAATAACATAGAAGACATTCACAAAATAAAAGGTTTTGAATTTATAAGTAAGCAGAATTAATAAATATAGAAGCTATTTAAAAACAATAAATAAAACATCATCTAATGTAATCATAAAAGAAAGAAAAATCAAATTGCCATAATAAAAAAATAGAGATGAAATGGTAGAGCTCTACTGCAAAAAATGAAGAAATAAATTGTATCATTAGGGATGAATATTTACAAAAATATAACATATCCAGATAAATAGAAAAAGAAATAGATAACTTAAATAACCAAATTTTAGAAAAAGAAAAAAAACATAAATGAACTTTCAAAGAAAAAAATTCTAAGACTTTATATAACATTCAAAGAACAAACTACTTTTCAGTAGTTCTTTCCACCTAAATTACATCATAAAAATATTCCCAAGTTTCTCAAACTATTCCACTTTTCTATTTATTCCCATATTGACCATATCCAAAAAATATATTTCTCATTTTGTGCCCTGAATCTATCATTACTTTGTCAGGAGATACTGCTTTACCATTTTGTTCTCTGAAATCACAATTGTTCATTATGTTGATCAGAGTTCTTATGGTTTGGTTTTTTAACAATGTCATTGTATGCTAGTTCTTTTTGCTTAAATTACGTCATAAAAATCTTTCCAGGTTTCTCAAACCATTCCATTTTAAAATTCTCATTGCATGATAGCATTCCATTTATAAATTATATTTGTTCAGCCATTCCCCATTAGTTTCTACCACTTTGGTATTCAAAAAGATCTACTGTAAATATTTTAAAATATATGTTGGGTCCTTTTCCTGTTTCTTGATTTCTTTGTTATTGGCTTTATGGTTCTGCAGGAGTAATTTTATGGTTTATCAATTTTTAAAGGCATGGTTTCAAATTTCTTTTGATAATGACTATTTCAAAACTCTAACAACAGTATTAGAAAGTATTTGAGGGGCTATCAATATGTGTATATGTTGAAGTCTCCTAGTATGAGGGTAGGAAAGAAAGACTATGATCCAGGTATTGAATTAATTGAAGAAGGAAGGCTCTCCTAGAGCTGTCCTAGAAATCTACCTGGAGTAGCCACCAGAATTTGATATGATTTGAATGAACCTCAAAGGAATATAGATTGCTAAAAGACATTGGCAGAGGGTACATCCAAAAGTGTGAACAATTATATGATTTTATATATATATATATATATATATATATATATATATATATATATATATATATATATATATATGTATGTATGTATGTATTACATATACTTATATATTAAAGATATATATTGCATTTTCTTTCTATTCATAAAATAAATTCATTAAGGGTTTAGGATTTGGCTCTTGTTTCTTTTTGTGCTTTTTCTTTGTCATATTCTATTCTAAATCCTCATGGCATTTTGTTCTTAGGATGTCAGAGCTCAAGCAACCATTCCACTCCTGGGCTACACAGTAGATGATACACCAAGGAATGCTGATCTCCCTCATAGTTTCAAACTGACTCAATCTAAGTCTGTGCATAGCTTTTCTGCAGACAGTGAGGAACTAAAACAGAAATGGTTGAAAATCATCCACTTAGCTGTCAAAGGTGAGACATCTGAGTATCCAAATGAACTACAAGTCACTGAAAATGATCATCCTGGACTAACAAGAAAGTCAGAGTGCTGAGTTACTGTTGTTCTACTGTTAGTGGTTGGGAGTGGGGAAAGGAAGCAGCCATGTGATGAAGCAAATGAACGGGGAAAAAAAAAACACCAGAAAATAAGACATTCCCAGCAACCCTCCATCTTTTAGCACTTTATATAAGCAAATTTTGAGATAGGAGGGGAAGGGTGTGTAAGAACAGACTATTTTCCTAAACTGTATCATTAACAAAGTTGTTGTAGAGTCATTTCACTGATAATTTTTTATTAATGTGAACAATGAGACATCTTTAAGAATTCTGCCTTGATCATTTATTACTTGTGTTTGTTTTAAAGAAAATGGCATTTGATTCTCCTGCTGTTGGGTTAAAATGTGCCAAATTGTTATATTTTTTGCTCTTGGAGTAGGACTTGGGACAATTTGAAAAATATACCTCTATATTGCCAAAATAGATAGGTAGTGAAAAATATAAGGATAGTTTAATGCATCTGCTTTATTGAAGTTAGTATCTAAGGCTATTTACACACATTGTGTATGTTTAACAATATATTTTCTTATAGAAAAAAATCAAAATGACAAATTACATTGACTTTTAGAATTTCAATTTATCAAGAATAAAAAGCTAATTGTTTTTCTTCCAAAAAATGTATTATTCAAATAAGGAAAAGAAACAAAAGTATAAGCATTTATGTATAATATCAAACAGATTGTACTTTGACTTCATGGTTTTAGAATCATATTTGTCTATTATTTATATATTTTTTTAAAACAAAGCATGTTTTATCTTGGAATTAAACAAAATAGTCTAATGAATGTTTTGACAATTTAGGTTTAATTAATTTATACCTAATGGTCTTGATATTTTTGTAAGCTTAACAAAAATAGCAATTTATATAACATGTAACAAATTATTGAATTCCAACTCTATTTTAAGACTATTAATATTTTCTTTTATGTTCTGTGCCTATTTAAAACAATGCCTCTATTTGAAGGTGCTAATATTACATATTTGAATATGAGATGTAGATTCAGATAGTAATGTTTTTGTCTTCATTATTTTGAGATAAGATAAATTACCATTTTGATCACTGGGACACTCAAGAGCATTTAGAACATTTCATTTTTATAATCATATGAATGGATCTGAAGATATTCTCTGTGGGAAACCTAACTGAACTAGGACTTGGAGACACTACTTGGTAAACTTTCTCATTGAAGAACAATGTTTTCAATAAGGCTTTTTACTTGTTTTCTATAGGCACATTTAAATGTAGAATATATACTACATGTATATTTCATATTCATGTATCAATCTATTCATCCCATCTTAACTATTTAGTAAGCACCTGCTATGTATAAACTGTGTATGGTAGTACAATTCACTTGAATTCCTAGCATTTATTAAGTTTTAGACAACTAATACAATTTCAATTATCAGGAAGAAATGGTTTTTTAAAATAGTAAAACATCTTAAAATATGTCCATGAAAAATTTTATTTTCTCTCAAATCTACAAAGCTCTTCATTTTTTCCCTGAGATCATTATTTCAAGAAGGAAAATAACAAATTCATTTTTTAAAAAAGATTTTATTTTAGTTTACAGATTTTGGGAAAGTGATACAAAACAATCTTTTGGTGGCTTTTTTTTTAAACTAGGTATTTTAATTTTTTTAAATCATACCTCTGCTTAGACACTGCTTCATAGTATAATGAATAATATAGTTCTTGCATTTAAAATGTCATTATCTTCTCAAGTTAAGCCATTTCTTCTGTATATTTATTTCTTTTTTCTTTTTATTCCTATTATGTGAGTGCTAAAAGACTCAAATGCTTTCTCTTCCTCATCTTTGTTTTTTAAATGTTTCCCTCAGAAACCAAGAAATGACTGAATTCATGAAATCTGCTCTTCATAACATTAAAACATTCCAGTTCTTTTTTTTCTTAAGATTTATTTAAAGTTTTTTAAATATTGTAGAGAGTACACATTTTTATATCCAGCTTTTTAAAAAAGCTTACTCATGCACATGCCAGCAGTCTCTAACATGGTACTTCAATGAAAATACCACTTTTGTTTTGGTATGCTTTGCTTATTCTTCAGAGTAAACATTTACAATGAAGACTTGAATGTGAAAGTATCTGTCCAAAAGGAGTGTGTATTCTCTCTTGAGCTTAAAGTTAATGTTGCACTTTAAATTGTGGTTTTTATTTTCCATTAATGAAACAAGTTATTTAAATAATTTTAAAGAATATGAGCAATTAAGAACTTTATTTAAAATACTACTCTTTTTTAATCATATCTGTTAATTTGAAAGTTAGAATGTAGAAAAGATGTAAACTTCTTATACAAATAAATTAAAATAAATTCTATCTGATCCTAAGTAGATTAGTCAAAAATACATGTAAGGTGACAAAGAATGTTTGCTTTTTTTTTTTTTTTTTTTTACATATTTTAAAGAAACTATAGATTTTCTGGTACTGCAGGGTTGTTTAAAAATCATTAATGCCTTCTGAAAAACTTTTTTTTTAAATTAAAATAATTCTTCCAGTATAATATTCTATTATTTTCTTGCTGCTGTCATGATCCTGAAGATTTACAAAGAAATATTAGGATTTTTTTTTAAACTTTGTCTGTTCAGCTCCTTCTATTCTGCTTATTCTCATTTTGCTTTCTGGCAGATAGCCTTTGTGAAGTCTTTTATAGTATTTTCTGTCTAGATTTTAACCTTACATAGGGGAAAGGCAGAACTGAAGATAGACATGTAAGGTGAAGGCAAGATCCTGGTTTCTATAAAAGTCCTTGCTATATAATACTGAAGAAAACGAATGGAAATAAAAGTTGTTTCATAAGACATATTCATGACATATTAACACATAACAGGTCTTTTGTAACATGCTTTACAGATAGTAGTCTGTTGAGTTTCTTTTTCATTCTTGCTCCATATTTTATGTCTATAGAATCACTTAATGAACTCATTAACTTATCTGTGAGAATAATGTTTATATCAACTGTACACCAAGATAAGTTTATTTTAAAAATTCCTTTTGTGAAATTATTTTTGCATGCTTAAAACATTAAATTATTTATGCTATGTTTCACAAATGAGAATTAAATTATTTGAATGGAAACATTTCTGTTACACTGTTAAACATTCTACTAATTGTTTACATTGATTTCTAGAATAACTCATTCTCTTTGTATCTATTGTGTCAGTTTAATTTTGCACTCTAACAAGATGTGATGGGAGAGAACAGCAAGACTGAGAAAGATAAGAATAAATCAGAATATGAACAGATGAAAAGTAATCAAAGTATAATCTTTATCTTCATATTACTAAGAAATTTGGGTCAATGGGGAATACACAAAATATAAAAGGGGGATAATACTTCTTACTTACCAAAGGGACTGGGTTGCTTTTGTTAAGATCAACATGAAGATTTTTACATACATGCCCCCCCTCCCCAATTTCCACTAGGCATCATCTTTTCATCCTGTTTTTTGTTGATGTTTTGAAGAATTTCACCCTCTTGGGATATTCTGTTCAGCTTACTGTGGGGAAGTCAGCTAACAACAGTAACATTCCATTATCTTACTTGATTAAAGATTTTGCACAACGCTCTTGTGCACTTGCTTTCTGTCAACTCCTGCACAAAATAGCACAATTTCTGTGAAATGTTTTTTCTATTTATTGGCAAATAATAATTGGTCTTGTTTGTAAAATGTGAAATTGGCAAATGCCACTATTGCATTATTTGAATAATGATACCAAAAAATACACATTTGGAGATGGGAGGAGTCAGAATATCCTAATCTGTGAAGGATCATTTATGTAAAAGAATTGTAACTATCATACACATTATATAGGTATTTAAAAATATTATTTGGAGACCACAGTTAATTGTCAAAACAATCATATCCTTAGATAAAACACTTTTTAAAAAAAAGTCAAATTAACATCATGCCATGTGAGTAAAGTATTGACTAATAATGACTCAAATTCCACATTTAATTCTAATATTAAAAAGTGCATGTGAAAAATTTTAAGATCTATGAATGTAAAATAGTGACAAATATTGTATATAATCTGTAACATATGTATATTTGGTCAGTAAAGGATGAGAATTATAAACATTTGAAAATTAAGCACTTTAATTCCTGTTCAATATTAAAAGTTTGTATCTTGTAAATAAAATCATTATTAAATAACTACTACTGGGTATAATGTAATTTCATATTTTTTTATTGTTTCCCTATAAAGTAATAGGGTAGGGCATATAGGGTATAAGCATCTCAGGTTTTCATTATTCTTGTACAAAATTTTTAGCAAAACTGAGTGTTTTCTATAAACATCATTGCCTCTAGTTCTTTCTTTACAGTAAGTATCTGACAGTCCAGAGATCCAGGTTTTACCAGGTTTATAGCAATTTTAGGTTCACATTCTAAAATTTCAATAAGATTATAGTACAGAACAAAGCTTCTTAAAGTGTGGGTCACAATCCCATAGTTACATAAACTGAAAGTGTGAAAAATATGGGAACAGTAAAAAGTTTCTGATTGTAGCAACCAAAAGTTAATTAAAAATCAAAAGTATAATGAATCTGAAGTGTTTCTTGCAGCATTTGTATTGCACAATTTCACTGCAGCCTTGGTTCTGAACACACAACATGCACTATCTATGCAGGAACACTACCAGAAACACCTTGGCTCAGACTCAAGACAAAGTCGCATAAAAATTTCTTGAGCAAAAAAGCATCAGCAGTGGAAAAAGCTTAAGAAGCCTTGGTAGAGAGTACAGTGATTCAAGATGATTTCATGAGCATATATGTTCATGAGCATATAAGACATATTTGGATTATCAGTTCTTTTGGAAATACATTAACTTCTTCAGGTCATATGGTGCTAATTGTTAATTTACTAATTATGTCTAAGTAGAATCAAATAGGATAAACAAGCATTGCATATAGTTGACTATTGTAGCATTTGACATTGGCAATAGGACATGTTTGACTATTTCTAAAAAGAATTTTAGTTTTATTTGGTTTAATACCAAAGTGTAAATTTATTTGACACTATTTATGATGTTGTAAATGTTTGTCTCTCATGCTGATGATGCTTAGTCTAATAAGAATTTTTACAGAATTTATCATAAGGTGATATATGTAGTATATACTCCACTTGGTACAGCCAAAGTTTATTAAGAACATACTGCCAGGCACTAAAAATAAAAGAAAAAAATGAAATGTCACTACTCTGAAGGATCTCACATTCTATTAGAAAAATGCAAAATTTGTACAAAAAAATTGGCAGAAAGCTCAGAAAAAGGCCTTTTATAGGAGGTGGTACTTGAGCTAAGTCCAGGGTTCTAAAAAATGGAAACAAGAAAGAAAATTCCAGCTAGAGACAGACTGTGCAAAGACAATGGCATGGGAGAAAAAAGTGCAGTATTCATAATGAATAGTTTTTATTTGACCCTAAAGGTATTTGACCACCAAAACTTTCCAAAGGGAAGTAACTTTTTCAATCTTGTGCTTTAGGAATGAATGTTAATATATATCATTCTTTGAATGAGAGAATCCTCTACTGTGCCTAAGGAAGCCACTGATAAGAAAAAAAGGCTCAATATACTCCAAAATAGCAACACTTTTTGGGATGGCAAAAAAAACAAAAAACAAAAAAACAAAAAAAAACAAAGTAGATGCCTAGGAAATGTCTAAATAAGAAGCAGTACATGAATATAATAGAATTATTACTTTGCTTAAATTATTAAGGAATGATGCATGTGGTGAACACAGAAGCATGGAAAGATCTATGTGAATTGATATAAAACAAAGTTAATAGGCCCAAGAAAACTATATGTTTTAAATATAGCATGTCAATGGAAAAAACATTAAACCAAACAAATTAAAAGCAAATGCAACAAAAATTATTTTAAAAATCAAATAGGACTCAAATTGCTACATAAGAAGATATTCCCAGCCCCCATGCCCTGATTTACCCTTTGGTGGAGGTGAAAGGTCCATAGTATAAATGTTTACAGACTTTTCAATGTATCAATCAGATATGCTGACTTTTTTTCTCCTTCTTAAAAATTAGTATTTGACTCCTGTTTCTGTTCTCTGCATGGCAACAGGCCTGTCTTTTCTAGAGTCAACTCCTGCTTGCTCTAATACTCAACTACAGACTGCATGCAGTCATTCCTGGCAATGTAAGGTTCTGGCAAGACTCCTTCCTTGGTCTCCAGGACCTAAATTTAATGTGATTTCCCACTCACAATTTGATCTTGTGCTCTTTCTAGGTCCAGTTAAAAAGTATGTGTGTGGGAGATATTTTAATGCCCGAGAAACTGAGGCAAGATAGAGATTAGAGAGTTTTTAATATTTTATTTGAATGGGAGAGATATACTGGGACCAAATTAGGAGCAGCCAATGACGACATATTTATGCACAGTAGCTAAACAAAGGCAGGAGGGTGGAGTCCAAACTCTTTTGAGCAGGAATCTCCAGGTGGGAACCATAAATCTGGTTCTGACAGGTTGGGGGGTAGGACCATAAATTCTAACAAACTAGGAGTTAAGAAAACATTGGACTCCAGACAATGTCTGGAGGTCCCTTTTCTGAGTTTACACATTGACAATTTATAACATTAGAGCAAATAGCCCTGAGTTATATCAGTCTTAATGAAGGGGGGGAGGGGATTTGCAAGTAAGGAGATTGAAGCAGAACAATAAGAGAAACTGAGACAGGAACAATTAGGGAAACTGAGTCAGGACAATAAGGGAAAATTAGTCAGGACGATAAGGGAAACTGAGTCAGGACAATAAAAGAGAACTGTGGCACACATTCCACATTCTCTCTCTCTTCTGAATATTCAAGTCATTGAATTACCTTCCTCTAGATACCTGGAAGATTTTAGCACCATAATTTTGACCAACCCTATGTAAAACAAACAAACCAAAATAAAACTAGAAAAATGCAAGGACAAGTCTCTCCCTGATAACCCCAGAATTAACAGCGGTACAAAGGCTCCCTTGTTGCAAGCATGTCCTCTGCAGTTCTGGAGCACCATCTTAGCCAGAGAATCCAGTTTGAGATGGACAATTCACTGAGAGTTAGGTCTGTGGTTTAACTCAGCCTCTGCTTATAGAGCAGCAGGGCTCAAGGCCCATTCAGAGAGGCAACTTTCTCCAGGGGAGAAGGGTGAGGCTTGGAGTAGCTCCATCTGTCCCTACCCAAAGGAACAGACAGGGCTGCAGAAAGGATCAGATTTCTGAGCAGTGTGTGCACAGTTAGACTATCAAAGCAGGCAAACCCCGAACTTTTAGAGACCTGATATCTTACTACAAACTTCTTTGAGAATACTGAAATACTAATTAATGAACTGGGGTTACAGGACTGGAGAAACAGATCAAAGAGACTGCCAGTACCAAGACAAGTGTCTGATTTCTGGTTAACAATCCCCAAAACTGAATCTGCCAGGGCAATTCCAACAGAATAAGGATTCCAAAGCTAAAGCATAATAAAAATGAAAAAGGATTCAATCTGAACTAGTGAATTAGGGGGTGGGGCAGAAGTACCTAAGGCAAAGTGAATAGGAGCTGGGGGTTCCCATTCTTTCAGGTATTTTGAGAAAAATGTACAAGTTTCCCCAATTTTCTATTTCACCTCCAAAGTTTAAGAAAAATCCTAAACAGATATTTACTATAAACTTACATTGGTAGCAGGAAATTTATACCAGTAAGTTCACAACTTAGAACAATTATCATATTTAAGTAGATGTTTCATAAGTGAACATTATACATACAAACCAGCTTGCTTTTAAAATACCCAATACATAGAAAAAAATCCCAAATTGCATATTGTCTGTAACAGAAACATTTTTAAAAGGACAAAGAAAAAACTATTATTTTCAGAGGCCCTTTAAATAACCCCAGGATGATCCAATACAATCTATTTAAACTTATAAAGAATGTCCAAATACCACATAAGAAAATCAGCATACTGATATACTATTGATGGAGCTATTAAGTATTCTAATCATTTAGCAAAACAATTTGTTTATATTCTTTGTTTATATCCTTTGACCTATGACCACTATGAGGTCTTGCATGGGACCAGGTGAAGGTTTCTCAAGAAGATTATGAAATGGAGTGGGTCAAACCTTAGACCTAAATTTTAGGAAGTCATGTGATCCCTATTCTCAGAGGGCTGTAGGGCAGAAAAGGTCAGACTCTAGGCCTAAGCTTAGGAAGTTTCGTGACTCACAGGAAGTAGACAGCATTGCTGACCAATGGAAATTACTTCCTTTTCAGTCCATACAATGAATCCAACTCTTTTGCTATATAATTTCACTCTCTGTTTCTAGGCCTGGGGACACACATACCATGGTGGGTTGCTCAGTTGGTATGCTTGGACATACAATCCTTACAAGGATTGTATCTGAAGATGCCTCTGAGTAGCCAATTTAGGTAAGGGGGTCTGGCACCTGTCCCACGCAGTTTATGGGGGCTCATCCATGATCAGTGATTTCCCAGAGAGAGATGGCTAAGGTTCTGATGCAGGGCAGACATCAGGTTGGTTTTCTTTAATCATCCTTGAGATTAGATTCTCAGCCTTCCCCTCTGTGAAGTATGGGCCTGAAGAGAAGGCTTAAATAAAAACAGAAGCAGAGTCTCCAAAAAAAAAAAAAAAAAAAAAAAAGAAAGCCCAAGAGCAAGTGAACACTTGTACACACATAATCTAGAGGTTAAGTCTACTGCCTGTGCACTTGGGCACTTAGACTGAAAGGAGACCCTGGGATCATCAAGGCTTGGTTTGCCAAGGTAAGGGGCCTAGTTAGCCAAAAGGAAGTCCTGAAAAATGGCCCAGAGGAGGGGCGCCCTAGATGACTGCTAGATAGAGGTGACCTCTCCAGCCTTGGGGCTCCAAGTTGAGGCTCTACATATTACAGGATCACAATCCATGAAAATGTAGCTGCTCTCCCCAGTTCAGTGAAATTTGTTATTTGAAATATGATACTAAAAGTAGTTTTTTTATAAATTGTAATCTCTCTGCACTGACTGGTAACAAAGATTTAAGAGTTTGAAAATTTTGGGAAAAACAGAAAAACACTTGGCTCTTTTAAAAGTTGGCAGCAAACACCCAGTCCGCAAGCCTTTTCTGATTCACAGGTTCAGAGCATTTTTGCTCACTACAACTTTAGAAATGGGGAATGGAATGAGTGAATATCTATACAGATTCCAAAAATGCCTTTCATGCTATATGAAAAGAAAAGGGATTTTTGGCAGTCCAACATTACCCATTAAGTATGCAGGGGAACAATTACTGCGAACTGTCCCTGATCTAGAGAGGTTTCTGTTATGTTTTGTAAAGGACAACAGAAGGGGGATTCACTTCAGGCCAAGGGAAACAGGCTTGCAGATTTAGCTGCCCATTCTGCTGCCTGTTTACCCCTGGCCATAGCATTCCCCAACTCTTGACTTCTACATTCCCTCATATAGCTCCCAGGCAAGTAAATTCTGAAAGGGCTGTTAAAGCCTTCTATTTTAGAGCCTGTCTGGAGGATTAGGGGAGGATTGGCAGGTGAATTTTGTACACATGCCTCCTGTCAGGGGCTTCAAACTGCTTTTGATTTTTGTTAATACCTGTACTAATTGGGTAAAAGCCTTCCCTTGTAAGATTGAAAAGGCTGTAGAGTTTTTGCTAAAGGAGATCATTTTCGTTTAAGGACACAACGTTCCACCCATTATCCAATCTTCTTTGAGGAAACAAAAGCAGGAATTTGTGGAAAAGGCACACTCTACTAATTTATCAGCCTGAAGCAGCTCTAAAAGATGAGATCTTTTTCACTTTATCCTAAATGAATCTGGGTCTCGACTGCTTGAATTGGGAAGGATGAAATAATGTTCCCAGGCCACCAGGCCTTGACAGTGTTATAGTTCTGTGGATAACTGGCTCCAGATGCCAATCTGTTGGTCTGTGTGATGACAGGGTTTCCTTGATAGATAGTAAGGGCTGGTGGAAGTGAGGTCTCTGATCCCAGCTTGTTTCTTTAAGCAGCTTTATCCTATCACCCACTTAATCACTAGAGTAATTCAATATTTCTTAGCTAAAATGGTTCCTGAAAGCTTCCACTGATGTACAAGTATTGGTTCTAAATGTTAGAGCGTGGGTTCCATATATTGAAACTATTCAATATTGAAATATTGAGGGACAAGCCTGAAGGCCTAGATAGCAAGGCTGTCCTAGTGTTAGCAATGTATCAGGACTGGTGTGAGAAATCTTCAAAGTATGAAATAAAGAGGAGGGACTGAATGGGACTAGGTGAAGACTTCTCAAGAAGTCTATGAGATAGAGTAGGTCAGACCCTAGCCCTAAGTTTCAGGAAGTAGAGAACATTGCTGACCATTGGTCAGTGGGTTACTCCCTTTTCAGTCCATCCAATGAACCTAAGTCTTTTGCTATATAATTCGCTCCCTGGTTCCTGGGCCCCAGAGCCCCACACACCATCGTGGTTTACTCAGTTGGTGTGCTTGGACTTCTTGCAAGAACCAAATAAATGCTTTCTGTATCTGAAAATGCCTCTGAGGAGTCAATTTAAGTAGTCTAGCACCCTGTCCCACACAGTCTTACAGTCAAAGAGAATCAAAGAAGGGGAAACTATACACATAAAAATGCCTCTTTTCTACAATTTATAGTCTTATAGATTTGTCTGCAACAGAGGTATCACAGACCCTTTGATAGCATGTGGCCCACCATTATTTCCAAGTGCCACCTGGATTAGATTAAAATTTATTTGCAAAATAATAACAAAATAAAAATATAATAAAAAGTATAATTAATGACAGATTTGTTGGTATAGGTGCAGGGGTTCTCAAACTATGGCCCATGGGCCAGATGGCCTGCTGAGGATGTTTATGCGGCCCGCCCAGTTATGGCAAATGGGCTGAGGGGCGGAGACAGAGTGTGAGCTTTTGTTTTTACTATAGTCCGGCCCTCCAACAGTCTGAGGGACAGTGAACTGGCCCCCTATTTAAAAAATTTGAGGACTACTGGTAGGGTTTAGTCTGAAGGAAGCCTGATTTCTAAATTGATAGGTTTTCCTCATTGTTTCCTACTATAGGACTCCTGAGGAAAATCACTTAAAGCTTAGATATAGTTCTGCTCTACATTCCTCAATATGAAACAGAAAGGCTTTTAATATTTAAGTTAGGTAAGCATAGAAAACAGCCACTCATTTCTTCCATTATAAAAGAAATGCTTAAAACTCAAAAGACTACTAATGAGGTATTGATAGATTTTTAAAATGAATATTTTAAAGTATTCCTAAACCTCCTATTCTGTTCTCCTGAGAGGGTGATAGTTGATGCCCAGCTTAATAAATGCTAGTTGACTGACAAATATGATTTATTTGGTGGGATTGCTAAAGGTTTATTTGACCTTTATCTTAACTCTGTACTGTCCCAACAGCAGCCAGGTGGTATGGGGAATAGAAGAGTACCCTTAGAATCAGATAGACTTAAGTTCAAATGCAGCATCAGACATCTGCTAGCTGTGTGAGTCTGAGCAAGTCACTTAACCTCTGCTGCCTCAGTCTCATCTATAAAATGAGGATAATACGTCACAGGATTGTTGCAAGGATCAAATGAAATACTGTTTGCATACTATATAGCTCAGTCCTTGGCATATAATTGTTTTTGGTCAACCTGCCATCTGGGGGGGAGGGGGAGAAGGAGGGGAAAAATTAGAACAAAAGGTTTGGCAATTGTCAATGTTGTAAAATTACCCATGCATATATCTGGCAAATAAAAACTATTATAATAAAAAACAATAAAAAAAGAACTCAGGTCCTCCTGACTTCAAGAATGGTGCTCTATCTACTGCACCACCTTGCTTGTTTTTCATTTTGGAAGACCACCAATGACATCAGGAGGGTGATGTTTTGACTTACAAGTGAAGTGGATTTAAGTGAGGCAGGCCTGTTCAAAGCTACCAGTTTCTCTTCCAGAGTCATCTAAATCCAGTGGGAAGATCAGGATGACTGGAGATGGCCCAAGATGCAATAGGAGACCTTGGTCTTTTTAAGCTTAGGTTTTTCTCTAATTGTCAGTTTAAGTGACGTAACACTCACTCTATGACTAAAGACTGGGTAACAATGGAGGCAAAAGATGGCCTAGTCTGATTTCACAAAAGAATTATTGTTGAAGAGTAGCACCGTATGTAAGTATGACTGCCCATGTGGTTTGGGAAGAAGAGGAGAAGGAGGAAAGGAAAGAACAACAGGAGGGTGTAGCAGCATTGTTCAACTGAAATTGGCCAATTCTGTCCCCAATTCATATTGTTGTTCAGCCTTTATTCTCAAAGAGGATCTATGATATCACGAGGGTGATGTCTGGACTTGGAAGTGAACTGGATTTAAATGAGACAGAACTGTGCAAAATAAACAGCCTGATTCTCATTTCCTGAGTCATTAGAATTCACTGGCAAGACATAGGCCATAGGGTTATGGCCCCCAGTAGTTGTAATATGCTCTCTAAACTATAATGTTCTCTGTTGAGGTTTTCTTGGGGTCTCTGGGAGTAGCCTTCATTTCAGTTCAGTAATCATCACACAAGTAGCCCAAGGTTAAAGTCCAAATCCTTTATTATCTCTTTCAAGTCACTTCTCTTAGGGCTCAGCTAGTTTTCTGGAGGCCTATCTCCTTGGTTCTGTGGGCTTAAATTTCCACCTGCCTTGGAATGAATCTGTCTTAGCCTCGGAGAGCTTCCAGTGCGCTTGTCCTTTCTGGCCCTGAGAGCATCTCGCTTATATGTTCCACATAAGTATATGCCAATCATTATATCACTAGGAAAAAAATTATTTGTTGTAGGATTAAATGAATACTAAACTAAATTTAACCACTGTCTCTTCAATTCCACTTAGTATCTTGTTTCAAATTCTGGCCCATAACATCTCCTTGTAGGATTAAATCAATCATGCTGAACCATGTTAAATTAGATAACTATTGTCTCTATCAATTCCACTGACTTAGTACTTTGTAAGAATCCTTTGTTTCAAGTTCAGAGTTCTAGCTCATAATAAGTAGTAGTAGTGCTTGATCGAAGAATATGCACCATTTTATAGACCTATGAATATTGAGTTTCTAAAGCTGATCACTCTGCCTGTAGATACTAGTATGAATTCTCAAATACTAGTATGAATTCTCACTATCCAGATGCAATAATAAAGGTTTGAATATATTCAGATGCCATTTCTCAAACTGGAGAATATTAGGAAATTCCTATCATATAGTAGGGACTTACAAATGCTTATTTATTCTTCCCTTTTTTGTCAAGCCAGGCCAGTGAGTTGGACTTACCTTTTTTGTAGTTGAAGAGAAAGCTTCTCCTCTGAGAAGTATGATAGCTGCAGGAAGAATTTTCCAAAACTATTTCATCCCCAACTCCTGCTTACATTCTAGGAGACTTCAATATACATATTAATTCTTCCTCTAATTACTTAGTTTCTCAATCTACTTACTTCCCATGTGCTACTTCTTCACCCTATCTCACCCAGATATAAAGATTATCATAAATTTGATCTCATCATAATCCATAACTGAATCACTTCCACTTTAAGGAATTATGAAAGCCCCTTATTTACCATAACACGTTTGCTTTTCTCCTCTTCCTCTGCCTTCCTTTTTAAGAACCTAATTTTCATCTGTACTGATGATGTGTGTGATGTACACATCTGATGGCAGGCACCAAAAGTTGGGATTCAATCATGTGAAGAATTCACAATGGCCATTCTCTTTGGCAAAAGGTAGATTTATTAAGGGGAATAAATTACAGATAAAATGTAGGGATACAAGAGACACCAGGAATGGTAAATATGAAATAGAGTAGGACAGCATATAAAAAGGTTTTACCAGGAGAATGGACCTTAAGGTTGGAACATGTCCTTAGCTAGCAGGCTAAATCCTGAAAAGAATTTAGCACTTTAAAAGAGTTATTAATTAGTGAAATCAGGAGATACCCCAAGACATGGTGGGGTTAGGAGAGACACTGGAGGAGGGGTAGAGGGAAAGACATCACAAGGCAGAGTGCTATGGAAAACTGACCCAAAGAAAGGCATCATTAGCCATGGGATGGCCCATAACTACATTTTAGGGGAAAAACAACCTCAGGGACCTGAGGAGTTTTGCAAGGTAAGCCTGCCCAAGACTCCTAAAGACGGTAATCTTCAGGTTTGACATAACTTGGATTTCTAACTGAAGACCTCTACAGAAAATGGGACCATGGACCTAAACTGATCTCCATCAGTGTCTTCTCTCTGCTTACCTCAGGGATTAATTTTTATCAATTCTTCCGTTTCTTTCGGCTAACCACATCCAACATTGAAGGCTTCATTACTGAGACCTCCAATATTTTGAATACTCTCCCAAGTCATTTCCCTTGCACTAACCACTCTTGATTTCTTTTACCCATCTTGACCCCTTTGTGAATCAATTCACATGTACATTGTCCTCCATTTTTGAATCCCTAAACCCTGCCAAACCTCAGCCTTGAATCACGTCTACTCTCACATGTGTTGCTGACTGAAGGGGGGAGAAAAATCACATTCTTCTGACTTTTTACAAACCTTTAACTGAGCCCTCACTGCCTCTAGGCAATCCTGCTAAATCTTCCTTATCAATTAATTCACTATCTTGTTCACTAGGAAACTTCAATTTTTCCCACTTTTTCATTCCTCCTTAAACCTCACATTTCTTCCTTTCATCCACCCTTTCAGATGATATTCTTGCCTCATGTTTTAGAGAAAAAATTGAGGTTATTCATGAGTCTCCTTTTTTCACTGTCTTATCTTCTCAGATGACTTTTGCTCCATCTCTCCTTTTGTCTCAAATGATGACTTACACTTTACAAACACTGTTCAAGCAAACCCACACTATCTTGTCTCCTCCAATAGATTGATCGCTTTGTCATCCCTGCTCTTCTCACTCACTTTTAATGTCTTCCTTTCATTTTCTACTGCTTACAAACCTACCCATGTCTCCCCTATTCTTAAAAAAAAACAAAAAAACCCAAACCCTCATTTGATCCTTCATTCCTTCTAACTCTATTCTAATATCTCTTCTGTCTTTTGTAGCTAAATTCCTCAAAAAGGCTATCTAGAATGGGTGCCTCCATTTTTTTTCCCTCTCATTTTCTTCTTAACCTCTTACAATTTCTGACCTTATCATTCCACCATAACTGCTCTCTCAAAGATCTCTTAATTGCCAAATTTTCTCAATTCTCATTCTCCTTGATTTCTCTATAGTCTTTGATATTGTGGATTACCCTCTCCTCTTTAATACACTTTATGTTTTTGGAACACTTCATTCTCCTAGTTTTCTTTCTCCCTGACAGCTCTATTTCATTCTTCTTTGCTGGATACTCCTCCAGATCAAGTTTTCTATCCATAGGTGTCCCTTTTATACTACTTGACTTGGTGATTAATTGGTGATTTAATTATCATATGTTTGATTCTCAAATTTAATAGCTTCAGCTTTTGAGCCATTCTTCAATCTTTCATCTTTCTTTGCTTTTTAGACATCTCACACTAGATCAAATACAAAATGCCTTACATAATCCACCCACTGCTATCTTTCCAGACCTCTTATGCCTTACTACCTGCCATGTACTCTTTGATTCAGTGATACTGCTCTCTTGGCTTGTCTAGTAGAAGTCACTTCGTTGCTTGGTTAAGGGTATTTTCTCTGGCTATCCTCTATGCTTTAGAATGCTCTTCTTTTTCAGCTCTACCAACTAATTTACCTGTTTCCTTTAAATCCCAACTAAAATCCCATTTTTACAGAAAGCCTTCCCTAACCTTTTTTATTCTAGTGCCTTCTTCTGCTAACTATTTATTATTTGTTGCCTATATATTTGTCAACATGTCTTCTTTATTAGACTAAATTCCCTGAGGGCAAAGATTGAAATTTGCCTCTTTAGATATCTCCAGTACTAAATCTAATGTCTGGTACATAGTAAGCATTTAATAAATATTGATTTTTTTGTAGCTGGTTCTAAATGAGGGACTAGGGATCTTTCCTTTAACATTTATTTGGTTTCTTCCAAAGAGAGGGACTTCCATCTCAAGACTGTTGCTTGATTACCTTTAGGGAAGGAAAGAAAAACAAACCCGAAGAGATGGTCAGGATCTGAGGCTTAGATGCAGGCTTTTGATTCAGGTAGTATGAGTCGTGGTATGTGTTTGCCAGAGGTTGTTGAGTTTATAAGGGGTGTGATGAAAGTATATCCAGCAGGTCAGAGACACATGCTATTAGAATGCAGGATTATAGTATCATGTATTTAGAATCATATGCCTGCCTTTAACAGGAAACTGAGGACACTGAAACGGAAAGAGCCGAAGTGACTAGCAGGGCTATTAAGTGGCAGAATTGGGAGGGGAACCCCTATCTTCTATTTCCAAACTCTGCATTTTCCCTCCACTTTTTCCACCATCACAACTGGACAAGAGAGATCTAGAGCAGGAACTCCTTTTCCCTGTAATGTCTACGACACACATGAGTCGGTTCTTTTCCGAATCACTGGTTGAGTCTTTTTGAAACAAATATCTGAAGCAGTCCAAGAAACAAAGTTAATGTTTTTAGCCATAGGGATCCCAGGCAAGAGGCAGACTAGCTCAATTCAGCAGTTTGAATGCGGTATGCTTTAGCCAGAGTACATCAGGAGGCCCCGCTCCTTAAAGGGGTAACATATATATTACATATAATAGATGTGTGAATAAACATAACACATATATGCATTTATATCCTGCACTTCTAAAACAATTTAAAGTAGTCTTTATTAGTAAACTAACAGGTAACGAATTACCTGATCATTTTCCCCCTACTGAAAACTGATCTCCCAGCTCTTTAGATAATCCTCTAATTGTGCTTTGTCATCTAGTCCTTGAGTCTTCCAGGACTACCGTTCCCGTCAGGCTTTGTGATCCCTCTTCCCCATCACTGCCCACACCCCTTTTTAGCGCACAGCTTGCTGGGAGAGAGCAAGTAAGGGGCGGGCCAAGTCCAATGGGTGCTGGCTTTGGAGGAGGAAGAGGGGGAGTAGGAAAGCGACTAGAAGGTGGAGGTGAACTATAGGCCTCATTCATTACCTCTGTCTAGTGAGCCCCTGGGCCTTGTGTTCCAGGAGCCATGGAGGCGCTCATTCCAGTTATTAACAAGCTCCAGGACGTCTTTAACACCGTGGGCGCAGACATCATCCAGCTACCCCAGATCGTCGTAGTTGGAACCCAGGTGAGTGCTGAGGCCCTGAGATGGCTGGGCGGCTCGACTAAACTGGACTGGGGCCTCCCTAGGCCTCAGGGCAGGGCTAAGGCGGGGCTGGGTGGAGCTGGAGGTCCAGGCCTCTTGCATGTTTATTTCTTAGTCCTGCTCTTTAGGCCTCCCTGAAAACTGGGAGGGATTCTGATAGGCGGAGCCGCTTCGGATCGAGCGCGGCGTTAGTCTGGATTGTTGTGGTGGTGGCTAAAGAAGAAGCGAGCTTTTCCTGGGGAGGGCCCTCGGCTTCCAAGGACAACTGAGGGACAAAGTGTGGTGCATGGAAGGAGAACTGGGCTCCGGGTTGGTGCCTGGATTAGCTCGGGAGTCTCGGTTGCTTGGTTTTCTTTTCTCACTTCTCAGTGCACCCTCCGAGCTGCTTAGAGATCCGTGGAGTGGAATGTGAGAGGGCTTTGAGTAACATCCGAGTTTTGTGAAGTTTAACCTTCGGGACTTATTGAAAAGCCTAGAAATTACGCGCGAGCGCGAACACACGCGCGCGCATAAAATTCACCCCACCCCTACCTACCTTTTGTAGTGGTGGCGAGGATCACCTGGGATCATCTCTGTAGGGTGAGGTTTTCATCTTCTGTGATAAAACACTTTACTGCTGCAAGCGTTCAGAAACTGGGCAAATTACTAATCCTTTTCAATTCACGCTTGTGGATTACAGAACTGTGGAAGCAAATGTTTCAAAAAGTATTGAAAGTCATATTCCCTAGATGTAAACTAAGGTCTCTTGTTTTGTTTTTCTCTAGGTACTTTCTTGGCACAAGGGATTAAGTAGAGTGTCATATCGGTTTGTTTTTGTTTTTAAATAAACTGGAAGAGACCTTAGAAGTTATATGTTTTCATATCCTAATAATAGTTGGATGATATATGTAGGCAGTGGTATCAGTAGGTGTATGTAACTTTGGCTTTCTGTCATTTTCTATGAAATGGTTTGATTGACTTCAGTTTAAGAGCTGCTCTTGTAAGGTATCTTTTCTGTTGTCCCTTCTTCCCTCTTTGAAAGGTACCTTGACTTTGCTTGGTAGGTACCAACCTCCCATTTATTAAACTTCTGTTCTGTGTCAAGTTCTCAATCTAAGAAATTGAATAAAGCATTCTCACAGAATCTTGGAGTTTGCACGATAAACAATAATGATAATGATAGATGCTGGGGCCTGATTGTGGAGGACTTTTAAGTGCCAAACAGAAATTTGTATGTGATCCTAGAGGTTATAGGTGGGAGACACAAATTTGAGCGGGGAAGTAGGTCGGATTTGGGCTTTAAGGAAAATTACTTTGACAGCCAGAAGAAGCAGAGATTGGAGAGGACTGAAACTTAAAGAGACCAGTTAGGAAATTGCTGTGGGTCCCTACCATTACTGTGTAGAGTAGAGAAGAGAGGACAACCAGAAAATTTTTGGAGCTAATTAACTTGATATTTTTGAGATAATATTGCATAACTATTTTTCTCCCTCTAATCTGCAAAAACTACCTGTAAGTTAATTTGTAGATTTGACCATAAAAGTACCTAGAGGCTATTTACGCCAGTTCCTTCATTTTACTCATAAGGAAATAAACTTGAAGAGGTTATGAAGATCATATAATGGTAGAACCTTGCCTTCTGGATTTAAACATTGTTCTTTCAACCCTGTTTCAGAGAATTAGTAGCCTTAATATTCAATCAGTGTGGCTGCCTAATGAGTACATGGAGAGTAGACTTTGGAATAGAGAAAATCTGACTCAAGTCCCCCTCTGACATTTTGGTTTGACTATATGACTTTGGGCATATCCTTAACCTTCGGCTCTGCTTCTCTCTAAGTGCCTAGCATTTGTAGAATTATATTGGTAGGAGGAAGTTTTTTCTCTCCCTTTGTAAGGGACTCTTGTTCCCTACAAAAATAAAATCCTGGATTTGGTTACATTTGGTTTAAAATGTTCCACTTTTTAGTAATTGCTAGTCAGAGCAGAAAAAAGAGCAGGGCCTAGAATTAGGAAGATTCAGATTTGACTTCAGATTTAGCTATGTGATCTTGGACAAGTCACTTAACCTTGTTTGCCTCAGATGAGGAATCATCTGGAAAATGAACTGGAGAAGCAAATGGTAAACCACTCCAGTATCTTTGCCAAGAAAATCCCAAATGCATTCAAGAAGAGTTGGAAATAACATGTAATAACATGATGTAATGATTAATAATTGTATTAAATCTGAGAAATTATAGGATCTTAAAGTACTTTTGAAACATCAAAGGAATAGTCATATTTAGTTTTTAATAAATTAGATTATTTACTATGTTTCCTAAAATTGGAATTCTAAAAATCTTTAAATTTTAAAGTTTATATTTAGAACTTTTTATTTTAGGAAACAATATTTTTTTGGAACTGTTTCCTGACTGCAAAAGACCACTGCCATCTAGAAAGTTTCCATTGTCTTTAAAGCTTTGTGCTTATAAAAGTATGAACTTAATATGAAGTCAAAGAATTAGGCATAAAATGTGTCAACAGAAATACTTTAAGAATAAGAAGGATTTATCTTACACTTAGTGGAGTTTATATCTCCCAGTATACTTGATGAATAGATTCATGAACTAGTCATTAAGTTGGGAGGAGCTATGAGGAAAAGAGAAAAAATGACCATGATAAAAGCTAGTGGGCTGGAAGGGTCATATATTCAAATAGTTTCATTTTAGATATAAAACTAAGGGCCAGAGTTACAGAGCCAATATTTGTCAGAGGTGAGATTTACCCAGAACTACTAGACTCTGGAGGACTCTTTATTCATTAGGTCAGACTCATAAAAGTCATTCATTAAAAAGTTAATATTAAATACCAATAAAGTTGATGAAAATTGTTTTAAATAAATTAATTTTAGTGCATAAAATGTCACATCTCTTGTTTTTTTTTTTTTGTTTTGTTTTGTTTTGTTTTTTGTTTTGTAGCTGTGTTTTGGGTTTGTTTACTACATTCACTTGTAGCTTATATAGTCCCATCCAGAGTCATATTTGAATGTTTTCTCATTAATTAATGAATTGTAGTCCTTCTCATTATTAGTTTTAATCCCTCACCAGAGTTTAATTGAATATTTTAATAATCTGGGGATATCTCATCTCTTGTATAAGTAGTTGCTTCTCATTAATGTGATGGACTCTCCAGTCTATTCATAGCATGACCATTAATTCTAATTGTATTTCATTTCACTCAGTTTCCTATCAGCCATTACACCAGAATGGTAAAATACACTTGCCATTATGTCAAGATTCTGTTGGTCTTTTAAAACAATAATAGTAGCTATAGCTTTTCTAGAAGAAGCTGAAAGAGTTGGGATTACACTTATATTTTTATTCATCTTCATTTTTGAAGATACTGCTTCTTTGTCCCTATTTTTTAGTTTCTTTGCAATAAAAATTTTTAAATTAAGAAGAAAAAGAGGAGATGGGGGGGGAGCATTAAAGTAAACCAAGGAAAGGATGGAGATGGCTAGTCAGTGGAAGAGTAAGAACACATAAAACATTTATCATTTAAATTTGCTGTCTTATATAAGCATGGTTCATGGCATTCCAAAACAATTACAAAAGTAACATCAAGGATTACTGAGAAAAGATCGCCATAATAACATAATAATAGTAAAAAGTTTGAAATGCTGTAAGAATCGCCAGTCCTTCCATCCAGTTGCTATCCCCTCATTCCCAGTTTTCAGTCAATCATATTGTTCCTCTTGCCTGATATCTACAAGCTATGTAACCAATTGTTATTTTTGCTATCTATATGCTGCCTTCTATTTTTTTTTTTTTTTTTTTTTTTTTTTTTTTCTTTTTAGATGCTCTTTTGTCTTTAAAAGAAGATGTGTCTACGTGATTTGGAGTCTTGGTTTATTGGGAAACTGAGAGGCCTCTTTTATTGGGAATTTTCTATCTTTACCAATAAATTGAATATGCTCTGAATTTGTTCCTGTTTCTCTTAATTTAGTTACGTCTACACAAACTATTTTTAAAATAATTTGATACAAAAATTTTTTTTCTCTCTTTAATTGTTTTTTTATCCTAGTTGTATTAATATTTGTGCAGAAACTTTTCAGTAAGTTGTAATTAAAGTTATATTATCTTTTAAAATTCCTTCTGCCTCTTGAGTTGGTTGAGAATACATTTCCTACTCATACCTATGAGAGGGATATTTTTTTTTTTATAATATAGTCTTTAATATTGAAGTTATATATCATTTAGAATTTATTGTGGAATATGGTATATAATATGTTGACTTAAGCTTTAGCGCTGCCAGACTTTTCAATTTTCTAGTAGTTTTAAAAATTTTTCTAGGTAAATTATTTGCATTTTACCAGAAGCTGAGTTAATGAATTCTATTGTTTCTGATTATTTAGTCTGTTCCATTTATCCTCTTTTTTTCCTAAAGTAACATTGGATGATTATTATGATGGCTGTTCTGTAATACAGTTTGAAGTCTAGAAATCTAGTCCCCCTTTTTGGAAACTCTTCATCATTTCTTTGATATTCTGGGTCTTTTGTTTTTCCAAATGAATTTTCTTATTAAGTTCTATAAAGTTTTGCCTTTGATTGTACAGCATTAAAATTATAAATTAAATTTGGTAATATTTTTGTTGTATTGGCATTATCTACCTATGAGTCCTGAATATTCTTCCAGCTATCTTTTTTTTCTTTCCCAAGTATCAAGTAATAAAGATACTAATAACAGTATCTTTATTATAGTACTCTACAATCTCTTTTCTCCAGCCAAACTAAAGGGTACTTTCTGCTCGAGAACAAGTTCTGTCTTCATATTTGTTATTCTGGCACTGTTCCCTATTCATGAAATGTTTTTTTTTTTTTTTTTTTTTTCTTTTTTCTTCTTTGCCTGTCAGATTCCTTCTTACTCTTTGATTCCCCTTTCAAATACTGCCTCTTCCTGGAACTGTGTGTGGGGATGGAGAACTGTTTCTATTAGGATACTCAATTATGAAGAAAAACAAAGTCAGAAGATCAATTCTATTGAAAAGACAAATTGCAAGAAGAGAAAGAAAAGGGATAAATTATTGGAAAATATGGAATACAGTGATATTACTCAGATATAAATCTGGCTCTGCCAAAGCTGAGTGAATGCATTGTACTTGTGCATAGACTAAAGACTAAATGATCACATGAGGTCTGCCTGGCAGAAACTCTTTTTAAAAGAATGAAATACATTTCTTTAGCTTTGTTATGATCATCAAATCAACTTTGATTGAATCCCTTAGTCCTTCCAGATCTGGAATCTTTTATCTTATCTCTTTTCTTCTTTCTGGAATGTCATTCTCTCTCCATCTATGGAATTTCAATCATTGTCTTTTTTTTTTTTCCCCCATTTAATGCTTTTTATTTCAAAGCATGCATAATTTTCAACATTCTCCTTTGCAAAACCTTGTGTTACAAATTATTTTCTCTCTCCCTTCCCTCTACCTCCTATCCTAGATAGCAAGTAATTCAATATATATTAAACATATGTAGTTTTTCTATACATATTTCCACATTTATGTTGCACAAGAAAAATCAAATCAAAAAGGAAAAAATAAAGAAAACAAAATGCAAGCAAACAACAAAAAAGGTGAAAATATTATGTTGTGATTACACACTTAGTACCCAGTCCTCTCTGGATGCATCCATGCAGATGGCTCTCTCCATCACACATCCTTTATTATTTCTTTAAGGGACACTTTGTTTCATATTTATTTTGAGCAGAATTTCTCCTTTTTTGTGTATATGATAATGTTGTATAAAATGTTGATGGTTTTATTAGGTTTTTTGTATTCTACTTGAAGCTATTAATTGCTTCAGTTTCTTTCTTGAGTGTCTGAATTTTTCTAAATTCATCATGTCATTTTCATATAATGTCCCTACCCTTTGTAGATGTTTCTTACCTTTAATTTATATTTTTGTATTGCTATAGCAATATTGGGAAATAATAAAGGATATCCTTGCTCTTTACCATTGTTTTTAATGGGAAAAGTTTATTCGTTTCTTTATAAACAGTGCTCAGTTCTTTTGTGTGGAATGGGTGCCAAACCCCCTTTCCCAAATTAACATCTTTAGGTTCAAAGAGAAAGAATTTATTTAGTCCATGCAGGGAGAGGCCAACACATACCTGGGAGCCTCCCAACTCCCACCAATGCCTGACCAGCTTCTGGCTTGTTGGGGTTTAAAAAGCAAAGATCCATGTCTTTTCATTGGATAGACTAAAAGGATATAACCATCCTTGACCAGTGGTCACCAATGTTGTCTGCTCCCTGCAACCCAGGATTCAAGACCTCATCTTGCAGCTCTGAGAATAAGGATCCCTGTGACTTAGTTTCAAACTGAGAAAACTTAACCCAGTCAATCCCATTCAGTTTTAAACATATATATATAAACTTTTAAATTTAATTTTTTTAAACTTAATTTATTGTCAATTTATGGAACAAAATAAATAGTTTGACCTTAATGAGTGCCTTAAAGTTAGTCTTTAATGTGTTTTCTTTGTTTCTTCTATATTGACTTTTCCATTGAGTTCTAGTGTTTTTGTTACAAATATCTGAAAATCTTGGTTACATGTCTTTTTTTTTTTTCCATTCAGAATTATATTCTACTTTGCTGGGTAAATTATTCTTGGGTGCAATGAAATCCTGACTGTATTTCTGCAGTATTTAAAGTTTTTTGGTTTTGTTTTTCCTTCTTGTTTGTCATATTTTCTCCTTACCTGGGAGTTTTTAAATTTGGCTGTGACATTCGTCCAAGTTGTTCTCCCTGGAATCCCTTTTAGGTGGTGAATGGTAGATTTTTTTTTTTTCTTCTATTTTTACTTGTTCTAGAACTTCAGAGCAGTTTTCCTTAATTTTCTTAATTCTTTGTAATATTATATCTAGATTCTTTTTTTGATCACAACTTTTTTTTTTTAAATAAAATATATATAAATCCAATATAGGCATACATATTTTACAGTTATCTTGCTGCACAAGAAAAATCAGATCAAAAAGGAAAAAAATGAGAAAGAAAATAAAACTCGAGCAAAAAACAACAAAAGAAGTGAAAATGCTATGTTGTGTTGCACATTCAATTGCCACAGTTCTTTCTCTGGGTAGATGGCTTTCATCACAAGATCACTGGAAATGGCCTGAATTTTCATTATGAAGAGCCATGTCCATCAGAATTGTTGATCACAACTTTTGGCGATTGTTATATTAATTACATTTTCATATTGGCTCTTTTTGATCTGTTCCCTAGATCAATTGTTTTTCTAATGAGATGTTTTAGATTCTTTTCTTTTTTTTTAATTTCTCTTGCCCAATTCTAGTTTCCAAAGACTTTGTAAAAGTGTTATGAGGTGAAATTTCTTGAGGCATAGTGAGATTACTTATGTAGCTACTCTCAAGGCCTACTGTTGATGATTCACTTGCCTAACTTTAGCTCCAGGGGGGAGGCCCAATCTTTTTTTTTTTTTTTTTTTTTTTTTTTTTTTTTTTTTGAGGACTTCTCAACTTATCTTAGAATATTTTCCTTGATTTTTGATGCTGTGCATGCATTTCATGATGGTTTTGTTTATGAAGGAAATCTGAAGAGCCTAGAAATTTCTGACCTATATCATTGTCCAAGAATAGCAGTTTCATATTATGGATATACATATGTGTATATGTATACGTGTGTGTACATATGCACATATTTTTTAAAAATTCCATTTTATTTTCATGTTCACATTTTCTCTCATTTTTCTCCCTTTACCCCCCACCCTGAGATTAAGTTATTTAAAATTTCTACTTATTTTGTTTGAATTGTATTATGGTTTTGGGTAATACTCATTAATTTTCTAAGAATTTTCATTTTTGCTACTAAAATATAGTTATTTTATTTTAAAATTTTCTCTCTTGTAAATTTAACTTGGCCAGTTTCTATTTTAGCAATAGGATTTGCACAGATCTTATTTTTATTGGCCAAGTTAGCTAATGGTTTGTTGCTGGGGGAGATTTTTTTATGAGCAAGTAAAGTAATAATTGAACGGAGAAACAAAATATATCTTTCAAACAGTTACAATAATTTAAAAGTCAAGGTTCAAATAAAATGATGTTACTTTGAAAGTGTTCCTTTACTGCATTTATTAATAGTTTTACAGCAGTGTAAAGAATTTCTTTAAAAAGCTCACAGCTACTCTTAAATGTTTTATTTTCAGAGCAGTGGAAAAAGCTCAGTACTAGAAAGCCTTGTAGGGAGGGACCTACTCCCCAGAGGTACTGGAGTTGTCACTAGGAGACCCCTTATTCTACAGCTGGTCCATGTTTCACAAGAAGATAGAGGAAAAACATCTGGAGATGAAAATGGTAAGTATTAGACATTTGTAGTATTTGAATTATGCTAGTATATCCCTTGTAGTTTTGTTCTTAAAAGGAAATAATTTGAAGATAATATTGTTTATTGTTGATTGATGATAATTACAAACTAATGGCTGCAACGAAGATCTAGGAAAGTAATCATAATAGGTGACACTTAAGGTTTGCAAAGTACTTTTTTTTTTTTTTTTTAAACAACTCTGATGGAGATATTACAAGTATTATTATCTTTCATTTTATAGATAAGGGAACTTAGCTTCAGTGAGGTAAAGTCTGTAATCATATCACATCTGGGACAGAATTTCAATCTGAGTTTCTTGATTTCAGTGCCTTACCTACTACCTTAAACTATCTATTCTATTTAATTTTATTAAATTTTGTTCATACTATTTTGCCAAGGGTTTTTTGAATCTTGGCTTTGTCATCCATGGTAGGGATATAGATTGAGAACTGAAAATGCCTTTGAAGTTGATCAAGAAGTTGAGGTCTGGTGAAGTTAAGTGACTTGTCAACTGACAAGAGTTGATTCAAATCCAAATCCAGCCTTCTTTTCACTACATCATGCTGCTTCCATTTTTCAGCTATCTTTTTCAGTGTTGGGTGCCCCACAAATATTCTAAGCATGCCATCTCTGCCTTCATCCATTTAAAAAAAAAAAAAAAAAAAAAAAAAGTTGAACAAGGCCAGTGGGGCCTGTGCTGTAGCCACTGGTTCTGATGTAGATACCTTTTCTTATCAGGTTAATATCGCTTCCCATTAATCAGCACTCTAACTAGTCATCCTGCCAGCTAAAATTAACTTCTTATCATTTAGCCTATATTTTTTCACCTAGTTTTCAAGGCTCTTATATTAAATAGGTGTTTGTTAAATGCTTTGCTGATGTTCATGCATCTACTGTCTATGAAATTAATTTAATAATCCTTTGGAAAAAGGAAATGAAATTATCCTCACATAATTTTAAAATCAGTCACAATTTGTCAACCACTGTACAAGACAAATAACTTGAGATACAGAGTGGTAAACAAAACGATTATTGTCCTGTCATTATTGTTTTTTTGTTTGTTTTTGATAGACCCATGCTGGCTTAAGTAATCATTTCTTTTTCTAAGTACCTACAAAATCACGCCTTTCATAGCATATTGTAATATTTTGGTAGGATTGAAATTTAAACTCTGTAGCTGACCATTTGAAAAAATTCAACTTATTTCCCCTTTTGAAAATGTGGATAACATAGAACTATTTTTTGGCATGTCTCCTGTTTTTCAAAGTTTTCACATCACTGACTGTGGCTGATCCATTACATTTCTAAGTTCTTATTGTACTCTGGGATGTGTTTCATCCAGGCCTGAGCATTTAGGGTGTTTTACCATTTCCTTATTTTATGTTTCAATTCTGTGTTCACGTTTTTGTCCTATCATTCTTGTTTTGATCATTCTATTTTATTGAAATAGTTGAGTACCTCAATGATAATGTTGACCTAACCATTCTTCAGATGATATATACATGCTTTTTCATCCTGTGTGACTGTTTTCCATGGTTTTCCATATATTTTCTACCAGGTTTCTATTCAACTTTTTGTGCTGTAGGTTTCTTGATATTACAAGGATAATATGGTATCATTTTAGTACTTGGATAATTCATCAGTTTTCATGCTTACCATATAACTGGCTCACTTCCTTTCCTGAACTTTGATATCTTTAATGCATTACATTAATATTCTTCAGTCTCTTTATTCTTTTTTCTTTTTGGTGATCCATGATTTTGTTTTCTCAGAGTTTATGATTTTATATATATAGTTATGGTTTGTTTTGCAGTAACATAGCATAATTATAAGAATACTGCAGATAAAAAGATGAGTTTTTATTTCAGGTTACTGCATGAGGTTACTTGTAAGAACAGCTGTTCCTTGAATATAGTCTAATTTTTTCTTATCTCTATTTAATTTTAGGCCCAGTTCTAAGTTAATATCTTTGGATAGTGTCCCCAGATATATGTACTGATGAATTAATTCTGTGTATCTTGTATCCAACTGTTTATTATATTGTGAATAATAAATATTTTTCATACATTTGTTTTTTGTGTGTTTGAGTAATGGAGGCTAAACTCCTGATTAATTTTTAAGTTTTTTAAAATACTTTGGAGGCATGAAGTGATTAAACAGGATTAACTGGAAAACCCCACTATCTCTAGTGAATCCCTCTTCCATCTGGAATCTGCAGTGACAAATATCTAATTTTATGCCTCAATTATTTAAAGAAAAACACTTGTTTTTTTTTTAAAGGGTGAAATAAATAGAATTATATATGAAGAGGATATATTTATGTGAGGAACATGTATGTATTGTAGGGTAAAAGCATGATGTAGAACATTTGGAATTATTATGATAAACATAATTATATAGACCACCTGGCTAGAAGAAAGAAATGATTAGTGAGTTCTGAAAATAGATAACATGCAGAAGTCTGTTAGAGTCATGAAAGCCTGTCTGAATTTGTGCTCAGGTTTAGTTTCCTGCATTTTTTCCCTTCTAATTTTAGCTACATTGTTGGGGGGTTTTAAATATAATTTTAAAAATAATGTATATAGATGGAATCATCTATTTACTGCCTGTGAATCTCTATCTCTCTTATTTATCATGAATTTTACTTGATCATGAACTTTTCCCCTATCCGCAGATCTGACAAGTTATTTTTTTCTATGTTCCACTTACTTGTTTGAGATCACCTTTTATGTTTAATGAGACATCTATTTAAATTAATAATCTACGAGACACTGATTTGTATCTACTTTCTGCCACATTACTTATCAGTTTTCCAAGCAGTTTTTGTTGAATAGTGAATTCTTGTTCTAGTATCTCAGATTTTGGAGTTTATCAAACTAGCTTATTGTGCACATTTCTTCCTGTATATTGTGTATCTAGTGCTTGATCAACCTCTCTATTTACCCCATACCAAATTGTTTTGATGATTACAACTTTGTAGTATAGTTTGAGGTTTCTTACTGCTGGCTTTCTTTCCTATTTTTTTTTCCCCCATTGATGCCCTTGATATTCTTGATATTTTTATTCCTTCAGAAAAAATTTTAATTTTTTTTTTTTTTAACTCTACAAATTAATTCTTTGGTAATTTAGGTTATGTTGTCTTTTTTTTTTTTTTTTTTTTTTTTTTTTTACTTTGCCTACACATAAACAATTTTTATTACTTTCATTATTTAGATGTGTTTTTATTTGTGAAGAGTGGTTTATCATTGTGTTTATTTGTGTATCTTTGCAAGTAGCATCCCAAGCATTTTATAAGCTCTGGAGTTATTTTACTCTTTTTCTCTTTTTGTCTCTTCCTACTAAACTTTGTTGGTAATATAAAGAAGTGCAAATTTTATTTTATCTTATTTTGTTTCTTATCTTGCTGTTTTTCTAAGGTTAATTGTTTTGACTAGTTTTTTATTTGGCTTACTAAGATTATTTATGTATGCCATTGTACAGTCTTTCAATATCTTTTTATCTTGTCTGATTACTATAGTACAGTTTCTAGTATATTTATAGTACAATACCAGTAACAATACTGAATAGTAATGGTAATAATATTTCACCCCTCATTTTATTGGAAAATCTTATATCTTATCCCCATTACAGATAATGCTTGCTCTTGATTTTTGATAGGTTTTACTTATGATTTTAAGCAAAGCTTAATTTAGGAATGTGTGGTTTAGAACACAAGGTTTTGAAAGGGTGAATATTAAAAACTATGCATATGTTTTGAAAATAAACACCTTTTTAAAAAAATGAATGTGTGTTCTTATTTTGTCAAAAGCTTTATTACATCTGTTGAAAAAAATCATATATGCTTATTTTTAAAATATATTTAAGGTTTTTCTAATATTGACCTAGCCATGTATTCCTGATGTAAATCTAGCCTGGTCATAGACATATTGCTGTAACCTTCTTGTTAGTATTTTCCATTCAGCTATAAATTTGGTATGATTCTTTTTAAAAAACTTTTTTGAAACAATTTATGTAGCATTAAAATTAATTGTTCTTTGAACACACATAACTATGTCTGATTCTGTTGGGTTTTTTTTTTTTCCCACTTCAAGATTTCATTTATAATTCGTTCAGTTTCTTTTTTAAGACAGTTATTTAAGTATTCTACTTCCTCTTCCTTCAATCTGGCAACTTGATAGTTTTTGTAAATATCCATCCATTTGATTTATTGTCATTTTTATTGTCAGAGAATTAGACAAAGTAGTTCCCAGTAATTGCTTTTATTCTGTCCTCATTGGTTTTGGATTTAACAGTAGAGTATTAGTTTTCCCCTAGTTTTATTTGTTCATTCATTTTTTTAAAAACTTGATTTTTAGGTTATCCATTTTGTTGTATTCGTTAGTTGGAGGTTTCTTATTTGCTGTGTTCATGGATTTGTTCTTTCTCAATTTTGCTTTGTCAAATCTCTTAAGAATATGAAATCTTTTCTACAATTTACCAATACCAATAAATGGTCAAATGATAATAAACAGAAAGTTTTCCAATGGAGATAACAAAATAATAGTTATATGAAGAAATACTCTAAAACATTATTGATTAAAGAAATGTACATTTAAAAATCTTGATATCATTTTACACTTATCAGATTGGCTAAAATGATAAAAAGAGACAATGTTGGAAGGATGTGGAAAAATTTAAACATTAATTCAATGTTGGTGGAATTGTGATTTGATCCAAATATTTTGGAGACCAATTTGGAATTATGCTTAAAGAGTTATTTAACTGCTTATACTCTTTGATCCAGAAATACCACTATTAGGTCAGTTTCCAGAGAGGATTATAGAAACAGAAAATTAACCTTTATGTTCAAAAGTTTGTAGAAGTCCTCTTTGGGGTGACAAAGAATTGGAAATTATAGAGACACCTATCACTTGGGGAATGGCTGAATAAGTTGTGGTATATGATTATAATGGAAAAGTACTGTGTGAAATGATGAGTCCAGTGATCTTAGAAAATTGTGGAAAAACTTGCACTAAATAATGAAGAGTAAGATGAATAGAGAACCAAGAGAACATTGTATACAGTAGCAGGAATATTGTTTACAAATGACTTTGGATGATTAAATCATTATAAATACCCAGATTAATTCTAAAGGACATGTGAAAATGTTAAATATACATTCAAAGAAAGATCTAATAAGTAGAAGTACATATAGAATAATTTTACATATATATTTTATACATTTATTTTATATATATCCAATATATATTTATTTTAATTAATAATTATATTTATGTGTTTTATAAATAATTAATATTATAACATATAATGTATATAGAGACACCTATATATGTCTAATGGCAACCATCTCTAGGGTGGGGGGGAATATGAGGAAAAAAAGAAAAAATTATATCATAATTTTATTATGTATTAAAAAGGAGAAGAAGGTTATATGTAATAGATTTGCAATTTCATGTGCAATTGTCTTTTTAAAAATTACATTATGTTAATTGAAATGCTTGCTTCAAAGGCCCTTTATTGATTATAGTTTTTTATTGTATTGTGAGTTACTAAAAAATAATTCAATCATATTTTTCTGCATTTGTTTTTAACTCTTTTTTTCTGTCCTAATATATAGTCACTTTTTGGGAGGGTGTCATGTAATGGTAAGAATAAGTATATTTTCTTTACCCATTCAGTATTCACCAGAAGTCTATCATATTTAACTTCGCTAAAATTCTATTCATCTTCCTAACCTCTTTCTTGTTCATCTTACATATGTCTTATGTACATTGAGAAGAATATATTGAAATTTCTCCCCCTTTGTAACATTACTGTTTAGTTCCTTCTATAACTTATTTAACTTTTCCTTTAAGAATTTAGATGGTATACCATTTGGTGCGTGTATGTTTAGCATTGATATTAATTTATTGTCTGTAGCGTCTTTTCGTAAAATGTGTTTTCCATATTATCTCTTTTAATTTAATATTTTTTTATTCTGTACTGTCTGAGATCATGATTTTGCTCAAGCCCTTTATTTTAATTGTATGTGTTTTCATTTCAAGTATGTTTCTTGAACAATTTTTAGGTTATTTCTTATCTATTTTTCTATCCTTTTCCATGTTATGGGTAAGTTCATCCCATTCACATTCATAATTATGATTGTTAACTGTGTATTTCTCTCCATCTTATCTATTATACTGGTCCTCTGTTTCACCTTTTCCTATTTTTAAGAGACTGTTTTGCTTTTGACTGTTGCCTCTTTACTTAGTAACTCTTATTCTCCTTTTTCCTTTTCTTTTCTCCCCTTTCCTATTTAAAATAGGGTTTTTGTATACCTTAATATTTGTGTATCTGTTTTTTTCCTTCCTCAAACCAGTGCAGATGAAAGTAAAGTTTGTGTTTTCTGTTCTCTCTTTCTCCCTACTATTTCCCACTCCAATTGTGTTAATTTTTCTTTGCATACCCCATGTATTTCCCATATTGTGGGTGATAAATTTTTACCTAGTGTAAAAACCTCAACAATTTAACCTTGGTTTTTTCCCCTTATGATTTATTAACCAACCATATTTACCTTTTATGCTTCTCTTGACTCCTATGTTTATATATCAATGTTGTTTTAAAGGTAGATTTTTTTCTCCCTGTAGGATTATGCTTAATTTTGCTGAGTAGCTTATTCTTCCCCCCCCCCCCCCCCTTGAGGCTGGGGTTAAGTGACTTGCCCAGGGTCACACACAGCTAGGAAGTGTTAAGTGTCTGAGTTCAGATTTGAACTCGGGTCCTCCTGAATTCAGGGCTGGTGTTCTATTCACTGCACCATCTAGCTGCCCCTGAGTAGCTTATTCTTGATGGCAATCCTACTTCCTTTGCCTTCATATTTCAAGCCCTCTGTTTCTTTGTAGGGGTAGCTACTAAATCTTGTGTAAATCCTGATGGTGGCTACTTCGTATTTAAATTCTTTCTGACTTATAGTCTCTCCTTGATCTCCTTGTGGATTTTAAAATTTTCATTTTGGAGGTTGCTTTTAGGAGGTAATCATTGTCATTTTCTATTCTGCCCTCTAGTTCTAGGATATCTGAGCAGTTTTCTTTTATAATCTTTTGAAATATGAGTTCTAAACTTTTTGCTTATGGCTTTCAAGAGACTAGTGATTCTTAAATTATCTCTCCTTGACCTTTTTTCCACATCAGTTGTTTTTATATTTTCTTCTATTTTTTTCAGTCTTTTTTTGCTTTGTTTTATTTTTGGTGTCATATATTTTTTATTTATTTTTATTTATTTATTATTTTTTATTTATTTAGAATTTTTTTCCCCACAGTATATATGCATGAGTAATTTTTTAAATAATATTATCCCTTGTATTCATTTTTCCAAATTATCCCCACTCCCTCCCCCCGATGGGTGTCACATATTTTTATCCCATTTGGCCAATTTTAATTTTTAAGGAGTTATTTTTATCAATAAGGTTTTGTACATCTTTAATTCTCTTTACATAATTTCAAAGGAAATTATGTAAAAATTGTATTAACTTGTACAATAACAAGAGAAAGTGAGGAAGGGCTGCTACATTTTGAGTTAGATGGTGGGGAAAGTATGAAGATAATCTTATATATGCAACTGGAGGATATTAAAGAACCAGGATTATCAACATGATTGTTTGAGAAAAATAGTAACTCTCACTCCTGAATTTAGGTCAGATCATTATTTGGTGTTATTTAATTAAGGGCACTAACAAGGAGAGGAGATAGTGAAGTTAAGTGGATAGCTTGCTTCATGAGACACAACTGGAAACAAGATGGTTAGACCAGTCCTAAAGCGATAATTCTAGCATTTAGAGAGAGCTGAAAAGAACATAGGAATTTATCTCTCTCAACACATCTGTGTGCTTCAAATCATTTGTACAATGAGGGGAGTAGGACTTAATATATGAAATTCCTTATAGCTCTAATTTTATGATGCTTTTATTATATAGAGAACAATAGTTTGAAACATTTCATCCCTTTTTCCATTTTTTGAAAAATGAAAAGGATCACTTTATGCAAGTTAAGTATTGGTCAGTGTGGCAGAGTGAGACTGAGCATTTTTGCCTGACTTTGCCACAATTAGCTTGCACAAAAATACCAAATTGAATTCTGATTGAGAAAACCAAAACAAAGTCACAGTGGGTCTTTTTTCCAGCCCAAAGGCAGCAAAAACAGAGAAATCTGGAATACTGTACCCACTAGGAACAGATTAGACAACAAGGCAGGAAGCGTTAAGACAGAAAGAGATCCCAGGGGACCCCTGAATTTGTGCTAGGAATAGGAATAGGTGCTATTTGGAAGTTGTGTCACCATTGTGCAGTTTCAGGTCAGAGAAAAGCAGTCACTCTAAACTGAATATTGAGCAAAAAACAGAAACATAGCTATGTGGCTGAATTTAAAAGAACAAGTTCTAACCTTTAGCCTAGCACATTAGACTACACTGGAAAAAAAAGGGCTGGAGAATAATACCAAAAAAGATGCAGTAATTCAGTTTCTTTGAACCTGCAAAACCTCCCTGCTTAAAAGTCTACTGAAACTCAATCACACACACGACAACAGACCATAACTTTATTGAAGAATTTGTAGAGCACATTCAAGAAAAGGTATGAATAGGCCTATTCTCCCCTCTCCCCTCCCCCATCATAACACTTTTCAAGCACTGAAGACTTGCAGGTACTCAGACTGAGTTGGGAAACAGGAAAAACTAGGGACAGATATCCTCTCCAGTACTGAAGATGGCCCAATGCTAATATAAAGTATATAATGTCAAGAAGCTGGAAGCATGAACAAACAAAAAAGAACCCAAGCTACTGTTGTCATAGGGAAGCTCAAGATACAAAGAACACAGTTATTTGAAAACATCTACAACCAAAATCTCTTAAGATTCAACTTGAACACAACCTCAATAGGAATTTTTACAAGAGTTAAAGCAAATGATAGAGATTGAATTAAGTTGTTTTTTTTGTTTTTTTTTTTTTTTTAACCAAATAAGAATGATAGAGGAAAAAAATTAGGGGAGGGTTATGTATACTTACTTTTTTTTTTTTTTTTCCCCCTTATGAACCATGTTGGAAGAGAAAAATCAGAAAAGGAAAAATCACAAGAAAAAAAATTGAAAGGGGAAAAGTGAACCTAGCTTGTTAAATTAACATTTAGTTTCCATATTTCTCTCTCTGGATACCAATGGGAGTTTTCCATTCAAAGTTTATTGGCATTGCCTTGGATCACATAGTTGATCATTGCACATTGTGGCTGTGTACAATTTTTTCCTAGTTTGGTTTGTTTCATTTAGCATCAGTTAATGTAAATCTTTCCAGACTTTCTAAAATCACCTTGTTGATTGTTTTTATAGAACAATATTATTCCATTACTTTTATATTATTTTTATACCTTATTTAGGTATTCCCTAATAACTATTTTTTCTAATTCCTTGCTATCACAAAAAGAGTTCTAAGCTCTTTCATGATTTCTTTGGGATACAGACCCAATAGTGGCACTTCTGGATCAAAGGGTATATTTTATAGCTCTTTGAGCATAATTCCAAATTGCTCTCCAGAGTGGTTGGGTCATTTCACAATTCAACCAACAATGTATTAGTATTTCAGTTTTCCCACATCCCCTCCAACATTATCGTTATCATTGCCTCCCATCTTAGCCAATTTGAGAATTGTTTTAATTTGCCATTTCTCTAATTCAAAGTGATTCAGGGCATTTTTTTTTCCATATGCCTAGATAGCTTTAATTTCTTCATCTGAAAATTGTCTATATTGTTTGATTGTTTATCAGTTGGAGAGAAACTTGTATTAACTATGACATTTACTAATAAAATTTGGTACTATGTTGAATCTAACAAAAGAACTCCAGTGTGTTCTATTTTCTTGATCAAAGAAGAGAGGATAGGGAAGGAAGGATAAGAGAGAAAATAAGAAGGCAAACCACTTACCATTCTACTCTGGTAGCTTGGGAAAAGTGAATCTGTTCTTTCCTCAGCCTGTAGGTAGTACACATGTGCTTCTTGTAGTGTCAGGAGCCCCCTGAGCTTAGATTTTTCACTGTAAATCTTGCTGTAATTATTTCATCTTGAGCTTAAGCATTCTACTAGGTCTTAGATTCTAAGTTAGGACTTTCTAGCCACTCCTCTCATTGTACAATAGCATGTATTTCACCCCAACTTGCAAGAGTGCCAGCAATCAAGTAAGAAAGATTAAGCCCAAGCTTTGTGCCAAGTGTTATGCTAACACTGGTGATAAAACCTAGATGCAGTCCCCTTTATTATTATTATTCTTATAGCTTTTTTTTTTTTTTTTTTACAAGATATATGCATGGGTAATTTTACAGCATTGACAATTGCCAAGCCTTTTGTTCTAATTTTTCCTCTCCTTCCCCCTACCCTCCTCCCCAAAATGGCAGATTGACCAATACATGTTACATATGTTAAAGTATTAATTAAATACAATATACGTATACATGTCCAAACAGCTATTTTGCTGTACATAAAGAATCAGACTTTGAAATAGTGTACAATTAGCCTATGAAGGAAATCAAAAATGCAGGCGGACAAAAATATAGGAATTGGGAATTCTATGTAGTGGTTCATAGTCATCTCCTACAGTTCTTTCGCTGGGTGTAGCTGGTTCAGTTCATTACTGCTCTGTTGGAACTGATTTGGTTCATCTCATTGTTGAAGAGGGCCACATCCATCAGAATTGATCATATGGTATTGTTGTTTAAGTATATAATGATCTCCTGGTCCTGCTCATTTCACTCAGCAGTAGTTCATGTAAGTCTTTCCAGCCTTTCTGAAATCATCCTGTTCATTTCTTACAGAATAATAATATTCCATAATATTCATATACAACAATTTATTCAGCCATTCTCTAATTGATGGGCATCCACTCATTTTCCAGTTTCTGGCCACTACATAGAGGGCTGCCACAAACATTCTTGCACATACAGCCCCTTTCCATTCTTTAAGATCTCTTTGGGATATAACCCAGTAGCAATACTGCTGGATCAAAGGGTATGCACAGATTGATAACTTTTTGAACATAGTTCCAAATCATTCTCCAGAATGGCTGGATGTATTCACAATCCCACCAGCAATGTATCAGTGTCCCTCTTTTCCCACATCTACTCTAACATTCTGCATTATCTTTCCCTGTCATTCTAGCCAATCTGACAGGTGTGTAGTGGTATCTCAGAGTAGTCTTAATTTGCATTTCTCGTATTAATGATGACTTGGAGCATCTTTTCATATGGTTAGGAATAATTTCAGTTTCTTCATCTGGAAATTGTCTGTTGATAGCCTTTGACCATTTATCAATTGGAGAATGGCTTGATTTCTTTTAAATTAGAGTCAATTCTCTATATATTTTGGAAATGAGGCCTTTGTAAAAATGTTTTCTCAATTTATTGCTTCCCTTCTAATCTTATCTGCATTAGTTTTGTTTGTACAAAATCTTTTCAATTTGATATAATAAAAATTTTCTATTTTGTGATCAATAATGATCTTTAGTTCTTCTTTGGTCATAAATTCCTTCCTCTTCCACAGGTCTAAGAGGTAAACTATCTTATGTTCCTCTAATTTATTTATAATCTCATGATGCATTCCCATTTCAACCCTGGCTCTTAAAATCTCTGGTTTTCATTTAAGATACAAATCAAGTGCCAGATAGTCTTTCCTAATCCTCATTTAGGTCCCCCTTTTCTTGTGACTTGGTAGTTACTTTGAATAAATATGTATGTAATGTTTACATGTATATATGTGTATATTTATATGTATACATCAAGTTTCCCTTGATGGAATATAAGTTCCTTAAGAGTTTAGGAAATTTTTTTTGTATTTGTGCCTGTGTTTTCATATCTCCAGCATAGTGCCTGGCATGTAGTGGGTGCTTAATAATCTTTATTAAATTATTTATATCAATGGAGGGATAAGACTGATGCTTAATGACAGAACAGTAATAGTGGAAGGCATTATGCAAACGTGACTTCAATTTTCTGTTTAGGCAACAAGGTGGCAAAGCAGGTGGAATGCTGGACTTTAGTTCTTGAACATAGCCAGAAACATAGCCATTTAACTAGCCTAGCTGTGTTATTTAATGGCAAGTCATTTAATAATTGCCCTAGTTTCTTCATACATAAAAATGGATATAATACCAGCATCAGCCTCTCAGTATTGTTCAGATGAAATATGTACTTTGCAAATATTAGGTGCTAATAAGAAAATGATTTTTGATCAGGAGAGGTTGAAATAAAAGATAATTTGATAAAGTAACACTTAGCTTGATAAGTTCTGCTCACCAGATAAATTGCATTCTAGGATGCTGAAATGATAGGTAGATGAGTTAGCTGTTTTTGGTAAAATAAAGGCAAAGAAAAGGTATGCTGTAGTACTGAAGAAATAAGAAAATGCTTTGATTTTCTTTTTTTTTTGTCTTTTACAACAAATTACTAGATCAAGAAAGTGTGTGTGTCTGTAAAATTATATTCATGGATATCCATTTTTTTTCTTGTAAATTGTTTTTTGGTTCTCTGCTGCACACCATATTTACTTTATTCTTTTTTCTCCCCTTTCATCCCCCCATAACTCCCAAACAAGCTGCAGTTAGGAAAAGATATATTTATGTATATGTATAAATATATACATACCTACATACACTCACACACACATCCATAACTTGCCTTACTATCACTCCACCCAAGGAGCCTTCCCTTACCCTTTGTTTCCTGGTCTGCCATCCCTCTCCCCCACTTATTTCTTTATAGATTTTGGAGGGTGCATATATACCTTTATGGTATATATGTGTGTTGCCTATTTCACATATTTTTGATGTGAGTAGGTTTTCAGAACTATAAGTCTTCCTCTCTCATTTAATGCCTCTGTGTGTTTACTCTTCCTCTGTATCTCATTTGTATAACATGATTACTATTTTTTTACTTTTTAAAAATTTTTACTTTTTACTTTATTTTTTTACTTTACCAGTCTTTCTTTTGAGCTTACCCTCTTGTTCATATGAATTTTAAACATATACATATACATATGGTATACATTTCCCATGTAAAAATAACAATTTGTGTATGTTTACACACTTTGTCCATGTCATTAAAATTGATTTTTGATATTGGCTTTTATTTGTTAAATTTTCTGTTAAGTTCAGGTTTGGTTGATAGAAAGTCCTGAAAATCTGCAAGTTTGTTAAATATTTATTTTTTTCTCTTTCAAAACTGTAGGTATTTTTGCTGGATATGATAGGCCTAATTCTTTTGATTATCAGTAGATATGATTTCCAGGATCTGCGGTCTTTTATTATAGCTGTTACTAAGTTTTGTGCAATTCTGATTGTAAATATGATCCAGCGTATTTGAATTTT
Source organism: Sminthopsis crassicaudata (assembly GCF_048593235.1). Lineage (NCBI taxonomy): Eukaryota > Metazoa > Chordata > Mammalia > Dasyuromorphia > Dasyuridae > Sminthopsis > Sminthopsis crassicaudata. The sequence continues at coordinate 238,376,843 of NC_133621.1, read as the reverse complement.
TTTCCTTGTTTCTTGCAAAATTTTCTCCTTGATCTAGGGGTTTTCAAAATTTGTCAATAATATTCCTATGTGTTTTCCACAAAGAATCTCTTTAAAATGATGATTGGTAGATTTTTTTCTATTTCTGTTTTCTTTTCATGCTTTCTCATGCTCTATTTCTAACTCCAGGACAATTTTCTTGGATTATTATGTCAAGGTTCTCTTTTTGGTCACAATTTTCTGGCATTCCAGTTTTGTTTTGTTTTGTTTTTTTTCTTGAGGTAATTGGGGTTAAGTGACTTGCCCTAGGGTCACACAGCTAGGAAGTGTTAAAGGTCTGAGGGCAGATTTGAACTCAGGTTCTCCTGACTTTAGGCATGGCTGGTCCTCTATCCATTGCCCCATCTAGCTGTGCCAGTCCAGTTATATATTTTCTCAATCTCTTCACCAGGTTTATCATCTTTCTTATAAGATATTTCACATTCTGTTCTGTTTTCTCATTCTTTATGATCTGTTTTGTTATTTCTTGGTCTCTTATAGCTTCACTGACTTCTCCTTGCCCAATTCTAATTTTCAAAGAATTATTTTCATCTTTGAGATTCTGTACCTCCTTTTCTAGTTGGCTAACTTTTTTTCATAATCTTGTTTTTCTTGAATGGTTTTTACATTTTCTTTTAGTTTTTTCCTCAATGTCTTTCACTTGATTTTTAAATTCTTTTGTGAGTTCTTCTATCAATTCTCTTTGGGGAGAAGCTTTTTTTTTTTTTTTTTTTTTTTCTTTTCTTATTTTACTAAATTGTCCTCCTCTGAAGGTTCATGAACCTAGGTCTTTCCTGTTCCCATGATATATTTCAGTTGGGAGGGGGGGGGGGATATTCTTTCTTTGCCAGTTCATTTTTTTTTTTTTTTTTTAAGTAATAAGTATTAGTTTAAGCACCTCTAATCATGGTGCCTCAAACTTCCCTTCAGCTTTCCACTCTGACCAGAAACCCAAACTAAAAACTCCACTCTCCTGTAAGTGCAGAGCCAGTAGCATCCCTACCCCCCTGTACTCATCAGGTATGCTGATTCCTTCTTGCCCAGTCTCTGCATCATACCTGGCTAGGCCTGGTGTTCCCAGTTAGAACAGGTTCACTCAGTCTTCCTGGATTCAGAGGCATACTCCACAAACAGAGATGAAATTTCCTATTCCTACTGATGCTCCATCCATACCCATTTAGCCCAGGGCTTTCCATTTGGTGTTTCTGGGGAGCTAGCCTGGAGGTGTTCACACCACTTAGGTTAATGCCTCAGGATCTTCTGGGATTGCAATCAAAGAATCACAGTTCTACCCTAAGTCTTTTTGATTTTTCAAGTCTATGATTGAGCTTGAAATTTATTAATCTACTCCACTGTTTTCCCACAAATGCCTTGATTTTCAAAAAAGAAAGAGTGTATATCCTGTAAGCTTGACCTTGAGTCTTGGCAAAGTTTTATAATATAGAATATATTATTCATGAATATTTAGAAAGGGAAAGAAACAGTACTTCCATGAAGACAGCATGTCAGATTAATTTGACTTCCTCTGTATATAGGGGTCATGGTTAACTTGGAGGGAATTGTCACTAGTGTAGTATTTACAGGGCTCTGTTCTTGGTCCTTTGCCACTAAACATTTTCATTGATGATGAATAAAGTTATAAATGGCATGCTTGTCAAATTCATAAATGATGAATTGATGAGTGATTTTGACAAGATTTAAGATGCAAAAAGATGTTAGTAGTCCATTTAAATAATGATGCTTGATGTAATCTAATATAAATGTAATGACTTGGTTTCAAAAATCTTTATAAGTACAGGCCAGGGAAATAATTATTAGGCAGAGTTGTCTTGAAAAAAATTTGGGGGTTTTAGTTGACTTGAAGGATTAAAATCAATCAGTTGTATCACATGGCAGCCAAAGAAACTAATGCAGTAGGCTGATTGAGAATCTTGAACAAATTACAGGAAATAATAGTTGCATTTTTATTTTGCTCTACTTTAGCCAGATATGAAATGTTATATTTAGTTTTTAGTACTACATTTTGTGAAAGAAATTAGTAATCTGAAACATTTGCAGAGGAGATGAGGGAATAAGTAGGAAAGTTATAGACTTCTCTTGAGAAGTTTGACACCTTTGGATCAGTACCAATATAGATTTATTGTACTATTTGGTTCTTTTAATTCCTGTCCCAAAAAGATTTTTTTTTAAATTCAAGTGTGAGATTTATATGTCAGCATATTTATTGGTGAGAGGATAACTTTTTTGTATCTTTTGCCAACATAACCTTAAGAGAGGATTATTAGCTAAAAGGAAAAAAATGCAGTTTTAACAAACATGAAATTTTATATAAGAAAAAAGTTATTTTTTAAAAAGTCATATAAAAAGAAAAACTTACTTCATAGTATATGGTATAGGGACAAGCCCAGCCATAATTCCATTGCACTACATTTTAAATATTTTGTTATTTACTCTGTTTTAGTTATTGAATATAGTGTTCTTATGGTTTTACTTCACTTTGATTGCATAATTAATATAATAGTTGTCATTTTCATTGTTTCTTGTAGAGTAGCAATATTTTACCCTATACATATTATCATGTGCATATACTTTCTAAAATAATGGGCATTTTCTTTGCTTTTACTTCTTTGCTACTGTAAGAAATGCTGCTATATTTTGGTGAATATGAAGCTTTTTTTTATTGCCTTCTTTTAAGCAATGGAATCTTTGTGTCAAAGGATATGAATATTTTAGTTGCTTTCCTAATAGACTTTTTGCAAAAGGAATATATCATTTTACCAAATTCCAGTTTTGAGACAAATATGATTCTCATACCCAAATCGAGAGAGAAAGCAAAAAAAAAAAAAAACCCTATGAAGCAATATCATAGCAAATATTAGCTGAAGTATTTAGTAGCAAGGCATCAGTAACATGCTAAAATATTATTCACTATGACCCGATTGGATTTATCTTTTAAAAAAGGTAGTGTAACATTAGAATAACTATGGCTACAAGAATATTAAAAAACAATTTAAAATTTCACGATTATATCATAAATGGCCTTCATTGATACATAAATGACATACAAGAAATATCACCTTTATAATATCTGGGCTAGCTCCCTGGAGGGTCTCCCAGGATCGGTCAGAGTCAGGATCAATCAAAGTTCTTGGTCTTTAGAGGGAAAAATGAAGGAGACAGGCAAGCTGCCATGCGTCTTGCCAGAGATGTATCCTAGATTCTGGAGTCTGGAGTCTCCAGCCTCTCTCCTCCTCTTCCCGCCACCAAGTGACCCTGACTTCTCTCCCTCAACCCTCCAAATCTTGCCTACAATTACCACCATCAAACATTCAGCAAACACTAATGGTGAGGAGAGCCATCACATCACCATCTCATCTAAATATATGTATATAGAGCCATTATCTCACATCAAATAGGTAATTAGCCGTAAGTGCTCTGTTGTCTGATTCAAGCACACCTTTTCAGAGTTTTATCCCTGTACACCCTCTAGAGAAAGCTGAAAATAAAGGGAACCTTTATTAATGTAACATAGAGCTACAATTAACAGCTATCATTATTTATAAAGGAGAGAAACAGTAGAAGCTTTTCTAATAAAATCTGAGTAAAACAAGAGTAATGTGGGGGCAGCTAGGTGGTGCAGTGGATAGAGCACCAGCCTTGAATTCAGGAGGACCCGAGTTCAAATTTGATCTCAGACACTTAACACTTCCTAGCTGTGTGACCCTGGGCAAGTCACTTAACCCCAGCCTCAAAAAAAGAAAAATAAGAGTAATGTAATATTAGAAGTGCTATATATAACAGTAAGATGAAGAAGACATTTGAAGGAATAAGCATAAGCAAAGGGAAACCAAAACTTTCTATTCACCTCTCTCTTCCCAGCTCCTCCTACCCTCCTTTTATCTGCTAAGTCTAACTATATTCTATCACCCACTTCTTCTGTGTACCCCCACTTACTCTTCCATCTCCCCTAGCTATTTCCCCTCCAGTTTCCAGTCTCCAACATAGGCTCCATGTTCTCTGCAGCTATAGTCCTAGCTCACTGCCTCCCCTAAATTATACCTCAGTCAGTCTTTGTGATAGCCATAGCTCACTAGACTGTGCTTCTTCCATGTATTCCTACCAAAGAAGGCCTATCCACTTTAATCTAAATCCACTCATCCTAAAATATTGACCTACCTCTCCTACCTAATTGCTAACCTCAACAGTCTGTGATCCAAACATACCTACTTGCCATACTTATTTACCTGTATCTCCCCTAAGTATTCACCTCTCAGCTCAATTTATTCACTTTTAACATCTGTTTTCTAACTCATCTGTCTTTTTCCTAGCAAGTCTTAGCCCAATTCTTAGCCCAGATAACAGCATTGAGGGAAACTGTTCAATATGATAGTTTCCTCAAGAAACAAGAGTAATGAAGGATATGAACAGGTTTAAAGCTATCTATAGTCATATGAAAAAAATGTTCCAACTCACAAACAGCACTGGATGGTCCACCTCACATCTGTCAGATTGACTAAAATTATAGAAAGGGAAAATTGGAGGACTCTAATACATAGTAAACTGATCCAGCTATCCTAAAGAACAACTTGGAGCTATGTCTGGAGATAACAACTATGCATATTCAGCATTATCTCTACTAGTAAAGTATTGTGAAAAGATTATTTTTAAAAAGAGGGAGGAAGAGCCCACACATACAAAATTGCTCAAAGCAGCTCTCTTTGTGGTGGCAAATAATTGGAAATCACAGGGATGCCCATCAGTTGGGAAATAACTGAACAAATTATGGTATATGTATATAGTGGAATACAATAGAATGGGTTGCTTTCAGAAAAACTTGAAAAGACTTACATGAACTGATGCTGAGTGAAGTGAACAGAACCAGGAGAACATTGTACATATTAACAACAACATGATAGATTCTCAACAATGCAGTGACTTGACAGTTCCAAAAATGCTATACATATCAGAGAAAGAACTATATAGTCTGAATGCAGATCGAAATATACTACTTTTATGGGTTTTTTTTGGTCTTGTTTTTTCCTTTTTTTCTGATTCTTCTTTTACAACATTACTAATGTGGAAAATATATTTAATGTAATTATACACATAACTTATGTCAGATTGCTGTCTTGGGGAGGGGATAAGAAGCAATTAGGGAAAAAGAAAAAAATTGGAAATCAAAATTTTATAAAAGTAAATGTTGAAAACTAAAAGAAAAAGAACAATCATAAATGATTCAATGAAAAAATTGAAATAATTTTAGAATAGTAGCAGTATGCAAAAGAAACTCACAGATCATTAGCATTTAACTCAGGAGGAAAAGATAAGAGAAATTTTATTCAGAATAATTAGCAATTGCATAAAATACCCAGAAGTTAACATATCTAGACACACTTAGGATTTCTATAAATAGAATTATAAAATACTCTTTACTTTGCTTGAAGAACACATAGAATTGGAGAGTTTCATTATACAAGGGCTAAGTTTTATGAATATAAAAATGACAATAGAATCTCAATTTTATTTCCAGATTTCATGGTATAAAAATACTATTTCAGGAGTGTTTTATGTAGAACAAGACAAAATAGCAGAATTCATCTGGAAAGGATAAAAGTTAAGAATCTCAAGAAAAATAATGAAAAAATTAATAATAAAGATATCATTAATCAATTTCAAATTATACTTTTAGGTAGCCCTTATTTGAGTAATGATGATCAAATCCATTATTTAACGAAAAGACTATTAGGAAAGTAGATTAATGGAATAGAAGAAGCAAGCAAATGAATACAAGTAAGACGTCAGAAAACATAAGCTTCTGAGGAAAAGAGTCCATTCATAACTGTTAGGAAAATTGGAAGGCAGCTTGGTGGAAAGTAGGATTAAACTATCTTTTTTTCAATGTATAAAACATTAAATCTTTAAATATGAATATATTTTAAAAATTCAAGGAATGGAAGGAAGCACCTTTTATTTATTTTTCTTTGAAGTGCCTTTTAAAGAGTAGGAGGAAAATAACTTAGTGAAACCTAATGAGAAAGACTTCATAAAAGAACAAATAAGCAGTTTTGGGTTTTAAAACATCTTAAAGCCTTAGCATAAATGAAGTCAATGCAGTTGGAAGGAAAATAGTTGTGGAATAGAGGAAAATGTATAAATCAAATATAATTTCCAAGATATGTAAGAGAATTGACACACATAAAATCAAGAATCATTTCTCTGCAATACATTGTGCAAGTGTGAATTGAATCAATTGTTCTGGAAAATAATTTGCAATTATGCAACAAATGCTATCCTTTTATTTAACAACTCCTCTTTACAAAAAGTCAAGACAAAATAAAAGCTTATATATATATATACACCAAAATATGCATAAATTAGAAATAATGTTAGTGTTTTTCAGGGAATATTTGAATAAATTGTGCCATGTGAACATATTATAATATGTCATAAAATGATAAAATATAAGGAATTTAGAGAAACATGGGAAATGATTAGATAATTATACAAGTTTTTTTTTTTTTTCTGGTAATAAATAGAATTGGAAGGTCTTTAGACAAAATGTTAAAGAATAATGCAAAATAAAAACAACACAAAAAAGGCAACTGAACTTACTAAGTGATAATGGAATGTGGCCAGAATGTTCCAAAAAAGTTTGTTCTGTTGGTTGGTTTTGCCTAACTTCATACATTTCTTTATTATGAGGGAGAAATGTTGGGAAGAGGTATATAGGAAGGTGATTAATACATTAGAAAAGAATACTAATAAATTTTAAAATTTTTATTTAAATTTAATTTAAAAATTAAAAGGATATATCCTTTATCAGTTATTTAAGTTCTGAAAATTCTTTTTTATACTTCTTCCTCATCCCCCATACCAAAAATAGGCTTTGATAGGAAATTTGTGGTATAGATTATAGCATACTTAAGACCTATGTTTAAATCCACATAGAAGTGGATTTTTAATATCGGTATTACGATATTTAACCAAGTAAGAAGTAGCCTAATGACCACTGACCTGATGAACCAGATAACCTTGTTGTAAAGCCCTCTCTGCTGTTATCTAAGTACCACTTAAATTTATATACTTGCTCAATGAAATGAAGAGGTTAAACCAGTGTTTTCCACCTCTAAGTATCTATAATCCTGTCTAGTAATTTAAAAAAATAGACTAAGTTACATATTATAAGAAATGTTTGGTTATTATTAATCACCAGTTATTTATTTATTAATTGCAAGATAGTTCCTGGACTCAAGGAGCTCACTTTCTTAACGAGGAGGATGGGATGCAACAAGCAACAAATATGAACAAATAAGGTGTATACAAAATAAATAGTAGTAGTAGATAATTAAAAGAGAAAAGGTGTTGGAAAAGGCTTTCTATTAAAGATGAAATTTTATTTTTTTATGAACTTTGGCTTAGAAGACAAGACAAGGAAGAGCATTTCATATGCTTGGGGGGCAGCCCAAGAAAATGTCTAGAGCTGAGAGTGAGTGCTATATATAACATATATACACACGTGTGTGTGTGTATATATACATATATATAAACATATCGACACATATGTAATACATATGTACACAAGTCTCATTTTTTCCTATCTGTTAAAACATCCTATTTTAGCTTCTGAGTGATTGAATAATATGTACAATTTCAAATGTGGTATACTTTTGTACATCTGATAAAATGCTATACAATTTCAGCAGTAAGTGCTAAACTTACCATTCTGTGCTATTTTTTTTTTTAACTGCAGACCCTGCAACATGGAAAAATCCAAGGCACCTTTCCAAAGGTTTCTTTTATCCACTTGGTTTTGTCCCCTCTTTTTCTATTATAAACCTGCATGTGTGCTTGAATATTTTTACCACCTGTGTATGCATTCTTAATTTTTTTTTTTCCTACTATATAGATTTAAGGTTTTAGTGATTCTTATAACCTTTTAGGCTTGTATCAGCCTCTAAGAAGTGTAGGGTTTTTTTGTTTGTTTTTTTTTTTTGATGGTAAATATAATGATTAATATATTTAAAAAATAAACTCAGGCTATAATAAATAAAGGTGTTTCTTTCCTGGGATAGAAGTTCCCATCTATTCAGGGTTTTCCAGTGTGACTTTATAAGAAAGAGAGTACCTCATTTTCAAGTTGTTAAACACTTCACTAATGAGAGAGGATCATTATTTTCCCAGCTATTCTTTGCCTTTCCTTCTAAAGGAAATCTTAATTAGCTGTAATATTTTATATGACTTTTACTGTGATAAAATTGTTTTTGGTTTTAGGTATATTGTAAAAAGACCTCTTTCAAGTTGGTTCTTCTAATGTATTGAATTCTATTTGTATGTTTACATTAATACTTAGCATTTTAAAGCAGTCTTAAGTTGGAAAAATTAGGAGTGTTTATTATAGCCAACTCTTTAAGAAATTCAATAGTATCACCTGCAAATTGTTGCTTAGTCTAGTCCTTTTTGGAAAATTTAGGGAAAACAGAATCTCTGTACTCAAGAGATAGGAAGAATTTCCAGAGTAACAACAGGTTTTTTTTTTAATACACTAAGTAATATCTTGAATCTGTAAAGTGGACCATTACCTGGGTCTTGTTTTCTGCTTCTGCTTAATATCTACCCTCCCTTCAATCCCTGTGCACCCCTATACCCCTGGCTTTATATCAAATATATTAAAATGGGGGAAATTTGTTTTAGAGGCTATTTTATATTGGCATGGAGATTGGTGGGTGGGGTGGAGACTAGGGAACTTTCAAAATATGGAGTTCTTCACTTAAAAAGTGAAGTCAAATTTCTGAGTAGCTAACAGAAATCAGAATTTATAGATGAATGAAAAATATATATGCTCATGCTCTTTTCTTGTTGAGGTTTTGCTTTATTATATGTGTAGATATGTTTATCATACACTCTTGGTTTAGTTGAATTAAGCTTTAAATTAAATATTTTTATAAGAGAAAGTCGTTTAAAGATTTTTTTAAACTGATAGTTTCCTATAAATATCTATTAAAAAAATAAACCAGAAGGAAAATATTTTTGTGACTCAGATGCAGACTTCAAACGACAAGAAGGCCTGTGAGTTACAGGCCTTTTATATCCTTTATATCTTCTTTACCTACAGTTTCTAATTTTGAAATAGATGACAGATCTTTAACTTTCAGAAGGCATTATATTTTATCAGGATGCTGGTATACAGAGAGCAGACCTCATAATTAAGAAGTTGTAGATTTAAGTTTTCTATTCTTCTGGAGATGTCACAATACTGGCTGTAGGAAAGTCATATAGTCTTTTAGTAAAACAGCCAACTTTCTAAGACTCAATTGCAGAACAATTACTGATCTGCATTTTTCTCATTGAGATTTTTCTCATTTCTCTGTACCAATGAGATATCTCAGGTTTAGACTAAAACAATAATTAAAAACAAAATCAAAAAAACTATTTTTTGGTACTCAAATATTATAGGAAAAATAGTATATTACATATTATTGTAGATAAATATAATTACGTGAATTTGGCTTTTTAAATTATTTAGCTGAAACTAAAGAATTATTTTTAGTAGTTTCTAAAATATTGACTATTTGTTTTCAGGTATTCAAGCAGAAGAGTGGGGTAAATTTCTGCATACTAAAAATAAGGTAATTAGACAATACAAATATGTTTTGGGGAATCGGGAATCATTTTGCATTTTAGTAATATTTAAATTTTTTTTATTTTCATAGTGAAAAGTGTTTAGTTGAGTTTTTGGTGTTAGTTATTTGGTATATAATTTTGAAATGATTTTTTTAAAGCCACTAAATTATCTTGTTCAACAAATTGAGGTTTCTATACCCCAAGATTTTGCCAAAGATTTCCCAGTTCATACTTTGTCTTTTACTAAATCTTTGTAAAGATTTAAGTTTTTTAACTTTAATACTTTGTTTTAGCTGTACACTGATTTTGATGAAATTCGACAAGAAATTGAAAATGAAACAGAGAGGATTTCAGGAAATAATAAGGTACGAATTTTTGAGGCTGGAAATATTCTTTAGGGTTGGATATTGTCAATAGAAGTAGTGAAAACAAATATTTAATTAAACCCCTGAAATGTATATATTAGGAATGCATTCTATTTTCTTGAAGTACTTATACTTTTACTAGATAGTTGTTTAGGAAGAGCTTCACAGACAAGAGTTTTGAAACTGATTAAGGAAAAAAGAAGATATGGGAAGGAATGGCATTTCAAGATAATGAAAATGTCATGTCTCAAGGCAAGACTGAACAGCTTAGGCACTTTAGTCCCTTACTCATGATGAACTAAGACATTTGGTGAGTTGGGGAAAGGAGGCAGAGAAAAGAGAATACATGGTCTCAACCAAAATCTGTTGGTGGCAAAGAGAAATCACTGTCTTTGTAGAGCAGCAAATAATTTGTATGGTTTATGCATGCTGATAATTATCTTTGAAGCATCAGAAAAGGCTTTCTGACTGAGTAAAATATGTAAATATATGTAAAAATATATGAGTAAAAATATGTAAAAAAAGTAAAATATGAATAATGTGATTTAATTCTGTGTGCATATTCATGGAATAATTAGTTTTAAATTATTCATTCTCTATATGTTAATTTGATAATTTTTATAACTTAATTAATTGTAATATTTTAAACAACTTATTTTTAGGGGGTCAGTCCTGAACCCATTCATCTTAAAATTTTTTCACCTAATGTTGTAAATCTGACTCTTGTGGATTTGCCAGGTATGACAAAGGTAAGCAAAAATTTTGCTTATTTCATTGTGGGTAGGATGTTACCCATTAATTGGCATTTTTGTCTTATGTAGTGGTCCTAAAAACAGTGTTCACATTCTACATTCTTTAGCTATATTTCTTTATATACATGGTCAAGAATCCATTTGGGTAATTTGTTAGAATCTCGACTAATAAGAATTTGGTCTTCATGCTTATGATACTGATTTTTGTTCCATTTGCTTCTTGTTCAGACAAACATTAGCAAATTTTAAGTGTCATTTTTAAAATTACTTTTAGAATTTTATTTAAAGGGAATTTATTGTAATTCTCTTTCACCTTTGTTTTGTTTAGGTACCTGTAGGTGATCAGCCAAAGGATATTGAACTTCAAATCAGAGAACTCATCCTTCGTTTCATTAGTAACCCTAATTCCATTATTCTGGCTGTCACTGCTGCTAATACAGATATGGCAACATCAGAGGCTCTTAAAATTTCAAGAGAGGTAGATCCAGATGGTAAGGAATAAAAGTGTGTAATTTGTTGGTGGGGAAAGGAAACAGAGATATGCCTTTAAAAAGGAAGGAGGAAGTAGTTTTTGTTTTCTAGTGCTACTGGTACTAATTATAAATTAAGTAGTGCATTTAAATTAAAATTGTTTCTGTTTGCTATTTTTAAATAAAAATGCAAAATACAATGTTTTACTTTTAGGGTTTCTTTTCTATTTCTTTGAGGAAAATTGATGGTCACAGGATTATCAGCGACATGATGTGTCTAGCATATTCTATGAATGCAGGGATATAAAGCTTATAGGAATGCACAGAGAAGACATTAGGCCTTTATTTGAAATACATTGATTTTTTTTTTCTAGTACCTTAATATGTCATGGGTTTTTGAAATGCTATCCCAATTGTATTATGTCCTCACAGTAGTGCTTTATCTCTTACTGTATAGAATGACTTAAAAAAAAAAAATCACTAAAACTATAAAAGAATGACTATAACTTCTTTTGCTAATACTGATACAGAATCTTACTGTATTGGTAGATCTAAATGTACCTAAGCATAGATTTTTCTCCCTGAATAGCAATAGGAAGTTGTTTTTTTTGTTTGTTTGTTTGTTTTTAACGTGTATTCTTTGTAATTTTAAATGTTAGCATATTGTTTCATTTTTGCTTGTTCAGTTACTTTTTATTGTATCATTTTATTTTCAAAACATATGCATAGACAATTTTCAACGTTCATCTTTGTAAAATGTTGTGTTCCAAATTTTTTTCCCTCTCTTCCTCCCACCCTTTCCCCTAAACGGAAAGTAATACAATGTATATGCAATAAACATGTTCAATTAAGTGAAGAGAATTTCAGGAAAGATTTGAGAAAGGAAAATATTAGTATAGTTTGATTAAAATATAATCAATCTTTGTATAAACAGAATCTTAATTTGTGGATTTTTCTAATTTCCCTGTCTGGTAGGAAACAAGGTATATAGAGGGCTGAAACTCTGAATCAGGCAAGAGAGCACTTAAGGCTACCTATTTGATGTGAGACAATGACTCTTTTGGCATATATTTGAATAATGGTTCTCCTCACCTTTGGTGCTTGCTGAATGTTTGGTAGTGAGATAATCATAGGCAAGGATTGGAGGAAGGAAGGAGAGGATCAGAAACACTTGGCAGCAACAGGAGGAGAAGGAGAGAGGCTCAGGACTCCAGAATCCAGGAGAGATCTTTGGCAAGCCTCTTGGCAGTTTGCCTGCCTCCTTCATTTCTCCACTTAAAGACCAAGGATTTTGATTTATCCTAACTCTGGCTGACCCAGAAGTCCTCCGGCAAGCTAGCCCCCGTACTTTACAACAAGGGACTTAATGAATAATATTTATAGATTATTAAATGTTAATTTTTAAAAATTCTGTGGCTTTAACGTCATTTCATATCCTTTTGAGACTCACTCTTTAATTGATTGCATTATACTTGTTTTGAAAGAATGCTATTATTGAATATATCTTCCATGGCTCACTTTTTAAAGAAGAAACCTCATTTTGGAGTTGTGTATATTATGCATGTGTTTTTAAATCTTGGGTTTTTTAAGACTAGCTCTAGTTTTTGGATTGATATATTTCAACATGTGATTATTCCTTAATGGATATTTTCTTTTTTTTTATTAGGTCGTAGAACTCTCGCTGTTATCACTAAACTAGATCTCATGGATGCTGGTACTGATGCAATGGATGTGTTGATGGGAAGAGTTATACCAGTTAAACTTGGCATAATTGGAGTGGTAAATAGGTAAGCCAGTAGGGAGGGAGATTATAATTATAATATCTTGGTTTCAATTAAAGGCTTTATTTCTGAAATCTATTTGAGATGCATTTAAAAATATTTTCTCTAAAAACAAATTTTAAAAATATATTTTCTCATATATTGTATTTGTGTTCTTAATAAAGAAGTGAGTATTGTGAGGTGCTTCTGTTTTTGCTTTAAATAGAAAAGGACTAATAAATAGAAAAGGACTAATCACAAGTACATAAGAATCCCTATGGTAGAGGAATAAAATGATTTAAGGACAAATTTGATATTAAAAAAATAAATTAAAGTAGGAATGAAGAGAACTGAAATTTAAGTTTGTATCTGTCATTCATTAATTGTATGATATTGGGCCAGTTATTTAACCTTCAGGCCTCAATTTGCTTCATAAATAACATGAGGGTTGGGCTAGGTGTCTTTCATGTCCTTTCAAACCTCAGCAATTTCTACTCTATTCTGTATCATCAACCAGACCTCCTTATTCAGTCAGCTGACCAAAGAGAAGACATATATATATATATATATATATATATATATATATATATATATATATATGATGAATGATTTGTTCATATATTCACTTTTAAAGTAAGAAAAAGACTAATTTAATTTGACAGCATTTTCTTGTAACAAATTTGTTACTTTCAATCTGTAGGAGCCAACTGGATATTAACAATAAGAAGTGTGTATCTGATTCTATCCGTGATGAATATGCTTTTCTTCAAAAGAAATACCCATCGTTAGCTAATAGAAATGGAACAAAATATCTTGCTAGGACACTGAATAGGTAACATTTCCTATTTAAGTTTTCTTTAATTTCTGTGCTTCCTTTTTTTTTTTTTTTTTAATTTTTTATTATATATATATTTTTTATAATATTATCCCTTGTATTCATTTTTCCAAATTATCCCCCCTTCCCTCTATTCCCTCCCCCTGATGACAGGCAGTCCCATACATTTTACATGTGTTACAATATAGTCTAGGTACAATACATGTGTGTGAATATTATTTTCTTGTTTGTGCTTCCTTTTTCAAGCCAAAAGGCTCCCCCTCATTTTTCTTCTCTTTATTTTAGCTTTTGAACTTGAAAGTAGTTCAGATTCCCCTTTGAGGCTTCATATGTAGGCAATTTGCCATTGCTCTCCTTTTCTGGGTTTGTATTCTTACTTTCCTTGTTGCCATAGAATCTTTCAATGGTCAGGGCTCTTTTTGCTCATTTTTAAAAATTGAGTTCTGCTCCAGAGGCAGAGTGGCCAATATTGATGTACTTTGGCAAAGAGATTTGCTACTTTGGCGCTAGATTCCTGTGACATGTCTCCCTATACTGGTGGTAGGCCATATTCCTCACTGCCTTAAGTGAGACAGACCTTTCCTGAAATTCTTCCAAGTTTAAGAACTGGAAAACTCCAAATGTTTGTGTGTTCTACCACTCCAGAATCCATTCAGAGGTTTGATTTAATATTGATTGTGATGGAAACTGGAGAAAGCTTAGGCAGTATACTTACTTATGTCCTCCATCTTGGGTATATATTATAGTCATATATAGTTTATATAGTAATATATAGTTAAAACATCCCTAGTTATTTGGGATATTATAGGGATGTCATATGGACCAAGCCTGATTCATGTTGCTTAGAGTGATTTGGGTTTGGGATCAGAGTAAAACATTACATCATTTGGACTGTCTTTGATTCATTGGGTACCCATATTCCCACATTACTATGTGGGATATGTGTCCATTCCGAATCAGTATCGTAGATCATTTTACTGGTTTTTTATATCTTAGGGTGACCAGGAAGTGATTTTAATGAATTGACACTCCTTTTAGATCAGTTTTATCTTGAGGATGATTTCTAAGTCTCTTTTTAAGAAAAACTAGCCTAGACTACGTGTGCAATAGATGTTGATTCTAGAAAAGTGATGAATAGAATGATTTCAGGAGTCAAAGCCTAGCTTAAGAGGTAGTTCTTCTAGGTGCCTTTCTAATTCTTAATACTTTGGATCCCCTGAATCCGGTTAAAATATGTACATTTTTATTTTGCCATAATATAACAGTGAATCGTGCTTGAGGAATTTCATTAATTTTTTTTCACTCCCCATTTTGATATAAATGTTTGATGTCTTTTAGTGTTCAGTACACTTTTGACTTATGTGATACATGTTTTTGTGCCTTGTGAGATCATTGATAATCTCAAGTTTTTGTGCACTGTTTCCATAACTCATATTCTCTTCATCTAGGTTATTGATGCACCACATTAGGGATTGCTTGCCAGAACTGAAAACAAGAATAAATGTTTTAGCTGCTCAGTACCAATCTCTCCTAAATAGCTATGGTGAACCTGTGGATGACAAGAGTGCTACTTTATTGCAGCTAATTACTAAATTTGCTACAGAATATTGTAACACAATTGAAGGAACTGCAAAATATATAGAGACCTCTGAGCTGTAAGTAAAAACTTATGTCATTAATATGGGAAATGTTTCTAGTGTACTTTTATAATTTTAGAGAGTTGCTTAGGGTACTGAAAAGCTTAATTACTTCCCCTATTCATACAGCCATAGTGTCACAAGGTAAGACTTGAACCCAAGTATTTGTGATTCTGATGACAACTTGCTTTGTATTACAACATGCTGCCTTTCAAATAAGTATTTCTGCATAGCTTGTGTACAGTTTATTGAAATTAAGCCTCAATATTTATTTTAATTGATATAGGATTAAAATAAAAGAATTTGAGGATTTATTTTGTTGCTAATAAATTTTTATGCAGGTGGGCTTATTAACTTTTAAGTTCTTTAGCTGTGAAATAAGAGAAAGATCTCCATATTAAGGTATATTTCATATATGAGGGCAGCTATATGATGCAATGAATACAGTGCCAGGCCTGCAGTCAGGAAGATTCATCTTCTTGATATTAAATTTGGCCTCAGACATTTCCTATCTTTGTGATCCTGGGTCCCTCAGTTTCTTCATCTGTAAAATGAGCTGGAAAAGAAAATGCAAATCACTCCAGTGTTCTTGCTAAGAAAACCCCAAATGGAGTCATGAAGAGTGAGACATAACTGAAAAATAATTCAACAACCACAACAAATTTAATGAATGAACTTGTAAATGATCTTTTTTTCTCTGTTACCTATAGATGTGTCAGAAACATAGTGAATATTACAGATTTAAAGGAAGAAGTCTTAACATTTTTTTTTTTTAATACTAGTATTATTTGCCTTGGCTTTCCAGATGTGGTGGTGCTAGAATATGTTATATTTTCCATGAAACCTTTGGGAGAACATTAGAGTCTGTTGACCCACTGGGTGGCCTTAATACAATTGATATTTTGACTGCCATTAGAAATGCTACTGTGAGTACTCTTTTAAATGTAAAGCATATTTCAAAATGAGGCAGAAGGGGGTTGGTGGGTGTGGGTGTGTGTATACACACTCATGCATAATATAATATAGTTAGACTTTTCATTTGATATTTTTAAAAAATCAAAAATATATTTTCTTTTCATAGGTAAAAGAGATGTTAACAATTACATAGGTAAAAGACATATTAACAATTGGATCATAATCACATGTTAACAATTGAATCATATCATGTTTAAATTAAAATTACATTGGAAAATAAAATGTTTTTTCAGGGGCCCCGTCCTGCCTTATTTGTACCTGAGGTTTCATTTGAATTATTAGTGAAGAGACAAATCAAACGATTAGAGGAGCCCAGCCTTCGTTGTGTGGAGCTTGTTCATGAGGAAATGCAAAGAATTATTCAGCATTGTAGCAATTATAGTACACAGGTAAGAAATGTACATTTAAACAGCATCATTAGTAAAGAGACTCAATTAAGCACAAATCAATCTACAATTAGGACGCTTGATGTGTAGAATAAGGACAAGATAGGGTTATAATAAAAAACAAATATGCTGATTTATAAATTAATATAGTTCTTCTGACAATAAGTTTGAGATTTTAATTTTTTAAAAAAGTTTAAAATTCCAGACTTAAGAGGAATCCCATTGTTCAACATGCTGCATGCAGGTAGTTACAAAGGTAGTTCTTATATGTATGAAAATTCTTATAATGGCACTTATGACTAGATGGAGCAGTAGATAAGAGGCCTGGACCTATAATCAAGAATAACTGAATGCACAGTAGGCTTCAGACACGCAGACATTTTTCAGTTGTGTCTGACTCTTTATGACCCTATTTTGTTGACAAAAGATAGTGAAATGGTTTGCCCTTCCTTCTCCAGTTTATTTTACAGATAAGGAAAACTTAAATAAACAAAATTTGTCCAGTGTCTTAAGTGCCTTTCTGACTATCCAGTGTCCTACCAAGCTACCCCCTCTAAAACACATACTAGATATTTGAACCAGACAAGTCACTTAACATTTATCTGCCTCAGTTTCCTCATTTGTGAAATGGAGTACCTACTGCTCAAAACTGTGATAATGATATGTATGGAAGCCTTAAGTGCTATGTAAATGTTAGCCAAGAATTAGAGATTATTGACATCCTTTGGTTGAAGAATGGCTAAATATTGGGAATAATGATTGTAATGGAGTATTACTATATCACAATAAAAGTCTATAAGAATTCAGAGAACCATGGAAAGACTTATTGGTTCAAAACCAAGAATACAATATAATAATGTACAACAATGAAAATAGGAAAGCAAAAACCACTTTAAGCCAAAAACCAAAGCCAAACAATTTGTGAGTTACAATAAAGCAGTTGGACCCAGAAGAGATGAAAAAAATCTACTCCTCTCTAATTTGCTGTAATTTCACATTGAATGTGAAAGATTATAAATTCTTACTCAGTTTATATGCTGTTTAGTTTTGCTAGATCATTTTTCTTTATCTTTAAAAGGAAAATACTCTCTGAAAACTAGAATTGATGAAACAGAAGCTAATAACTAATAACTCCATGAGATTTTTTTTTAAATGTCAAAAGACTGGAAAAGAAAAACAAAATTTAAGTTATCTCACAAGAAAAAAAACCCCAACTGACTGGAAAACAGATCAAGAAGAGAATCATTTAACAATCATTGAACTGAAATACATAGGAAAGCCTTGACATATTTCAAGAAATTCTAAAAGTGCCCAGAACTCTCAGAACAAGAGGGCAAGTAGAATACAAAGGACCCACTTTTAAAATAAATTTTCAAAATGAAAATTTCCAGGAATGTTGCAACCCAAATTCAGTTTCTAAATCAAATTTTAAAATACTCTAGGCAACTAGAAAGAAGGAATTCAAATTCCAAGGATACAGTCAAGATCATATGATGTAACAGCCATCAAAGAGCAAAGAACTTGAAATATTATATGATAGAAGGCAAACAAAAGAGGCTTATAGCCAAGGAATATTAATTTAACAAAACAATATAATTCTTCAGGGGCAAAAATGAGTATTTAATGCAGTAAAAAAAAAACTTATAAGCATTCCTGATATGAAGATCAAAAGTGTATAAACTTTGAATGCAAACATAGGAAAGGAGGGAAAAAAGGTAAATATGAGCAGTCACAAAATACTAAACATAGACAAACTGCTTTATATTCTTATGTGTAGAAGATAACATGTATTACCTCAGAACTCTTATTATTGGCAGGGGTCAAAGGGGAGGGCTTGGGAGAGGTGAGGTTCTATTAACTTTTGATGATCTTTTTTTAATTAAAAAAAAAAGAATGGAAAGTGAGGGAAAGAGCAATATATGGGGTGAAAGGAAAGAGGAGAGATATAAGGAGAATTATTTTATACAATTGGGATGTGCAAGTAGAAGATTGCGGGTTTTTTTGTTTTTTGGTAGGCAATTGGGGTGTCATTTGCCCAAGGTTATTTGGGAGTATTAAATATCTAAGGTTGGATTTGAACTCAGGTCCTCATGACTGCAAGGCTAGAGTCCCTGCAAGTAGAAGGCTTAAGAAATAAGGAGGAATGGGGTGGGGAATGAACAAGTGTACCTCACTCTTGTTTGAACTGGTCAAAGAAGGGAAGAATACACATATAAACAAGGAGTTGGGGTGCAGAAATGTATTTCACTTAACCCAGAAACAAGAAAAAAAAGAAAGGGAGGAGTGGGAATAAGAAGGAAAGCAGATAAGGAGAGAATTGTTTATTTTTCTTTTTTGCAAGGCAGTTGGAGTTAAGTGACTTGCCCAGTGTTACACAACTAGGAAGTATTAAGTGTGAGGTTTTATATATATATATATTTTAATAGCTTTTTATTTACAAGATATATGCATGGGTAATTTTCCAGCATTGACAGTTGCAAAACCTTTTGTTCCAATTTTTCCCCTCCTTCCCCCCACCCCCTTCTCCAGATGGCAGATAGACCACCAATACATGTTAAATACATGTATTGTATATGTTAAATACAATATATGTATATATATCCATACAGTTATTTTGCTTCACAAAAAGAACCAGACTTTGAAATAGTGTACAATTAACCTGTGAAGGAAATCAAAAATGCAGGCGGACAAAAATATAGGGATTGAAATTCTATGTAGTAGTTCACACTCATTTCCCTGAGTTCTTTTGCTGGGTGTAGCTAATTCAATTCATGACTGTTCTATTGGAGCTGATTTGTTTCATCTCATTGTTGAAGAGAGCCACTATCCATCAGAATTGATCATCCTATAGTATTATTGTTGAAGTATATAATGATCTCCTGGTCCTGCTCATTCCACTCAACATCGGTTCATGTAAGTCTCTCTAGGCCTTTCTGAAATCATCCCGCTGGTCATTTCTTACAGAATAATAATATTCCATAACATTCATATACCACAGTTTATTCAGCCATTCTCCAATTGAGGGGCATCCACTCAGTTTCCAGTTTCTAGCCACTACAAAAAGGACTGCCACAAACATTTTTGCACCTACATGTTCTTTTCCCTTCTTCAAGATCTCTTTGGGATATAAGCCCACTAGTAACACTGCTGGATTAAAGGGTATGCACTGTTTGATAACTTTTTGAAGAAGACTTGCACATGTTAACATATATTGGATTACTTACTGTCTAGGGTGAGAAAAGGAGGGAGAAAAATTTGGAACACTAAACTAAAGTTTTGCAAGGGTAAATGTTGAAAACTATCTTTGCATATATTTTGAAAATTAAAAGCCATTTTAAAAATAAAATTTAAATTTAGGAAATGAATGCTGAAAATTTACTTGACATGTAACCTAGGAGGGGAAATTCCATTTTTAAAATTGTAGATTAAAACTACCATCTTACATTTACCAGTTTGGCAAAGTTGATTTAAAAAAAAAAAAGTGGAATTGCTGTGGGAAAATATGGTTGAGTTGTGAACTGATGAAAGCTTCCTGAAGGGCCTTTGGAACTTTTTCCAAAAAGCTATTAAACTGGTCAAACCCTTTAGTTCAGTGAGACTGAACTAAAGTTCAGTTTACATTTCCTAAGAGGGAAAGGATCCATACATAAAAAATATTTCTAGCAGCTCCATGGTAGCAAAGAGTAGGAAATTAGGAGGTTCTTATAATTCCAGAATGGCTAAACAAGTTTATGATTGTGAATGGAATATTTGAAGAATTGAGTAATATGGGTACAAATATATGAATTGTTGCAAAATGAAATATGCTGACAGAACAATTTAATAACAACAATAGTGTAAAGACAATCAACTTTGGAAATCTTAGGAGCTGTCACATTTCAAAGGACTCATGATAAAAACATGATACTCATCTTTTGACAGACTGAACATTTTGGGGGATGTGGCCACTTTGGTCATTTGTTTTGCTTGCCTTATATGTCTTTGTAATAGGATTTTTTTCCCCTTGCAGTCTCAGTGGGTGGTTAGAGGAAAGAAGTTAGATTTTTTTCTCTCTCCTTTTGGAAAATTTTTTTTTTAAAGAAATGCTGTGCCTAATTTGATGTTTCTGTAGACCATGGGAATTCATGGTTGTACTCTTGTTTCCTGTGTTTGATTTTAGGAATTGCTGAGGTTTCCCAAACTTCATGATGCCATAGTTGAAGTAGTTACTTGTCTTCTTCGCAAGAGGTTACCAGTTACAAATGAAATGGTAAGCTGTTACTTGACTAATTAGGATTTTTGGTATTTTAAAAAATCTTTTTTTGAGTGGTTCAAGTTCTTTCAAATTATCTTATTTACAATAAGGAATTTAACCAAGACTAGTGCTTTCAATTAATAACTTATTAAAATCAAGTTTAATATAAAGAAAAATGATCAAATATTCAATTTTTTTCTTTTCAAATTGTAATTTTGTTAGCTTAAATATAGTTTCTCACTAGAACTAAGTTCTTGTTGAATAGTATGACTGTCAGCAATACTGTTTATGTAGCCCTGTTTATCTAATATGTGTGTGTGTGTGTGTGTGTATATGTGTGTGTGTGTGTGTGTGTATATATACACATATATATATATATACATATCTAATGCACACATATATATATATACACATTAGATAAACAGGGCTACATAAACAGTATTGCTGACATTCATATTATTCAACAAGAATTTAGTTCTAGTATATATATATATATATATATATATATATATATATATATATTAGATAAACAGGGCTACATAAACCAGTATTGCTAACGTTCGTATTATTCAACAAGAACTTAGTTCTACTGAGAAACTATATTTTATCTTAGTTTATGCATATACCATATGCATATCTTATTATTTATATTATATATCATTATATACTAGTATATTATGATATATTATATTTTATATCTTAATTATAGAGGAACATTTAAGTAACTTTGAGTTCTACTTCAATTTGTCTTTTCATTTAAAATTGGATTTCAAGGTTGTTGATGAAAACCCTAATTTTTTTTTAACTAAAATATTTCTTTTCTCAAGTATCAGAGTGACTTCTTCCCTAAAATTCAAATCCTTCTATAAACTTTGCAGCAAGAGCAGATACTGTGTGGTACCTCTCCTCCCCTTCACTGCTTTTCTACTTGTCTCCATCTCCAACAATATTGGCACCACACTCCTCTTCCCTGAAATTTTATTTATCTTGCTGAGGCAATTGAAGTGTTGTGACTTGCCCAGAGCTGCTACTCTATCCACTGTGTCACTTAGCTGCCCATTTTATATTTATAGCTATGTATAAAAAGTGTGTGTGTGTGTGTGTGTGTGTGGTATGTAGTATATTGTACATAGTAAGAAATATTGATTCACATACAATTCCTTAGAGTAAGGAATTGCATTTGGTCATTAAAAAAATTCTAAGAAGCAAAACCATATGTTTGGACATACAATAAACAAGTATGCAATTAAAGACCAATTGTTATGGAAAACACTGTAGCAATTCTGTTAATGGATATGTTAAGTAATTTTGAAATTACACCATTTTCTCTAACAGATTTGATTAATTTGAGGTAAAACTTGTCTCCAAAATAATGCTATCTTCTGTGTTTTAGTGAAAATTTTTGGTGTTAAGTATTTAGCAGATTTTATAAGTAGTGATTTCTCAAATTAAAAGTGGATTAATATTTTACAGAATGAATACTCTAACTTTATTTTTTCCCCTTAGGTTCATAACTTAGTTGCAATTGAATTGGCCTACATCAACACTAAACATCCAGACTTTGCTGATGCCTGTGGACTTATGAACAATAATATAGAGGTAAAACAACAAAAAAAAATTGTTGGTTCTTGTTTTAATTTGTCTGAAAGAAATGAGTTTTGAACTTGATTATATTCAGAAGTTGAATTAAAATGGAGTTTAACATGGAAGAAATTGAATCTACTGAATTATTCTTGGAGGCCTTTAGGATTGAAAGGCTAGACTGCACAGTTCCAACTATTCCAGCAGCTGGTGTCATGCAAGATAATTTATATTGTTATGCAGGTTTGTAGAGAATGTGCTTTGTCTTGGGCCTACTTGGGTTACAGTTAGTTTTTTTAAAAAAACAGTTCCTCTTTTGAATGAAACTAAGGGACTTTGCTTTTGGTAATGTGCCTTGCATTTCTCTTTAAGTTTCTCTGATTGTTAAATTCCCATTGAGGATTCCAAGCCCTTTGTACCTACTTAGTTCCATGAGTTCAGTTGCAACCCAAACCCTAATTACCCATTCCTCTGCCACATTTAAATATCCTTTCTTAGCTTTTTTATTCTTCTTTTTTATATATGGACCATAAGAGCTTGTTTTATAGTTTATTTATAAGGAAAAGAAAAATGTGCAATTTCAGAAGTCATATACCAGGTAATCAAAAATATAAAAATATAAAAAATAGAATTTGCTAGATTGTAAGCTTCTAAAAAGCCATAGCTGGCTCTTTTGTCATGCCTCTTCCTCTTCCCACACATCCCTCTCCCCTCCATTTAAAAATATCAACCTTTACATCTCTTCTCATTGGACCTTTTGAGAACATGCCTCACCTAGATCTTTGATGTTTCCCCAACCTAGGACTCTTCTTACCTATTCCTTTTATTTTAGGTTCATTTTCGGCCAGCTAGCAAGCTCACCCCTAAATGTTTGATGAACCTAAGTGTCCAGATTTCACAAGACACCCCCCTCCTTTGTCCTTATAGCACAACATCTGAAAAGTTTTTTTTGTTTTGTTTTGTTTTTTTTTAGCATCAGTTTTTTTTTTTTTTTATTCATTTTTCCAAATTACCCCCCCCTCCCTCTATTCCCTCCCCCCGATGACAGGCAATCCCATACATTTTACATGTGTTACAATATAGTCTAGGTACAATACATGTGTGTGAATATCATTTTCTTGTTGCACAATAAACATTAGAATCCGAAGGTACATGCAGCCTGGGCAGACAGATATTAGTGCTAACAATTTACATTCACTTCCCAGTGTTTCTTCTCTGGGTGTAGCTACCTCTGTCCATCATTGATCAACTGGAAGTGAGTTGGATCTTCTTTATGTTGAAGATTTCCACTTCCATCAGAATACATCCTCATACAGTATTGTTGTTGAAGTGTACAGTGATCTTCTGGTTCTGCTCATTTCACTCAGCATCAGTTGATGTAAGTCTCTCCAGGCCTCTCTGTATTCCTCCTGCTGGTCATTTCTTACCGAGCAATAATATTCCATAACCTTCATATACCATAATTTACCCAACCATTCTCCAACTGATGGACATCCATTCATCTTCCAGTTTCTAGCTACAACAAAAAGAGCTGCCACAAACATTTTGGCACATATATGACTCTTTCCGCTCTTTAGTATTTCTTTGGGATATAATCCCAGTAGTAGCGCTGCTGGGTCAAAGGGTATGCACAGTTTGATAACTTTGCTCTCCAGAATGGCTGGATTCTTTCGCAACTCCACCAGCAATGTATTAGTGTCCCAATTTCCCCACATCCCCTCCAACATTTATCATTATTTGTTCCTGTCCATCTGAAAAGTTTTAAAATCTTTTAAACATTTTTTTTATTGGATGATAGGAAGAAGCTACTTGCTCTTGGGAGCATTATCCTAATTCCTTAGCAACTGTCAGAGCTAGTGGTGAAGTAGAAGCATGATATGCCTGCTTTTCCTGCTCAATCTCTCAAAGCAATATTTGCTTTCCATTAGTCATGACAAATCAATATTAAAAGCTGTAGAAGTCCTTGAATTAAACCAGACCTACTGGAAAGAGGAATGCCTCCAAAGCTATATCATCCCCTATTACTTTTGTCTCAATAATCCATGATCCTATATTTTCTCTTGTTCATAAAGACTTTCACTTCTCTCACTAAAGAACTACTCCTTGGGTTATTATTAAATTAGAGCATTAAGTGCTAAGGGAAAATAGAGATCTTCTAGTTCATTCTTTCAGTACTGATCAGTTTTGACACATAATAGATCTATCAATAAATGCTTTTCCATTTATTGAGTACTAATGAGAATATAAGCATTTAGAAACCTGTTATAGAACTGATTATATGTTAATTCTTGTTCATTAGATTCTATTATTCTAATTTTTAAAAGTTTACAAATGCACTTTAAATGAAATGCTGTTACTACTTGATTCCAAATCATCATAGAAATTCTAGCCTTCCTGCTATAATTGCTAACATTCACAATTACTTTTTTTTTTATAGGAACAAAGGAGAAATAGGTTAGCAAGAGACTTACCTTCAACAATTCCACGGGACAAGGTAAAACAATCTTGGTTTTTAATCTGCATATGTTAATGACACATAATTGGTGTTGCTTCAGTTTTGTAATCAGAAATTATATAGCTTTTGTATTTAAAAATTGTAGCAGAAATACATTATTTAGATATAAAATGTTATGATTGTCTCTTAATAGTAGGGTCTATTAACAGAATAACTCAGTGATTATATTTGAATATATCGTATTTTGCCAGATCTTAAGCTTAATTTTTTTTTGTTTGTTTAATCTTGTGATTTCAACACTACGGGCTACCCCTTGATGTGGAAACTGTTCTGTAACTTGTAAAGTTGTCTGGCACTTAAGTCTGTTACACTTCCAATTAGGACGTAAATTGAAGTCAAGATTATCTTGACTTCTAGCCAGCACTCATTTATTATAACATTGTTGTCTATCACATTCCTGCTTCTAAATTTAAATATATAGGTATATTATTAAATTAAACCATGAAATTGAATGTGAAAGATCATTTTATGCCCGAAGAGATAAATATGCTAGATTTGTTCATGTTGCCAATAACATTACTTAAATTTTGTGTACATTAACATATCATAATATTCTACTCTTCTTTGTGACTTTGGGACTTAAAAGAGATTTTATTTGAGAGGGAAGACAAAAGAAAATAAGCATATATCTATAAGTTATTGAACTTGTAACAAAACAAGTATGGAAAATATGTGTTGAGTTCTTTAGCAAAAATCTAGTCTAATTTTACAAAAATAGTTCTTTTTTAATATTCTAACAGAAAACAGAAATGATTTTTAATTATTGATGACATCTTGGATGGTATGATAAAAAGCAGTCTGGAAAAAAAATGAGATGTATTAGGTTTTTGAAAACAGTTTTATTTTTCATTCTTTTTTTTTTTTAACAGAGGGCTATGGCTTGATAAGTGCATTTTTGTAGAATGACATGGTAGCATCCTTGATTTTTTTTTTTCCTCCTACATTTCTTGCTCTCTTTAGTCTTCTAAAGTTCCAGGTACTTTGGCACCTGCCTCCCAGGAGCCCCCTACTGCTGCTTCTGCAGAGGCTGATGGCAAGGTCTGTTGTGATTCTTAATCTAAGCACGCATGCCTATTCCCATTTAGTACACAAAATCACTTGCTTTTGCAGTTCATCATAATAAGGTGTCAATAAGGTGTTCTACCTAAGATTTGTTACCCTAGAGTCATTGTTAATACAGAAAATTTCCTGAAATTTTTTACTCTAACTAATTTAGGCAGGTTATTCAAGAATAAGGTTTCCTTGCTGTACATGCTTACTCTTGCTTGCAATGAAATACATGTTCAAAATTGAAATATTTGTCCTTAATTCTTTGAATTTTAATCTATGATTTAATTAATCTCACTTGTTAAATTGCATGTTTAACATGTCTCTTAACAGTTAATTCAGGAAAACAGAAGAGAAACTAAACAAGTGAGTCTCCTGTTTCAAAATGGAAATGTTGGTAGCTTTTAGTTCTCATTGAAACCTTTTTACATCTTCAAAACCACCTTCCTAAAAACAATCTGTTTTGTACAATGACATCTGTATTCATTGATTTTTATTGTGTTGTTACATTCATCATATACCTTTTGTCTACCTTTTTGAAGAAAGTGGCCAATATTAGCAGTTTTATTGTGATTATAATAACACTGATGATCTAGAACTTTCTAAAATTCTAAATTAAGCAATGAAAAACTGATTCTAATATTTTGTATAGCTTTTATTGTGCAAGACTCATTAGAAAATAATGGCGTATCTACTGCTATTCTTATCTGCTTTCTTATTAATGAGTTTTCACCCAAGAACAGACATTTCCACAGTAAGATGGATAAACTGGGGATCAGAGTTACGTCTTGGGGGGAAGGAGGTTAGTGTTGAATTATTTAGTTTGTGAATTGTCCCAGGTATCTACATCTCCATTCTAATTGATAGGATGATAAAAAAGATATCTTGAATAACAGAAATGATTAGCAAGCATTTATTAATTATTTTATGTGACAATCACTTTTAGGAGCTAGAAGTTAAAAAAAAAAAAAAAAGTCCTTAAGGAACTTACAGTCTATCAAAGACAATATTGGAAAGGAAAGGCAATAGCAATTGGGATCAAAAGTGGCTTTGTGTAAGAAGGTAGTGACTGATTTGAGCCTTCTTTCAGGAAAGTATGGGGGGGTGAAGGGGCAGCCAATGCAGAGATTTAGATAGATCTTGATGGAGTGTAAAGAAAAGCAGATTGGATTACATAGTACTGAAAAATTTTACCAGGGCTCAAACAAACAGGATTAGTGTGGTGATGTTTAATTTGAATTGTTCTTCTACCCCCAAAATTCCTATCTGTATGTAGTGAAGATTCATAGTTCTTATATGCCACTTTTTTGTTCTTTGTATAGAGATATGTTAGTATTCATAATTATAAAATTGATACTTTTTAAAGCCAAATAGAGCAGTTTATATTTGATTATACAAGCAATAGAAAATGACTGAAGTTTGAATAGGGAAGTAACATGGCTAAATTTGTGTTTAAGGAAAATCACTTGGACAACTGTGAGGAGAATGGATTGAAATGAGATTTGTGGAAGACAGTGAAGTGATGAAGATCTGAACCTAAGTAGTTTATGTGAATAGTGAGAAAGGGACAAGATATTGTCGAGGTAGAAACAATCCCCAATCATTTGGTGGTAAATTGAAGGAGATTGAGGAGTAAACCTTGTAATTTAATTATTGAGACCAATTCAAAAAACTTTAACTTGGGACATTTTACCCCATGGCTAATTATGTGAAGTAGCTAAGTGATAATACAGTGCTAAATGCTCAATTAATAATATTTCAGTTCTCTGGAGCAGAGTACAAGAGAAGGTCTTGCCTTTAGAATTTTCTTCTGTAATTTTTCTCAGTGGGAGAAAGAAGGTAGATTCTGAGAAGAGCAGACTAATCTCCAACATTCTGAAAGGGGGAATCCAGAGAAGAAAAAAGATTTCAGTATCCAAACCTAGCCACTTAGCACCTAATACCATCTGGTTTATGTTTATTTTAAAACATTTGTTTGATTTTTTTCTTAAAAGATTTTAACCTAAATAATTTTTAATCAATTTCATGTGTTGCCTACATGTCACTTATAATAGGAGTCAATTAACTCCTAGATTAGTTTTCTCAAATTTGAAAAGAGGTTGTTTTGACTATGTGACCATTTACAAAAGGCCTTTGCAATGCTAAAATTAAATAATTTTGTGATTTCAGTAATTTTGTTTAAGCAAGACAGGTAGGTTATTCCCACTCTACTCATGAGAAAATTAATGTTTTTAAAAGTTAAATAACTTATTCAAGGTCTTATTCCTAGCTTAATTTCCTTTACCCTATATCAAACTATCATCAAACATAAATGTTGATAAATGTCATGACTGCATGGCAACCATATTTATCTCACTATATTCAACATAATTTATATGAATGCCACTTGTTTGTTTCTTTAGAGTAAGTTCCTTTATAGCAAATACTATTTTACTAAATAAAGAACTAGTGTTGCTTGGGTATTCCTCCAGGAAGTAGGCACCTGTTACTGCTTGTTTTTAAAAGTTGAGCCTCTTAAAAGTAAATAAATAATAAAGGTGAACCTTTTGTTGGAAATTAATAAATGTTAAATACGAAATCACTTGTGCTAAATGTAGCTGTCCTTGATTTTCACTACAAATGCTAAATTCAGTTCAACAGAATGTAGAATTGTAGAGTTTGATATATTTGTTGACTTCTCTTGCCATTCCCCAAAGAAACATAACTTCTTAGAACAAGATAAAACTCACTGTTGAATAGGTTAAAAGCCTATTAAAACGAATATTTAGAACAGGCAGCCTTGAAAGTAAAAAAAAAAAAAAAAACACACACACACAAACAAAAAGGCAACAGGAAGACTACTTAACAGTGTGAAGTGGACAATCCTATTTTTAATCACAGTGAGTCAGTGAGTTTATAGGTTAACTAAATGTAGAGAAGTCTGAGGTATAATTTTAAGTAACAGACACTACTATCTCCAAGATTTATGTAAGATTCTTTTGAATTGAGAGGAAAATTCATTGTAATTTGCAATCATAAGAATATACACATTTCATTTAAGAATGTTTGTTTTTCTTATATTCTATGGAAATGCAGTTTTCAAGAACTTCTGATGAAAATGTGTTAAATAGATAAATTTGGTAAATAAAAGCTTTGAAATTTTGTGCCCTCCCCAAAATAACACAAAAAAAGTTATCCTGGGTTAGGATTAACACTGAACTGAGGATCAAGTTGTCATTTACTTGTTGGTCTTTGTAAAATAATGAATATTTGTGATCCTGCTCATATCAGACTTATCCTTTGTTATCTCTGTGGGCAAGATTTGGCAAATTTTGCAGAGTTGACAGATATTGTTTAGGGTAAGGCTCATGAGTGAGACTGATATATTCCCTGTAATTTTGGAAACAGTATGATAAAAATCTTTTTTTGAACTATGTCAGATCAAGTGGATTCCAGATATTTTACACATTGTGAGCTGCTGCTAATACTCTCTGGCCTCCATAAAAGTCTGATAAATCAAAATTTTGGAGGCGTGGATATGAAGGGTTTTTTGAAATTTGAATTCAGTGTGAATGTCTATTTTATACCCTTTCTTAGTCAGTATGAGATGGTTTGTATGTGCTTTCACATTTTTTTTTCCAGATGGCCCCTGGTGGAATAGGCGATGCAGCTCAAGAACCAACAACAGGCAGCTGGAGAGGATTGCTGAAAACCTCAAAAGCTGAAGAATTGTTAGCTGAAGAAAAATCAAAGCCACTTCCTGTTATACCAGCCAGTCCACAAAAAGGCCATGCTGTGAATTTATTGGATGTGGTGAGCATTTGGGGACTGTCAGATAAATATTAGTTATATATGAACAAAACTTTTCTTAAGTCTAAATATAAGACAAAATAAGTATTTTAAAAATCCTAAAAAATTGAAAGATGGATATTTTTAATTTTAAAGTTTAAAATTATTGATTCAAAACTGTTGCTTTCAGACCTTTAAAATATTGTCAAAAAGGTGAAATGAGGCAGAAAGTTAAAATTCTATTTTTTCTTTGTAGCCTGTGCCAGTTGCACGCAAACTCTCTGCCCGGGAACAGCGAGATTGTGAGGTTATTGAAAGACTTATCAAATCATATTTTCTTATTGTCAGGAAGAATATACAAGACAGGTTTGTATTAAAATAAGCTACTTATGTTGATTTCATTTTTCTATTCAAATTAATAATTATAAATTTAGAATCTCCTTGACATGACCAAAAACAGAACATTTTTTCAATGCTACTTTTATGCTAAATGTCACATTTGAAGAATATATCCTTAATGTCAAGGATATGAAATCCGTATAATAAATTTAATTGATTTTATAATTACAATTGATTTTTACTTTTTTGGTACTTAGTGTTACAAAACAAAGTTAAATATATATTGGATTACTTGCCATCCAGGGAGGGGGTGGGATGGAAGGCTGGAAAAAATTTGGAACACAAGGTTTTGCAGGGGTGACTGTTGAAAATTATCCATGCATGTTTTGAAAATAAAAAGCTGACCCTAAGCAAGTCACTTAACTTCAATTGCCTCAGCAAAAAAGCAAAAGCAAAAGAAAACAAAGGGGAAAAAAAAGCTAAAATTTTCTAAAAAGTTAAAAAAAATTTTTGGTGGAAATGTTAATTTTCTAAACAGAGAAATGGGAGCTACTAATCCATCCATAAGGATTCCTTCAGGTTAACAAGTTTATTATTATTGACTTAAGTTTTAAAATGTAATATTGTCTGTTTTTTGTTGTTAAATATTTTCCAGGTATATTTTAATATGGTTTGGGCTGTAGTCAGGAGTGTTGTTGTGGATCATGTGTAAATATCTTTACTGTAAAATGACCTCTCTGAGATTTCTACTTGTCATGTAAAATCAGCGTCAGTGATAGTAAGAAGAAACATTAAATAAAGCAAAAAGTTCCCATACGTTTGATCATACAATATTCATCCCCCTAATTATTTCTTCTTCTTCTTTTTTTTTTTTTTTCTGAAGCTGGGGTTAAAGTGACTTGCCCAGGGTCACACAGCTAGGAAGTGTTAAGTGTCTGAGACCAGATTTGAACTCAGGTTCTCCTGAATTCAGGGCTGGTGCTCTATCCACTGCACCACCTAG
This sequence comes from Sminthopsis crassicaudata, assembly GCF_048593235.1. NCBI lineage: Eukaryota > Metazoa > Chordata > Mammalia > Dasyuromorphia > Dasyuridae > Sminthopsis > Sminthopsis crassicaudata. The sequence goes on along the minus strand of NC_133621.1, from coordinate 238,345,537 downwards.
CTGCCTCCTAATTATTTCTTAAGAGTTGTTCTAAAGGAATCTCTGAGTTCACTTTTAAAATAAAATGGCGAAATAGCTTAAAAGAATTGCTACAAAATGTGTGTTGTTTTCTAAATATTTATATTTAAGCTCAAATAAAACTTTAAAAACTCCTCCAAGAATACCAACTTTTCATTAACTTTCTTTATTTTCAGTGTGCCAAAGGCAGTAATGCACTTTTTAGTCAATCACGTGAAGGATACTCTTCAGAGTGAGTTAGTAGGACAGCTATACAAATCATTGTTATTAGATGATCTTTTGACTGAATCTGAGGACATGGCCCAGAGAAGAAAGGAAGCAGCTGATATGTTAAAGGTAAAAATCAGCCACCTTTTGGCTTTTTGCCAATCTTTTCATATTTGAGCTACTTATGGAATTTATTTTCAGAAATTATTCATTTAATTATTATCTATTATTTCTTTTATGTTGGCCTTACTTGCACCTTTCCTTTATACTAAAAGTATTCTTTTATTGATTCAAATCCAGTTATTTGCTCATTATTTCAATAATCATTGAGCTTACAAATGTTGGGGGCACTAGGGTTACAAAACCAAAAACCCCTGCCTCTATTGGGTTTTACTTATATCAGGAAGCTAATATACATATGAAAATATGCAAAACAAATACAAGGTGTGATTGAGGAAGGGGGAAATGGTGAAAAGCTGTGAAAAATTAGAAGATGGGTATTGGCTAATCAATTTTGAAGAAAACTAGAGAGTAATCTAGAAGGGAGAATGTAGTACACACACTGAGATCCTTTCTAGAGCTGACCTGTAAAGCATTCAAACTCTATTGCAGAGACTTGAGGACCACTTAACTAATAAAACCTGGCACTTCCTCCATTAAAAAATTCAAGAAATGTCTTTAAAGCTTTAATTTTATTTATTTTCCCCCTTTCTTTATTGTAGGCATTACAGCGAGCCAGTCAGATAATTGCTGAAATTCGAGAAACTCATCTTTGGTGAAGAAATGTACCAGGCATTTATATAGATGAAGATGTTGATGACTTATAATTACCGCAAACTTTACTAAGCATCATTTGTGAAATCTTCCTCTGTATTGAACTATGTAAATGTGCTGCAAAAATTTTTGAGACAAAAAGTTTTGCAGAAAAAAACATACATATTAAACCCACATATTAAATATGAATATCTGGTTTCCTGAAATGATCCATGTGTGTATGTATTGTTTTGTGTGTTTCTGAAGCCAGTTTGCCTATAAACTGTGATTTTATTATAAGTGGCTTCAAGCAGTTACCATACATAGCCCTTTGAGAAGAAATAGCTACAGGTTATTTTGTTTGACTGTAAAGCATGTGTTTTTACATTTATCAGCTGTTCTGGCTCTGATAAGGTATGCAAGTTGATGGATAAGTATTTATCATAGATTTGTAAAGTCCACATTTTTTCAAAAAATTGTCTTTCAGCTTCTCAACTTTATTTTCAAAATGGTTTAGATTAGCTTATAAGAAAGATAAAAGCAAAAAGTTATGTTAATGATGTATTCCAACTTTGGGAACAAAGCACTTTGTCCCATTGCTTTAAAAAATGTGCAAATATTAAATTTTGACTTTTAAAAAATTCATACTTTTGAAAAAACTTTTCCTCCCTGTTGTTTAAGGACTGAAATAAACAATAGCAGAACTGTTTTAGATATGTGACTTATTAGGTAATCACCTAAAGGTAGCAGAGAAAGAGGAAAGTATCTATTTTTTACCAAATGAGGGGAGGGAAAGAAGATGGAAGTATTGAATATAAGGATATGTCTTCTTTTCTAATAACTGCCAGGGGAGGCTCCCAGTGTCTAAATATAGGAAAAAAGTTCAAGTTATACTTTTGATTTCATTAGAGGATTACATTTCTTAAAACACCTAGCCAGAATTAAGATTCTTGAACCTTTTTTTTTTTTGAAAACTTTCACTTCATCAAACAAAAGGCCTTGGACATCATTTTAGTTATGCTTCATATTGTACGAAATATGTGACCTTGAGATATATATATATATATATATATATATATATATATATATCTAGTCTTATTCTGAAGCAAGTTATATGCACATGTAAAATCCCCTATTTTTTGTCCCATATTTTAAGGAACATTAAAACTGAAATTTAAGAAATAATCTCACATTACTCATTTCATTTCAGAGGGGCTATCAGTAGTACTAGTTAGTGACAGATCATAATCAGGTTTCTCCTATTTTGTCTCAAGTGTTGGATGAAAATATTACATACATTTCATGGTGAGAAACATTCAAGCAAAGCACCAACTATAGATATTTCTGAATTTAATGTCTGTTGTTATTGTAAATAAAATTACTGGTGTGAAAGATAGCATACTATAAAAGTCAATAAATGAATACTTTTAAAAATTTGTTTTAAGTTCATTCTTAAGGAAAGTTAAAAAAACAAATTGAAGTTTAATTGCAAGGGTTTTTTGACCCTCACTTTTTAAAAAGTTGAATTTGAGAGGCAAGAAAAAAAAGATGTTTTCTTATAATGCTACTTTTGCTCATTATTTAAAAATGCATTCTATTAATCATAAAATTTTAGGACTAAAACCAGGAGATCATTTATTGTAGCTCTTTTCTCATTTTACGGGTAGACCACTTGAAAAACTTGTTGGAATTAGTTCACAAAACTTAAATGACAAATTTAGGTTTCTTGACTGATTCTCAAACCAAGTACTCTTTTGTTTACTTCTCTTTAAAAATTGAGAGTATCCTTAATCCTTGGGTGCTTTTTAGCCAAAACCCCAATTTAACTTTATTTTTTAGTCAGGGAAATATTTGGCAACCTTACTAAGTTATAGTCTGATGATCTAGATGCAGAAATTCCTTAATTGCAAACACTGCAATCCGCATTAGTGGGCTTTTTTCCTCATTCTGCCATCTTTATTATATTTAAATAATTAATTCATGACAACATCTTTTTGATGGTAAGTCTAAATTATACTGTATTTTCAAAGTTTCTAAAAATATAAAACTAAGTAGACTAATATAATACTTCCATCATCCTATGATTCATGTAACACTCTGATTCTATGACCGTCTAATTAAGTGAATTATATGGTTCTTGTTGATAAGAGAAGCTTAAGTCAAAATGATGGAACTTTTCTATTTCAGTAAATCTTTTAAATCTTTTAACACATTAACTTTTTTCTCCTGAATTGAACACTTTACAAATATTAATATATTTCTTTTTCATAAAGAGAAAACTGAGATGAGTTTCTTTTTGTTTCAAAACCTTCCCCCCCCCAAACTCTACAAATTTTTGTCTTTTATAGAATGTCTGCATAATAAAATATGCATTCTTTGCTTCCCACCAGTTGTCATATAATATAGTAAGTAGTAATTAACAATCCTTTTTATTTGCTTTTTCTAAATAATCTTGCACAGGTAGTAACAAAATGCACTGACACTGATGCTCTTTTCTTGAGAGAAATAAAACAACCTACACAAGTATGGTAATTAAACTGAGAATGTCAAAGAATAAAGATGCTGAAGCCAATTCATCTTTAGACTGCTGGCATAAAATTTTTATTATTAGGTAGGTCGTAAATTTTTTAATCATAGCTGAAGCCACTTTATAATATAGAAATTTCTTTTTCCTATCTTGAGTAGAGAAAGTCCATTTTTGAGGATATGTTGTCCAACGACTAGAACACTTTCTGGATTAGTTACTTGCTTATGATTTATACTGACTCCTCCTTCTGTAATCATTTGGTACCTAAAAAAGAAATTTATAAATAAAAAGTAAGCTTATTTTTTTCAAATTTAAATGCAGATTTATTAGACTATATTTTTGGTAGGTCTCCAACTTAAGAGAGTTGTTATGATCTGTGTGCTTCTTTCTCTCCCTCAAGGAACTTTGAATAAGTCAAAAGTACAGACAAACATCACTGTTAAAGAGAACATTTTTTTGTTTCTTTGTTTCCTCTGTAGTGTGTAAGAGAAGAGTGTAGCACCTGGCTTAAAATTCTAGCTTCCACCATTAGTAGATGTATGACTGACTATGCAAACTATGTTCTGACTCAGTCATCTATTATACTATGTATTAGAATTATTGGTATAGAAATATTTTTCAAACCTTAACTCATAAATGAAACTTATAAATGACTGTGTTATTCCCATTTTCTCTTTTCATACTTTTCAGTGAAAACTTTTTTTTTTTTTTTGACTGTTGGCTATTTTTTTTGCTCAGTCAACAAATCTGATTAATTTTAAATTAGTCTTTTTGATTTTCATATAGTAATTGACTTGCATTAGTTTAAAATCCTGTATCAAAACTGTCAATTTCCTTTCTTCTGGCTTCTGGTTTCTTTTCATTATCCTCTCATTTTTATCCATTCTGACAAACTATGGTCTATAGACAAATATTGACTATAAACAGAAAGCCCCATCAGTTACAAATAAGTGATTTCCTATCAAAATACTATTTAAATTTTGTGATATCATATCTAGTTATTGGTAACTGAATATCTTTCATTGAAGTTTCCAATGCTTATTATAATAGCAAAATGACTGAATATTCAAAGCACTGAATAAATGCTTCTTGATTTAACATACATCTCAAAATATCAAAATTTTTTCCTTCTGATTCCAATTCCTCTCTTTTGTATTTTTCTTTGTTTCAAAGAATGGTCTTTTGGTCAAAGAATGAGCCTCTACCTCTAGTGTCAATCTACCAGTCCCTCTAGTCTAACAGGATTCCCTTCTCCCTGGGAGACCTGGGGATTGAAACCTCAGCCATGGACTTTTTGGAAGACAGTGAAAAGTATTAGTTGTATCAGGCAGAAAAAAGAACAAACTGCTTAACTAAAATTCATGATGTGAACTATGCCTTTGGACATAGATGATTAATATAAATCTTACCCTCTTGGGCCACTTGGAATGGCATTTGCTTTGCGACATAAATCTAATACACTTGTTCCAGGATCAAGAACCAATTCAGAGAATGGAGCTTCTTTAAATAGCTCTTTTAACTCTTCATCAGACATAATCTCAAGTGCATCTATACTGCAATGATAAAGGGCTTGTGTACACCTGAAAAAGATGAATATTTCAAGTGATCTGAACATTTTAATAAATATATTTACTGATGATTTTGACCCCAAAGCAATTTTAAAAGTTATAGAATTTTCTGAATTGGAAGGGATTTTAGGAATTATTTAATCCAATATTCTTATGTTATAATGTAAGAAAATATTCTTTAAAATGTCCAGGTCAAATTTGGTTAGTAACAAATTTGCAGCCTAAATCTTAGATCAATTCTTCTGGTTATTGACCGTTCATCTTTTGAATGAAACTTGTCCCATATTTTATGTAAAATTAATTTTTACCGATGTGATGTGGCTTCATATCTTCTAGGCTGGCTAAGGTTTGAAAAGATTACCTTTTGGCAGATTGTAATCCTTCTTGGCCATGAACAAATTTTGTTACTTCTGTTGCAAGTCGTATCTGAGGCCCCCATTTTTCTGGTGCCTTGGTATGCATCTGCATTATATTTTCAATCTCCGGAAGGGGTAAAAAAGTGAAGAGTTTAAGGTACCTTAAAGAAAAAAGCCAGCAATGTAGTTGGTATTTTCTATAATATTTCCATAATCTTTCCCAACTTCCTTACATTTCAAATACTAACCTTCAAGTATCAATTTTCAAAGAAATTTCTAATGTTTTAAATATATTTAGAAAAATACTAACTATGCCTAAATGAAGAAAATAATTTTGGACCCTTAAAAGACAAAATTTGGAAAACCCTTGTGAAAAATTTGAGTTAGAAATCATGATTTGATTACTTAAAAAAATACCAAAAAAACCCAGAAACAAGGTCCCAAAACTACTCACAGCAACAAAGAAATAAATGGATGTTTGCTATTTGGGAAATGTATGGGGGAAAATAACACATGGCATACAGGTCTTATTGTACCTAGAAGCCAACCCTCTTTGTCAGAGGTAGTATGCTTCTTCCTCAGCTCTTTTGCATCATGGCCATCTTTTTTTTTTTTTTTTTTAACACTGGTTTTAATACTGCATTAATCCTTGTACTGTTTACTTCATTTTGCTTTATTCATAATTTGCAATTTTTTCATTTCTATAGTATTATTTTTAATAACATTGCCCAATCTGTTCATAACAAAATTTTAAAATCCTTTTTATAAAGCCTTTATATAAAATGTAATATTCTTTGGTGGGTTTTTTGGGGGTTTCTAGAGGTCTTTGGGGCAGCCTTCTTTTCATCAGATTAATCACCACAAGAATAGCCAGGTGTTAAAAGTCCAAATCCTTTACTGTCTCCTTCAAAGTCTTGTCTCCTTGCCTGGGGCCTCATCTAGCTTTCTTAGAGGACTTCAGGAGTCTTGGTTTCTGTGGAGAAGTGCAGGAGACCAGGCCAGCCACCACAAGGCTGATGAAGATAGAGTTTTATTTACATATATATATATATATATATATATATATATATATATATATATATATATATATATAAAAAATATAACACTTCTCCAAAAGATTTTATCATGTTGACCAAAAAAAAAATTGTTTAGCCTTTTTAAGCAAACAAACATTTGCTATTTCTTTCTCCAACACTTTTATAGATGGGAGGCAATGAAGGCAAATGCTTTTAAGTCACATTTGAACTCAGCAAGATGTCTGCCTGAGTAGCAAAAAAAAAACACTTTTTAAAGCATTTTAGTAGGAAGAATATCACAACATTATGCAACTAAACTACAGGTTGTCAGTCACACTGAAATCACTTGAAATGAAAGAGATATTAAAACAATTTTATACATTATACTTACATGTAAAGAAAACCCTTATGGTAAGTAAGTATAAATATATACACAGGGCAACAATTAACACAAAGCCTGCAAATATTTTTTTTAAAGAGTATATTAGCTATATTCTAGGATAATTGTTCACTAAAAAGAGAATCATGTTGGTAAGCATTTTGGATTAAAGAAATTCAAGTTCCCATATGCTAGGTCTGCATGAAACAATCTAAATACAGGAAAAGGAACAATGCTTAAAAATTTAACTTGTAATTAAGGGATTTATATATTTTTTTCTGTAGCAAATTTTACCTCTCAAAAATCACCACTTACTTTTCTATACAGTCATCAGGCTGTCTGACAAAAAATTGATAAAATTCAAAAGGAGATGTTTTGTCTCTGTTTAACCAAACAGCATTGCCAGCAGATTTTCCCAGTTTAGCTCCAGTTGTACTAGTAATCAGAGGAACAGTGATTCCAAATACATCTTCTCCAGTCATCCTATATAATAAAGAACATTTTTCAGTGTTAATTTTCTCACAAATTTGTAAATACCTTCCGAAAGCATAAATCCCCACATTAGAAAAAATATGAACAGATAGGAAGCAAAAATAGATGCAATTTATATTCTACCTCTCAAAATATTTATAGCTGGAAAGGAATGGATGGAAAGGTGCATGGGTGGACCTATGCACACAGAGATACAGATAGACACACACGCATGTGCTGATAATTAAAATTAACTTTGCCAAAGACCTGAAACTAGGACTCAGATCTTGACTACTAATATAGTGTCCTTTCCACACTGTCCTCATATAGTAATTTCTCATCTACTCTCATCTACAAAAATATGACTCATGTTTATGATTTTAAAAAGCATTTTTAAAAAATTAATGAACCATATGAGTTTGGTAGTAGAAGCATTATAAGTGGACATTTTGATTTTCTAATACCTTTCTAAAGTACTATATGGCATGTTTGTAATATAGAAATCAACTGTACTTTGTGAATTTTAAATGTCTCATAAGATAATCAGAAATATCAGTTTGCAATGAAGTGGAAAAGCACCCCAAATGGGACCGTGAGAAACATAATCTTGAATCTTTGTAATTAGAAGTTTATTATTAGTTCTTCACTCCCTACTGCAGATGGTATTCTTACACTCCCCAGATGTGCTGTCCCAAGAGACCTGAGTCCTTGACTTGATAAGCTTAAAGAAATACTCCTTGCTGCTGCCTGAAAATGAGCCCCTTAGAGTGATAACATTTTTTGCCTCCTATTTAGAATAGAAATCCTTTATTATGACAAATGTATCAAAAAAAATTTTGATGTCTCTCTCTTCTTCCTATAAATATGTGGCCCTGAGACCACTCATTTGCTGACCCTCTTGTTCTGGTGGGGTACAGTCCTAGCTAGCAATAAACGCTCATAAATTTTCATTATTTTGGCTGCCCTGTTTTTCTCTCGCCTGGTCACTTCAGCAGAATGAAGGACTTTCAAGAATAACTAATTCCAAAGTATTTAAACATAAGGAGCCCCATTAAAAGAATAATAATCTTTTAAAAACATTTTAAAATCTAAAACTACAAAAAAAAAAAAAAAAAAAAAGAAAAATTGTCTTATGTGCAGAAGAGAGGATTTCAAAATATGTAATAATAAATTTACATTTAAAGCATGTATACTAATAGAAGACATTGTATTCAGAAATGTCCATCTTTTCTTTGCTTCGGTAGGTTTTTTTCCCTTTACTCCCCACCACTTCCCCCCAAACAGGCTGCATAAGCATGGATATATTTATGTATACATATGCATATACACTCCCACACCTACTTACATACAAATATATCTAAAACTATTAATATGTTTGACAATGTAAATTTATCTTTTGATTTGGATCTTTTTAAACTTTTGACTTTGATATCAATAATTACCCCTCTTCTAATAAATTCTACTCCTGATCATTGTTATGTTTGTGTGTATCTCTAGTTTCCTATTTAGTGCTGCTAACTTGCCTTAATTATTAATTTACAATAATACAATAATATACAATATATAATAATAATCTCCCCTGCCCCAAGGATCCCTCCATTATCCTCCCTTATCCTTCCTTCTTCATCCCTTTTCCATTAATTTACATACTTTATCCCATTGCCTTTAATTTGTACATCATTCTATACCTGCCTTATTCTATTCCCTTTCCCTCTAATTTCTTTAAAGATTTTTGGAGAGTATTATATCCTTTTAAGCAAAGATATTGACTTGCCCAAGGTCACACAATTAGGAAGTATTAAGTGTCTGGGGTCAAATTTGAACTCGGGCCCTCCTGACTTCAGGTCTGGTGCTCTATCCACCGCACCACCTAGCTGCCCACATATTCCTCCCTTTAAGTCATTCCCTATGTGAGTAGTATTTTCAGAACTTCCAGGCCACCTCTTTCATCTAATTCCTCAGTGTCAGTTTTTGCTCTTATACTTTATTTGTACAGCATAATTACTGTTTTTACTTCTTCCTACAATTTTGCTTTTTAGAGTCATACCATATTCAACTCTACCTCTTCTTTCTTTTGGACTACCCAATTACTAATGACAATCTTAGACATATGATTTACATTTCTTCAAGCCATTCTCCAATTGATAAATGGTCAAAGGATATGAACAGACAATTTTCATATGATAAAATTGAAACTATTTCCACTCATATGAAAGAGTGTTCCAAATCACTATTGATCAGAGAAATGCAAATTAAGACAGCTCTGAGATATCACTATACTTCTGTCAGATTGGCTAAGATGACAGGAACAAATAACGATGAATGTTGGAGGGGATGTGGGAAAACTGGGACACTGATGCATTGTTGTTGGAGTTGTGAAAGAATCCAGCCATTCTGGAGAGCAATCTGGAATTATGCCCCAAAAGTTATCAAACTGTGCATACCCTTTGACCCAGCAGTGCTACTACTGGGCTTATATCCCAAGGAAATACTAAAGAAGGGAAAGGGACTTGTATGTGCTAAAATGTTTGTGGCAGCCCTTTTTGTAGTGGCTACAAACTGGAAAATGAATGGATGCCCATCAAATGGAGAATGGTTGGGTAAATTATGGTACATGAATGTTATGGAATATTACTGTTCTGTAAGAAATATCCAGCAGGATGAAGACAGAGAGGCTTGGAGAGACATATCAACTGATGCTGAGGGAAATGAGCAGAACTAGAAGATCATTATACACTTCAACAATAGTACTGTATGAGGATATATTCTGATGGAAGTGGATATCTTCAACATAGAGAAGATCTAATCCAGTTCCAATTGATCAATGATGGTCAGAATTAGCTACACCCAGAGAAGGAACACTGGGAAATGAGTGTAAACTGTTTGCATTTTTTGTTTTTCTTCCCAGGTTATTTTTACCTTCCGTATCCAATTCTTCCTTTGCAACAACAACAACAACAAAATTCGGTTCTGCACATATATATTGTATCTAGGATATACTATAACATACTTAATATGTATGGGAATGTATGTCATCTAGGGGAGGGGGTGGAGGGAAGGAGGGGAAAAATTCGGAACAGAAGGGAGTACAAGGGATAATGTAAAAAAAATTACCTATGCATATGTACTGTCAAAAAATGTTATAATTCTAAAATTAAAAAAAACTTTTTTTAAATAAATAACTAACTAAATCTCCTGGATAGAAAAAAAAAAAAAGATTTACATTTCCACATATAAAACATAGTTTGTCCTTAACTGAATCCCTTGAAATTAGCCTTTGATTTTGGTTCTCATATGTCAAATTTTCTGTTGAGCCTAATTGTAACAAAATCCTGATAATCTGACAGTTCATTGAATGTCTATCCCTGGGATAGGGAGGATGGTGTCTCTGGCTTCAGGTCTTCTTTCAATTCTCCTCTCTGGCCCTGGAATCTAAACCAAGAACTCTACTGGCTTCTGCTCTCACTAGGCAGAAGTGTACTGGTTCTTTCTTGCCCAGGGTCACATTTCTCAGTTAGCCCTAGCATTTCTTATCAGCAGAGGTTCTCTCAATCTTCCCAGACTCAAATCCCCAAGGCTTCTAGCTTGCTGTTTCAGCTGAGCTAGCCTGGAGGTTTTTATAATTTACCTTTCACTAACCTCTATTTTGGGCTTTTTCTGAGGATCTTTGTTTTTCTCTGGTTTAGAATTGTGCCCTGAGGCACAATTTTGTTGTGTTTGTGCGGGAAATCTGGAGAGCTTGACATCTGACCTATTCCCAGAATCTTCTTCAATAATCTTTTTACATGATATAAAATTGTTTAGGATCCTGGTCTATTCTATGAACACTGTCATCAAAACAACATCAGAGTAATTTTAAAAAATAATCTTTCTTCAAATTGGCAACCTTTTGCTAAATAAACTTAAGCAAAGATTCACAGTGAAGTTAGAAAGCAAGTTGACTTTTATTCTGGCTTACTTTTGCTCTGTAGCACTTTTAGTGGAGCTTTAGACGTAGAAATTCTTTTGTTTCTGAATTTACAATTATATATATTATACGTTAGCTAAAAGGCTCAAAATTACCCTATTCTGTGTATTCAGACTATTTAAGTCTGAAAGGACTTATGATATCTTTTCAACATAGTGAGTTCCCAGTCATTGGAGTTTGCCAAGGAGGGGGACCGATTATCAGGTAAAATATATATATAAATTATATAATAATTTTATAATTATCCTGAGTCCAGATAATTATAAAAATCAGAAGGGACTTTAGATATCATTTAATTTAATCCTCCAGTTTTAAAGATGAAGAAACTATGGATAGAGAGGTAAAAACCTTGTCCAAGGTTACAAAGCAAGTTATGGAGAAGATAGTACAAGATCTCCTAAACTCTACTTCAGTGTTTTTTCCATTATAATCATGTAGCTTCTTTTTAAATAAGTAGAAACTTATTTTGTTCTTCCTTATCAGTTGACATTTCATTTTTTTGGTAACCTGTCAATATTTGCACTCATTGTGAGGTCTCACTTTCAGTCAGCTGCTACTAGATCTGTTTACTATCTTGAGCACTGTTTGGATGGAAGCAATAATTACTGATCACTGAGACATCTAGCTATCTTGTATATTCCTTTTCTTAAACTGTGGGTCACAACTCCATATTATGACTGAATTAGAGGGGCCATGAAATTATTTATTCTCATATATTTTGATTTGTATACTATATTATTTTATATACTTATTTACATAGGATCACATAAAAATTTCTTGGGCAAAAAAAGGGTTGTGAGTGGAAAAAGTTTAAGAAGTCCTGCTATATACCATCCAGGAAGCATCCTAATCAGATGTGCTCAGCACCCTCTTGGAGCTTACCAAGAGGCTCTTTTGAAAAACTAACACTTATATGAGTCTATGTGGGAGACTGATATAGCTCTGTCATTTTTCTTCCTTTGAAGAAGAAAAGATCTGCTTAGATACAAAAATCAATCTGTCAGAGTCTTTATTAACATTGCCAAGACTAGCAGAATTACAGAGCAAAAAATTCCGTTTTTGTACTAGTTTGGGAAAAAATGCAAGTGTATTTTCATCACCAAAATTCACTAGTAATTAATGCTTTTTGTGACTTAAAACTCTCTACAACTTGTTTTAGCCTGGGTATTATGTGTAATACAGTGTAATACTCCAATGTAATACATGTGTAATACTCCAATGTCATCATTATTAGGGACTCTAGAATATACAGCCATCTCTAAAATCTTGTGTTTCTTCAAGATGAAAAAAGTTTCATGTAAGGGCAAAGCAGCAAACATTGAATCATAGAATTTGGAGTTGAAAAAACTTAAATCTGTTCATTTTATGTAGGGGCAGTGAAGCACAGAAAGTTGAGCTGTCTCTTGTGAGAGCAAGGATTTAACCTATGTCTTTAAATGCAGTAATATGTCTATTACATTACACCAAATTTGTTATACAAGAATCAGCCTAGCTAAACCGGAATTCAGTACTAGAAAACTGGCCACCAACTAATTAATTTTCTGTAAGTCACACAGCAACTTATCAGATATCAGATATAGTGAGGATACAATCTGTGTAGGTATAAAGTACTCACATCAATTAGGTTATAGATGCTTTAAATAAAAGTTGCCCTATGAAGTCACATATACAAGTTGATTTTGCTTAACTCTTTTGTTGTTACGAGAGAAGACTTATGAAGCGAGGAGGTATATAGCCAGAATCTAGAAATGAATGAGATGTGAAAAACAAAGTATGTCAATAAAACCTTAAAAATAAAATAGCATTATAAACTTGGGAGGGAGAATAAATATATAAGTAAAAACCAAAAGGAAACTTTCTTCTAATATTTTGTATCATATTTAAAAAAAAGGTTTTACTTTTTATGACATTTGCAACTATACTATCCAAAAGTTAGCCACTGGATTTCTTACATGAATGATTTATATTAGCTAAAAGGCTCAGAATGACACTATCCTGTGTATTCAGACTATTTAAGTGATGATTATCATTATATCCTTTCTCAACATAGTGAGTTCCCAGTCACTGGAGTTTGCCATGAAGGGGGACCAATTATCAGGGATATTATAAAAGGAATTCATATTTCTGGTTAGGAACTGGATTAAGTTTCCATTAGGTCTATTTTGCTTTATCTTAATTTGTATAAATCTTATATTTGTGATGCATATACGATTAAATTTATATGCATTATTTTTTATCCATATATATGTCTTGTCTTTATATTCCAGTTCTTGGTCTAATGCCTCGGTCTAGAGCAAAGCTTCTTAAATTTTTTCTATTTCCAATACTTTTTTACCTAAGAAATTTTTATACAATTTTGGGATACCATAAGGGCTTGCAACCCAGTACTAAGAAGCTTTGGTCTAGAGAAAATCTTAAGAGTCTGAAGACTATGCCAAGCAGAACACAAGTTTTACTAAATCTTAAGATGATGGCAAGATTTAAGTCCGAGTGTAGCAATGGACTTATGTTGTCACCTAGCTAAATTCTGAAAAACTCAACACCAGATTAACTGAGGCCATATCAACCAGGATTACTGAGAGTACAATCTGCACTCATGAATGGAGTGTCCAGAAATATGATATCATATTACCTTTAAACAGAGAATTAACTTGATAAATTGAGTTCCTTGAAGGAATCATGTTTTTATTTGTTCTTATTTATGGGCCAACAGTCAACTGTATCTGCATTTAGAAAAATTTGGCTAAAGAGATTTATCCATCTTTTTGTGCCATCCTTGGGGAACTGACCCTCTTGGCTCTGGAATTCTTCCCAATATCTCAAAAGCCAGGCACTCTTGATGAGTGTCACAGAGCCTACTATCTACTATCTATTATCTAGCCTGTCCCAGTTTTGTCCACTTCTGCCATTTTCTTGCCATATGTCACTTTTTGGACCATTACAGGTTGCCTTAGACCTATGCTTAACAGTCCTTCTACTCCTTTCTGAGGAGAGTTAGCCTTTCTTGCTAAGGCCCACTCCTCCACTTCATCCTTTAGTTTCTTCAGGAAGCTCATTCCATGGATCATTAACTCTGATCTTCAATTTCCTTTTTTCTGCTGATTTCTTCTTTGTTACTTAAGTCTTTCTTCATGAGTCACTTTATGCTCATTGCCTACATATCCCCTTACAATCTGCCTTCCACTCTCACCAATTACTAAAACTATTTTCTCTAAATTTACCTTAAATTCCTTCAACCAGGAGCCTTTACTTAGTCCTTCCTCCTATTTGAACACTATGCAGCACCCTCTCTTTTGGACACTCTCTCCTACCCTGAATATTGCTTGCTCTTGGTTTGCCTTCTCCTTTGCTAACTTATCATTCATGTCTAATCCCATGAAATGGGGTTGTCCTCCACTGCTCAATGCTGGGGTCTCCTCTCTCTCTATAAGCTTTCCTGGTGACCTTATCTGCTCCCATATGTTCAATTATTAGCTCAATGCAGCTAGGAGGATAAAGTGCCAGGCCTAGTCAGGAAGACCCAAGTTTCAGACACTTCTAGCTGTGTGACAAGTCACTTAACCCTGTTTGCATCAGTTTCTTCATCTTTCAAATGGAACTGTGGAACTAAAGGCCAAACCAGTCCACTACTTTTTTTTTTTTTTTTTGCCAAGAATATCCCAAATGGGATCATGAATGGGACAGGACTGCACAACAAAATGCAGATGACTCACACATTTACTATATATAGTCAGTCTAATGTTTTTCCCCATATCCTGCCCTACAGCAACTGCCTACTGACATCTCCATCAAGATCAGCACATCAAATTTCACAGAACTTACAGTATTCTCCCTTAAACCTTCCCCAAACATTCCTTTTTTCAGTAGAAGACACCATCATACATCCTGATATCCAAGTTTACAATTTCAAAACCATTCTCTTTCCTACTTGCTACTAAGCTGTCACATTTCACTGATTTTATCTTCTTTCCTTTTCTAGCTTCCATCCGTTTTTCTCAATTCAAATAACTGCCACCACCGCCCTAGTTCAAGTCCTCACTATCTTTTGCCTGGAACAGACTATTGTATTATTGCAATACAATTTGGTCTCCCTGCTTCAACTTGGTCCTCTCCAGTTCATCTGGTGCACAGCTGCCAAAATGTTCGGTTATGTCACTCCTCTGCCTAAAATATTTCAATAGCTCTAGAATAAAATATAAACCCCTCAGTCTGATGACACTTTAAAGATTTCCAGAGTTTGGTCTGAATTTTTTTTTTTTTTTTTTTCAGATTTCACAGTATTCTCCTTCCTAAATTTATGTTCCGGAAAAATAGATCTACTACTTTTCCCTAAATTAAGCATTGTTTCTCACTTCGGCATCACCCATACTTAAAACTTTATCTTTTTATCACTTTCTTCCTCCAAGGGGCTCCCTCTTCTCCAGAGGTTGATTCCCAGTCTTTCCTCCCTTCTCAAATTTCCTCGAATTTACATATCCAGGTCCAGATGGAATCTCAGTGACTGGAGCTGGGGTAAAGAGTGATGAGAGGACGCAACTATTTTTTTCTAGTTGTCCTTACACTGTCTAACACAAAGTTTTTAAACTCGTTAAGCCTGCGCGGCCTCTCCCACCTCACCACAGAGCTAGCAGCAGCCTCCAGCCCCGGAGGCCCTTACTTGTGGATGAATTCGTAGCCAGACACTATGTTGCCCAGCTGGTCCGAGCCTCCTAGTTGGATGCGGCACCCGTAGCGCTGGTGCAAGTAGTAGAAGTCGTAGGCCTGGAGGACTTGGTAGAAGAATTCAGTCAGGCTCATGCCCTCCGGGCTCTTCAGTCGGGACTGCACGCTGTGCCGGCTCAGCAGCGTCCCCATGCGAAAGCAGCCGCCCACGGTGGACAAGAAGTCCACCAGCGGCTGCTGCGAGTACCACGCCGCGTTATCCAGGACCGTGAAGGTGCCCCACGTCCGCCCATCGTGGAAAAAGCGCCGGTGGTGGGCGGACAGCCGTTCGAGAGAGTCCCGCAGGGTTCGGGCGTTCTCCCGAACGCGCTCCGCGCTCAGAGCTTCCCGCTCTTTGGTGCGTCCACTAGGGTCCCCGAGGCGCGCGGTGGCACCGCCAACCACAGCGATGACATGGTGACCAGCACGCTGGAACTGCAGCAGCCCAAGAACCGTCAGAAGGTGGCCGACGTGCAGCGAGTCAGCCGTGGGGTCGAACCCACAGTATACAGTTTGTGCGACGCCAGCCTTCGCTCCGCTGGCTAAAAGCTCCGGCAGCTCCAAGTCCACTCCCTTTGCTGGGAAAATTTCCTTGAACAGACCTCGCTTTCTTTGCGTCACCAGCAGGTCCTGCGCCCCCGAGTGGCTCTCACGCTGACCTGACGGCCGGGCCTCCAGCCGTCTGCACAAGCAGAAACGGCGACCCAGCCAAAAGAGCCGTAACGTGGGCGCCGCCATCTTGTCCAGCTGAGCGGAAAACCTCGCAAGGCATAGTGGGATTGTAGGTTCAGTCTCCTCCTCCTTAGGTTCCCCGGGTCTGAGAAAGCCTTGCTTCCGGCCCTGTAGTCCGGAAGACTGAGGTGGAAAACTGATTGTGGTCATTCCTATGTCCTTAAACTCGTATCCTAGGCAACTCTCTTTGGACTGAAGGTGTCAATTTCCATTTAGAAATCCCTTTAAATTGCTGAAAAACGAAAATGACCCTAGTTGTAACAATTTAGAGAGGTTTGGGGGAATCGGAAAAGGGAGGTTAGTAACGAGGCACCTGCTCTGTGTTATCAACGTGGAGATGCACAAAGATGAATAAGATAGTGAGGTTGCTTTCAAGTAGCAAGGACTTCATTTAAGTAGTGGAAAAACCGTCCTATGCATTTTCAAAGAAGAACTCATGGAGTCAAAATGAACTCATAAGGCCACGTTGGGGGGAAGGGACCATCTAAAGGACTGATGAAAATCATTGACTCAGCTGGTTGAAGCCATGGCTGGCTGTAGTCCTACACTGGATGGTGGCCCCTATGAGGAACGAGGGATAGGAAATGAACCTGAAGAAAATCCAGGATCCCTTACTCTTGAGCAAGTTTTGAGGTATATAGTGAATGAAAAAAATCCAGAGGATTTCAGGTTCAGTCCAAGATATCCCAATGGCTCCTTTTTGGCAGATCACTAATTTTTTTTTTTTTTTAGACTGGTGTTAATTGACTTGCCCAGGGTCACACAGCTAGGAAGTGTTAAGTGTCTGAGATCAGATTTGAACTCGGGTCCTCCTGAATTCAGGGCTGGTGCTCTATCCACTGCCCCCGGTAGGTCACTTCTTTTAGCCTTCTTAAACTTTTTCCACTTTTGACCCCCTTTTACCCTAAATTTTTATTTATCTTAAATCTGAGCAGACGTGTTTCTGGTAGCTTCCCTGCACATGCAGTGCAACCAGTGCATGTTGGCTGTTCAGAACCAAGGCTGTAGAGAAGTCACCTGAAGCAACACTGCTGCCAGAAACACCTGGAAGAGGAAGGGAAACTAACTTCCCTTTACTGAAAGGAACTTTAAGAAACTTTTTCCTTTTGATCAGTGATCCCTTTCAGAGTCTCAGCCCTTCCTGGGGAAGGTATATCCCCCCTAGTTATCTTTCCCGCAAGCCAGAGCCTTTGATTCAATTAGAAATCCTGGTCAAAAAGCACCCCTGTGAAGTGTTGTTAATTCCAATAGAGATCTGGGGTGAAAACGGATAAGAATCTAAGCCTGGGACCCTCAGCTCTTGAAGCCCCAAGATTCCTTAAAAAGGGCAGTATTTGGACTTGCCCCTTGCAGATGGCCCTAGATAGCTTGCTCAACTGCCAGGACCCTTCTGCCTGCTGAGAAGGCAAAATGACCAGGACCCTGGCCACTGAGAAGAAATTCTCTTCACAGTGCCAGCCTCCATTCCCTAATTGGACTTTGCCATTATGAAATCAGTCTTTAAGCAAAGCTGACTTCTCATCCAATAATAAACTTCCATTTTTGCCACTTAATATTTGGGTTTGGGAATTCTTTCATGAAGAACCTGTGTCGACCAAAGGGGATTTCCACAACTCTCTGATTGCTACTAACCTCATCAACCCCACTATGTGTCCTGACCCACAGTTTAAGAAGCTTTGAGCCAAAGGTTTTCCTGTGGATTCTTTACCTGGACTCTTGAAGAGGTCATGTGTTTGGAAGTCTCTGTTCATAGGACTCAGTGAAGTGGATCTTTTGGCATGTTATTATAGGGTGATGTAACTGCAAGTTCTCAATGCAGCTAAGTTACTATACTATTTTTTAAAAGCAGTTGTTTACTTATTACTGAACTCTTATTGCAGATGGCACAGGGTCATGCAATCAGCCTTCATTGTTGACTATTATGTGTTGGTTGTTGAAAACTTCTATTGCTAAATGGAAAGTTAGCAATTTTAAATCCCACTTTCTAGTAGCCCTCCAATATTGTGAGTGCTTCTGCTGTGAGAGGCATCTGCAACTGGACTTCAGCAGCTGCTACTCTGAAAAGGGGATGTTCCCCTTAGAGAATGGGGTTCCTGTTAAGTTTTTCCAGTGAGAAGAGCCCCAGAATTCATGGCTGGCTTGTGAGAAAGCCTTTAGGGAAATGATGGAGAAAATCTTTATGTATTCTGATTTCTTGATGATGACTATGTTTCTGCCAAGTGCTCTTGGGAACCAAAGAGAATAACTCTTTTCTTCTTTAGCATTAGAGACTCCCACTACATATTATTATTTGTGGGACATGTCAGCACCCATTAGAAGTATTATATGCTTCCTGCTAAATTAAATGACTAGATCAGAGCCATTATAAGAACAGCAAAGTTTTGGGAGTGGGACCATTGCCAATCTGGGCATTGGAGTAGTAAAGTCACGTTGGGCTGGGCATGGGCTTTAAGGATAAGGTATCTATTCCTGTCCAACCAGAATACTCACCTAACCCAAGTAGCTCCCAACCTGTCTCAAACTGGCAAATGGTATTCTTATTCTAATGGCAGGAGTTTTACATTTGTATCATCAGGTACCTGACTTCACACATCAGGGGAAGAGGTCTGTATGCCCAGGAGAAATAACTCAGGCTTCCTTTTGGAATGGTTTTGTTAACTCACTACTTGAGAGAGACTGGAAGACCATATGATTGGGAAGTTCTTTGCTTTCTTACATCAAAGATCAATATAATTATGACAAAAAGGTATTATTGATTATAAGTATTTGGATGAAGAAGATGTAGAATTCTTATTTAGTCTCTGTCAAAGAAGGAGGGAAACTTTGTTTTTTTTTAATTTTTTAAAATTAATTTTATAATTATAACATTTTTGACAGTTCATATGCATAGGTAATTTTTTACATTATCCCTTCTCTTCCGAATTTTCCCCTCCTTCCCTCCTCCCCCCCCAGATGGCAGGCATTCCCAAACATATTAAATATGTTATAGTATATCCTAGATACAATATATATGTGCAGAACTGAATTTTGTTGTTGTTGCTGTTTCCAGTTCTGGCCACTACAAAAAGGGCTGCCACAAACATTTTGGCACATACAGGTCGCTTTCCAGGAGGGAAACTTTCAAAAGAGGACATTAAAAGGGCAAATATTTGGTATCATCTTTCCTATGGGTTGTCTTGGAAGGGTGAGACTTTAGTTGGGTGAATGGGTGGGAGTGTTCATCAGTTTCTAGAACAGATTGCTGCAAGAGGTTTATGACTTTATCTTGTCTAGCATTTATATGTTTCAGAGTTTTAAACAGCAATTTATAAATATGATCTCAATATATCCTCATAAAGACTGGAGCTTTTGTAACTCCCCTTTTATGTGAGGAAAGTGAGACTTCCCAAGATCACTCAACTAGTAAGTATCTGAGGCTGGATTTGAACTCAAGTATTTCTGAAGTCCAGTGTCCTATCCACTGTGCCATCTAGTTAAGTATCCACAGATGACCATGATTTTGAAGAAGAATTTTTGACTGTGCCAGAGATCTCATCGGTGCTCTGTCTCTGATGCTCCTGATAATTGTCACTACTTTGCATCAGGAGATCCATTTTGAAGTGCCTCATGCTTTGGCCCAATAGGCAGGGAACCTAAGAACTCTAACTTTTATTTTCTACACATATTTTCTTCTCCTTTGTGATCACTCCTATCAGAGGAGGAAGAGCAGGAATTGTTAAAACTGTTTTGTTCTATGACTCAATTTGCTTTTTTTCTCCTTAAAGTCTATTCTGTTAACCCCAACACACATTGGCTATATCAGGAGGATTGTCTAGTCAAAAGTCTTAAAAACATTTAAATTGTGGAAAATCCTCTAAAAAACCTTACTACTATGGAGTGGAATAGTAACAGAAAAATCAGTTAGATTTAAAAAGTCTCCTCATAAGAAGACCAAGGCTCAACCTGTAGACCAATTTCCCTAATGAATATTGATACAAAGTTTTAAAATAAAATATTAGCAATGATATTACAATATATTACAAAGATCATACAGAAAACTGTCAGCATAATTGACCATATTCCAATAACAAAACCAATGGAAATCATATGATTATCTCAATCAAAGCTTTTGACAAGACAGCATCCATTCCTATTTATTTTGAGGGGAAATGAGACACTTGTCATTGTCACACTAATGAGGGAAGGGAAAAGAGGAACCCCATTTCTCGGCCCATAGATAGTAAGATAATCCCATGAGGCGGAGTGTCCCCTGTAAATGAATTTACAGGCTGAAAACCTAGATTGATTAAAAAAAAGTTTATTGTAGAAATTTCGAAGTAAAGTCAAAGATAGAAAGACGCCAGGGCCAGAGGTGGCCGCTGGGTGGGCAGGAACCATTACATGGCTGGAAGGATACCATGTGTTGGCGGGGAGGGCTCCTGCCAAGAGAGCGTTCTGGCTCGTTTCTTTTATACCTAGAAGATGATGGGCAGTACCCCTAAGTTCTCGGCGGGCTTTTCAGTTAGCTAAGATCAGGTGAGGGCTGGGGGAAGCTGGGCCTGGATATTCAAAAGGGTGCTTTTGACCAGGATTTGTGAATCAAGGCCAGCCATGGGTTGGGCAATTAGAAAGGAATCTTAAAGGGACCTCAACCCCCATCAACACAGCTGTCAACTATCTGAGGCAGAATTTGAATTCAGGTCCTCCTGTCCAGTGCTCCAACTACTATGCAATCTTGCTGCCCCTCCTATTTAAAACACTAGAGCATCAGAATAAATGGAGATTTCCTTAAAATGACATCATGCATTATCTGAAATGAGGATAACCTAGAAGCCTTCCCAATAAAATCAGAGATGAAGCAAGGATCACCACTGTTCTCCAATATTATACAAATACTAAGTGAAATGAGTAGAACCAAGAAAACATTGTCACAGCAACAAGATTATGTGGTGATCAACTGTGATGGACTCGGCTCTTTTCAACTATGTGGTCCTTCAGGCAATTCCAATAGACTTGTGATGAAAAGAGCCACTGGCATCCAGAGAGAGAATGAAGACTGAATGTAGATCAAAGCATAGTGTTTTCACCTTTTTGTTACTGTTTGTATTTTTTTTTCTCTCATGTTTTTATTTTTGATTTTATTTTTCTTCTGCAGCTTGACAAATATGGAAATATGTTTATAAGAATTGCACATGTTTAACCTATATTGGATTGCTTACTGTCTAGTAACAGGGAGAGAGAGGGAGAAAAATTTTCAATGCAACCTTTTCCAAAGGTGAATGTTGAAAACTATCTTTTCATTAGTTGAAAAAAAAACTATTATAAAAAAGAAACTATTATATTGAAATGTTGCTATAACAATAAAAGAATAAATTGAAGGACTTAGAGTAGACAATAAGGAAACAAAATTTTACTTTTTGCAGATGATACAATCATATATTTAGAGCATCTTAAAGAATCAACTAAAAGTACTTAAAATGATTAACAACTTTAGCAAAGTTGCAGGATTAAAATAAACCCACATAAATTATCTTATATATTACCAATAGAGCCCAGTGGCAAGATATAAAGATTCCATTTAAAATTACTGTAGACAATTTTCAGATGATGAAATTGAAACTATTTCTACTCATATGAAAAGGTGTTCCAAATCACTATTGATCAGAGAAATGCAAATTAAGACAACTCTGAGATACTATTACACACCTGTCAGATTGGCTAAAATGACAGGAAAAGATAGTGACGAATGTTGAAAGTTGCGGGAAAACTGGGACACGATGCATTGTTGTTGAAGTTGTGAATGGATCCAGTTATTCTGGAGAGCAATTTGGAATTGTGCTCAAAAAGTTATCAAACTGTGCATACCCTTTGACCCAGCAGTGTTACTACTGGGCTTATATCCCAAAGAGATCTTAAAGAAGGGAAAGGGACCTGTATGTGCCAAAATGTTTGTGGCAGCCCTCTTTGTAGTGGCTAGAAACTGGAAATTGAATGGATGACCATCAATTGGAGAATGGCTGGGTGAATTGTGGTATATGAATGTTATGGAATATTATTGTTCTGTAAGAAATGACCAGCAGGATGAATAGAGAGAGGCTTGGAGAGACTTCCATGAATTGATGTTAGGTGAAATAAGTAGAACCAGGAAATCATTATACACTTCAACAACAATACTGTATGAGGAGATCCAATTCAATTCCAATTGATCAATGATGGACAGAATCAGCTACATCCAGAGAAGGAACACTGGGAAATAAATGTGGACTACTTGCATTTTTGTTTTTCTTCCTTCTTACCTTCTGAATCCAATTCTTCTTGTGCAGCAAGAGAACTATACATATCTGCACACATAAATTGTATCTAAGATATACTTCAACATGTTTAACATGTATGAGACTTCCTGCCATCTAGGGGAGGGGGTAGAGGGAAGGAAGGGAAAAGTTGGAACAGAAATGAGTGCAATGGACAGTGTTGCAAAAATTACCCATGCATATGTTCTGTCAATAAAAAACTATAATAAAATAAATAAATGAATAAAAATACTGTAGACAATATAAAATACTTGCAAGAGTACTGCCAAGACAAATCAAGAAATATATGAACATAACTACAAAATGTTTTTCACCCAAATAAATCAAATCTAAACAATTGGAAAACTATTAACTGCTAATATATAGGCATGATAAAAATTACAATTCAGCCTAAATGAATTTGTTCATTCACACAAATTACCAAAAAATTACAAGACTAGAAAAAAACTAAATTCATTTAAAAGAACAAAATGTTAATATTAAGAAATTTAATGAAAAAAAATGCAAAGGAAGATGGCCTAGCCATACCACATCTCAAACTATTTTATAAAGTGATAACTATCGAAACTCTATTATTAGCTAAGAAATAGATCGGTGAAATAGGTTAGGTATGTAAGACATGTAGTAAATGACCATAATATTCTACCGTTTTATAAACTCACCCCAATTTTTGGGGATGACAGCTCACTATTTGACAAAAACTGCTGGGAAAACTACAAAATAATGTGGCAGAAACTAGGTGTAAACCAACATTTTATATTGTATACTGAGATAAGGTCAAAGTGAGCACATGATTTAGACATAAAGGGTGATATTATAGTACTTTAAACAAATTAGGAGAGGAAAGAATAATTAATGACCAAACAAGAGATACAATTATGAAATATAAAGTGAATAATTTATTTATTTTTATTATTATTTTTTTTTCCTGAGGCTGGTGTTAAGTGACTTGCCCAGGGTCACACAGCTAGGAAGTGTTAAGTGTCTGAGACCAGATTTGAACTCAGGTCCTCCTGAATTCAGGGCTGGTGCTCTATCCACTGTGCCACCTAGTTGCCCCTGGATAATTTATTTTTGGTGTAATTGTGAATTGCTCCAACAATTCTGGAGAGCAATTTAGAACTACATTTAAACGATACACCCTTTGATGTAGCAATATTACTCAGAATTCAAAAGAGATCACAAAAGAAGGAAGAGTACATGTAAAAATATTTATAGCAACTCATTTCTTGGTGGAAAAGAATTGGTAATTTAGGCAATGCCCATCAATTGGTGAATGGCTGAACAAATTGAGGTATATGAACATAATGGAATACTATTGTATTATAAGAAATGATAAACAGGATAATTTTTTAAAACCTGGAAAGGCTTACCAAGTAAAGTGAGAAGCAGGAGAACATTGTACATAGTATCAGCAACATTGTGTGATGATCAAACGAATGACTTGGTTCTTCTCAATAATATAATGGTCTAAGACAGGTCTAAAAGATCCATCCAGAGAAAGAACTGGAGTTTGACTGCAAATAGAAGCATGCTATTTTCATTCATGTGTGTATTTCTTTTGGTCTGTTTCTTCTTACATGGTTGTACATAAATAATCTATATTAAATTGCTAACTGTTTTAGAGAGGAGATGGTAAGGGATGAAGAGAAATAATTTGGAACTCAATTTTTTTTTTCTGAATGGTATTTTATTTTTCCAAATACATATAAAGCTAGTTTTCAACATTTATTTTTGTAAGACTCTGTGTTCCAAAATTTTTCCCTTCTTCCCTCCCTCCCCCTTTTCCCAAGACAGCAAGCAATCTGATATAGATTAAATATATGTAATCTTTTAAAATATATTTTCATATTTGTCATGCTGTATAAGAAAAATCAGACCAAAAGGGAGAAAAAAAAACATAAGAAGGA
This sequence comes from Sminthopsis crassicaudata, assembly GCF_048593235.1. Taxonomy (NCBI): domain Eukaryota; kingdom Metazoa; phylum Chordata; class Mammalia; order Dasyuromorphia; family Dasyuridae; genus Sminthopsis; species Sminthopsis crassicaudata. The sequence goes on along the minus strand of NC_133621.1, from coordinate 238,320,642 downwards.
AAGAAACAAACAAAAGGTGAAAATACTATGCTTCAATCCAGTTTTCATAGTTCTCTGTCTGGATGCAGATGACATTTTCCATTCCAAATCTAGTGGAATTGTCTTGAAACACCTCATTGTTGAGAAGAGACAAATCAATCACAATTGATCATCATACATCTCTTTGGGATACATATCCAGTAGTGAGACTATTGGATCAAAGGGTTGCACAGTTTTATAAGGTTTTAGGCTACATATATATATATATATATATGTATATATGCAATTTTAAAAAATGTTAAATTCACATTTTCTTGGCTCTATTTCTAACTCTTTAGACCTTTCCACTCCTATCTTCTTACCCTAGAAGATTTCTCCCCTCCTCTGTTGAGTTTCTCCCTGGAACCTTCAGTTGAGAAGGTGTTCCTGAATAATTTCAGACTTCTTTATGTTGTTTTTTCCTATTTTCACCATTTCAGTTCCCTTTTATGTGTTGTCTTTTCTCTTTTTGCTTATATTTTTATCCTCAATGTTTGGCACATGCCCAATAGTTACTTTATTCATCCAACAAATAGTGGGTGAAACTAGTAAGGTAAGTTTAGACAATACATTTCCTTTTTCTAAATGTAGATTATCCAAATGGAAATCTTGCTTATGTTAAAACTACCAACTCACACACCTCTTATTTAGAGTAAGCCCCATACACTTTCCCTCATTTCCTAAAGTTTTAACAGGTAGTAATTAAGCAGCCAACTTTAGTAATTTGTCTGTTTCTCCTTTTTGGCATGTTCTTCTTTTATTTTTTAGTCAAAACTTTGTATATATCAGTTTTTTTAAATTTTTATTATTATTTTTTTTCACAGTATATATGCATGAGTAATTTTTTAAATAATATTATCCCTTGAATTCATTTTTCCAAATTATCCCCTCCCTCCCCTTGATGACAGGCAATCCCATACATTTTACATATGTTACAATATAACCTAGATACAATATATGTGTGTAAATACCATTTTCTTGTTGCATATTAAGTATTAGATTCCGAAGGTATAAGTAACCTGGGTAGATAGAAGTGCTAACAATTTACATTAACTTCCCAGTGTTCCTTCTCTGGGTGTAGTTATTTCTGTCCATCATTGATCAACTGGAAGTGAGTTGGATCTTCTTTATGTTGAAGATATCCACTTCCATCAGAATACATCTTCATACAACATTGAAGTGTACAGCGATCTTCTGGTTCTATCATTTCACTCAGCATCAGTTGATGTAAGTCTCTCAAAAATATGGAACGCTTCACGAATTTGCGTGTCATCCTTGCACAGGGGCCATGCTAATCTTCTCTGTATCGTTCCAATTTTAGTATATGTGCTGCCGAAGCGAGCACTGTATATATCAGTTTCAAAAACAAAGTATTTGGAAAAGGAAAAACCACCCTTTTTCCAGCAGGCTTCAAAATACCTTTTTTTTTTTTTTTTTTTTTTTTTTTTGTGGGGAATTAGATATATTAGATACACAATATTCTTTTGTACCTAAAGGTCCACAACAAGATCTGTTTTCAGAACTAAAAAAAAAAAAAAACCTCCTTGCCTTCTACAGCAGCCTGTTTTTAGTTCTGAAAAGAGAACTTGTTTTGGACCTTTAGGTATTAAAGAATATCTTTTTAAAATATACATTTATTCACAATTACATGTAAAAACCAATTTTTAATGTTAATTAAAAATTGTTTTTGAATTCCAAAGTCCTTCCCTCCATTAGTCCTTCCCCAGTTAATGAGATGCTAAGCAATTCGATATAGGGTATATATGTGCAATCATGCAAATTATGTTGTGAAAGAAGATACAAACTCTTATTGACCACATTTACTTTTCCATTCACTTCACCATCCCTAGTGTTCTGGCTTCACTTTCAGAAGTTACCAATATTATCTTAATGACTAAATCCTAGAGCTTTTTCCTTTTTTTAGTTTTCTATGTGAACTTTGATTTCCAGACTCTCTCCCTTCCTCCCTCCCCATTTCCCTCATTAAGAAACACATGTGAAGAACTTATGCTGAATGAAATGAGCAGGACCAGGAGATTGTTGTATACTTCAACAACAATACTATATGATGATTATTTCTGATGGATCAACAATGAGATGAACCAAATCAGTTCCAATAGAGCAGTAATGAACTGAACCAGCTACACCCAGCAAAAGAACTCTGGGAGATGACTAGGAACCATTACATAGAATTCCCAATCCCTCTAATTTTGTCTCTGCATTTTGGATTTCCTTCACAGGCTAATTGTACACTTTCAAAATCCGATTCTTTTTGGACAGCAAAACAACTGTTTGGTCATGTATACATATATTGTATTTAATTTATATTTTAACATATTGAATATATATTGGTCAACCTGCTATCTGCAGGGGGTGGGGGGGAGAAAGAGGGGAAAAATCAGAACAAAAGGTTTGGCAATTGTCGATGTTGTAAAATTACCCATGCATATACCTGATAAATAAAAACCATTAAAAAAAAAAAAAGAAACACATATGAAGTCATACAAAATATTTCCATAAAAGTCATGTTGTAAAACAAAACACAGAATACTGCTCCAAAAAAATCAAACAATCCCAACCCCCAAAGTCTCAAGTCTCATAAACTTAAAAACAAAAAAAAGCTTCAATCTATATTTAGACACAATCAGTTCTTTCTCTGGGTATAAATAAGATTTTCCATCATACTTCCATCATACTTTCCATCAACTTCAGAGTAGTTGATCGTTACATAATCTTCTTATTGCTATGTATAATGTTCTCTTGGTTCTACTCCACTTAGCATCAGTTCATGTAAGTCTTTCAAAGCTAAGCTTCATTTATTCATTTATTTTTTGTTGAGGCTTTGCTTTTAGATGTCGTGGGTTTGTTTTCCTTTTCTGTGTTTCTGTCGAGTGCTTTTTCATATTACATTTACTGGGATTTTCTCTATTTATTCATTTTTCAAGTCTTAATTGAATTAAAACTTTGTGTTAAGGCTGATTTTTGCACATTTCTGGAAGGACATTATGGATGCATTGTTTGGTTCTGGTTTGTATTCTCAGTCCTATTGTTGTTTTCTGCAGGCATAAATAAAACTTTGTGCTCTTCAAATATCCTAAGAGTGGCTAAAGACACGGAACTGAACCCTTTCAGAATTGCACTGAAAAGGGAAATCTAATCACTGTCTTCCTAGATGTTTTTCAAACTCCATATCCCAGTTTTGTCTGTGTGGGTCTTCCCTCAGCTCTCTCTGCCTCAGTTACCCAGCTTTAGACTGTTTATGAGTTTAATTAGACATTCTTGCTAAGGTCAGTGACAAGGCTCCTGTTCCTTTTCCAGTTGCTTCAGTGGGTTATAAATAGAAACCTATTTCATTTTATGACAGCAAAAACACAAACACTCAGCAATATTTTTCCTCTTGTTTCCTGTTTGTGGTTTTTAAAATCACTATCCTTTTCTTCCCTTTATAGTTTTTTTGGGTTATGGTACTGAAAATGACTAAAGGTCCCATAAAGATGAATGACTTGGTCTTGTTCTCAGAATGTCGAACTAAGTAAAATCTTTGCTTAATGAGTTATTTGCTCATTTCAAAATACTGTGTCTACTCTCCCCATTCCCCCTTCAACAAAAAGTCATGTTCCTTTTTTCTCCGCACCATGCTGATTCTTAGAAAGGAATAACTTCTATTCTTCTTTTTGTATATATCCTGAGAGAGGTTATTCTAGGACATAGTTTAGACTGTCACTGTGCTTTTAGAAATATTCCAACTTAAATTTTGCCATAATAAACCATTTTTAAAATTTCTCATATGAAATAAGGTCCTTTTGCAAATTAATGGGAAGATGAGTATCTATGGAAGACAACTCTATTCTTGTCTATTATGAGAAATAATTATTAATAATCAATAACTTAGGGGGAGATTGAGAGCTCTCCCCTTCTCCTAAAATCCTTTAAAAGTTCAGTTCTTAAGGGACATTATTGTTAATGAGGTTGCATTAACTCTCTTCTTAATATTGGTCAGATCCCACCCAACCTTACAAAAATTTAATCTAAGACAAGTTATAGTATTCTTCTCAGGCTTGGGTTGAATAAACATTTTTTGAATTGATAGCTTAAAGCTATGAGTGGTTTGGTATAAAGATACTTTCCTTTCATTTTAATATAGCCCACCTCCAATCACATTAACCAATAAGTTGCATTCATGATTATCTTTGGTCTAATCTATCTTTGACCTATTAGCTTTATTAATGAAATACCTAAATTACCAGGAAATTATGTCTTTTGAATATTTTTAAATATTACAAATTCTATAAGAAACATATTATAAACACGATTTTTCTCAGTCTTGTTTTTGAAATTTTCCATCCTTCATTTCCACATATATTTTCAATGTGATTATATATTAATCTAGGTTGCAAATAGGACTTAATTGCACCTTTTCATATAAGAAAGAGTCAACAAGTTGAATGTTGTCTTGCAGATTTTTACTTTATTTCTCTAACAATTTTCATTGTCTTAATGTTATATGAAACAAACAAGATACCTGATTCAATGGTACATAAATATGTATAGATATGATAACGTTTAAAATCCTTTATAACCTCTTTTCCATCAACATATACAATCCCAATTCAGGAAACTGGGAAAGGATGATAATGTTAATTTCTACTGTTCCTTGCTAGAATAAAATAGTGAGTTAATCAACTAGCATTTATTAATAATCTACTCCATAGTTAGAAACTATACTAAGCTCTGGGGCTATAAAGAAAGGCAAAAAATAGTACCTATCATAGAGGAATTCAGAGTCTAATGAGGAGAAAGCATGCGAGCAATTATGTATAAACAAGAAACAGACATACATATGGATGGTAAGTGTACACATAGTACACACATATAATATACATATTATGCATATACATGTGTATGTTTGTGTGTGATAGATTGAGGGCTATCTCAAAGGGGAGGACTCATAGAAGTTTCTTATAAAAGATAAAACTTTAGCTGAATCTTGAAAGAAGCTGAGGAAACTAGGAAGTGGAGATATGAAGAATACATATTCTAGGCATGAGGGCCTATGAAAAAGCTGAGTCTGGAAATATGGAACCAAAGTCATTGGGTCACAGAGTACACAGAGATGAGTAAGATGTAAGAAGACTAGAAAGGAGGGCAGCTAGGTGGTGCAGTGGATAGGGCACCAGCCTTGAATTCAGGAGGACCTGAGTTCAAATCTGGTCTCATAAACTTAACACTTCCTGCTGTGTGACCCTGGGCAAGTCACTTAACCCCAGCCTCAGAAAAACAAACAAAACAAAAAAAAAAAGAAGAAGAAGACTAGAAAGACCTTTCTTTAAAGGCCAGATTATGAAGGGCTTTAAAAACCAAACAGAGGATTTTATATTTTTATTTGATACTGGAGTATCAAAAGCCACTGGAGTTTATTGAAGAGAAGGTGTGTGTGTGTGTGTGTGTGTGTGTGTGTGTGTGTGTGTGTGTGTGTGTGTGTGTAAAATAATATAACCCTGCATTTTAGGAAAATCAATTTGATAACTAAATGGAGGATGGATTAGAGTAGGAAGAGACTTTTTTGGCAAGCAGACCAACTAGCAAGTGATGAAAGTCTGAACCAAAATGGTGACAGTATCATAGGATAGAAAGAGAGATATTATAGAGGTGTTATGAAGGTAGAAACAGTAAGACTTGACACAAGATTGAATATTGTTAGTAAAATAGTATGGAGATAAAAATAACACCTAGGTTGAGAACCTGAATGCCTTGGGAGGATATTATGCTTTACACTAACGAGGAACTTTGGAAGAAGGGAGAGTTTTGAGGAAAAGATGAATTCCTTCTTGAATCTGTTGAAGTTAAGATTTCTATGTAATATCCAGTTTTCAATTGTTCAATTGTTGAAGTTGTATATGAAAGAGAATAGTGCTGGATAAGAAGAACTGAGAATTGTCAGCATAGAAATGATAATTATATCCTTGGGAGCTGATTAGATTGCTAAGTGAAACAGTTTAGAGGGAGAAAAAGGAAAGGCCCCAGAACAGAGCCCATCTAGATGGTTGATAGTCTAAGCTAGATAAAGATCCAGCAACAGAGACAAAGGAAGAGGGGAGAATGAAGAAAGAATTTTGTCATGAAAACCCAGAGAAAATAATGTATCAAAAAGGAGAGGGTGATGGACAGTGCAACTTCTCAAAGTCTGAAGAAAAGTCAAGAGAGATGAAGATTGATGTCCTTTTGGCCATTAGATCGGACAGGCAAAGAGATCATTAATAACTTTGGAAAGAGAAGTTTTGATTGAATTATTCATTGAGAAGCCAGATTTCAAAGAGTAAAGAAGATGGGAGTAAAGGAAAGCAAAGGCATTAATTCTAATTAGCTATTTCAAGGACATTATCCACAAAAGCAAGAAGAAATAGTTGTAATAATAGTTACAAGGAAGAATGGATAAAGTTTGAAAATTAGACATATCTAAAGTTGACTTGGTTTCTTTTGGCATCAAGATGAAGGCAAAAGAGCTAGTTCAGTGATGATGATCCAGGGAAAATACCCCTATACCCAAATGGTCTGTGGTATCAGAAATTGTGTCAACAATAGCAAAAGATGAGTTTACAAAAATGTTTTGGCAGAAACCCAGTATTCTTTGATTTTCTCTTTTCCAGGGATGCAAGATAAGATGCAAATAAAAGAGAAAAGGCTAAGTAATAATAGAACAGGCATTTGTGGGGCAAGGGGAGTCTTCTTGGATAGGCATAAAAAACAGTCTGTTTCTTCTGGAGACTTTATGGAGTTGACCCATTTATGGTGAGGCAGATACTAAAACCATGGATAAATTGAAATGCAGTTCTGACCATCTCTACTATTATTACTTCATCTTTCTCAGTCTTTAAGGGAGTGGTAAGCTTTGATAGTCTGATTATTGACAAAATCTGTCTTCTTAAATTGAGCCTTTAAGAAAAGAAAAAAAAAAGACATTATGAATAACAATAGTTTTCAAATGAGCAAGTGTATTTTTTAGTTATTTCTCACCAGTTTGACCATACAAGCCATCATTATTTAGTTTAAACTCATGATGCATCCCACAACACTAAATCTTTGAGATATGGGTTACATTCAAAGCAATGAACTCCACAGGACTAATGAAATTATTATTTTTAAGACTATTGTTACAGAAAGCTTAATATTTCAAAGGTTAATATAATAAGCCAATATAATAAAATAAACATAATAAAATTTTACTTATATGGAAGGGTATATAAAGAAAAGGAGCCCATCTGGATGCTTGATAGAAAATTTTGAATCAAAGAAAAGCTCCAAATATAATTATATTTTTCCTCTAAAGCTCCTAAATATATCAGAACAGATAAGAAATAGTAAACCTGGCTTGCCATACTAAGCTGTATTTTTTTTCTCCCTTAACCCTACTAGCAGAGGGATAATTACCATTAAGCAATGAAAAGACAACTAACTAAAGGAAAAAGTAGTAGTAAAAGATTTGAGTAACCTACCAAATGGAGAAACTGGGATTTAAATAAAACATAGTTGATTGAAAAGTGAATTCTCTATGGACATATAGAAAAAACTTATAGATTTGAGGCTGCTCAGTCTCCTATGAGTCAAAAGGGGAAAAGTGGGGGAACTGTGGGGATTGGAACAGTAAATAGTGATAGAAACTGAGCAAACCATATTGACACCGTTTTGTGACTCAATTCTAGAGCTAGCTTAGTTCTCTTTCTATTCAATTATGGGTTAGTCTCCTATCTGTCTTATTCAGTTGTGGCAATTGTGAGAAAACCTGATTTCATTGTTTAAACCTAGTCCTGTATTTCTGGGAAGCTAGACCACCTTTAACTGTTGCTTAGAGACCCTTAATTAAGGACCAGAAACCCAGTCAGATCCTTAGTTTGATACAAGGAATTTTCTCAAAATTATATCTCTCAAGCAAACCATACACCTTATATGAAAACTGGCCCCATACTGATGATCAATCAGTTACTGTTTCCATGTTCCTTTGATTTCCAGAAACTTGGAGGGGAAAGGGACAATTCTTTTTCTGATATCAGGGATTGTACCTGTTTGTTTTCCCCCTTCCAATTTAGAAAGTCTCTAATATTTCCTCCAGTTAGAAATCAGATTACTTAATATTGTATTGTTTCCTGTTAATTAATTGTTCTCATTTGATTGTTTTTAATGTATAAAAATCTGTCTCCCTTTATATTCAGGGTTCACTGCTAAAAACTAAGGAAGATGACTAGTCCTGATTTATAAGGCAATTGGGATGAATAATAAATTGAAATTTTTGGAACTCAAACCTTTGTTTCCTCATATGTTATCTTTCACCTATCACATTCTTAACTATCTTGCTTATAATCTATATGATCATGAGCAAATGACTTAGTTTCTCTGAATCTCAGCTTCCTCCTTTGTAAAATTAAAAATTTTGTTTTTTATCACTAAGTCACTAGATTGCTGATTTGCAGAAGAGGCTGTGGGTTGTAGAGCTGGCTCTAATTTCTTTCAGATGCCTTACCTTTTTGTAGGCATTGTGGAGATCAGCATGAGACCATAGTGAATAAAGCAACACAGATGCTGCTTTACTAGCTTTGTTGGAGACATAGCTGCAAAGGAGAAAAGAAAAAGAGAAAAATCTTATAAGAGAAAAACTGTATAAAATTTAAGAAAGGATTTGGCAAATGTATGGATGAAGCTCGCTGCTTCTTACTGCTCATTTTTATTTGAACTTCTACCTGTTAATTCTTACTTGCCATTGTGACAAGAGGTATTACTTTTTTATTTTATTATGATAGTTGGTGAAGTGGGTAGAGTACTGGACTTGCAGTCAGGGAGACCTAAGTTCAAATGCTACTTCAAATACCCAGTTTGTAGGCAGGTCACTTAACTTCTTTTTCATTTTCCTCATCTTGTAAAATAACTACATTCCAGGATTGTTGTGAAGATAAAATAAGATAATATATCTAAATGTTTTGCAAACTTTAAATATGTTTAAATGTTAGCTATTATTTCCCTCAGGACCAGTATTTGATATCCAATAAATACAGGAAATCTATAAAAAGGTTTTGTTGTAAAAAAATTTATATTTTCAGGCATACATTTAGCATATAGAATATATTTTCCTGTGAAAAACAATGTAGCAAATATCTAGGCTAGTCCACCAAAAATTAAATAAACCATTAATTTATTATTATAAAATATCAGTGACAATGTGACTGTGATTTCTTCCTCTCTTATTTTGGGTGTAGTTGCTTTTTCCCCCTTTCAGAGAAGGTAAAGAGAAGAAATTAGATTATTTTTTGAGTTCTCAAGGTTGGGTGATCCTAAACAGTATACTTCTTTCACTTAGAAAACAAATAAGCAACTATGTAGCACGCTAGTTAGTTGCGTTTAACTTGCAGTTAACCTCACTTATTCAACTAGTTTCTATTAATGACAGCTTATTTCCCTCTAAGGGTCATATCTGTATGAATCAATTATTAAAATAACTTCACCTTATACAGCTTTGTTCATATGTATGCCAGAAGCCAGATTTTTCTAAGATGGAAATATCTGTAATGTTGGCTTTCTGAATCCTTTGCATTCCCTGCCACAATCAGCTTTGTTCTGAATTGTTCAACCTGGGAACATTTCAAGCTGGGAAATAGAAAAGTGGTCTTAAAAAACTTTGACAGCAGCACCAGCCCTGAAGTCAGGAGGACTTGAGTTCAAATCTGGCCTTAGCCACTTAACACTTCTTAGCTGTGTGACCTTGGGCAAGTCACGTAACTCCAATTGCCTCAGTCAAAAAAAGGAAAGGAAGAGAGGGGAGGAGAAGAGAGAAGAAAAGAGGAGAGGATGGGAGAGGAGGAGAGAGGAGAGAATGGGAGGGGAAGAGAAGGGAGAAGATGGGAGGGGAGGAGAGAGGAGAGGAGAAAGGAGGAGAAACTTGGGCAGCAATGGTCAATTTTTTAGAATACGTAAACCATACTCAGGCATTAGGAGTCATTGTCTCTTAGCTGATCTCCTACTCCTTCCTCCTCAGTTACTTTTGTATGCATTTTGTGACCATTTCTATGTTCCTGTTAATATAAAAGATTTTGTTCTCATTTTGCACAATTTAATTTTAGGAGTCACAATTGTGAACCCAGGGGCAAATCAGCATATTTGCACACAACACTAGAATAAGACCTTAGAATTTTGATTCCAAAAGTTTTTTAAAGGATAAAACATTTGGGGTAAAGGACTAAATCTTATTCAATTATTTATGTTTGAGGTAGCTGAGTAATGACTAAGCAGTAGAAAATCAGATCTGGAGTCAAGTAGACCTGAGTTCAAATCCAGTCACAGACACTTACTAGCTGTGTGATCCTGGGCAAAACATTTCTCTGTCTCATAAAACATAGGAGATGCATTTGATGTTCATTCCTTTTCCCTTGTCACCTAAAGGCATTTCTGAAAGATCTAGTCCATTATATGAAGAAAGGACACTACTCAAAGAACTGTGGAATGTGTATGTGTCTGTGTATGTGTATATATGTGTGTATTTAGAAATATGGTTATTACCTACAAATATTTGAAAGACTTACTTGGAATAAGAATTATAATTGTTCATTGTAAGGGCCCTTTAAATGGGCGGACACAGTGCATCGGGAGATTGAGGCCTGGAAGTAATTTCTGTGGATATTAGGACTGCCCTTGGGCGGGATCCTGGCCATATTGAGATAGTTTTGTAATGGGTGACTCTCTCGCTGATTGGCTGTGTGTGTGTGACCTCACAGGCCCTATGTAAGCCCACTGCAGGCAGCAACCGCCCTCTTTAACCTCCTGCTGTTCACCCTGGCTCCTAGCCTGGGTGGCCAAGCCAAGATGGGTAGCCGAAAGAGGTAAGGATTTTGGTAGTGAACACGTGGGTCTTCTGACCAGGTGTTCACTCGGGAACCAACAAGTCAGGGCATCAGCTAGGGCATTATGTGAGTAGGTATAATAAAGGCTTTTAAGATTACACGTGCGCTACCGGTTATTAAGCTATAGATTCAAGAGATTGTGGCCAGAGACCTTAGAAGGCCTCAGAGGAGGCGAGCCGGGTAGAGCTCACACTGCAAAGGACAGTGGTCAAAGGTACTCTGGTGGGTCTAGGACAGACTAGTAATTGTAACTGCCAGGAGAGCACGTTACAGTTCATCTTTCAGGGGAAAGAAAAATATATAGAAGGCAGATTTCAGCTCCAAATAAGGAAAACATTTAGTTAGAAAAATGGAATTAGATGCCTTAGATAACAGTGAGGCATACAAGGAGATTGGACTAGTATCTACTTATTGAGGATTCTTAAAAGGATTCATTAGATTGGAACAGGTGACTTCTGAAGTCTCTTTTAACATAATAACTCACCTATCACCCATGCTGATAGCTATAATCTTCAGAAAGCCTCCAGTATTCAAAAGATCTTGTGCATTTTGCTGGTTATTCTGGATTAAATTGTTCAAGGTGTAACAGGCAGAAGCTGTAGTCTCAATGAGCAGATCAGAATTTGGGACTGTGTCAGGAATTATGGAAACTAAATCAGGTAAGGTTTCCCTAGCTGCGAGATAAAACGAAATATTTGGTTAAAACATTTCTCTCAAAAATCTAAGCTCAAATTGGAGTTTACGTAGTAATAAAAATATAATTATAGTTCGACCTTTCCACTATAGGCTCTTACAAAACTATATTTATTTGTACTTGTTTATATTTCTTGTAATTATTCATTTTCATTTATGTCTGCTCCTTTTCTCCAACTAGGTTATATGTACATTCACAGCTGAAATTCTATTTGTTAGTTTTCTTAAAAAAAAAAACACCTAATATAGTGTTCTTTACACCACAGACATTTGATAAATATTGCTGAATGACTAGAGTAAAACTATCATGTCTTATATTAGAGGACTGAAGGACTTTTTTCTTTACCCCCTGTGGAGACTGATGAAACTATTTGACTATTTAAGTCAAAATTTCCATAAACAAGCCAATTTCATCTTAGCTCTTAAAAAAAAAAAAAAAAACTTTTAAAAAAGTATTCATTTAAAAATTTTTTTAACATTAAAATAATGCCAAATTCCCTTATTTTCTTCCCTCTCCCCCCATTAGAAGGCAACTATATTAATTATATTATGTGAAGACATGCAAAATGAAGACATGCAAAACATATATCCATAGTGGATATCTTCAACATAAAGAAGATCCAACTCACTTCCAGTTGATCAATGATGGACAGAAATAACTACACCCAGAGAAGGAACACTGGGAAGTGAATGTAAATTGTTAGCACTACTGTCTATCTACCCAGGTTACTTATACCTTCGGAAGCTAATACTTAATGTGCAACAAGAAAATGGTATTTACACACATATATTGTATCTAGGTTATATTGTAACACATGTAAAATGTATGGGATTACCTGTCATCGGGGGGAGGGAGTGGATAATTTGGAAAAATGAATTAAAAAAAAACATATATCCATAATAGCCATGTTAGAAAAAAAATTTTAAAAATAGAGAGATGCACAACATGACAAATATGGAAATATGCTTAAAAGGGTAACACATATTTAACCATATCAGATTGTTTGCCTGTAAGGGAGTTAAGGAGAAAGATTTAGACCACTAAGTTTTACAAGACTGAATGTTGAAAACTATTTTTACATATGGTTGGAAAAATAAAATATTGAAGGGAAAAAAAAAAGAAAGAGAAAAAAATAGGTTTCAATCTATACTTAAGAGTTGAGCAGTTCTTTCTCTGGAAGCATTTTTCATCATGAGCCCTTTGTAACTGTCATGAATCCCTACATTGATCAGAATGGCTGACTCTTTCATAGTTGATGATCATTATAACATTATTGTGTGTGTGTGTGTGTGTGTGTGTGTGTGTATACAGAATATATATAATAATAAATAGTATTCTACACAATCATATATCACAACCTTTTTAGCCATTCCCTAACTGATGGGCAGTTCTTTTTGAGTTCTTTGCCACCAAGCTGCTGTAAGTATATTTGTACACACAAATCTTTTTTTCCTTTTTCTTTAGCCTTTAGGAGACTTGTAAAATTTTTTTTTTGTTATTTACTGCATTGCTTATTAGCAAAATATATTTCTCTCATTATCTCTTTTAGTTAGGTCTGCTCTATCTGAAATCATGATTACCATCCCTGCCTTTTTGGCTCACACAGGATTTGTGTATTTATTTATTTGTTAACATTGCTGCCTTTTGTTTCTATCAATTTTCCTGCATTTCAAATTTTGTATTTCAAATTTATTAGTGTCTATTTCTTTTCCCCTAATTATTTAGAGAGATTCTCCACCATAGATTCAAATTTTAGATCTGCAATGAGAGACTGCTGAGAGTTCTAATGTCTGAACTATGTTCATATTTAATGAATTTTATTTCTTTTTACAGCTTCTTACTTTTACTATCTCTAGGAAGCCCAAAGGACACTAACTTGCCTTAGGCACTACTTGGTTCACATTTCTTCAGATTGTACTATTTGGCAAAAGTGCTTGGATTTCACTATGAATTTTTGCCAATACTTCTGTTTCTACCTCTGTTGGTTTATCTTCCCATGTGCTGAGCTTTCACTAAGTCTTTCTTGACATCTTAGATGTCTTAGCCTTTTTTTTATATTCCCCTATCATTCATTCTCTGGGTCCTCCCCTTTTGCTTGTGAGTAGATTTATGAAGCTAGGCTGTAAGATTATCTCAGTTTCATCATATAGGAAGATGTGAGGTTTCCCAACATGGGTCTCTTCTTTTAGTAACATCTAGGGGAGAACTGGTCTGAGCTGCTTTTTCCAGTCCTCCTTTCATCAGATTTGATAAAGCTGCCCATGCTGACATATTTCAAAACCTCTCTAATTCCTCTCTCTTTAGTGGCTAGGGAGAATCAGCAACTATACATTTTTGCTGATTAGGTGGGGAGTTTGGTGAGTCTTCAGGCAGAGTGACTGAAGCTGTGAGACATTCTTAGTAGAAGCATCCAGTCATAAGGATTAGTCTTTTGAACTTCTCCTTTCCTTCACAGACCTGGGAAGAATAGATATCTCCTCATTTTTACATAACATGATGTGTTTAATCAAGAGTTAAAGTAGCTAGCTGCTGCAATGTCCCCTGCCCTAGCCATAATTGAATTAACTTGTTTTCCCTGCCCCAGGTATAAGGGCTGATGAAGAAAAGACATTAAATAAAATGTCTAGCTCTTACAAGTTCTTCAGTGTTAATTTACAAGATTTTTTATTTGGCTGGGTTGGGGTCTTGGAGTTAGGGTCTGTCATCTTCTGTGTATTTAACTGTAAATCAAATAGTTTTCAAAAGAAATTTATAAATATAAATGACTATACAAAACTTGGTCCAAAGTACTATGAATAAGAGAAAAGCAAATTAAAATACCTCTGAAGTTTCACTTGCCTCCATGAAAATAGGTAAAAGATGAGAATAGTTAGTGTTTCAGGGCTTAGAGAAACACAATGTGTATTTGTGGAGCTGTAAAAGAGAATTTTAACTGGAAATTATGTAAGAAAAATTACTAAACAGATCCCATCAATATCTTCCTAAAAATTATTGTTCAAAACGTCAAAGATGGAAACATAAGTCTAATATATGTCAGAGCATTCATAGTAGCACTTTCTGGCAGCAAAGAACCAGATATGGAATATACATGGAATTTGCTGATTCCATATCTGCTGATTTCCTGATGCGGAATAATTTAGAAAAACTTAAAGCATATAAATATATTAGAATATTATTGTGCAATAAGAAATTATGGCTATGAGAAATTCAGGAAAACTTAAAAAAATTTTTTGAACAGATACAAAGTGAAATTCAGTAGATCAAAGAAAACAATATACGATATAGTTCAAAAGATTATCAAAAAATCTGAAAAACAATAAAAACTATAGAAGTTTCTGAAGAAGCAATTACAAAACATATCTATTCCCATATAACAGGGAGGAGAGGGTTTACAATGTTATATGTACTGGATTTTGTACTGGACGTTTTCCCTTTTTGTATTGGATGCTTTTTGTTGGTACAAAGGATGATTCAGTCTTCAGGGTTGGTGGGCAATGACTGACATAAAGACTAATATTAAAATCAACATGGAAAGACATATGTCAGTGCCTTGAAAGATTAATTTGCAGAGTCTAACTAGAAGAAATGATGATGAAGAAATTCTCTAGCTCTGTTTGATTTTGGATAACATGTCATTAATTAATTATAATCTGTCCTTAAAATGCAAAGAGAGCCTTCTTGACAAAAATCAACTATGACCAAACTAAGACTAACCTAACTGTCTACACAGGAAAAAAGATGTGAATGAAGAGTGGATTGTGCCCCAATTATGGCAGGCAGGCAAGTACAGGTTACTGAGTTTATGCATAAATGGAATGTATCCTAGATAGATATCAAAGAATAGTAAATTGAACCTAGATATGAAAAAGAAGAATACATGGGGCTGGATTGCATTTGGGAAAATTGCACAATGATATCCATAATTTTAAGATCTTGCTGCCTCAAAAGGCATCTTTTAAAAATAGCTTTTTATTTTCAAAATACATGTGAAGATAGTTTTCAACATTCACCCTGGCAAAACCTTGCATTCCAAATTTTTCTCCTTCCTTCTTTCCCACCCCCCTTCCCTAGACAACAAGTAATTCAATAAAACATGTGCAATTAAAAGGCATCTTTTTTTTTTTTTTCTCCTGAGGCAATTGGGGTTAAGTGACTTGCCCAGGATCACACAGCTAGGAAGTGTTAAGTGTCTGAGACCAGATTTGAACTCAGGTTCTCCACAAAAGGCATCTTTTTAACAATATTCATTCTGTTATTGAAGCTATGTAGCTATAAAACATGGAATATTAAAAATCTCCTAAGAGTCACAATTTTAGACGACCCAAAGGAAAACGGAAATTATATATAACCCAAAGGGCAATGGAAACTTAAACAGTGTATGTGATAAAATCAAACTGGAATAAAGAATCAGGTGGCAGGCAGAAAAAATATGTTGAATAAAAATACATCACCAATGATGAACTTGTCTTTGAGAAATGGCATAAAAGGAATGATCAAGGATGAAGTCTGGTCATATATTGATAGTAAGGAATAACAGGTATTGCTCAGTATTGTTTTGGTAACTGTGATATGAAAGAACTAAAGAAATATATGCAGTATAATGGGTGGATATTCAATGAAAGATTTTCAGAAAATATGAACATGAGATAATATGGCATAGGTAAATTGTTACTTGTATTATAAAGAGAATATCCAGTATGAATAAATTATATAGATTCACTAAAATTTTGTAAGAGTATTGTCAAATTCATCCTTTCATGCCCACTTTAAAATAATAGTTGACATTTTAAAAAAGGATATTTCATTTAAGTTCTAATGAATACCAATGATCTAAAATTCTAGGTACAAAAAACATCATCTTAAATTATTCAATTAATACCTATTTTTCTGTTTCTTTTTCTTGCTTTATTTCTTTATTTCTACAACTATTGGTGGGGTTGAATATACCAAATACAAGCATTTTAGAAAAAAATCACTTTGGATAGAAACTCACCAATTTCATTCTGCAGAAACAAGTTCCGAGACAAATTCCTTAGCAATGAGATTGCAGTCTTTTTTACACTTAAATCACTCACATGTAGCATCTTTCTAGTGTGTTGAAGGCCATTTTCCTTTTGGACAACAGTCTGGGCTACAGCAGCTGGCATCTATATATAAGATATGCTATCAGTGTTCTGGGTAGCATTTAGTTTTAGGAAGACAAGGCAATCTAGACCTGTTTGATAACTTCAAATTGACTAAATTGTTTTAAAAACTGACTTTATATAAATAATTATCATGCAACTATGCAATCCACTTTAAAAAAAAAACAAACCTCTTAAATAATTTTTTAAAAGCCTATTTTTTTCAGTTTAAATATCAATTAGTTTAAAATCATTCACTCAGGAATAGATGTTGACCCTTTTAAAAAATGGTTACTGATACAGGTTGCAATAGTAGTCATGTATACATTGGTTTGGTTGAATTAAGAAATTAAATAAATTTTTAAAGGTTTTGTAATTTTGTAAATGTAGATTAAGGAATTAGGTATGTTTCACTGCCACTAGAAAATTCACAGAAAAATTACAACAAAAACTATTTGGTTATTCTCAGGAAAAAAAAAATTGTTAACTAAGTATTTGGAGGTATTGTCATCATGTAAAACCTAAATCTCATAATCAACTAAAGAAGTTTTATTTTGTCATGTGTGTGATCTCAGTCCTGAAGAATCAGTTTTGATGGTATCTCCATATTTTCCTTTTATGACAAATTCTTATGATAAGAGCAAATGGTCAACACAAATTTAAATACATGATATCTTGTTGTTTTCAATATGAAAATATGTAGTCAATATATCCTAAATAATTTGATTAATGAGCATTTGACCTAGTCATCTATTTACTATAGATATATACCTATATATAAATGTTTGGTGAAATAAATTCTTTATAGATTTCCAAAGTAATGTAAGAACAAATAACATGTTTGCACATAAGAATGAACTATTGTTTATTATTTATTGTTTATAAGAAACTAAAACTGAAACATCTTCAAGATTGGTATATATTCTATGTCCTGTGATACAAATATATTTCATTACCTGAAAATTGCTGCTCAATATACATTGGTCTCTATATCCTATAGAAGTCCCTTTGGATTTGTCTTTTTATCTCAGATCATCTTAACCTCTATTTGTTAGAATTGTTTGGTATTCTAGATTTTGGTCAGTTACAGCTGCATTGGCCAATTTCAAGAAATTAAATCAACCTTTGGACACTTCAGTCAGCTCCAATTTTCCATCACCTCCATAAAAAAATGGGACCCTGCAAGTGACTCACATCTATGCCCATTCTCCACAGAAAGCAGTTTCAGAAGATGAGATCATCTCTCCTGCTCCCAGAAAACTTTGAGTCATATTTATTTAAAGGGGGGGAATTAGAACTGATTGGTGAATGATCCCAAATTATCCAGTCTCCAGATGGGTCTCCTATTACAATGTATTTGGGATTTAGAGTGGCACAAATTTTCACAATTTCAAATAGGGGATTTCATGATGTTTTCAAATTCCTCAGAGATATCCTGTATAGCATATTTAAACTGTTTTAAGGAATAACATTAGAATCCAAATCATGAAAGTATTAGAAGGATATATTGTAAAATGTTACAATTGTGTTTTATCCCAATGTCTTACTTCTATTCAAATATTTTCAAATTTACTATCTATGGTTGTTATTATGGAACAGCCATCCTATGTGATAATGTCTAATAAGATTAATCACAATTAATACAAGTCAGCAGGTGGAGAGGTTTGAGACAACATCAAGGAAAATTAGAAAATAGTAGTAGTAGAAGAGATTTGTGGAATCATTATTGGAATTCTAGCAGAGGTATCAATTATTACAACATTTGCTGTTTCAGCTACAGCTCTTACAAAAACTGTTCAGATTGCTCAATTTGCAGATAAATTAGCAAAAAATATATTATAAGCTTTTTAGAACAAATTAATATAGATTATAAGTTAAAAACAGGAATTAAACATAGTGGAACAATCATTAATATGGTTAGGGAATCATGCAAACAATTTGGAATCTTGATTACAACTAACTTTTTAGCAAAAAACATGGCAAGAAGCAATGTCTATGGAATTGATCCTGATAGCGTAGCTAACCAAATATTTGAGTGGTTAAAAAGATAAATTTCATAAATAATCTGATTTCTATGCTTTTGCATTTTGTTCCTCTCACATATTTTATTTTGCTACTGATTGGTTTAGTCCCTTGTACTGTCAAGTATGTTCTGCAATCATTCTCAGCTATGAGAACTGAAGTCCATAGACTGCATTTTTAATTTAAAAAAGGAAGAATTGTAGAGTACCAGGAGGTAAGAATCCATTCCAGGTGTTGAATCTTACAATAACTTGGCTCCACTAAAACTCCCTTACTGAAATAGCAGCCTGCTTGTCAATATAATAATAATAATAATATAATTCAATATAATAAAATATTATTATTAATATAATATATTGTTAATATATTATATATATTATTATTATATTGTTCAATATAATAATAATAATCTAAGGACTGAAGCAAAATGGAAACATTACTCTTTGGATTAAAGGCAAATCTTTGAATTTAGGACATGGGAAAAAGCCCACAATAGGACTAAAGGCATTTGGGAGAAAGATACTTGAGACAATGGTATGATAAACTTTACCCTGAAATGTATCTCAACTATTTGCATCTCTAATCAACCAAGATCAGGGGCTTAGGGATCATTTACTTCTCAGTAGATCTTGTTTGTTAGAGAAAACTATAGGAACTTCAAAGAGTATGCTTTGTATCAACTCTATGAGCATTTGAGAAGAGTTCATATTCGAGACTCTCTTCTCTTGGCCCTGGTAAAAGTCACACAGCTCACTACAGGAGCTGGACAGGGATCATACCTTTAATACTTGTTATCTAAATTTTTCCAGCAAGGAAGTTTTACAATATAAACAGGAACTCATGCAGATTTATCTGAGGTAAAATTCTTAGAACAGAAATCTATCTTTTTCAGAGGGGTTGGTGTTAGGTTCTTACTAAGTGCTAATGAGATAATAAGATATTAGGTTCTTACTAAGTGCTAAGTCAGTACTTGACAATTCTCTAGTTCTGGCCATGACTAGGAGTTTTACTTGTGAATTTCTGGGGAAGAGCTTGCATGCTTAGGAGGAGCAAGTTCATTGGTTGAAGTAATTTTTCCCAGAAACCCTTGCATTATCCCACGTCCATTCTCTGGGAGGATAAAAGAGGTAAGTCAATACTCTGCACCAGAGTTAACAGCAACTGTTTGGAGACAACGGTTCTCTACAGAAAGAAGAATCTGTCCGAGAGATTTGAGTTGACACAGCAGATCTCCTCCCAGAGAGCAATCCGCAGCTTCTGGAGACAACAGCACGTTACAGGGACCATATTCCCTGGATTATTCAGCACATTTCCCCACCTGCAAGTAAAACTCCCAGTCATGGCCGGAACTAGAAAATTGTCAAGTACCTACTTAGCACTTAGTAAGAACCTAATATCTCATTATCTCATTAGCACTTAGTAAGAACCTAACAGGTTGGTATACTTTTGGTGACAAAAAAAGAAAAAAAAATTACTTTCAGTCCACAGAAGAGCACAGAATACTTCAAATTTTGCAGTCAGATTTTTGTGAATAAGTGCTTATTAGTTTTTCCCCCCTACAATTTGACACTATGAATCATTCCTTTCTAATATGATACATCTTGTGAACAAAAGGAGTGTATCCTGGAAAACTACTAAGTAACAGTTGCTTGTAATTCTCCCTGGAATTGAAGTGAGAACATTTCTGACTTACAAGAATTACCCATCTGGGATACATACATATATATATATATATATATATATATATATATATATATATATATATATATATATATATATATATATATATATATATATATATATATATATATATTTGGGTCTAATAAATTTTATTTTATCATTTAAAAAAGCATTTTATTTATCTTTAAATAAAAAGCATTAAAATAGAAATTAAATTTACCGGTCCACTTCCTGCTGTGAGATTCTGGAGAGCTCCCAAAGATGCTTCTTGTGTGTAGTTTCTTATACTTTTGGCTATTAAAGATAGATACATTCTTATCACAATGGAGTGCCACAGCCATTCCACACCTTTAGGATTACTCTTTTCCTCTGGCAGTGGGATGTCCTGGTATTGCTAATCATACAAACATATCAAATTCTAGAATTAATGCACTGCCATCACTTTTATAATCCCCTATTCAAACCAGCATAGATTAAAACAATTGTTTAAAATAGGACAGTAGGAAAAAGGAATTGAGAAACAAGGCATACAGTAGAAAAAACAAATTAAGAGAATATGAATGGTTCCACTGCCCAGGGGTATACTGGTAATGATTGGCTCTTCCCCCAATCCCATATACACATTGTATATATACTTTTAAGTGTGATCTGCCGTTGTTTTCCATCACTTCCTTATGTATAGAAAATTAGCAAAATAATAAACCAAGCCCTAATTTTCAAGCCTTTAAGTATTAATAAAATTTAACAATACACTCTACTCCATCCAATTTTGAGTGGACTTCAGCACATCTCTGGGCCTCAACTCAACTTTCTTCTCCACAATTCTACTTCCTTTTCAACTTCCTTCCCATGGGACCCACTTTGGAATACAAGAAACCAAGAAGTTAATCTAGAATGCGGTTCTTTTATAAATTCCCAACTAAAATCAGCTATAAAAATGATAAAAGAAGACTCTGTTTCAAGAAAATGGATCATAGATGTAGACTGATAAGTAATCTTAAAAAGTTATTTATTCCAAATATCTTTTATACATGAGGAAAGTCAAGCCAAGAGTAGTGATATTCCCCTAAATTACACTCATTATATAGTTCAGACAAGATTTGAACACAGATTTTGTACTCTAAATCTAGTCCTATAATTTCACTAAACCAGTGCCTATCAAAGGTTAGCTATGCATCTTATAAAGTTATTTTTTTTTAAAAAACCTAGATGTTCTATACTCCCTTGCATATCATTACTATTTGCCACATTAGATCAATGATGTCTGAAAAATTATAACTAGGAGAGAAGCTCATATTCCATTACCTTTCATGTTAACTTTTATATGGATTGTATAATCTTCTAGGTAAGTATGATTTTAGACTTAACAAAATCAGTTTTCTTAAAGAGAGATATTTTAGTTATAAAATACAGAGAACTTATGACAACTAAAAAAAGTGACATTTAGGTAAACTGAATAAGTCATCAAAGAAATCACAACTATTCTCTAAAATAGATAAGAATTAAAGTTCTGGTCATCTCCCAAGCCCATCACTAAACAATTTTTAGCTATTTAATTTATTGCAGGGAGCAGGTGAACTAGATAGATAATCTGAGGCAGCTTCTAACTAAGGAAGATAAAGTTCTGTGATATGACCATTCTATCTTAAGATATTATTGATTTTTTGTAGGTTTATTTGAATAAAATTCCTGTTTTTGAAAAGTATTCAGAATACAGAATCAAAGTACTAGCAATTCCCTCTCAAGCTTGATTTTATGTATGATGAAGCCATAATGTTTGAAGATTACTTTGGGATTTCATAGTGAACTCTCTACATATTAGGGCTGGTTACTATCAAAAGTTTGCAAATTAATTTGTATTGTTTGCTTCTATCTGCAAATCAAGGAAAGAGGGCTTAGAAATATTATATTATGTAAAAGCATATTATGAAAACGTCCCAACATACCTCTTTTATTTTCCTGCTTCGACTTCCAAAACACCCAATATTTTTGTTATTGGTGGTCTGGATATTCCTGCTTTGAATATAGTTACTCTGTGAATATCTCTCTGGGAGTTCTGCCTCCAGTTGGTATGATAGATTATGAAGAATACATACACAGTTCTCAGTAGCCTAAGAAAAGAGAAAATGCATACTGATTATACCTGATACACATGTAGAGTATGTATTATTTTATAAACTATATAATTTATTATATAAACTATATAATTATATAATTATATTATTTATATTATTATATAAACTATATAATTATATTATTTATATTATTATATAAATTATATAAACTATATAATTTATTTACTATTTATAAACTTCAGTTGTAAAGTCACAAAATTTGTGTGGGTCTTTGGATTTGATTGTTTGAGGAACAGAACTTAAATATTCATGGTTGCCAATGTGAAAGTGAAAATGAGATTACTAAAATAGTAACTTATGAACCTCATCTGGGGTAGGAAGAACAGGGCTTCCTTTTCCCCTTCCAACAGTGCTTTTAAGTTTTACCAAGCACTTTCCTAAAATCAAATGCAAAAAGAAGTGAAAGCATTCCCACTGTTTTCCTTATTCTTCACTAAATTTCTATTCTGATTCTATTTTGATAAAATTCTATTCTCACATGGAAGGGAGATATCACTAAGATTTTGAAGATTATGTCACATAAGTATAAGCTCTGAAAGTTTACAGATTCAATTAATTAAATATTTTTTACTACATGCAAAAACTATACTAGTTAAAGGCAAGAATGCAAAGGCAAGAATGCAAAATATGAGATTGCCTTGTACTGTGGATTGGGAGAGAGGGATATATATATATACATGCACACAAATATGTAAATATGAATTATACACAAAGTTGAATCATTCTTCACCTTCTGCAGATATAACATTCCCAGATAACAGCAATACAGTAAAAACTGAGTTTTGATACACTTGAACCTATGGGAAAAAGACTAATGACCAAAAACTGTAATCTTTTGCTAGCAATTACTGAAAATATACTTTTCTCCATGCAATTCTTTAACCAAATATTAATTCTGATAATATGTACTTTTCCTAAGACAGTAATCACAAAATCCATAAAGTACAGTACACAAAAGTGGTAACATGCAAAACATTTTGCACAATTCCTTAGAATTGTATGACCTTTTGTGCTAACATTTTAATAAAAAAGATAACAAAACATTGATTTCAGACAATATTCAGTTTTCATAACACATGAAAATATATAATACCATAAATACCATATAGCAAATAAAATTCTTAAGCCTAGAACTTTTTATACCTGAATCTCACAGTACATTGTGTAAAATCAACTTTTGGTCAGTTACACTATACTGCTGTAAACCTTTCTATTTTGTTTGGCCTTTAAAAATTTACATTCAATAGAGAGTTGTCAAATAATTGATTAAACATTAGTCACTTAATAAACATTTATTAAGTACCATTTATGTACTAGGCACTAAGTGTTGAGATTAAAAAAAAAAGACTGGTGCTGACCTTAAGGAGCTCAAAATCTAAAGGGGAAGATAATATACAAGGCAATTAAGAATATCTGCTTATCATTTTAAGAAACTCTCCCTTTATCCCAGTTTTAATAGGAATGGATGCTGTATTTTGTCAAAAGTTTTTTGTATTTCTTGAGATAACTATATTCTATTAGTTTTGTTACTGATATGGTTCATTATGCTGACACCATAGACCAAACCAGCCCTGTATTTCTATATAAATTCTACCTGCTCATAGTATATTATCTTGGTGATAAATTGCTGTAATTGCTAATATTTTATTTAAAATTTTTGCATCAATATTCATTAAGGAGATTGTGATTTTCTTTCTCTGTTTTGGTGGGGTCTCCTTCACTTATTTATAAATATAAGCTATTTAGTTTATATAATATTGGAATTAATTCTTTAAATAGTAGAATTCACTTGTTAATCCATCTGGCCATGAAGATTTTTCTTAGGGAGTTCATTGATGGCTTGTTCAATTTATTTTTCTGAAACAGGATTTTATTTAATTATTTTATTTTATTTTCTGTTAATTTGAGCAATTTGCATTTTTGTAAACATTCATCCATTTCACTTAGATTGAAAGGGTTTTTTTGGCATACAGTTGGGCAAAATATCTTCTAATTATTGTTTTAATTTCTTCATCATTGGTGAATTCACTTTTTTAGTTTTGACATTGGTAACTTGGTTTTCTTTTTTTTCTATTCAGATTAATGAAAGCTTTAGCTATTTTATTGGCTTTTTCATAAAATCAACTCAGTTTTATTTTCTTAGTTCCATAGTTTTGGTTTTTTTTACTTTTAATTTTATCAATCTTTCCTTTGATTTTCAGAATTTCTAATTTAGTTCTAATTTGGAGATTGTTATTTATTATTTTTCTAGCTTTTTAGTTGCATGCCCAATTCATTGATTCCTCCTTTATCTATTTTATTCATGTAAGCATTTAAAAACACAAAATTTCCCCTACTAACTGCTTTGGCTGCATTTCATAAGTTTTGATATGTTGTTGCATTATCATTCTCCTTGATGAAATTATTATTTCTATGTTTTGTTCGAATCCACTCATTCTTTAGGATTAGACTTTCCAATTGTTTTTAGTCTATCTTTCCATGGGCCTTTATTACACTTAATTTGTATCATGTTCTGAAAAGGATGCATTTAATATTTTTAACTTTTCTTCATTTGATTGTGATGTTTTTATGCCCTAATATATGGCCAATTTTTGTGAAAGTGCCATGGATTGCTTATACATCTTTTTGTAGATTCTGATGCTCCAGAATCTGCTTAGAAATGTGATTTAATATTTTTTTCTGAGGATACTTGAGGAGAGCTCAGGCAGCTTCCTTGTTTCCCTTCTCCATCTTAGTTTTATGTTTTAGTTTTCTGTTTTATTTATTTTTTTTTCCAAGTTGCTTTTTGCTCTGTCACTGTACACATTTTGTATTAGTTTAACATGACAAAAATCTTTGGAATTTTATGGGATCAAAATTGTCCACTTTATCTTCCATGATGGTCAAGCAAAAGCAAAAATAGATCTAATTAAAAGAGATATGGACATGTTGCTAAATGGAATCATACACAATGAAGTAATATTAATATTGATCATTAGTGAAAGAAAGGATTGGAAAGGAGAGGAAAAATAGGGTAAATTATATCACATGAAAATGTTCAAAAGATGTGTTACAATAGAGGGAGGAGGGGAGGTGGAGAGTGCATTTTTTGAGGATATAGGTCTCAAATAATATACCATCTAAATTCTTAGAGAAGAATTAAGTGAGTTACAGGAAGAAATAGAGTACAAAACTATACCAGTGAGGGACCTCAACATCTCCCTCTCAGAAAGAGATAAATCTAATCACAAAATAAGAAAGTTAATAGGGTTGATTGAATTTTAGAAATGTCAACTATGATAGAGCTCTGGAGAAAACTGAATGGGGATAAATAGGAAAATACCTTTATCTCATATCAGGATTGCTGACCCTGTTTTTTTTTTTTTTTTTTTTTTTTTTTTTAATGCAGCTAAAGCATAATATATTTTGCTCTAGCTTTTAATCTTCCATGTGTATCTCCCTATTTCAAACATGTTTCTTGTAATCAACATAGGAGTATGGCTTTTAATCCACTTGGCTATCCACCTCCATTTATGGGAGAGTTTTATCACATTCACATTCACAGCTATGATTACTGTCTTTGTATTTTTCCCTTTTACATTTTTCTCTCTCCTTTAAAGTCTCTATTTCTTGTTTTGTTAACTATATTACATATTTTTGCATATATTCAACAAATTCATTTAAATAGTTTGAGTGTCAAATAAGTTCAACTATGGTTGGACAAAATAGATTCTTTCTTATTTCAAATAATGCCAGTTTAAAATTTTTTTTAAACTCCCTAAAACAAGAATTGTATTTCTGCTTGTTTACAGCAATGATAAACTGTTCACTTCTTTCCCTCTGCATGAATTTAATTATTCAGAATATCCAGATTTACACAGATGATTATTTTTAACACCAAAATGACTGGAATTTAAGAATTCCTCAAAGGACAATGGTATACCTAGTGATGTAGAGTACTTTTTTTTTTTAATTCATAAGATTAATAGAGAAAGTTGGATGAAAATTTTTATTTCAAAGTAAAATTATAAGTTTTTGTGTCAATTGACACAATTAACTGACAGGTCAATTCCCTGAGAGCCTCCATAGCTGTGGATCATAACATTTGAAGGAGCTTTGAGGCAGCCTTTGCTGACACAGGTGTTTCGGACTAGAAATAAGATAAATTGGAGGCAAAGGGAAGAGGAGAGAGATCAGACTATAACTGCCTTTCAATCAGAGAGGCCAGAGAACAACAACTGTCTCTTTGTATCATCCTCTCACAAGAGGAGATCCATTCTGGGTTGGATCTCCAAGCAGCCACTATTAGGTGGCTCCTGTGTATTTTAGCAGCTCTCCCATGTATTCCAACAATCTGGTCCTTTCACTGTTAAACTGCCATAACAGTTACTTTTGGTTACAAATTGGAGTCCAATTTTTGAAAAGTAAAGTGGAATCAGCATTACTATTCAATATTGTATTAAAAATGCTAGCTTTGGCAATAAGAGATGAGAAAGAAATTAAAGGAATTAGAATAGGTAATGAGGAAGCCATCAGTCTTTGCTGATGATATGATGGTATACTTAGAAAACCCCAGAGATTCTACTAAAAAGCTATTAGAAATAATCCACACCTTTAGCAAAGTTGCAGGATACAAAATAAACCCACATAAATCATCAGCATTCTTATATATCACTAACAAAATCCAACAGTTAGAGCTACAAAGAGAAATTCCTTTTAAAGTAACTACTGATAGTATAAAATATTTAGGAATCTATCTGCCATGGGAAAATCAGAAACTATATAAGTAAAACTACAAAACACCTTCCACACAAATAAAGTCAGATCTAACCAATTAGAAAAATATTAAATGTTCTTGAATAGGGTGAGCAAATATAATAAAGATGACAATACTACTTAAACTAATTTATTTATTTAGCACTATATCAATCAGACTCCCAAAAAGCTATTTTAATGACCTAGAAAAAATAACAACACAGTTCATGTGGAAAAACAAAAAAAATCAAGAATTTCAAGGGAATTAATGGAAAAAAAATCAAATGAAGGTGACTTAGCTGTAGATCTAAAATTATATTATAAAGCAATGGTCACCAAAACCATTTGGTATTGGCTAAGAAATAGATTAGTTGATCAGTGGAATAGATTAGGTTCAAAGGAAAAAACAGCCAATAACTTCAATAACCTAGAGTTTGACAAACCTAAAGAATCCAGCTTTTGGGATAAGAACTCATTGTTTGACAAAAATTGCTGGGAAAATTGGAAATTAGTATGGCAGAAACTAGGCATTGACCCACACTTAACACCATACACCAAGCTCAGGTCAAAATGGGTTCATGACCTAGGCATAAAGAATGAGATTATAAATAATTTAAAAGAGCATAGGGTAGTTTACCCCTCAGACCTGTGGAAAAGGAAGGAATTCATGACCAAAGAAGAACTAGAGGTCATTATTTATCATAAAATAGAAAAATTTGATTATATTAAATTAAAAAGTTTTTGCACAAACAAAACTAATGCAGACAAGACTAGAAGGGAATAAACTGGGAAAACATTTTTACAGTCAAAAGTTCTGATAAAGGCCTCTTTTCCAAAATATATAGGGAATTGACTCTAATTTATAAGAAACCAAGCCATTTTCCAATTGATAAATGGTCCAATTGATAAATGGCAATTTCCCATAGAAGATTTTCTGTATAGAAGCTTTTGTCTGTCTTTTTATTCTTCTTGCTTATGCCACCTTAAAAGCCCAGAGCTTCATGCCTACTTATATGGGTGAATCATCAAATTTGTGACCAATTAGATGCTTGGCACCAAAAATTATGTTGGTGGGGTTCACTGCATTTTGATTCTTTTCAGCATCATCTGTGTCTGTAAAGGTAATGCAGCTCAGAAGGTCCTGACTTATTGGTCTCTAAGAATGCTCTACAATTTCCCATGTTGAAAGACTTCCACATAGGAATATATTGGTGTGAAGATCAGTGTGAACTACAAGTTCTTTCAGCATGACTGTTGAGACATGGAAGCTGATGCTGACAGATAAGGAGTAACAAAGACCTATATGTGAGTTGACTAATGCCCAGTTTCTAATAATATCCTTCTTTGTTATAAAGTCTCTTTTTTTATTATTGATATTTTTAATGCTCTTATTCCCTTTTTTCTTCTTTCATTTTCAGGATTTCTATTTCATTTTAAAATGAAATTTTAATTTTCTTTTTTTCTTTTTTAGGTTTTTAAAATTCCATTGACTGATTTTTTTTTGCTCTTTTGTTGATGAAAATGTTTAGAACCATGTTTTCTCTAAAGACTACTCCAGCTGCCTCCCCAAAATATGACATCTAGTTTCGCTTTTGTCATTTAAAGAAATGAAGTTATTTATCAGCTTTATGATATTTTTCTTTGACTCAGCAATTCTTTAAGATTAAGTTATTACATTTTCAACAATCAAAGGTTCTGATAAAGGCCTAATTTCAGGCCTCATTTCCAAAATATGTAGAGAATTGACTCTAATTTATAAGAAATCAAGTCATTCTCTAATTGATAAATGGTCAAAGGATATAAACAGACAATTCTCAGATGAAGAAATTGAAAATATTTCTAGCCATATGAAAAGATGCTCCAAGTCATTATTAATCCTTTATTGTATCCTTCAAAGTCTTGTTTCCTTTACTTGGGGCTCGGCTAGTTTTTCTGGAGGCCTTCTGGATCTTGGTTTCAGTGTTCTCCACAGGACAACCTGCCACCACTTCTCTATTTTCCTTCATTCTCCCTGACTGCCTTATTTGGCTTCTGAATCTCAACTGAATCCTGGCTGAGGCTCTGAGAGCTTCTAGTGCACTTGCCCTTTTCAGGTCCTGAGAGCTTCTTCTTTTATGCCCCACCCTGAGTATATACCAATCATTATTTGTTGTAGGATTAAATCAATGCTAAACTAGATTTAACCATTGTCTCCTCAATTACACTTAGTACCTTGTTTCAAGTTGTGGCCCATAATATCTCCTTGTAGTATTAAATCAATCATGTTAAATTAGATAACTATCTATCAATTCCACTGACTTAGCACCTTGTTTCAAGTTCTGGCCCATAACACAGGATGATTTCAGGAAGGCCTGAAGAGACTTACATGAACTGATGCTGAGTGAAGTGAGCAGAACCAGGAGATCATTATATACTTCAACAACAATACTGTATGATGATTAATTCTGATGGACGTGGCCCTCTTCAACAAGAGATGAACCAAATCAGTTCCAATAGAGCAGTAATGAGTTGAACCAGCTACACCCAGAGCTGGGAAATGAGTATGAACCACTACATAGAATTCTCAACCCCTCTATTTTTGTTGGCTTGCATTTTTGATTTCCTTCACAGGCTAATTGTATACTATTTCAAAGTTCAATTCTTTCTGTATAGTAAAATAACTGTATGTACATGTATATATATATTGTATTTAACATATACTTAAATATATTTAACATGTACTGGTCAACCTGCCATCTGGGAGAGGGTTGGGGGAAGGAGGGCAAAAATTGGAACAAAAGGTTCTGCAATTGTCAATGTTGAAAAATTACCCATGCATATATCTTGTAAATAAAAATCTATAATAAAAAAGATTAAGTTATCAATGATTCTCCAACAGCTTTTTATTGAATGTAATTCTATGTCATTATAATCTTTATACTTCCTTTATGCATGTTTGTGAGATTTTTTTATGCCATAATATGTAATCTTTTCAAGGGGAATAATAGTATCATGCATGACTGAGAAATATGTCTACTCCTATTACTAGTGAGCTCTCATATCTAGCTTTTCTAAAATTCTTGTTTAATTTTTCATCAGTTATTTACATGTGAAAAAGATGCAATCGGTTTTCCTACTATTGTAATTTGTTGTTGTTGTTGTTGTTTTTGTCATTTTCTTTTAAAATTTTTTTATTTAAAAAAAGAATAAAATAAGAACAAAAAAGGAAAACAGAACAGAACAGAACATTGTAATGTGCCCAGCAGAACATAAGGGAGGATTCAAAATATATAACAATAAATTATCAGTTCAAGAAAGGATATATAATAGTAGAAGAAATTATATTCATGGGAATCTATCTTTTCTTTACTTCCTTATAGGTTGTTCTTTTTCTTCTCTGTTGTGTATTTTTTCCTCTTTTCTTTTTTCCCCTCTTTTATTCCCTCAACTTCCCCCAAGCAGGCTATAATTAAGCAAGTATTCATATAAATATACATAAATATATACATACATACACAGAGACACACTTCCATCTCACTCTTTTCCCCACACCTATCTTTCCTATCCTATCCTAAAACTCTGTTTTAATCCTGCTCCTTACCTATCCTCGATATTACTTAATCTCTTCCCATCCCCTTACCTTTTGCTTTCCCCTCCACGCATCTCTCTCTTCTTTATTTCTTTATAGATTTTTTGAGAATGCTATATACCCTTCATGGTATATATGTAGTGTTGCATATTTAACCTATTCCTGATGTGAGTATTATTCACTAGTCTATGTTCACCTTGAGGTGTAAATTTATTCTGTTTTGGGGGGAAATCTGGAGAGCTTGAAATTTATCGATGACCTCTACCACCTTCCCAGAATCCTCTTCATTCTCCTTCATTTTCAAAGAGTACCATGACATCAGATATACAAGTGCCATGATATACAAGTGAATTTAAGTGAGGGAGGGCTATGAAAATTCTCCAATCTCACTTTCTCCTCTGGAGCCATCTAGGTTTCATGGCTTTAACAGGTCAACAGAACACTTTAGACTTAAGAGATATTGTAAAAGCCTTCTTGTAGAAGGTGAGATTTTAGCTGGGACTTGAAGCGATAGAGACCAGAACTATGATTTTACTAGTTTGGGGAACTCTTTGACAAAGAAACTCCTTATGGCAATGCAATAGTTCTGGTCTCTATCGCTATTAAGTATATAATTTTTGGCAAAGATCAAATAATTAACTTTCATAGAACTAATTAATGTGAATATTCACATTAAATCTAGAGCAATGGGTGACAGAGAAAAGCAGATTGAAGGCATTTAGATTACACAGACAGAAATGCACAGGATAAATAACAATTTCATTAAACTGGAATGCTCTCCCTAATAATTTCTACCTCCTGGCTTTTCTGGCTTCCTTCAAGTCCCAGATAAAATCTCACCTTCTACAAGAAGGCTTTTTCAACTCCTTTGTTCAGTTTTTAATAAGTTCTACAGTCTTTCCAACATCAATGAACATTATTCCTGTTTCTTCACTCTGTGATCTAGGCAAATTGGCCTTCTTCCTGGTCCTCCATCTCTTGGCTATGTGTCTTAGCATTAACTATTCCCCATGTCTGGAATGCACACCCCTCTTTACTTCTGCTTCACTGTTTCTTTTCTTCTAACAGGCAGCTCAAGCAGAAAAGCCTAAGACTTTTCTTTTATTTTTTTTTTTTTCACTGAGGTAATTAGGGTTAAGTGACTTGCCCAGGGTCACACAGCTAGGAAGTGTTAAGTGTCTGAGGTCAAATTTGAACTCAGGTCCTCAGGACTTAAGGGCTGGTGTTCTATCCACTGAGTCATCTAGCTGCCCCAGCCTAAGGCTTTTCTAAGCTAATTTCACTATCAAATGCTAGTATCCTATGATCCAAAGTACCTTGTATTTAATTACTTTAAAATTTTATTTTTATTTTTAACTTGATATTTATGATTATATTTTATGGAAACTTCTATTTTCCTTCAGAATGAACGTTTGCTAAAGACTGTTTCATTCATTGTACTTCTATGTCCAGTGACTAGCATAGTACCTGGAACATAGTAGTTTTTAAAAAAATACTTGCTGACTAGTTGGTTCTGAAACCAGCTTTCTTTCTTTTTTTCTTTTAATAGTATTTTATTTTTCCAAATACATGCAAAGATAGTTTTCAACTTTCACCTTTAAAGCCTTGTGTTCTAAAATTTTTCTCCCTCTCCCACTCAAGACAAGTAATCTGATATAGGTTAAACATGTGCAATTCTTCTAAACATATTTCCTTAACTGTCATTCCATGTGAGACCAGCTTTCTATTCATCATATCAAACTGTCTCTCACAAAATTGCTAGTACTGAATTCATTAGAGTCTAAAATTACTTTTTACTCATCATACTTTAAAGCAGTAACATATCATAGATAATTCACAATGTGACCTTTAGAATTTGGACTTAGTGAAAGTAATTATAGTGACAAAGAAGATCAAAACACACACTTGGAAGATGATAACAAAGTCAAAGCTCCAATATCCAAAACCTCCAAGAAAAATAAGAATTAGACTCCAGACTATGGAAGAACTCAAAAGAGATTTTGAAAATCACGTAAGAGAGATAAAGGAAATACTAGGGAAAAAACTAAGAGTGGTACAAAAGGAAATACAAAAAGCTAATGAAGAAAAGAATGCTTTAAAAAGCAAAATTGGGCAATTGGGAAAGGAAGTACAGAACTGAGCAAATGGAAGCTAATGTCTTTATGAGAAATCAAGCAAAATCAAAGCAAATAAAAAAAATTTTAAAATAGGAAAAAATGTGAAATATCTCATTGGAAAAACAATTGACTGAAGAGGTCAAAGGAGATAGCCCAGCATGCAAATAATTAACAGAGAAACTCCTGTCTTAGAAGAGGTCAAAGGAGATAACCTGAGACAAAAATGAATAGAATTTAACATCCTTAACAGAAATTCCTGTCTTACTTACAAGTTTTCTCAGGAACCTCTTTGATATACAAACATCTCTATATCCCAAGGAAGCAGAAAAGTCCTTTGCAAATACAAACTCTTTTTTATGATCCCGTTTCATGTATATAATGAATCTCCAAAATTCTATTCCTTGCACTAGGTTTTTCTCTGTCTTGTGCCCCCCGATTTTGTTGCCTCCCCTTTCAGGCAGTTTGGCCTTTCTCCCTGGAGGCCAATTGCCTGCCTATCCCTTTCCTAATCAATAAAGATTTTGTTTTATCACAGCATTGAGTAAGGGAATTCATTCCTTAACGAACCCAGCCGTGGTACTTTGGGAAGGAGGAGAGAGAGAAAAATAATCAGACAGCCAGAAAGGAAGCACTGACCCATCTCGGCTTTAGAGCCTCATCATTTTGCCCTCATCATTGACATGGAAAATAGTTCCAGGAAAGATAATTTTTAAATTATTGGTTTATCTGAAAATCATGACCAAAAATCCTGACATCATCTTTCAAGAAATTATCAAGGAAACTTGTCCTGATATTCTAAATCCAGAGGGTAAAATAGAAACCAAAAGACTCTACCATTCATCTCCTGAAAGAAATCCCAAAATGAATTCCAGAATTCCCAGGTCAAAGAAAAAAATATTTCAAATATCCAGAAAAAAATAATTCAAATATAGTGGAGCCACAATCAGAATAATACAAGATTTAGCAGCTTCTATATTAAAGGGCTAGAGGGTTTGGAATATGAAATTCCAGAGAACAATGAGCTAAAGATTACAAGCAAGAATCAACCTCTCAGCAACAGACTATAATCCTTCAGAGGAAAAGGTAGTCATTCAATGAAATAGAGGATTTTTAATTATTTGTGATGAAAAGACCAGAGCTGAATGGCATAGGGAATCCTAGTGAGGAATCTTAGGCATGCCTTTATGTAGATTTGTTTGCTGAGAACTTTGAAATGCACTCCCAGCTATATGATACATCTCAGGAAGCATTAGGAAGATTGGCCATCCTCCTGGAGGCTTAATGAATATCTTTTATGGCAGGCTACATTTACTCCAGAAAACCTAGCCAATTCTTGGAGTAAACATAATCCTCCTAGAGGAATGAAATGAAATATTCTCTTTGGTAGGCCTCTTGCAATGGAGAAATCCTGTACCTGAGGGGATTACTACGTTTCAAAGCTCACATATTATATGAGAATATTTAGCATAATGCCTTCTTTGTTTTCAGCCTATAAATATATAGTGGAAAGAAACTTTGAGAACCCAGTTAGAAGGATTGACATCACTTGACTAATACCTTTTCCCAATAGAGACTCTGGATCATGTGACTCAGGTTCTCTCAGCTGTTGGAATTCAGATGTTAGTGCTTCCTTGTAGTGGTGAAGATGTATGTTATCTGTTGTCTATTTGTTCCTTACATTACATGTCTGTTAATTACTTTTGTACTAAAAGTTTCCTTTTTTCTTAATCTCTTGCTTAAATCCAGGTTCTGAGCAGTAATAAACTTGTACCTACCCTCTTTAAGACTATGCCTGTTGAATGCAAATTCTGAACCTAGATTAATCTTACAAATGGAAAATTTGATTTTCAAATACAGGATTCTGGAGAAGCAAAAGGAGGTAATCAGGAAAGTGATATCATCAGGGACTTAATAAGGTTTATCTGCTTACATTCTTACATGGAAAGATAATACTTGTAACTTATTAAAACCTTATTATTATAGCAGTTAGAAGGAATATATATATATATATATATATATATATATATATATATATATATAGACAGAGAGCACAGGTGTCAGTTAAATATGTCAGGGTAATATTTTTTTTAAAAAATGATGAACTTAAGGGGTGAGAAAGGAAAAGTGGAATGATGCAAATTAACTGCCATAAAAAAGAGGAAAGAAAAACTTTTTAGAGTGGGGAGAAAATTGGAAAGAGAGGGTGAGTGAATGAACCTTATTTTCATCAGAATTGTCTCAAAGAGGAAATAGCACACATATTCAATAGGAATATAGAAATCTATCTTACCCTATAAGAATAGGAATGGGATATGGGAAGGGTGGGGGAGGGTGACAAAAGAGAGGACATATTGGGGGAGGGAATGATCAAGACCAAAATACTTTTGAGGTGGGACAAGGTGAAAGGAGAGAGAGAATAAATGGTGAGAAATACAGTTAGCAATAGTAATTGTAAAAAAAAATTTGAAGCAAGTTTCTTTGATAAGGCTTCATTTTTCAAACAGAGGGAACTGAGTCAAATTTATTTTTAAAAAAAAGAGGGTCATGTCCCAATTGATAAATGATCAAAAGATAAAATCTGTGCCCAAAGGGTTATAAATTCATGCCTATCCTTTGACCTAACAACACCACTACTATGCATGAATATCAAAAGAGATTTGGGGGAAAAAAAAAAAGAAAATGATATGTAGAAAAAATATTCATAGCAGCACTCTTCTCAGGGCAAAATAAATTGGAAATTAAGGGGATTGATAGAGAGTATGTCAATCATTTGGGGAATGACTCAACAAACTGTGCTATGTGTTTGTGATAGAATATTACTGTTCTATGGGAATGATAAGCAGCATACTCTCAGAAAAAACAACAACAAACCTCCACCCCCCAAATAAAATCTGGAAAGTTCTTCATGAATTCAAGCAAAATGAAAAGTAATATATAAAGTGCTATATAAATAGTAATGTTCTGGGATGACCAGCTATAAATGACTTTGCTATTCTCAGTAGTACAATCATTCACAACCACTCTGAAAGACTTATGAAGAAAAATCCTATCCATACCCAGAGAAGGAACTGATTGTGTCTGAATATAGATTGAAGCATTCATTCATTCATATTCTGTGTGTGTGTGTGTGTGTGTGTGTGTGTGTGTGTGTGTGTGTGTCTCTCATTTAATTTTTCTTGATGACTTTTATTTGCCTTAGGATGGGAAATCTGTTTTCTTTCACAATTTGACTCTTATGGAAATGTTTTGTATAACTTCACATGTAGTTTCTTAATTGGTGGGAATAAGGGAGAAAACTTAGAACTCAAAAAATTTTAAAAACAAATGTAAAAAAATTTGTTTTGAATGTGATTGGGGAAAACTATTAAATAAATAAAATTAAGAACTTGGGCTTAAGATAGGTAAGGAAAGGAGCTGCCTATATTACATGTAGTAAACATAAGGGATAATTTTTAACCTGACTTTTAATAAATTTATACTTTTAATATCAGAGAATTCTATTCTCTGTAGTTTCTGTCCTCTCTAATTCTTCCCTATGTACAGATTTCTACTTGTTCACTCAAATATGTCAGATAATAAATTTCTCTCACTTTTTTGTCTCTTTTCCTCTTAATATAGTCATTTTTCTTCCTTTTCCTTTCTTTTTTAAAAGAGTCAATCCATAACATTGTTCTGAGGGATATGGTATCACCCTTCTTTCAATTAGATATAAACCTCTTTTTATATTTTTATTGACTCCTGTATTGGTATTTCAAAGTTTTTATTTAGCTCTATTCTCAATAGGATATTGAAAGCCCTTTATTTTAAGGATGATTCATGTCTTGCATGTAAATTATATTTTCCTGGATATATTATTTTCAGGATTTTCTTTAATGATATATTTCATGCTGTCTGCTTCTTTGGTGGTAGTTGCTAAATATTGTGTGATTCTGATAATAGTTTTTGTGCATTCTTCCTTTCTGACTATATGCAGAATTATTACTGTTGCTGTTGTTTCTTGAAGCTTTGAATCTTGGAGCATCTACTGGACGATTAGCGGGTTCTTTTTATTTTCTTTTTTGTATCTTGTTCTAACGTGTATAGATACTTTTCTTTCAGTATTTCTTGAAATACAATATCCAGACTTAGGGTGGTTTTTTAAAATCAACATTTCAAGTTGTCCAATAATCCTTAAATTATCTTTCCTAGATCTTTTTTCCCCCAGATGAGATTTTGATATGATATATGTTTTACTATGTTTTATTTTTTCCATGCTTTCAGATTTCATGATTTGTTATATTCTGGTTTTATTTTTTAGTTCACTATAATTTTAAAGGAATCTATTTCTTTGGGCTTTCTTTCTTTTCTCTTTCCAAGTCTCTCCTCCCTAGTTGTCACTTGTTTTCCAATTCTTTTCTCTATTCTAACTTTTGCTTAATTTCTCTAAGGAATTTTAATTGTTCATATGGACAAACTGAATTTTTTCTTTTGAAGGTGTTTTGGAATTAATTCTCCTTTTCTGAAAAAAGAGTTATTATGATGGGCAGTTAGGTGGCACAGTGGATACAGCACCAGCCCTGAAGTCCGGAGGACCTAAGTTCAAATCTGGCCTTAGACACTTAACACTTCCTAGCTGTGTGACCCTGGGCAAGTCATTTAACCTCAACTGCCTCAGTTTTAAAAAAAAAAGTTGTTATGATGTCAGAGTTGCCCAGGATGTACTGTGACATCACAATAACTTTCTATCTTTTTTAATTTGTCCACTCATTCTTCCAGTTTTATTTTTTAGATTAAGATTTTTTGTGAGTATTAGGAGCTTCAAACTTCTGACGCTATTATAGTGGCCTTGTCTAATCTGATGTTCTGCTGAGTGAGAATAAAAATACCCCAGCCCTCTTTCACTCACTGGGATCTTTCTTTGACATTTCTCCTCCTGGACCAGCGGGACAATGCTACAAGCCCTTATCTTTGAATCTTTGGAATCTTTGAATCCTGGTGTACTGCTATATCCAAATTCTTATCCTGGTTGTCCTGTCTTGTCCTGTGGGTTGAATCTGTGATTTTGTTTTGGAAAGATAATATATTTTGGCTTTTCCTTAGATTTCCAATCACTACTTTAGTCTGGCACTTGTCTGAGATCTTTATTATTAGGGACCTGGGCTACATAAATTCCTCCTACTCTATTTCTTTGGAGCATTTATTTCTACTTTATTGGTTTTTTGTTTTTTTTTTTTTTAATGAAAACAGCTTCTAATGTTTTATCATTTTAGTGATGTTTTCTGAATTTAGTTTTGCCAGTATCTTCTTGAATTCGAGGATTTCAATTTTGAAGATTAAATTAAATTGGGAATTTTAAACTTGTTTGGATTCTAGTTCCCCTTCCCCCCTAGTTTCTTGTTTGACTTGTTGATGTCTTCTTATTCTCTTTTAATGTTGTATACAATAATATTTAGTTAGACTGATAGATTATTAGGGATCAGGTCAATGTTTATCCCTTAAAAGGATAATTTTAGTAAGAAAGGAAAGTACATGTCAACAGTATAAGATATTAGGCTATAAGATAGATATAAGATAGATATTGGGCTTCAATTAGACAACTACTTCAAGTATACTTAGAATAATTTAAGCCAAGAGAATAACAATCTTTGTGTGAATAATTGCCTCTTTCTGGTTTGTCCTGATTTACCTTGTCATCTGGCTGATAATCTGCAATGGTTCCTCTAACATAATGGACAAGAGAATCTATTAATCCTTCACATCTTCTCATCATTTTCCTTCCATCAGGTCCAGCAGAGCTCATATTTCTGTTAAGATAAAAGATAAAATCACAAATAGATTACTGTCTATTATAAGCAAAGTAGGACTTTTTCACTTAAATCTCTTTCCTGTGTTTCTTCAATCCATCAATTAACAACATTATCAAGTACTAGACATTGTACTAAGTGCTGGATATATAAAAATAAAAGCAAAAAGCATTCTTACCTTTTAAGTACTTACAACTGGATGAGATGAGATAATATGGATATATAAAAATATTTGCAAAATTAATACAAGAAAATTATGAGGCAAAGACACTTGTACCTTTGGAGTGCAGGAAAGTTTTTATGTGGAAGGCAGAATTTGAAGTAAATCTTGAAAGATACTAAAGATTCTAAGAGGCAGAAATTACAG
Source organism: Sminthopsis crassicaudata (assembly GCF_048593235.1). NCBI lineage: Eukaryota > Metazoa > Chordata > Mammalia > Dasyuromorphia > Dasyuridae > Sminthopsis > Sminthopsis crassicaudata. Next base: position 238,281,518 of record NC_133621.1, on the reverse strand, counting down.
GAAAGTTCATTTCAGGAAAAAGAGACAATGTAAATGCAAGCAGAATTTTTAAAAAATCATATTTTGGTGAACACCAGTAAGAAGAACAATTTGGTTAGATTATCTTATGAAGGAATATTATTGTTCTGTAAGAAATAACCAATAAGATGATTTCAGAAAGGCCTGGAGAGATTTACATGAACTGATGCTGAGTGAAATGAGTAGGACCAGGAAATCATTAAATACTTCAACAACACTATAGGATGATCAATTCTGATGAATGTGGCCATTTTCAACAACGAAATAAACCTAATCAGTTCCAGTAGAGCAGTAATGAACTAAATCAGCTACACCCAGCAAAAGAACTTTGGACGATGACTATGAACCACTACATAGAATTCCCAATCCCTCTAATTTTGTCCACCTGCATTTTGGATTTCCTTCACAGGCTAATTTCACTATTTCAAAGTCTGATTGTTTTTGTATAGCAAAATAACTGTATGGACATATATACATATATTGTATTTTATTTATATTTTAATATATTGAACATGTATTGGTCAACCTGCCATCTGGGGGGGGGGGAAGGAGGAGAAAAATTAGAACAAAAGGTCTGGCAATTGTCAAAGTTGTAAAGTTACCCATGCATATATCTGGTAAATAAAAACTATTTAAAAAAAAGATTATCTCATGAAGGGAAAAATTATGTAATAGGACTGGGAGGTTTGATAGATTAGGACCAAGTTGTGGCTTTAAGCTCCAGTCAGTGGAGTTTATATTTTATTTTAGAAGTAATAAGAATCCAATGGAGTTTACAAAGTAGAATCTAAAGCGACCTCATTAGTGACAAATATTATATGTCAAGAAAATCATGTTGGAAGTGAAGTGGAAGTATTTATATATATATATATATATATATATATATATATATATATATATATATATATATATACACATATATATATAGTATATAATTATAGTATATATTATATATGTCAACAGTGTTCAGGAGAACTCTGCTGAGGATTTAAACTGAGTTGGGCTGAATGAAGAAGAGTTTGATTTCAGAAATGTTAGGGAGGTAGAAATGGCAAGATTTATCAATTTATGGGAAATGTAGGATGAGTAAGAGTGAGTAAGAGTAAGATGAATATAAGATTAAGAGCCTCGGATGACCAATAGAATCAGTGATACCTTTGACAATTTCAGATAGAGAGTTTATCTAGAATTGAGTCATCCAAGAATTCTGAGACTTGATAAATTTCTATTTCAGCAATTAAAGTCCTCAATTCTGGAAACAACAGCTTCTGCAACCTACTACTTTAAAATATAATAGTATAAAATAATCTTTTTCTATCTTATTCAAAAAAGCAGCATTTTGGAAAAGAACACCATTTTTATTTCTTGTGAGAAGGTAAGAAGTAAGGATTATTCCAAAATAGTAAATAGCTAGAGTTAGTGGAAAGAGCATCAGAATTCTAGGACCCAAGTCTTTCTTTAGGTTCTAGTCCTTATTCTGATCTGATAGTAGTATATTAGGTTTTTTTTTTCTTTTCTTTTTTTTAATTTATTTATTCATTTTTCCAAATTATCCCCTCTCTCCCTCCACTCCCTCCCCCCGATGGCAGGTAATCCCATACATTTTACATGTGTTACAATATAACCTAGATACAATATATGTGTGTAAATACAGTATGATATTAGTTAAGACACTTAATCTTTTTTAAAATTAATTTTATAATTATAACATTTTTTTTTTGATAGTATATATGCATGAGTAGTTTTTTTACAACATTATCCCTTGCACTCCCTTCTGTTCCAAATTTTCCCCTCCTTCACTCCACCCCCTCCACTAGATGGCAGGCATTCCCATACATATTAAATATGTTATATTCTAAATACAATATATGTGTGCAGAATCAAATTTTTTGTTGTTGTTGTTGCAAAGGAAGAATTGGATTCAGAAGGTAAAAATAACCTGGGAAGAAAAACAAAAATGCAAACAGTTTACACTCATTTCCTAGTGTTCCTTCTCTGGGTGTAGCTGATTCTGTCCATCATTGATCAATTGGATCTGAGTTAGATCTTCTCTTTTTTGAAGATATCCAATTCCATCAGAATACATACTCATACAGTATTGTTGTTGAAGTATATAATGATCTCCTGGTTCTGCTCATTTCACTCAGCATCAGTTCATGTAAGTCTCTCCAAGCCTCTCTGTATTCATCCTGCTGGTCATTTCTTACAGAACAATAAAATTCCATAACATTCATATACCATAATTTACCCAACCATTCTCCAATTGATGGGCATCCATTCATTTTCCAGTTTCTAGCCACTACAAAAAGGGCTGCCACAAACATATTGGCACATACAGGTCCCTTTCCCTTCTTTAGTATTTCTTTGGGATATAAGCCCAGTAGTAGCACTGCTGGATCAAAGGGTATGCACAGTTTGATAACTTTTTGGGCATAATTCCAGATTGCTCTCCAGAATGGTTGGATTCTTTCACAACTCCCCCAACAATGCATCAGTGTCCCAGTTTTCCCACATCCCCTCCAAAATTCATCATTATTTGTTCCTGTCATCTTAGCCATTCTGACAGGTGTGTAGTAGTATCTCAGAGTTGTCTTAATTTGCATTTCTCTGATCAGTAGTGATTTGAAACACTCTTTCATATGAGTGGAAATAGTTTCAATTTCATCATCTGAAAATTGTCTATTCATATCCTTTGACCACTTATCAATTGGAGAATGGCTTGATTTCTTATAAATTAGAGTCAATTCTCTGTATATTTTGGAGATGAGGCCTTTATCAGAACCTTTAACTATAAAAATGTTTTCCCAATTTGTTACTTCCCTTCTAATCTTGTTTGCATTAGTTTTGTTTGTACAAAAGCTTTTTTAATTTGATGCAATCAAAATTTTCTATTTTGTGATCAATAATGATCTCTAGTTCTCCTTTGGTCACAAATTCCTTCCTCCTCCACTATCCTATGTTCCTCTAATTTATTTATGATCTCATTCTTTATGCCTAAATCATGGACCCATTTTGATCTTATCTTATTATGTGGTGTTGTGTGAGTCCATGGGTGCAGCTAGGTGGTTCAGTGGATAGAGTACCAGCCTTGAATTCAAGAGGACCCGAGTTCAAATCTGGTCTCAGACTTAACTAGCTGTGTGACCCTGGGCAAGTCACTTAACCCCAACCTCAGGAAAAAAAAAAAGTGTTGGTCCATGCCTAGTGGACCCACATGCCTAGTTTCTGCCATGCTAATTTCCAGTTTTCCCAGCAGTTTTTGTCAAATAATGAATTCTTATCCCAAAAATTGGGATCTTTGGGTTTGTCAAACACTAGCTTGCTATATTTATTCACTATCTTATCCTGTGAACCTAATCTATTCCACTGATCAACTAAAGACACTTAATCTTATATCTTATATCATGGGATTCTAAATGTAGAATTGGTTGGGATCTTAGAAGCCATGTAATCTCCCCTTTCATTTTATAGATTAGGGAACTAGAGTTTAGGGAGATTTAAATGACTTTCCCATGATAACACAAGAAATGCTTCATGAGAGTTAGTGTAATGCAATTTATGTTAATTGATAGTATTGGATTTGAAGTTGGGTTCTAATTCTGTCCTAGATACTTATAGCTGTGAAATCTTGGGCAAATTATAACTTGGAAATTCTATGACAACTGAGTATATTGTATTACCATGTTGAATAGAGAAATTATCTTATTAGATCTGTGTTTTAAGATTCTTAAAATATGCAACATATAGATAAATAATAGATCCTTCTCCACAGGAGGAGAGATAATACATAGAAAGCGTATTTAAAAACCTTAAAGCACAATGTACATGTCATTTATCTCTCCTAACTTCAGTTTCTTCATCTATAAAATAAAGAACTGGATTGAGTGAGCATTTAGGCCTCTTCCAACTTTAAAATTCCACGATAACTGGATAATATAATATTTGTCTCAGAGTTATAATTCTGAATATCAATTATTATCAAATAATTCTATGTGAATCTAGGGACATCTTCTTTAAGCCTCAATTGCCTTACTTTTTGGGGGAGGAGAGAGAAAAATCTCTTTTGTCATCATCTTGTTCAAGCTGGAAATGTAAGACACAATTCCTAGGCTCTGCCTCAATACTGATTGTGCACTTACTAGGAATGCTGAGTTATATTAGGAACTATGGGTAAAAAAAGAACTACATGTGGTTCCTACCTTAAAAGATTTTGCAATCTAGCTGAGGAAATAAGAATAATATATAAGAAAAAAGTGATTCATATACTCAAAGCAATGAGGGCCCAAGGGGTTCATGCTAAAAATTTAATGGCACTATATGCAGTAATTGCCCAACTGCTTTACAAATATATTTTTCCTCTCTGACAAAGCATTGTGAAGTATTCTAGGTTTGTTTCTGCAGCAATTTGAAATTCCCATGATCATGTGCATGATAATTTTGGCATTTATCAGATTGCCCACTTATTGCAATAAGTGCAATATGTTCTTGCTTTTTCTCAACCTGTCATCAAAATGTTTCCAAACTAAGGGAACAGTTTGATATTCAAGGATAAATGTATTCCCAACGGATAACCAAGAAAATGTTTACACCTATATTTGTTCCAGTTGTGTTACTAGAATAGTTTGCTAGTTTCCCTATTATCATGTAGTCATTTCTCATCTGTATAATCATTGGATCAAGATAACATAAATATTTGTATTCTTACAGCATAGTGTGTCTGAAAATCATGATTGTTGGACATGCAAATTATAAGCTATCTTGAAAACATTATGCATTATACATATTGTGGAGAAACAAACCTTATCTTACTTCTTATTGCAATATAGAGGTTGTTTTCCAATTTAAATATATCCTCTGCCTTTGTTAGCATTCTTCTCTCTGGCAGATTTTCTATTGAACTGGTTGGCAAGACTAGTTAGTTTAGGAAAGTTTCTGTAAAACTAGTTTTTGTGTCAGTAGTGACAAAGAATAAAGTCACATATAGAGAGTTTCTTTACTTATAAATAATAGTTTACATATAAACAGTTAAAAGCAATATACACAATTTAACTCTTAAGTATATTTAATATAATACTTATCATTAGCTAATAGAAAAGCAAGTAGTTTATATTATAACTAGTATTCATTTTCACCAATTGGTTATGCAGTAAAATTTTTTAAAATGGATTTCCATCTCTAAATAGGAGAGCTTATAAAATTCTCCTACCATTTCCTATTATTATTCTTGTATTAAATCAAAATTCAGACATAAAATTGATTGGAATTGGATTTAAGCATGTGTTTGGTGTCGAGTTAAATATCCTGAACTATCTTCAAATAAAATTTAAATCATATAGAATTATTATGTTATATTAAATATCTTCCACATTTAAAATATCATTGACATTCAACAACATTTATAAAATCAAGAAAGATAATATGAAGTTTCTTTGAAAATAAACCTAATTGTGCACGGGAACTGTTGCTAGAGTACTTCATTTAATCCTGAAAGAATATCCCATATAAAATATTCATGATTGTTTTATAATTCTATATACATGTGTGTGTATATATACATATGTATACATATGTATATATGCACACACAATATATACACACACATAATTAGTTAGAATAAATCTTAGACTTGTAATTATAGTTTGTTTTTTTGCTGAGACAATTGGGGTTAAGTGACTTGCCCAGGGTCACATAACAAGGAAGTGTTAAGTGTCTGAGTCCAGATTTGAACTCAGGTTCTCCTGACTTCAGGGCTGGTACTCTATCTACTGCATCACCTAGCTGCCCCAGGAATTACAATTATTTAGCCAATTTTAATTTCAAGTTAGAGGAGGCAAAAATATTTCATGAATAAATTTTAAAGAATATTTTGAGTAGTATATTGAATTACTCTAAAGGTTCACACATTTTGTGCTATTCAAAGGAATTCATGGAACAAAAAATGTTGAGAGCCACTGAATTTGAACTTGGTAAGCTACTATAAACCAAAATTAATATTAAAATTTTTGTAATTTGGGGACAGCTAGGTGGCACAGTGGATAGAGCACCAGCCCTGAATTCAGGAGGACCCAAGTTCAAATCTGGTCTCAGACACTTAACACTTCCTAGCTGTGTGACCTTGTGCAAGTCACTTAACCCCAGCCTCAGGGGGAAAAAAAAAATTGTAATTTGATTGTCAGAAGATTTCTTTGCTGTCATTTGGTTCTTTCTTCCAAAACTGAAATATAGTTAGAACAAAGTAAACTCTACTGAACTGGATACTGTTTAATTATATGTATATGTGTGATTGTATGTATATGTAAATACATATATATCTATTTAAACATACACTTTTTTTTAAGCAGACTAGAAACATTGTAAAAATCTACATAACTCCCAATCTTGTTTACAGGTTTCTTTAGAGAAATGATGCTCTCCATTTTTGTCTTTTCTTTTCACATTTTTTCCTAGCCAATTCTGTTAGAAAAAGAAAACTCATAATGTTGGAAAGAACTATGGAAGATATTTTCATAAATGAAAGAACTGATTTTTGGAGAGGTTAGAAATAATCTGCCCAATTTTTTTTTGTCTTTACTTGTGGGAGTTGAGTGCTAGCACATGCATCATAAATTATCTTGCACTGGAGGGCCTAAATCACAAAATTAGGATAAAGAGTGGACTCTGACATTCCATGTTAATGAATACTATTTACACTATCTTTAAAAACAGCAGAAAATGGAAACCTCAAAAGTTGTTTGCTGCTAATATTGTGTAAAAAAATTCTATTTTGGTTTTGTGAAAACCCTCAATATTAACTTTTCTACAGTGAACATTTCTTAACTGATTTAATAAAGATGTCAATTTTGGAAGTGATATTTCGTAAAAAAATTTTTTCAAACAAGAGTAACTTACTTAATGAGTGTCCGCAATAATCACATAGGAAGCCATACACATATATGAGCATAGCCTCTGTTCTGTCATTCCAAAGAGTAAAAGTTAACTACATACTTAGACATTATCATTTTGGTTACATACCCTTGGAATTACAATTATAACTTAAAAAAAGACTTTGATTTTTTTCCCCTAGTTTAAAGCAATAAGTTCAATAGTTGAATAATTTAAATTTATCAGAGTATTTTGAGACTTGGATATAACTTTAAAAAGCCGAATGGCTATGGTGTGTAAGTTGACTGGTAGTTCATTTTAAAGAATTGCCTTTTGAAGCAGTGTAGCCTTGCTTGTGACTTAAGTTAAAATATCAGTAATGTTTGGGGTGACCATGTCTCTATATATCTATATAAGACTATTGCATAAGCATAATGTTAATGTTTTTAAAAGTCCCTATTTGAGAATATGGAGCTAATAAAGTCACTATCCTAGGAGGTTTATTCAGGTACCAAGTCCCTAGGTATGGAACAAAAAATTTTACGATTGAAAATAAAAGAAATTGAAGCAATCAGATAAGTTTCAGACTGTCTTCCATTTGTGAATGAATTAGGAAGGACTAGGGTTAAGGGGTTCACAATATAAGTTCAGAATGAAAGTTATGAGAATTTTTACTTGAGTTGGGGGATTGGAGGTATTGTTTATGCTCAAAATTAAATGTTTAAATTTCACCATAACACTTAGGAAAACCATTCTCTGATTTTCATTTTTTGTAATCAGGTCATTGGTTTAGCTTCCTGTAAAGAGCTCATTTAAATAGAGACCACTCTAATTGGTAAGGAGCTTTCTCTTACTTGATTTGAATGAGATTTTATTCTAAAACTGCCAGACAACTCCAAATTTTTTCAAAGTATGCCTGGAAGACATTGAAACTCTGGAAAGTGGATGTGACACCTACAAGAAAGAATGTTTAATATTCTTGTCAGTCTGTGGTTTTTTATATAGATGCTGTAGAGGTACAGATAATAATCACAGGCTGTATCTTAAATAGAAGCAAATTTTATTTCAATTGTAAGTGAAGGATGGAGTTATTTGATGCTTTATCTAAAAAATATTCAATAATGATCATTTAAAGGTTTGCTAATACACATTATTATATGTATTATGTGTAGCAAATTCCATGTCTTGTTATATAAAGCTCAAATTGCATTTTCAATTATTGCTTTGTAGCATCTCCATTGAAACATGACTAAAGTCAAAAAACTTATTATTCTGGGAAAAGAAATTAAATCGGTCCTTCTATTTCCTTTTCCATTTGACTTCCTTGTATCTCTAACCATGGTAGTTCCTCAAAGCTCTGCCTTTAGTTATTAATTATTTTCTCCTTCATAAATTCTCCTTCAGGTCATCCACTCTCAATGCTTTCAAATAGCATTTAACTGGTTATAGTCTCTAAATTTGTAATTTCATCTGCAATTTTTTTTACGTGGAGTTCCTTGGACTTTTTCCACACAAGGATTCTGACATAATTTCAAATTATATATGTTTTAAAAATTTTACAAATTGTCCCCACTTTCCAATCCTATTTCCAACCCAATTCTATTTTCATATTTCCCTACACTTTCCAGGTTAGAAATTTTGGAGTTATTTCTGATATCTCTTCCTCCCTTATGCCCTATGTCCAATTTGTCCCCCCAGTTCTTTTTATTTCTTTTTAAAAAATGTCTCTCAGGGAACAGTTAGGTGGTGCAGTGGATAGAGCATCAACCCTGAAGTCAGGAGAACCTGAGTTCAAATATGGTCTTAAACACTTAACGCATCCCCAGTTGCCTCAGGAAAAAAAAAAAAAAAAAAAAAGGCTCTCAGATTCATCCTTTTCTTTCTGTTCCACTACTATCACCCTGAGAGTTCAGAATCTTTAAACTTCTCTGAACCTCAGTTTTGCCATGTGTAAAATGAAATGATCCTGCCCAACTCTAAATCCTATTATCTTATGATCATGTTACATCTGTGTTACTTTTGCAATACTGGCAATGATTCCCTTTGCATATAATGTAAACTCTCAAGGAAAGGCTTCCAGTGATCATAGTAAAAGGGAGTATTCATTTGAGAAAGGTTTAGAACATTGTTTATATATTATATACTTGTGCCATGAGGAATGAACTCAGGAAAAAGGGATGAAAAAAGCATTGGGAGATCACATGGAAAGTGGAATCCCTAAAGGTGTTTCTAAATGTGTAAAAGCTTCTGTGTCAACTGGAACAAGCTGATAGTCTGGGAAGTAATCTACCGAATAAGAGACAGATAGTTCAGCTGCTTTTGAGCTCCTGAGATTGTATGAAATAGGAACTCAACATGTGTAGCATCCCAGAGCCAGAACTAAGATAAATCAAGCTCAAAAGGTCTAGCAGGTCTCCAAGTTGAGTCCAGAGAATATTCCTTTTTTTTTTTTTAATTGTCCCATAATCCTTTTTTTTTTTTTAAAGCTTTTTATTTTTCAAAACATATGCATAGACAATTCTTCAACATTAGCCCATCGTCCAATATATGTTAAACATCATAGAACTATATGTTAAATCCAATATATAGGTACATATTTATACAATTATCGTGCCACAAAAGAAAAAAAAAAAAGAGAAGCAAATAAAATGCAAGCGAACAATAACAAAGAGTGAGAATACTATATTGTGAACAACACTCACTCCCCACAGTCCTCTCTCTGGGTGTAAATGGCTCTCTTCATCACTGAACAATTGGAACTGATTTGAATCATCTCACTGTTGAAGAGAGCCATGTCTATCAGAATTGATCATCATATAGTCTTCTTGTTGCCATGTATAATGTTCTCCTGGTTCTGTTCATTTCACTTAGCATCCAGGTCTCTCTGAAATCATCCTGTTGGTTGCTTCTTACAAAATAATAATATTCCATAACATTCATATACCATAACTTATTCAGCCATTCTCCAACTGATGGGCATCCATTCAATTTACAGTTTCTTGCCACTACAAAAAGGGATGCCACAAACATTTTTGTACATGTGGGTCCCTTTCCCTCTTTTAAAATCTCTTTGGGATATAAGCCTAGTAGAAACACATGCACAATTACATATGTATAGTTTGATAACTTTTTGATTATAGTTCCAAATTGTTCTCCAGAATGGTTGAATCCATTCATAGTTCTACAAAAATGTATTAATGTCCCATGTGAACTCTAGTGGCTATTATAACATCATTGAGCCTAAGTGAGCTAATTATTGCATTGCTATAATAAACAATTGATTAGACATGCCATAGAATTAGTTATTTAATAAAGTAGATAATCAGGGGAATCTCCCAAATATGTTGGGCCAGGTTAATTCCTATGGAATTCATCATGTACCCTCAGCCCTTTCTGCACATTATGTTCTATTCTCTTGCTAAAGAAATATATGATATGGTCCCTCAATTCCTGTGCCTGGAAGGAATATGATGGAGTTGGCTATCATACCACCATGGGAATGGAATCTTTTCCTTCTCTGCAATCCAAATAGATCATAAGAATCCTAGAAGATTCAAATTATTTTTGTCAGGCCAGCTTCTTTTTGGGACAGGTTCAGCTCTTATTCTCTCTTGGACTACTTGCAAAAAGGGATATGGAAATTTCTTTCTCTATCCTTTATCAGTAATAGCAGGCATAAATACATGTGGACCTGAAATCCAGTCTCTCTGGTTTCTTCTTCTACACAGTACTTCTTCTATTAGCACAGTCATTGAGAAATGAATGCTTCTACTTATAGTGGTTAGTTATGGTGGTGCAAAAGGTCTTGTATTCTTCACTCAGGCCTAGCTGGCCAGAAAATCTGGACATTGTGAATTAGACATGAGAAGAAAATGAAATATCTTGTTCAGTAGTCCCACAAAACTGTACATATTTCCTGAGGCTAATATAATAGATGTAAAAATTTGTCAGTGCATGCTTTTGAATACTTTGTTTTTTTAAGTATTGTTATTTTGTGCCAAGAGAAAACAAATGGCTATTCTCTACCTAATATCTATTTTTTACACTAAATCAGAGGGGTGTGTGTGTGTGTGTGTGTGTGTGTGTGTGTGTGTGTGTAATCTCTAACTCTCCTTTTTTTTGGTTAGACCTTACCCCAACTTGGATGAAACAGGGCTCTATATGAACTTAAAGATGAAGTCTTGAAGTATAACCTCTCTCCCTTGCTAGGTGTGACAGGTATATCTCTAAAAGACACTACCATGGACCATGTATTGATTTTAAATAACTGGCAACAGATTGGACATGAGAGATGTGAGGGAGACAGTGAGGAGTCAAGAATAACTCTTAGGTCATGAAACTGAGGGACTGGGGTGATGTCCTTTAGGGTAATTGTGAAGATGGGGGGGAAAGAAAGGGGGTAGAATGAGACAGGAGTGAATTTAGAGGAAAGACAATGAGTTCAGTTTTGGACTGGAGATTGGTTTCTGCTAGGTCAGCAGATAGATTGGGGTAGGATAAACAAATTAGAGATCATCAAAAAATGATAATTAAATCCATGAGATTAGATGAGATTACCAAGTGAAATAATATAGATAAGCAATGTAAAAATAATGTAGAAGAGAAAAAGGCCCAAGACAGAGACCTATAGAGCACATGACTGAAGAGTAATTTGATAGGCAACTGAAGAAAGATTGTATCCTGAAAACCTATATAAGATATTATAAAGGAAAAGAGGGTTATCTACAATATCAAAGGATAAAGGATAATAAAGAAGAATGAGGATTAAGAAAAGGCCTTTGGGGGCAGCTAGTTGGCAGTGTATAGAGCACCAGCCCTGAAGTCAAGAAGACCTGAGTTCAAATCTGCACTCAAACACTTAACACTTCCTAGCTGTGTGACCCTGGGCAAGCCACTTAACTCCAATTGCCTCAGCAAAAGAAAACAAACAAACAAACAAATAAATAAAAGAATGGATAAGCTAATGAATGAATGAATGAATAAAGAAAGAAAGAAAAGAAAAGGCCTTTGGCAACTAAGAATCTTTGACAGCTTTGAAGTTTAGTATCACTTGGAATGATGAGAGAAAATGAGCACTGAGAAAGTGGAGCCACTTATACTAGTTTTCAGGGGCAGCCCATAAAAGCTGAACTTTTCCAGACTTCTGGTAAGTTAGGGTGTTTGTACCTAGTACCACAATTTCTATATCACATTTTTTGTTGCTTGGTCATTCAGAATTGTTAAATTTGTGGCCCCATGGATGTGCATGCTAGGATGCACTACCTATGATGTTTTCCTGACAAAGATACTGGGATGGTTTGCCATTTCCTTCTCCAGCCTGCAAATGTTTGAAACCAGATTTGAACATAGGTTTTCTTCACTCTAAGCTCAGTGCTTTCCCAAAGCATCTAGAAGCTTGATGTAGTCCCTGACTCTTTGTAACTCCATTTGGGAAATCTTGGCTAAGATACTGGAGTACTTTGCCATTTCCTTCATTTGCTTATTTTACAAATGAGGAACGGAAGCAAACAGTTAAGCGTCTGGTGCAGGTCACACAGTTAATAAGTGGCTGAGGCCAGATTTGATCTCAGGAAAGAAAGTATGAAAGAAATTTGACTGTTTACCAAATTGAAAGTCTATAGAGCCATTATACTGACATCATTGATGTATGGTATGTGAAATCTGGATAGCTCCCAGCACCATGTCGGGAAATTGAACTGTTTCCATTTGCATTGTTTTAGGAAAATTCTGAACATTAGGAAGATCTGGCAAGATAGGGTACCAGATACTGAAGTCTTCTCTTGAGCTGAACTGCCAAGCATTCAACCTCTAATGCAAAGAGCACAATTCTGCGGCACTGGTCATGTTGTGCCTGAAAGAACACTCACACAAAGCAAGCACACACACGGAAACCAGAAGCAATGATACAAAGACACTCTCAAGGTCTCTTTGAAGAATTTGGGCTGTGAGACATGAAAAAACTGTCCAGCACATCCAGAGGCATTGAAACAGCAGAGTGGGTTAAAAATTTCTAAGTTCTCTTGATTTCCTCTACAAACACTTAGGAAATTGCCATGAAATGAATGTAGAGCAAGAAAAATAAAGAGATAAAGTAGTTGTCCTCCTAAGATAACTTGAGAGGACCTCAGAAAAGACAAGATCTCTAGGGACTGAGATGTGGCCTGAATGAAGTATAGACATCTCCAAGATAACTCACTGAATCAACAAACATTAGGCCCTGAGGGCGGATCTGGTAGTACTAAATCTCAAGAAATTTCAGCTTAAGAACTTTTACCTCAAAGCCTCAAGAACTTTCACCTGACAGTTCACAAAGAACAAACAGTAAATGGCTGAGTGGGGGAAGATTGAAGCATTCCCTTCTCACTCTGGCTATTTCTGGAAGTCAATCCTAGTGGTGCAGACAGGAAGTAATCCACGGGATATGGTACAGGTGAGGAGGAATAAGCACATACTCAGTGAGTGTGATATCAACAGGGAGCAAGAACATTTTCAGAAGTGTGCCTGGAACCCTAACCATGACATAGGGGAGGAGAGGATAAAGTTTAACTCCTGGACAGAATTCAGATAATAAGAAGGGCTTTAAGGCCTAAGACAACGCTACTTACAACATGGGATTAAAACACGATTATAATTATGAGCTACTATAAATAAAATAAAACAAAATAAAAATAAAATTGAGAAAGCAAAGGATAAAGAACACAATAGAGAGCTATCATGTTATAATAAAAAATCTGATTCATATTCAGAAAAAGATAGTGAGGTTAAAAACAATTTCACCTCCTGCTGAATTGGAAGTCTGAGAGAACTTTACCTGATAAGGAATGCCAAGCCCAGCTCTGCTGCTGAAACATATAAAAGGAGTTTAAAAAATCAAATAAGAGACATAGAGGAAAAATTAGGGGAAAAATTGTGCCTCAGAGCCAATGTAGATGGACAAAAATCAAATAAGACTTGGGGCAGAGGAGGGGTTCTCCTGGGACAACCAAAAAAAACCTTGAAGACCCAAATTTTACAAGCAACAACGACAATACAACAATTCACATATGCTGGAGCTACAATTAGAATTGTTCAGGATTTATTAGCAGCTACAACAAAAGACGGCAAGTCCTGGAATATTATATATCAATAATCAATAATATTTACAAAAGAACTAGGGGTGTGACCAAAAATATTACATCCAGCAAAGTTAAATACAATATGGAATGAAAAAAAAAAAAAAGAACATTCATTGAATTCTCAGATTTTCAGGATTTTGTCTCATACAAACTTGAGCTCATTAATAAATTAAACATAGGAGTCAACATCAGTTAATAAGGACAAATTGTTTATGTTTTATATGTGAAAATGTAGGCAGTTCAAAAGAAAGACTGGAGTAAAACTGAGTATTGATATGACTCTAAAAAACAAAGCCACCTAGGAAAAGGTAAAAATAGTAATTAAGCTATACTGATGGGGTATTTTCTAGGGGAAACTTAATAGTGATGAGGTCCCCTGACCTTAATAGTGCTTTTGTTCTAACCATTTGTCTATCAATGATTCTAAAATCTTCCAGACAATTAGATAGATAATCTGCTGGTCAGTGATAACCACTGATCTGAGACAATAATGAATAGATCAGTTCTACCTCTGGGCTATAAAATTAGCATATTAGCATCATGAAGAACTGGATCTCTTTTCCTATAAATTTGTCTTCTTGCTCCTGATTCTTTTGGAACTTATCCCACTTCAATTAGCATTACAATTACAATAAACTTTGCCCCTTGACTTGATGGATTCAAGTCTGCAAATTCTTTTGAGATACCTCACAACACCAGTCTGCAACCAAATTTTTGGGGTCTCCTTTCTGAACCTCAACAATACAAATGAGTTATGAGAGCAAGTATTAAAACAGAAGAATTAGAGTGGGGAGAAGGGTTGATAGTCTGGAAAACCTACTCACATATGGAAGGAGTTAAAGGGGGAACAATGCATTTATTAAGCACTACATGTGTCAGGCAATATGCTAAGCATGAGGATACAAAAGCAGCAAAAAAATAGTTCTCTTGCCTTCAAGGAGTTCACAGTCTAATGTAAATTTTAGCTAAGAGGGATTAAGTGACATGCCCAAAGTCATAAGTATCTGGAGGAACACTCAAACTCAAATCTTAGTGATTCAAATTTTGGCATGCTATCCCCAATGCCATCAAGTTCCTTCCTTAGAGCAATCATTTGGGGACACAACCTTCTAGGGTGAGTGAAGGTTAAAAGAGTAGCTTCAGACCATGCATTTTTGGATGCATGCCTTCACTAACATTCTAACTATAAGAACAATGAAAAATTCTAGCAAGTTAAAATAAAATTATGATCTTCTATGATTCACATATACTTACATAAAGACAGTGATATGTTAGGAAATGTAAAATGAGGCTATAATAAATGATTCCTTTAAAAGGTAGAAATTAATCCTTTGAGGAAATCAAAAAGGGGAAAAACAATGGGTTGAAGAATAATAGTCTGTTTTGTGTCTTTTTCTGAATATCTTCATAAGAGAAGAATCCTTTTCCTTTGAGCATGAGTTGGATATTTATCTTTCTTTTTAAACAAGTTTATTTTGTCTTTATAGTGATGATCACTGGAAATTTCTAGTGACTGGAAATTTCTTGAGCATATATTTATTAGGAATATAGGTGATGAGAAGAAACAAAAGGAAGAAACATCTTCAGAGAAGAGAGAAAAAAACCCCTAATATTATATGTTTTGACAGTGATATCTCTGGGTGGGGACTAAAAGTCAACAAATGCACAAACAAAATTACACATGTTTTGATACTGTTTCTCAGAGTTAAAGGAAGAATGTTTACACTGGGAATATTTATTTTGACAATGAATCACTAGTAGACAAATGGCAAATAGGAGTAGAACAACAACCATAATCACCACACTAACTTCTTTATACTGTTACACATATATAATATTATAGATATGCCTATATATACACATATGTATCTATTCTATACACAGAAATATAAATAAACAAATATGTTTGTGTGTGTGTGTGTGTGTGTGTGTGTGTGTGTGTGTGTATGCGTGTATTCACCAAGTCTATTTAGATCTCATTTTGGGATCTAGAAATGTACTATAAATGACTATAAAAAAAATAAATGTACTATAAATTACTCTAGCTTTAACCACCAAGACAATTTTTTTTTCTTCTTTCATTTAAAGTTCTATTCTCCCCGTTGGCTGATATTTTTAATTTGCTGATAAGCCAAATTGGGCAGATACTGTTTGTAGTTATAATCTGGCATACTGTTAATAACAAAAAAAATATGGCCAGTACAATAGAAAGGAGATTAAAAGTTGAGTTTCCACTACATAGAATTCCCAATCCCTCTAATTTTGTCTGCCTGCATTTTGGATTTCTTTCACAGGCTAACTGTACACTATTTCAAAGTCCGATTCTTTTTGGACAGCAAAACAACTGTTTGGTCCTGTATACATATATTGTATTTAATTTATACTTTAACATATTGAACATGTATTGGTCAAACTGCCATCTTGGGGGAGGGGGAAGGAGGAGAAAAATTAGAACAAAAAGTTCAGCAATTGTCAATGTTGTAAAATTACCCATGCATACATCTAATAAATAAAAACTATTAAAAAAAATCGAGTTTCATGAGATAGAACTATAGGTTGGGACCAAATTGTAAAGGGCTTTAATAGTTAACCCAAAATTTACATATTTTATCATGGAAGAATATTAAACCACTGAATTTGTTTGAAAAGGGAAGTCATATGATCACATATGTTTTTGCTGAGCAGATATATATATATATTTTGCTGCTGAGGCAATTGAAGTTAAGTGACATGCCCAGGGTCAAAGAGCTAGGTGTTTAGTGTCTGAGGCCAGATTTGAACTCAGGTTCTCCTGATTTCAGGGCTGGTGCTCTATCCACTGTGCCACCTAGCTGCCCCAGATCAGATGTTTTTCAGAAAATTATTTTGGCAGTAGTGTGTAGGATAAAGTAGATGGGGAAAAAGATAAAGGCAAGGAGATTAATTAGGAGCTGTACCAATAATTTAGGTGAAAAGAAATGAAAGCCTGAAGTGGTAGCCAGAAAGCTAGAGAGTTTAAAAGTTTAAAAGCTATGAAAGTAGAAATGGTCAGATCTGATAACTGGTTAGATATGTGCAGTGAGGGAGAATGAAGAGTCAAGAGAAATGCAGGAATTACAAATCTTGGATTCTGGAAATATGGTGATGCCCTTTTTTTAAACAGAAAAAGGCAAGCATAGAAGAGTGATGGGGGTGAATCCTGAAACTGTGTCCCATTTAATTTGTAAAAGAAGGGTGATTCAGAGTCTCAGGTTCTCCCCTGGGAAAAGCATATCTTTCGCAGACCACAGCTAGTTAAGTGGTCTCTTTCAGTTGGAGATCTGGCCACAGATGTGGTCACCCCATCTATTGAGTTGAGGGGGTAAGAAGAATTGAGAACATTAGTCTGAAACTACTCCCAGTAGCTCAAACTCCTAAGGTAAGTGATTAATCTGCTGAGAGGAAATCAAGGGAAAGTAGTGTCATTAAAAATGCAGAGAGCAAGTGTGTATATATTTCAGTGAGACTGCTTTCTGCAATGTTAATCATTTGTTTTATATTTTTGGTTATTAGCAGTGTGCCAGATTAAAACAACAAGTAGTATCTGCCCAATTTGGTCTATCAACAAATAAAAGTGTCAGCCAATTGGAAGAAATAAAACTTCAAATAAAAAGAAAAATCTTGATGCTAAAGCTATAGTGATTCTATTTACAATACGCTTCTAGATCCTAAAATGACTTAAGTTAGACTTGGTGAATATTCACAGAGAGAACAAATAAGGGTGATCAACAGTATCAATTGAAGAACATAGGTCAAAAAGGATTAGGAGTCAGAAAAGGTGTTGGTGTAGTCAAAAATATTTCACCACTTAGTGATTATTTTTGTGGTGATGAGTCTCTTTAAATTTATCAAGATTTAGCATCAGATTATGGATAGGTAACCCATCTTTGAACTAATATTTAAATCTATTGTATTAGGGTGTAACAGGGTTTGTACTATGCTTTAATAATCAATCGCCAAAAGAAAGCATTAAGATAGGATATTAGTGGATGATTATTACATTATTATTAGGATAATTTTAAAGAATCATTTTAGCTCTCTCAGTTGCTTTTGTAGAAAGGAAGAAGATTTGGAAACGACCAAGATACGGTGCTTAAAATATAAGCTGAAAAGAAATGGAAGGATCATAAAGGAGAGAAAAAAATAATCTTACCTTAAGCATCCTGTGACATTGTAGAATATATCAAAATCAAGCAAGCCATTTGCTTTGGGGTAATCACCCTCAGACCACCCTGAATAGGGGATGATGACAATATCTGTCAGGGTTAATAAAGCTTCTGTAATCAGCAGATTCTTGAGTTTCTCATTAGAGGACAAATTCCACAGCAAACCTACATAGAAAGGAAATAAGATAGGCTAGTAGAGGGTAGTGCTTAACTGTCTATTAAATTTATCAGTTCCTGGAACATAACAGGAGTTTAATAAGGAATATGTAGGAACTGCTTAGTATGCTTTGCTTTTATTTCTGATGCTTAGGGGAGACTAGACAAACATTCCAATTGGACCTACTAACACTAATCTCATAAACATCACCCGCTAATGTTTATTGAATATTATCCAGAATATACTGAAGACAACAGTATATGCCCTGCAGGATTTTTTGTTGAATGCACCCTTATTCTTCCTTATTTTATGGTCTGGCAGCTAATGGAGAGACAATGGCAACCTAGAAGATTCAGTTATTTAAGGGTATTCATACAATTTTCTCAGGCTCCTCCTCCTGAAACCTATCTAATTGCTCCAAGTCTTATAGTAAAAGGGGAAGGAATATATGGTTACCAAAGGAAAGAATAAAAATGTGTATTACAATCTTTGTGAGAAGGTGGAAGAGAGAATCACTATTATTAAGTAATGGATCTAGTTAGTATTTGTTTTATTTTATTTTTTCTTTCAAGCTTCCAGTTGTCTATCCACAATTCAAGGTTCAATTGTTCAATCAATAAACATTCATTAAAAGGCCATAACTAGTACAAAGCACTAGTGATACAAAGACAGTCCTTGTTCTCCTGGTGTGGACCTCATGGGTTACAATTTTATTGGGGGAGAATAATTCTTATATACTTCAAAGAAATAGGATGGAGGGGTAGAGGCACTCGTGGGAAAGGATAATAAGGGCAAGTTTGCATTTGAGCTCAGCTTTGAAATTGAGCTTTGAATCTAAGAGATGAGGTGAAGAATAATGGCATTTCACACAGGAGGACAAGCATAGAGATGGGAAATGGAATGTAATATGTGAGGAACAGCAAGGAGTAGTTTGGAATACAGAGTGCTTAAGAAGAGTGATATGCAGTCAAATTGTAAAAAGTTTTAAATGCTAAATGAAATTTGTGATTTATCTTTTTTTATTAAAGCTTTTTATTTTCAAAACATATGCATGGATAATTTTCCAACATTAACCCTTGCAAAACCTGATTTTACAATTTCCCTCCTTCCCCTCCCCTTCTTCCCTAGATGGCAAGTAATCCAATATATATTAAACATGGTAAAAATTATATTTTATCTTGAAGGTAATAGGAAATCATTGGCGTTTACTGAACTAGGGAGTATAAAGGTAAGTTCTGTGCTTTCAAAATATCACTTTGGCAGTTGTATGAAGGAGAATAAAGAAGCAACATGGGATAGTGAGACCAATAAAAAATCTATTACAATAGATCATGAAGACCTCAGCAAAATGATAACTATGAATGAAGAGAAGGGATAAGGAGATAGAGGTGAGAAATGATGTGGTGTCAATAGAATTTGGCAAATATTTGATTATTTGGGAAGAGGGAGAGCAAAGAGTGAAGGATGAATCTGATATTGTGTCCCTGAGTGACTGGAAGGATGGTACAAAAAATAAAAAAAGTTCAGAAGAAGGGTGGTGGTGACATAAACTGAGATCTTTTGGGGGGCCCCCAGATGTAAATTGTCCCCTTTGGGGGGACCCTCAGACCCTGGGAAAAACCGGTAAACTTCCAGTTAAATGGTCTCATTCAATTGGAGATCTTGGTCAATCACCCTCCATTGAATTGCCACAAACAACTCTCAGTGGCTCAAATTCCCGGTTAAGCAATCTCATTCAATTTTAAATTGAAGTGAAAATCAGTCTCTCAAGAGTTGGCCCCCATATCCAGGCCAAAGATCAAAGCAAGTCCCAATATTCAAGGGCTACATACCCAGATATCTTTTGTAGATGTCTTAACAGACCATGCCCACTGGTGAAGATATTCTCTTCTCAATGTTAACTTTTGCTATCTTCCTAACCAGACTTTTACCCACTAAAGTCTTCTAGGAAGAAGTCTATCTTCCTAGCAATGTGGCTTCTCAATGTCAATAAATCCCTTTTTACCACGCATATTTCAGGTTTGTGAATTCTTTTGCATAAGACCTGTCCTGACCAGAAGGGATTTTTCATCCCAATTCTACCATCTCATTACAATAACCACTAATCTCATCATTTATACCTCATCAGTGGGTTTGATGCAAAAGATATTAAGTGGTTTTTGTATATGCTGAAATTGAGATGTCTATGGAATATCCAGTTTGAAATGTTTAATAGGTAATTCTAGTGTTTTTCAGCAAAGTTAAAGTGAATTTCTTTATTTAGCTAAAAGTTAATATAATTTACTCAGAGCTCAAGGCAAGTTGGAGAGTGACAGTAAAGGACAGGAAAATGAGATGCATTTTGATGGGAATATTTTACTATTTCTTCTTCCTATCTCTAATAGCTACTAATTTCTGCTTTTTAATTGAAGTTTGTATATAACTGGGCTGAATAAAGCCATTTATGCCAAAGATAAAAATATATATGCCACCTGTGACATTCCTGACTTATAATCTTATAATAATAACATGTTATTATTATAATATAATTAAAATAATTATATGTAAGATATAATTATATAAATAAAATAATTAGAATATAATAATAAACTTATAACAATTCAATGATATTAAGATATACTATAATGTATTTAACATGTATAAGACTGCTTGCCATCTAGGGGAGGGATGGAGGGAGGGAAGGGAAAAGTTGGAACAGAAGTAAGTGCAAGGAATAATGTTGTAAAAAATTACCCATGCATATGTACTATCAATAAAAAAGTTATAATAAAATAAAAAATGAAAAAAATAAAAAAGAGAGAGACTTGCCAAAAAAACTAATAATAATTCAATGATATGTCATTTCTGGCAGAGTGGTTGCTAAGCCATTTTTTAAAAAAAATTTTCAAACATCCATTGGCACACATAAAAATTATAAAGACCTTTAACTGCTGAAAAGAAAAAATTATTTTATACTCAAAGTAATAATAAGCCACTGAAGCTTACTGAATTGAGAAGTAATAAGGTTAGATTTGTGCTTTAGAAATATCACTTTGGAAGTATGAAGGATAGAATGAAAAAAGGAGACATATACAAAGAAACCAATTAGGAAGTTATTAGAAGAGCTCAAGCAGGAAGTGACAAGGATCTGAACAAGAGTAATGATGATGAATAATTAATTAGTAACTTCCTCTAGTTGCTACTTGTCCTTCATTCTCAAAGAGTATCATGACATCGGGAGGTGATGCCATGACATGTAAAGTGAAATGGATTTAAGTAAGGATAATAAGTAACTAAATACGTGAAAAATAGACTGAGTTTATTTATGCACCAAATGCAGCACCAAGGCAATCAGTTTGCAGCTGACTATTTATCATCTTCATTTATCATCATCAAATATTTATCAGCTATAAAAGAAATTTGGACTAGGTGAATGGAGAAAAATACTGGCCTGGTCTCCTCAGATTATGTTTGTTAGAACTCAATACATATCTAGCTATGCCTACTCTATTTTCTCTATCTGAAGAAGGGAAGTTGGGCAACAAGTATCTATTAAGGATCTACTATGTGCCACTCAGGTAGTCAGATAGGACAATAGATACTATACTGGGCCTGGAAGATTCATCTCCTTGAGTTCAAATCTGGCCACAGAAAGATACTAGTCACATTGCCTCAGTTTTGTAATCTGTAAAATGAGCTGAAGAAGGAAATGGCAAACTATTTCAGTCCAAGAAAACCTCAAAGGAAGTCATGAAGAGCTGTACACAACTGAAAACAAGAACAATAAAAAAGTGCCAAGAACTGTGCTAAGCACTTTACATATTTTATTTCATTTTCACAACAAACCTCAGAGGTAAGTGCTATTATGACCTCCATTTTAAAGTTAAGGAAACTGAGGCAGAAGAAGTTAAAAAATTTTACTGAGGGTCATATAGCTACTAGGTGTCTGAGATCACATTTGAACTCAGATCTTTCTGACTTCAAGATCAATATTCTATCCATACTGTGCCACCTAGCTATATGAAGAAATATAATAAATCTGGAAAGATTTAAAATGCCAAACAGAAGAGTATGTATTTGATCTCAGAGGAAATATGCTATGCCATCTGGCACAGATATCAATAATACAGAAAACCATGATGGGCGTGGGAGGACATAGTTAAGTTGGTAAAAGCAGTCACCACACCTTCATTCACTCCTTGTGGTATCATATGAAAAACAATATCCAGTTAGGTAAAATATATCCCTTAAGAGCCTGCCCTTATCCATCATCATACTGCCTAGATCTTTGACCTGATTAATGGAATATTTTCCTCATCTACTTGGAGGAAAATACATTTTATTTTGTTCTAGTCCTGTTTTTACACAGGCAGAATGAAGGAAAGAATTGAAGTAATTTGGGAAATGAAAGTACTGATGCTGATCAGTTTAAAGATGTGAAGTGTTCAACTCCATTTTAGACTGATTAAAGAGATCTAATCTAAATCAAATAAAAGAAAATCCACCACAGTTTCTGCTAAGCCACTTAGAGGTAATACCAAAAGAAAGCAAATGGTCATATAAGCTCAGTATGTACAGACTTATTTTCCTAACAGCAAACCTTGACAAAAATTTGCTTCATACCTTTTTGCTAAAGAAAGGGAATGGATAACAATATCCCTTTAGAATATTCTGATCAAGGGCAATCAAGGGCAATCAAGAGCCCATCAATTATTTGCCACAAAAGACTTAGGGACAATATATAATATAGGTACATCTTGGTGGTGTGTCTATTGCTGTGGTCTTATATATTTAAAAAGCAATACCTGTGATCTGCTTTTTAGTCTCCAAGTCTCTAGTTTGCTTCAGGACCTGGAGCAATTGAGGAACCCCATTCAGTTCAGCTATTTCCATCTTGTTGTCATTGTCTTCAAATGCCAAATTTCTTAGGGCTCCACATGCTGCCCTCTGTATATCCTCATTCTGTACTTTTAGGAGCTGTAGAAGCTTGGGTATACCCCGAAGATGCTTAACCTGAAGGAGGAAATCCACATTCCATAATGTTTATTTACCTTGTGGCTTTAGTGTAGAGGCATATAATGTAATAACAATTGATTTTGTTCTGTTATTTTGTGGGTTTAATTCATCAATTAAAAACTATTTATAAATATATTAGGTGACACAATATAATAATAATTATAGCTAACATTTATATAAACTTTGAAGATTTGCAAAATACTTTTACATATATTATCTTATCCGATCTTCTAAACAATCCTGGAAGATAGGTAGTATCATGAGCTCCATTTACAGATAAGGATATAAGGCTGAGAAAAGTTAAATGTATTGTCCATTGTTATCCAGTTTGTGTTAGAGATAAGATTTGAATTAGCATCTTCCAGATTTCAAGTAGAGCTCTACCTGTTTCACCAGGTTTCTTAATCTTTTTTCCATTTGTGATCCCTTTTGCCCAAGAAATTTTTACTTGATCCTGGCTAGAATCTGAGTTGAGCTCATGCTTGCATAAAAAGTTCTGTGTTCAGAATCAAGGCTGCAGTGAAGTCTCAGGATGCAGTATAGGTAAAATACCTAGGATTCATTACACATTTGAATTTGAACTAATTTTTGGATATTGTGTTCAGAAACTTTTTATTGTTGCCAAATTTTTCACAATTCCCACATTCAGTTATGCAGCCCCATATGGGGTTGCAAACCAAAGTTTAATTAGTTTTGTACTATACTACCTAGTGTGGTCTCTTCCCTCAGAGTTTACAATTTGTCAGAGAAAATACTAAAATTATTAGAAAAAATGGAAGACACTATGTGTTTGCAAGTGTGGTGATACAGAAGACAAGTATAGAAGAAACTTAGAGAAGGAAGAAATCAACAGAGGGGAACAGAATAATTAAAGTATCACTACAAATTTTCTTTTTTCTTTCTTTCTTTTATTTTATTTTATTTGCTGAGGTAATGGGGATTAAGTGACTTGCCCAAGGTCACATAGCTAGGAAATGCTAAGTGTCTGAGACTGGATTTGAATTCAGTTCTTCCTGACTTCAGGACCAGTGCTCTATCCACTGTGCTACTTAGCTATCCCTATAATTTTGTAATTTTAAATGCCATTCTTGATTTCTTTAGAAAGTAATGTAAATTAGGGAGAATATCAAGAAGATACAAAATAGAGAAAAGTCACAGAAAGTCTGGGGACTGAAAAAGCTATACTTAGTTCAACTTGGATTCTGATACCACTGTTTCTTTAGAAATAGAAAAGAATCAACCCAGCCTAATTAGATTATTCTTGTATATTAGGTAGTATATTATACACAGTACATAGCTTAGAGACAGAGATAGATCCTGTATAAAGAGGAGTTTGTTTGGAAAATTTCTTAAACTTGCATGGACTCTGGTGGCTTCCCTTCTTAGAGATTTATATTAATATCAGATTTGTTTTTCTTTTGATGTTGGAAATATCAACCTTTTTTATATTCTGTTTTATTTCCATAAATAGTTTGCCTCAATGAAGAAGATTCTCAGAAGGAATATGTGGCATTTGGGCAGAGCCAGAGTGGTAGGAGATATATAGTGCCAGTATACTATGTTAGTTCTGGTTTTGCTTGAGAGGAATGTGATATTGTTGGGAGCATGAGGAGAGAAAAAAAGATTTGGAACAGTCACTGAAGGGAATGGAACAAAGTCAATTAAAGAATAAAAATTTAATCATGTAGCAATGAGAGTTGTAACAGTTGAGATTAAATAATGATTATATGTAGTGAATCCACTCAAAACAGATCACACATTATTACACCACCCTTGATAATATTCTGTTAGTAATGATATCTAAGACTGCATTAGCTCTTTTTTTTTTTTAAACAACCACACCACATAAGGAGTTTACATTAAACTTTAAAAATTCAAAAGGTTTTTTTCATAGGCATTTCCATTGAGCCAATTCTCCCTTATCTGATATGAGTATTATTGATTTTTAGAACCCAAATGAAAGAATTTTACATCTATCCCTACTGAATTTCATTTTTAATTTAGTCAACAAGAATATATTGTGTACTATTCATTGTGCTGACTGCTAATGACACAAAGAAAGGTAAAATCATGGTTATTCCCCTCAGAGATCAAGTTATAATGGTGGAGATAAAATGTACAAAGTATTTCTAAGTAAAACAGAAATTGTGCAAATGAAAGATAATCTCAGAGGGAACTGAATAAAGAAAAGAGGAGAACTTAGAAAGTTTTCCTGTCAAAAATGGGATTTTAGTTTAGTCTTTAAGAAAGCCAGGAGGTAGAGGTGAAGAGAGACCTTTTTAGGCATAAGGGACAGCTAGTAAAAAGACATGTAGTTAGGAGATGCAATGCTGTGTATGAGGAACAGTAAGCAACCAGCATAGAAAGATCAGTGTGTGGAAGAGAGTAAAATATAAGAACACAATAAATGCAGGAAGGGACCAGGATATGAAGGACTTTGATTTATATTTGATTATGGAGGCAATAGGGAGCCACATGTATTTTATGAGAAAGGGATTGAACTAGTCAGACTTGTGCTTTAAGAAAATCACTACAATCAGAGTGAAAGATGATTTAGAAGGGGGAGATTTGAGGCAAGGAGACCAATCAGAAGGCTAGTTCAAGCATGGGTTAATAAGGAGGTGATTGTGAGTGGGGAGAAGGAAACATACTGAGGATTTTGTGAAGATAAAAATAATAAGATGCGTTAACAGATTGGGTATGTAGGATAAATGTAAATGAGGAATTGATGAATTGAAGTTTATGAGTCTGGATGACAAAGAAGATGGTGGTATTCTCAACAATTATAGAAATATGGGAAAAGGTTTAGGACAAAATTAATACATTTGGATGTTTTGGATATGTTGACGTTCAGATGCCTAAGGGACATACAATTTGAGAGGCCCAAAAGAAAGTTGGTAGTTTGAGAAGATAATAAATATAGAGAAAAGTGTAGCTCAATTCTTTCATTATAGATTCTTTCATACAGATAAGGAAACAGATCTTGAGAGGATGACTTCCATAATTTTTGTTCTATCTGTATAAATGAATGAAATTTATGAATTATTTGTAATATAAAAGTGAATTTATATTATATTACAGAGGTGACTCAAAGGCTAAGATCTTTTTCAGAGCTAATATATTGTAAATAATTGTTTGTTTTTCTCTTTCTTACAATGATAAAAATTGTATGACCAATATGAAATTGACTTTTAACCTCAAGAAATTTGAGTGTTTGAGATATATGCATGTATGTATACATGCATATTTATATCTATATCTTTATAACAACATACATACAAATAGGTTTTTTCCCTTTCTCAATGTTTAGATAGGAGAAAAAGCATAAAAAGTTGTCTTGAAATTCATTGATAATAAACTTCATGGGGATATATTGTAATTTTAGTAATTTATAAGGAAATATCAAAATATATTTCTTGATTGCCCTTGAACTGATATAATGAGAGAAAATTAGTCAGGGCTAGAGATAGATTAGTGTTATTATTACTAAGTAAAGTGGTGACACAATCTATTTGATACCTTCCATATAGATTATAAATGAGATTTGCATTGTCTGCTTAACCCTGACACACAGGGAACCAGCTAAATTCCTCAAGCTAGTTAAGAATGGTACAAAAACAGTGGCTAGAAACTGGAAAATAAATGGATGCCCATCAATTGGAGAATGGTTGGGTAAATTATGGTATATGAATGTGATGGAATATTATTGCTCTGTAAAAAATGACCAATAGGAGGAATACAGAGAGGCTTCAAGAGATTTATATGAGCTGATGCTGAGTGGAATGAGCAGAACTAGGAGATCATTATACATTTTAACAACAATACTATGAGGATGTATTCTGATGGAAGTGGTATCTTCAACATAGAAAAGAGCTAATCCAATTCCAATTGATCAATGATAGACAGAATCAACTACACCCAGAGAAGAAACACTGGGAAATGAGTGTAAACTGTTAGCATTTTTTTGCTTTTCTCCCCAGGTTATTTTTACCTTCCGAATCCAATTCTTCCTTTGCAACAACAATAACAACAAAATTCGGTTCTGCACATAGGATATACTAATAACATATTTAATATGTATGGGAATGTCTGCCATCTAGGGGAGGGGGTGGAAGGAAGGAGGGGAAAAATTCGGAACAGAAGAGAGTACAAGGGATAATATTGTAAAAAATTACCTATGCATATGTGCTGTCAAAAAATGTTATAATTATAAAATAAATTTTAAAAAAGAAAGAAAAAGAATGGTACAAAGACAATCTAATTTTCTTTCTTTCTTTTTCTTTTCTTTTTTTCTTTTCTTTTTTTTTTTTTTTTTGGATTTAACGGTCATTTAAAAAAATGTCCAGTTCCAAAATTTCTCCCTCATCTTTCATTCATTGAGTAGACTATCGATATACATGTAAATACATTATACATGTGAAGTCATGCAAAACACATTTCCAAATTAGCCAGGTTGCAAAAAAAATAAGAAAAAACTGGAAAAAAATATTGCAATTTTAAAAGTTCAGCTTTCTTTTTGAAAGTGGATAGTATTTTTCAAGATGAGTCCTTTCAGATGTTGCACTTTTAGAATTGTCATGGATCAACAATATTGAAAAGCGTAGTTAAGCCATAGTTGATTACCATTACAATATTGTTGCTATGGGTACAATGTTATTCTGGTTCTACTCACTTCATTTTGCATCATTTCATATAAATCTTCCTAGGTTTTTCTGAAATCATCTCCTTTGTCATTCTTTCAAATCATATACTGCCACTCCTTTAGCTATTTTTCAATTGATGTATATCTTCTTAATTTCTAATTCTTTGCTACCAGTAAAAGAGCTACATACATGTATGTACATATATGTGCACACACATACACACACATATATCTAAGATGTATGGA
Organism: Sminthopsis crassicaudata; assembly: GCF_048593235.1. Lineage (NCBI taxonomy): Eukaryota > Metazoa > Chordata > Mammalia > Dasyuromorphia > Dasyuridae > Sminthopsis > Sminthopsis crassicaudata. Next base: position 238,253,300 of record NC_133621.1, on the reverse strand, counting down.
TCCTTTTCATTTTTATTTTTTTTGGGGGGGATATAGATCTAGTAGTGCTAGGCTATGGGTATGCATTGTTATATAGCTCTTTGGACATAAATGATTTTCTTAAGTACAATTATATCCCTTCTATACAGAGAAAGAGAAGGCATTAAACTTAGGACCCTTACAAGTTCTTCTCAAAAGGCAGATGTGTGACTATGTAGTAAGACAAAGGAAAACTTGGGATCAGTGAAAATTTCAAATAAATACATATCTATTTTTTAATCTTAAAATAAAAATAATTTAATTTTTATGCAGTATTTGAACATCTAATTCAAAACATTTACAATTAAGTTAATGCCTTACCCTTTTTCGGGCTTCTGATTTCCGGAAACATTCATGCTGGATAAAAGTGGCTGCAGTTTGAATCCTAGGTGCTGGTGTGCTATCTGAATCCAGTATGCTAACTGCATGCTCCAAAGTCATCTCTACATCTTCATGGCTAAACATGGAAAATATAATAACTTAAGTTTTTAGTGGAGTACAAGCCTTTTGAGGGGTACATTTTGTGTATTTGTTTTAAGTTCACAAATTTACAGAAAGTTTTGTTACAAAGGAAATAGCAGATAAGTGTCAGAGTGGATAAAAATGTGGATAAAAACCTAGAATCAGGAAGATCTGATTTCAAATCTGGCCTCAGAAACTTATCAACTTTTGGGCAAGTCACATATTAAGTTTCCTTATGTGTAAAATGTGGGTACCTATCTCTTAGGGTTGTTGTGAAAATCAAATAAGATATTTGTAAACTGCTTAACAGAGTGCACTACATAAATGTTAGCTATTGGTATTATTATTATTAATTAGCCTTAGACTGTGCTTTCAACTTCAAAAAACCTACATGAACAATTTTTATTTACTTACAAAACTAAAAAAAAAAGTCAGAAAAACACTGCAGAGTCAGATACTTAGTAACTATAATACCAAGATTCATAGCATTTCCCCTAGACCCAGGGGGTAGATGACCAACTCATAATATCATTGTCCCAGGTCAAAGAAATATTGCTAGTTTATGTATAAGCATGCAAAACACATGGAAAGCCAGACAAACTGTTTTATATTTGTTAAAACAAGTCATAATATTATTATTAAGAATAAAACAAAATTTAATAGTGAACTATTGAGGAATAATTATCATATATTAAAAAAAATTTTTAAAGATACCGTGCTGTAATCTATTAATGCTTACTTTTATTTTTTAATCAAAAGCACACTTGGACTCTGTCACCACAGAACTATTTTTCTTTACTGAAATAATGAGTCAGTAAGTAAACAGTTATTGAGTATTAACTATATGCCAGGCACTGTTAATTGTTGGGAATACAAAAAGAGGCAAAAGGCAGTTCCCGTCCTCCAGAAGTTCATTATGTAATAAAAGGGGCAAATATGTACAAAGAAGATACATATAGGATATATAGGAAATAATTTACAGAGGAGAGGCATTAGGATCAAGAGGAGTTGGGAAATGCTTTTTGTAGTAGCTCTTCGATGAGAGCTGAAGCCAGGGAGAATAGGAGGTATAAATGAGGAAAAATAATCAGAGAAAAAATATTGTTAGCAATTGTTATTTTGTTAGCAATGTGGAATAGAGAGGCATCAAATTTCTCTTTTTCTAAATTGTTAACATAAGAAAAATTATAATTTAAGCCAATTTATGGTCATACATTCTAGAGACTCTTTAACAGTCTAGACTCTTTCTTACACTTCAGAGAGAGTTGGCTCTAAGTCACTTCAAACATTTTTTTCAGCAACTCCTGAATCCTATGGAACCTTGGACAAATCATTTCTCCAGACTTCAAAATGCCTCTTATGTAAAGGGGTTGGTCCAAATTGGGATTTCTTTAAAAATGAATTTAAATTAAAATGAATTTAAACAGAATTACGTTTTTGTTTTTTGTTTTTTGTTTTAATTAGGAACCTTGTCAGTTGGAATCTCAGTTGACATCTGACAATGAAGTATTGTCTGAAGCGTGTTTTGCTTCTTCCCCCTGCCCTCTTGCACACCCCCCCCCCCCCCGAACTTCCTGCCCCTGTTCCAAAATCACTGAGGTCGTAACATTGCATCTATTAAAATGCTCCCATGGTAAACAACAGTATTTCAAGTTCAGTTTGAAAATGGAAGAACTTGAATAATTTCCCACTAATTCAAGCTAATTTTTCAAATATATTCAATCTTGGAATGAAGTATCATCAGCTACCAATCCCAAATGCCAAAAATGTTTAGCTTCACTTTTTTTTTTTTTTTTTGGCAAGATATTCTTTTTTTTCCTCAGTTGCAAGCAAAAATTTTTTAACATTTATTTTTAAAAGCTTTGAGTTCTAAATTCCTTCATTCCCTTTCCTACCCATTGACAAGGCAATCAATTTAATAAAAATTATACATGGGAGGCATATAAATTATATTTTCACATAAACCATGTTGCAAAAGAAAGTGCAGAGATTCTACCAAACATTTAAAGAATACTTAATTCGAATACTATGTAAACTATTTGCAAAAACAGATAAAGAAGGAATACTGCCAAATTCCTTTTGACACAAATATGGCCTAAATGAGGAAAGGCCAGAAAAGAGAAAGAAAATTACAAACCAATCTTCCTAATAAATATACAAGCAAAAATTTTAAATAAAATATTAGCAAAGAGTTTACAGCAACTTATCAGCAGGATAATACACTATAACCAAGTGGGATTTATACCAGGAATGTAGGGCTGGTTCAATATCAGGAAAATTATTACCATAATTGACTATATCAATAACAAAACCAACAGAAATCACATGATAATCTCAATTGATGCAGAAAAGACTATGGACAAAATACAGCACCCATTCCTATTAAAAATGCTAGAGAGTATAGGGATAAAGGTAGTTTTCCTTTTTTTTTTTTAATTTTATTTATAAATTTTTTGACATTATATATGCATGAGTAATTTTTAATTTTTTTTTTATAACATTATCCCTTGTATTCATTTTTCCAAATTATCCCCTCCCTCCCTCTACTTCCTCCCCTTGATGACAGGCAATCCCATATATTTTACATGTGTTACAATATAACCTAGATACAATATATGTGTGTAAATACCATTTTCTTGTTGCACATTAAGTATTAGATTCCGAAGGTATAAGTAACCTGGGTAGATAGACAGTAGTTCTAACAGTTTACATTCACTTCCTAGTGTTCCTTCTCTGGGTGTAGTTGTTTTTGTCCATCATTGATCAACTGGAAGTGAGTTGGATCTTCTTAATGTTGAAGATATCCACTTCCATCAGAATACATCTTCATACAACATTGAAGTGTACAGCGATCTTCTGGTTCTATTCATTTCACACAGCATCAGTTGATGTTAAATCTCTCCAAGCCTCTCTGTATTCCTCCTGCTGGTCATTTCTTACAGAGCAATAATATTCCATAACCTTCATATACCATAATTTACCCAACCATTCTCCAATTGATGGACATCCATTCATCTTCCAGTTTCTGGCCACTACAAAAAGAGTTGCCACAAACATTATGGCACATACAGGTCCCTTTCCCCTCCTCAGTATTTCTTTGGGATATAAGCCCAATAGCAGCAATGCTGGATCAAAGGGTATGCACAGTTTGATATCTTTTTGGGCATAGTTCCAAATTGCTCTCCAGAATGGTTGGTTCTTTCACAACTCCACCAACAATGTATTAGTGTCCCAGTTTTCCCACATCCCCTCCAACATTCATCATTATTTGTTCCTGTCATCTTAGCCAATCTGACAGGTGTGTAGTGGTATCTCAGAGTTGTCTTAATTTGCATTTCTCTGATCAGTAGTGATTTGGAACACTCATATGAGTGGATATAATTTCAAAATCATCATCTGAGAATTGTCTGTTCATATCCTTTGACCATTTATCAATTGGAGAATGGTTTGATTTCTTATAAATTAGGGTCAGTTCTCTATATATTTTGGAAATGAGACATTTATCGGAACCTTTAACTGTAAAAATATTTTCCCAATTTGTTACTTCCCTTCTAATCCTGTTTGCATTAGTATTGTTTGTACAGAAACTTTTTAGCTTGATGTAATCAAAATCTTCTATTTTGTGATCAATAATGATCTCTAGTTCTCCTCTTTCCTCCTCCACAGGTCTGAGAGGTAGACTATTCTCTGTTCCTCTAATCTATTTATGATCTCATTCTTTATGCCTAAATAATGGACCCATTTTGATTTTACCTTGGTATATGGTATTGTGTGGATCCATATCTAATTTCTGCCATACTAATTTCCAGTTTTCCCAACAGTTTTTTCCAAAAATGAATTTTTATCCCTAATGTTGGTATCTTTGGATTTGTCAAAAACTAGATTGCTATAGATGCACCCTTTTTTGTCATTTGTATCTAATCTGTTCCACTGATCGACTGGTCTATTTCTTAGCCAATACCAAATGTTTTTGGTGACTGCTGCTATATAATATAGCTTTAGATCAGGTACACCTAGACCACCTTCATCTGACTTTTTTTTCATTAGTTCCCTTGCAATTCTCGACCTTTTATTCTTCCATATGAATTTTGTTGTTATTTTTTCTAGGTCATTAAAATAGTTTCTTGGGAGTCTGATTGGTATAGCACTAAATAAATAGATTAGTTTGGGGAGTATTGTCATCTTTATTATATTTGCTCGGCCTATCCAAGAGCAATGAATGTCTTTCCAATTATTTAAATCTGACTTTATTTTTTGTGGCAAGTGTTTCGTAATTTTGCTCATATAATTCCTGACTATTCTTTGGTAGATGGATTCCCAAATATTTTATGCTCTCAACATTTGTTTGGAATGGAATTTCTCTTTGTATTTCTTACTGTTGCATTTTGTTGGTGGTATATAAAAATGCTGAGGATTTATGTGGATTTATTTTGTATCCTGCCACTTTGCTAAAATTCTGAATTATTTCTGATAGCTTTTTAGCAGAGTCTTTGGGGTTCTCTAAGTATACCATCATGTCATCTGCAAAGAGTGATAGTTTGATTTCCTCATTTCCTACTCTAATTCCTTGAATCTCTTTCTCGGCTCTTATTGCCGAGGCTAGCGTTTCTAGTACTATATTGAATAGTAATGGTGATAGTGGGCAACCTTGTTTCACTCCTGATCTTACTGGGAAAGGTTCCAGTTTATTTCTATTGCATATTATTCTTACTGATGGTCGGAAATATATGCTCCTGATTATTTTAAGGAATAGTCCATTTATTCCTATACTCTCAAAGCGTTTTTAGTAGGAATGTATGTTGGATTTTATCAAATGCTTTTTCTGCATCTATTGAGATGATCATATGGTTTTTATTAATTTGATTATTAATATGGTCAATTATACTAATAGTTTTCCTAATATTAAACCAGCCCTGCATTCCTGGTATAAATCCTACTTGATCATAATGTATTATCCTGGGGATGATTTTCTGAAGTCTTTTTGCTAATATCTTATTTAAGATTTTAGCATCAATATTCATTAAGGAAACTGGTCTATAATTTTCTTTCTCAGTTTTCCATCTACCTGGTTTAGGTATCAGACCATGTCTGTGTCATAAAAGAAGTTTGGTAGGACTCCTTCATCCCCTATTTTTTCAAATAGTTATATAACATTGGGGTTAATTGTTCTTTAAATGTTTGGTAGAATTCACATGTAAATCCATCAGGTCCTGGGGATTTTTTCCTGGGGAGTTGATTAATAGCTTGTTCTATATCTTTTTCTGAAATGGGACTATTTAAGCAATTTATCTCCTCCTCTGTTAATCTAGGAAGCCTATATTTTTGGAGGAAATCATCCATTTCACTTAAATTATCAAATTTATTGGCATAAAGTTGGGCAAAGTAACTCCTTATTATTTCTCTAATTTCCTCTTCATTGGTGGAAAGATTCCCCCTTTTCATTTTTAAGACTAACAATTTGATTTTCCTCTTTCCTTTTTCTGATCAAATTTACCAAAGGTTTATCTATTTTATTGGCTTTTTCATAAAACCAATTCTTGGTTTTATTTATTAATTCAATAGTTTTTTACTTTCAATATTATTGATTTCTCCTTTTAATTTTTGTATTTCAAGTTTGATTTTTGGTTGGGGGTAAGGTAGTTTTCCTTAAAATAATAAGCAGTATTTATCTAAAATGCACAGCAAGCATTATTTTAATGGAGAGAAGTTGGACACATAACTAATTAGATCAGGGGTGAAATAAGGATGCATATTATCACCACTATCATGCAGCATTGTACTAGAAATGTTGGTTTTAGCAATAAGAGAAAAGAAATTAAAGAAATTAGAATAGGCAATAAAGAAATAAAATTATCACTCTTTGCAGATATGATAATATAGAGAATCCTAAAAAATCATCCAAAAACCTACTGAAAAAAATTTGCAGTTTTAGCAAAGTTGTAGGATGTAAAATCAACCCACATAAATCATCATCATTTCTATATATTACTGACAAAGCCCATCAGCAAGAGACAGAAAGAGAAATTCCATTTAAAATTACTGTAGACAAAATAAAATATTTGAGGGTCTACCTGCCAAGACAAATCCAAGAACTATATGAACATAATTAAAAAAACACTTTTCAGACAAATAAAATCAGATCTAAACATTGAAAAAATATTAATTGTTCATGACGAGGCCAAGCTAATATAATAAAAATGACAATTCTGCCTAAATTGCTCCACTTGTTCAGTGCCATACCAATCAAACTGCCACAACATTATTTTATAGAACTAGAAAAAATAATTTAAAAATTCATCTGGAAGAACAAAAGGTCAAGAATAAGAACTCACTATTTGACAAAAATTGTTGAGAAAACTGGAAAACAATAGGTCAGAAAATTGTCATAGAATTATATCTTATACCCCACACCAAAAAAGGTCAAAATGCCAAAATAAAGTCAAAATGCATAAATGATTTGAGCATAAAGGATATTACCATAAACAAATTAGGAGAACAAGGGGTAATTTGCCTATCAGATCTTTGGATGACAGAGGAACTTATGATAAAAAAGCAACTGGAGAACATTAATGAAAGGCAAAATGGACAACTTTGATTACATTAAATTAAAAAGTTTTTCCACAAACAAAACCAATAGAAACAAGATCTTTTTTTTTCTTTTTCTGAGGCTGGGGTTAAGTGACTTGCCCAGGGTCACACAGCTAGGAAGTATTAAGTGTCTGAGACCACATTTGAACTCGGGTCCTCCTGAATTCAGGGCTGGTGCTCTACCCACTGCGCCACCTAACTGCCCCCAGAAACAAGATTAAAAGCAAATTTAAAAATTGGGGGAAAATCTTTAAAGACAGTATTTCTGATAAAGGCCTTATTTCTAAAATATATAAAGAATTGTGTCAAATTTATAAGAATGCAAATCATTCCCCAATTGATAAATGGTCAAAGGATATGAATAGGCAATTTTCAGATGATGAAATTAAAGCCATTTATAGTTATATCAAAAACTGCTCTAAATCATCTTTGATTAGAGAAATGCAAATTAAAACAACCTTGAGATATTACCTCACACCTTTCAGATTGGCCAAGATGAAAGGAAAAGATAAGGATAAATATTAAAGGGGATGTGGGAAAACTGGTACACTAATGCATTGGTTTTTTTTGTTTGTTTGTTTGTTTGTTTTTTTGTTTCTGAGGCTGGGGTTAAGTGACTTGCCGAGGGTCACACAGCTAGGAAGTGTTAAGTGTCTGAGACCAGATTTGAACTCGGGTCCTCCTGAATTCAGGGCTGGTGCTCTATCCACTGCATCACCTAGCTGCCCCTACACTAATGCATTGTTGATGGAGTTGTGAAAGAATACAATCATTCTGGAGAGCAATCTAGGGCTATGCCTAAAGAGCTATAAAACTGTGCATACCTTTTGACCCAGCAATACCACTGGGTGTATATCCCAAGGAAATCATAAAGGAGGGAAAAGGATCCACATGTGCAAAAATGTTTGTAGAAGCTCTTTTTGTGGTAGCAAAGAACTGGAAAAGAAGTGGATGCCTATTAATTGGGGAATGACTAAACTAGCTGTGGTATGTGAAGGTAATGGAATATTATTGTTCTATAAAAAAAGATGAACAAATGATTATAGAAAGGCCTGGAAAGATTTATATGAATTCATGGTGAGTGAAACAAGCAGAAACAGGGATACATTACACATAATAACAGCAAGAATGTGCAATGATCAACTATGAAAGGCTTGGTTCTTCTCAGCATTTCAGGATGCGAAGCAATCCCTATAGACTTTGGACAGAAAATGCCATCTGCATCCAGAAAAAGATCTAAGGAGACTGAATGTAAATCAACACATACCCTGTTCACTTTTTTCTGTTTTGTTTTGTTTTTTAATTTCTCCCATGGTTTTTTCCTTTTGCTCTGATTTTTCTCTCTCAATATGATTCATAAAGCAATATTAAAAATAAACTTACTACAATAAAAAAAAGAAAATATGATTAAAAACAAAACAAAAATAAAAAAATATTTTTAAAGTATGTTTTGATCTGTACTTAGCCTCTATCAATTACCTTCTCTAGAAAAAAGCACAAAAGTTCTTGCTTCTAGTCATATAATAGTTCTTTTTTTTTTCCCCCTGAGGCAATTGGAGTTAAGTGACTTGTCCAGGGTCACACAGATAGGAAGTATTAAGTGTCTGAGACCAAATTTGAACTCAGTTCCTCCTGAATTCAGGGCTGGTACTCCATCCACTGTGCCACCTACCATCCCCTCACAATAGTTCTTAAGAGGGTAAAGCTAGTTTAAACTAAAACCCCACTTCCTATTCTGAGGAATTCAGTTTTCCAAAAGTGTGTGGGGACTTGGGTTCCTATCTACATAACTACATAACTGGGAAAGCAGTGAGTCAAGACAGAAGGTCAGGAAACAGACTGTTACTGAGGTAGGCCTCCATGCTGGGCTGAGCATTTGCTATCCCTGATTTGCCAGGACATAATCCTGTTTTTAGGAAGCTCTCACTATCTCTTTCATTTTGGGCTCTGAGAGAGGACATCTAGAGACCCAGCAGGGCTTTTGTGTGGTTCAATCAAGATTATTAATGCTATGATTTCCACTTAACACTCTTTTGGGTACTTTATTCTTTTTAAAAAATGTTATTTAGTGGAACACAAGGTTGTGTGAGGGTTAATGTTGAAATTTATCCATGCATATGTTTTGAAAATAAAAAGCTTTAATTAAAAAAAAAAAAAAAAACAAAAGAAACACCAGCCTCCTAAAAAACTTTTTTTTATTTAGTATTTTATTTTTCCCCAGTTAACATATAAAAACAATTTTTTACATTCATTTTTAAAACTTTGAAGTCCAAATTCTTTTCCTTCCTCCCTTCCCACTCGCACAGAGAAAACAATTCAATATAGGTTGTGTATGTGCAGTCATGCAAAAACATTTCCATATTAATCATATTGTAAAAGAAAACACAAGCCAAAAACAAACAAACCAAAAAACAAACAAACACTCAAGAAAAATAAAGATAAAAAAAATAATGCTTCAATCTGTCTTCAGATACTACTAGTTCTTCCTCTGGAGAAGGATAACATTTTTCATTATAAGTCCATCAGAGTTGTATTGGTATTGTATTGCCGAGAATAGCTAAATCATTTATAGCTGATCATCTTACAATACATCCAATCATTTCTAAAGTTCTTAAGAGATACCTTGAGAATGTCCTTGTATCACTTTTTCTGACCACCTGGTAAGTTTTCAAAAAAATAATTTTTTTTGGCAAGCTTACATTTGGCATTCAAACAATATGGCTAGGCCAACAGAGTTTTGCTAACTACAGTATAGTTGGAATGCTTTGCAGTTTAGTTAAAGAAAGAACCTCAGTGACTGGTATTTTATCCTGCCAAGTGAGTCTTCTTAAGACAATTCAAATGGAAGCGATTCAGTTTCCTGGCATAGTACTGGTATACCATCCAACTTTCACAGGCACACAACAATGTGGTCAGCACAAAGGCTCTGTAGTTTGATAGTCAATCTAATATTTCTCCTCTTCCACACTTTCCCTTCGGAGACTTCCAAACATTGAGCTAGCTCTGGTAATGCATGTGTCAATCTCATTATCAACCTGGACATCCCTGAAAAGTATACTGCCAAGATAAGATTCATAGCATTCAAAACTCCACCATTTATTGTAACTAATGGTTCCACATATGGATGATGTGGTGCTGGCTGATGGAGGATCTGTGTTTTCTTGATGTTAATTGTTAGGCCCAAATTAACACAAACAGCAGAGAATTGATCCATACTTTGTTGCAGCTCTGCTTTGGAAGCTGCGTTGAGTACACAATCATTTACAAACAAAAAATCATGTGCCCACCATTGTGGTTTTGGCTTGTAGCTTTTTCAAGTTAAAGAATATACTATCAGTGTGGTAGCTGACTTTGATTCTATGTTTATCCTCATTGAAGGTATTTGACAAAATGGCTGAAAACATCATGCTAAAAAGAATGGAAGCAAGCACACAACCTTGTTTCCCTCCATTGGTGACTGGGAAAGATTGAGAGCATTATCCATTGTCCAGAACCCAGACAAGCATACCATCCTGAAATTGACATGTTATATTATATGCCAGCAAAGACTGCTGTGATTGTCATAGGACAATCTATTCCCTTCACCTTTATAAATAGAAGCCTCCTTAAACTCCTGGAGCATAAATTTTTCTTGCCATATAATCTGAAAAATTTCAGTCAGAATTTGTATGAGCAATGGACCCCACCACTAATATCACCACATACATACCTTATAACTCTCAGCTGGAATAGACTCACGATAGATCTGAGGAGTAGACTACCCTTCATTCTTATAATTTGCTTATAATAGCACCCTTTATGTTTAAATCAGGAACTCCAGGACAATTTTCTTTGATTATTTCTTGAATTAATATGTCAAGATCATTTTTCTTGGTCACAACTTTCAAGTAGTACAATTATTCTTATATTTTCTTTTCTTGATCTGTTCTCTAAATCTGTTGTTTTCCTCATAAGATATTTCACATTCTCAGGGGCATCTAGGTGGCACAGTGGATAGAGTACCAGCCCTGACATCAGGAAGACCTAAGTTCAAATGTGTCCTCAGACACTTAACACTTCCTAGCTGTGTGACCCAGGGCAACTCACATAACCCCAAATGCCTCAGGAAAAAAAAAGAAGAAAAAAAAAAAGATGTTTCACATACTGTGCTATTTTTTCATTCTTTTTTATTTTGTTATTTCTTGGTCTCTTTTAGTTTCACTGGCTTTCCTTTGCTCATTTCTTTTTTTTTTTTTTTTCCCCTGAGGCTGGGGTTAAGTGACTTGCCCCGGGTCACACAGCTAGGAAGTGTTAAGTGTCTGAGACCAAATTTGAACTCGAGTCCTCCTGAATTCAGGGCTGGTGCTCTCTCCACTGCATCACCTAGCTGCCCCTCCTTTGCTCATTTCTAATTTTTAGAGAATTATTTTCTTCTTTAAGACTATCTCTTTTTTTAATGGTTAACTTTTTTTTCATAATCTTGTTTTTCTTGGATGGTTCTTATTTTATTTTATTTAGTTTTTCCTCAAACTCTCATTTTGGAAGTCTGTGAGTTCTTCAATAAATTCTTCTTTTTTTACTTCACTGTCCTCTTCTGAAGATGAACCCCAGTCTTCCCTCTTCTGTCTCCCTCTCCCTCTCTCTCTTTTTATTACAGCTTTTTATTTACAAGATATATGTTTGGGTAATTTTTCAGCATTGACTCTTGCAAAGCTTTCTCTTCCAACTTTCCCCCTTCATCCCCCCACCCTTTCCCCTAGATGGCAGGTAGACTAATACATATTAAATATGTTAAAATATATGTTAAAAACATATGTGTATACATATCCATAGTTATTTTGCTGTAAATAGAAATAAAGAAAAATCGGACTTAGAAATAAGGTAAAAATAACCTGAGAAAGAAAACAAAATTCAAGCAGACAAAAACAGAAGGAGTGGAAATGCTATATTGTGGTTCACAATCATTTCCCATAGTTCTGTCGTTGTGTGTAGCCGATTCTCTTCATTATTGAACAACTGGAATTGATTTGGTTCATCTCATTGTTGAAGAAAGCCACATCCGTCAGAATTGATCATCATATAGTATTGTTGTTGAAGTGTATAATGATCTCCTGGTCCTGCTCATTTCACTCAGCATCACTTCATGTAAGTCTCTCCAGGCTTTTCCAAAATCATCCTGCTGGTCATTTCTTACAGAACAGTAATATTCCATAACATTCATATATCACAACTTATTCAGCCATTCTCCAATTGATGGGCATCCATTCAATTTCCAGTTTCTAGCCACTACAAAAAGGGCTGCCACAAACATTTTGGCACATACAGATCCCTTTTCCTTCTTTAAGATCTCTTTGGGGTATAAGCCCAGTAGTAGCACTGCTGGATCAAAGGGTATGCAGTTTGATAACTTTTTTAGCATAGTTCCAAATTACTTTCCAGAATGGTTGGATGCATTCACAATTCCACCAATAATGTATCAAGTGTGCCAGTTTTCCCACATCCCCTCCAACATTCATCAGTATCTTTTTTTGTCATCTTAGCTAATCTGAGAGATGTGTAGTGGTGTGAAGTTCTGTTGTCTCTCAATTATAATCCTTCTCTGGGAGGAGATTTCTTTTCTGTAAATCCTTTTCTCTGTGAACAGGTTTCTTGGGAGGCTTCTGGAGCCTCCAGCCAGAGCGAAGGTAGAATCTTGAATCCTCTTCTTCCTGAATCCTGGCTCTGAATCTCCTCCAGCTTCCCTGAAGTTTTCCTGGAAAGTCTTGTCCTTGACCCAATCTAGACTGCCTCATCCTTCTTCAAGACTGCCTCCTTCCAGACTGCCCTCCTTTTATCCTCCCAGAGAATGGGCTTGTGGGAACTCCTTACAGGCCAATGAGCAAGCTCCTTTTAAAGGTGTAAACTCCTTTAAAGATTTGAACTAAAGGTGTGAACTCTGAGCTAGAGAATTGTTAAGTACCATGTTAAATTAGACAACCGAGTTAGCACCTAGTAATCCTAACATCTCCCTCTTTCTTTCAATTTAGAACATAGAGTGGTCATGACTTTGAAACATAAATCCATCAATATGGGAGGTATTACACATAATTACAAAAGCACATAATAACATAACACATGCTAGAAGTGATATCATAAATAATATGATCAAATAATCATAAATTGATAATTTATACATGTCCATAAGTCCATTGTCCATTAGTTCATATGCCAGAAATCCAAAAATTCCTGCAAGTTTTAAAGTCCTACAATAGTCTTCATCAACAATTTTTCATCTCAAGGAAACCAATGATCTCTGCTGGTTTTCAAGTCCTTTAACAGTCTCATCAGCCATGCTCTTTCAGTGTCAGATGTTTCTTAGATTTCCTTTGTTTTGAGGTTTTTCTTTTTTTCTGTCTCCAGGTGCTTGTTGCCACCCATCTGTTTCCTTCTCTGTCTGTAAAATACAAGCAAACCCTCTCTCCCAGGCAATTAACCTATCTAATTTCCTTCTATTCTTCACTTTCTAAATCTCTTCTCATCATCTGACAATTACATTGGAGCTGTTTGCACTGGACACTGCCCTGTTGGTTTAAAAGGCCTGTATTCTCCCCAAGTGTAATCCATTTCTGCAATCCGATTGCCTTTTGGCTGACTGATCATCAAGTAATCCCTTTCTGCCATGTGATTGCTTTTCTTTTCTTTCTTTCTTTTTTTTTTCCTGAGGCTGGAGTTAAGTGACTTGCCCAGGATCCCACAGCTAGGAAGTGTTAAGTGTCTGAGACCACATTTGAACTCGGGTCTTCCTGAATTCAAGGCTGGTGCTTTATCTACTGTGCCACCTAAGCTGCCCCTTATGTGATTGCTTTTCAGCAGATAGATCATATCAGAGTCCTGACCTTCTAAAGGCTCTTGGGGTGTAACCTCAGCTGCCATCATGCCCCACCTATCTCTTGATTGATATCTTGGAGCTGGGCTCTGCTTTTCATTACCCTGGATCAATCTACATTCTTTACAAGTATGGTGGACTAAGTGTGAAACAATACATACAGTGTTTTCATGTGTTGGATTGGGAGGGGATGAAAAAGGCCCAGGTTGAGAAGTGCAGGTGGCATGTTAATGAAAAAGAGACACAATGAATTATTTTAAGAAGAATACATTTTTCTCCCAATGAGTTGCCAGAATCTTATGAATTCTCTGGTAACAGTGAAGGGGTGGTTCCTGTCTGAAATCTCACTATTTCAACAAATTCTGTTTCTCTTTAATATGAATTTTCTGATGAGTAATAAGGTTAAATCTCCTAGTAAAGCCTTTCCCACACTCATTACATACAAAGGGTTTCTCTCCAGTGTGAATTCTCTGATGTACAGTAAGGCATCCTCTCTCGTTGAAGGCTTTTCCACATTCCTTACATACAAATGGTTTCTCTCCAGTGTGAATTCTCTGATGTACAGTAAGGCATCCTCTCTCACTGAAGGCTTTTCCACATTCATTACATACAAAGGGTTTCTCTCCAGTGTGAATCCTCTGATGTACAGTAAGGCTTCCTTGATGGCTGAAAACTTTTCCACATTCGTTACATTCAAAGGGTCTCTCTCCAGTATGAACTCTGTGGTGAACAGTGAGATTGTACCTCTTCCTATAACATTTCCCACATTGCTTGCATACAAAGGGTTTCTCTCCAGTGTGAATTCTCTGATGTTCAGTAAGGCATCCTTTCTCGTTGAAGGCTTTTCCACATTCATTACATACAAAGGGTTTCTCTCCAGTGTGAGTTCTCTGATGTACAGTAAGGCATCCTCTCTGGCTGAAGGCTTTTCCACATTCATTACATACAAATGGTTTCTCTCCAGTGTGAGTTCTCTGATGTACAGTAAGGCTTCCTTGATGGCTGAAGACTTTTCCACATTTGTTACATTCGAAGGGTCTCTCTCCAGTGTGAATTCTCTGATGTACAATAAGGTGTCCACTCTGGCTGAAGGTTTTTCCACATTCCTTACATAGAAAGGGTTTTTCTCCAGTATGAACTCTCTGATGAACACTGAGAGCGTTCCTCCAATTAAAACCTTTCCCACATTCCTTACACAAAAATGGTTTCTCTCCAGTGTGAGTTCTCTGATGTTCAGTAAGGAAATCTTGATGAGATCCACTGGAGTCTCTGCTCTTGGGATTCGAGGCTCCTTGTTGCTTCTCCAACACAGAGATCAGATCCAGTCTGGAAACAGGAATCCCCACAGAGAAAAGGTTCTGGTAGTTCTCTAGCATCACATTCCTGTGCAGGGCTCTCTGGCTAGGCTCTAGAAGCCTCCACTCCTCACTGGTGAAATCCACGGCCACATCCTGGAAAGTCACCAGTTCCTGAATGGGGGCCGTGAGAAAGCCAGAAGTCAAACCCTCCTTGGGCTCCATCTGCTGCCTGGGGAGGAGCAGAGTCTTCACAGGTCTGGGGGACTTCTCCACTGAACTCACCAATCCTGTCAGTTGAGCTGCTGAGTGTAGGGCTTCAGGTGCAGGGCCTCACTTGAGCAACAAATGTAGTGTACTCTCTTCAGCCCCTAAATTGGGGTGACAATATACTATGCTTTCTAGAGGCCCACACTGGGTGCCTAAAGGTAGTGTCCAGACTAGGTTTCTGAAGGATCTCGGGACCAGCCTTGGTCTTAGTGGAGGAGTGAAGGAGGCAGGAGAGCCACCAGAATGGTCAAAGATGAAGTGTCCTATTTGGGCACCAAAATGTCAAGTCCAGGCTAGCTCCTTCAGAAGGGCTCAGAATCAGCCAGAGTCAGGATAAGCAAAAGTCCTTGCCCCACAATGGGTGCCAAAATGTGAAGTTCTGTTGTCCTCAATTATAATCCTTCTCTGGGAGGAGATTTCTTTTCTGTAAATCCTTTTCTCTGTGAACAGGTTTCTTGGGAGGCTTCTGGAGCCTCCAGCCAGAGTGAAGGTAGAATCTTGAATCCTCTTCTTCCTGAATCCTGGCTCTGAATCTCCTCCAGCTTCCCTGAAGTTTTCCTGGAAAGTCTTATCCTTGACCCAATCTAGACTGCCTTCTCCTTCTTCAAGACTGCCTCCTTCCAGACTGCCCTCCTTTTATCCTCCCAGAGAATGGGCTTGTGGGAACTCCTTACAGGCCAATGAGCAAGCTCCTTTTAAAGGTGTAAACTCCTTTAAAGATTTGAACTAAAGGTGTGAACTCTGAGCTAGAGAATTGTTAAGTACCATGCTAAATTAGACAATCTAGTTAGCACCTAGTAATCCTAACATAGTGGTATCTCAGAGTTGCATTTCTCTGATCAACAGTGATTTGGAGCAGCTTTTCATGTGACTACAAATAGTTTCATTTTCTTCATCTGAAAATTGTCTGTTCATATCCAATTTATCAACTGGAGAATGGCTTGAACTATTATAAATTTGAGTCAATTCTCTATTTATTTTACATATGAGGCCTTTATTAGATCATTTGGATATCAAAATGTTTTTCCAGTGTATTGCTTCCCTTCTACCTTGCCTACATTAGTTTTGTTTGTACAAAAACTTTTAAATTTGATATAATCAAAATTTTCTATTTTGTGATCAATAATGATCTCTAATTCTTCTTTGATCACAAATTCCTTCCTTCTCCACAGATCTGAGAAGTAAACTCATTTGACAAAATGATTTATTTATAATCTCATTCTTTATGCCTATGTCATGAACCCATTTTGATCTTATCATGGTGTACAGTGTTAAGTGTGGGTCAATGCTTAGTTTCTGCCATACTAACTTCCAATTTTCCCAGCAGTTTTTGTCAAACAATGAATTCTTATCCCAAAAGCTAGAGTCTTTGGGTTTGTCAAACACTAGATTATTATAGTTATTGACTATTTTGTCCTGTGAACCTAACCCAGCTACTCTATTTCTTAGCCAATATCAAATGGTTATGGTGACCATTGCTTTACAATATAGTTTTATATCAGGACACCTTCATTTGATTTTTTTTTCATTAGTTCCCTTGAAATTTTTTTTCTAGGTCATCAAAATGGTTTCTTGGGAGTCTGATTGGTATAGCACTAAATAAATAGATTAGTTTAGATAGTATTGTCATCTTTATCATATTCGCTCAACCTATCCAAGAGCACTTAATATTTTTCCAGTTGGTTAGATCTGAACTTGTGTGGAAAGTGTTTTGTATTTTGCTCATTTACTTCCTGACTTTCCCTTGCCAGATAGATTCCCAAATATTTTATACTATCCACAGTTATTTTAAATGGAATTTCTCTTTGTATCTCTAGCTGTTGGATTTTGTTAGTGATATATAAGAATGCTGATGACTTATGTGGGTTTATTTTGTATCCTGCAACTTTTCTAAAGTTGTGGATTATTTCTAATAGAATTTTAGTAGAACATCTGGGGTTCTCTAAGTATACCATTATATCATTTGCAAAAAAAGTGATAATTTGGTTTCCTCATTACCTACTCTAATTCCTTTAATCTCTTTCTTAACTCTTATTGCTGAAGCTAGCATTTCTAATACAATATTGAATAATAATGATGATAGTGGACAACCTTGTTTCACTCCTGATCTTAATGGGAATGCTTCCAGTTTATCCCCATTACATATGATGCTTACTAATGGTTTTAAATATATGCTACTGACAATTTTAAGAAAAAATCCATTTATTCCTATTCTCTCAAATGTTTTTAATAGGAATGGATGTTGGATTTTATCAAATGCTTTTTCTATATTGAGATGATAATATGGTTTTTGTTAATTTGGTTATTGATACAGTTAATTATGCCCTGCATTCCTGGTATAAATCCTACTTGGTCATGATGTATTATCCTGGGAATGATTTTCTGTAATCTTTTTGCTAATATTTTAATTAAGATTTTTGTATCAATATTCATTAGGGAGATTGGTCTATAATTTTCTTTCTCTGTTTTTAACCTACCTGGTTTAGGTATCAGTACATGTCTGTGTCATAAAAGGAATTTGGTAAGACTCCTTCATTCCCTATTTTTTCAAATAACTTATATAACATTGGAGTTAATTGTTCTTTAAATTTTTGGTAGAATTCACCTGTAAATCCATCTGGTCCTGGGGATTTTTTTAAAAGAGAGTTGATTAATAGCTTGTTCTATTTCTTTTTCTAAAATGGGACTATTTAAACAATTTAGTTCCTCCTCTGTTAATCTGGGTAGCCTATATTTACGAAAGTAATCATCTATTTCATTCAGGTTATCAAATTTATTGGCATAAAGTTGGCCAAAGTAACTCCTAATTATTGCTCTAATTTCCTCTTCATTGGTGGAAATTTCTCCCTTTTCATTTTTAAGACTAACAATTTGATTTTCCTCTTTCCTTTTTCTAATCAAATTTACCAAAGGTTTTTCTATTTTGTTGGTTTTTTAATAAAACCAACTCTTAGTTTTATTTATTAATTCAATAGTTTTTTATTTTCAATTTTATCAATTTCTCCTTTTAATTTTAGAATTTCAAGTTTAATATTTGATTGGGTTTTTTTTCCTAGCTTTTTAAGTTGCAAGCCGAATTCATTTGTCTTCTCTTCCTCTATTTTATTTAAGCAAGCCTCTACAGATATAAGATTTCCCCTTATTACCACTTTGGCTGCATTCCACAAATTTTGGTATGTTGTCTCATTATTGTCATTCCTTGGGTGAAATTATTAATTGTGTCTATGATTTGCTGTTCCACCCATTCATTCTTTAGGATGAGATTATTTAGTTTCCAATTACTTTTTTGGTCTATTTACCCCTAGCTTTTTGTTGAATGTAGTTTTTATTGCCTTGTGATCTGAAAAGAATGCATTTACTATTTCTGCCTTTCTGCATTTAGTTTTAATTAATTAATGTCCTAATATATGGTCAATTTTTCTATAGATTCCATGAACTGCTGAGAAGAAAGTGTACTCCTTTCTATCTCCATTCAGTTTTCTCCAAAGATCTATCATACCTAACTTTTCTAATATTCTATTTATCTCTTTAACTTCTTTCTTATTTGTTTTATGGTTTGATTTATCTAATTCTGAAAGTGCAAGGTTGAGATCTTCTACTATTATAGTTTTGCTGTCTATTTCTTCTTGCAATTCTCTTAACTTCTCCTTTAGGAATTTAGATGCTATACCACTTGGTGCATATATGTTTAACAGAGATATTTCTTCACTATCTGTGGTACCCTTTAGCAAGATATAGTTTCCTTCCTTATCCCTTTTAATTAGATCAATTTTTGCTTTTGTTTTGATCTGAGATAAGGATGGCTATCCCTGCTTTTTTTTTTTTTTTTTTTTTTTACTTCACCTGAAACATAAAAGATTCTGCTCCAGCCTTTTACCTTTACTCTGTATGTATCAACCTGCTTTAAATCTGTTTCCTGTAAACAATATATTGTAGGATTCAGGCTTTTGATCCAGTCTGCTATCCACCTCAGCTTTATGAGAGAATTCATTCATTCACATTTATGGTTAGAACTATTAATTTTGTATTTCCTGCCATCTTATTATCCCCAGATTATACTTTTCTTTTTCTTTCCCCTCTTACCCCACTCCCCAGTGTTAAACTTATGAGCACCACTTGCCTCATGCAGCTCTCTCTTTAGAATCCCTCCTTCCCCTTTGAGTCCCTCCCCCTTTCTTATACTTTCCCCTTATTATTTCTGTATTCCTTCTATTTAGCCTACTCTTTTCCTTTTCCCTTTTCCTCTCCCATTTTTTAATGAGGTGAGAGAAGTTTCTCTGTAAACACATTCTCTTTGAGCCTAATCTGGTGAGAGTAAGATTCAAACAATATATTCCTCCTCCTTCCTTAATTCCCTCAGATATGATAGGCTTCATTTGCCTCTTTGTGAGATGCAATTTCCCTCTTTTTACCTCCATTTTTCACTTTTTCTGATACAATCACCTTTCCACTTCTAATTCTTTTTATTAAAAATATTACAATAGTAAAATCAAATTTTAAAGGCACTCGTTATGTATTTATGTATGTCCATAATAGAAATATAGTTCTCAAGAGTTCTTTTTATCTTTTTATGCTTCTCTTGAGTTCTATATTTGGAGGTCAAATTTTTTGTTTAGCTCTGGTTTTTTCATTAGAAATAAATGGAATTCACCTGTTTCATTGAATGTCCATCTTCTTCCCTGGAAGAAAATGCTCAGTTTAACTAGGTTCTTTATTCTTGGCTGCATTCCAAGTTCTTTTGTCTTTCAGAATATCAGATTCCAGGCCCTTCAATCCTTTAATGTAGAAACTTCTAGATCCTGAGTGATCCTTATTGTGGCTCCTTGGTATTTGAATTGTTTTTTGTTTTTTTTTTTCCTAGCTGCTTGTAATATTTTTTCGTTAGTCTGATAGTTCTGAAATTTAGCCAAAATATTCCTTGGAGTTTTTACTTTAGGGGGTCTCTTTCATAAGGTGTTCGATGTATTCTTTCAATGCCTATTTTACCTTCTAATTCTATTATATCTAGACAGTTCTCTTTGATGATTTCCTGAAAAATGGTGTCTAGGCTCTTTTTTTCATCATGGTTTTCAAGAGAGCCCAATAATCCTTAGATTATCTCTCCTAGATGTATTTGCCAGGTCCATTGTTTTTCCAAGTAGATATTTAACAATTTTTTTAAATTTTTTCATTTTGTTTTTTTTTTTTTGGTTTGGCTTGACTGATTCTTGATGTCTCAATGAATCATTCATTTCCGTTGGTTCAGTACTGATTTCTAATGAGTTATTTTCTTTTTCCAATTCACAAATCCTACTTTTCTTTGAGTTTTTTATCTTTTTCAATTCATAAATTCTATTTCCCTGGGAGTTCTTCACCTTTTCCAATTCACATTTTGGGAAGTTATTTTTTCCCCCACTATATCAAATCTTTCTTTTAATGAGTTATATACCTTTTCTATACTCTCTTGCAGAACTTCTCTCTCTTTTCCCTATTTTTCTTCTAGCTCTCTTTTAAAATCTTTTATAATTTCTTCTAGGAAAGCCTTGTGTGATGGGGACCAGGTTATATCCCTCTTTGGGATTTTGTCTGGAGACTGTCTGCTATTAGTCTCCTCAGGGTTGGAAATCTGCTCTCTTTCTGTATAGAAGCTATCTATAGTTAGAGCTCACTTTGCTTTTTTACTCATTTTCCCAGCTTCCTTTACAGAACAGGGACAGATGGACAACAGCTGTCCTGTGAATAGGCTGTGAAGAGCAGTCATCATGTGGAAGTGTGACTGCCCTGTAAGAGCCCCCATGCTGCAGAAGTGCCACTGCCCTGGGAAGAATGCCGAGTTGTGGAATGCGGCTGCGCAGCTGTGCTGTGGTCGTGTTGAGTCACTCCTGGTGCAGGATGGGTGTGGTCACGTCCTGTGAAACTCTGGCGTTTTGGGGTACACTCTACCTTTGGCATTTGTGTAACTTCTCTGCTGATCTACTGCTTTGCAACCAAAGCAGAGCAGCAAACTTGTGGTAGAGTCATCCCTGCAAATTCTCCACCCACAGAGACTGCACTTTGTCCCTGGTCCACTCAGTGTGTGCTAACATCCGTTTTCTGCCTCCCTGCCTGCACTGTCCTCCTCCTGCCTGATTGAGACAGACCTTTTCTGGTGATCTATCAGATTATTTTTTGCTGGTAATTTGTTTTTCTCCCAATATTCGTGGATTCTACCAGTCAAGCACTATTTCAGTAGTGAGGGAGGACTCAGCATGAAGCATATGTCCTCTCTGCCATCTTGGATCCACCCTCCCCCTATTCTCAGAGTAAGTTTCTATGGTTGGGTTCTTTCTCCTTTGCCTGATCATTTTTTTTTTTAAACGAGAACTGTTAGTATAAGCACCTCTTATCCTGGGATTGGGGAAATGGTACCTGAAGGTTCATTTCAATTCTTCTGTCTGACCTGGAACCCCAAACCAAAAGCTCTTGCAAGTGCCATAACCAGCAGCATCCCTGCCCTACTGCTTCTATACTCATCTTTTGGGCTTGTAATGCACTAAAAATTATATTCAACAAAGGGTAATGGAAAGATAGGCTCAAAATTAACTGGAAACCAAAGAATAAGTGGGTCAAAGAACAAATCACAAAAACAATCAATAATTTCAGTAAAAAGAATGACAACAATGAAACAACATGCATGCCAAAATTTCTGAGATCCAGACAAAGCAATAGTTGGAAAAAATTTATTTTTCTAAATTTTCTATATGCAAAATGAAAAAAGGACATCAATAATTAGGTATACAATTCAAAGTCTGTAATTAAGCACCAAATTGAAAATGAAAGGTGAGATTGAAAGTAAAAACAAAACAAAATAAAACCAAAACTCAAAAAACTGCTTAGCCAATAAATAAATCTAGAAGCTGATTTTATGAAATTGAAGCAATCACTAGAAATTATTTAGCCCTATTTTATGCCAATTAAATCTGACAATTTGAGTGAAATTGATGAATATTCTTGAAAATATATATTACTTAGATTAACAGACCAGAAAATAAAAAGCCTAAATATCCCTAGATGTGCAAAAATATTTGTAGCAGCCCTTTTTGTAGTGGCAAGGAACTAGAAACTGAGTGGATGCCCATCAGTTAGAAATGACTGAACAAGTTATGGTATTTGAATGTTATGGAATATTATTGTTCTATAAGAAATGACCAGCAGGCATGGAGAGACTTACATGAACTGATGCTAAGTGAAGTGAGTAGAATTAAGAGAACATTGTACACAGCAACAAGAAGATCATATGATTATCAGTTGTGATGGTTTTGGCTCTTTTCAATAATGAGGTGATTCAAGTCAATTCAAATAGATTTGTGATAGAGAGAATATCTGCATCCATCTGTATTCCCCTGTGGGGACTGATTGTGGCTCACAACACAATATTTTCACCTTTTTTATTGTTGCTAGCTTGACTTTTTTTCTTTCTCATTTTTTTTTTCCCTTTTTGATCTGATTCTTCTTGTGCAGCATGATAGATGTGGAAATATGTATAGAATTGCACATGTTTAACATATATTGGATTACCTGCTGTTTAGGGGGCAGAGTGGGAGGAAAGCAGGGAGAAAAAACCCAAGGTTTTGCAAGGATAAATGTTGAAAATTATCTTTGAATGTATTTTTAAAATAAGACATTATTAAAAATTATTTACTTGCCCTATCAATAAAACTATCAATAAGTTTTTGTGGAGCTAGAAAAAAAATAGCAAATTTTATCTGTAAAAGCAAAAAGTCAAGAATATCAGGGGAATTAATGAATGAAAACAAACATGAAGCAAGATAGCCTAGCTGTACCATATTGTATCAATAAAGTAGTAATCACCAAAATTGTCTTTTACTGGCTAAGAAATAGATTGGTATATCAGAGGAGTACATTAGTCACACAAGACTCATTAGTAAATGACCACGTTAATTTTGTGTTTTATAAGACCACAGCTTTTGGAATAATTGCTCATTATTTAACAAAAAGTATAGAGAAAACTGGAAAATAGTATGGCAGAAACTAGCTACAGATCAGTACCTCATACTGTATACCAAAATAAGATCAAAATGGCTACATATTTTAAACATAAAAAGTAATACCAAAAGTAAATTAGGGGAACAATGAACAGTTTATCTGTCAAATATAAGGAGAAGAGAGGAATTTAAGACCCTACAAGAATACCTTTGACCACTGGCCAGCTGGGGAGATCTTACAACTATCAGATTGAGTAATATGACAAATAAGAAAAGTGATAAATGTTAGAAGGGACATGGGAAAATTGATATACTAATGTGCTGCTGGTGAAGTTGTGAACTGATCCAACCATTTTAAAGAGCAATTTGGAACTATGCCCAAAGAGCTATAAAAATGTGCATACCCTTTTATCCAGTGATATTAATACTGGGTCTGTATATCTCCCAAAAGATGTTAGATACCAATTTATATAAAAATGCTTATAGCACAGCTTTTTTTGTGGGGACAAAGAATTGGAAATTAAGCAGATGTCCATCAGCTAGAGAATGGGTGAACAAGTTGTGGCATATGATTACAATGGAATATTATTGTGATATAAGAAATGATAAACAGGAGAACTTAACAAAAAAATTTGGAAAGATTTAAACTGATTCAAAATAAAGTACAAGAGAAGCTTGTACACAGTAACAGTAACATTTTATGAAGATCAACTAAGAAAGACATTTTCAGTAATACAATAATCCAATTCCAAAGCACTCATGATGAAAAATGCTATTCACCTCTATAGAAAGAACTAATGGAGTCTGAATGCCGATCAAAGCATACTATTTTTCACTTTGCTTCCCCTTCCACATGTCTTCTTTCACAACATGACTAATATGGTAATAAATTCTGCATGATTGAACAATATAACTTATATGAAATTGTTTCTTGTCTCAGAGAAGGTTGAAAGTGGGGGGGTTGAGGGTAGAAAAGAAAGTTTGGAACTCAAAATTAAAAAAAAAAATTGAATGTGAAAATTGTCTACATGTAGCTAAGGGAAAAAATAATTAAAAAAAAAAAGATCCCATAGGGGCTGCTAGATAATGCAGTGGATAGAGCTCCAGCCCTAAAATCAGAAGGGCCTGAATCCAAATTTAGCCTCCGACACTTAATACTTCCTATCTGTGTGACCTTGGGCAAGCCACTTAACCCCAATACCTCCACAAGTCCATCTTCATTAGTACAAGGGCAGAGAAAACAGCAGGTTGGAAAAGAGCAAGGACTATTAGTATCTAAAGTAACATAATTCAAGTGAAATTTATAAAATGCACATGTAACCAGATGATATTATTCATGTTTTCTATTGCACATGGTAATTGCCACATATTCAATATAATCCTCTCATTATTTTCCTTTCTTGTTTATGTTTATTTGTATAGTATTAGGATCATGCATTTAATCTATAACTTGTTCAGTAACAATAAAAATGCCTCGCATTTATATAGCACCTACTATGTTCCAGGTACTATGCTAATTGTTTTGTAAATATTATCTCATATTATTCTCACAACAATCCTGTGAAATAGGTGCTATTATTATTCCCATTTTATAAATGAGGAAAATGAGGCAAATTGCCCCGATTGCTGGAAGCAGCCGAGTCTCATAATCATATTCTTGGAAGGCTCCTAGTTCACTTCTTCAAAAATGTCCACACATCAGAATTAATTTTTACTTGCCATAGCAACTCCTTTCACAAAGATATTTAAAGTATTCAGTTTTTCTATTGGAGTTCTTTAATTATTGGAGAGAAATAATATACTTTCAATTTATTATTAGCTAGTACCCAGAATCTCTGTCTCTTGGGTTTTTCATTCATGAAATCACTATTTTTGGGGAGATGTCTTTTAGATCTAACCCTAGCTCTAGTCTCTCTGCTGAGCTCCAGTCCTGAATTACCAATTGTCTACTGTATATTTCAAATAGGATGACCCATAGGCATTTCAAACAAGTGAAAAGTAGAACTCAACATTTTTCTCCTCAAACTTTGTCCCTTATCCAAACTTCCCTATTAACTGATGAGAGTACCACCATTATTCTAATTACTTATCTTCTAAACCTCATAGTAATCCTTGACTCTTCACCCTACATTTCACTTCCCACCTCAAAAGCCTTATTGTCACTCAATGAAAAGAATAGACTGTATTTAGCCTGACATTAAAGGCCCTTCACAAGCAGGGACTAATCTCTCTTTTTCTGTTATCTATCTTATTGTCTATATTATATTCTTGCCAAACTGAAATACTAGCTGCGGCTCCACAATCTCATCCTGCATTCTTCTGCTTCCATTCATGAATACAGTTACCAACCTATTTTATGCTGCCTTCCTCACATTCTATGACTAACTAATAAAATTCTCCTTTTTCAGGAACTAGCTAAGCTAAGGCAGTATCTCTTACATCTCTGATCTCTGCAGGTCCAAGTATTTGCTCTCTCTTGACTATTTCTGCAGCAATTAGAGGGTACTATGGGTAGAATGCTGGGTTTAAAGACAGGAAGACTTAAACCTAAAGAGTTGAAATTGTTCTTTAAAATGTTTTAATCTTAGCATTCCCATGGCTTGGAATGTAACAGGCACTTAATACATGCTAAATTGAATGATATTAACTTTAAAGATATAACTTATTGCAGAAAATATGGGTGTAATATCTTCATTGATAATTCTTGTAAAAAGTTGGCTAAATTTAAAATAGCTAGTTCCTAAATCTAAATGAACCATAAAAACAAGAAAGATATGCTAAGGAATAGTATAAAAAAATTCACTAGCAGCTATTTTGAGGATCAATATGTATCAGTCATTCAAAAATAAATGGAGAAATAGAAATTGTTTACTATCTCTTTATTTTCATTTTATTATAACCAGCTTCCAATATTATTTGAGATCCCTCACTTTAAACTTTTCTACATGAGAAGACATACTTCTTTTATTAAAAAAAAATGGCAAAAAAATAATAATTCTTATCATGATCTATTATGAAATTCACCTTTTCATTTATTTTACAACTTAACCTCCTCTCAAACTTCATCTTCATCCTGTGCAGTGATAAATACAGCTTCTATCAATATTTCATTTGGACATAGTTCCCTGAATGCTCAACTTGAAAAGCAGAAATATGAAACGGCAGTTTGGCTTTTTTCCCAAGGGTAACACAACAAATAACTTGCCAGTTAGGCAAATGGTTGAATGTGCATTATTTTAATCCCTTATCTCTGACATACTTCTTTTATTAAAAAAAAATGGCAAAAAAATAATAATTCTTATCATGATCTATTATGAAATTCACCTTTTCATTTATTTTACAACTTAACCTCCTCTCAAACTTCATCTTCATCCTGTGCAGTGATAAATACAGCTTCTATCAATATTTCATTTGGACATAGTTCCCTGAATGCTCAACTTGAAAAGCAGAAATATGAAACGGCAGTTTGGCTTTTTTCCCAAGGGTAACACAACAAATAACTTGCCAGTTAGGCAAATGGTTGAATGTGCATTATTTTAATCCCTTATCTCTGTAAAGCTTTCTTTCTAGACTGAGAAATGTCAGCTCACATGTCAATAGGTTCAGGAACAGAATGTGCTAGATCATAAATGACAGATTCAAGAGGCAGACTTACCCAACTTGGAAATCACTGAAAGCAGCTCTTTCAATTAGTAAATTTCCAACTCCTGCTGTTGTTGCCTGGCCAATTGTCATATGTGTTTGCTTCCCACTGGTTCCTGCACTGACACTAGGCAGAGTATCTCTCAGAGCATGAGTATTATGGAAGGAACGCTGATGCCAGGTAGAATGAACAGATGCCTTATTCTGGCCTTGTAGAGACACCATAGGTCTGACTTGTCCTGAAGGAAGCCCTGAAGTCAGATAGTTTTCTTTCTCCAAGAGGTTTCCCATACTTCGGCTGGTTCTTGGCCTGGGATATGTGAGTACTACTGGACTGGCAGGGAAACTATCAAAAATTGTGTCACTAATAGATCCATACTGGTATTGCCTGTGGTGAGTATCATAATGACGCTGCCTGCTCATGGTACCATGATGGTTGAAATCAACAATTTCTGAACGAGCATATCTTGGTGGCATGAGGACAGTGGATCTCTTACTCTCTTGATGCCTCAAATTGTATGCTGCCTGGTTTTTCTGGTAATCACTATGTGCATAATTAACTCTCTCAGGACTACTCCCAGGAGAAATCTCCAGTCTCCTCAGAGGCTGCCTTTGAGACTTTTTTTCCATTGACTTTTGTGAATTATAGTGGATTCTTCCTTTTTCCAAGTGATTCTCATAAGTAGCTGTTGTGCCTGTCTGAATAGAAAACAGACAAATTTTTTTGTTTTTATTAAAGAATATTATTTAATTATTACTAATTAATAATTAAAAATTATTAAATAAGCAATAAACAAATGAAAGACCAAAATATCTGAAAGGAAGAAGAGCGACTTCTTAGGAATTGTCAACATAGATTCTATTCTTTGTAGAAGGCTACATGTACTATTTATTTACAGCTTCCAGTTTTACTCACTGCCCACACAAATATAATTCCCATATTTCAACTATGACCTGGTTGGACCTAAGAAAGCAGAAGGATGGTAAGGACAAGGCAAGCCCATGACTCTTGTCCTATAAATTCCTCACCTTTAAAACATCATATGTTTTGGTGATAGGGGAACACTCTGCAGAGAGGTGGTTTTCAATCAAGTTTGGGTTGTAGACATATTCTGGAACACTTCTGGTTTGAGGTAGGCTCCCTAGTCAAAAACAAATTAAATTAATTCAGACCATTACCAGATTAAAAGCTGTTAGTTTTATAAGAACCCCTGGGAGAGGTTGGGGAAATGTCATACGGGTCAGTAATACGTAAATAAGTTTGGAATAGAGAATCTTGATGCTAATTTTATAATAGCTGTGTATGTTTAAAATATCTCAAGGGTGTTTATGAAATTCTCACGACAAATTAACTCATTGTAATTAGAAAAATGGGACATAGTAGTTTTAGGCTGAAAAGGCAAATTACAAATATACTACTAATAACTTATTTTATGGGCTTTAAAGTTTGTAAAACTATGTAAACTATCTCATTTGCTTCTCACAACCTTGTGGTTTAAATATTAGTTATGATTATCCTACTTTACAGAAGAGGAAAGTGAGGCTTAGCGATATTAAGTGGCAACTCTGTTAGTAAGTTTTGGAGTCAGAATTCAAATCCAATCCTTCCTGACCCTAATTCTAGAACAAATAGTATACTATTACAATAATGATAAGGTGAGGCAACTTTCATGATAGGATGTAATGGTTTATTTTGTTTTAATTTTTACTTGATTTTTTCAAGCATTTGTTATTGTTTTTCACATGTACCTTCTTCCCAGTTTAAAAAAAAAAAATCTTGTAACAAATATGTTAGATAAGGAGGAAAAAATTTTTCATATCGGCCATGTCCAAAAATATGTCTATTTCTCCATTTTGAAGGCAACTCAATTCAGGAAGCATACTTTGTTACCAGTTCTCTAGCATTATGGTTAGTTAATGTTTTAATTATAGTTCTTAAATTTAAAAAAATTTAATCACTACAATACTGCTGTTACTTTATATATAATTTTTACGCCTGATTTTGCTCACTTCGAATTACTTCATATAATTCATCCTAGGGTTTCTCTAATACCAACCCTATTATAATTTCTTACTTTGAAATAATATTTCATTTCAGTCATTCAGTCAATAAACATTTATTAAACACCTTCCATGTGAAAAATACTATGATAAGTACTAAGGATACAAAAAAAGGTAAAAGACAGTTCCTGCTCTTGAAGACAGTCTAAAAGGGGAAGACAATATGAAAATAATTAGGTAAAAACAAGCTACATGTAGGATAAACTGGAAATAATCAACAAAAGGAAAGTGCCAGAATCAAGGGGGATTGGGAGAGGGTTCCTATAAAAGGAAGTTATTTTGCTAGCAATTGAAGGAATCCTGGGAACATCAACTAATGGGCATCTACTACAAAAGAACTGCTATAAATATTTTTGTCCATATGGGTCTCTTTCCTTTTTCTTTGATCTTTCCGAGATGTTGACTAAAAATGTTATTGTTAATTCAAATGGCACATATCATTTAGTGATAATGGGGGCATAATGCTAAATTGTTTTCCAAAATGGCTGGCTGGATCAATTGATATCTCCATCTGCATTTCTGTTTTTCCACAACCCCTACAAAATGCCATTTTCCTTTTTTGTCACCATTGCCAAATTGATGGATGTTAACAACTCAGAAATGATTTAATTCTCATGTTTCTCCTTATTAGTGATTTGTTCTCTGTCCCACCCCTATTTCAGACTCAATTTATTTAATTCACAGTAAATTTTTAATCTTTTCTCCAATGAATCATTTTAAAATATATTTAACTAAATGGACCATTTTAAAATGTTTTCTTAAATTGCTGGATATAATGGTAGTCACTATGTGCATAATTAACTCTCTCAGGATTATTCCCAGGAGAAATCTCTAGTCTCTTCAGAGGCTGCCTTTGAGACCTTTCTTTCACTGATTTTTGTTAACATAATATTATAGAATTAATTATAATACAATAATAGAATTATAATTCAACATAATGACATGTGTTGTAATGCTGGAGAAACTGAGGCAAGATAGAGATTAGAGAGTATTTAATAATTTATTTAATGGAAGAGATTTACTGGGACCAAATGATCCATGGTTTGGTCCCAGGGCTGAATGAGACTATTGTCTCCAAGAACCCAGCCAACAATGAGACAATGAGAGTTCTCAATGACCTATATACACATAGCTCTGACTTAGGAGGTAGACTGAAGCAGAAGCCAAGTCAGGGTGCTGAGAGACTCTGACAAGGTGGGATGAACCTTTGGAAGTGAGATGACATAATCAGGGGAAAGCATCTTGATAAGACAGTATCTGACATTCTGATAGCTTGGGATGGGGAGAGGTATTCTGATATTCTAAAACATAAGTTCTTTTATTCTTATCAAATATTCTGATAAAGAGGGAGGGGAGGTTTTTGCAGGACTGAGCTTTGAGAAGCAGGGAAACTGAATCAGGACTGGGTCAGAATAATTAAGGAAACAGAACTGTGGCAGAACATTATTAATACAAACCACTGTTATGTTAATAACATACTTGTAATGTTTTATTGTGTTTAGTAAAGGATATGTTTAATATTAATGGTATACTCCATTTGTTTGAGATTTGTGTCTTAATAGTCAATTTTTGTGTGTCGTGCACAGTTTAGACATTTATATGTTCACTTCTATTCCCATTTAATAATCTCTAGACATCTATCATATCTAAGTTTTCTAAAATCTTATTTAAGTCCTTAATATCTTTTTTGTATTTTGTTATATGTATCATATGCTCTAAAGGAATATTGACATCCGACTATTATACTTTTATTGTCTAACTCATTTAGCACTCCCTTTACATATTTAGATTCTATGCCATTTGATGCATTTATGTTAAATATTAAAATTAGTTCATCATGTATATCTTTTAGCAAAATGAACTTTCCCTGTTTATCTTTTAAAATTAAGTCCATTTTTGTCTATTCAAAATAATGATTTTTAAATTTTTTTAAAAGTTTAATCACTACAATGTTGCTATTACTCTTTAAATTTTTATATATACTATTTTGAGTTTAGCTGAGGTGTAATACTTTTTACTTCACCCACTTATTTTAAATCTGTGATTTTTGATGTTTCAAGTATGCTTCTTGCAAAAAACACATTATGGAATTCTGAAATCTTTGTTATGAATGAATTTACATTTCTTTTCATCCTATTGTAATTTCCCCCTCAAAGTTTAGGGTTTGTTTTACTTGTGATTAATCCCTGAAACTCTCATTTTCCTTTATTTTTTTTAAAAATTACTCTTCCTCCATTTTCTCCTATTTCCTGTTTGAGTTAAATGTATTTTTATACCAAAGTCTTTGAATTAATGAATAAAACATTTCTTAAGTGATCACTATAGGTTAAACACTGTGTTAAGCAATGGGAATATAAAGAAAAAAGCAAGGCAACCTTACTTTTAAGAAGCTCACATTCTAATGGAAGAAATGGTACATATATGGAAGCAATAAAGTTAGGGGAGTGAAGTTATTAGATATTTGGGAGTTAAATTGTGTTGAGATTGAGGGAGCTAGGCTGCACAGCTTTCTACTCCTCCATCCTCATGGCTGGTCTTTCTGAAGTATAAGGCTAACCACATTAATCTCCAAATTAACTATCTCCTGTTTTGTTATTACTTCTGAATCAAATATAAACTTCTCTGTTCAACATTTAAAGCTCTTTACAACTTGGCCTCTTCCTACCCTCCCTTCTTA
This sequence comes from Sminthopsis crassicaudata, assembly GCF_048593235.1. Classification (NCBI taxonomy): domain Eukaryota; kingdom Metazoa; phylum Chordata; class Mammalia; order Dasyuromorphia; family Dasyuridae; genus Sminthopsis; species Sminthopsis crassicaudata. The sequence goes on along the minus strand of NC_133621.1, from coordinate 238,221,479 downwards.
TTTTCCTCTAAACAATCTATAATCAGGGACAGCTAGGTGGCAGAGTGGATAGAGCACCAGACTTGAATTCAGGAGGAATCAGGAGTTCAAATGTGGTTTCAGACATTTAACACTTCCTAGCTGTGTGAACCTGGGCAAGTCACTTAATCCCAGCCTCAGGGGAAAAAAAACAAAACAAAACAAAAAAAAAACAATCTATAATCCAAGTACATAGGTAGCAACTTGAAACAAAACATGATCTCTCATTTCTGTGCCTTTACATTGGCTCTTCCCAAAAGCCTAGAATGCCCTGCCTCTTCACCTCCACTTTTTATTTTTGGGAATTCTTTCAAAATTCAGCTCAAGTCCTACTTTTAAGGATAAAAATTCACTATTTGACAAAAACTGCTGGGAAAATTAGAAACTAGTATGTCAGATCCACACCTAATACTGTATACCAAGATAAGGTCGAAATGAGTTCATGATCCAGACGTAAAAAATGATATTTATAAACAAATCAGAAGAAGATAGGATAGTTTACTTTTCAGATTTGTAGAAGAGGAAGGAATTTGTGATCAAAGAAGAACTAGAGATCATTATTGATCACAAAATAGATAATTTTGACTACATTAAGTTAAAAAAATTTTGAACAAACAAAACTAATGCAGACAAGATTATAACGGAAGCAATAAACTGGGAAAACATTTTTACATTCAAAGGTTCTGATAAACGCCTCATTTCTAAAATATATAGAAAATTGACTCAAATTTATAAGAATTCAAGCCATTCACTAATTGATAAATGGTCAAAGGATATGAACAGACAATTTTCAGGTAAAGAAATTGAAACTATTTGTAGTCATATAAAAAGGTACTCCAAATCACTATTGATCAGAGAAATGCAAAGTAAGACAACTCTGAGATACCACTACACACCTCTCAGGTTGGCTAAGATGACAGGAAACAATGACAAATGTTGGAGGGGATGTGGGAAAACTGAGACACTGATATATTGTTGGTGGAACTCTGAACAGATACAACCATTCTGGAGAGCAGTTTGGAACTATGCTCAAAAAGTTATCGAACTGTGCATACCCTTTGATTCAGCAGTGTTTCTACTGGGACTATATCCCAAAGAGATTTTAAAGGAGGGAAAGGGACCCAAAAATGTTTGTTGCAACACTCTTTGTAGTGGCAAGAAACTGGAAACTGAGTGGATGCCCATCAATTGGAGAATGACTTAATAAAATATGGTATATGGAATATTATTGTTCAGTAAGAAATGGAGAGGTGTACATGAACTGATGCTAAGTGAAATGAGCAGAACCAGGGGCTCATTATACACAACAACAACAAGACTCTAAGACTATCAATTCTGATGGGCGTGGCTCTCTTCAACAATGAGAGGATTCAAACCAGTTCCATTTGTTCAGTGATGAAGAGAGCCATCTACACCCAGAGTGTGGGAACAGAGTGTGGAACACAACATAGCATTCTCAACTCTCTCTGTTATTTGCTTGCATTTTGTTTTCTTTCTCAGTTTTTTTCCTTCCTTCTTGATCTGATTTTTCTTGTGCAGCAACATAATTGTATAAATATGTATACATAAATTGGATTTAACATGTATTTCAGTATATTGGACTACCTGCCACCTAGGGAAGGGGGTAAGGGAATGTAGGGTAAAATTTGGAACAAAAGGTTTTGCAAGAGTCAATGTTTGAAAAATTACCCATGCATATGCTTTGTAAATAAAAAAATAAAATATATTGTTTTATGGAGATGGAAAAATAATGACAAAATTCAATTGGAAGAACAAAAGGTCAAGAATATCAAGGAAATTAATGAAAAAAAAATGCAAAGGAAGGTGACCTAGCAATACCAGATTTAAAATTGTATTATAAAATAGCAATCATAAAAAGCATTTGATATTAAGAAAGAGCAAATTACTTGACTGAAAAGGGAAAGAAAAAACAAATTATCAGTATCAAGAATGAAATGGATGAACCTACTGTTTGATAAATCCAAAGTCTATCACTTCTGCTTTCAGAACTCACTAATTGACAAAAACTGCTGGAAAAACTAGAAAACAGTGTGGCAGAAGCTAGGCATAGACCAATATTTCATTCCCCATACTAAGATAATGTTGAAATGCATTCATGATTTAGATATGAAGAATGATACTATTAGCAAATCAGGAGAGCAGGGGATAGTTTATCTTTGGAGAACAGGAATTTATGATCCAACAAGAAATAGAGAACATTATGAAATACAAAATGGATAATTTTGATTACATTAAATTAGAAAGTTTTTGCACAAAACAAAAACAATGCAGCAAAGATTAGAAGGGAAGAAGAAAGCTGGGAAACCATTTTTACATTCAGTGTTTTGATAAAGGCCTCATTTCTAAAATATATAAAGAACTGAATAAAATTTATAAAAATAAAAATCATTTCTCAATTGATAAATGGTCAAAGAATATGATCAGGCAATTTCAGAAGAAGAAATTAATTAAAACAACTCTGAGGTACTATTTCATACATATCAATTTGGCCAAGATGACAGGAAAAGAAAATGATAAATGTTGGAGAGGATGTGGGAAAGCCCAAACACTAATTCATTCTTGGTGGAGTTGTGAGTAGCTCCAGTCATTTTAAAGAGGAAGTTAGAACTATGCCCAAAGGCTTATCAAACTATGCACATCCTTTGATCCAGTAATGTCTCTAGTGGGGCTATATCCCAAGGGTTTATAAAAAAGGAAAAAGATCCATACATGCAAAAATGTTTGTAGCAACTGTTTTTGTGATGGTAAGACATTGGAAATTGAGTGGATGCCATTGAGGAATGGCTTAAATAAGTTATGGAATACAAATGTAATGGAATGATATTGTTTTATAAGAAATGATGAGCTGCAAAAAGTTGAAACTTTCCATACCCTTTGATCCAGCAGTGTTACTACTGGGCTTATATTCCAAAGAGATCTTAAATAAGGCAAAGAGGACCCATATGTGCAAAAATGTTTGTGGCAGCCCTTTTTGTAGTGGCTAGAAACTGAAATTGAATGGATGCCCATCTATTGGAGAATGACTGAATAAATTGTGGTATATGAATGTTATGGAATATTATTTCCCTGTAAAAAATGATCTGCAGGATGATTTCAGAAAGGCCTGGAGAGACTTACATGAACTGATGCTGAGTGAGATGAGCAGAACCAGGAGATCATTATACATTTCAACAACAATACTATATGATGATCAATTCTGATGGATGTGGCTCTCTTCAACAATGAGATGAACCAAATCAGTTCAATTTGTTCAATAATGAAGAGAACCAGCTACACCCAGCAAAAGAACTATGGGAAATGAGTGTGGACCATAGCATAGCATTTCCAGTCCTTCTGTTTTTGTCTGCTTGCATTTTTGTTTTCCTTCTCAGGTTACTTTTACCTTATTTCTAAATCCTATTTTTCTGGTGCAGCAAGATAACTGTATAAATATGTATACATATACATATATTGTATTCAACATACACTTTAACATATTTAACATGTATTGGTTTACCTGCCATCTAGGGGAGGAGGTGGGGGGAAGGAGGAGAAAAGATGGAACAGAAGGTTTTGTAAGGGTCAGTGCTGAAAAATCATCCATCCATATGTCTTGTAAATAAAAAGATATAATTAAAAAAAAAAAAAGAAATGATGAGTTGATGCTAATCAGGAGAACATTGTAACACACAGTACACACAATTACAGAGTAACAACAAAATTATGTGATGATCAACAGTGATGGACTTGGCTCTTCTCAGGAATACAGTGATCCAAGACAAGATAGAACTACCAGTCAAATCCAGAGAAAGAGATTGAATGTGGATTGATGCATACCATTTTTACTTTTTTTCTCCTTTCTACTGGTTTTTTGGTTTTGTTTTTATTTTTCTTTCACAACATGATTAATATGGAAACATATTTAAGATGCTTATACATGTATAACCTATATCAGTTTGCTTGCTGTCTTGAGAAGGGGGAGGAAAGAAAGGGAAGGGAAAAAAATTTGGAACTTAAAATCTTACAAAAATAAATGTTGAAAACTATCTTTACATGTAATAGTTGGGAAAAAATGCAATACTATTAAGTGAATTGTCCAAAAAAAGTCACACCCTTTAAGTAGAAATTACTTAAATGAATGGATTTATATCAAATTATTATATTGATAATCAACTTTAAAGCAAAACAAAACAATTAATTTACTTATGCAAATAAAAATTTTTCTTTTCTTTGATCTTATCAGGGTACATCATGGTGGCACAATATAGACTGATGGTATTGTGGCACTTTTCTGCAAGTGGCAGTTATGTTATCATGAGCCTATCTTTCACTCCTTCCAAAGGGCATACAAGTTTATTTTTTAAAGCAATCAGGATTAAGTGACTTGTCTAAGGCCACATTTGAACTCAGGTCTTTCTAATTCCAGGCCAGCACTCTATTCATTGTGCCATATATAGCTGCCCTTACATTAATTTTGATTAAGAAACCTACATCATTTATGGCATTTCCTCATCTTTGTAGCCACTTCAGAAAAATGTATATACAACTTCAACTTCAGTAAACTGGCCTTCATTTGCTAGCCCACCTTCTACAGTATGCAAGCCAGATTTGGATGAAGAGAACAATTTTCAGGGCACCTTTTTTAGCTTCTTTTTTATACAAGCAGGTAAGTAGTGTGCTCCTTTAAAAAGCTGTCAAGAAGAGGAGGATTCTGGGAAGATGGTGGAATAGGTTCATAAATTTCAAGCTCTCCAGATTTTCCCCACAAATAGAACAAATTTGTGCCTCAGAGTGAACATAGACTGGTGAAAAATCAAGAAGTCTTGGGGCAGAACAAGGGTTCTTCCAGTACAACCCAAGAAGATCCAAAGAAAAACCTCAGGCCACAATTAACTGTGTGAAGTGCAAACACCTACCAGCTAACTCTATAGAAACTCAAAGTTAGGACCCCTGGGTCTATCCTGGTGTGGCTGTAGCTCAGCAGGAACCACAGAAATTTTCAAGTCCAGGACAGCATGAGGAGTCATGGGAAGCCTAAGTAAACCTTGGCTGATTAGTTAGGCCAGACTCAGCTATACTAGAAAGACACATTCCAGTGCAGGAACCCTTGTGTGTGCAAAGACAGCTGGGCAGGAATGTGCTGGCTGTGGGCACTTTCAGGAGAGTGAAGTTCTTGATTTGGGGTTCCAGATCAGAGAGAATCAGAGAGGAGAGTTGAAATGAAGTAGAGGCACCCCATGATTAGAGGTACTTTCACTATTATCTCTTGTTAAAAAATAAAAAAATGAACTGGCAAAAAAAGAAAGAACCCCACCACAAAAACTTGCTACGGGAAGAGGGAAAACTGGGTTCATCTTCAGAGAAGGACACTGAAATTAAAAAAAAAAAACCTCCCTCAAAGAATAACATAAAATGTCCCCCTGCCCAGAGAGAATTTATAGAATACAAAAAAAAAAAAAAAAAAATTTAAATCAAATGAGAAACATTGAGGAAAAAATAAAAACCATCCAAAAAAAGATGATGGGGGTAGCTAGGTGGCGCAGTGGATAGAGCACCAGCCCTGAAGTCAGGAGGACCTGAGTTCAAATCTGATCTCAGACACTTAACACTTCCTAGCTGCGTGACCCTGGGCAAGTCACTTAACCCCAGCCTCAGGAAAAAAAAAAAAAAGAAAAAAGAAAAAAAAAAAGATGATTATGAAAAAAAGTTAACCAACTAGAAAAGGAGATATAGAGTCTCAAAAATTGAAACTCTTTGAAAATTAGAATTGGGCAAGGGGAAGCTAGTAAAGCTATAAGCAACAAGAAACAAAACAGATTCTAAAGAATGAAAAAATAAAACAAAATGTGAAAAATCTTATAAGAAAAGTGAGAGATCTGAAGAATAGAATAAGAGAAAATATAAGAATAATTGGAATACCTGAAAGTTGTGATTTAAAAAAAAGTTGACACAATAATGCAAGAAATAATTCAAGAAAATTATATTGGAGTGATAGAACATAAGGTTAAAGTAGAAATACAAAAAATCCACCTATCACCACCTCAAAGAGATCCTTTGTGAAAAAAACATAATTCCAAATTTCAAAACCTCAAGATCAAAGAGAAAATTTTGCAAGAAACAAGAAAAAACAAAATAGCTGCAAAGTGAAGTACAGAATTTATGACAGCCAACTAGCATATTAAACACTACTATGTACCAAGCATTATGCCTAGTGATATATATATAGTTTCACATAGAGTCCTCTTTCTGAGTTATGCTCTCTCTATAACAATGCTCTTTTTCTTCCAATTTTTACATTCAAAATATAAATTTATATATATATAAAATTGAGCCATATAAGAAATAGACTAGTCGATCAGTGGAATAGGTTAGGTTCACAGGACAAGATAGTGAACAAAAATAGCAATCTAGTGTTTGACAAATCCAAAGATCCCAACTTTTGGGATAAGAATTCATTATTAGACAAAAATTTCTGGGAAAACTGGAAATTAGTATGGCAGAAACTAGGCATGGACCCACATTTAACACCACATACTAAGATTAGATCAAAATGGGTCCATAATTTAGGCATAAAGAACGAGATCATAAATAAATTAGAGGAACATAGGATAGTTTATCTCTTAGACTTGTGGAGGAGGAAGGAATGTGTGACCAAAGGAGAACTAGAGATAATTATTGATCACAAAATAGAAAATTTTGATTACATCAAATTAAAAAGCTTTTGTACAAACAAAACTAATGCAAACAAGATTAGAAGGGAAGTAACAAATTGGGAAAACATTTTTACAGTTAATGGTTCTGATAAAGGCTTCATCTCCAAAATATACAGAGAATTGACTTTAATTTATAAGAAATGAAGCCATTCTCCAATTGATAAATGGTCAAGGGATATGAACAGACAATTCTCAGATGATGAAATTGAAACTATTTCCACTCATATGAAAGAGTGTTCCAAATCACTATTGATCAGAGAAATGCAAATTAAGATAACTCTGAGATATCATTACACACCTGTCAGATTGGCTAAGATGACAGGAACAAATAATGATGAATGTTGGAGGGGATGTGGGAAAATTGAGATTGCATTGTTGTTGATGCATTGTTGATGGAGTTGTGAAAGAATCCAACCATTCTGGAGAGCAATCTGGAATTATGCCCAAAAAGTTACCAAACTGTGCATACCCTTTGATCCAGCAGTATTACTACTGGGCTCATATCCCAAGAAAATACTAAAGAAGGGAAAGGGACCTGTATGTGCCAAAATGTTTGTGGCAGCCCTTTTTGTAGTGGCTAGAAACTAGAAAATGAATGGATGCCCATCAGTTGGAGAATGGTTGGGTAAATTATGGTATATGAATGTTATGGAATATTATTGTTCTGTAAGAAATGACCAACAGGATAAATACAGAGAAGCTTGGAGAGACTTACATCAACTGATGCTGAGTGAAATGAGCAGAACTAGGAGATCATTATACACTTCAACAATGATACTGTATGAGGATGTATTCTGATGGAAGTGGATATCTTCAACACAGAGAAGAGCTAATCCAATTCCAATTGATCAATGATGGACAGAATCAGCTACACCCAAAGAAGAAACACTGGGAAATGATGTAAACTGTTAGCATTTTTTGTTTTTCTCCCCAGGTTATTTTTACCTTCCGAATCCAATTCTTCCTTTGCGACAACAACAAAATTCGGTTCTGCACATATATATTGTACCTAGGATATACTATAGCATATTTAATATGTATGGGAATGCCTGCCATCTAGGGAAGGGGGTGGAGGGAAGGAGGGGAAAATTCAGAACAGAAGGGAGTACAAGGGATAATGTTGTAAAAAAAAATTACCTATGCATATGTACTGTCAAAAAATGTTATAATTACAAAATTAATTTTAAAAAAATTTTAAAAAATTAAATTGAGCCATATAGAGGTTAAGTACAATCAGGTACATAGTTGAGACTAGAACTGAAAAAAGAAAAAATTGAACAGAAATAAAAATGTCAGAATAATCAGAAGAAATAACAGTCAAGCTGGTACAAAAATGCACCAGATTGATTTGTGATCAGGAAATTCAAGAAAAAAACCATGAATCAATTTTCTAGGTCAGGTCACCATAAGAAAATATACAAAGGATAGAATATCAAAGAAAGTGAACGGAGAATTCCTGGGCAGAAACTGAAAGAGGAAAAAGACTAGTGCAAGAGAAAAGGAAATCTCAAACCACAAAGAAGAGCCCAACCTTTTTACAGGATGTAGTAACAGGTGCCAATTGGCATCTCTGTCACTTAGTACACAGTTTGAGATCAAAGAGATGGAGGATGAATCATGGAATTATGGATAAGGCTGACTGTCTAGGATGAAGAACAGTCAAGAGCACCAGGCTATGCTATGTATTGAGCAAGAATCAAAGTCAGAGTACAATTTTATAACAAGCTCCTATTTCAGATTGGATCCCATCAAAAAACATGTCAGTCATAATTCACTGTTGGTGAAGTTGTGAACTGATGGAACCCAAAGTGTTATAAAACCATGTATACCTAGCAATAACACTACTAAATATATATCCCAAAAGAAAAAAGTTCTATGTGTATAAAATTATTTTTAGTAGCTCTCTGGAAGTAAAAAATTGGAAATTGAGGGGCTGACCATCAACTGGGGAACAGATGAACAAAGTGATTATAATAGAATACTATTGTGCTATAAGAAATGATGAGCAGTTTTTTTGGGGAGTAAGGAATTAGAAATTGAGTATATGTCCATCAATTGGGGAATGGCTGAATAAGTTATTATTCTATAAGAAATGATGAAAAGCCTGGAAAGATTTACATGAACTGATGCTGAGTGAAGTGAGCAGAACCAGGAGAACATTGTAAATAGTAACAGCAAGATCATGTGATAATCAACTATGAATGACTTAGTTCTTCTCAGCAATACATTGATCCAAGACAATTCCAATAAATTTGGGATGGAAAATGCCATCCTCATTTTCTCAAAGAGGGAAAACTATAGAGATTGAATGATTGAAACATACTATTTTTACCTTTCTTAAAATTCATCTGCTTTTCCTTTCTCATATTTTTCCCTTTTATTTCACAACATGACTAATATGGAAATATGTTTAAAATGATTGTACATATATAACTTATGTCAGATTGCTTGCTGTCTTTGGGAGGAAGAAAAGAAAATTTGGAACTCAAAATCTTATAAAATTGAATGTTGAAACCTATCTTTACATGTAAGTGGAAAAATAAAATACTTTTGAAAAAGAAAAGAATGAGTGAGATGCTCTCAGAAAACCTGGAAAGGCTTTCATGAGCTGATGCAAAGCAAAATGTACTGGGTACAAAATAGCAGCAGTATTAAGATAATTAGTTGTTAATGACAACATAACTATTCTCAGAAATATAATGAATGATTCAAGACAACTATAAAACTGGTATGATGAAACATGCTGTTCAGTCTCAGTGAATGAAATTATGATGTCTGAATGCAGATTGAAACATACTTTTTTAAACTTTATTTTTCTTGAGGTTATTATTTTTGGAAGAGTCTATGTTTTCTTTTACAACATGACTAAACATATACATACATCTGTATTGAAATGCTTGTCTTCTTAATGAGGGTGTGTAAGAAAGGAGGAAGGAAGAAAAACTGCAATTCAAAGTTTTATAAAGAAATGTTAAAATTTGTTTTTATGTGTAACTGGGGGAAGTAAAATATTAAACAAATTAAAAAAAAATAAGTCAGGGTCTATTCCAAAACAAAAACAAAACCCCAAAACATGTCAAGAATCCCAAACTAAAGAAAGCTTGGAGTTCTATATTTTGAACCAGCAAAACTTGTCAACTGGCTAATCCTGCCTGAATCAAGTAGCAGTTTACTAGAATTCCCACAAAGGGTAAGCATGCAATTATCAGAATCAAACCTAGGTCAGAAACTTGAAGATGATCAAACTTTGCACCCAATCAGATCACTTTGAAAGTACTTATAGTTATGTAGGCTTGAGTTGTCCTTGAGATCCAAGAATAACATAATATTCAATATCCCAAGAAAGCAGAAGCAAGAAAGCCTACACCTTTCCTCCAGGAGTGCAAAGAATAGGCCCCTGATATAAACCTTGAAGTCAGGAATTAGGCTTGAAAAAATAAGCAAACAAAAAAAAGAATCCCACCAAAAGAGCTATTATGATGACAGTAACATTCAAAATTTCAAAAGAAAGAATGAATTCAATGCCTCAAAGAAAAACAAAACTTGGGCATAAGTCAACTAGAATTCCTGGAAAAAATTAAATAAAAATTTCATTTGTTCCCCTCCCCCCCAATTACACGTAAAAACATTTAAAAGATTTTTAAAAAAATTTTAATTCCAAATTCTCCCCCTCATTGAGAAGGCAAACAATTTTATTCATGTGCAAGTCATGCAAAACATATTTTCATATCTGCATTCTAGATGTGGATAGCATTTTTAATTATAAGTCCTTTGAAATTGTCTGGGACTACTATATTGCTAAGTACAGCTAAGTCATCCACAGATGATCATCAAAACAATATTGGTATTAATTGTGTACAATGTTCTCTTGTTTTTCTTTTTTCACTTTGCATCAGTTCATGTCGATCTTTCCAGATCTTTCTGAAATCATTCCATCACAATCATATACCACCATTCACCAATGGCCATTCCCCCAATTTGCAATTCTTTACTACCACAAAAAATAAGAACTACTTGTTGTACATATAGGTCTTTTTCCTTTTTTTTTTTTTTTAACCTCTTTGGTTTACAAACTCTCTGAAAATTAAAATGAATTAAAATGGAAACTGACTCCAAAAAGACAAAAATTATCTGGAAAAAATTAATAAAATAAATATACCTATTAGATTCCTTTTAAGATGTAGTCTTGAAACCTTTACCAGGGAGAGTCAAAATAGACAAAGAAGATTAATATCCATAATGAATAATGATTTTTAAATTTTGAATAAAATTTAGCAAAGGAAATACAACTTTTCACAAAGAAGACACACTACGATGCATAGCTGATTCAATATCAGAAAAATTATAATTGACCATATTAATAATGAAGACAACAAAAATCATATGATTATATCAATAGATATTTTTGACAATATGTAATGTCTATTCCTGTTTAAAAAAAAACACAGTAGAAAGCATACAGTAGAAATAAAAAGATCTTTTCTTAATAATGTATTTAAAATGTATTGCATCCCAAAGAGATCATTAAAAAGGGAAAAGGACTGACATATGCAAAAACATTTGTAGTTATCCTTTAGTGGAAAGGAAACCAAGTGAATGCCCATCAGTTGGGAAATGGTTGAACAAGTTATGGTATATGAATGCAATGGAATATTCTTGTTCTATAAGAAACAACCAGGCTGATTTCAGAAAGACCTTACATAAACTAAATGAAGTAAGTAGAACCAAGTGAACATAGTACACAGCAACAAGATGATCAACTGTGATGGACAACAATGCAGAGAGAGCCATCTTCATTCAGAAAAAAAACTATGGGGACTGAATCTCATAGTATTTTCATCATTTTTGTTGTTTTTTTCCCCCTTTGATCTGACTTTTTTTGTGCAGCATGATAAATATGGAAATATGTTTAAAAAATTAAGTCTTTTTTGGATTACTTGCTGTCTAAAGTAGGGGAAAGAAGAAAAGGAAGGAGAAAATTATTGAACACAAAGCTTTGCAAGAGTGAAGTTGAAAACTATCTTTGCAAGTATTTTGAAAAATAAAAACCTATTATTATTTTAAAAAATAAAAACATAAGTTAGTCTATAATAGGCATTAAATGAGAGGCCTTTATTCTAGATAGATATTAGTCAACTAAAAATTAATTCAAACAATTAATAACTTCAGCCAAGTTGCATGATATTAGTAAATCTTGCTAAAATATCAGCATTTATATATATTACCATGAAAATCTTTCAGTTTGAGATACAAAAGTTTTATTCAAAACTATTTCCAGGAGGATAATTACTGAATACCAACCAAAACACACAGGAATTACATAAACACAATTACAAAACTCTCTTTACACAAAGGATTGAAGAAATGTTAATTGCTTATGGTTAGGCTGAGCAAATATAATGAAAATTTTAATGAATGCCATATTAATCAAATTACCAAAAAAGGACTTTATAGAATGAGATAAAAATAACAAAACTCATCTGGAGGAATCTAGAATTTCAAAGGAAATAATTTTTTTTTAAATGAGAAAGATGGAAGTTTGAGTATTAAATCTTACACTAAACAAAACAGTAATCTACAAAAGAATGTTATGCTGGTTAAGAAATAAAAGAGATTGGTTAGCGAAACAAATTAGGTACACAAATACAGAAATAATCAAGTCTTTAAAAAATTTGTTGTTCAGTCATGCCAATGATGTCCAACTCTTTGTGATACCATTTGGGGTTTTCTTGACAAAGATCCTAGAGTGGCTTGACATTTCCTTCTCCAATGGATTAAGACAAAGAGAGATTAAGTGATTTATCCAGGGTAATTAACACAGGTAGTCTGAGGCCAAATTTGAATTCAGGTCTTTCTGTCTCCAGAACCAGTACTCCATCCACTGTGCCAATTAGCTACATTAATTTTCATGGACTAAAAATGGTTAATTGTTTGATAAACCCTGAAATTCCAGTAAAGGGGGCAAGAACTCACCATTTGATTAAAAAAAGAATTTCTGGGTCACATGACTAACAAAACATTTGCTAACCCTCATGACCTCTCAAACTTCTACAAAACAGAAATGTGTCAAAGATAAAACAATTTTAATTGTGTCCATGGCATAAGATACCAAGTACCCCAAAGAAGATAACTAATGATCTAAAAAACTAACTCTTTCTAATTTAGCACTATCTTTCTCATGAATCAGGGACAGAAGGGCTCCACCACCCCACCTGACCCCCAGTTTTGCAACAAAAGGCAAGACTACACTTGATCTACTCCCTGTTTCTTTTCAAGAAGATGCAACCCAAACTGCAGAAATTTATCTGATAAAATTCTCATTTTTAAATTATATTAAGAATTGATTTCCATATATAAGAATAATAGGCATTAAAAAAATAGAAGAATAAGAGGCATTTTGTTATTGATCAAAAGATATGAACAAGTACTTTTCAGAGGAAGAAATCTCATCAGTGGACATATGAAAAAAATGTTCCAAATAGCTAAAAAAAATTTCAAAAACTTAATTAAAACAACTCTAATCTTTTTTTTTTTAATTTTTTTTTTTTTTTTTTTTTTTTTTTAGTTTCCATCTGTTTATTTACCTTTCTTTTTAAAACAACTCTAATCTTCAACTTCACATTAATCAGGCTGACAACACTGAAAAAAAATGAGCATCTTTGGAAAGCAATTTGAAACTATATATCCCCAAAATTATTAAATTATGCAAACTTTCAATATAGTGATGCCAATATTAATTCTATATCCTAAAGTGAGCAAAAAAAGCAAAAAGGAACCCAAATGCACAAACTTTTTTTTTCTAGTAGAAAACTAATTAGAAACAGAATGGACTGAATTAGTTACGTTATATGAATGTGACAGGATATTTTTGTGCTATAAGATATGACAATGAGAATGGTTTCAGAGAAACCTAATAACATATAATCTGATATATAATAAAGTTAGCAGAACAATTTATAAAATGACAGTATTCCTGTAAAGAAAAACAACTCTAAATATATGTAGAATCAACCACAATTCCAGAACACTCATGAAGAAACATGCTACTCACCTTCTGACAGACATGATACACTCAAGGTGTAGAGTGAAAAACATTTTTTTCAGACATAGTTAATGGGGAAATTTACTTTACTTCACTATACATGTCTATAATAAGATTTATGTTTTTCTTTCTTTTAGTAGATCAGAAGAGGAAGTAGGAGAAAGAAGTTGAAAAAAACAAAGACTTAAATATAAAAGAAATTAACATGCAGGCAATAACTCCTTTGATTTATATAACTTTTTTTTTAATTAGGAAGTTGAGGAATTTTAGCAAATATGAAAACTGCAATATACTAAAAAAGGAAAGAGTTTATGCAAAGTTGTGAATTTCTATTAAACTTGTTTTATTTTCAAATTGCATTAACACTTAACACTACAGTAACAAAATCATACTTTCTTTTTTGTGTCCCTTTATGAATTTATTTTATGCTGTTTTAGTGTTCCATAGTTGCTTCTTTTTTTTCCTTTGTTTTCTTTCATCCCTTTCACTATCTAGCAAGTTACCTACCCTTCACCCCACCAGAAGTACACTTGTATTTAAAAAAAAAAAGTATAGCGAAGGAAAAGAAATAAATTCACACCTTGGCTATACCTCAAAATATGTTTTATGATGAACCTCTTCCCTTTATTAATTAGAACAAGAATACAAATAATGTTCACAAATAAAGGCAGGTCTAAAAAAATATATATATATTGCTCATGGAAAAGTTGAGCCAATATAATAATCAAAATGACAACTCTACCTAAGCTGATTCTCTTATTTGATGCAATACCAATTAAACTATCAAAGACAAATTTATACAGCTAGAAAAAATGACAACAATTTTCATGTGGGAAGAACAAAAGGTTAAAAATATTATGGGAATCAGTGACAAAAATGTGAAGGAAAGTGGCTATTAGCACCAGATTTCAAACTATATTATAAAGCAATAATCATTCAAACAATATGGTACTGGCTAAGAAATCTCTATAATCAATGGTATGGATTTTGTAGACAAAAATTAGATAGTAATTTAGTGTTTCATAAATACAAAGATCCAAACTTTTAAGGTAAGAACTCACCATGACTAAAAAATTATGAGAAAACTGGGAAGCAATTTGGAAACAATGCACATACATATTGTACTATATACCAAAATAAGGTCAAAATGGATAAATAATTTAGACATAAAAGGTGACATTATAAGTAACTTATACATTCAATGTCATCCCAATTAAATTACCAAAAACTTATTTCACTTATTTAGAAAATAATCACAAAATTCATTTGGAAGAACAGTCGAGAACATCAAAAGAACTAATGAGGAAAAAATTGTAAAGGAAAGATGTTTAGCAGTAACAAATCAAACAATATTGTGAATCTATAATGATCAAAACTGAATAGTACTGGCTAAATAATAGAAAGAAAATTAATTAAAAAAAAGAGTAGACATACAATGTATAATAGCAAACATAGTAATCTTGTATTTTACAAGGATAAAGACTGAAGTTTTTGAAATAAGAAGTCATTATTTAGTAAAGATTGTTAAGAAAACTGGAAGGCAGTCTGGCAGAAATTGGGCATAGATCAGTATCTTAAACCATTTACAGAGATAAGATCAAAATATATACATAGCCTAGATAATAAAAGATATTATAAGAAAAATTGAAGAACATGGAATATCTTGCTTATCATCCTTATAAATAGGTGAAAATTGTATGAATAAATAAAGGATAGAGAACAATGTAAGGTATAAAATGGATGAATTCTGATTATAGTAAAAAGTTTTTGTACATATAAAATAAATAGCCAATAATCGAAGGAATGCAGAAAATTGGGGGGGGGGTTTTATAGGCAGATTCTCAGACAAAAATCTCATTCATATCTCAAATATATAAAGAAGATTAAATCTCTAGGAATGAGTCATTCTCCAAACAATAAGTGATCAAATCAAATCAATTTATAGTCAAATGAAAAAATGTCTACATCATTAGTGATTAGAAAAATGCAAAGTTTATTTTTGGAAACAACTGTAAAATTTTCCACTTTTATTAAATTTCATTATATCCAATTGGACCCAAAGTTCTACCTAAAGCCAGGAAATCATTTGTTAGGTATGGTACAGACTCTGTTTCAGTTATGGGTTAAACTAAATATCCACTAATCCTTTTAACCCAGAAATTCAGTGCTGATACAAACAGCTATACCAAGTAATACTCATTAGATTAATGTATCTTGTAAATGTTTACTTCTCAGGGATGAAACCAAATGGAAAACATTCTTTTCTGAGGAAATCATCGTAATGTAGATTAGAGGAAGACATTTTAGATGTTAATTGTATAAGTCATCTATTAAGAAGAGCTGGTATTCAATAGAAAGAAATGGATATATTCAAATAAGCTCCAAAGGTCACATAATTCAAAATTGGATGAGGAGGAAAACATCTAGCTTTCAAAACTTAGACTAAGGGGAAAATTCTTAACTAAACAAAGAATAAACATGACTATAGAACATAAACAATTCTGGTTACAAAAATTTTTTAATGAGAATCATTGTTGTTAGAATGACATCCCAGATATATTAGTAACTAATACACATTCATGTCTTTTAGAAGTAGACAGATAAGTAGATGAGTTATGGGTAAATAGATAAATAGTCAAAGGATATGAACATCCATGTAAAAAAAAATTTCAAATTCTTAATAATTAGAGAATGCAAATTAAAACTGAACTCCCATCTCATACCTATGGGATGACAAA
Source organism: Sminthopsis crassicaudata (assembly GCF_048593235.1). NCBI lineage: Eukaryota > Metazoa > Chordata > Mammalia > Dasyuromorphia > Dasyuridae > Sminthopsis > Sminthopsis crassicaudata. The sequence goes on along the minus strand of NC_133621.1, from coordinate 238,204,968 downwards.
AAGAGAAAATAACATTGTTGGAGATAATGTTAGGCCCATAACTATGATAATTAAGTGAATTTGTGAATTTTCCCCTTTCTTTGCAACCCTGATACATAATAGCATTTAATGTTTCTACTTGATTTAATTGATCTAAGCATTCTGGAAACCAATTTGGAACTATTTTATCACTGAACTGAATACTTTGACCCAGCAATATCGCAACTAAACATACCTCAAATAGGTCAACGATAGAAGGAAGCAACCTATAGGTACAACATTATTTATAGCAGTACTTTTTACTGTGGCAAAGAATTTGAAGCAAAGTGGGTGTCTATCAATTAGAGAATGCATGTAACATTAGTGACAAATATGACATTGGGAGAGCTGAGACCATTTGTGTGAACTGATGCACAGTGAAATGAGTAGATACAGAACAATTTGTACAATGACTACAATATTGTAAAAAAAAAAAAAAAAAAAAAAAAAAAAATTGAAAAATTCCAGAACTGAGCAATGTAGTGATTAAGCATGACCTCAGGAAAGGGGCAGCAAGGTGGTGCAGTGGATAGTGCATCAGACCTGAGTTCGAATTTGATCTCAGACGCTTAACTCTTTCTACCTGTGTGACCCTGGGCAAGTCACTTAATCTCAATTGCCTCCGCCAAAAAAAAAAAAAAAAAAAAAAAAAATTACCTCAGGAGACTGTGATGAATTATGATTTTTTTTTTTTTTTTAAGAGATACTACAGATGCAAAATGCTACAGTTTTAAATATAGTAAATGTATTGATTTGTTTTTCATAACTATACTTACTTGTTACAAAGGAGGATTTCTCTTGGGGAAGGAGTTGGAAGCTAGTGACAGCATGTGCAAAAATATTTGTAGCAGCTCTTTTTGGAGCAGCAAAGAACTAGAAACTGAGTGAGAACTTTATACACAGCAACAAGATTATGTGATGATCAACTATGATGGACTTGGCTCTTTTCAACAATGTGGTGATTCAAGGCAATTTCAATAGATTCCTGATGGAAAGAACCATTTGCACCCAGAAAGAGAACTATGGAGACTGAATACAGATCAAAAAGCATAGTATTTTCATCTTTTTTGTTCTTGTTATTGTTTCTTTTTCTTTCTTGTGGTTTTTTTTTTCCCCTTTTGATCTGATTTTTCTCGTTAAGCAAGACAAATGTAAAAATATGTTTTAAAAGAACTGGACATATTTAATTTATATTGGATTACTTGCTATCTAGAGGAGGGAGTACGCAGGGAAGGAGGAGAAAATTTTGGAATACATGGTTTTGCAAGGATTAATGTTGAGAGTAACTATCTTTGCATGTATTTTGAAAAACAAAAAGCTATTATTATTTTTAAAAATAAAACAAAGTGACAGCAATACAAAAAAGATTACAAAATAAAAATGCAAGAAAAACATAATGTTAATTTTTGTTTGTTTGTTTCAGTCAATATGAAGCCTGTAGGGATGTGTTTTTATTTGAGTATGGCATTACTAGACTAGTGCACTGAGAAGAAAGGGGAAAGTAAGAAACAAACAATCTGTAATTTGTTTTGTTAGGGAAAATAAAATCAGATTCTAGAGAATTCCCCATCCTATCTCACCTTCTCCTCCAAAAAGGAAGGAAAAAAGAATAAAGGAAATAGTTTTATCCCATCTGAAACTATTTCCTGTAATATATCTGAGACTCATCTGATAGTGATCTTGCATAAACAAAATTTATAGTTTGAGGACTTTGGAATTTTGGCAAACTTATATTACTTTGGGATGATCTCTTCCTGCAATAAAAGGAAATTCTGGTCAAATCTGGAGTGTAATGTTTGTCATTTTAATTACCAGTTGATTAAAATTCTATCTTCTTTTTCCATTTAGATGAGTTAGTTCATTATAGTGAAAAGATTTGTAGGTAAACAATTGTTCCCCCCCCCCCACTTTTTAGAGTTAAATTTTTCAGACTACAAATCAATGGGTTTGTGACCCATTTTAAACAACAAAGTAGGACATTTAACTCTCCTGGCATTCTAAGTTCCCGGTAGACTCCTTGTTTGTGCTTAGGGCAATATGGTTATTGTACACTGACTCCCCCAGCCCTTTCCTGCCCTTGGGTCTTTTTTGCCAGAATAGGATTTTATCTAGCAGCTCCTTTTCCCAAGTGATGTTCTATTTTCTCCCCTATTAGTCACCCTTAGTACTGCAAACTGCTTTATACAAAGAATTAACAATAAAAATCTTACAATCGATATAATATCTACTGTCTTTACATATTAAAGGCTAGGTTTTTACATCAAGACAACCCGTGAATCAAGACAAAACTTGATTTAATAGCTCCTAGATATTGTTACTGTGTTTTATAAATAATGAAGAAAAATTAATGTACTAAAAACAGCCTGCAAGAAAAGGGAGGTATACTAAACAGAAGAGAGGTATTTTCAACAAAGACAGCAAAATGGTTTCTTCTATACTCTAAAACTGATCTGTTAATAAAAACATTCTAACAATTAGAACTATTCATAAGTTGAATGGACTCTCTTGGCAGAGAGTAAGTTTTCTCTAATAATTAACAGGTCTTATAGCAGAGATTAGACTACGTTTGTCAGCTTACATTTTTAGTATGTACCAAATGAAGTCCCTTCCAACTTTAAAAATTGGTAGTACTGTGATTCTATGAAGTGAGATGTTGCCTGAATTTCTACCTAGACCTATTAACCTCAAAGAAGTACACATTCAAAAAAGTCAGTTCTTGAGTTATTTTCTATTAAATTCACCTATCTATGCTCTTTTCAAACCCATATATAGTTAGCTAAGAAAAACACTGGAAAAAGCTTCCAAACTTGTATAATTACTAACAGATCACCTACATTTATCTTAACTTCTGTTTTCAGTAGATTATCTGTTGCTTACTGGTATGCCAGGAATGCAAGACTGCCCAAACATTTTAAGCCCTTTCAAATACAATTTCCAGAGCACTTAAACAGGAATCCTGCTGAGTTTTTTTTCTTAGAATTACACACTGATAAGGGTTTCTTCCCAAACCAACACTCTTCCTTTGGAGGAAAGACAATAACTATAGCTCCCATTAATATAGCGTTTTACAGCACTTTTCCCTTCCAAAATAACTATGAAAGAGGCAGTGAGTGCAACTATCATTATATTCATTTTATAGATTAGTTTCAGATAGGTGAAGTGTCAAACTCAGATTTCCTGATACAATAATAATTTTACATAATTATTTACAATAATATAATAATAAATTATAGTACATAATAACAATTCTTAATTGATTTAATGTTTTATTTTTGAAGGATTTTAGTTAGCTAGCTAATTTAGATTCTGAAGGAGGGCATATTAACAATGAAGTTAATTTCTCTTTTGAAAAGCAGAAAACTGGAACTTTATTGTTAGTAGCTATTGTGCATTTGTTCTTGATCAACCCGATTTGTAGTTCTGAGTATGCTAGTGAAAGGATTTCAATTTGCTGTGCACTGTTTGCAATATTTAAACACCTTACTTTTTAAAAGATCTTTATAGTAACCTAAATGATTAGGATAGAAACATTTTATTCCAGATAATTCTTTCCTCAATAAGCCAATTTTATGAAGATCCCTTGAGGTAAAATTTAAAGACTGCCAGTCTATTTGAAATTTTCCATCCTTTTCATGCTGCTTATTTGAGGCTTTGCGCCTGTAACCTATGGGACTTAATATAGAATACCTCTATCTTAAAGTGGAATTTTCTGGCAGTGACATTTCTATAAAATAATATTTAAAAGTAAGAAGTAGCATGACATTGGAAGGGAATCTCAGAGTCAGGAGGACCTGAGTTCAAGTCCCACCTCTGACATATATAAGGCAGTGTTAACCTAGACATGATGTCATTTAACTGTTCAGTGCTTTAACTCTCTAAAACTATAAACTGCTGATGAGGTGCTGACCTCCAATATTTCTGAGTGGTCTCTCCCAACAATAAATGAAGAATCCTGGTTAATCCTGGGGTGTAAAGTTTCATTTTCACTACCAATTGACTCACATTCTATCTTCTTTTCCCAACTAGGACCAATAAGCTCATTTTAGTGAAAAGATTTGTAGGTAAATATTTTTTTTCTTTTTTCCTCACTAAGTTGAATTTCATAGACTAAAAATCAAGTAGTTTGTGACCCATTTTATGGAGAAAACACCAAAAAAAAATCCCCCTAAATCTAGCATATTTCTCAAGTAACTCACAGTCTAATGGAGGAGATAAAAGGTAGGAAAATGACCCGATTAGGAAGCTTTTGTATGGGTTCAGAGCATGGAAACACAAAACCCACATAAGACAATACATAAAATAAGGCAGCTTTATTAAGACGACATGCTAAAAAGAAGGGCAGTCAGAAAGATGGAAACAGATCAGGTATGCTGAGAACTGGAACACAACAACTGGTGGAACTGGACACAAAAACTAGTAAAGTCTGCTGGGTTTTTACAAGATTCTTATCAGGATAGAACAGGTCTTGGGGGAAGGGACCAGAGGAGAAGGACTGATTTATACCTTAATTTTATTCAGTTCAATTGGATGCAACAAAGATTTATTAAACATTTACTAGCTAAACATATATTACAGGCAGGGTAAGCAAAGACAAAAACCAAATGGCCCCTGTCTTCAAGAAACTTTTACTTCTTCCTCATTTCCAGTATCTAGAGTAGTTTTCCCTCTTTCTATCATGCATCTTCAATTTCTCTTTACAGTTTTATTCTTACCTGTTTACCAAACATTCATCTTCAAATAGAAAGCATGATCTTTGGAATCTCAGCCCAGAAAAAAGACTCAATCAGAAGTAATGTGATATGTAAACATGAATTTAGTGGAAAAATACTGTGTGGGAAATAAGCTAAATTGTGCTGACTTTCCTTTATAGGACTAAGAAGGTGTAGAAGAAAGTATATCCTGGTAGTATTGAGAAAAATGTTTTTGTTTATTCTTGTATTTTAAAAGCATATATCCTCTTGAAAAGTTAATCAGTTGTGAAAGATTGCTAGCAAATAAGACCTAATAATGGATAGGATGGGGTCAAGTCAATAGCAGTATAGAGAAATACCTTAAACCTTCAGATTCAATTCCTGGGTCTCAGTATGACCTTGAGAGAGTAAGACCAGAGCAAACATGCTATATCATTTACCCATTATAATAACTTTTTTATGCTGAGGCAATTGGGGTTAAGTGACTTGGCTAAGGTCACACAGCTAGGAAGTATTAAATGTCTGAGGCCACATTTGAACTCAGGTTCTCCAGATTTCAGGGCTGGTACTCTAGCTACTGCACCATCTAGCTGACCCATGTTTCCCCATTATTAAAAGTATGTAAATAAATCCTTGTCTTGATTTTTCTACTTGTGGTCTCATTTTTTCCCTCCCCTTCACTACTAGACTTATTGGGAGGAAAAAAATATTCCTAAAGAACGATGCCTCTGACATACTTTCATCACTTCTTTGCAATCTGTCTTTTATTTACTGAATTTTACTGAAACTGGTCTTTCAAAAGTTGCTAATGGCCCCCAAAAAGACCTTAAAAATCATCCAGTCCAAACAGACGACAAAATTGAGAACTTGAATTTAAAGATACTTACTCAAGACTCCAAATCCAGTGCTTTTTTCATTACACATAATACCTCTTAGTAAAGTTCAGAGAGGTAAAGTGACTTGCTCTGAGTTATGAAGACTCTGAGCCACTGTTAGTTGGCTGCCTGACTTCTATTTCCTACTCTCTAATTCTAATCACAGAGATCTCTACTGACTTCCAGTTTTACATTTATGACTGCTTTCAGAGCTACTTCACCTGGATAATCACCAGTACTTCAAAGAAGACATCAGAGAACAAACCCTCTTATTTCACTATTTCTATCAATGGGGAACTTGCCCAATTTCCTATGTTAAAACTTTGACCTTTCTCTCTTCAATCAGTTGCTGCATAAAACAGATTCCACCCGCATAGCACCTCACACTCTCCCCCCCTTCTCTATTACTACAATTACTATAGGCCCTTGTTACCACCATGGACTTTAACAATTGTCTCCTAATCTGTTTTTCCTCTGCTACTTGCTCCAGTTTCACTCTAACTTTCAAAAAACTAACAGATTGGGCTTCATGACCGATCTACATTTGTTTTCAAGCAGAGGAATGTCATGAAGACTATTTTGTTAATATTATGAAGACTAAATCCATACTAACTGCCTCTTAAATAAAATTCAAATTTTTTATCTTTAAAGCCTTTCACAATCTGGCAACAACCTTCTTTTCTATGTACTCTGCATGTACTTAGCTATCCTTTGCTTTTTTACTTTTGTGTTTTTTGATCATCTGCTCCTTATGCTTGGAATGACCCTTTACTCTTCCATCCCTATTGTTGAATTCCAGTGCTTCTTTTAAAACTTTGTTCAAATTTTGTCTCCCAGGTGCACATTTTCTTCCCTTAAAACTCACAAAACACTTTGGTTTACTTTCTTACGTATTTATCCTATATTACAATTATTTTTGTCTTTTTTTTTCCCTTAGTAGATAAGATATATGCAAGCAGGACTTAATTTTATTTGTAATTTTTTCTTTCTTGCAAAGGACAGTAGGCATTTGCAAATTATTGAATTAAAACACTGGTTTGGAAATCAGAAAACTTTGTTGCACCCTAATTACCAAAGCAAAGAAGACATTTGACAAATCACATTAAACAAATCACATCATCTCTAGAACATCTCTCAAGTATCATAAAGACCTTCTCTGAAAAATGGGTCAACTGAACTAGATTGGTGTTTCTTAATGCAAACAAGAATTTGCAGATTGGCAGAATTTGAAAATTCTCTATTAAATATGGTTCAATCTTAATACTTTAGACTCCAAGAATAGGATCTAGGATGAAGAAGAAAAGATCTCTGAGAGAGGAGGAATTAAAATTTAGAATGGTATAGAAAAATGAGCACTGAATGTGGAGTCAAAGGACCTAAATCATATTCTAATTTTGACATTTAATAGCTAGGCCACATAGGGCAAATCATTTATCTTCACTGGTCCTCATCTATAAAAACAACAGGCTTGGAATAGATGTCCTCTAAAGTTCTTTCTAGCTCCATAATTTTGAAAGTTGACTCTAAATTCTAATTTTTTCTTTCTCTCAAAATTTCAGGTCCATTTAATAATACTTCTGCTTTACAAGTTCTAATCTTGTTCTTTATCCTTACCTGTTAGGTTCTTACTAAGTGCTAAGTCAGTACTTAACAATTCTCTAGTTCACATCTTTAGTTCACACCTTTAAAAGGAGTTCTGAAAAGGAGTTTACACAACCTTTAAAAGGAGCAAGTTCATTGGTTGAAGTATTTCCCACAAGCCCATTCTCTGGGAGGATAAAAGAAAGCAACATTGGACCTGGACAAGCAGTCTGGATTGGGGAAGGACAAGAGCTGGAGGAGATTCAGAGCCAGGATTCAGGAAGAAGAAGAGGCTGGTTGGAGGCTCCAGAAGCCTCCCAAGAAACCTGCACACAGAGAAAAGGATTCACAGAGAAAAGAGATCTCCTCCCAGAGAAGGATTACAAGTGAGAGAAGACAGGACATTACACTTACCAAGACCTCCAAGACCTCTAATTTACAGTTCTTTCCTCGGTTATCAACCATTAACCACCTACACTCTCTCCCTTCCCCATCGAGATGAACAGATGAAGCAATTCAATTTTACATTGTCTTTTTCTCTTGTCTGGGTCCCCTTATTTTATCACTAATTTTGTCTTAAACTTGAACCTTTGATTATTCCCTCTATTTGCTGCTTTTACTTTTACTCATATATTGTTTAATAGAGCTGAAGTATGAAAAAATCGTGTCCACTACAAATCTATGTACATAATCTCAATTTGGCCCTTACTAAAACAAGACAAATCTTTCATGCTTCCCTAATTGATTCTCAATCCCACTCACCACATTGACGTTTCACACTTTTCCCCTTCTTCAAGCAACCCAAACATTTTACTTCCACCTTCTCATCTGAGAAACTTATTTCAAGTGAAAAATATGAAACCATTTGCCAAGACTTCCCTGTGACCTCTCCTCTTTAACTCATTCAGATCTTATACACTATCTATTCCTTTACCCCTGTCTCACATGAAAAGTTAACACTTCTCTTTTGTCAAAGCAAAACTCTACATGTAGAAGGGATCCCATTCCATCCCATCTTTTCAAGCAGATTGCCCCTTCCAACATTTATCCTTGCTCATTAGGTGCTTCCCTAATACAATCTTGTTTATGTCTCCCTCATCCTCAAAAAAGCTTAATTGAACTGTCTATCCTTTAGAGCTATCATCCTGAATCTCTCAATTTTATCATTTCTAAACTCCTTAGCAAGCCCATCAGTAATCAATACTTTCACTTCCTTTTCTCTCACTTTCTTCTTAACTCTGAAACATAGCTTCTTACATCATCATTCAAATAAAAATGCTATTTCTTGAATTTCACATGTTTAACATATGTTGAATTACTTGCTATCTAGGAGAAAGGGAGGGAAAAAATCTAGAACACAAAGATATACAAGGGTAAATGTTGAAAATTATCCATGCATGTGTTTTGAAAATAAAAAGTCTTAATTTAAAAAAAAAAAATGCTATTTCTCTCTTTCTTTTCTTTGTTTTTGGCTGAAGCAATTGGGGTTAAATGACTTGCCCAAAGTCACACAGCTAGAAAGTGTTAAGTATCTGAGGCCAGACTTGAACTTCAGGGCTGGTGCTCTATTCTCTCACATCTAGCTGTCCCTAGAATTGCTATTTCTCAATCTGCATTGTCCTTGACCTCTCTACAGCCTTTTATGTTGTCAATGCCTTCTCCTCCTTAATATGCTTTTCAAGATACTACTCTCTTCTAGTTCTTCTCCTATTTGTATGATAACTCCTTTTCAGTTTCCTTTGCCAGATCTTCACGGAAGCCATGCCACTAACTCTGGGTGTCTCTCCTGCAACCAGTTTCTATCTTTGACTCTTTTCATCTTACTTGTTGGCTTCTTTGCTTTCAATTATCATCTCTTGTTGGCTTCTTTGCTTTCAATTATCATCTCTGTGATCTAAAGTCTTTAATCTCCAGCTCCCTATTGAACATCTAAAACTAAATGCCCCATAGGTATTTTAACCTTAACATGTCCAAAACTGAAAAACTAATTGCAACATTACATAATGTTTGCAAAAACAGGAAAAGGCACCCTACAAAATACCTTGTATGATAGAAATATTATCTTGATACTTAAACTAGGAAGAATCAAAATATAGTGATTAATATAGAATATTCTCAATGAGTAAAAAAATATTAAGTAAAGTGCTATCAAAGAGGTCACAGAAAAATATCAATGACATTAGAGTTTATGACCAAGTTGCATTTATATCAAGAATGAAAGCTTTTGTATTTTTATCTGTAAACACTTTCGTCAATGAAAAAGAGAAAAAAACAGATCAATGAATTTGGGTATGCAACTAAGAAACTAAAAAATCAACTAAAAAACTCAAATACTAAAAAAAAAATTCTAAAAATCTAAAAATATAACAAAATTGAAAGCATAAAACCTTACTGAATTAACAAATTACTCTAAAAATTGTGCTCATGCTATTTTATTATATACCATGCATGTTTATCTTATGTATTCATTTATCAAGGTCAAACTAGGTTAGAGGTATCTATCTTTTGGTTGCAATTGGGTAAATGTAAATATTTTATTTTGTATGTAATGTAAATATTCAATTTATATTAGGAATAGAATTTAACTAACTTAAACAGACTAAAGTTCTTATCTTAGATCTTACTTACAGAAACTGAATAAATGTGGTTAGTTGACCCCATGGTTTTTTTTTTTTTTAATTGATAATGTTAATTACTGATTAATAATATAATTGAAAACATTAATAGTTGATAACATCCCCCTCTCATTTATGATTTGTGTATAAAATCTCTACCTTTCTTGAAACAAATTTTCAGTTTGCAAACTGTATTTCTTACTCTGCAAGTGACTAAAACTACTAATTGATCTTTTAAAAAAATCCATCTGTTGGCCTGCTTTATGCAGCTCCATCTATATACAGTTTAGAGACCAAAAAAGTAAAATTCTGCTAACAATAGTTTTCAAGCAGTCTTGCGTTTTTAAATTTGCACTTTATAAATAATCAGTCACCACATAGCCTCAATGGGATCTAATTTCCAGTTAAACACTGGGGCTATTGAATTAAATTCCTAAGGTCATTTAGGATGTAGATCTAGAAGGGCTTTAGGAGGGCGTAGTCAACTCTTCGGGTTTTATTTATAAGGAAATTGCCATATCAATTCTCTTTATTGATTTGCTCCAGGTTATACAAAACTACTTAATAAATAGCAAAGACAAAGATTTAGACTTCTAATCCAAATTTAGTTAGGAGGCTGCCTATGAAACACTGGTAAAAACTTAGTTGACCTTATTGATCTGAAAAAAAATTAGTTTAGCAACTCTCTATCCATATTTTTTAATTTTATTTTTATCTTGATTTTCTCACCTTGATTTCTTGTCTTTTACCATCTCAACTAGTCACATTTCACTTTTCTTCAACACTTCACTTTCTAGACTGTTTAGGGAACCCGTTAGTCCCATCAATCTGATCTTTTAAGAAATCTGTTCTGTCCTAAAACTGCCCTAGAACACCTCTTTAGAGAGGAAGGAAGGAAACAATCTGAGGGAGCAGGCTAAAATTTCTTTCCTGTTTCTTAAGGTAGTGTGCTTTTATCTTTAACCGTGGACTTCCAATTGAATCTTCCATAATGGGTAGATTAATAGAATGACTTGTATTCCCTCATAAAATGCCAGAGCCATAAAGGTAGGATCCTATGATCAGTCAGGAACTCAGATTTTTAAGAAAAAAAGAAAGGCATTATGCTAACGTGTGGGTTTTGGAGGGAGAAACTGTGGGTTCAGATCGTAATTCAGTCACTTTGTGATCTTGAACAAGTCAGTATCTAAAGGAACTCAGTTTCTTCAATTGTAAATTGAGGGGTTTGGACTAGATTAACTCTTAGGTTAACTTCAGATCTCAATTTATGATCTTATAAGACAAATAAGTGTGAGCTTAAAAAATTATAAGACTTGGTCAAGACTTAGTACTGGGTATATTGGGCCTCTTAAATATATATATATAACTATATTATGAAACCTTATAAAATTATTTTTAGGCATTTTTCTTTCAAACAGCTACCAGTGATTTGGGGAGCTAAAGAGACAGGTGCAATTAAGTAACACATAAAGAGCTGTAGGCAACTGGTCTAACCACGAATAAAAGTCTTCCCCAGGTTTTCTGTGGCCCTTCCTAACCGGGAAGGACACCCGTAATCGGGGTGGGGCAGCCTATGGGAAGCTCTGAAAAAGACTCGGGAAAGAGAGAAGGTCCCGGAATCCTCCCGGGGCTCCCAAGAAGTCGAGGATCACTCACCATTCGCCACTAAATTCTTGCCTTTCCTGGCTAGCGTCTGCTGGACTTGTTCCTGAATTCTGAGAGTTTTAACAGACTGGTCAGTGTGGCTACTGCTCCCAACCAATTTTAGCCTGGCCTCGGAAGGCAGAGCCAGACTGGAGCTGTCCAGCTGCTCTAAGATTTGCTGGCCCAACACAGTTCTGATGTAGCCACATTCCTCAGATAAGCTGGGGGCTGCCATGATCATAAGAAAACAGTGTTGGGGGCGGTGAGTCGAGTGGCTGCCGCAAAGGTCTGTTCCCCTTCCTGTAGCGGCGAAACCTGGGAGAAAAGAGGCTGTCTGAAGTAGTCCAGGGCGGTAGCAGACTATAGTGCCAGCAGGTCTCCGCCCCTGGGCCACGCCTACGCGGCTTCGGGCCTCTCCAGCAGCTTTCTCCTCCCATCTGAAAAAGACTCTCTTCCTGCCTCCCTCTCTTTCTCTCTCCCGTCCTATCTCTCCCTTTTCCTCCTCCCCCAACTATAACCTCCCCTTTACCTTTCCTCTCTTCTCCCCTCCTCCCTTCCCGCTTTCTCTTTAATTCTTGAACACACTGAACAACCAGTTGCCAGATGAACTCTATTAAGACCTGGAGAGCTTCTTTGCACCTGCGACCTGGAAAACCAAACCAAACCAAACCAGTAAGGTATTATCAACAGAGTTCAGATAATCCCAGTGAAAGGTCAGAAAATTATATGATCTGTATATTAAAGAGAAATGACAGAATGGAGCTAAATAAGCTAATAAAATGACGTTGGTGAGACAAATGGCCAGAATCCAAAATAATTTTTCTTATGCTGAATTAATGAAAGGCTTTGTAATTTTCTCCTTTTTTTTTTTTATTTGCACAGATGCTCACACAAACATGTTCTTCCTCATTCAGAGTTTCTATTTGCCTTTCAAATGCACAAACTGTACCCAGAACACTTTTGCTCACCCACTCTCTCCCTTAAAAACAAAAAAGGTACTGGCATATGAAAAGAGAGTTCGAATAAGTGGCAAATTTTATTTCCATTATGTTAACATTTACTATGTGGGTATCTCTGGAGAAGATAATTTTTGCTTTTCAATATACTATTACTTATATTTATTATTATTTAATTCAATTAAAGGACTATTTTATAAATGCCTACTTTATGCTTATGGTGACCTACTGAGAACCATACAAAACATGCTAAAAGATAACATCCTTTAGAAATATATAAAAAAAAATTCTTGGAGAGAAAAATTCTCTAACTAAAGGACTACAGCTCTAGGCTCATATATTGAACAATCTGTAGAAAACTGACCCAAGAAGTAGATCCAAGCCTTTCCTAAAATCTCTGATTCATTGACTTTTCACTCTAGAGTAGAACTCTGGAAGAAATTTATAAAACAAAGCTTAAATTAGTTTTGGCAAGTCTCAAGTGAAAACAAACCAAAATTCCAAGCATATTTCTTGGGGTATAGGGATGAAATTAATAATAGATATTCTTTCTCACCTTTACCTCTTTGGATTCCATCAAAAAAAAGAATAAAGAGATTGTTTCAGTCTGTCAGTTTTTAAAATGCATTTTGAATATAAAACCAATTGAAAAGGCTACTTTAGCAAAGGAACACAAAATGTCTTTTCCATGAATCAGATTCTCAAAATCTCCCACATAGTTGTCTCCATTTTAGATGATCTAGAAATGTTCAAAGTGAAGCCCTGTTACACACAGATCAATGACTACTATTTATTTCTTCAAAGAAAAACTCAAACCATTTAATCATATATAGAAAAATAGTTATAACATAATACATTAATTCATGACCTCTCCAAGTAAAGTGATTCTTAAAACATTAAAAGATGAATCAACCAAGTGTTACTACTGTTGGACAGGAATTTCCCCTTCACCTCAACTCAACACAGTCTGAAGTAATTCACTCAAGGTCCATATCTTATTTTTTGAACTGAAATGTTTCAGAGGTCATCTCTTGAAGGACAATCAATACTGTGACCCTGAATTAAAACTTAAAAGACTGTCATGGAGGCTAGTATGGAAACAAAACTCTCCTTCCTCTTACCTTCCCTCCTTAGGGTTAGAGCTATTGTGAAATATTTGGACAGTACTTTAGTCTACAATCTTTAGATTAATCTGAATGAGAAACCTTAAAAGTGCTTTATCAATTTTGAGGAAACAATGCTCAATGCTGAAATTTTTAAACTTTATTCTTATTTAAAGACTTTTTCTAAAGGGAGAGACCTATTTAGTTCACAAAATAATCTTTGAAATTTGATTAGGTTAATGATCAGAGTAAGACCAAGAAAATCTTTAGATGAAGTCAATTAAGAGAAACATCTCTTGAGTTTACCTTAAACAAAGTTGGAAGTTTTTAAACCTTTTTTGTTTTTATTAACTTAACAAAAACCAAATAAAGTGAGCATTTCCATATACATTGTAGAATGGGAGTGAATAATATATGAAACTGTATATATCTTATGCAGAGATAATTTTTCTTTTTAAATATACAAAGTCAACATGTAACTTTCAATCTATTACCTTTATAGCTTTTCTTTTCTGCTCTCTTCTATTCTGTTTTCCTCTCTTCTCTTTTTTTTCTCTTTTCTTTCTCTCCTCTCTCTTTTTCTCTTTCTTGAGTGGATGCAAGACTACATTACATAGATATGTATACATATATATGTATATGTCCACATGTATGTATGTATAGACTAAGACATATATAGTCAAGCAAAAGAGATTTCCATAATTTTCATGTTCAAAAATTATGTCTCATTCTGCATCTTGAATATATCACCTCTCTTTCAGGAGATGAGTTGCATGTTTCATTACTAATAACCAACTACCAAAAGGTAGTTGATTATTCCATTGTGAAAAGGATATTCTTAGGAGGGTGTTTAAAGAAGCACTGGATTTTTTTTAAGGAAAATTATTCTTCAAGACATGTCCAAATTAATTTACTATAATTCCATCTTAAGCAAAAAAGCTCTGACTTAAACTTTGTGCTTTAAAAAATTTCCAACTCTGAAATCTGATCTTTCTTTATCAATTATTTCTGACAGATTTGTGCCAAATAAATAGAACACTGAGTGTGTTTTTCTTTTAATCACAAGAAAATATGCATTTCATGATTGCTGTTAGGCACTCAGGGAAAGTCCGAGGCTAACCAAAACAATACATGTTAGAATTCCCATGTTTGAGAAGTTGTTGTTACCTACTCTAATTCCTTTAATCTTTTTCTTCTCTTATTGCCAAAGCTAGCATTTTTAATATGATATTGAATAATAATGGTGATAGTCTGCACCCTTGTTTCACCCCTGATCTTGTTGGGAATGGTTCCAGTTTATCCCCATTACATATGATGCTTGCTGATGCTTTTAAATAGATGCTACTGACTATTTTAAGGAAAAATCCATTTATTTCTATATTCTCTAGTGTTTTTAATAGGAATGGATGTTGGATTTTATCAAATTATTTTTCTGCATCTATTGATATAATCATATGGTTTTTGTTAGTTTACTTATTAATATAATCAATTATGCTAATAGTTTTCCTAATATTGAGCCAGCCCTGCATTCCTCATATAAATCCTACTCAGTCATGGTGTATTATCCAGGGAATAATTTTTTGTAATCTCTTTGATATTTTTTTTAAGATTTTTGCATCAATATTTATTAGAGAAATTGGTCTATAATATCCTTTCTGTTTTCATCCTATCTGGTTTAGGAATCAGTACTGTTTCAGTACCATCATAAAAGGAGTGTGGTAGGAGTCCTTCTTTCCCTATTTTTTCAAATAGTTTATATAGTATTGGAGTTTTTCATAAAACCAATTCTTAGAACTGTATGGTTCTGCACACATATTATATCTAGGATATACTATAGCATATTTAGCATGTATAAAACTGCCTGCCATCTAGGGGAGGGTGTGGAGGGAGGGAAGGGAAAAGTTGGAACAGAAGTGAGTGAAAGAGATAATGTTGTAAAAAAATTACTCATGTATATGTTCTGTCAATAAACAGTTATAATTAAAAAAACTCTTAGTTTTATTTATTAATTCAATAGATTTTTTACTTTCAATCTTATTAATCTCTCCTTTTATTTTTAGAATTTCAAGTTTGGTATTTGATTGGGGGGGGGGATTAATTTCTTCTTTTTCCAACTTTTTAATTTGCAAGCCCGATTCATTGATCTTCTCTTTCTCTATTTTATGCAAGTAAGCATCTAGAGATATAAAATTTCCCCCTATTACTGTTTTGGCTGCATCCCACAAATTTTGGTATGTTGTCTCATTATTGTCATTCTCTTGGATGAAATTATTAATTGTGTCTATGATTTGCTGTTTCACCCACTCATTCTTTAGGATGAGATTATTTAGTTTCCAATTACTTTTTGGTCTATTTTCCCCTGAATGTAATTTTCAATGCATTGTGATCTGAAAAAAAATATTTACTATTTCTGCCTTTCTGCATTTGATTTTGAGGTCTTTATGTCCTAATATATGGTCAATTTTTATATAGGTTCCATGAGCTCCTGAGAAGAAAGTTCTGTCTCCATTTAATTTTCTCCAAATATACTTTACTTTTCTAGTATTATATTTACCTCTTTAACTTCTTTCTTATTTATTATGTGGTTCAATTTATTGAGTTCTGAGAGAGCAAGACTGAGATCTCCCACTATTACAGTTTTATTGTCTTATTTCTTCTTGCAGCTTTCTTAACTTCTCCTTTAGAAATTTAGATGTTATACCATTTGGTGCATATATGTTTAATATTGATATTGCTTCATTATCTATGGTACTTTTTAGCAAAATATAGATTCCTTCCTTAACTCTTTTAATTAGATCAATTTTTACTTTTGCTTGATTTGAGATCAGGATGCTATCCTGCTTTTTTTTTACTTCACCTGAAGCATACTCATTTCTTCTCCAGCCTTTTATCTTTACTCTGTATGTATCACTCTGCTTTAAATATGTTTCTTGTAAATAGCATATTGTAGGTTTCTGGCTTTTAATCCAGTCTGCTATCTGCTTCCACTTTATGAGAGAGTTCATGCTATTCACATTACAGTTAAAACTACTAATTCTATATTTCCTGCCATCTTATTTATCCCAAATTATACTTTTCTCCTTCCTTTTCCCCTTTCCCTCCTTTCCAGTATTTTACTTATGAGCACCACTTGCCTCAAGCAGCCCTCCTCCTTTAGAGCCCCTCTCCATTTCTTATACCTTTCCCCTACTATTTATTTTTTCCCTTCTATTAGCCCATCCCTTCCCTTTCCCTTTTCCCCTCCCATTTTTCTATAAGGCAAGAGAAGTTTCTCTGTGAAACCAAATATATCTAATATTCTCTCTTTGAGCCAAATCCGATGAGAGTAAGATTCACAAAATGTTCACCCCCCTCCCTTCTTTCCCTCAATTATAGTAGGTTTTCTTTGCCTCTTTGTGAGATGCAATTTCCTCATTTTACCTTCAGTTTCCCCTTTTCTGGTATGATCCCCTTTCTACCTATAGTTTCTTTTTTATATTATAATAGTAAAATCAAATTATACATGCACTATCTATGTATATCCATAACAGAGATATAGTTCTCAAGAGTTCTTTTCTTATTACTTTTTATGCTTCTCTTGAGTTTTATATCTAGAAGTCAAATTTTTTTGTTTAACTCTGGTCTTTTCATCAGAAATAAATGGAATTCACATGTTTCTTGTAATGTCCGTCTTCTTCCCTAAAAGAAAATGTTCATTTTAGTGGGGTAGTTTATTCTTAGCTGCATTCTAAGTTCCTTTCCCTTTCAGAATTCTTTAAGATGGAAGCTGCTAGGTATTTGAATTATTTTTTTTTTCTGGTTGCTTGCAATATTTTTTCCTTTTTGAAATTTAGCCACAATATTCCTTGGAATTTTAATTTTGGGGTCTCATTCAGGAGGTATTCTTTCAATGGCTATTTTACCTTCTGATTCTATGAGATGAGGGCTATTCTCTCTGATGATTTCTCGAAAAATAATGTCTAAGCTCTTTTTTAAATCATGGTTTTCAAGAATTCTAATAATTCTTAGATATCTCTCCTAGATCTATTTTCCCAATAAGTTGTTTTCCCAAGTGGGTATTTAACATTTTCTTCTATTTTTTGGTTTTCTTTGACTGATTCTTGATGTCTCATTGAGTCATTAATTTCCATTTGTTCAGTTCTGATTTTTAGTGAGTTCTTTTCTTCATTTACTTTTTTTAGTTCTTTCGGTATTTTGTATTTTTAATATTTTAATATTTTATTGTTTGATACTTTTAAATGAGTTGTTTTGTTGTATGGATTTTTTTCCCCCTTTCACAAATTCTGTTTTTCAGGGAGTTGTTTTCTTTTTCCATTTTGTCAACTCTATTTTTTAAGAAGTTACATGCTTTTTCTATTTCACTAAGTCTATTTGTAATGAATTTTCTTCAGATAATTTCTGTGTTTTCTTTTTTCAAACCCTCTTGTAAAGTTCTCTTTACTTTCCTCATTTTTCTTCCAGCTCCCTTTTAAGATCTTTTATCATTTCTACTAGGAGAGCCTTGAATGATGGGGACCTATTTATATTACCTTTTGATGCTTCATCTGGAGATGATCTGTTTTTACTCTCTTCAGGATTTGAAATCTATTTTTCTCTTTCACCATGAAAACTATGTATGGTCAGAGTTCTTTTTGCTTTTTTACTCATTTTTTTTAAAAGGTGAGATCTCCTTTTAGGGCAAGGGAGATTGTCCAAGCTTCTTTACAACCCACAGGGGAAATGCTGACTGACTTCATGTGCTGGGTGGGCATAGCCAGGTCTCGTGGAATTCTGGATTTTGGGGGTTCACTATTTACCTTTTGTGTTTGTGTTGGATGTTTTATAACTTTTCTAGTGATCTACTGGATTGCATCCAGGGTAGAGTAGTCAACACTGCTTTGTTCCTCTCCATAGATTTTCCAGTGGGTAGAGCCTGCACCACCCTATTCTGTGCTCTGCCTGCTTGCACTTGGCCTGCATTCAGATAAGCCTGAATGAAACAGACCTTTCCTGGAGAGCTTTGAAATTATCTTCTGCTGATAATTTGGTACACTTCCAATATTTGTGGATTCTGCCAATCCAGAAGTAATTCAGAGGCTGGATTAGCTAATTAGTCTGAGAGTTGTAGGATAAGGTCCGAAGAAAACATGTGTCCTCTCCATCATCTTGGCTCTGCCCCCCCCCCTTGCCTATCAACTTTAGGGGGAAAAAATGAAAGAAAGAAAAGGCAAATGAAGTTTATTAACAAATTTTGTTTAAAAATATTTGATAGGTATTATATTTCCCTAAGGACAAAAGACATTTACTAAAAACAAAAAACCCATCTCATTTTTATATCCTTTCTAATTTTTTTCAACACTAAACTTGAGCCAACAAGAAAAAAGACAAAAATAGTGGAAGTGCAGGGAGCTTGTGCCTATAGACAGTGTTTTTGGCAGAAATGGAAACTTTCCTTGGGAAAAGATATCTAGAATGATTTCTTTTTAAATAACCATGGGCCAAGGGCAACTAGCTGGCGCAGTGCATAGAGTACCAGCCCTGAAATCAGGAAGACCTGAGTTCAAATCTAACCTCAGACACTTCCTAGATGTGTGACCCTGGGCAAGTCACTTATTCTAATTGCCTAAGCAGTCAATCAATCAATAACTAAATAAGTAACTAAATAACTTAATAAGTAATAAATGAATAGATAGCTAGATAAATAAATATTGGCCATTGCTTGATGATTAAGGTAAAAATTCAATATTTCCCATTGCCATCTAGAAATTGTATATGGTCTTTTGTTAGTAAGTATGGAAAAAAAAATTCAGCTGCAGTATAATACTTTATCCAGGTTTTTAAAATGAGGAATAAATAAGTACATGACTTCCCAGTTTCAAAAAAGAGAATTTGTGCAAGTCCATTTTCAATGGAAGCCCAGTTATCTTCTATACAGTATAAATGGTTTTTACCAATTTAAAAAATAAGATGGAAAAAAAATTCACAAATAGTATTTATGCTTTTTAATGTGGATGAGATGAATTCATCCATAAATCAAAAATGACTAGCAGAATGGATTAAAAATCAGAACCCAACAACATGTTATTTACAAGAAATCAATTTAAGAATGAAAGATATACATAGAGTTAAGTGGAAGATTAGTGTAGAATTTGTTATGATTGTTATGATTTGTTACTGATGCAAAAAAGGCAGGGGTAACGCTCATGACAGACAAAAATTAAGCTAAAATAGACAATTAAAGGAGATGAATAGGATAACTCTATTTTGATAAAAATGTACCATAGACAATGAAGTAATATCCATGCCAAGGTAAATACTATAGCATGTAAATTTTTAAAAGTTAAATAAATTATAGATAAAGATAATAGTATTACAATAGTATGAGATTTCAACCTTTTCCTCTCAGAACTAAATAAGTCTATCAAAAAAAAAAATAAGAAAGAAGTCAGAAGTGAATAAAATTTTAGATAAATTAAATATGATAGCTATTTTGAGAGAATTGAATGGTAATGGAAAGGACTATATCATTTTCTCAATAGTTAAAGGTACCTTTACAAAGATTGACCATATATTAGGACAAGAGCACTTTATGATTATAAGCAGAAATATTAAAAGTATCTTTTTAGTCACTATCCAAGAAAAAATTATTTTTAGTAAGTGCCATGAAAACATATTAAAAATAATTAGAGATTAAACATCTCAAAGAATGAGTGGGTTAACAAACAAATCCTGGAAACAATCAATAATTTCATTAAAGAGAATGATAATAATGAGAGAACATATCAAAACTTATGATTCAGCAAAAGCAATAATCAGAGAAAAATTTATATCTCTAAATATTGATCAAAAATATAGAGAAAAAGTAGACCAATGAATTGGAATTGCAAATTAAAAAAATAATAAAAGAACAAATTAAACATCCCAAAACACTAAATTGGAAATCCTAAAAATTAAAGGTGAATTTATTAAAATTGACTATATATTTTTAAAACTTTTGAATTGATAAATAAAACTAAAATTTGATTTTATCAATTTTATCAATAAAATTGATAAACCATTCTCTAATTTGATTTTAAAAAGAGAAAAAACCCAAATCATTAGTATTAAAAATTAAAAAGATATATATGTCATTAATAAAGATGAAATTAAAGCAATTATAAAGAATTTTTTTGCCCAATAAGTCTAGGAACTATATGAACAAAATTATAAACAATGTTTTATAAGATTAAAACCAGATTTAAATAACTGGAGAAATATTAATTGCTCATGGATAGGCAGGCTAAATATAATAAAATAAATATAATAGAAAAGACACTATTATCTAAAATAATGTATATGTTTAATGTTATTCCAGTTAAACTGCCATTTTTTTTTTTTTTACTAAATTAGAAAAAAATAGTAACAAATTTCATTTGGAAGAAAAAATTAAGACTACCAAAAAAACTAATAAAAGTTATAAAAGAAGGTTTTGCAACAACAGACCTTAAACTATATTGTAAGACTGTAATGATCAAAACTATCTGGTTCTAAGAAATAGAAAGGTAGATTAGTGAAAGAGAGTAGATATACAATTTACAGCAAAAAATAAATATTGTAATCTTGTATTTGATAAGTGTAAAGGCTTAAGTTTGGGGAACAAGAATTCATTATTTGGTAATAATTGTTGAGAAAACAGGAAAACAGTTTGTCAGAAATTGGATATAGATCAATATCTTATACCATTTACCTAGATAAAATCAAAATAAATACATGACCTAGATATCAAGAGAAATTATAAGAAAATTTGAAGAACATGGAATGTATTACCTATTAAATTTATGAATAGGTAAACAATTAACTAATTAAACAAAAAGTAAACAAAAAACAAACAGCAATATGAAGTGTAAAATGGATTAATTTTGATTACATAAAATTTAAAAGGTTTTGTACAAATAAAACCAATCTAGCCAAAAGAAGAAGGAAAACCTTTTGTTTTTCTTAAAAAGATGGGGGAGAGAAGCCATGAAGTTGCCTGATCTCTCTTCAGTTTGCCTTAGAAATAACATTAAATCAAGTCTCTAAACAAATTCACAAAAATGTCTCAAAGATTCACAAAGGAGTCACAGAAAGATGGAGTGAAACAATTTTCCAGCTTAATATAATTTAGAGGGAGATCTCTAATTTAGAAGCAGATCAGCAACGAAACCCCTCAGTTCTGGCTCAACAGTGAGGTTTCACTTCAGGCTAGTGGTGGAGCCTCCAACCCCAGAGCAGAAGGCAAATTGCAAGCCCCAGAAATTTGACAACAGTAAGGGCTACCCTGATGCAGTAAGAATACTGTCAGAATCTGAGGCCTCAGCCCTTCAGGCCAGGGATCATGGAAAGCTACTGTAGTGACAGGGAAGATTAAAATACGGATTCAGGAAAGCATAAAATGCCTATATGTAAAACTTCAAAAGAGGATATGAATTGATCTCAAGTCCAAAAACCCTTCTTGTAAGGGCTCAAAAAGGATTTTAAAAGTCAAATAAAAGAGGTAGAAGAAAAATTAGGAAAAGAAATGTGATATATGCAAGAGTCAACAGTTTGAAAAAATAAAGACAAAAATTGACTGAAGAAAATCATTTATTAAAAAAAATTACAATTGGCCAATTGGGGGGAAAAAAATCACATTGAAGAAAACAGTTTCTTAAGAAGTAGAATTAGGTGAATAGAAAAGAAGTACAAAAGCTAACTGAAGAAAATAATTCCTTAAAAATTAGAATTGGGCAAATGGAAGCTAAGGAGACATCAAGAAGTAGTCAAACAAAATCAAAAGAAGAAATTAAAAAATAGAATATGTAAAGTAATTGATTGGAAAAACACCTTACCCAGAAAATAGATCCAAGAAACATAATTTAAGAATTATTGGACTACATGAAAGCTAAGATCAAAAAAAGAGCCTGGACAGCAATCTTTCAAGAGATCAAGAAAAACTGCCCTGAAATTTTAGAACCATAGTGTCAAATAGTCATTGACAGCATCTATTGATCACCTCCCGAAAGTAATCCCAAAATGAAAACTCCAAGGAATATTGTAGTTAAATTCCAGAATTATTGGGTCAAGGAGAAAATATTGCAAGTAAATAGAAAGAAATAAATCAAATATCAAGGAACCACAGTCAGGATTACAAAGGATTTAGAAGCTTCTACAGTAAAGGATAAAAAGATCTGGAATATGAAATTCTGGAGGGAAAAAGAGCTTGAATTCCTACCAAGAATCAACTACTCAGCAAAATTGAGCATAATCTTTCAGGGTAAAAAATGTACATTCAATAAAATAGGGAACTTTCAATCATTTCTGATGAAAATAGCTTAGAAGAGAAAATTAGATCTTCAGATACAAAACTCAAGGGAAGCATAAAGTAAAGGTAAATAAAGAAAAAGTAAATAGGAAAAATCACTTATTCAAAGGTTGTTTACATCTCTAACAGAAAACTGATACTTGTAACTCTTGAGAAATTTATTTGTATTAGGGCAGTTAAAAGGAGTATAGATAAATAAAGGGTGTGGATATAAGTTGACTGATTTGATGATATAAAAAAGAAATCAAGGGATAAAAAAAGATATTACGATTACTAGGTGAGAACTCAGGTTGTCTGGGCAATTCTCTAGCTCAGAATTCACACCTTTAGTTCTGGGCTTAGGGGGAGTTTACACCTTTGAACTTCTGAAAAGGAGTTTACACAACCTTTAAAAGGAACAAGTTCATTGGTTGAAGTAATTTTCCCACAAGCCCCCGAGTTCTCACATGCCCCTTTAAAAAGAGCAAGTTCATTGGTTGAAGTATTTTCTCACAAGCCCCGTTGAGTTCTCACTACAATCTCTGCTAGGAAAAAAGAGGAGGGCAGGAGGGCAAGGAGTTAGTCGAGTCTGGGACAGAGTTGGGATGGCAGGCTGGAACAAGAGATTCTGGCTGGGAGATTGAGTTGAGATAGCCGTCTGAAAGGACAACTTAGAGACGACCAGACCATTACAAAAAGGATTGTATTAGGAGAAGAAGAAAGTTAGTATTCCAATACTATACAAGTTATTTGGAAAAATAGGTGACCTATGAAATTCTCTTTATGACATAAATAGGATATTTATCCCTAAAGGAGAAAGAGCAAAATGGGGTAAATTATATCACATGAAGAGACACAGAAGATCTATTACAGTTGAGGGAAAGTAATTGTGTGACCATTGAATCTTATTCTTATCAGATTTGGCTCAAAGAGGGAATAATGTGCACACTTGGTTATAAAAATTTACTTTACCCTGGAGAGAAGTAGGAGGAAAAAGGGGAAAGAAAAGGAGGGTGATGCAAGATAAGGCAGATTGTGGAAAGTGGTAGGCAGAATCAAAACAAAAATAAGAAGGGATAGGGTGAAAAGAGAGAAAAAAATATATAAATGGGAGAAAATAGAATAGAAGGAAATATACAGTTGGTAATAGAAGTATAGAGCAGAGTAGATTAAAAACCAGAATCCTACAATATGTTGTTTATAAGAAACACATTTGAAGCAGAGAGACACAAAAGTAAAGGTAAAAGGCTGGAAGAGGATATGTTAAGCTTCAGCTGAATTTAAAGTAAGCAGGATTAGCAATTCTGATCTCAGATAAAGCAAAAGCAAAAAATTGGTCTAATTAAAAGAAATAAGGAAGGGAATTACATCTTGCTAAAAGAAACGAAAAACAAATTATAATAATACTAAATATATATGTATCAAATGGTTTGAGTTAGGAAAAAAATAAGAGCAAAATTCTATTAGTGGTAGCCTTCAACATCTCTTTCAGAACTAGATAAATGTAACAAAAAAAAAAAAACCTCTCAAAAACAAAAAAAGAAGTTAAGGAGGTGAATAGAATTTTAGAAAATTTAAATATGATAGAGCTCTAGAGAAAATTGAATAGGAATAGAAGGAAATATATCTTTTTTCAGTGGTATATGGCACTTACACAAAAATTAGGTCATTAAAAAATCACAATAAGGACTTCTGGCCAAGATGGTGGAGAGGAGGCACACATCTGCTTAACCTCCGCATTTTCTCTCAGAATTTCTCTCATGACAAACCTTGGAATTAGTGCTTGACTGGAAAAAACCCCACAAAAGACATCCTTGAAATTTACCAGAAAAGGTCTGTTTTTGCTTGGGGGTGGGGACGAACAGATGGGGCACAGGCTGAGGGCAAGCAGTGGGGGGGAGGCAGGCAGCTCACACTGTGCAGACCTGAGGGGGGAGAAGTGTGATCTCTGCTGGTTCTGCAGAATGACCTTTACCCCAGTGCAGATATTCTGTCTTGGCAGCAAGTCAGGATCAGCAGAGAAGCTGTAAACACAGGAGGTAAAGAGTACAACCCCCAAACGATAGGATCTCTGGGACCTGGCCACCCCCACCCGGAGTGTCTTAGCGCCTCAGAGTCTCAGAGTGCAGATGCAGCGCAGCCATTGCTGTCCTGCTAGTGCCTCACTGCTGTCTCCCGCAGTCTGTAGAGGAAGCCCAGTAACACTGTTCAGCCCCATCTCCCCCCCCCCAAAAAAAAAGCAGACCATTTGTTTTTCTTGTTAATTTGTTTTCTTTGATTTTGCTCTGACAAAATGAGCAAAAAATTTAAAATGACTCTAACCACTGGTAGCTTCTATATGGATAGAGAGCAGACTTTAAACCCTGAGAAAATTAAACATAGATTGTCTCCAGACGAATCCCCAAAGGGAGATATGATCTGCTCCTCGATACACAAAACAGTCATAGAAGAAATCAAATAGGCTGTCACAAGAGAGCTAGAAGAAAAATGGGAAAAGGAAAGGGAAGCTAAGCAAGAGAGTCTGAAGAAGTCATCCCACGCATTTAAAGATAGAGTGGATAAAGAAATCAAATCCTTGGAAATAAAAATTAGTGAGTTGGAAAAGGTAAACAACTCTAAGGAAAACAGAATTAGTGAGTTGAAAAAAGAAAATATCTCTCTAAAACTATTGAATTAATTAATAAAACTAAGAGTTGGTTCTATGAAAAAACCAACAAAATAGACAAATTAGTAAGTCTGATTAAAAAAAGGAAAGAGGGAAATCAAATTGTTAGTCTTAAAAATGAAAAGGGAGAACTCACCACTAATGAAGAGGAAATTAGAGCAATAATTAGGAATTACTTTGCCCAACTTTATGCTAATAAATTCGATAACTTAAATGAAATGGAAGAATACTTTCAAAATATAGCTTGCCGAGATTAACAGAGGAGGAAGTAAATAGTCTAAATAGTGCCATTTTAGAAAAAGAAATAGAACAAACTATTAACCAACTCGCTAAGAAAAAATCCCCAGGAACAAATGGATTTACATGTGAATTTTACCAAACATTAACAATTAACTCCAATGCTATATAAACTATTTGAAAAAAATAGGGATTGAAGGAGTCCTACCAAATTCCTTTTATGACACAGACATGACACTGATACCTAAACCAGGTAGGTTGAAAACCGAGAAAGAAAATTATAGACTAATCTCCCTAATGAATATTGATGCTAAAATCTTAAATAAAATATTAGCAAAAAGATTACAGCAAATCATCCCCAGCATAATATACTATGACCAAGTAGAATTTATACCAAGAATGCAGGATTGGTTCAATATTAAGAAAACTATTAGCAATATTACGAAAACTATTAGCAATATTAAGAAAACTATTAGCAATAACCGAATAACCAAATTAACAAAAACCATATGATCATCTCAATAGATGCAGAAAAAGCATTTAACAAAATCTAACATCCATTCCTCCTAAAAATACGTGAGAGTATAGGATTAAATGCACTATTCCTTAAAATAATCAAGAGCATATATTTAAAGCTGTCAGTAAGCATCATATGTAATGGGGATAAACTGGAACCTTTCCCAGTAAGATCAGGAGTGAAACAAGGTTGCCCACTATCACAATTACTAATCAATATTGTATTAGAAATGCTAGCCTTGGCAATAAGAGTTGAGAAAGAGATTAAAGGAATTAGAGTAGGTAATGAGGAAACCAAACTGTCACTCTTTGCAGATGACATAATGGTATACTTAGAGAACCCCAGAGATTCTAAGAAAAAGCTATTAGAAATAATTCATAACTTTAGCAAAGTAAAGGCAGGATACAAAATAAATCCACATAAATCCTCAGCATTTTTATACACAACAAAATCCAACAACAAGAGATACAAAGAGAAATTCCATTCAAAATAAGTATTGATAGTATAAAATATTTGGGAATCTATGTACCAAAGGAAAGTCAGGAGTTATATGAGCAAAAATACTTGCCTCAAAAATAAAGTCACATTTAAATAATTGGAAAGACATTAAGTGCTCTTGGATAAGCCGAGTGCATGTAGTAAAGATGATAATACTCCCTAAACTAATCTATTTATTTAGTGCTATACCAATCAGACTCCCAAGAATCTATTTTAATGACCTAGAAAAAATAATCACAAAATTCATATGGAAGAACAAAATGTCGAGAATTTCAAGGGAATTAATGAAAAAAAAAATCAAATGAAGGTGGCCTAGCTGTATCTGATCTAAAACTATATTATAAAGCAGCAGTATTGGCTAAGAAATAGACTAGTTGATTAGTGGAATAGGTTAGGTCACAGGACAAAATAGTAAATAACTATAGCAATCTAGTATTTGACAAACCCAAAGATCCCAACTTTTGGGATAAGAATTCACTACTTGACAAAAACTGCTGTGAAAATTGGAAATTAGTATGGCAGAAAACACCACATATCAATATAAGATCAAAATGGGTCCATGATTTAGGCATAAAGAACGAGATCATAAATAAATTAGAGGAACATAGGATAGTTTACCTCTCAGACTTGTGGAGGAGGAAGAAATTTGTGACCAAAGTAGAACTAGAGATCATTATTGATCATAAAATAGAAAATTTTGATTACATCAAATTAAAAAGTTTTTGTACAAACAAAACTAATGCAAACAAGATCAGAGGAGAAGTAACAAACTGGAAAAACATTCTTGCAGTTAAACAGGCCTCATTTCCAAAATACATAGAGAACTGACTCTAATTTAGAAGAAAATAAGCCATTTTCCAAGTGATAAATGGTCAAAGGACATGAACTGACAATTTTCAGATGATAAATTGAAACTATCTCCACTCATATGAGTGTTCCAAATCACTATTGATCAGAGAAATGCAAATTAAGGCAAGTCTGAGATACCACTACACACCTGTCAGACTGGCTAAGATGACAGGAAAAAATAATGATGAATGTTGGAGGGGATGTGAGAGAAGTGGGACACTGATGCATTGTTGGTGGAATTGTGAAAGAATCCAACCATTCTGGAGAGCAATCTGGAATTATGCCCAAAAGGTTATCAAAATGTGCATACCCTTTGACCCAGCAGTGCTACTACTGGGCTTATATCCCAAAGAAATACTAAAGAAGGGAAAGGGACCTGTATGTGCCAAAATGTTTGTGGCAGCCCTTTTTGTAGTGGCTAGAAACTGGAAAGTGAAACCCTAACCCTAAATGCCCATCAATTGGAGAATGGTTGGGTAAATCATGGTATATGAATGTTATGGAATATTTTTTTTCTGTAAGAAATGACCAGCAGGATGAATACAGAGAGGCTTGATTAGCAGAACCAGGAGATCATTATACACTTCAACAACGATACTATATGAGGATCTATTCTGATGGAAGTGGATATCTTCAACAAAAAGAAGATCTAATTCAGTTCCAATTGATCAATGATGGACAGAATCAGCTACACACAGAGAAGGAACACTGGGAAATGAGTGTAAACTGTTTGCATTTTTGTTTTTCTTCCCAGGTTATTTTTACCTTCTGAATTCAGTTCTTTCTGTGCAACAAAAAAAATCTGTTCTGCACAAAGATATTGTATCTAGGATATACTATAACACATTTAACATGTATGGAACTGCCTGCCATCTACAGAAGAGGGTGGAGGGAAGGAGGGAAAAATTCGGAACAGAAGTGAGTGCAAGGAATAATGTTGTAAAAATTACCCATGCATATGCACTGTCAAAAAAAGTTATAATTATAAAATTAATTTTTAAATAATCAAAATCAAATTAAGAAAGAACTATAAATTCATACTTTTCAGATCATGATGGAACAAAAGTCAAGTGTAATCAAAAGCCATGAAAACATAGATTAAAAACTAATTGGGAAGTAAGCAATTTAATCTTAAAGAATAAGTGTTTAAAGAACAAAATTCTAGATACCACCAATACTTTTCTCAAAGAGAAAAACAATATTGAGACAACATACCAAAACTCATGGGATGCAGCCAAAGTAGTTTTTAGGGAAAATTATTTATCTCTAAATACTTAGATTTTAGAATTCTTACAAGGTACTAAGTCACTGGAATGGATAGAGAGAACAATTATCTAATTTAGCATGGTTCAATATGATTGATCTGATCACACAAGGAGATGTTATGGGTCAGAACTTGAAACAAGGTACTGAGTGGAATTGAAGAGACAATGGTTAAATCTAATTTAGCATTGATTTAACCCTACAACAAATAATGGTTTCCTAGTGATGTAATGATTGGTGTGTACTCAGTGTGCAGCATATAAGCAAGAAGCTCTCAGGGTCAAAGAGGACTTTGGAAGTTTCAGAGTCAGGATTCAGTCAAGGAGATTCACAAGTCAGGCAGAATGAAGGAATACAGAGAAGTGGTGGCAGACTGTCCTGTGGAGAATACTGAAACCAAGATCCGGAAGGCCTCCAGAAAACTAGCCGAGCCCCAAATGAAGGAGATAAGATTTGGAAAGAGACAGTAAAGGATTTGAACTCCTGGCTGCATTTGGGATTATTGAACTGAACTGAAACTAAGGCTGCCTCCAAAAACTGCCCAAGAAATCTGTTCCCAGAGAACAATTTAGAGAAAAGAACATTACACTTGGATTAATATAATAGAAAAAGTTCTGCACATCAAAGGAGAGATTAACAAAACTGATTGTAAAAAAAGTATTAAAATAATAAATAAAAATAAGACCTAATTTTTAATTCTTTTTTCAATAGTATTTTATTTTCCCACATATATGTGTGTGGGATGGGTGCTAGACCCCCTTTCCTAAATTAACTAATCAGAAATATCTTTAGGTACAAGGAGAAAGCATTTATTTAATTTCTGCAGGGAGAGGCCCAGACACACCTGGGAATCATCCCAATTCCCGTCATGTGCCCCTGAACCTGATCAGCCAGAAGTAGAACAACTAGTTAAATAAGAAAAGACCCAAGCCTTTTCATTGGATGGACTAAAAGGAAGTAACCATCCTTGACCAATGGTCACCAATGTTGTTTGCCTCCCACAGGTCATATCACTTCCTGCAACTTTCTGTCACCTCCTGCAACCCAGGGCCAGACTCTCCAGAGTTCATGTGACTCCCCCAGGGTTCCTCCCTGACCCAGAATCCAAAGTCCAATCTCCCAGCTCTGGGAATAGGGATCATGTGATTCAATATTGACAAATACTTCATCCAATCAGTCCCATTCAGGCCCCTCTTTTTCATCCCTTTGAAGATTTCTTAACCCAATATATATGTTTTCTGCATCTTTGTGACCTGGGCCTTCGGGCTGATCTCTCTTCAGTACTAACTGTAATCTTCCCTCTACTATTTAGAACAACACCTGCACATCAGTGGAAGCTTTCAGAGAATCACTTTAGATACTCCTGAACTTAGCTAAATCTTGAACTATTTTAATGATTAAGTACATAAGCAATTGGGTGACAGAATATTGCTGCTTAAAACAATGAGCAGGAATCAGAGACCCCACTTCCACCAATTCCCACTATCTGTCTTGGAAACCCAGTCATCACAGAAAAAATTGGTGAACGAGATGAGGTGAGATCTTTCAAGACAGTTGAGAAAATTGAGTAAGACTTCATCTAGAGTTTTGAGTAGGCCTGAAGGACTTTGAAGATTGAGTCAAGGGCATACTTAAGTCTACTTCATGCTATCCTCCCATGACATCATTTCAGTCAAATATGGAAAACTATGTACTTATTGATCAAGTTCAATTTCTTGGGTAGATCTTGCGTTTAGAATGTAAGATCCTCAGCCAATGAGGATGAGGGTCAGTGGTGGGAGGGGGTATTTGCATTAGGGATTAAAAGTGTTAACCCTAACCCAGAAGGTGCTTTCTCCCTTCTATTGTGTGCCAGAAGGAGTGGGACTCCCGATTCTCTGTATAATAAACTTTGCTTTGCTTCTAGAGATCTCTCCAACTTTTTTTTATTAAATGGTGACCCCCTTACCATTTCTGTACCACACATTGGTATCTGGCAGCCATAGAAATACAGCACTGTGGAGGTCTGGGGGCCTCAGGTCCATTGTCATACCATTCCTACCTCAAACAGTCCAGACTCAGACTCATCCCTTGGGACCAAGGGATGAAGGTCTCATCTTCTGGAACTGCTTCAGGATGACAAGGGGAAGTAGAGCTGGCTGTACCTAATAGGGTCCAGATTGAAGAGGGGAGACAAGTGATTTGTAGGTGGTGGCAGCAGCGTCTGGTGCTGAATCAAAATCAGGTCTCAGGTGATTTTAGGTTGACCAAGTGGTTGGATTTTCATGACTCGGAGTCTGGAAAAAGCAATTCTCACAAGACTTAAAAATACAAAGACTAAATATGAGCAAAAGAGAAAGAATAAACAAAAGTGGACATAATATGGAGTTTGCTAGGAATGGTAACAGTAACCAGAAGCCCACCCAGAGGAAGTCTGGTGGGAGATGAGGCTATCATAAATGCCTCTCGTCCAAATAGTTTTTCCTAGGATAAATATCAAAGAATGTTTTCCTAAAATTCTTGCTTTTGTTTCCTCAAAGGAGTAGGTTCAATAGGTAGAACATTATGCCCTTCAGTGAATATGATCTCTCCCAGCAAAAATCCTATAGTCTTACAATGAAAAGCTTTTATCCACCTAATACAGGTGTTTACAAAATGAAAACAAGGGATACATGTGCAGGCCCTTTTAACAGTTCTTTCAGTATTTACTTGATACGAGGGACTGCAGGAGTCAGGAGTTGGGGAATTAAAGTTGCTATGGTCAGGGGCAAACAACAGCATGGACAGCTGATCTGTCCTTTAGGAAACAATAGAGACCTCTCTACATTCTTGAACAGCTAGTAGTAATTGTTTCCCCTGCATACTTAGCGGGGAATTCTTTGGCTGTCAAAACCCCCTTTCCATATAGCCCCCATGATCATGAAAACATGAAAAATGCATTTAAAGTCGGTATATAAATCTTTGAGAAGTAAGCAAGGGGTGGGGGCAGTTAGGTGGCACAGTGGATAGAGCACCAGCCTTGAATTCAAGGAGTTCAAATCTGGAATTCCCCAAGTTCAAATCTGGTCTCAGACACTTAACACTTCCTAGCTGTGTGACTCTGGGCAAATCACTTAACCCCAGACTCAGGGGAAAAAGAGAGAGAGAGAGAGAGAGAGAGACAGAGAGACAGAGAGACAGAGAGACAGAGAGAGAGAGACAGAGAGAAGTAAGCAAGGGGTCCTAGCCCTGGCTTCCATCAACAAATAGTGTAAAAGGCTCTAGGTAGATTAGTTAAGCTTTCAGGGTCCTAAAAAAATAACAAAAAACTTTATCCTAAACAGGGCATGATAAGATTAAATGCTTTCTCTCAATGAACAAAAGGGAAAGTGGGAGTGGCCCCAAATAATTGGGTGAAGTAAGCCTTTAGATAAAGAAACTTTAGCCCCAGGAAGCAAAAGAGGTTTAAGATGTTATGGCAGCAATCAGAGAATCCTCTAGAACTGGGCTGCAAATCAAAATATCTATATATTTGTATTATGTTTTATATCTTCCATTGACCACTTACTCTGATTACAGAAATTTGCTATCTGAGGAAAAATCAGAGACGTGTGTTAATAATTGAATATTTTACTTTTATTTTTCAAATCTATAGCTGCTCTAAGAGGTTTGTTGGAACTGTAAGTTTTCTGAAATTAATTTATTTCTACTAAGATATCCCATCTGTCTTCAGCAAACTATTTAATGTTTATTTAAATGCATAATAATCTCCTTGTTTAAGGAATATGATTTAAAAAATTTTTTATTATAACTTTTTATTGACAGAACATATGTCTGGGTGATTTTTTACAACATTATCCCTTGCAGTCACTTCTGTTCTGACTTTTCCCTTCCCTCCTTCCACCCCCTCCCCAAATGGCAAGTAGTCTTATGCATGTTAATTATGTTATAGTGTATCCTAGATACAATATATATGTACAGAACTGAACAGTTCTCTTGTTGCACAGGGAGAATTGGATTCAGAAGGTAAAAATAACATGGGAAGAAAAACAAAAATGCTCACAGTTTACACTTATTTCCCAGTGTTCCTTTTCTGGGTGTAGCTGGATTTTGTCCATCATTGATCAATTGGAACTGAATTAGATCTTCTCTTTCTTGAAGATATCCACTTCCATCAGAATATATCTTCATACAGTATCATTATTGAAGTGTATAATGATCTCCTGGTTCTGCTCATTTCACTTAGCATCAGTTCATATAAGTCTCTCCAAGCCTCTCCGTATTCATCCTGCTGGTCATTTCTTACAGAACAATAATATAAGGAATATGATTAAAAAAAACAAAAACAAACCTAGAGCAAAATTTTAATCTGATCTGATAATTTGATAGGGTTATTTCCAAAAGTTTAATTTTAAGAATAGAGAGTATTAATGTTAAATCTAAAAATTTCTTTTATGTGGAAACAGGATGGACAATATGCAATTTAGAATTCCTATGTATTGCAAAATGATCTGTGTAATATTGAACTTAGAACCATCTACTTAGATATGGAAGATAAGCTGTATAAGTTATGAACTTTCTAGGATGAATAGCTCTTACTGTGATCCTTGAGAGCTAAATTCATCTAAAGCTTTGATTAATGATAATTGCTGTAGAAGATAAATAAATAAATAAATCTTTTGGGACTGTAGCTGATATTTATTTGGAGTTTCAGGCATGACGTGTGGATAGATCATCAAACTCCACCATCTGAAAGGAATATGCCACAAGCTACTCAGAAGAAGCTGTTATATACCCCTTGTTCAGGAACCAAGCTGGGGTGACAAAACGTACCGTTGCTTTCTTGAGCCCCCACACTGGGGTGATTAAAATATACCTTCCTAGTGGAGAAGTGATGAGGTAGGACTACTGAGGATGGTGGGAAAATGGAGTCCATTTATTTCCAGGGCTTTCCCCTTTTTATAAGGTAACAAAAACATCTCTGAGCACATAGGACCACATAAACAACTTGCTATTTTAGTTTTCCACCTGGTATCACTCTTCCACCTGCTATCATTCTGCTTCAATCTCAACACAGGTTGTCACCTCCCCTGACTTCTCAGGGAGGCAGAGAGCCCTTAGGGGAGATGAGGAGTTGAAGCAGACATTGTTAGCAAGTTCCCTCTGGGGTAAAAGGTTTATACCTTACCCAGAGTTTCCCCACTGACTGTGACCCTCTACATCTCTCCCTTTCTTTTGTTTTAATTGAAGCAGGTATATACCAGAGGTTAAATCCATTACCATGGGAGGAATCACACAGGCAAGTTGTAATATCACACAAGTAAGTTTAGTAACATAACAATATGATTAAACAAAAATACTATAAAGATTTCCATGACTCCCAGAAGGAAGGTGTAAAAAATAACTATCAATTCACAACCACACATATGCCTCCTTCAGCAGCCAAGAAATAGTCCAAAAGCAATCTATTGTCCATCACTTCATGTGTCAGGGAATCCAATGATTCCTGTAGGTTTTAAAATCCTGCCATCAGTGTTATGCCTCAGGGAGTCCAATGGTTCTTGCAGATTTTGAAGTCCTGCATCAGTCTTATTGATAATTATTTCTGATGTTCATGAGTACACAAAGGGTTAATTGCCAAGCTCTTTCAGTGGTGGGCACAGTCAAAATAGAACCACCCAATGCCTCCTGGTCCTCCCCTTTGCCCTGAGGCTTCTCTTTCTTTCTTTCTCTCTGATGGACAAAGCAGATATGGCTTGTGGGCACCCATTGGGTTCCTTCTCCATCTATAGAAATACAAGCAAATCCTCTTCCCCAAACAGTTAACCTATCTGATCCCTTTCATTCACCACTTTCTGGATCTCTCCACATCACCTGGTGATTATCTAAAGATAGGGGCGCTGCTCACATGGAACACTGCCCTTCCAGCAGGTTATGAAACCTGTCTTCCAGAGCCAGTGCATCTCCATCAAAAATCAAAATTTTAATATATAAAGTTAAATTTATAAGTTCTCTAGGATTATCTGTGGCTCCCCCTCTCTTTTATTTTTGGAGGAGCGTCTTGATCCTGGATTCTGTTGTTGACAGTCAAAATCTGGATAGATATCACCAAATTGCATTTAAGGGGTATATCAGTAGGCCTAAATTTTGTCACTGATTAAAGAACACTGTTCCATCCATGCCAGTGTACCAATTTTCCATTGAATGGGAACAGGTGAGTTCTGGCAGGCCTTCTGCATCAGCCTTGCCTAAAGAGCTGAAGTACTTAATTGTTTCCTAACTGTTGTAAGATGTCTCTTCCCCATAGATTGATGGGGAACCTTTTTTTTTTTTTTTAAATACACTAAAAAAGGAGCAAAATCCCCTGCTCCATCACCAAACCTTCACTTCAAAGGGGTAGCACCAAGTTCAGCTGCTGGGGCTAATGGTATCACTGCCCCTCCCACTCTTCCTTTCTCCCAGGAAGTTGGAGTTGAGGGAGGAGAGGCAAGCTTAGGTATAGGCAGAATTGAAAATGAGCTTTGAAGGTGAAAAGCAAGCTCCTCAGCAAGGTACTTAAGGTACTTAATTCCCTTTCTACCCAACTGGCAATAGTACTTAAGATACTTAACTCTCTTTTTGCCCAAATGGCCCTGCCCTGTAGATCTCCTAGAGTAGTAATGAGCTATTGCTCATATGAATCAGTAAAATACTAAACAAAGACTTCCTTACCTCTCTGTCCCACAAGTGCTGTACCCTCCATAGCTACAGGCACCAATCCTCTCCTAGTTTTTCTCCTCATACTTCCTGGTTTGACCACCCAAGTTAAAATCTTTCTTCTTTTTAAAACTTGTAGGATTCATTAAAACCAATTTTACTCCAATATGTTCAGTTAGTTGTTCTCACATTAACTTCTAAGTCTCTGGCTCCAAACTCTTCTTACAGAGCCACAGAGACGTGCACTCCAGAGCATCTGAGAACTCAGTCATCTGCTTCTGAGTTACCAACAAATCTTGCTTCTAATCTAACTAAGCCTGCTTGTTACTTCACAAAGTAGGGAGGCTCATTTCTTAGTATTTGCCTCATTTTGGTTGAAAAACTAAAGTGACTAAATTAGCTTTTACAGATTCTTCCTGCTTGCCTATTTCTATACTTATTTCTGGGTCACAGGGACTTCTCCACGGAACTCGGCCCATCAAGTCAGTTGAGCTGACTTGTATAGGCCATCACCTAAAGCCCCACGTTCGGGCGCCAAATTCACAGGAGAGCTGCTGAAATACACAGGAACCATCTAACAGTGGCTGCTGGAGATCTAACCCAGAATGGATATCCTCTCACAAGAGGATGATACAAGGAGACTGAGAGGCAATTGCTGTTTTCTGACCTCTGACTGAGAGGCCCTTGCATTATCTGACCCCTCCTGCTGAGCCTCCAAGTTTCCTGGGCAAACAGATTGTTTCACTCTGTCTCCTTGTTGGTTCTCCAGGATTTGATTTGTGGCATTATTTTATGGTTTTCTGGAGGTGAACATGGGAAAATTATAGTAATTCATTGCTTATTCCACCATCTTGGCTCCCAGAAGTTCATCAAATACTTTTTATATTTGAGAAAAGCGACCTTTATCAAAGAAACTTGCTATAAAAATCCCCACTTCCCACCCTTAGCCCCATTTCTTCTTTCCTTCTAATCTTGTGTGCATTAGTTTTGCAATTCGTTTATGTAATTAAAATTGTCCATTTTATCCTTAATAGTTTGTCATTTGGGTACAATTTTTCTCTTATCCATAAATCTGACAGGTAAGCTAACAATTCCATTTCACCTAATTTACTTATATTACCTTTTATGACTAAATCATGTACGCACTTGGACATTATCTTGGGCTCTCTCTTTTTTTCACCCTTTTCATCTTCAAAAGTCCTTTGCTTCTGGGGGCGGAGCCAAGATGGCGGAGAAGAAACACACGACTCAGTGAACGTCCTCACTCCCTCACAACCAATTAGATAAATTAAGTCTCAAAATTAGCTCAGGACTGATAGATACCACAAGGACTGGAAGCACGACTTACCAGCTGAAGAGAATCTGGAGTTTCAACAGGAAAGGTCAGTTCTCAGGGGAGGAATAAGAAAGACCAGCACAGACGGTGGGGTAGGGGCACACTGCGCCCATTGCGCTGGGAAGGGCTCTGGGATCAGAGAAGCCACTGAGGTAAAGGAATCTGACACAGGCTGTTAGCTCTTCTCTGCTAATTATTTAGCAGTTCAGAAGAGAAAGCCAAAATATTTTAAAACTCAAATTAGATTTTCCCCCATGGGGGGGGTAACTCAGCAGATCTCGGCACCGGGGGGTGTGGCCTCAGCTACCTCCTGAGAATAGTTAAGAGACTGACAAGTGGGTGGATACGGCCCAAGGCAACACACACTGCCTAGCTTAGCTGGAGGGAGTGGAACTCAGCTCCAGGAAGTCCCAGAGAAGCGGAACCTTTGAACTAGGGACCGCGGTTTCTGGCAGACACTTCCAGTTTGAGCGCAGGGGCTTCTCACGTCACCTGCTGCAGACATCCACTCCCCACCCGGACACATAGGCTGGGCTTCGTGCTGTCTTCACTATTCTATGCCCTCGAAGCACAGTAGTGCTAATCACCTCTGAGGCACCTCCAGGGAGGGGGTGGGGAACTCTCTCCCAGAGCTCTATCTTAGCTCCGGCGCAGGGGCCGCTGCATCCATCCGGTCTGGGAGGAAGCTGGTAAAGAAGTAAATAATTTCCTACCCCAGAGACAGACCCCAAAAGATTTTTTTAAGTATGAGCAAAAAAGCTAGAAAAACCATAGATTCCTTCTATACAGAGAAAGAGCGGGTATCCAACCCCGAGGAAGTTGACAGCAGAGAATCAACAGACAACAACCTAAAGGGGAACGATTCCTGTCCCCCATCACATAACTCTCTCCTAGAAGAAGCTCTTAAAAAATTGAGGGAGATCGAAGAAAAATGGGGAAAAGAAAGGGAAGTTATGATAGAGAATAACAACGTCCTGAAATTGGAGTTGGAAAAAATAAAGAATTCACAGGAGATGCAGGGAAACAAAATTAGTGAATTAGAAAAGGTTAAAAAAACACAGGAAAGTAGGATTTCTGAATTGGAAAAGATAAAAAAGTCTCAAGAAAATAGAATTTCTGAATTGGAAAAAGAAAATAATTCTCAAAAGAAAAAAATTAGGGAAATGGAAAAAAACTCAATAGAGCAAAATAATTCATTTAAAAACGAAATTGGGCATTTACAAAAAGAACTAAAAACTGTGAAAGAAGAAAATAACTCCTTAAAAGTCAGGATGGAACAAATAGAAATGAATGATTCACAGAGAACCCAAGAATCAGTCAAACAAAACAAAAAAAAATGAGAAGCTGGAGAACAACGTCAAATACTTACTGGGAAAATCTATAGACCTGGAAAATAGATCTAGGAGAGATAATCTGCGGATTATTGGACTTCCAGAAAACTATGACCAAAAAAAGAGCCTAGATTCTATTTTACAGGAAATTATCAAAGAGAACTGTCCAGAGATAATAGAAACAGAAGGGAAAGTAGATGTGGAAAGAATTCATCGAACTCCTTCTGAAATAGACCCTAAAAAAAGAACACCACGGAATATAGTGGCTAAGCTGCAGAATTACCACACAAAGGAGAAAATCCTGCAAGCAGCTAGAAAAAAACAATTTAAATACCAAGGTGCCACAATAAGGGTCACCCAAGATCTGGCTGCCTCCACATTAAAAGATAGAAGGGCCTGGAACCTGATATTCCGTAAGGCAAAAGATCAAGGACTGCAACCACGAATGAACTACCCAGCTAAGTTTAGCATCTTTTTCCATGGAAGAAGATGGTCATTCAATGAAACAGAGGAATTCTATATGTTTCTAAGAAAAAAACCAGACTTAAACAAAAAATTTGATCTACATCCACAAGACTGAAGAGAAACAGAAAAAGGTACACAGAACCCTTGAGAACTGTAACTCTGTTGTGGGTATATAAAAAATACTCAAGGATAATTTGATTTTACTGATATAAAAGAAAAAAAGGGGGGTGTGGTAAAGGGAAGGAGGTCGGTTCAGAAAAAGGGGAAGGAGTGATAAAAAGAGGGAAACTACATCCCAGGAAGAGACATAGAAAATACACCATATCTGAGGGAACTTAGTGAGGGGGAGAATCATTGTGTGAATCTTACTCTCATCAGAAGAGGCTCAAAGAGTAAATAATTAACATATTTGTTTTTCAGAGAATTTTCTCTCACCTCATTAAAAGGGGGGAGAGGAAAAGGGGAAAGGAAAAGGAGAATAAGTGAAGGGACTTGGAGGGAGGGGGGAGGGATCCTAAAAAAAAAAAAAAAAAAAAGAGGGAGGGTTGCGCGTCACAAGGGGGGTCTGTAAATTAAATATCGGGGAGGGGGATCAGGGGGGTCAAGGGAAAAAAGTATAATCTGGGGATAATACGATGGCAGGAAACACAGAATTAGTAATTTTAACTGTAAATGTAAATGGGATGAACGATCCCATCAAACGGAGACGGATAGCAGATTGGATCAAAAAGCAGAACCCTACAATATGTTGCCTACAGGAAACACACTTAAAGCAGGGAGATACATACAGAGTAAAGGTAAAAGGTTGGAACAGAGCCTATTATGCTTCAGGTAAAGCCAAAAAAGCAGGGGTAGCTATCCTTATTTCAGATCAAGCAAAAGCAGAAGTAGATCTCGTTAAAAAAGATAAGGAAGGAAACTATATCCTGCTGAAAGGTAGCATAAATAATGAAGCCATATCAATACTAAACATATATGCACCAAGTGGTATAGCATCTAACTTTCTAAAGGAAAAGTTAAGAGAACTGCAAGAAGAAATAGACAGTAAAACTATAATAGTGGGAGATCTCAACCTTGCACTCTCAGATTTAGACAAATCAAACCACAAAACAAACAAGAAAGAAATTAAAAAAGTAAATAGAACATTAGAAAAACTAGGTATGATAGACCTTTGGAGAAAACTGAATGGCAATAGGAAGGAATATACTTTCTTCTCAGCAGTTCATGGATCCTATACAAAAATTGACCATATATTAGGACATAAAGATCTCAAAATTAAATGTAGGAAGGCAGAAATAATAAATGCCTTCTTCTCAGATCACAATGCAATAAAAGCTACATTCAGTAAAAAGTTAGGGGTAAATAGACCAAAAAGTAATTGGAAACTGAATAATCTCATCTTAAAGAATGACTGGGTGAAAGAGCAAATTATAGAAACAATTAACAATTTCACCCAAGATAATGATAATGATGAGACATCATATCAAAATCTTTGGGATGCAGCTAAAGCAGTAATAAGGGGAAATTTTATATCTTTAGAGGCTTATTTGAAGAAAATTGAGAAAGAGAAGATTAACGAATTGGGCTTACAACTTAAAAGGCTAGAAAAAGACCAAATTATAAACCCCCAACCAAAAATTAAACTCGAAATACAAAAATTAAAAGGAGAAATCAATAAAATTGAAAGTAAAAAAACTATTGAATTAATAAATAAAACCAAGAGTTGGTTTTATGAAAAAGCCAATAAAATAGATAAACCTTTGGTAAATTTGATCAAAAAAAAGAAAGAGGAAAATCAAATTGATAGTCTTACAAATGAAAAGGGGGATCTTTCCACCAATGAAGAGGAAATTAGAGAAATAATAAGGAGTTACTTTGCCCAACTTTATGCCAATAAATTTGATAACTTAAGTGAAATGGATGACTTTCTCCAAAAATATAGGCTCCCTAGATTAACAGAGGAGGAGATAAATTGCTTAAATAGTCCCATTTCAGAAAAAGAAATAGAACAAGCTATTAATCAACTCCCCAGGAAAAAATCCCCAGGGCCAGATGGATTCACATGTGAATTCTACCAAACATTTAAAGAACAATTAGCCCCAATGTTATATAAATTATTTGAAAAAATAGGGGATGAAGGAGTCCTACCAAACTCCTTTTATGACACAGACATGGTACTGATACCTAAACCTGGTAGATCGAAAACTGAGAAAGAAAATTATAGACCAATCTCCTTAATGAATATTGATGCTAAAATCTTAAATAAGATATTAGCAAAAAGACTTCAGAAAATCATCTCCAAGATAATACACTATGATCAAATAGGATTTATTCCAGGAATGCAGGGCTGGTTTAATATTAGGAAAACTATTAATATAATTGACCATATTAATAATCAAATTAATAAGAACCATATGATCATCTCAATAGATGCAGAAAAAGCATTTGACAAAATCCAACATCCATTCCTACTAAAAACTCTTGAGAGTATAGGAATAAATGGATTATTCCTTAGAATAATCAGGAGTATATATTTAAGACTGTCAGTAAGCATAATATGCAATAGAAATAAACTGCAACCTTTCCCAGTAAGATCAGGAGCGAAACAAGGTTGCCCACTATCACCATTACTATTCAATATAGTACTAGAAACGCTAGCCTCGGCAATAAGAGCCGAGAAAGAGATTCAAGGAATTAGAGTAGGAAATGAGGAAATTAAACTATCACTTTTTGCAGATGACATGATGGTATACTTAGAGAACCCCAAAGACTCTGCTAAAAAGCTACTAGAAATAATTCAAAATTTCAGCAAAGTGGCAGGATACAAAATAAATCCACATAAATCCTCGGCATTTTTATATATCACTAACAAAATGCAACAGCAAGAGATACAAAGAGAAATTCCATTCCAAACAAATGTTGAGAGTATAAAATATTTGGGAATCCATCTACCAAAGAAAAGTCAGGAATTATATGAGAAAAATTACAAAACACTTGCCACAAAAATAAAATCAGATTTAAATAATTGGAAAGACATTCAGTGCTCTTGGATAGGCCGAGCGAATATAATAAAGATGACAATACTCCCCAAACTAATCTATTTATTTAGTGCTATACCAATCAGACTCCCAAGAAACTATTTTAATGGCCTAGAAAAAATAACAACAAAATTCATATGGAAGAATAAAAGGTCAAGAATTGCAAGGGAACTAATGAAAAAAAACTCAGAGGAAGGTGGTCTAAGTGTACCTGATCTAAAGCTATATTATATAGCAGCAGTCACCAAAACCATTTGGTATTGGCTAAGAAATAGACCGGTAGATCAGTGGAACAGATTAGATACAAAGGACAAAAAAGGGTACATCTATAGCAATCTAATCTTTGACAAACCCAAAGATTCCAACATTAGGGATAAAAATTCATTATTCGGAAAAAACTGTTGGGAAAATTGGAAATTAGTATGGCAGAAATTAGATATGGATCCACATTTAACACCATATACCAAGATAAGATCAAAATGGGTCCATGATTTAGGCATAAAGAGGGAGATAATAAATAGATTAGAGGAACAGAGGATAATCTACCTCTCAGACTTGTGGAGGAGGAAGGAATTTATGACCAGAGGAGAACTAGAGATCATTATTGATCACAAAATAGAAGATTTTGATTACATCAAACTAAAAAGTTTCTGTACAAATAATACTAATGCAAACAAGATTAGAAGGGAAGTAACAAATTGGGAAAATATTTTTAAAAACAAAGGTTCTGACAAAGGTCTCATTTCCAAAATATATAGAGAACTGACCCTAATTTATAAGAAACCGAACCATTCTCCAATTGATAAATGGTCAAAGGATATGAACAGACAATTCTCAGAGGAAGAAATTGAAACTATATCCACTCACATGAAAGAGTGTTCCAAATCACTACTGATCAGAGAAATGCAAATTAAGACCACTCTGAGATACCACTACACACCTGTCAGATTGGCTAAGATGACAGGAACAAATAATGACAAATGTTGGAGGGGATGTGGGGAAATTGGGACACTAATACATTGCTGGTGGAGTTGTGAAAGAATCCAGCCATTCTGGAGAGCAATCTGGAATTATGCCCAAAAAGTTATCAAACTGTGCATACCCTTTGACCCAGCAGCGCTACTACTGGGATTATATCCCAAAGAAATACTAAAGAGCGGAAAGAGACATATATGTGCCAAAATGTTTGTGGCAGCTCTTTTTGTTGTAGCTAGAAACTGGAGGATGAATGGATGTCCATCAGTTGGAGAATGGTTGGGTAAATTGTGGTATATGAAGGTTATGGAATATTATTGCTCGGTAAGAAATGACCAGCAGGAGGAATATAGAGAGGCCTGGAGAGACTTAAATCAACTGATGCTGAGTGAAATGAGCAGAACCAGAAGATCACTGTACACTTCAACAACAATACTGTATGAGGATGTATTCTGATGGAAGTGGAAATCTTCAA
Source organism: Sminthopsis crassicaudata (assembly GCF_048593235.1). Lineage (NCBI taxonomy): Eukaryota > Metazoa > Chordata > Mammalia > Dasyuromorphia > Dasyuridae > Sminthopsis > Sminthopsis crassicaudata. The sequence continues at coordinate 238,161,902 of NC_133621.1, read as the reverse complement.
CATAAAGAAGATCCAACTCACTTCCAGTTGATCAATGATGGACAGAGGTAGCTACACCCAGAGAAGAAACACTGGGAGGGGAATGAAAATTGTTAGCACTAATATCTGTCTGCCCAGGTTGCATGTACCTTCGGATTCTAATGTTTATTGTGCAACAAGAAAATGATATTCTCACACATGTATTGTACCTAGATTATATTGTAACACATGTAAAATGTATGGTATTGCCTGTCGTCGGGGGGAGGGAATAGAGGGAGGGGGGGTAATTTGGAAAAATGAATACAAGGGATAATATTATAAAATATATATATATATAATTAAAAAAAAAGAAAAAAAAAAAAAAGTCCTTTGCTTCTGATCATTACTTCCTGTAATGTCTGGGCTAGCTCTCTGAAGGGTCTCAGGACAGGACTTGGTCTTTAGATGGAGAGGTGATGAAGTCAGGAGAGCTACCATGAGGCTGGTTAGAGATGGAATCCCGAATCTTCTCTGTGTCTGTGTCTGAGACTCTTCTATGTCTGTGGCTGAGAGACTCTTCTGTGTCTGAGACTCCCTTAAATACTTCAGTATGATTACATCACTATAACATGCTGAGCTTGCACCAACTGTAAGTCATTAAGGCATCATATTACACTATGTATGTGCTTAAGTAGAGACTCGTTATCTCATCAATCACATTGAATAAGTGCTTAACTATAAGTACCCTGCTATCAGTGTCTTAAGTATACCTTTTCCTCCGGAAAAGTACCACCCCTTTATATCTACTTCCATTTTTTTATCCTCTTCCCCTTTTACTTCCTTGTAAGAGTAAGATAGGCTTCTAATATCTAACTTGAGTATATTTATTATTCCTTCTCTGAGCTAATTCCAGTCCAAGGGTCAAGCTTTGTTCTGCATCCTTTGTCTTCCCTTCCATTGAAAAAGCTCTTTTGAGTCTCTTTTATGTGAGACAATTCTACCTATTCTATCTTCCCCTTCTCTCACTGCATCCATCACTCTCACTCACCTCTAATTTTTTATATCATCCTATTCGAGTCAACTCATACCCTTGTATACTCTTAGCTTCCCAAATAATAATAGAATTCTTAGGAGTTACAAATATTATCTTCCCATTTGGGAATGTAAGAATGTAAACAGTTTTACCTTATCAAGGGAAGATTGCAAGGAACTACACTGGCTAGTGCTTTACACAGGGTCAAGTGTACTGACCAGAGGTAGTCCCAGGCTGTGGCTGTAAGAAGGAGTGAGTACAGGAATGAGAAATAGCAAAACTATAATAGTGAGGAACTTCAATCATTCCCTTTAAAAATTAGATAAACTAAAAATAAATAAGAAAGAAGTCAAAGAGACGAACAGAATCTTAACTAAGCTATGATGGATATTGGAAGGAAATGAATAGGAATAGAAAGGGATATATCTTTTTCTCAGCAGTATATGGTACTTTTACAAAAACCTTTGCAAATAAGTTTTTAATGTCCTTAATATATATTATATATTATGATAATATAATATATATTATATATATAATATAATGCATTAATATATAAGGACATAAAAACTTTAAAATTAATGCAAATAAACAGGAATTTTAAATCCTTTTTAGATCACAATGCAATAATTTAATGCAATGCAATATTTAATAAGAGACCATGAAAACACAATTAAAAATTAACTGGAGATTAAATAACCTATTTTAAATAATGAGAGGATTAAAGAACAAGTCATAGAAACAATACATAGTTTCATTAAAGAAAATGATAGTAATGAGAAAAAATACCCAAACCTATAGAATGTACCAAAAGCAGTAATCAGAGAAAAATTTCTAACTTTAAAGGTTTACATAAACAAAATAGAGAAATAACAGACAAATGCATTGGTTATGCAATTTTTAAAACTGGGAAAAAAAACAAATTAAAAATTCCTAATTAAATACCATAATTAGAACTCCTGAAAATTAAAGGTGAAATGAATAAAACTGCATGTGAGAACACCACTGAATTAACAAATAAAATTAGGAGTTGGTTTTATTTAAAAAAAAAAATTAAACCATTGGCTAATGATAAAAAATAAAAGGGTGACTGTACCACTAATAAAGACAAAATCAAAGTAGCTATTTTGCCCAATTGCATGTCAGTAATTTAACAATTTAAGTATAATGGAAGGATACTTAGAAAAATAGAAACTATTTTAACAGAAGAGGTAATAGAATATCTAAAGAGACCTATTTTAGAAAAATAAATATTCAGATCATGACTGAGCTTCCTAAGAAAAAATCATTAGGACCAAATGAATTTACAAGTGAATTTTATCAAATATTTAAAGATCAACTAATTCTAATAAATTATTTGGAATAATAAGCAAGGAAGGAGTACTACCCAAACTCCTTTTATGAAACAAATATGATGCTAATATAATACCAAACCAGAAAGAGCATAAACAGAGAAAGAAAATCATATGCCAATAAAAAATGGATGCAAAAATCATAAATGAAATACTATCTAGGAAACTACAATAATATATCATAAAGGTTATGACCAAGAGGGATTTATGCTATGAATGCAGAAATGACTTAATATAAGCAAAACTCTTGACATACTTGGTTGTATCAATAACAAAAGTAACAAAAAAAATCATGTTATTATATCAATAGATGCAAAAAAAAATAGATGCAAAATACAACACTCAATCCTATTTTTTTTTAAGCACTTGAAAATATAGGTATAATTTTTTCTCCTTAAAATGTTGAAACACTTTTACCTAAAACCATCAGCAAGTATTATTTGTGATGGGCATAAACTAGAAGCCTCTCCACTAAGATCAAGAATGAAGTAAGGAAGTCCATTATCTTCAGTATTATTTAAATATTAGAAATACTTACAATAGCAATAAGAGAAAAAAAAGAAATTGAAACTCAGAGTGGGTAATGAAGTAATGAAACTATCTCTGTGCATTTGATCATGTATTAGAAAATTGTAGAGATTCAATTAAAAATTTGCTGAAACAATATTTTTATAGATGACTAACAAAATATACAGAAAAGTATAATAAGAGATACCTTATTCATAATAGTTGTAGACAGTATAAAACATCTGGGATTATGTATACCTGCCAAGATAACCTTAGGAATTACATGAACATAATTATAAAACTTTTTTTAAATACAAATAAAGTCAGATTTAAATAATTAGAGAAATATGAATTGCTCATAGGTGGGTAGAGTCAATGTAATAAAAATTACAAATCTGTCTAAACTACTTATTCAATGTCATCCCAATTAAATTATCAAAAAATATTTTGAGTTAGGAAAAAATAATAACAGAATTCATTTGGAAGAACAAGAATCAGACGTATTAATGAAAAAAATACAAAAGAAGGAAGTTTAATAGTCCCAAGTTTTAAAATACATTATAAGGCAGTAATGATCAACGCTTTCTGGTATTGGCTAAGAAATAAAAAGGTAGATCAATGAAAACAAAGGAGACATAAAATACACAGTAGTAAATGATTATAATAACTTTGTATTTGACAAATGTAAAAATTTAAGCTTTTGGGATAAGAATTCATTATATGGTAAAAAAAAAAAAAGTTGGGGAAACTGGAAGGCAGTCTGGAATAAATTGGGCAAAGACCACATGAAATTATGAAAATTGAAATGAGCAGAATCAAGAGAACATTGGATATGACAATAATATTTTTCTAAGAATAACTGAATGATTAAGCTAGTCTATGTATAATCAAAATTCAAACCAAATATAAAGGACCTGGGAAGCTTAATACAATTTACCTCCAGAGAAAGAACTGATAAATAGAAGTATACATAGTATGGTTTTACATACACATGAAATGGTGAACTTCTCTAGTGGTGGGTAGGGAGGGAGGGAGGTTAAAAGTTTGGAACATAAAATGTAAGAATAAAGTGAATAACATTAATTTTTTAAAAGTATCTTGAATATAAAAAAGTTCCCATTTGCAGTAGTGAATATTTAAGGGGGCAGATAAATATATATAATTTATGCATGTACATATGTATTTAATTTGCAATATGCTAAATTTGGTGTTAGTGCTAAATTTAAAGGATATAAAGAAATGCAGAAGTAAGTTATAAAAGAGAGAGAGGGAGAAATTGCCAGATTTATTTATGGGAAATAGATATGACACATATACATACAAACATTTATCTATACATGTGCAAGCACATAACAAATATATTATATATGTTATATATTATATACAATATATTCACACATATATGTAAAATACATGTGTGTCTATACACACTCACATGTATATGTGTATGTGCACATAAATATCTATATAATGTATATGTATATAATTCTATTCTGATATTCCCTCTCTGATGACCACAGAGCAAACCCCAATCTTCTATTCCTCTTTAGGCAGAATCAGTCCCCCTTGGATTAAAGTAGTGAGATTTCAAGATATTTTGTGAATTCATTTAGATAATCTCATATATGGAGGTGTGTTCTGATAAATGTTTAACAGTTGTTTCCCTGAAAAAGTTAATGTACACGAAACATTAAAAAATTTAATCTGGATTAATATTTTCTCTATCATTTTAATTGTCTTCAGCCTATACAATCAATTAAATAAGGCCTTATAAGTTAATATTTGCCAAATTTTGAAGTCTAAAATTCACATTGAAAATTTAGTGATTGGCTTTTATGATTTTGTATTAGATGATTCCAACACATATTTAAGGCTGAATTTGAATTCATATCTTTCCCCTCCAAAATCTATGCTCTATACCCCTATATTTATACTATATATTTTGTTATTGTTTTTGTAAAAATGAATATTTTACTTTGTCATGGATTTTTCCTGCATGTATTGAGGTAATCGTGTGATTGGGGTGTTTTTATTTTTCATGCTGTTCCCACAGAACTGAGTCCTGCTTGGTAATTCAATGAGCAAAGTTCATAAGTATTTCAAATTGTTTTTCTTTGCAATATCATAGTCACTGAATGTTCATCTTATTTTTTATGTTTCTCTAAATTGATCTCTTTTTCTTTCTCATGCTATAATTATATTTCATTATATTCTTTCTATACTAAGTTGTTCAGCTATCTAATAATTAATGGGAATATCCCTTATTTTCTGACTCTTTGCTAATTTAAGGTGCTGCTGTGAATATTTTTGAACATATCAATGTGTTTCCTTTGTATATGACATTTTGAAGGTATAAGTAGTCTAGTAGAGCCATTACTAGATTAAAGGTTTGTTATAGTTTTGCAAATTTTTGGTTTGATAACATTAAAACATCATAAATGATTATATATGATTATTTTTGTTATTGTTCCAAATTGCTTTCCAGAAAGATTGGAGCATTTCATAGTTTCACCCACAATGTATCCTCAAAGGCTATCACTAGATTAGAATGAGAAGAAAAGTTTTCTGGATATAGCATTAATCATTTCCTGAAACAATTGTTATTTTCCTTTTGTGTTGACTTCATCTGTCTAAAGGATGACCTAAGCATTTTAAGGGTCCAGATTGATCTCCTGTCTAATGCTGTAATACTGGAATTCAAAAGGTTCTTTTCCAGATCACTCTTGTTACATGGGAAAATAATAAGGAGAAAGTGAAAGACTAAATATCTGTAATGTCTAGTATCTCCCTTTTCCTTAGTTTGCTTTGTATAAAAGTTGATGTTTTTTGCCCTTTGGTAAATCTTATATTACATTTTCCATTGAGCCTGTTAAATTTATAGGGAGCCAAGATGTGATGGTGGACTTTCCCTGAAAAGACTTTATGGTAAGAAAGAAGGTAATGGGTAAAATGCTTAAAGTTGAAGTGAGAAGCTTCTTTTATTATAAATTTGTATTTGGTTTTTCTAAACTTATCTTTCTAAAGATTTATCCAGAAAGAATATAAGTATTGAACTTAAAAATCACAACTCTTTTTACCTCAGGCTTTTCATTTGTAAAGTGGTGAGATTAGAGTACATAATCTTCAGCTTCAGCCTCAATATTCTGTGATTCTGTAATTTTGTGAATAAATATGCATTTTTCAATTTGCCAAGTGAGGAAAGTGGCTACTGGAGTGACATCTAGTGGCTCTACTGAGGTATCATTTAAATTTTTACTGAGTTTGAACTTGGCAGGTTTCATGTTTAACCATGATGTTTTAATGATTAAGATTTGTTATTGAATGGAAAATACACAGCATTATAGAGTTATAGCTAGAAAGAACAATGGAGTTCCTTGGTTTGCTTTCAAACCTCTTATTTTGCAAATGAGGAAATTTGTTCTATGACCCTCTGATTAAGTAATATTAAATGAGGCACAAACCAGGGAGAAGTATGTTTATAAAAGGTATTTGTCATTGCAATGAAGGATATCAAAATGAAAGATTCTTTCCAGAATGTAAAGTCCTCCTGTTTCCAAATGACATTGTGATGATTGCATTAAGTTCCAGAACATGTCAAAAATCTCCTGGGAGCATCTACTGAAAAGAATTAAACCTAACAAAACACATAAGAAAAATTAGATGGATAAATACTGCCTTAATGGATAAGGATTCCAAGACTACATTGTTGCATAAACAATCTATGGAGCTGATCCATGAGCATATATGTCTTGTACAGATTCTGTACAAGAACTTGTTGAAAAGAGGAAATTAGAAACATTTAGGGTATACATATATGTGTGTGTGTGTGTGTGTGTGTGTGTGTGTGTGTTTGTGTTTTTGTGTGAATAGATAGTCTGAAGAGAGACTATTAAGAGAAATCTATAATGCCACTTTTAAATATAGATTTTAATTTTTTAAATATAGATTACAATTGTAACTTCTAAAGATATCTAAAAGTAACTAATGTAAAAAATTTCACAGAATTTTCATCAATATAATTAATTTTTTCAGAAATTATTTCAGTACAACTATTTTCAAAACTTATTTCAATACTTTAAATACAGATATTTTTCAGAAATGTCAGACTTTTTTTGTTTGTTTCTAAGTTCTAGGCACAGCCATAATATTGGCATAATACTAGCATAGCAAACTACTTAGGTTAAATTTCCAATTTAAGAAAAAAAATCACAAAAATAAGATACAAAATATTTTTTAAAAATGATGTGAAGTTTAAGTAAAAATTAGTTACAATGTTCAAATCCATTCTTTATTCTTTTAATAGTTTTTATTTACCAGATATAAACACTGACATTTGCCAAACCTTTTGCTCCAATTTTTTCCTCTCCTTCCCCCCTCCCCCCAGATGGCAGGTTGAGTTAAAGTATAAATTAAATACAATATATGTATACATGTCCAAACAGTTGTTTTGCTGTACAAAAAGAATCGGACTTTGAAATAGTGTGCAATTAGCCTGTGAAGGAAATCCAAAATGCAGGTGGAAAAAATAGAGGGATTGGGAATTCTATGTAGTGGTTCATAGTCATCTTCCAGAGTTTTTTCCTGGCTGTCAAATCCATTCTTTATTGCTAGTAACTTTCCAATGTCATCCTAATTCAAAATTGGCTTTTTAACCACAAAATTAGAATGTACTGCAGACTTCCTTTTTAATTTTACATCTACTTAATCATTATGCACATACTAGATGTTTTAGACAACCAGACCATTTAATATATAAGCTTCAACAAATTGAGAAAAATCTTTTTTTTTGAAGCTAAGTGCTTTAGGATTATGTGACTGCAAAGACTTATTTATTCAGTGAGCATCCATATCCAACCATTTTGTATTAAGTATAGCCATATGTAGTAAGGAAACAAGAGGAAATGGTTTTTGACATTTGTTCAGGACAAGTAGCAGTTTCTATTGAGTAAGTTATAAAGAGCACTGAATTCTGGTTTACTATCTTCTTGGACAGGTAAGTTACTGGATTTTTAGTTTTTATTTATAAAACAATTAATATATATGGCTTATAGAGACTGATAGTCTTTTACTGAGTCATCTTTTGTTTCCAGTGTCCAGTTAATGCTTTTAATTTCACTGAATTCTTCCTGACCTATCATATGGTTTGACAGAAGATTCCATTTTGGGTCATGTTGAGGGCAAGAAGGATTTCCCTTCTTTGGGAAAATGTAGGTATTGCCATAATGGTATTTTTAAGTTGTTGTTCTTGTTTTGAAGGAAATGAATAACCTTTATTTCATCTTTATTTTAAAATTTAAAAATCATTATTTAAAAGTTTCTTGACTTCTAACAAAAAAATATGTAAAATTCTCAATTTATTGGGACTTCATAGACAATGACCAAGCCTGTGTATTTATGTGGATAAGTGCATTTATGTGGATATGTGCATTTTTGTGGATAAGCATCTATGGATATTCAAATGGTTCTGAAGTAGATTCATAGTTCTCAATTACCAACAAAACAAAATTAAAAATATGCCATTTAGGAATATCATCTTTATCTTACCTTTCCCATTGCTTTTCACTGGTCCAACACATAAATTTTAATACTGCTGATACAATTACAACTATTATGAATCTTTTAAGTATATTTTCTTTTTACTAAATGGAAAATATTTGAAAATCAAACACATCTCTTAGTTGTCAAGTAGTTGTCACAGTGAAGTTTTGCATCTTAGTCACATTATATTTTTATCTCATTTTATCCCAGACCCTCTTTGAGGATCTCTTACTTTCATATTATTCAAGTAAGTTTTAAGTAATATTTTATGAACATAATCTTATATATGAAAATACAACTATTAAATCAGACAAGGTCATGGCAAATATAAAAACTGATTTGTCTTAGTTTTTTAAACTAGAGTGTTGACACTTACTGGTCATAAATTTAGGATGATAAAACAAAAAACAATAGGCCCATTATTTTACTTAATAATAACATTAAAACAATATTAACAATGATGATAGCTAATATTTACATAGTACATACTATTTGTCAGGCATTGTACTAAGTACTTTAGAAATATTCTTTTTTGTACTTCTTATTATTTTCATTTTATTATTGAGAAATTGAGGTGATCAGAAGTTAAGTGACTTATCCAAAGACACCCAGGTAGCATCATAGGTCAAATTTGAACTCAGCTGCAAACCTTGTACTCTACTTACTGTGCCATCTAATTGCTTAGTAGTTTGGAGATCTCTATGATTATAACAATAAGCTCCATGATAAAATATTTACAGTTTTTCTGTAGTCAGAACATTTTGCTATGAATAGAACAATATTAGCATTGTTTTTCGATACTGTAACAGTATCAGTCTGTTTCCTAAAGTCATAGCCTGATGGATCATAGGTATGTCATGAGAAGAATCCCTTAAGTCTGTCTGATTTCAGGTAAAGGTCATAGATCTTTTGGAAGTCAACCATGTAAAAGATTTCCACATTATTAGTGTCAGGTGGGGAGTTTGATTGGGGCGGTACACCTGTCAAACCATAACGCAGGTGTCCTAAGGCTAGCTCAGGGAGGATAGAAACCTCCCGTGGAGCAGAAGGGAAAAAGCTCGCTTGATTTTGATTTTTAGTATGAATACAGACCATGAAAGCAGGGCCTCACGATCCTTCTGACCTTTGGGGTTTTAAGCAGGAGGTGTCAGAAAAGTTACCACAGGGATAACTGGCTTGTGGCGGCCAAGCGTTCATAGCGACATCGCTTTTTGACCCTTAACCATAACCATAACCATAACCATAACCATAACCATAACCAGGTTCAGAATCAACTAGGTAGAAAATATACTTATTTGAAAAGGAAATAATATAGTGAAGAAACTGAATAAAGAGGCTCTTGCTATTACCTTCATAAAATCATTTTCTCAACCTTCACAGGGACATCACATGTCCCTGTGACGTTAGATCATAGTTTTTTTGAGCAGCTTATATTGCATTTCTCTTGAACAGTGGATTACTGGCTTAGCAATAATTCAAAACAGATATATCTGAATTCAAAAGTCAGAGTAAATCAAATTATATTCCACTTTACATAGCAATTTCCACTGCTTACAATTTACAGCAGGATACAGTTGCTTTTTATATTACAATAACAGTTAACAATAAATTAAAAAACCATTGATCTTCAGTACACAAATACATATAAGCATTCATTTAACATGTTTCTGTTCTACTTTAAATACATCCTGATGTAAAAATTAATATGACAAAGCTCTTATTAGTTAGAAACATTCTTGCTGTTCTTTATTTCAGATTTAATATAATTTTTAATGATCTAGTCAAAGTTGAAAAATCTAAGAATCTGGAAAGTCCCCAAAGAACCACCAATTATAAGAATTTATAAAGTCTTTTGTGTTTTTCACAAACACTATTCATCATTATTGTTTATTTATTTATATTTTATTTTATATTACAAAATGAGAAAAACAGATGAGGAATACAAAACAAAAGAATTTTTGTTACAAATGCTTGAAAGTTTTAAAGTTTGTTAAATGTCCATTTTTTTCCCATTCAGAATTAGATTTAATTTTTCTAAGTAAGTTACCTTTGGCTGTAACCTCAGCTCTTTTGCTCTATCAAATATAGCCTTTCAATGTATGAGCCCTTCAGTCTTTAAAAGCTATTTCTACTGGATCTTGTGGAATCTTGGTTGTTCCTCCATGATGTTTAAACAGTTTTTTCTCTTGTTATTTGCAATATATTCTCTTTAGCCTGGGAGCTTTAAAACTTGACAATGATATCCTGTTAGTTTTCTTCTTGGCATCTCTTTCAGGTAGTGAGTAGTGGATTTTTTTCTCCCCTGTTTCTACTTTACCTTCTTGTTCTTAAATTTTAGGGCATTTTCCCTTAATAATTTCTTGTATTATTGTATCAAGATTCTTTTCTTTTTTTCTTAATCATACCTTTCAGGTAATCCAACTATTCTTATCTTTTCTATGCTCAATTTGTTCTCCAAACTCTTGTTTTTCTGTTGAGATGTTTCAAATTCTCCTTTTTTTCATTCTTTTGAGTTTGTTTTATATTTTCTTGGAGTCATTAGCTTCCTCTTGCCCAATTCTACTTTTCAATGTTCTTTAAGTTTTTGATTATTTCTAGTTGATTAACTTTCTTTTCATAATTTTCTTGCTATTCTTGGGTTGCTCTCATTTTTAAAAAACCTTTTTCTCAATCTTTCTTATTTGATTTTTAAAGTCCTTTTAAAGTTCTTTCAAAAGAACTTTTTTTGGGCTTAGGACTTTTTGGGTTTTACTAAAAAGGGGGGGAGGGGCTTCACTATCTTTATCTGAATATGAATCCAGAACTTCTTTATCCCTATAGTATGTTTTTGTTATTTGTTTTTTTTTTCTTCTTTGCTTATTTATTTTTATTTGATTTTATTTTGTTTTAGCAGGTTATTATTACAATCAAGTTCTAGTCACAACATTTGGGGAAAGATGCCCCAAGTCTGAGGTCCTTCTTACTATTGTTTTCTGAGTGTGTCTTGGGACCCTACCATGGGCATTCCTCTCCCACTCTGAGCACAGCTAGGGTCTCCAGTCATGTTGTCCCATAAATGCTCTTGCTCCCTGAGATCCCTTCAGTGACTGCAAATTATAGCTGTGCTTTCTGCCCTAGAAATGAAACTAGGGACTCAACTCTCCTGCTAGTACTCACAACCAAAAAAGTCCCTGCCCCTCTGCAACCCTGCTAATTCATCTCTTCAGTCCCATAGCCATAGTCCAGCATTGTGTTAGGTCAGTACATTTGAGTCTGACAATAACTCAGCAATGGAAGATATTTCAAAATTCTCCTATTCAGACATCAGACCTTCACATTGTCCCTGAAGTGAAAGTTCCTAAGGCTGAGTAGTTGTTTGCTGATTCCAAGGAATAGGACTAGAGATCATTGTGCTTCACTGAGGCCAAATCTCCACCACTGGAGATTGAGCCTTTTCTAAAGTCTTCTCATCTTGTTTTAGGAGGACAACTGCTTCACCCTGATTCCTATTTATTTCTGCTCTCTATGTTCACTTTGAGGTGAAAGGTGAAGTTTTTTATTATTATTATTATTTTTTTTTTGTGGAGGAAATTTGGAGAATAGAAAGCTTTCTGATTTATTCTGTCACCATCCTAGAATCCTCTCAACATTCATTTTTAAAATTTTTGAGTTCCAAATTCTCTCCCTTCCTCAACTCCCTCTCTCATTGAGAAAGCAAGCAATTTGATATGTTATACATGTATGCACTCATGCAAAACACATTTCCATGTTATTCATGTTATGAAAGAAAATACCGACCAAAAAATCCCAAGAAAAACAAAGGAAAGAAAAAGTATGTTTTGATCTTTGTTCCCAGAGAGCGATCCAGCAGATTCTGGAGACGACAGCTCGCTACATTTGGCGCCCAACGTGGGGCCAAGCATTTGCAATTATGGGTGTGCCACAAGCAATAAAAACAGACAATGGACCTGCATATACGTCCAAACATTTTACACACTTTTGTGCACGTATAAGATTTTACATACCACGGGCATACCTTTTAATCCTCAAGGGCAGGCAATAGTAGAGAGAAGAAACAGAGATATTAAGACACTCCTCCAAAAACAAAAGAAAGGGGGAGCCACAGGTAACCCTAGAGAACTTCTAAATTTAGTTCTCTATACCATTAATTTTCTAATTTTTGACAAAGATGCACTGGCTCCGGCAGACAGGTTTTATAACCCACCAGAAGGGCAGTGTCCAGTGCGAGCATCTCCACTGTCCTTAGATAATCGCCAGGTGATGTGGAGAGATCCAGAAAGTGGTGAATGGAAGGGACCAGGTAGGTTAACTGCCTGGGGGAGAGGGTTTGCTTGTATTTCTTCAGCAGGAGAAGGAATCAGATGGGTGCCAACGAGTCGTATTCGCCTTGTCCATCAGAGAGAGACAGAAAAAGAGAAAGACCTCAAAATAAAGGAGAAGATCTAAGAAACATCTTACACTGAAAGAGCATGGCTAATAAAAAGACTGTTAAAGAACTTTAAAACCATCAGGAATCATTGGACTTCCTCACACAAGATGAGACTAATGGACAATGGACTTATGGACATTTATAAATTTTCAATTTATGATTATTTGATTATGTTATATATTTCTAGCATGTGTTATGTTACTGTGTTACTATGTGCTTATGTAATTTATGTAATTATCTGTAATACTTCCCATATTGATGGATTTATGTTTCAAGGTCATGACTGTCCTATGTTCTAAATCAAAAGAAAGGGGGAGATGTTAGGATTACTAGGTGAGAACTCAGGTTGTCTAGACAGTGACAAGGTGAGAATTCAGGTTGTCTGGACAATTACAAGGTGAGAACTCAGGTTGACTTGATAGAAGGAGCAAGCTCATTGGCTGAAGTGGTTCTTCCCAGAAGCCCTTGCATTATCCCATGCCCATTCTCTGGGAGGATAAAAGAGACAACAGTGGGAAAGTCAGTCTGCATGGAGAAGGATAAGAGCTGGAGGAGATTCAGAGCCAGGATTCAAGGAGAAGACTCTGCATTACATCTTGCTTGACGCAGCTCTCTGCAGGAAGGGAAGTCACTTCTCTGGACAAGAGTTAACAGCAACTGCCTGGAGACAACAGTTCACTACAGGAAGAAGAATCTGTCTGAAAGATTTGAGTAGACACAGCAGATCTCTTCCCAGAGAGCGATCCGGCAGATTCTGGAGACGACAGCTCGCTACAATTCTCCATCACTTCTTTCTCTTTTCATCATAAGTCCTTCAGAATTATCATTGCATGACAGTTGAGAGGGAGGGAGCAAACCTTACTGTCATCAGAATTAGCACAAAGAGGGAATAACATATATAGAAATCTATCTTATTCTATAGGAAAGTAGTAAATGAAGGCAATAAGAGAAGGGGAGAGGTTGATACAAGAGAGGACAGATTATGGAAGAGAGATAATCCGGAAGCAGACTACACCAGTCTTTGAACAATTAAAACTATAATCTCAAGAGCACTGATCTAAAAGGATTTTACCTAATACAGTGAATTATCAAATCAATGCGAGATATTATCTTTATTCATATTATAAATTGGTAAACTGAGGTAATTCAGTTTATGATTATCCACTAAAATTTTTATACCCAGGTATTTTCTTAATTTGTTTTAGTGCTATAACAAACATTCATAAGTATCTTATTAAGAGATATTTATTTCACTTAAAATGAGACCAGAATAAATTCGGTTACACCTGGATCTATTTTCCAAATGACAACATATAAAATTTCAATTTACAAAAGGGCTATTTATTCTAAGCATTTCATATTGTGGAGTCTACTATTTCCATCTAATCTACTGCCACAGATTTTTAAAGTACAATAATCTATCCCAACTGTAATTTAGTTTAAATCTAAATTCTTCAATCTCAGAAAGAATCCATTGCTTATCAATTTACTCATAGTCTATAACTTTCTCCATTGACTTTCAAATCAAGCTGGAATTTTTAATTACTATTATAGTTTCCATAAATAGACAAAGTTTCTTACAACCTTTCTTTTTTATTATAGCTTTTTATTGACAAAACATATGCATAGGTAATTTTTCAACATTGATCCTTGCAAATACTTCTGTTCCAACTTTTCCCATCCTTCCCTTCACCTCCTCCCCTAGATGGCAGACATGTTAAATATACAACTTTTCTTTTTAAATAAAAGTCAAACTTCCTCAAATCTTCTCAACATATTTAAACTTTTTCATTTTTATATCTCTCTCTTGTGGTTTGACAACTCAAACCTTCCTTATATATTATTAACTTCCACATATATGCATATATATGTATATATATACATATGCATATGAATATATAAAACTTCCATATATATGTAGATATATATATCTACATATAGAATCAAATAGGGCTAAGTGTGTGTAGGGTGTATACACATATCCTTTCAGTGGTCTTGCAAATTTTCTTTTTTATTTCTGTTTTCAATTCTCTAAAACCCTTTACTCATACTATATAACTTGCTTTTGTTTATTCAAATCCTACATTTTAACCCAAGATAATATTCATTCCACTGAATATTTCCTTTATAATTTAGTACATATCATTGTTAAACAAATCCAATGACTTGCTAAAATTTTACTTTTTTAAGCTGTATAGCTAATTAAACCCTGTTGCCAAGATTAGTTACAATTCAAGTGTTCTTTTAGGAGATTAAAATACTTCAAATCTCTCTCTTTTTCCCAAATGGAGATATTATCTTGCACTGCCTATTGAGTACCATTATATGATGAAGTTTGTGGGATACATCCTTTAAAAAAAAAACCCATTAAAATGTTCTTAGTAATTACAAAACTTTTTAGGAGGTATGTGGAATAGAGAGATAAGGTGAAGAATTTATAGGAATGTGTGAATTCTTTTTTTTGTATTTTATTTTCATTTTTTCTGTGTTTGATCTGCATAAGTACAATATGTGCAGGCCCATATTTACCACTGTATGCTTGATTATCAAAAGCCTGAAGGCCTGATTTTCTGTTTCCTAGAAATCAGGTGATCTCAGGGAAACAGAAACCTTCCATTCCAATCTCTAGGGATAGCAACAACCAATTAGATGCCTCCCCCCACCCTTCTCAATACTCTCTTATATGTGATATTCTCTCTTGTATAAAAGCTATGTATCTTTATTACTTCTTTAGCCCTCCTACCACAAGCTTTCTCTTTCTCCTATCTCATAATAGAACTGCTCATCCTCTGGAGATTTAATAAACAACCTTTCTGCTTTCTACTTTGAGTGATCTCTGAGTAGTCATTTTGGGTAAGAGTCTTCTACATCTCACACAGAGGTCAACAGTGATTTATACAGGAGTGTTGAGCCCTCTTACCCTTAGTAAACATCTTGAAAAAAAATCTGAAATACTTCAGATTAAATTATACTTGCTCCTTTCTCTATTTACTTACTCTTCAGAATCTAGAGAGGGCTAATACTTTGTAATTCATAAGTCAAAAGAATAGTATTTTTGAGTTCTTACCAAATATCATTTTTTGTTGCATTCCAGTTAATAGGAATTGGGATACGAATTTCTCTCATAATTGAAGTTGAGAGTAACTTTGGTAAAATAGAAGGCAAAGTAAATAGAAAATTACATACTTTTCCCCCTAGCATTTTTCCTTGCTAACCATCTTCCATAAGATTACCAGTATCTTAATGCTTCTCCAATTTATTGTCTTTAATGAAAACATACATGTTGGTATCCAAGCCTATTTATATGCATATATGTATGTGTGCACATATACATTTTTAAAACATGTTTTATTAATTTTATAATTATAATTTTTTTGACAGTACATATGCATGGGTAATTTTTTACAACATTATCCCTTATACTCACTTCTGTTCCGAATTTTCCCCTCCTTCCTTCCACCCCCTCTCCTAGATGGCAGGCAGTCTTATACATGTTAAATATGTTATCCTAGATACAATATATGTGTGCAGAACCGAATTTCTTGTTACACAGGAAGAATTGGATTCAAAAAGTAAAAATAACATGGGAAGAAAGACAAAAATGCAAACAGTTTACACTCATTTCCCAGTGTTTCTTCTCTGGGTGTAGCTGATTCTATCCATCATTGATCAACTGGAACTGAATTACATCTTTTTTTGTTGTTGAAGATATCCACTTCCATCAAAATACATTCTCATACAGTATCGTTGTTGAAGTATATAATGATCTCCTGGTTCTGCTCATTTCACTCAGCATCAGTTCATGTAAGTCTCTCCAAGCTTCTCTGTATTCATCCTGCTGGTCATTTCTGTAAGAAATTGTTCTGTAAGAAAAATAATATTCCATAACATTCATATACCATAATTTACCCAAACATTTTCCAATTGATGGGCATCCGTTCAGTTTCTAGCCACTACAAAAAGAGCTGCCACAAACATTTTGGCATATACATGTCCCTTTCCCTTCTTTAGTATTTCTTTGGGATATAATCCCAGTAGTAGCACTGCTGGATCAAAGGGTATGCACAGTATGATAACTTTTTGGGCATAGTTCCAGATTGCTCTCCAGAATGGTTGGATTCTTTCACAACTCCACCGAAAATGCATCAGTGTCCCAATTTTCCCACATCCCCTCCAACATTCATCATTATTTGTTCCTGTCATCTTAGCCAATCTGACAGGTGTGTTGTGGTATCTCAGAGTTGTCTTAATTGTGCACATATAAATATTGTTTTTGTTTTAATTATTTCAATTGTGTCCAACTCTTCATGACCCCATTTGGGATCTTCTTGGCAAAGATACTGGAGTAGTTTATCATTTTCTTTTCCAGCTCATTTTACAAAGCAGGGATTGAGGCAAGGAGAGTGACTTGCCCAGGATCATACAGCTAATAAGTGTTTTGAGGCAGAATTGGAACTCAAGTCTCCCTGACTCCAGGTCTAAAGTTCCATTCATTGGACCACCTAGTTGTCTCTGGCTGCATATAAATATACACACATATTATACATACATATTACATATACATGTACATGTAAGTGTACATAAAATTTGTAAAATTGTATATATACAAGTATCACAAGTCAAGGTACATGACAGAGCAGTAATGCTAAAAGCTGTATATTCTGTGTTTTCTTTCCTAGCAGAGCCTCTACCACACTGACAAGCAGGAGTGGGAAAGAGAAGGTCACTGAGTCAACATAAGTTAGTATATAGATACAATTTATATAAAATAGATACATAGATACACATATATGTCTGTGTTAGTATGTAGGGTGCACAATAAAAAAAATGGAAACCACTAATTTAGATAATTCATTTTCCAGGGTTTTTTCAACAGAGACCATTTTTCTTTATCAATTGATTTCCAGTTATTATATTTAAGTCCCAAACAGAAAAAAATGTATCGTGTACATTCTTAAAATATTTTCAATTAGATTTTCAATATTTTATTCTTTAGACTGAATCTATACTGTATTTCTGAAGTTCCCGTGAGAGAGAAAGGCAGACAGAGACAGAAAGACACACAGAGAGGGAAACTGAGAGAGACAGAAGGAAACGGAGAGGGAGAGGGAGGGAGGAAGAGAGAGAGAGGAAGAAGGAGAGGGAGAAGGAGAAGAGGGAAAGGGAGAGGGAGACGGAGAGTGAGAGGGAGAGAGGGAGAGAGAGAGGAAGAAGGAGAAGAGGGAAAGGGAGAGGGAGACAGAGAGTGAGAGGGAGGGAGGGAGAGAGAGAGGAAGAAGGAGAGGGAGAAGGAGAAGAGGGAAAGGGAGAGGGAGAGAGCGTATGTGCGCGCGCGCAGGCATTCACATAGCTCAGATGATCTCTGCAGAAGAAATTGAAGATGGTGGTTCTGGCTAGCCCCTCCCTTCTACCTGGGGATTCAAATAACTAGGCTTCAAGGCAAATTTCCTTTTCCTTCTAAGATTTCTGGATTTAGAAACGCCAGTGGCAGCAGTAATGGATTTCTGAGCCCGGACTGCAGTCTTTTGGGCTTTTCCCGTACTTCCCCGCCCATGTAAAAACCCCAGTCAGGCTTTCGAGTGATATCTCCTAAGTCCAATCACAGGCAGCTGCTTCTCCCTGGCCACCGCCCTACTCGCCCTGAGGTCCCCAATAACTGCTCAGAAAGGTCGGGTTTATGCAGTCTAGTAGCTAAGGAAGGATCCCCTGAAGGCGATCTCCAGGAGGGAGGGAAGGGTGAGGTTTGGTGTAAAGAATGCTCTCTACAAGGTGTCTGCGGCGGAAGTGAAGAACCTGTAGGCTACATCCCAACTGTGCGGCAAAAGGACACCCAAGGTGCAGGTAAGAATCAAGCCTTTTTTTTTTTTTTTTTTTTTTTTCTTTTTCTTCTTTGCTGATATGCTAAATAATGCGTATTTTCCTGCAATCATTTCCTTTCCAATCCTCTCTCATTACCCCGCCCTAATTGAGTTTGCTTTATTAGGTTTTATTGAAAAAATGCCAAGTGTGGATTGCTTGAGGAAGCTGAGAGAAGTAAGGGAGATATAGGAACATGTGCGAATAAGGACAGAGAGAAGGGCATCAAGCATCCTCTGGAAACGGTAATAAACCATAAACCTGAAGCCCTGTACTGAACGCTCAGATTCAGTGGCATCGGATGCCTGTGATTTGTCTGGCAAATCTATGCTAACCTGGACTGGAAAGGAATGGGGATTAGCAGAAATATCAGTAACAGGGTACAAATTCTGACAAATTTTCTCTCCTCTTCTTTATTTTTCATGAAAGAAGACTTACCCCAGAGAGTGAAGGAGAGACAGAAAGAGTTCCCCCACTCATTGCTTCATCTTTTCCTAAATTCAACTATTTATTGGAATAATCGGGTGTGGTACTGGAGTGAGGAACTTGTTTCTTCCCTAGACTCGAAGTGAAAGTCGGCCTTATTTAATTTTTTTTTTTAAGTTTGTGCATTGACTAGATATTTCTGATCAATCACACCCTTATTCAGAAGATTCTGGTCCTCAGGTGTTTGCAGCAGACAGCAGGGAGGAGGGAGCAGATGGATCATCTTACTGCTATCCTTTTCCTCCTTGTCTATTGCTGCCCATTAGGAACCCACTTTCCACAGGGTTTTGAGACAGAAGTGTTTGACCATGGGGATTCCGGAAGAGTAAACCAATCATGGTTTGATGGGCAAGGAGGCCTTTGGCAGACTTTCAGATGACTGCATATGGGCTTTACAGATTGGCCTTGTGGCCATTACTGTTGCTGTCAGATTGCTTCAAGCAGTAAGCACCAGCAGTGTTGCAGGGAAAATATATTGGAGTCATTCTTAAGAAATTTATGATACCCAGTTCTGAGAGTTCTTTCACACAATGCTTGGAAGGGGTGGGGGTAGGGAGAACAAGCTTAATAATCCTTTTCTCCATTTATTCCACTAAAATCCATTGCATGAATAGATGCAAATGCTTATCAGCACAGAGCTATAAGATAACTCACACATGCCCTGATGGTCCTTGGTAAAAGAGCTGCCTTGGCTTTCTGAAGCAATCTGAAAATAGAAAGAGAAGAGGAAGATCAAATTTTGCAGGAGGAAAACTAGAGACGCTTAATAGTATGGCGACGTTGAAATCCCTACCATAATGAAAATAAGCAATTCAACAATATACAGCAGAACTAGTATTTTTAAATAACATATTTAAGCACATTCAGAAGTTTTCTAGTATTTATTTTTCTATGTTCATTTCTGTTAAGTGTCACAACATGTGTCTATTTGTAAAATAATTTATTACGTTGAAAAAAATTCAGTTTTAGAGACATAGATGATACCTTTATGATTTTTGGTGTCTCTATTTACTTTTAACAGTCTTATTAACACAATCTTAGAATGGGAGAGCTATCCTCCCTCATCCTGGGTCTATGAATAAAGATAGGGTAAAAGGGGGTTCAGGTAGACTAGAGGGGAAGTCCTGCTGTAACCTTTGCTTATTTAAAGGTGTTCTATTGGAAGCTTCATATTCTATCTCTTCCTAAGAAACTTAATGTACATCTTATTTTCCTAAATATATTTATTCTCCCAGTATTCTGAAATTTTCTAATTTATTAATCCTCCTCCTTTTTATAGTAGAAGTTTAGAGAAGCCAAATAGTTTCTCATGTACTTCACAAAAAAAAATTGGTAGGAATAGACCATTCTCCTAATGTGACATTTTGTTTTTCCACTACTTTGGTTTGTGGTGATTAGGTTAAGTTCCAAATTTTTGTGTGGTTGCTGATATCAATTTGGTGCCAATGTTGTTGTACTATTAAAACCAATTATTCATACCTAGCCTATATCTGTTCTTATTAAATTATGAGTATTTATGAGTAAAAAGCTATTTTACTATTAAATGCTACTATTATTATGTATTCTTCTTACCTAAAACCTTGAATTATTAGGGCAAAGCATTGGAAAAATTTTCTTATTGATTTACTTTATATCTTTATATCTCTGACTTTATTATTTGATATTTCCTAGAAGATTTTTATCACAATCAGAAAGACAGGAAAATTGACCTTTGAAGCTTTTAAAGGCAAAATTTGCCCAGGCTTCTATGTCAAAGTTCCTAAATGGGACCTCATATTATAAAATTTCATAATCTTTTACACACACTATATACCTCTTCCTTGCTCTTTGGCTGGCTGATAGTTTTGATTCTTCAGAGAGACAGTAATCTGTGATGTGTAAATCATATAGCATAAGTATGAACATAGTATTCAGATGGGCCTTTGTTTCAGGGAAAAACTTGTCATTGCAGTCACTGCACAATCTCCCAATTGCAAAACAATTTACCCTCTCTTTCTCTTTAATTCTTGTTTCTGAGTATTATTCATTAATAGCATCTGTCCAGGTTATATGCATTTATGAACCAGATCAAGGAATATTACAATCTGGCCAACAGGCCTTCACTTGTTTCTACTGTTTGACTAAGGTTGAAATCTTTGGTTGTAAATCTCTTTTCTAAAGGCCTAATGCAATCAACACAATGACTGCTGCAAGCAAGATAAGCAATAGGAACTCAATATCTATTGAGAATCTCTCTTCTTTTTGGTCTCTACATTAGACATTCTTAGTATCAGTGGCAGATAATTTCTGGTAATCATCAGTCTCTCTGCTTGATGTCTCATTTAATATTGCTAATGAGAATATTGAACAAAGGTTTTTATGCTATGGTTTTTAACCAAAAAATGTTGTATAATGTTATAACATCTGCATGGGAGACACTGTTGGAGAAGAACCTTTAAGGGTACATTTTGCTCTACAGAATCAAATGCTTTTTATGGTTGTCTTAGAGGTGGACTCAGGTTTTTGAAATATTAATAGAACTCAAGACTTAGTGATCTCTTTAGTGTATGGATGTTTTACTAGATGCCTGCTGAGATTTTTTTCCAGCTCTCAGATCCTATGAACTGAGTTATAACTTACTGCATTGTTTTCTTGGGAGTGGGGAGGGAGTGGTAAGGTAAGAAGGGAACTGGGCTTATGTAGAAAATTACCAGGGAGAAATAAGAGCTAGAAAAGCAAATCAACATCTTTAAAGATATAGTTTTAGAGAATTATCTCGGGCACTGAGAGGTTAAATGATTTGCTAAAGGTCACACATCTATTATGTATCAGAAGTAGGACCTGAAGTTTTTCTGATTTTGAGGCCCATTCACTTTTCAGTATAGCACTCTATTATACTGTACACTTTGAAAACTTATATATGTTCCTAAATTACTATATATGTTTGAAAATATATGTCACTCACTAAATATGTTTATGAAAAGATGGATTATCAGAAATTTAAATACTAGAACTTTAGAGTTGAAATGAACCATATAGATTACCTAGTCCAAAACCAGAGATGAGAATACTGAGATCAAGAGAGGATAAAGGACTGCCTTAATATCAAAACGGATATTTTAATTTTGCCAGTTCTTGGTTATATTTTCAGTTTTCATATTTCAGTATTCATTTTTCAAATAATTCATATTTTGCAACTGATAAATTTCTTTCAGGCTTGATCTAATTTTTTCTATACTTCTTACTTAGCAACATAGCTAATTTGCTTCCAAAACATTTACTTTACTTCTCAAATCTTTAAAGACTAGCTTATCCAAGTATGGAAAGAATTATCACCATCACAAAATTAATACATTATAACCTATAAGTTAACATGATGTTTTGAAAATTAACCCTTTTTTCTTCTAATATTATTAGAAAGTAATTAGATTTTGAGAATTATAGAGAAGATAGGAAAGTGATGATAAGCAACAGAGGTTTGAACAGGAATCACTTTCTCTGAGTTAAGTAGGAAAGGAAAATATTTTCATTATGTAGTTAATATAATATTGAAAATACTTTGAATTCACATAAAACATTAACATTAAGCAATAGACATTTATTCATCAATTATATATAAAGGACTATGGAAAATAAAAAATGTTATACATGATCTTTTTAAAATATTTAGTTTGGCAAATATGATATATATATGCAAAATCACTAATTGTACATTTTTACACTATATATGTATGTATAGATATAGATATATAGTTAACAGTTTAGAAAATAGTATAAAAATGTACAATTAGTGATTAAAAAACAATAGTCATTAATTAGTGAGGTGGCATCTTCAAGAAGGGCAAATTACTTCCAGCCTCAGGTGAAAAGTTGGAAAAGAATATTAAGGTTTCACAGAAGAATTGCATTTTGAGAGGGACCTTAAAGATATATAGAATTTGAGTTGGAAAAGAATGAGAAAATAATGCAAGGGAGAATAACATGAGCGTGAATCAGACACATGTATTCAGAGCATATTAAGAAGATCGATTTATCTACTATGGAAGGGTCATATATAGAAGAAGTGAAATGTGGCTGGCTTGGTCACTTTCCTTTAATTGAAGGTGGTAGGAAGGTACTTCAGTAGAATAGTTAACTTCTTGTTGAGAAGACTTTTGTGGCATGGTGGAGAAGGTTTGGAGAGTCAGGAGTGGAGTGGTTCTTGTTCATCAGACAATTATAATATAGTTAGACAGTTAAAACACAAATAACTCAAGAACACTTAGGGTAACATTCCTTTTTTTCCCTTAATCAATTTCTTTTTAACATCTTCAAAGCCCAAATTAAATGCTAGACCTTCATGAAATCACTACAGCCCTACATACAGTCAGTCACTGATATTCTTCCTCTTTGGACATCACATATGAATTGGACATCTCTAATGAATTTGTGTTATATTGTGTATTAAGTTTCTACTAGATTAAAACTCTAGGAGGATACAAATCATGCTTTATTTAAACCTTGCAGGGCCTCCAGAGTATTGTATACTCCGGAGTATTGTATACTCCAGAGTATACATTACTGTGTATAACAGTATGCATTTGTTATATGTTGATTTCAATATTGATTGCCCCAGTGCTTAATAAAGTAGTAATAAAATTATGTATATTCCATTATATAAGGCAAGTTTCATCGTAAGTCTGACTAGCTTGAATAAGAAATGAAATGATGCCATCTGAAAGGAGATTCGCTGCCAAGTAAAAGTATAGGATAAAATGAGATCAGGTCTAAAAGAAGTTAGGTAATTGCCAAGAACTGACTAACCTCCCAAAACAAACAAAGAAACCCAGTCCTGAAATCTGTGAGATGAGGGGAAAGTTGAGGAACTTATTGTTTCTATTTCTTATGGGAACTCATTTAAAGTTTTCTTGAAGAATTTGGATGTTATACCATAGTGTTAATAATATTTCATTGTCTATGATACCTTTTATTTGTTTTAACATTTTATTTTTATTTTTTCCTCAATGACATGTAAAACATAATTTAAAATTAAAAAAAAATTGAGTTCCAAATTCTGTCTCCCTTTTTTTGTCCTTACTTGAGAAATATATTAATTTCATATATTAATAATTTTCAGTCATGTAAAACATTACCATATTAATTATGTTGCAGAAGAAAACAGACTAGTAATAATAATAATAAAGAAAATTTAAAAAGGTTATTTCACTCTGTATTTAGACTCCATCCATTCTTTTTTCTGTAGATGGATAGCATTTTTTATAAGCCTTTCAAAATTGTTTTAGATCCTTCTATTGCTGAGAATAGATAAGTCATTCATAATTGATCATATTGTATAACATTGTAGTTGTATGCCATTTTCTCTTAGTTCTGCCTCATTTCACTTTACATCAGTTTATGTAAATCTCAGGTTTTTTTGAAAGCCTCCTGTACATCATTGCTTATAGTATTCTGTTGCATACAACTTGTTCAGACATTTCCCAGTTAGTGGACATTTCTTCAATTTCTAATTCTTTGCCACCACAAATATTTTGTACACGAGTCCTTTTACTTTTTTTTTTTTTAATGTCTTTGGGATGTAGATCTTGTAGTGGTATTGTTGGATCAAAAGGTATGCACAGTTTTTTGGGCATAGTTCCAAATGCTCTACTGAATAGTTGAATCAGTTCATAACTCCACCAACAATGTAACAATGCAGTAATCCAAATTTTCTCACATCTCTGACAACATATTTTGCTTTCTTTCTCTGTCTTATTAGTCAATCTTCAGAGTTGTTTTAATTTTGCATTTTCCTAATCTATAGTGATTTAGGGAATTTTTTCATTTGACTTTATTTTCTTCTTTTGAACATGAACCATTTATCAATTAAGGAATGATTCTTGTTTTTAAATTTTATTCAATTCTCTATATATTTGAGAAATAAAGCCTTTATCAGAGAAATATGCAGTAAATTTTTCCTATTTTCTTATTTTGTCTCTCAATGGTGCCTTTTAGCAAAATGTAGTTTCCTAGTTTTTCACTTTTAATTAGATCTATTTTTGCTTTTGATTTGTTTGAAATCTTGATTGCTGTCCCCTATTTGGTTGTTTTTTGTTTTTTTTAACATCAGCTGAAGCATAAAAGATTCTGTTTCAGCTCCTTATTTTTACTTATTTTTACAACAAAATATTGTTGGATTTTGGTTTTTGATCTATTCTGCTATTATCTCATTCATGTTTACATGTTATGATTACTAACTCTATATTTTTTTCCATTCTATTTCACCATGTTTATTCTTCTCTTTCTCAATTTTTCTCTTTATTTCTGTGTGTGTGACTCTTTCCTTTTATCTTGTCCTTCCTCAAAATTCCGTTTTGCTTCTGATCCATCTACTTGATCCACTTTCCCTTATGCTCCTTTCTTTTCTTTTTCCCTTCCTCTTCTACTTCCTAGTAGGGAAAGAAAGATACCCAATTCAATGTGCATATTATTCCATCTTTGAGCTGTTTCTAATGAGAGTAAAGTTCAAATGTTACCTCCCACCCTCATCTTCCCCTCCGTTGTAGAAGTTCTTTATTTCATTCATCCTTTTTATGACATAATTTACCCCTTTCTGCCTCTTTTTTCTTCCTTCTCCCAGTGCATTCATCTTTTTTACTCTTTCATTTTATTTTTTAAACATATCCTGTCATAGTCAACTCACACCTGTTTCCTTTATGTCCTCTGTCTCTGTCCTATTTTTTACTGTCCTAATAATGATAATGTTTGTAGGAGTTACAAATGATGTCATTTTCCTAGGAAGGAATGTAAACATTTTAATCTTATTGAATCCCTTATGATTTCTTTCTGTTGAACTTTTTATGCTTCTCTTACATCTTATATTTGAAAGTCAAATTTTCTATTCAGCGCTGGTCTTTTCCTCAGGAATGCTTCAAAATCTTCTATTCATTGAATATCCTTTTTTTTTTTTTCCCTCCTGAAGATATAGACTCAGTTTTACTGGTTACGTGATGTTGATTTTAATTTTAGCTCTTTTGCTCTCCATTCACATTTTAAAACCTCTGATCCTTTAATATAGAAACTACTAAATCTTGTGTTAGTCCGACTGAGGCTCCATGAGATGTGAATTGCTTCCTTGTGGTTTCTTGCAATATTTTCTCTTTGATCTGGGAGTTCCAAAATTTAGTTATAATATTCCTGGGAGTTTTCATTTTGGGATCTTTTTCAGGAGGTGATTAGTGGATTTTTTCAATTTTAAATTTATGTTGTAGTTCATTTTCTTTGATAATTTCTTGAAATGTGTTATCTAGCCCCTTTTGGATTATGACTTTTAGAAAGTCCAATGATTCTAAAATTGTCTCTCTTCAATCATTTTCAGATCATTTATTTTTTCTGATGAGATAGTTCATATTTCCTTCTACTTTACATAATATTGATTTTGTTTTATTGTTTCTTGATTCCTTATAGAGTTGTTAGCTTCCACTTACCCAATTCTGATTTTTAAGGAATTATTTTCTCAGTGAGCTTTTGCACTTTGTTTTTCATTTGGACAATTTATATTTCAAGGGGCTCTTTTCTTCAATTAATTTTGTTACCTCTTTTTTGATTTGGCCAGTTGTGATTTTTATTTTTTTTCTTTAGACTTTTTTTGTACCTCTTTTACCAAGCTGTTAATCTTTTTTTTTTTTTTTTTTTAATAGCTTTTTATTTACAAGATATATGCATGGGTAATTTTACAGCATTGACAATTGCCAAATCAATTCCAATTTTTCCCCTCCTTCCCCCCACCCCCTCCCCCAGATGACAAGTTGACTAATACATGTTAAATATGTTAAAGTATAAATTAAATACAATATATATATACATATATATATGTGTGTGTGTGTGTATACACACACACACACACACACACACACACACACACACACACACACACATGTCCATACAGTTATTTTGCTGTACAAAAAGAATCGGACTTTGAAATAGTATACAATTAGCCTGCGAAGGAAATAAAAAATGCAGATGGACAAAAATAGAGGGATTGGGAATTCTATGTAGTGGTTCATTTTCACCTCCCTGAGTTCTTTTGCTGGTGTAGGTGGTTCAATTCATTATTGCTCTATTGGAACTGATTTGGTTCATCTCATTGTTGGAGAGGGCCATGTCCATCAGAATACATCCTCATACAGTATTGTTGTTGAAGTATATAATGATCTCCTGGTCCTGCTCATTTCACTCAGCATCAGTTCATGTAAGTCTCTCCAGGCCTTTCTGAAATCATCCTGTTGGTCTTTTCTTTTCTTTTCTTTTCTTTTCTTTTCTTTTCTTTTCTTTTCTTTTCTTTTCTTTTCTTTTCTTTTCTTTTCTTTTCTTTTCTTTTCTTTTCTTTTCTTTTCTTTTCTTTTCTTTTCTTTCTTCTTCTTCTTCTTTTTTTAATAGTTTTTATTTATCAGATATTTGCATGGGTAATTTTATAACATTGACAATTGCCAAACCTTTTGTTCCAATTTTTCCTCTCCTTCCCCCCCCGACCCCCCCCCCAGATGGCAGGTTGACCAATACATGTTATTAATCAAAGAAATGCAAATTAAGACAACTCTGAGATATCATTTCTTTGATTAATAATGACTTGGAGCATCTTTTCATATGGCTAGTGTTAATCTTTTTAAAAAGTGAATTTCTTGCATAACTTTCACTTCTTTGATCAATTTTTCCTCTCCTATTTTATTTTAACATCTTTTTTGAGCTTTTCCAGAAATTCTTGTTGGGCTTGTATTGGATTCCCCCCCCCCCTTTTTTTTTAAAGGCTTTGTTTATACATGATTTGACATTTTTGTCTTTCTTCTTGTTTTGTGTCTTCATCTTTTCTGTCACCATGATAATTTGTTATGATCATTTTCTTTTGTTTTTGTTTATTTCTTGCTGATTTTTTTTCAAGCCTATTTCTTGACTTTAAACTTTATGTTTAAATTGGTCTCTGATCAATTGGCAGTGATACTATCCTAAGCTTCAGGTTTTTCTTACTGCTGTTTTTAGAGCTAGCTCTGTGATCTGTAGGTTTTTGGTTCTTCTAAGGTAGTATAATCTAAGGAGAGGTGTGTTCACTGGTCTTCTGACTTGTGCTCTGGTTTTTGAATGACCACAAGCACTCTTCTGTACCCTGTAACTGTGATCAGAGTTCCTGCACCACTGAAATCATGGGCACTAGTGAGCTGTGCTCCTCTTAGTTCTGTGACTTCCCTAGAACTGGGGAATGCAAGAGAGTCCTACACTGAGTGCCAGCAATGGATTCTTAGTAATTTTCTCCTGACCGGTTATCTGATTCCTGTACCATTTATGGGTTGAAAGGTCTCAAAGACCTTAGAATGTGATAGTAGTAGAATGTGATGATATTTGTCTACAGACATCAATTTCATAGTGAACATCATCTCAGATGTCTCAAAGGAGTGATTTTATACTGTACTGGTTTGAGTTCTGATTTTTTATCTGATGTTTTTTATTTTACTTGAATCTAGGACAGCAGGGTGCTTGTAGTTAAGTGCCTACTGGGTGGGAGATGATGGTTCTCTAAGCACATATTTGATGTAATAATGTGGTCACTCTAGTTGGCATGTACTTGGCATATACATATATAGGGTAATGTGGTGATGTGATGTTCTGCAGCTGCACATGCCCAGTGTGCTGTGCTGATGTAGTCGGCTGGGGTATGTAAGGGGAATCCCAGGGACAGAGGGTTCTCTCTCTCTCAGCCGCAGCTCTCAGCCGTAGAAGACTTCAGGCTCCAGACTCCAGATTCCAGACTCCAGACTCCCATCTTGGACCAGCTGTGTGGCAACTCTTCTCATTTCTCCACCCTAAGACCAACGATTTTGCCTGATCCTGAGGTCCTCTAGAGAGCTAGCCCGTGTAAGGTTCTGTTGTCTCTAGATTATTTCTTAGTTTCAGTTCAGTTCAATAATCCCAAATGCAGCCAGGAGTTAAAGTCCAAATCCTTTATTGTCTTTTCCAAAATCTTATCTCCTTCACTTGGGGCTCAGCTAGTTTTAATAGAGGCCTATCTCTGTCCTTGGTTCTTGAGAGCTCTTGTCTGAATGTTTCCAGCCAACACAAAGGTGAAAGTGGGAATGACTCTTGACTCCTCATCCCAGAGAATGGGCTGGTGGGTGGGCTTGTGAATTTCCCAGAAGTCAATCCTAGTTGTGAATCTCCTGGAAATTTCCTGAAGTTCTCCCGAAGTGCTGAGAGCTTTTCGCTTATGTGTTCCGCACTGAGTATACACCAATCATTATAGCAGGAGGAAACCATTATTTGTTGTAGGATTAAATCAATGCTAAATTAGATTTAACCATTGTCTCCTCAATTCCACTCAGTACCTTGTTTTAAGTTCTGGCCCATAACATCTCCTTGTAGGGTCAGATCAATCATACTGAACCATGCTAAATTAGATAGTTATTATCTATTCATTCCAGTGACTTAGCATCTTGTAATAATCCTAACACCAAGCATGGTATTAGTTGCCATCTTTGAACATGGGATGTATGACCAATTAGGGGGAACATGTCTAGGAACAACATGTAAGGAGTAGATGAGGAAGATTGTAAAGTGGAAAGGCATGGGCCAACCAGAATTCTTAAGGGAGGAATAGGATGAACCCAACTTAAAAGCATATATATTCCCCCAAAATTTGCCTGTTTGATGATTTTTTAAAAAATTTTGCTTTTTAGGACTGTTTTGAAGTAAAATCCAGGTAAAATCCAGATGAGAACAGTTAGTGTGTAGTGGAGGCAGTGTGGAGGCAAAATTCAGTGAATAGTCACTTCTGTCCTACCAACTTAACATGAGAATATCTACAATGCAAATAGAAAGCTGAGAGGAGCCCTTTTTTTCATCAGCAGGGCATAGTGTAGCCAAAGACACATTTTGTTTTCTTTTCATTTATCTACAAAAAAAGAAAAAAGAAAAAAGAAAAAAAAAAAGGATTAGTTCTCCTTGTTCTCCTTTCTGTATCAATGTGTAAAATCATATGTAGTTTCCACCCATTTTTGCAGGAGTATATTAAAAGTTTAAACTACTTCACTCATCCTGATGTTGTTCATTTACTGTGCCCTTTCAGAATTTTGTTTCCAATAGTGAACAATATAGGGATATTAAATTTGTTTGTCATTACCTAGCATGTCCATGAAAATTTGATGCCCACATGTAGTGGGTTTTTTCCTTTTTTTAAAAAAATTTTTATTAAAGCTTTTTATTTTTCAAAACATATTCATGGACAATTCTTCAACATTAGTTCTTGCAAAACCTTGTGTTCCAACTCCCCCTCTCTTTCCCCCACTCCCTCCTCTAGATGCCAAGTAGTCCAAATACATGTTAAACACCACATGTAGTGTTTTAAGGGGATTGTGTATCTTTTTAAGTGATGTTTCTTTTTGAAATAGGGAGAACATGGGCAAGCATTAGCAAAGGTGGTAGATAATTCTTGAGCTAGGTATAGGCCTTGTCATTTGTAAGATATATATGGAATTTAAGGAATGTTTCCCTTTGAATTGGAGAGATATAGTGGGTGGGAACTGTGTTGATAGCAAAATCATACTTCCTACTCTTGATACACTTGGTTTTTTTGAGGTTTTCTATTGGATTCGGGTGTATACACACTCTCTCTCTCTCTCTCTCTCTCTCTCTCTCTCTCTCTCTCTCTCTCTCTCTCTCTCTCTCCTCCCTCACTCTCTCTCTTTCTCTCTCTCTCTGTCTCTCTCTCGTTACACTATGTCTTTATAGAAACTAGTGCTTGTTCAGAGGTTAAATTGCTTTGAGTACTTTCCCCCCCCTCATCATGCCTTTTATTCTGTTCTCTAGTTCACTACAGAGATCAAAATTTCTTTCCAAATGTTTATTTACTGCTGTAATAAATGAGAGCAGACAAGGGCTTAGTGACTGCTGGATCTTCTTTTATAGAAAGGGGAAATAAATCCATAAGTAATAACAATAATGATAATAATAATGATATGCAGTTGAGATCAAATTATTTTTGAGGAAACAGCTGTCTGATCAGTAATATGATGAAGAATAAGATCAGTTTTTTTGGAGCTCAGCTTGATTCCAAAGGGAGAATATATCATCTAAGACTTGCTTAAGAGGATGGAGGTTTTGAACTAATTCTTTTTTTTTTTTTTTTTGTAGATAAATGAAAAGAAAACAAAATGTGTCTTTGGCTACACTATGCCCTTACTGATAAAAAAAAGGGCTCCTCTCAGCTTTCTATTTGCATTGTAGACATTCTCATGTTAAGTTGGTAGGACAGAAGTGGCTATTCACTGAATTTTGCCTCCACACTGCCTCCACTACACACTAACTGTTCTCATCTGGATTTTACCTGGAATACTTCAAAACAGTCCTAAAAAGCAAAATTTAAAAAAAAATCATCAAACAGGCAAATTTTGGGGGAATATAGTATGCTATGCTTTTAAGTTTTTTCTGAAGACATGGGCAATTATTCTCAATGAAGGTCCTTAAGAAACATTAAGATGTTTAAGACTCAGAGGTTTTGGACATACTGTTATTTTATCTAATTTGCCAGTAGCTTTTTTTCTTAAAATTACTATATTTAGTAAACCTCAAAATTCCAGATTCTGGAATAAAGACTCACTGTTTGACAAAAACTTCCAGGATAACTGGAAAATAGTATGGCAGAAATTAGGTATAGGCCAATATCTCATACCATATACCATGGTAAGGTCAAAATAGCATATGATTTAGATATGAAAGAAGATACCATAAGCAAATTAGGAGAGCAAGTAATAATTTGCTTATCAAATCTATGGAGAAAGAAAGAATTTTTAAAAATTTGCAGATAGTATTTTACTTTTTTTCTAACTACATATGAAAATAGTTTTCAACATTCATTTTTTAAATAAAATTTTGAGTTTCAAATTTTTATCTTCCTTTTTCCCTCTCTCCTTCCCTTTACCCCTTTCCAAAACAGCAAACAATATGATATAGATTATATGTGTACAATCATGTTAAACATATTTCTATATTAATTATATAAAATTATATATATTATGTATATAATTAAATAAAAAGAAATAGAACAAAAAAGAAAAACATAGGGAAAAAATGAAAATAGTATGCTTCAGTATGCATTCAGACTATAGTTTTTCCCTGAATGCTTAGCATTTTTTGTCATGAATCTTTTGGAATTATCTTGGATCATTGTATTGGTGAGAAGAGCTAAGTCTATCATAGTTCACCTTTGCACATGTTGCTATTACTGTGTACAGTATTCTCTTGGGTCTGCTCACTTCACTCAACATGAATTTATGGAAGTCTTCCCAGGCTTCTCTAAAATCTGCCTGCTCATCACTTCTTATAGCACAATGGAATATTACATTATATTCATATACCACAACTTGTTCAGCCATTCCCCAGTTGATGGACATCATCTCAGTTTCCAATTCTCTGTTACCACAAAAAGAACTGCAATAAATATTTTTGCATGTGTAGATCTTTTACCTTTTTTATGATTTGTAATATAGACCTAATAGTGGTATTGCTGGATGAAAGGGTATCGATTGCCCTTTGTCTATAGTTCCAAATTGCTCTCCAGATGGTTGGATCATTTCACAGAGAAGGGAAGAATTTATGACCAAACTAGAGATAGAACATTATGAATGCAAAATGGCTGATTTTGATTACGTTAAATTAGTTTTTTCATGGAACCAAAATTAAGAGGAAAGCAAAAAACCGGGAAAATTTTTTTACAGCTACTGTTGCAGATAAAAGTCTAATTTCTCAAATATATATAGAGAACTGAGTGAAATTTGTAACAATAGAAATACTATCCAATTCAAACATGGTCAAAAGTTATGAACAGGCAGTTTTTAGATAAAGATATTAAAGCTATTTATAATCATATGAAAGGATGCTCTAAATCAGTATTGATTAGAGAAATGCAAACTGAAACAACTCTGAGGCATCATCTCCTAAGCATCAGATTTGCCAATATGATTGAAAAGGAGAGTGATAAATGTTGGAGATGTGATAAAACTGGGATATTAATGCACTGTTGGTGGAATAGACTCTCCATAATTATAGAAAGAACTATGGAGTCTGAATGCAGAGTGAAGCATACTATTTTCACCTTTTTTTGTTTACTTTTTCTTTTTCATGATTATTACCTTTAGTTCTGATTTTTCTTTCACAGCATGACTAATATGGAAATATGCATAATATGGAAAAATTTAATGTTGAAAATTATCTTTATATATAATTGGAAAAATAAAATACTATTGATTTAAAAAAATACCACAAAAAACCCCAGCGATTAAGTGGATTTTAATTATGCAAATGACGTATGGCAAAACAATTTGATGTTTTCATTGTTGACTAAGGCTATTAATTACAAGTATAAAAATCTTTTGAACCTGCTTCTCAGAATCAGTAAAGGTACATATAAATTTAATATTTTTGTTGGTTTGTTGTTTTCCCTCAAAGGGAAAACCATATCCCTACAAATATATGTTAACAAATGAATAATAAACAAAATTAACAGAAGAGGATTAATTGAATATGCAGTTTTAATTTGAAAATAAATAACTAAACATACTTGTATTTACCTTAAATGTTCTGATTTATATGTTGTCACTCCCATTAGAAATCTTACCCCTTGAAGGTAAGAATTATTTATGCTTTTTATTCATAGAAACTAAATATAGCAAATATTTAATAAATATTTATTGATACTCTTGCATTTAAAATTTTTGGTATGTTTCGTCATTGATATTTTTTTCACATAATTATTATTTCTTTTATTTATTTTAGATTCATTTATTATTTTGGATTTCATTGTTGTTTCCATTGGTCTTTGTCTCTTTTTTGTGTTCTCTGAATTGATTATTATTTTTATTATGTTATGATTGTAATGAATTATTTACTATTTCTGCATTTTTATATTTGTTTGCAATAACTCTCATCCCTAATGGTCACTTTTTGAAAAAGTTGTATGTCACTGAAATATATATACATATATGCACATATGTATCTTTTAGCAGTTACAATGCTTTAGATTTCCCCAGAAATTTGTTAAGTTATACAAATTTTTTGTTTATATTGCTGTTAAATTTATTCAAATTTCAGACTTGCAGGGTAGGCCAACTTGGATAGCAACTTGAGCGTATTTGCTTTTCAAAAATTCATTGTTTCATTGCCTTTTGTGGTTCCTATGGATGCAGAATAATTTTGTATTATTCAAATTTCCTTTCCTTTATATTTGAAGGTCTTTTTGCCAGTCCCTTGAAAAATATGTTGTTTGTCAGTAGAATTGTTAAGTTTATCATTAGGTGTCTTGGAGATTGATTAGAAGGTTTGTTTGTTTTGTTTTCCTGGAGATCATTCAACTATGGAGTCATTCAACTGGTGTTTTATTTTCTGTTTTTGTTGTATTTTTCTGGCTAGTTTTATTGTAATTTTTCTTGCATTTTGATGTTCATATTTTAAAATTTGTTTTATACTTCTGAGAGACAGATAATCTTTAGGTTGTTTGCTTATTTGAAAATCATTTTTTCTTTGAATATTATTGTTTTTTGCTTCTCTTTTTTCAGATTATTCTTCACTTCCAGGAATTTTTGTTCCTAAATCATTGCTATCTTTTTTGTTTCTTTGGTGAGACCTGCCATTATGGAATCAATATTTTCTTTTCTGCTAATTTCCGTTGTGCAGGCCATTAAGTTCTCTTTTCTCTTTTAAGCCATTTAGGAACATCATACTGAGACTGTTGTTTTGGGAATCTTTAGATATTGATTCATTTTTCCTTTGTATTGCAACATTTACTCATAGACGTTTGAATTCTCTTACCTGACTTGGAGTTCATATTTCCTTCTATTATCAATATCTTTTTTATTGGTTTATCTATTTAGGCTCAAACTCTTTAATTGTATTCTTTTTGAGATTCTTGGTAATTTCAGTCTTTCCCTTCCATTATATATAATAACTTGCTTTCTGATTCCTTTATTTTTTGGTATGGTTACCTTTGGTGTTGGACCTCAAAACCATTTCAGCTTCCTTTTGTAATGCTGGAGAAACTGAGGCAAGATAGAGATTTAAAAGGGAGAGATTTACAGGACCAAATGGATCCATGTTTTGGTTCCAGGGCTGAATGAGACTATCATCTCCAAGAATCCAGCCAACGATGTGAGTTCTCAATGACATATATACACATGGCTCAGACTCAGGGGGTAGACTGAGTCAGGGCTGGAGTCAGGGTACTGAAAGCGGGAATGGGACTCTAACAGAGTGGGGAGAGATAGGATGACATAGGAGATGGGATGACCTAATGGGGGAAGAAACCCTGGAGATTGGGAGAGGCATCTTGATAAGACAGTATCTGACATTCTGATAGCTTGAGATGGGGAGAGGCATTCTGATATTCTAAAACATAAGATCTTTTATCCTTATCAAATATTCTGATAAAGAGAGAGGGGGGTGGTTTTGCAGGATTGAGCAGGCCATTATAAAGTGAAGCAGAACAAGGCAGTACTGAGTCAGGATAATTAGGGAAACTGAGTCAGAACAATAAAAGAGAACTGTGGCATAACACTTTTACACTGGATAATTCATAGTTTACCAATCTTGGTCTCTTTCCTAACATGACAATTGGTGGTGATGGTGGGGAACAAAACTGGTTCCAGCTGGTTACTGAGCTCTTTTACTTAAAGCTTAGTAAGATAGCACACAGCCACATGACCTGCCCCAGTTCTTTTTCTGTTACTTAATTCTCTGAGCATAGTTGTAGCATTGAGTGCTATCATATGAGCTCTGTTTTATTTGCTGTGCACTACTGTAACATCCTGAGCAAACTTCCATAGTTTAGATCTCTGGGAAGAGTAAGTATGTAGAGTTGGATTCTTTTGAGAATCTGTACAATCTTAATGCCAGACAATAGTGTGCTATAGATGTACTGAATGAGGATTAGAAGATAGGGATTATTAGTTTTCTTTGTTGCTAGTTTATTGAATTTTTAACATTATTTTAGTTCTTGGTGTTCTAAGCCATAGTCCCAGCTGAAATTATTTCATCAATTGCATAGTTTCTTTTTGGGGGAAGTTTTAAGACCTCATGATGTTTGGAGAAATGGGTAGTCCTTCATCTTGACACATGTGATCTATTTAAACATGGTAAAGGTAAGATTCGAGGATATGGTTATTCTTGGTTAAAAAAATAATAATAAGATCTTTATGAACTGAGTCTCAAAGGAAACCAAAGATTTGGAGAGTAAAATATTCAAAGAGAGCATTCCAGGCATGGGTAATTATGTAAATTATGTAAAGATGTAAAGCTATGGAGACAGGTAAAGGAATTACAATTATGTGGCTATGATGGTATTTGTTATATGAAGAATTCACAATGGCCATTCTCTTTAGCAAAAGTTAGGTTTATTTAGGAGAAGAGGTCACAGACAAAATAAATACAATAGATACCAGGAGTGGTGAATATAAAATAGAGTAGGGAGAATGGAAAAGATAAGTTCCCTAGTGAAACTCATAATTAACCAGGAGAAAGGGAATACCCCATGAGGTTGGAGTATGCCCTCAACTGGCAGGCTAAAGGGCATTTAAGAAAAAGAAAGAGTAGAGGCATGGAGGGGAAACATGAGGGAAGGGGGAAGGAAAAATAATATGAGGCAGAGTGTCCCGATGGGCATTAACACAAAGGGGTTCAGCAAAAAAGATTGTGAGCCATTGACAGGGCATATGGTAAGGCCTTTTGGAAAATTACCTTTGCTACTGATTGGAGAATGGGTTGGAATGTTGGAACCTAAGGCAGTGAGATCAGTTAGAAAACTTATACTAATCTAGTAGAAAATGAGGGCCTGAACTACAATAGCTACAGTGATAATTATGTGAATAGATAATAGAGGCAATTAAGAATTTGTATGGTTGCTGTCAGAGAAGTCTCTTTGGTGGGGATACAGACTAAGGTATCATCTAATCTATATGGCCATGCTCATCAGTGGGGATTTTGTTTCCCAGGATTTGCCCCTTCAAGGGCAAAAAGAAATTGTGAGTCTTTATACAATGGTATGCAAATAAAAAAAACATCTTTAAAAGATCTAGAGTCGAGAATCAATTTTTGTCCCGGAATACTTGGCTCATGGCTTCTACTGGCCATTTGCTCTGCTTATAGAAATTTGCTGTAAGAGGAAAAAGCAGGGACATGATTATAATAGTATCAAAACAGGTCCTTCAGGCCTCAACCTGAGAGCACATACATGACAGGATAAAGCATCCTTAGATTAGTTTGATAGCCAATCATGCAATAATAATTAGTCAAATCCAGAGATAATCAGGTAGGAAACAAAGAAACAGAGTTAGGAAACCGAGTCAGAAGGATCCCACTTTAAGCAGAGGCTAAGGTCGTCAATTTACTTATTTCAGGAAGGCATTCTCTGAGTAATTTATCGCATTTCTTTCTTGAATAGTGGAATATTTACTCAGGCAATCAAATTCAGAACTCAAAAAAATATCAGTTACAGTCCCAAGAGATTTTATAGCAAATTCTACCAATCACAGTTTAGGGCTAAAGGATTTACACATGCAGGAGATTTTGTTTAACATGTTTTATATGTTTAAACTTATCCTGGTGCAAGAGATCAACCATGAAACAAGCTTACAAATTAAGGGGAGTGGACAGACCCCAGGGAAGGGGCTGAGTTTACTGTTGCCCATCCCAACTATTCTTAGTGTAAGCTGTGCTGTTGAATACTTTCCTCTTCCCCCTACCCCCACCCCCAGTGAAGGGGGAAAAGGTGTTGTTGCACCTCATACTTGGAAGTAAACTGATAAGGCTTAACATGATGACAATTACTCTAAGAAACAGTTAAAAATTGAGATAGAAGAGATTTTAAAATTGACAACTTTAATTAATGAGATTCTCTAGATTCTGATTAAATGATCTCGACAAAGTGAATTGCAATCTGGTTATTTTCCAATTTGCGCAAATCATTTCTCTCTTGTGAGCCAGGAAAAGGGTTAATTAAGGTGCACGTTTTTACTTGACAGAACTCTCAGAAGTCTGACTAGAGTTTTTATAGTAGTGGAAAACTGCTTTTCTGTTTTCCTAAAATTCACGAATTCTTCTGTTAACACTATCACAGTGTTTAGTGGGCTTTAATTAGAACTACTTTAAAATTGCTTTTACTATCATATCTCGAACAAATTTCCAAATTACTTTACACACACATAGAAGTCATTTATCTGATGGTCACATCTAAAAAACCCCATAAAGTTATTAAATATGAAGTAAGTATATCCAATAAAGCAGGAACATTCATATAGCATGTTTCATGCTAAGTACTTTTGCAACCATATGTTATTCACAACAACTATTATTTCTCTTTACAAATCAGAAAACTGGGCAGAGATAAAATAATGTGCCCTAAATTACGTAGCTAATACATATACACAATTGAAACAGAGATTGGTGGTCTTACCAAATGCAGAGGTTGACTGGCTTTCTTTTTGTTTTTTTTTATTTTTTATTTTATAATTATAAAAATTTTTTGACAGTATATATGCATGAGTAATTTTTTAAAATAACATTATCCCTTGTATTCATTTTTCCAAATTATCCCCTCCCTCCCTCTACTCCCTCCCCTAGATGACAGGCAATCCCATACATTTTACATGTGTTACAATATAACCTAGATACAGTATGTGTGTGTAAATCCCATTTTCTTGTTGCACGTTAAGTATTAGATTCCAAAAGTGTAAGTAACCTGGGTAGATAGACAGTAGTGCTAACAATTTATATTTACTTCCCAGTGTTCCTTCTCTGGGTGTAATTGTTTCTGTCCATCATTGATCAACTGGAAGTGAGTTGGATCTTCTTTATGTTGAAGATATCCACTTCCATCAGAATATATCTTCATACAGTATTGTTGTTGAAGTGTATAGTGATCTTCTGGTTCTGCTCATTTCACTCAGCATCAGTTCATGCAAGTCTCTCCAAGCCTCTCTGTATTCCTCCTGCTGGTCATTTCTTACAGAGCAATAATATTCCATAACCTTCATATACCATAATTTACCCAACCATTCTCCAATTGATGGACATCCATTCATCTTGACTGGTCTATTTCTTAGCCAATACCAAATGGTTTTGGTGACTGCTGCTATATTATATAGCTTTAGATCAGGTACACCTAGACCACCTTCATCTGACTTTTTTTTTCATTAGTTCCCTTGCAATTCTCGACCTTTTATTCTTCCATATGAATTTTGTTGTTATTTTTTCTAGGTCATTAAAATAGTTTCTTGGGAGTCTGATTGGTATAGCACTAAATAAATAGATTAGTTTGGGGAGTATTGTCATCTTTATTATATTTGCTCGGCCTATCCAAGAGCAATGAATGTCTTTCCAATTATTTAAATCTGACTTTATTTTTTGTGGCAAATGTTTCGTAATTTTGCTCATATAATTCCTGACTATTCTTTGGTAGATGAATTCCCAAATATTTTATGCTCTCAACATTTGTTTGGAATGGAATTTCTCTTTGTATTTCTTACTGTTGCATTTTGTTGGTGGTATATAAAAATGCTGAGGATTTATGTGGATTTATTTTGTATCCTGCCACTTTGCTAAAATTCTGAATTATTTCTGATAGTTTTTTATCAGAGTCTTTGGGGTTTGCTAAGTATACCATCATGTCATCTGCAAAAAGTGATAGTTTGATTTCCTCATTTCCTACTCTAATTCCTTGAATCTCTTTCTCGGCTCTTATTGCCGAGGCTAGCGTTTCTAGTACTATATTGAATAGTAATGGTGATAGTGGGCAACCTTGTTTCACTCTTGATCTTACTGGGAAAGGTTCCAGTTTATCTCCATTGCATATTATTCTTCCTGATGGTCGGAAATATATGCTCCTGATTATTTTAAGGAATAGTCCATTTATTCCTATACTCTCAAGCGTTTTTAGTAGGAATGGATGTTGGATTTTATCAAATGCTTTTTCTGCATCTATTGAGATGATCATATGGTTTTTATTAATTTGATTATTAATATGGTCAATTATACTAATAGTTTTCCTAATATTAAACCAGCCCTGCATTCCTGGTATAAATCCTACTTGATCATAATGTATTATCCTGGGGATGATTTTCTGAAGTCTTTTTGCTAATATCTTATTTAAGATTTTAGCATCAATATTCATTAAGGAAATTGGTCTATAGTTTTCTTTCTCAGTTTTTGATCCACCTAGGTTAGGTATCAGTACCATGTCTGTGTCATAAAAGG
This sequence comes from Sminthopsis crassicaudata, assembly GCF_048593235.1. Classification (NCBI taxonomy): domain Eukaryota; kingdom Metazoa; phylum Chordata; class Mammalia; order Dasyuromorphia; family Dasyuridae; genus Sminthopsis; species Sminthopsis crassicaudata. The sequence continues at coordinate 238,121,509 of NC_133621.1, read as the reverse complement.
AGATTGGTAGGACTCCTTCATCCCCTATTTTTTCAAATAGTTTATATAACATTGGGGCTAATTGTTCTTTAAATGTTTGGTAGAATTCACATGTAAATCCATCTGGTCCTGGGGATTTTTTCCTGGGGAGTTGATTAATAGCTTGTTCTATTTCTTTTTCTGAAATTGTTCTATTTAAACAATTTATCTCTTTCTCTGTTAATCTAGGAAGCCTATATTTTTGGAGGAAGTCATCCATTTCACTTAAGTTATCAAATTTATTGGCATAAAGTTGGGCAAAATAACTCCTTATTATTTCTCTAATTTCCTCTTCATTGGTGAAAAGATCCCCCTTTTCATTTGTAAGACTAAGAATTTGATTTTCCTCTTTCCTTTTTCTGATCAGATTTACCAAAGGTTTATCTATTTTATTGGTTTTTTTCATAAAACCAACTCTTGGTCTTATTTATTAATTCAATAGTTTTTTTTACTTTCAATATAATTGATTTCTCTTTTTAATTTTTGTATTTCAAGTTTGATTTTTGGTTGGGGAGGTTTAATTTGGTCTTTTTCTAGCTTTTTGAGTTGCAGGCCCAATTCATTAATCTTCTCTTTCTCTATTTTGTTCAAATAAGCCTCTAAAGATATAAAATTTCCCCTTATTACCACTTTGGCTGCATCCCACAGATTTTGATATGATATCTCATCATTGTCATTATCTTGGGTCAAATTATTAATTGTTTCTATAATTTGCTGTTTTACCCAGTCATTCTTTAAGATGAGATTATTCAGTTTCCAATTACTTTTTGGTCTATTTACCCCTAACTTCTTACTGAATGTAGCTTTTATTGCATTGTGATCTGAGAAGAAGGCATTTATTATTTCTGCCTTCCTGCATTTAATTTTGAGATCTTTATGTCCTAAATATATGGTCAATTTTTGTATAGGTTCCATGAACTACTGAGAAGAAAGTATATTCCTTTCTATCACCATTCAGTTTTCTCCAAAGGTCTATCATACCTAGTTTTTCTAATGTTCTATTTACTTTTTTAATTTCTTTCTTATTTGTTTTGTGGTTTGATTTGTCTAAATCTGAGAGTGCAAGGTTGAGATCTCCCACTATTATAGTTTTACTGTCCATTTCTTCTTGCAACTCTCTTAACTTTTCCTTTAGAAAGTTAGATGCTATACCACTTGGTGCATATATGTTTAGTATTGATATGGCTTCATTGTTTATGCTACCTTTTAGCAGGATATAGTTTCCTTCCTTATCTCTTTTAATTAGATCAACTTCTGCTTTTGCTTGATCTGAGATAAGGATGGCTACCCCTGCTTTTTTGGCTTTACCTGAGGCATAATAGATTCTGCTCCAACTTTTTACCTTTACTCTGTAAGTATCTCCCTGCTTTAAGTATGTTTCCTGTAAACAACATATTGTAGGGTTCTGACTTTTGATCCAGTCTGCTATCTGTCTCCATTTGATGGGAGAGTTCATCCCATTCACATTTACAGTTAAAATTACTAATTCTGTATTTCCTGCCATATTATCCCCAGATTATGCTTTTTCTCTTGACCCCCCTGAACCCCTTCCCCAATATTTAATTTATAGACCCCACTTGTGACATGCAGCCCTCCCTTCTTAGTATCCCTCCCCCCTCCTTCCAAGTCCCTTCCCTTATTCCCCTTTTTCTTTTCCCTTTTCCTCTCCCCCCTTTTAATGAGGTGAGAGAGAATTCTCTGAAAAACAAATATGTCAATTATTTACTCTTTGAGCCTATTCTGATGCGAGTAAGATTCACACAATGTTTCTCCCCCTCTCTAAATTCCGTCAGATATGGTATGTTTTCTATGCCTCTTCCTGGGGTGTAGTTTCCCTCTTTTTATCACTCCTTCCCCTTTTTCTGATACTACCCCCTTCCCTTTACTACTCCCCCCCTTTTTTATATCAGTAAAATCAAATTATCCATGGACTTTCTATATATCCACAACAGAGATACAGTTCTCAAGAGTTCTTTTTACCTTTTTGTTTCTCTTCATTGACTGGCTTTCTCATTCTTCCCAGGCTGAAAGCTGGGGTGATTGGTATCAGGATATTCCTTTGATAGTAGTTTCAAGTGTGAGGGCTAAGGGAATGTTGACTATTGGGCCTCACTTCCACTCCCCCAAAACTGGGTTGGGGAATTGTTGGGGCAAGGTTGTGAGGAGTTCCCACAGTTTCTTTTCCTATTTCTACAGGTGTGGCAGAATTTGAGTTTTAATCTGATCTGAGATGAGAGGGATTAGCAAACAGAGACACTTAAACTATACTGATCTACTGATCACAACTGAGATACACTCCTGGGAGTGTAGTGGAAAGGGTCCCTTAAAACCTTCTGGGGTGCTTCCCTAAGGAAACAGAAGGAGAACTTCAGACAAGATAAGAGTCAGTGTTTCAAGAATTTTCTTTCAATCTTAAAATGACTAATTGCCAAACTAAATCATTGCTCTCAAAACTTTGAGAATTTGTTAAGATGTTTTGCTCTCAAAACTTTTGATAATCTGTAAAGATGTTATTTTAATTTTCATTAGCTAACTTTTTTGTGTAGCTCCCAGCCAGAGCTGAAGTATACAGAAAAAAATTCGGCTTTTAAAGAAATTTTTCCAGCATTCTAACTACAGGATAGAAAGTTTATGTTTTGTTTTGTTTTGTTTTGTTTTCTGGTTGTGTTTAAAACTTTCCAGGTAACAAAATCTAGTTATAGAACAAACATGACATAGACATTCTGTACAGAGACACAGACAAAATGATATGAAAGAAAACTGTCTCATTTTTGCCAAAAGCTATTCTATAGCACTCTGTCTTATCTGCATCCCAGAGAAGGTGAAAGGCTGGCAAAGGTTCCCTAGTAACTTTGTCGAAAATTGCAAGAATTTCCCAGTCTGGGCGTCCCTAGTCAAGGAAAACTTGCTGAACTTGCAGCTCATGATGACCCAGATAAGCCTTTTCCCAATGGCTTGGAATGTCCCGCTATAGGATTGTGGGAGAAAAAGTGGGGGGCTTACCTTGACATAAATGGAATCAAGCCAGGGGAGATCAGATACTCCTTGTACCAGGGCACCAAATGTTGAGGTCAGAAAGAGGACCCCAAAAATTTGGGGTCACAGACTGGTATCATGCATTATCTGAAAAGAATTTGTAGGCTTGAACCTAGTCCAAGTCAAGGGGAAAAGTTTTATTGTAATTATAACACTATTACAAGCAGGCTAAGCTCCAAAAGAAAAGAGCAAAGTCCTTAGAGAGAGGAGAACTCTTTATCTAGCTTTCTATCATTCTAATTCTATGGCCTAGAGGAGTCATTGTCTCTGGAATTTGATTATCACTGACCAACTGATTACCTATCTGACAGTTAGCAATGAATTGAGGAGTGGTCTTTTCAGAATCAGACAGATTGTTGTTCTTAGGAGTGTGAGAAGCCCCGTGAGGATTACTGACTTATTGTTAGAACAGAAGCCCCCCCTAAAATCAAGGAACTTCAAATGCTATATTATATCAATAGAATCACTATCAACCAGTGCTTTTCTCTTGCTCATGTAGGTTAGGCCAAAGCCTTTCCTAAAAGTCAAGGGAGTTGTTCCTAAGATTTTGAATGGTCCAAGGGATTAAAGTTCAGATTGTATCATAATTTCTTCAGCTTCATGGCTTCTGATGGTATTGATATGGCTTCCTGCTTGCCTAATGAAACACAAAGATCCATCCATGTGTAGTCAGGGTCTTTCAGGTTTGGTATATAATATTTGCTCTAGTTGAATTCTAGAATATCCTTATTCTATAGCCTTTTTATAATATGGTGAAGTAATTTTTCATCAGTTGAGTATCTCATTTCATAGTTCTGACTGATACAGTCAAGATTTTTCTTATACCTTTCCCAAAAGAGGGTCACTTGGAATTCAAGGTCCCTTGTCCCCTCCGAAGACTCTGGATTCCCTGAGGAAATAGTTCATATTCCCCTCAACTGAAAACATGTGTACATTGGACAGCTTCTCACAAAGGGCTTTGGGAGACAATGGAATAATATTTCTTAATAATATAAATTAGATGCTTTACTTTTATAACAGAATGGAGAGATAGTAGATGTTTTGGTTGGAAAAAAGGAAGAAATGGAATGTGTTCAGGAAGAGTGTCAGCATAAAATCCAGTTTGAGGACAAATTGACTTATGACCTATTAGCTACTTTGCTGAAGATAATACCTGATTTATGATTTATAGTCATAATATTCCTGATCCTGCTCTTGCTCATTATCACTCCTTTATATCTGGAGATCCACTATGAACTGAAAGTATTTGGCATTGACTTCAGGCTTTTGTGACCACTGTGATAGAGGATTAGATATTTTTTTGAATTCTTGCAACCTCTCCAAAATAAGAATTATGCACAAGAGATAAAGTATTTATTGTTCTCTCCACAGGCTAAGACCAAAAACCCTAATGACATAACAACCTGATAAATAAATAATAGCAGAGAAAGCTGATCTCTAATCCTTACTGAGCTTACTCTTTGATCTAGTGACACTGGCCTCCTTGCTGTTGAAAAAGGTATTTCATCCCTCAGGTCTCTGTTGTTCTGATGTCTACAATGTTCTCTCTCATCTCTGCTTATTGTCTTTCCTGACTTCCTTCAAGTCCCCATTAAATCCTGTCTTTTACAGAAAGTTTCTCCAAACCTCTCTTAATTCCAATGCTTTAACTCTTTAAATTATTTCCTTTTTATTCTATGTATTGCTTGTTTGTACATATTTATTTGTTATCTATGTTATTAGGTTGTGAGCATTTTGAGGGCAGAGCCTATCTTTTGTCCCTTTTTGCATCCCTAGTGCTTACACAGTGCCTGGCACATGTAATAAATATTGAGTTACTGATTAACTTACTCAATATTTGTCATCATATTCTGTCAACATATGGAACTTAGAAGCTTTTGCTCTGAAATATGGTCAGCACTTTTCTTCCTACTGCTGATTTAATTCTCTGCTAGCACACTCCCATACTTCTGCCTTGATCATGTCATTCTATGTCAATGATCAATAGAATACAACTTTGCATTTTGTTCCACATTCCTGTTTTGTGATAGTGAGGTAAAAATACAGGAAAGTAGAAGCATCCAAGGAATTAAAGAAAAGGAAGAATTTAAGGACGGCTGCTCATCCCCATCTCTTTCTGCTCTTTGTTTTGTGTCTATTAAGGAAAACTTCCTGCTGAGGCCAGTTTAGGCCCTCTAGAACTCATTAGGGGAGGAAAAACTAAGGCCAGTGAAAAATGAATTCCTCAGTGTAGGAGGAAGCTAAGAGCTTTGAGTCCCTTTCTTGGGGGAATCTGCCATTGAAGGGGGAGCATCATAAAATGAGTAACAAAGTAATATGAGGGAAAGCATGTAGTTAACAACTTTAGGAGAAGGAAAATAGTTAAAAATCCTAATAAACAAAAGAAATTAAGGAAGATTTTCATTTACTTACTTAACTGACAGAAAAAGATGGAAAGAATTCGATAACTAAACAAAAGGACTAGTAAATAAAACACTAAAACTAGAGAAAGGGTTAACAAATAGGAGTGAGATTTAAGGGTGAAGAGAAAAGAGCCTGGGGAAAGAAGGTTGCCTTAATGTAAATTAAGCAAAAATAACTGAAGAGAAAAAGTACTGTTCTTTACAGGTAAAGAGATAACCACAAAAAAAAATTAGCTCATAAAAATATTAGGGATTAATGAAGGAAAATATAAAATCAACATTTTTTATAGAACATTAATATTCCATTACATTCATATACCATTACTTATTCAGCCATTCCCCAACTGATGGGCATCCACTCAGTTTCCAGTTCCTTGCCACTACACAAAGGACTACTACCAACATTTTTGCACATGTGGGTACTTTTCCCTTTTTTATGATCTCTTTGGGACATAGACCTAGTAGAGACACTGTTAGATCAAAGGGATCACAATTTGATAGCCCTTTGGGCCTAGTTCTGAATTATTCTCCAGAATGGTTGGATCAATTCACAACTACACCAACCATGTGTTAGTGTCTCAGTTTTACCACATACCCTCCAACATTATTTATCTTTATCTTTTCCTGGCAAATTAGTCAATCTGAGAGGTGGTAATGGTACCTCAGAGTTGTCTTAATTTTCATTTCTCTAATCAATAGTGATTTGGAGCATTTTTTCATATGACTGGAAATTTTTTATTTTAATTTCTTCATCTGAAAATTATTCATATGTTCTGACTCTTTATCAATTGGAGAATAACTTGTACTCTTATAAATTTGAGTCAGATGTCTGTGTATTTAGAAATGTGTCTCCTAATATCTTGAGAGAGGTTAGTGGACGACTATTGTACTAGTATGAGGGCAGAGCCTATCTTTTGTCCCTTTTTGCATCCCTAGTGCTTACACAGTGCCTGGCACATAGCAGACATTGCGTTACTGATTAACTTACTCAATATTTGTCCCCCAGCAGTCATCATATTCTATCAACATATGGAACTTAGAAGCTTGTGCTCTGAAATATGGTCAGCATTTTTCTTCTTACTGCTGATTTAATTCTCTGCTAGCACACTTCCATACTTCTGCCCTCATCATGTCATTCTGTGTCAATGATCAATAGAACACAACTTTGCATTTTGTTCCACATTCCTGTTTTGTGATAGTGAGGTAGAGATGTAGGAAAGTAGAAGCATCATCTTTCTGAGGCAGCAATATTTATGCTACTGTGCAGCAATGCTCATCCAAGTATTGTGAATAGTATTGTGTTGAAGTGTTGAACACTCGCTTCTTTTTCAAAATTTATTGTACCATTACTTTCCCAGCAGAGACAGCAATAAAGATTAAAAAGATTACTTTCCTCTCCTGTTATTTTATTCATTTTTCTATTTCAGTTTTGCTAATTTTAATATTACTTTCTATATTTGAGGGGAAAAGTGCCTTATCCAAGTGTAACCCAAATACATAAAAATGGAAGGGGAAAAGGTTGATGGTTAAGAAGTTATTATTTTTACTCAGGAAGCTAATGAAAATTTAGCTTATTAATTTAACTTAAACTATCAAGTTAATTGCCTCAATTATGAGCATAACTATAGTGATATAGTACTTTGAGTTATAACAATCTGTAATATAGCAAGCTGGAGATAGGGACATGATGGCAGTTTCTAGTTCCTCTCATGTAGCCTTCTTTCCAGAGTTTTTCTTTCCCAAGAAGAAATGTTGGCATGTAGTTTTTCTCTTGAAGCTGGAGCCCTGGAAGTTAAAAGAACCCAGGATCTTTCTTTTCTCCCACTCCCACAATTTTTCCTCACTCCACATGTAGGCAGGCCCAGGGGATTCATCTCCATCAATAAGAAGAGAGTCCTATAGCAATGAGCTTTAGAATTCAGATTACATTCCTCTTCTGGGCTGAAACTCTTTGCATTCCCTTGCAGAGATCAGCTGGAGCAATTCTAAAACTTGTAACTATACCGTATGAGTCTAAACATCAACTTTTTGAGCAGCAAGAGTGATTTTCCTGGTAGCCTGGGTAACTAACCTTTGGTACCACTGAAATGGAAATGAAGCAAATGCATGTGAGCATTACCTGTAATAAACATGGTACTACACAGAGCATCAATTGAGAGAGTATTACAGTGACAATATGCCTAACTATATACAGGATATAACACATGCTATGATTAATTAACAAAGCAAAGCTAGCTAGCAGAAATAATACCACTATTAGTAGGCCTATATATAAAATATAAAAAGTAGTAGTGTATACACAAAACAATGAATGAACAAACATTGTTATGATGTGAACATAGTAAAATGAATATAATAGCAAATTAAGATGTAAACACACCTAAAAGTATAGCAATTCACAGAATTATGAATTATTAACCCCAGCTCCAATGATTACTTTTTTTTTCCCCCTGACTTGTCCAGGGTCACACAGCTAGGTAGTGTTAAGTGTCTGAGATCAGATTTGAACTTGGGTCCTCCTGAATTCAAGGCTAGTGCTCTATCCACTGCCACCTAGCTGCCCCCTCCAATGATTACTATTACTTAATTAGTATTAACTGCTACCAGTTATTAATTATAATAGTAACATGGCTAATTATTAACTCCTATAATGACATGCATTTGTGATTACTGTTAACTGGAGACTAAGGCCCTTGAGAATGCGATTCCTGAGCCAATTGATGTCTGCATTAAGTATGACCATTAATTCTAATCTTCAGGAACTGATGGCTTACCAGTCTGCCTAAGGAGAAGTAAAATTTGGAAACAAAGCAGATTGAATTTCTGAGCAGAACAATTTTGGGATAGGTGGCTACATTTTCATCCTATTCTTAAAATAGATAAATACAAAATAATTAAGCTTAATTCTACAACACTTTTAGTTCTTCTCAATCCCTTTAATCCTTTTTCATTGTTTACAAGATTCTCTTCTTACATTCTTTTGGATCTCTTCTTCTTAATTAAATTCTTCCTGTTTAAATGAACTGAAACTTGGTTTTTTTGGGGAACATCATTTCTTTAACTTCTTTCTGTAATGTGATTTATTCTTCACCTCTTCTCTTGTCAGGACTCTTCTCATGACATGCAGGTAATGGAATTACACTCCTAACTATCTGTTCGATTTCCAGACCCCTTATTTTGTTACCATCATCTAATAATCTCTCCTTTTCTTGTAACTGTCATTTGTTGATCTCTTGGCTACTCTTCTACTTTTCTTCATGATTTTGGTACTCTCTTAAGATCCTTTCCATTATTTCCCCTTTCATTATTCTTTTTTTTTTTTCTTTTGTGAAAGCTTTTTATAAATTCTTAAGAAGGTGAGAAAACTGGGGAACATGTTGGCAGAGGGAATTTAAGAGGGTTATGTAGATTGGAATTTGGGAAGATAGGGAGAGAATGGAAGAGACTCATGGAAGTTTGTGTGGGTTGGAGAATGGGAGTCTGGGTGAGAAGATAAGGTAACTGGAAGAGAGAGTATACACACAAACACACCTATTTAGACACAAATAGATTTCTAGCCATTTCTAGAACTGGGTGGAAAAGACGCAAGAAAGAAGGAAACAACAACATAATAAATTTGCCATTTCATGTGAGATCATCTTTTTTTTTTTTTTTAATTATACTGTGTTATGTGCTTGTTTTGTTCCATAAATTTAAATAAAATAAATTCAGGAAAGAAGTTAAATTAAAATAAAAAAAGAATCAGTAGTTCTACATATGAGGAAAGGGATAGTTTCAAAGAAAGCCTGGAAGAATTGTATGAAACAATACAGAGTGAAATGAGCATAACAAAGATAACAATTTTTTTTTTTTTTTTTTTTTTTTTCTGAAGCAATTGGGGTTAATTGACTCGCCCAAGATCACACAGCCAGGAAGTGTTAAGTGTCTGAAGCCAGATTTGAAATTAGGTCTTCCTGACTTCAGGGCTGGTACTTTGTTTCAGAATATATATGGGGAATCATACTCACCTCCTGATTGAGAGCTGATGGACTCTAGATGAGAATGAGTCGTAATTTTTGGACATGGCCAGTGTGGTCTCTGATATGTATTTTATTTGACTATAGGAATTCATTTTTTTTTTCTTTTTCTTTTCCAGTGGTGAGGAGGAAGGAGGGAAAGAAAATAAATTTTTGTTAATTAAAAAATGTTTGGAAGTCAATAAGTAAGTATTTATTAAGTACCTATTAAGAAAGAGGCAAAAACAATTCAGAATGTCAAAGAACTCACATTCTAATGGGGAAAACAAAATGTACAAAATACCATGTGCATGAAAGTTATATTCAGGGTAGAGGGAAAGAAGTCATAGAGAAAACAGTAACATTTAAGGGGGACCAGGAAAGAATTCTTATAAAAGGTGAAGTTTTAGCTTAGAATTAAAGAATCCAAGGAAATCAGGAAGCAGAGGAAAGAGGAAAGGGATACTAGGGATAAGATTGAGGGTAACCAATGAATATTCAGGGTTTCAGGAGTTAAAAAGAGTATCATGTTCAAGGAAGAGCTAAGAGATCAATATCATTGACAATGTGACAATGATGTCACAAAGAAGGGAGTTAAGTGTGATAAAAACACTCACACTGATGATTTTTAAACAGTTTGTTTCCCTTGTTCTTTGAACTCTTCAGCTCCTGTGATCTTCATCTCTACAAAACTTCTACCAAACTGCTCCATCTCCAGAATCTAAAATTCTGAAATGTTCCTCTGTAGCCATAATTACATGTCTTTCTATATATTCTTATTCTTTTCTCTTCTCATAAAAATTCATCCCCTCCATTTCTCCCTTTCTTCCCAACTCATCAATTCTCTTCTTTTCTCTTTTCCTTCTCTAAGAAATCTTGGAACCATTAGCATCATGAGTCATTATTTGATCTGTCATTTTTGCAATGCTATCATTTCATCTCTATTCTTGAGCTATTTTTGCCATTAAAAAGTTAGAAGCATTGATTGATAAATAGATAAGGCAAATAAGGCCCAGAAGCAATTGTCCACCAACAATTAAGATAAGAGTTTGCTAGTCAGTATAAATTGCTGAAACAAATGTAAAGCTAGATAGAAATTAGATTTAGAGCAGCATCTTTTAGCACATTTCACATTAACTTCTAAATGCAAATGTCACAAAATATAAAAAGCTATATAATAAATAGAAAAGGGAAGGAAATATTTTCACAACTATGGCTAAGGAAAAATTTTAAACTAAACATATTACTATTAATGGAAGGTAAAATAAGCAATCTAAGTTCTCTAAAATTGAAAAGTCTTTTTTTTCCACCAGCAAAATAAATGCATTTAGAATTATAAGAGAAATAGTCAATTGGGAGAGATCTTTGCAGCAATTTTCTCTGACTCATGTGCAGGGTATATCAGGAATTGATACAAATGATAACAGGAGTCATTCTCTAATAGTTAAGTGGTCAAGAAATCCATCAATGCTATATAATAAGATCCAAATTAATACTATTAAGAGATAATGCAATTAAGATATCTCTTCCACCACACATTCATCAAATTGGCAAAGATGACAAAAGAAGAAGTGGCAATTGTTGAAGTGTCAAGGGAGGATAGGTACATTGCTGCTGAACTTGGTTGGTATTGTTTTGAATTGGACCAATCATTCTGGAAAGTAGTTTGAAACAATACCCTAAAGTCATTAAACTGTTCTTGTTGAGTTATTTTAAAAACTGAATGTTTTCAGAAATCCTTTAACCTAGTGAAACTAGTAATAATACAGTCAAAGACAAAGGAAAAGGACAGATATGGACAGAAATTACAGTATTTATTTATATGTGTATGGCAAAAAAACTGAAGACAAAAAGTAAATGTCCATCAATTGGAGAATAGCTGAACAAATTATGGTATATGAATGTAATGAAATTGTGCCATATGAAATAACAACTAGGTTAAATTCAGGGATACCTAATTAAATGCACTATAAATGAGAAGAACAAGGAGAATAATTCACATAATGACCACAATAATTATAAGGAGAAAGTAACTTTAAAAGACTAAACTCAGTCAGTTAGATGATCAGTACTGACTTTCACTGATTTTGAAGTATGCAACTTAATTCTTCTCATGTGAAGGACTATAGGTATAGAATAAGATTACATTTTCCAAAATGGTCAGTGTGTTGATTGTTTTGTTTGAAGAGAGGACATCTGCTGAGTAGTGAAAAGTTAATTATCAGTTAGTTATACAGATAGGGAAAAAAAAACCAACAAAGAAGAAGAAAAAGAAAGGAACAAATATGAAAAACCCCATACCAGTACATAAAAGAAAACAAAAGGAATTGTAGAAGAGGACCTAAGTAAATGGCAATTATGTTATTATTTTATTTAAATCAATATATACCTTGAAGTTATCAAGAGCAGAAACTCTTAATTTAATAGTTTTTTTGTTGTTGTATACTAAAATGTTCATGTTTGCTTATGTATGTTATGTATGTTTATGTATGTTATGTTTGCTTATGTATGTTTATTTTTATTTATAATAAAAATTAGCTTTGAATTTTAGGAAAAATACTAAGAAAAAGCAGAGTAAATAGAATGCTGAGTATGCCTATTTGCTCTTGTCTAGAAATCTGATGTAATATAAAGCTCTTTGCTTACTTTGTGATAGATAGTTTAAAAAATGGAAAATTATTTTTTCTCAGATTTAACATTTATCTGAAGAACATCACCATAAACAAATGGTAATACCAGAGTGATTCTGGGAAATCTAATGTCTTGTATTTTTTTTCTATAAGAATATTTTACTAGTGGAAACTCTGTAAGTCCTTCTTTAGCTAAAACATTTAAGGCAGATTCTAAAAACAATTGAACAAAATGGTTTTTCTATAAATAATTCTCTTTGACAGCTCTCCAACAAAGAACAAAGACGTTACTATGCTCATAATAATTATTTGTTTGTAAATAATGAGAATCTGAAGCTATTGCTTTGTTTTCATGTTCATTAGTCCATGCCCCAGTATGATTGAGTTTGTCCTATATTTACTCATAGATATAACATTCATTGTGAAAAGCCCTTGTGGATTTAGATAACATCAAAAATGATTGCAAACTTTTTTTTTTTAAAGACTTCTCAAAATGGTGATATGTTAGTTTTAGCTTCTTATTAGTTTCCTTGTCATTTTTCATTACCACTGTGATTTGGAAACATTGAACACCGAATAACAAATAAAATGTCATAAATGATTCTTGGTTTCATTCTTTTTAAATGTAATTTTTTTCTTGTGTTTGTCTTTAAATTTCATTTTTTTTATTCTGAACTTGTTCAGTCATTTTTAGTCATGCCCAATTCTTTATGATCCTTTTGGGGTTTTCTTGGCAAAGACAGTGGGATGGTTAGCCATTTCCTTTTCCAGATCATTTTACAGATGAGGGAAGTAAGGCAAACAGGGATAAGTGACTTGCCCAGGCTCACACAACTAAGTGTCTAAGGTCATATTTGAAATGAAATGATATTTGACTACAGACCTAGTGCTGACAAAGTAGAACAAAAAAGATCATTGTTAATGAAAATGCAAACCCCTATTTATTTTCAGCTTATTTTTCTTTTAAGTCTACTATGTAACTTTCAGCACTGTTCTGTTTGTTTAGGTTTCCTCTCTCCCTCTTTCTCTTCCTTTCTTCCTTCCTTCTTTCCTTCCCACCTTCTTTCCTTCTTTTTTTCCTTCTATTACCCTTTTCTTCCCATACACTCGTAACAAAAATATATAGGCAAAGGAAATCCCTATATTGATTATTGTATATAGTTTTGTAAACAATATCTAATTTAATGATGAGAAGAAGTTGGATGATACATATTTTCTAAATGAATAAATATCAATCAATCAACCAACAAGTATTTGTTTTATGTCTACTATGTTCCAAATACTGTACTAAGTTCTGGATCAGTTTCTCCTCTCAAGGAGCTTAAGTCTAATTCCATTACATTGATTGGTCTGACAAAATGTAGTATTATAGCAGAAATACTTTCTTCAGTTTTTTGCTGTTTTAGTTGTTTTTTACTGATTTTTAGCTTCCACCTTGTTTGTAAAGATTGTAAAGCTTTGATTAATTTGGATTTTCTCATTCTTTTGGTGTTATATAATATTTCTGATTACTTTTAGTGATATTGTGAAATTCTAAACAGAAAAATGAATACTTTTTAAAAAATGTTAATGGGGAGGAAGTGAATTAAACAAATTAACCAACCATGGTACTTAAGATTTTGTAAAGGTTAGAAATCATTGTGAAAAGCATATAAAGTTCTGATTTATGGCAACTGATTTATGCTGTGCTGTCGATTTTGTGCTATTTTTCTCCTTGTATATACGAACTTGTTTTATTCCAAGACTTTACTTAAATAAAAATTCACATATACACATGACATTAAAATTTAAAACACTTTATATACAGCAATACTATAATGTCCGGGCTAGCTCTCTGGAGGATCTTGGGACCAGCCCGAGTCCTTGGTCTTAGTGGAAGAGTGATGAAGGCAGGAGAGCCACCACGAGGCTGGTAAAAAATGGAGTGTCTGTGGCTGAAAGACTTCTACTGTGTCTGTCTGAGAGAGTTTTCTGTGTCTGTGTCTGAGTGACTCTTCTGTGTCTGTGGTTGATAGACTCCTCTGTATCTGTGACTAAGAGACTTCTGTGTCTGTGTCTGAGAGAGTTTTCTATGTCTGTGTCTGAGAGGGTCCTCTGTGTCTGTGGCTGAGAGACTTGTTTCCAGTCCTCCCAGCCCTTAAATACCTTGTCGTTATGATTACATTACTACAGCAATTGAGCATGTGCTACCATTACATCACCATATCACATTAAGTATATGTTTAGAGAACCATTATTTCACACTGAGTGGGTGCTTAATGATAAGCACCCTGCTGTCCTTGATTCAAGTATGCCTTTTCAGAGTTCTGGCCCTCTACACTATTGTGTAAATATTTACCATGAGGTAAATAGTGTCTAATTTTATAGAAGAAAAAACTGAGGCTTAGGGACATCAAGTCCTTTGACTGGAGTCATACAATTAATGTCAAATATTGGACTCAAAACTAGGACTCCTGACTATAAATTCTCTGCCAAATCCACTGTACCATGTCATTTCCTGCAATGTTCTCTTGTTGGGTTTTCTTGGGTCTCTGGGAGCAGCCTTCATTTCAGTTCTGTAATCACCGCACAAGCAGCCAGGTATTAAAGTCCAAATCCTTTATTGCTCCTTCAAAGTCTTGTCTCCTTTCCTGAGGCCTGGTTACCTTTCTTAGAGGCCTATCTCTCTCCTTAGTTCCGAGAGCTTGAGCTCCTGCCGCCAGTCCTTTGCCTCTGCCAGCTTCTGCCTCTAGCGCTCTCCAAATGTCAATCCTGGCTAAGGCTCCTAGCTTATAAGCTCCACACTGAGTACAAACCAATCATTATATCACTAGGAAACCATTATTTGTTGTAGGATTAAATCAATGCTAAACTAGATTTAACCACTGTCTCCTCAATTCCACTTAGTACCTTGTTTTAAGTTCTGGCTCATAACAATTCCCCTTTCCTGAACAATAAGTTAAAGTAGATCGTTATATTGACAGTTTGCAATGCACTGACACCATATTGCTAAAACCTGGGTTGGACAACATCCAGTGGTTCCCTCTCATCTTGGGGATCAAATAGAAAGTCTAATATTTAAAGATCATCACTACCTGATCCCATACATTATTCTGTTCTTCTCACTTTATGATCCAGTCAAACTGTTATCTTCCATGCCATACTCAGTCTCTCATTTCCATGACTTTGTGCTAGTAATTCATTCTTATTTCCAACTTTTAGAATCTTGGACTTTTTAAAGACTGTTCCAGTACCACCTTCTGTATGAGACCTAATTTGGTTGCATTCCCTTATTGTCTTTTCTTGAAAGGCTATCTTTTATCTTCTTTGCATGTGTTTTTTATATATTTATATGTACTTCCCCTTCTTCCCCCAATAAATTGTAAGTTTCTTGAAGTAAGACATAGATTAATTTTATCTTTGTATATAAAAATGCCTGGCATTTAATAGGCACTTAATAAATGCTTATTACTTACTTAATATGATATTTATTTATCCCTAATACAATATTTATACAATTATTTTTCCAGTACATATGGTCAAACTGCTGAGCCATCCAAATTATTTTACCCAAGTCTTCCATAATACTAACACCAGACATTTATAAGAGATAATTGAATTAATAGTTTCAAACTCTAGAAAATATGTGGAAACAGGCGAAAATTAGGACTAAATTTGCAAATAATCTCCTTATAATCATGCTTTAATATAAAGTGTTTCTTATATGTAGTCAATAGAAATGAGTACTAATAAAAAAGTAGTTTTTTTTTTTTTTTTTTTTACAAAACATGGCTTTATGACAAATCATATTTTGTATTTATATAATCTTGTCATGTGAATTAATTTCTTTGCTTTTCTTCTCTTTTTAAAAATATCTCTTTGGGATACAGATCTAGCAGTGGTATTGGTGAAACAAAGGATATGCCCAATTTAAGGGTATGCTTTTGGGCATAGTTCAAAATTGCTCTTTAGAATGTTCAGATCCATTCACAATTCCACCAATAATGCATTACTATCCCAGTTTCCTCACATCCTCTCCAATATTTTCATTTTCTGTTTTTGTCACATTAGCTAACTTAATAGTTGTACCTCAGAGCTGTTTTAATTTATATTTCTCTAATCAGAAGTGATTTAGAGCATTTTTAAATATGACCGATGATAGCTTTGATTTCTTCATCTGAAAATTGCCTGTTCATACGTAGCCTTTGATTTTTTATAAATTGGGGGATAACTTTTACATATAATTCTTTATAACAAATTATTAAGTCAATAATATGCACTTTCCCTATAACTGTAAACATGAAAAAAACCCATAAAATTCAGAGAAGGGAGGAGTAAACTTCCTAATTGGAAAGGAAGAGACATGTCAGAAAAATAATGCAATAAAGAAAGGAAAAGGGCAATCTGCCATTTCTAATATCCTATGGTTGAATTGGGACAAAATGGGGGCACAATTATTCCTCCATTCCCTGGCACAGCTGGCCAATTTGCTTGGTAGTCTAGCCCTTCCAGGAAGGTAGGAAACTTCCTCAGCTCTGTAAGAGTTAAGAGTGCTTTTTTTATTTTTTGAGCTCTGTAAGACAATAGGGGTGACCACCACCATTTCATTAACCCACATTTCCATTTTTTTTGTGATTCTTCAACACTTGAGTACATGAGTACCCTGAATCCTAGAACTTTATCAGACTGTTGCTGTGTTATGTGGCTTCTGCTTCTGGGCCAGGCAGTTCAGTTTGCTCCTGAGGTTTTATTAGGTTATGGAATTTCTGATGGATAGTTGGTTTCTTTAATATCACTCTTTTATGAAAAGGTAAAACAGACTGTTGCAGTGCTACGTGGCTTCTGCTTCTGGGCCATGCAGTTTAGTTGGCTCCTGAGGTTTTATTAGGTTAAGGCATTTCTGATGGTTTCTGTAATATCACTCTTTTATGAGAAGGTACAATCTTTCAACCACTTTTAGCTCTTGGCTTTGTTGAGTTGTATAGTACTCTATTCAAAGTATTTTGGCATCCTTTTCAATTCCTTATGAACTACATATTCAGCTAGATTAATGCAGAAGCCTCTTCTTATTGATTACCATACAGCTTTATATTTGAGGTTTGTCACTTCCAAGCCTAAGGAGGAGATAGAAATCTAATTTTCTAATTTCAACAATTATTATAGTTTAAAGAAAGGGTTTTCAACCAGAAAATCCTAAATACTTCCTATATTTCTTTGGGGTCTTATGCAGATGAATATTTTGGGAGGAAGTTTGTTGGCCTTTTCATGTGTAGTTGAGCCACAGAGGGGAAGTCTGCTTCTTGCACATAAATGTCCCTTCCTTTTTAACTAGGATTCTTTACCATGACCTTTATTGAAATCTTACCTAGGAAATCTCATTATAATAATAGGCCAAACTGCAAAAAGTGACTAACACTTTCTTCTATCAGCTTTGATTGAGAATATCACTCAGGTCGATCTGCTTCCTGGATTTTTTGGGAACAGTCTGTCAATAGATTGCCTGGAATTTGGAACCATTTCCTTCTCCACGTTATTTTATAGATGAGGAAACTGAGGTAAACAGGGTGAAGCAACTTGACCACTATCACACAGCTTGTGAATGTTTGAGAAGGAAATAAACCTTTGAAGCACAGTTCAAAGACTTTTTAACTTACTATGCTTCAAATTGTGGTTGCTTGCAATATTTGATAATCTTTGGTTATTAGTTGCATTATTCCTTTTTTACTTTAAATATATACATCATTCAATTTTAATTTAAATCCTTTACAATCTTATTGGTGACATGTTATAATCTTTGGTTTAGCTTGGTAAGTAACTTAGAAGGTAGTACTTTAAAAATGTATTGAATTGCCAAAAGTGTCATATTATTAACCAAAAACATGTTTTAGGTAGAGTTGATAGTAATTTTCAGGTTTTAGAAACTAAAGCTTCTTTACAGTTATAATGCTTGTCCCTCACTAGTTCCAAATTTTAACAAATGATATGTGTTACTATTACTGAGAAACAAAGATTGAAATTTCCCCCAAACTTAAGAACACAAGCATAGTGCTTATCCTGAAATGAAGGAAAGAATTCTAATAAGCATTGAATTAGATTCCTTTTTCCCCCTTTTGCAGCTGCCTTCTAACCTAATTCACATTGTTTATTCATGGGATGAAAGAAATGTTTTTAAGTATTCCCAACAGATTCAAGCAATTTATATATTTTTTTTAAAAAGCCACAGTAGCTTGAAGAGAGTTGCTAGGAAACTTGCAGTTTGAAGATAAATCCCCCACTGAGCTTGTTTTCAGCTGGGTAATAAAAATGTGTGATGGTAGCATGCCCTAATTTTCAAACTAGAAAAGTAATCTGTTACCTTGGCATGTGTGCAACAAGAATTGGTTACAGGTCTAATTTAATTTTTGAAATTGAAATTATTTTAATGTTCTACTAAAAGTGTCATATATTCTCAAATTTTTATTATTTGAAAGGAATGACAGACCAAACAACATTACAATGTTTACTAGTTTGGCAAAATGGAAATTCTCTTAAAAAAAGAGAAAGAGAAGTATAGTCATTAAAAATAAGATTGTCAAATATTATCAGACTCTAATGGAGCAATTCATAGATAATTTTTTCTTATAGATAGAATCTTAAAAGTACAACAGAATTTCTTTTTTTTTTAAGTTTTCAATATTTTATTTTTCCCCAAAACATGTAAAGATAATTTTACCACATTCATTTTTGTAAACCTTTTGTTCCAAAATTTTCTCCCTCTCCTCCCTAAGAGAGCAAACAATCTTATGTAAGTTAAATATGTGCAATTCTTTTAAACAAATTTCCATATTTGTCATGTGACAGAAAAATCAGAACAAAAGGGGAAAAAAAACATGAGGGAAAAAACCCAAAAAACCAAAAAAGGGTAAAAAAACTATTCTTCGATCCACATTCAGTCTCCATAGTTCTCTCTTTGGATAGAGATGGCATTTCCCATCCCAAGTCTATTGGAATTGCCTTGAATCACCACATTGTTGAGAAGAGCCAAGTCCGTCACAGTTGATCATCATATAATCTCGTTACTGTGTACAATATTCTCCTGATTCTCTTTGTTTCACTCAGCATCAGTTCACATAAGTATTTCTAGGCTTTTCGGAAATCAGACCACTGATTTCTAATTTCTTATAGAACAATAATACTTCATTACATTCATATATCATAACTTTTCAGCCAATTCCTAACTGATGGAAATCCATTCAATTTCCATAAATTTCAGAATTTTCAAAGCATTTAATAATAACACATAGCAAAACTAATAATAATATATCTTTACTGATACTAAAATGATTTTAAAATTACAATCTTTCAAATGTTAAGAGAAATATTTAAAAGATTTGATTCCATCTTTGTACTTTAACTGTTTTTATTTCTTTTTTATTTTTAAATTAAATTAAATTTTTATTTTTTAAATTTTTATAACAATTTTATGCATGGGTAATTTTTTAGCATTGACAATTGCAAAATCTTTTGTTTCAACTTTTCCCCTCCTTTCCCCCACCCCTTCTCCCAGATGGCGGGTTAACCAATACATGTTAAATATGTGAAGGTATAAGCTAAATACAATATATGTATACATTTCCAAACAGTTATTTTGCTGTACAGAAAGAATTGGACTTTGAAACGGTATACAATTAGCCTGTGAAGGAAGTAAAAAATGTAGGCAGACAAAAATATAGGGATTGGGAATTCTATGTAGTGGTTCATAGTCAACTCACAGAGTTCTTTCACTGGGTGTAGCTGGTTCAGTTCATTACTGTTCCATTGGAACTAATTTGGCTCATCTCATTATTGGAGAAAGCCATCAGAATTGTTGTTGAAGTATATAATGATCTCCTGGTCCTGCTCATTTCACTCAGCATCAGTTCATGTAAGTCTCTCCAGGCCTTTCTGAAATCATCCTGTAGGTCATTTCTTACAGAACAATATTATTCCATAATATTAATATATCACAATTTATTTAGCCATTCTTTAATTGATGGGCATCCACTCAGTTTCCAGCTTCTGGCCACTACAGAGAGGGCTGTCCCTTTCCCTTCTTTTAAATCTCTTTGGGATATAAGCCCAGTAGTAACGCTGCTGGATCAAAGGGTATGCACAGTTTGATAACTCTTTGAGCATAGTTCCAAATTGCTCCAGAATGGCTGGATATATTCACAATTCCGCCAACAATGTATCAGTGTGCCAATTTTCCCACATCCCCTCCAACATTCTGCATTATCTTTCCCTGTCATTCTAACCAATCTGACAGGGTGTAGTGGTATCTCAGAGTTGTCTTAATTTGCATTTCTCTGATTAATAATGACTTGGAGCATCTTTTCATATGACTAGAAGTAGTTTCAATTTCTTCCTCTGAGAATTATCTGTTCATATCCTCAGACCATTTATCAATTGGAGAATGGCTTGATTTCTTATAAATTAGAGTCAATTCTCTATGTATTTTGGAAATGAAGCCTTTATCAGAATCTTTGACTGTAAAAATATTTTCCCAGTTTATTACTTCCTTTCTAATCTTGTCTGCATTAGTTTTGTTTGTACAAAAACTTTTTAGTTTGATATAATCAAATTTTTTTATTTTGTGATCAATAATAACCTTTAGTTGTTCTTTGGTCATGAATTCCTTCCTTTTCCACAGGACTGAGAAGTAAACTACCCTATGCTCTTCTAATTTATTTATAATCTCATTCTTTATGCCTAGGTCATGAACCCATTTTGACCTGGGCTTGATGTATGGTGTTAAGTGTGGGTCCATGCCTAGTTTCTGCCATACTAATTTACAATTTTCCCAGCAATTTTTGTCAAACAGTGAGTTCTTATCCCAAAAGCTGGGGTCTTTGGTTTGTCAAACACTAGATTATTGAAGTTATTGGCTGTTTTTTCCTTTAAACCTAAGTTATTCCACTGACCAATTACTCTATTTCTTAGCCAATACCAAATGGTTTTGGTAACCGCTGCTTTATAATATAATTTTAGATCTGGTACAGCTAGGCCACCTTCATTTGATTTTTTTTTTCATTAATTCCCTTGAAATTCTTGACCTTTTGTTTTTCCATATGAACTTTGTTGTTATTTTTCTAGGTCATTAAAATAGTTTTTTGGGAGTCTGATTGGTATAGCGCTAAATAAATAGATTAATTTAGGTAGTATTGTCATCTTTATTATATTTGCTCGCCCAATCCAAGAGCATTTAATATTTTTTCCAATTGGTTAGATCTGACTTTATTTGTGTGGAAAGTGTTTTGTAGTTTCTGATTTTCCTTTGGCAGCTAGATTCCTAAATATTTTATACGATCAGTAGTTACTTTAAATGGAATTTCTTTTTGTAGCTCTAACTGTTGGATTTTTTTGGTGATATATAAAGATGCTGATGATTTCTGTGGTTTTATTTTGTATCCTGAACTGTTTTTATTTCTAAGTGAAGTTGGTCAGTTGGGATTTTTTTTCTTCTCAGCTTTTGGTTATTTTCTGGAGAATCTAAAATTCAAAGTTCAGTGGGGTAAGTAAACCTAAGAGCTTTGGGAATAAGAATATTATATTATCCTTCCCTCCCCCAAAGCCCTACTTATAGCCCAGTCCCCACAAACATTGTTTCGGACAGCAATCTTAGTCCTTTAATAGCACTAATACACTACTACCAGAGAAGAAAGAAACCAATGTAATTGTAGCAGTAAGGTATTCTGAGGTTGACATGCAAGCCTACCACACATAATAGGTAGGTGAAACCTCTGCTACTTCCTTGATCACCATTACCTCTCAGACCCAAATGAAGAAAGTTCCAGTACCCTGTTCCCAGAAGCTCCAATATTAGCAGTGTCTTCAAGACTACGAACCTTACTTCTAACCTAATTAGCTACCATCCATAGTTTATGGACTAAGTACCAAACAGTTGACTGATTACTGATTATGGGCAGGTAAACCCAAGAAGTGCCATCTCTGTAGAACACTAAGAGTTGCAATGCTACAGTAGCCCCACTTCCAACTCAGTCCCCACAGTCATCATCTAGGAAAACAACCTTTATTGAGATGCAATCTGGCAACTTCCTGCTGTAATCTATTCTTCCTCAGAAGCCACAACTTCTAAAGACCTAAAAAAGAAAATTCTTATCCTAACATCTTTGAAATGTTAAATACTTCATCATTAGAAATAGATGTAGTATTTTTAATGGAAATTATACTGCAAAAAAAATTCATTATCTTCTGCCTTACCACTAAGCTTTATCTATATTGTAGCTGAAATCATGTGTTTGTCAGTCTCTCTTGAAGTAGGGACTTTCTTACATTTTTTTTTTGTATCCACAGCACTTTCTATATACTTACCATTTAATAATACTTTTTTTCATTTATTTTGTTCATTCAAAAATTCTCATTTTTTTCTTTATATGTGTTAATTACTGAAATAGAAGACTGGAAAAAGAAAAGAGATTTTGTAAAAGTGAATCAACAATTAAATAGAACTGGAGTATCCATAGGAGGGATTTTGCAAGGTTTGTTAAAAGGATTGTAAAAAGGATCTATAGATAGACAGAAATTGGAAGACATTTGTTTTTCTTATTTGAGCATATCAAGAAGCAAGTGAACAGCCATTTCTCTTCAAATAAAACAATTCTTGGGAATGTGGACCAAAGAAAAAGGAAGTAGTTTTTATTTACTATAGAAAAAGGTGTAAAGATAATAATAATATACAAAAAGGACATTCTGCAAGGGAAAAGGAACAAAATTTTATTTTTCCTTGACAACCACTGCTCCAATTTACGGTGTCATGCTTTAATATGTGAAGGGCGAATAGACTGTGCAGACTTTCATTAGAAACCACTTGAAAGTAATTGCATCTAAGATCGTTTTAATGCAAAAAATTTTGGAAACATTTAAAATTCTTTTAAAAATTTACAACAAGAAAATAACTCCTGGGGCAGCTAGGTGGCACAGTGAATAGAGTACCAGACCTGAAGTCAGGAGGACCTGAGTTCAAATGTGGCCTTAACATTTCCTAGCTATGTGTCCCTGGGCAAGTCACAACCCAAGTTGCCTCAAAAACAAAACAAACAAACAAACAAAACCCAAAACTCCTCCATTAAAAACATCTCTTGATAATAGAAATACTATCCATTCCATTAATAGATTTATCTTCAAGGCAAATAATTGAAAAATATCAGTGAGAAGAGGTCTCTCAACTGTAATTATAATTATTCTTTACTTTAGTTATATTTTAGAAATATAACTGAAAAGGAATAGAGCATAATGACAAGTTGGTTAAACAGATAATAAAGATCATCTTTTTGTTATTGTTCTTTTGGATTCCTCAGTAAACTGTGATGCTATTAATCCAGACTTAATGCCCTTACAGGGGTTGAGTTTGGTCAAAGAAGAATATATAATCTTTTCTTTCCATAGACTATGAGTATAACCCTGCAACATTCACAGACTGGTGGCTTGTGTTACATGAGTAATATAAAGACAATTGCTTCTTCTAACAATAGCCCTTCTACTTTCTAATCATACATCTAATTCCTCTATTATTCAGTGCAAATATGAGATCACTGGAAATGGTGTTAAGATATCATGAGGTAAAAACTGGTGATTATGTTCAACTTATTTTATTTCCTTCTAAACCTCACAGTATAGTTTCCCAATGAAACACTGACATGTGTTTAATTAGGGACTTAAAGATAGCAAATAGGCAAATATATAATAATACATTTGTAATTCCTGTATCTGAGCATCTCTTCATCAGGTGCTAAAGTACTGGGATTATTTGGTTAGACATGTTGGAGGTTCTCCCAAATCTCTTTTTACTATTACAGTTTTAGTTAGGATAATAATAAGCATCTTATGTAACCATGCTAAACATAAAAATGAAATTATTTTTATCTGACTATGAATATAACTTTTCATTACAGGAAATAACATGAAAATTTACACATCACACTTCACTATGATATTAGTGGGGCACTGAAAATGAATGTCATATTATTTACCTACATAGCATTGGAAAATTGAAATGATAAGTTAAATTAGTCAGCAAGCATTTATTTGACCAGGCATTCTGCTAAGCATGAGAATACAGAGAAAGGCAAAAATAGTGTCTGTCCTCAAGGACATATATTCAGAGGGGAAGACAATATGTAAGTAAACGGGTAGACAGTAAGTAAATGGAATGGGTAATCTCAGATGAGCAGACACTAGAGTGGAGGAGGAGTAGAGGGGAAAGAGTAAGAAAGATGTCCTGCAAAGATTGAGATTTTAACTCAATCTTGAAGGAAATCAGTGAAGCTATTATAGGTTAAGGTGCAGAACACTCCAAGCATGGAGAATAAACTTATTCAAATAACTCTCTATCCCCTTTTGGATTATTAGAAATGAAAACTTCATATCCAAATTCTTGAAGTAAGTAATTCTCTTACATTTCTTGCAAGAAGTGGGAGCCCTTTGAGGGGACATAAACACAATTTGCAGAAGTTATATTCCATAATCTTGCCCTGCCTTCTCAACCCCTCAGAATTTCCATTGGAGGGAAACCCATCCAAAACCTAATATTTCATGACACTTTCATTAATACACTCTTATTGAGAAGTTTCCATGTTCTTCCCTCCCCTTACAACATCGTCATAGGTTCTGTTAATGAAGCTCTAATTTTATGCAAGGTGTGTCAACTTATATGTATGAGACTTAATAAGCATGCTCAATTAAAAATTTGTTTCCCTGGGCATAAATCCAAGTCATTTGCACTCAGACAGCACTTCTGTTGACTTAAGACATTCTTTAATTCTCTTCAGCCAGGATGTTCTGCCCCTAAAGCTTACATCCCGTTCTTTTTAACCATAGCACAGAGACTTCAGAAGGCTATGAAACTCTGAAACTTTTCAAGTATAGAAATAAAACCTTACAATTCTACTTCTCACAGGATCAAATACAAAATTCTTTATTTGGCATTCAAAGCCATTATAATCTAGCTCCCCTACCTCCTTCATCTTATACCTCATACCTTGTTCCCTTTGCATATGCTTAGATCCAATAACACTGGTCTTTTTGCTGTTCCACAAACAAGACATTTCATCTTTCATCTCTGGGTATTTTTGTTGTTGTTGTTATTGCTGTTATCCCTAATTCCTGCCCTGGGGATATCTTTAGCCCCTATCTTTCCTGAATGGTTAAAATTACACATAATAATAATAATAATAATAATAATAATAATAATAATAATTTGTTCTTCCTGCCAAGTCTGTCTGACTCTTTGCAACCCCATTTGACATTTTCTTGGCAAAGCTACTGAAATGCTCTGCCATTTCCTTCTTCATCTCATTTTACAGATGAGAAGAATGAGGAAAACAGAAACTTGCCTGGGATTATATAGCTAGTTAAGGGTCTGAAGTTACATTTGAACTTGGGTCTTCCTGACTTCAGGCCCAGTATACTATATACTGTACCACTTAGTAGTGCCTCTCCCAATCTCTCTTAATTTTGATAACTTTCTTTTGTTAATTATTTCCTACTTATCTTGCATATAACTTGTTTACATATGTTTGTTAACTTGTTCTCTCCCTCAGATTGAGAGCTCTCTAGAATAGAGACTCTCTTTTGCTATTGTTTCTGTTTGTAGGACTTAGATACCTGGTAGGTACTTAATAAATAAACCACATAGTAATATTTTTATAATAATGTTACAAATAATATTACAATAAACCTACAATAATAGGTGTTTAATATATGATTATTGATGGCCTAAGTGATTGGTTTCACCATTTTGCTTTGATAATATCTATATACTATGGCGTCAACCCTTATATGTTACATTCTCCCCATCTACTAATTAGTAGTCCCTAATTAGTATCTCAGTACTAGAATTGATCCCACCAAGTTTATGTTCAAATGCAACATGATTACAGTCAAAGAGCTTGCCATTCTACATATGGTTAGTTGTTTAGACCCAGTTAAAAAATATCTCAGTTGTATCACACAATCTTTCATAAAGGCACTTTCTTGTCATGCAAACAAAACTGTGAGAGTCTTGCTGTCAGAAACAGAGAAAAATTTTTAATGAGTGACAACTAGCTTCTCTGGATACTTCATGCCTTTATGTCCATATAGAAACTTGTCTGGTCAACAGGGTCTGGTGCATTCATGAAATCTTTTAGAAATCCACCAAATTGGAGGAACTTTGATTGTACATGAGTTTGGAATTTTGATGATTATTGGTGACCAGGAAGCTGTATCAAAGAAAATATGATCCATCAGGGACAGCTTTGTTGCCTTTTAGGGAAAATTAATTCCTGGTGTCTTGAGGAAACAGGAAACCCTGTTCCTATCAAGAGAGGAATACCCAGCAACCCCAATATTCTAGGAGATAACCACTGGCTAGGTTATGAGGCTAACTCTTGGCCTGGCTGATCAGAAGATAAGGAGTTTGAGGAAGGCAGTGTGAGAGCTAAATGTAACAATGACTATTCAGCAATCATGCTAACTATTTGATGTTCCAATGTTCAAGTCTTAACTAGGAGAATATAATAGTCACTGCAGCTGTTAATTTTATTATGTAAGTTTCTGTCAATGTGTGCTGAGTAAAACACAAATATTAAGAGTGAAGGTAAAATTTCAATCCATGTCTCTTGCCTAAAAGCAAAAAAAAAAAAAAAAAATCACACACACACACATACACATACACACACACACACACAACACACACACCACACACCATTTTTACTATGCCACTCGGCATTTTAAAATGTAAGACAAGTATTTCTCTCTTTGTGATTGGATTGTATTTTCTAGGTTTGTTTTCTTTGCAGGTCAGATCAATTCCTTGATAAAGCTTTTGTATAGTTGAATGCATAAATACTAATATCTGTCTCATTTTGAGTATGAGAATTAGCATCGGCAATGTGGATTTTGCATCTTTTTGCCTATAGCAGATCATGGAAGTTCATTCATGTTCTTTATTTTTTATTTAAAAAAAATAAAGCCTTCAAGCAAACTTGGAATGCTTGCCTGATTGTAGCATGAGGCTAGACCAGAGCTTATTAAACTTTTTCCATTCATGACCCTTTTATGCCTGAGAAATTTTTATGCAACCGTAAGTATGTAGGTATATAAAATAGGTATATAAATCAAAAAGTTGCTGATAGTAAATCATATTTAATATTGAGACATCACATTGTTATGAGACCCTGTATGGGTTTGCAATCCATAATTTAAGAAACTTTGGTCTAGACAGCTTGTTTGACATCCATGTGAACTGCATGTCCATAGATAAGATTTGCCTGATGGTCTAGAAATACTGCTGTCAAGTACTTAATTTTGGGAATTATCTCATGTATCTTTAGGGCCTTTCTGAGTGTTTCTTTTTAAACTAGGATGCTCATTTTAATGAGGGGAGTAAATTTAGACTTTCATTTGGGTTTCCTGATGTGTTTCAGAGGTCCAGTGGATAAATTTCTGGTGTCCTATGATTTGCAAGGACTCAGGCAAATTTTCAATCAAGACAGTTTGATTTTTCTACCTGAAAGTGAAGACCAGTTGATCCCAAATCAATCAGAGAGAATCCTGCTTTGCTTTTGTTTTTTACACATGGTCATATTTACATTTCTACCTATGCTATGGACATGCTACAGACTGGAGAGTATAACTTAGAAAGACTTGATTCAGATACAGCACCACATCTGGCAAATTGGATGAGGTTGGAAAATTGCCCATATTCAACTAAACGCAAGAAAACTAAATTACTTACCATGCAGCAGTGTCACATAACCAAGGGCATAAGTAAGGATAAGTTAAGGTGTAGCTACACCATACAAAGGTACTGGTACCACTGATGTTGACCTCAGATGAAATGCTATACTTTCTTGAAATAGAAATTTAGTGTTGCATATTTTGAATCCTCCTTTATGTTCTGCTGTGAGCACATGACAGATTTCTGAGGTTAAGAGCTGAGGGGAAAGGAGGGTTGAGTATTTCAATCAGTTTCTCCTGTCAATATTCCTTTTAGACAGTGACTGATAATACTGAAGAATATCATTCCACATGGATAATATGTCAGACTTCAACATAAATTTGCTATTGTCTTACAGCAGTTACAATTTGCAAAATAATTTATTCAAAACAATTAAAAGGACAAACATTTTCTACTCTAAACAATTTCTATTTTGAAGTTAATTCACATGTATATTGCTCATACTTGATGATAACACTTAATCTTAAAGTGTTTTATATTCAAAAGATTCCAACTTATCTTGGACTACCCACTCCTCCAAAAAAGAAGAAAAGATGAAAAGCCTTGTTAGTTTTAGGTTATTGAGATTAAAAAAAACAACATGTGTATATAAAGGCAGAATTTAGAAGCAAAGTCAGTTTGTAACACATTCAGTATAACACAAGCCTGAGTCTCAGAGATCTAGGTTAGCCATTATACTCCTTTCCCAATTATAGGCCCTTCTCAGTTTTGGATGCATATTTGCAGAGACTTTGTTCAGTACTAGGAGTACCAGGCCTTATTGAATGAGAAATGTTTCTTTTTTTGTATACTCTATCTCTTTATACCTCCACCTCAGTGGTCCATGGGAAAAAACTTAAAGTTTGGGCTTGGCTCATGTTTAGAGTTTCTCTAAAAGGGAGGGGAGAAAAATATTAATATAAAATGTGCATCAAGTTTAGTTATTTATATCTCTAGCACAAAAGAAATATTAAAGACACACACATATAATAACAAGCATGCAGTGACATACATAAGCAGTAGTAATAATTTATGATTATTATTTTACTTACCTGGGAGATAGATATTTAAAACATCAAAACATGATAGAAATCAAGACTGCTGACTTAACATTTCATCTTTAACCTAGTTTCACTTGTAGAAACAACACTCATAAGGTCCATGACTTCCGATAAGCCAGGAGCTTGGGTTTCTCCTCCTATCCAAGAACAGCTTGTTTGGGAAGGTACAGTGTAATTGTATGCTACTTTTGATGCCAGTTTGAGAGTCCAAGGAGTTACCAGCTTCCTAGAATGGACATACACATCAATCTCAAGGTTGCTTTTTCACCTTTGTACTCAGGGAAGGAATATAAAACAGAAGATGTATCAAATTGCTTAAGGCCAAGATTCAGACTTTCCTAGTTAGGAAAGTTGCCAAGTGCCCTTCTATCCTTTCTAATCCCTTACAAAAAGTATCAGAGATAGAAAGCTGCTTTCTATACATTTTGAAGAAGAAAAAGTAAAACAGAGGGCGGAATCCTTTTAAAGTCTTATTGATTGGAAAATTTTTGTTACCATGGCCAGGCCCTTCTATGGAGCTTTGGCACAACTTCCACCCCTCTCTACCTCCTCTATCCATAGAGAAGGTGGTGGTGGAAAAGGAACAAGGGAAAAGCCAGTATTTGCTCAATTTTATCCCAGAGTACCAAATCCTTCAAAGCTAAGCAAGGGAAAAATGAATCTTTCTGTAGGATAAAGATGCTGTGCCTGTATTTCAGTTTTGTCAGGTAAACTAGTAGGAGGTTGCTGGAATGGGCAGATAGATATAAGTGTAGTTCAGAAGGGAATTTCAGGAGATGAGGCTAAAGCTCAGTGGGTTTAAAAACAGCTGTGGTGGGGCAGCTAAGTGGTGCAGTGGATAGAGAACCACTCTTGAATTCAGAAGGACCTGAGTTCAAATCTAGATTCAGACACTTAATACTTCCTATCTGTGTATTCCTGGGCAAGTTGTTTAATCCCGATTGCCTCCGGGGAAAATAAAAAGCAGCTCTGGCTTTATTTACTTGTAGTGCTCAGAAACGAACTGGTACACAGATTAACTCACTTATTGGTCCAAAAATCTTTTCTACATTCTTACTACTCCAATCCCAATGTTGCAGGTTACCAGCACTTATAAAAACCTCCCAACCATATGTTTTCATGTTTTTCTTCTTTCCTGATGCAGGTGTTTAGTATATCCTGGCTACATATGACTAACTTAATGAAGCTCTTTTGGAGTTGAACCTAAGCACTGTTGCATGCCAAGATGAAGATGTGGCTTTTGATTAGTTACCTAATTACAATGTGCTTCATATCCTGTCTAGCAGGTAAGATAGTCTATTGGCATAATTTGCATAAATTAAAATATTTTCAATGCTTCATGACTCATCTCCCTTATTTATTCTTTTTCCTTCTCTGTTGTATAAGCTAACATACATATATGTATATGTATACACAAATGTATGTATGTATACATAATATATTTATATGCACACATATAATTTCCCTCTTTGATCTAATTTAGAGGAGAGTGAGGTTCAGATGTTATCCTGTCACCCGTTATATCCCTCTCCACTGTAAAAGCTCTTCCTTCTGTGCTTTTGTATATGAAATAATTTTTTTTTTGTTCTTCCTCTTCCTTCCCCTTTCTCATCCATCCATTTTTTTACATCATTCCAACATAATTGATTTACTCCTATGTCCACTATCTATGTAAAATCCTTTTAACTGCCTTAATAATGATAAAGTTCTTTGGAGGGATGTATATCCTCTTCCATACAGAAGTGTAAACATTTATGCCTTATTCATTTCTGTTGCAAATTTACCTTTTTATGCATCTCTTGAATCTTGTATATAAAAGTCACATTTTCTACTAATTTCTGGTATTTTCATTAGGAAGACTTAAAAATACTACATTAAGCATTTTTTTTTTTCTTGAAGGATTATAATTAATTTTGCCACATAGGTCATTCTTGGTTGTAATCCTAGCTTTTTTACCTTCTTGAATATATCATATTCCTAGCTTTTCACTCCTCTGAAGTGGTAATCTTGTATGATCTTGATGGTGACTCCATGTACTTGAGTGGTTTCTGGCTGGTTGTGGTATTTTCTCAATGATTTGGGAGCTCTTCAATTTGGCTATAAAATTCCGGAGAGTTTTCATTTTGGAATCTCTTTCAAGAGATGATTGGTAGATTCTTTCAATTTCTACTTTTCCTTCTGGTTCTAGAACCAGGGCTGTTTTCCTTGATAATTTTTGAAATTTCATGTCTAGGCTCATTTTTTTGATCATGGCTTTTGAATAGTTTAATAATTCTTTTTCCCCCAATAATATTTTATTTTTCTAAATACATGTAAAAATAGTGTTCAACATTCACTTTTATAAAACTTTTATGTTCTAGATTTTTCTCCCTCTCTCCTAGTAAGCAATCCGATATGGGTTAAATATGTACAAACCTTTTAAACATATTTGCCATGTTGTGTAAGTAAAATTAGACTAAAAGGAAAAAGAAATGAAAGAAAGAAAGAAACAAACAAACAAAAAGGTGAAAGTGCCATGCTTTGATCATATTCAATTTCCACAGTTCTTTGTCTGGATGTGATTGGCATTTTCCATCCCAAGTCTATTGGAATTGCCTTGTCGTTCAATAATTCTTAAATGATCTGTTCTTGATTTATTTTCCAGGTCATCTCTTTTTCTCATGAGACATATCACATTATCTTTTATTTTTTCATTCTTTTGACTTAGTTTTGACCTTATCAATTCTAAATTTTAAAAAGATAGTTTTCCTTCAGGGAGGTTTTGTACCTTTTTTAAAAAAAATCAAATGTAGTTATTCTTTTTTTTAAAAATAATTTTCTTGTATTGCTCTCATTCCTTTTGCTAATTTGTTCCTCCACTCCTTTTATTAAATTAAAAAAAATGTTTTTTGTTTTTTGTTTTTAAACAACACTTTTTCTTTATCTTTTCTAGGAATTCTTGGTTTTTCTTGCTGATGTTTTCAAGTTTTTTCTTCTTTTTTTCTTCATCTGAGTTTGTGTCTTGAGCTTTCTTGTCACCGTAGAAGTTTTTAGGATCTTGTTCTTTTTTGTTGTTGTTTATTTCCCCCAAACCTATTTCTTGGCTTTGTTCACCTATGGAAGAGATGACTAACCTGAGTTCCTATTGCTATATCTGGGAGTATATAGAGTTTTGGTGCTTCTAATCTGATAGAATATGGGGCGAATTCTTTTCACTGTCCTCCTAGTCTACCTCTGGTCCTTGTCTAGCTAGAGACTCAGTTTTCTCATCACTCCTCCTCCTCTCTGTCTTGAAACTATATCCTGGAAGTGGGTAATAGGTGAAAGATCTTCCAAATGATGCCTAGTTCTGTGTACTTTGTCAACATGGGATCCCCTGTAATATATTTCTAACTATGTATTTAGTCTACTTAACAACTTTAGGCTCGAACTGTTCCTGATTCCACAACTGCTGCTATCTCTAAGCTCCAGAACTGGTGTTACTTACACCATGAACTTAGTGGAACAATCCACTCTTGCCTATTACCATTTTCTTTTACTGATCTGAATTGTGTGCAGAGAATCAGGTGGAGAAAGGGGAACTGCCTTAACTCTCATGTGATTCTATGTGGTTGTGAGCACATGTCTAACTCTGACAGATGTGCATGAGATAGAACCACTCCTCTTTTGTATTTTCTTTCCCTGTGAGTTTTAAACATTTTCAGTTATAGCAGTGATCATCTTGAAGAATTTAATGGAAGGTTGTAGTGGTTACATGAATGGCAATGGTTCTCCCTCAGAGAAATTAGCCACCATGAAGAAAAAGATTGATCTACAATGTTTGGGCACTTTAATGGAGAGATGAAATGTAAAATTGGCTAATAGGTAGTCTTATTAATTATATTATATTCCAGGTAGGCTTGAAGATTAACCTCCAAGCCAATGGTTATGTTAAATGTTGCAAGTTAAATTTCCAAAATCTGTGTAAATTATTCTGTTGATTTGTGCTATGATTCTTTTAATAGAAATTATGGCTTTCTGTGGAGGAAGAAATGACCTGTCTTCTTCTCAGTTTATATTATACAACAAATATTTATTTTTCTTTTATTAGGGTTAGGGATAGGCAATATGTATTTCACCCCAAAAGCAGCATTATTTCCATGATCTGTGAATGAGGATTTACTATATCAATGTATACAAAGATGGGGAGACTGATCCCACTAATTACGGATTAGGATTTCTCCAAACTGAACCTAATCAAACAATAGCTAGAATATGAAAATTTTTAATTGCTCAAAAAATTAAATCAGGATATGTATAATATAAATTTTTTCAAGTGTAATGCTCTTTGTCTGCTTTATGGCATATGATGTATAGTGCATATAAATACTCATTTTATTTCAAGTTTGTGACTTTGGTTAAAAAACAAAAACGAAAACCTGTAGGGAAGATCCTAGATGTGAAGGACATCTCTTGAGCTCTCCCAAATTCCCCTTCAAATAACTTTTAAAATTGCCTCAAAACAAATTTTGGAGTGATAAAACCCACAAAAAGATGGGGTGAAACAATTTTCTAGACCAAGACAACCTAGAAGATCAGTAGGAAAGGTCTGTTATACCAGGAGAATATAGATTGCAATCCAATGCAGGCTATGCCAGCAGAGATGGAGTCCAACAAACCAGGAGCAGTCCTGGGAGATTCCAGAGCTTTCAGCCCATAGACAATAAGGCCAGATAGTCTTCAGAAGGAGATTACAGAGGTTCCTTTGCTGGAACTGGGGGTAGGATTCTGTTGCATTGCCTGTACTTGGATTAGGACTGTAGTTTGGGATGACAGTCTCAAGACTAAGAGAAACACTATCATACCAGAGCTTATGGCCATAGGGGAGCAGGGACTCTGGTCACAGTTCTAGGCAGAAAAGAGTTATTGTGTTCACTCATAGACGAGAACCAGAGCACAACTCTTTTTAGATTACCATCTTGGAAGAACTAAAAGTTTACAGATCTTTCCTTTCTACCTACCAGAAATAGTTAAAACAGTTGTACAAACTCTTTGAACTTTGGGAAAACATGTCAACATTAGAAGCAGAGCCCCAATTCATTGTCAGACTTAAAAGTCAAGAAATAGGATGGAAAAATGAGCAAATAGGAAAAAAATGAATTTAGAAAGTTATTATGGTGAACAAGGCAGATCAAAATGTACACTTGGAAGGAGACAATAGAGTCAAAAGTCCATAAGGCCCATAGTAAAATATGAATTTGTATCAGGCCTTGGAAGAACTCAAAAAGATTTTAAAAATCAAATAAGAGAGGTAAAGAAAAACGGGGAAAAAGTGAGAATGATGCAAGAGAATAATGAAAAAAGACACAACAGCTTGGTAAATGAGGGGCAAAAAAATTGAAAAAGATGTATCACTTTAAAAAGCATAATAGGCCAAATGACAAAAGAAGCACAAAAAATCCAATGAGGAGAAAAATTCCTTGAAAAGCAGAATTAACCAAGTGGAAAAAGAATCACAAAACACTGAATAAAAGAATTCCTAGAAAAGTAGAATTTGCCAAATGGAAAGGAGATACAAAAGCTCCCTGAAGAAAATTATTTAAAAGTTAGAATTAGGCAAGTGAAAGCTAATGATTTTATAAGACATCAAGAAACAACAAAACAAAATTAAAAAATGAAAAAAAAAAGAAGAAGACAATGTGAAATACCTCACTGAAAAAAATAACTGATGGGGGAGGTAGGGTGGATGAAAGGGGAAAAAAAGAATAAAGTAAAAAGTACTCAGTGGAGAACAAAAAAAAAAATAACCT
Source organism: Sminthopsis crassicaudata (assembly GCF_048593235.1). NCBI lineage: Eukaryota > Metazoa > Chordata > Mammalia > Dasyuromorphia > Dasyuridae > Sminthopsis > Sminthopsis crassicaudata. Next base: position 238,086,884 of record NC_133621.1, on the reverse strand, counting down.
ACAAGGAAGCAAAGATTATAATTTCTTTGTTATGCTTTCTTGAAATAGAAATTAATTATTATATATTTTGAATCCTCCCTAATGTTCTTGACAATGTTTTTTAAATTTTCCTTTTCTGCCTTTTTTTCTATTCTGTTTTTGTCTTATGTTGTGTTTAATTCAATTAAAAAAAAACTGACCTGCAAAATAGATTGAGAATTATTGGACTAACTGAAAGTCACGATAAAAAAAAAAAGAGCCTAGAAATCATTTTTTTAAAAACTTGTCAAGGATAAGTGCCTTGTTATCCTAGCAGAGAATAAAGTAGAACTAGAAGCAATCTACTGATTGCCTCCTTGAAAAGATTCTAAAATGAAAATACTCAGGAATATTCCAAATTCCAGACCTCTGAGGTCTGCAAAACCTGTGGAAAGAAATAGTTCAAATATTGTGGAGCCACAATCTAACACAATATTTTGCAATTTCTATATTAAAGGATCAGCAAGCTTGGAGGTTCAGGAAGGCAAAAGAGCTAGGATTACAACTAAGAATCACCTATCTAACAAAATTGAGCAATCCTGCAGGAGGGAAAAAAAAGGGTATTCAATGAAATAGAACACTTTTAAGCATTTCTGATTAAAAAATCAGAGCTGAATAGAAATTTTGACTTTCAGATCAAACTGAAGACAAACATAAAAAGGTAAACAGGAAAGAGATATCACAGGGTTTCAATAAGTTGTTGTTTACATTCTTACAACTGAAAAAATAATATTTATAATTCCTAAAACCTTTCTTGTTACTAAGGCTTCTAGTTACTTCTATTAGAAACTTCTAACTAAAAAGAGTACATAGAGAGCATTGGTATGAATTGAATTTCATATGATGATTGTAAAAAAAATAAAATTAAAGGGTAACAAAAGGAATACATTGGGAGAAGGGGAGAGGTAGAAGTAGAATGAGAAATTTTTTCAGATAAAAAGACATATGAAAGCACTTTTACAGTGGGGGCAATATGGGGGAGCTAGTGGAGAGCAAGTGAACTTTACTCTCATTAGAATTGACTGAGAGAGGGAATAGCATACACATTCAGGTAGATATAGAAATCTGTCTTACGCTATAGGAAAGGAAGAGGGGAAGAGAGTAAGAGAAGGCTGAAGTGGTAATGGAAAGGAGAGCAGATTGGGGTTGGGTAAAAATACTTTTCAGGATGGACAGGGTAAAAGGAGAAATAATAGGACAAATAGGAAAAAATAAGATGAAGGAAAATATATAATAATTATAGTTGAGAAAAAATTTACAAGTTTCTCTGATAAAAACTTCTCAAGTATTTAGAGAACTGAGTTAAATTTATACAAATGAGAGCCATTTCTCAATTGATCTATGATCAAAGGATATAAATAGGCGATTTTCAGACAAAGTAATCAAAGTTATCTATAATCATATAAGAAAATGCTCTATTGATTAAAGAAATGCAAATTAAACAATCTGAGCTACCATTCTATACCTATTAAATTGGTTAATATGACAGAAAAGGAAAATGATGAAGTATCGAAGTAGTAAAATTGAGGTACTAATGCACTGTTGGGGAAGTAGTGTACTGATTCAACCATTCAATAGAACAATTTGGAACTGTCTCCCAAGGCAAAAAATCACTAATAGATTTTTTTAAAAAGGAAAAAAAACCTGTATGTACAATAATATTTATAGTGACTCTTTTAATGGTGGCAAATAATTGGAAATTGAGGAGATGTCCCTCAGTAGGAGAATGGTTGAACAAGTGTTGTTTATTATTGTGTTATAAGAAATCATATTGTCAGAAAAAACCTGAAAAGATTTACATGAACTGTTGTAAAGTGATATAAACAGAATCAGGATAACATTGCATACTTTAACAGTAGTATTGTATGATTTACTTCTTCTTAGCAATAAATGATCTAAGACAATTCTGAAGGACTTATGATGAAAAATGTTATCTACAGAGAAAAAATTTATGGAGTCTGGATGCAGATTGAATCATAATTTTTAAAAAAAAAACTTCTTTCTTTTTCTTTTGGTCAACATGACTAGTATGGAAAATTTTTAAATGTCCCTCTCTGGAGGGCCTCAGGATCAGTCAGAGTAAATCCTTGGTCTTTAGGAGGAAAAGTGAAGGAAGCAGGCAAGCTGCCACGTGGCTTGTCAAAGATGGATCCTGGACTCTGGAGTCTGGAGCCTGAAGTCTTCCCTTCTGAACACGCTGCAGTAGAGAGACTCTGACTCTCCCTCAGCCCTCCAATCCTTCCTTACAATTACATCACCATACCATATTCAGCAGGCACCAATCATGAGGAGAGCTATCATATTACCATATCATCTAACTATATATTTATAGAACCATTATATCACGTTGAGTAGGTACTTAAGTACTCTGCAGTTCTGGACTCAAGTACACCTTTTCAGAGTTCCTGCCCTCTACAATATTTTGTATAACTACACATGTATCAAATCACTTATCTCCTCAATGAGGAGATAGGAAATGAGAGAATTTGGAATTTGGAAGTCAAGATAAAAAAAAAAAAACACCAAAAGTTAAAGATTGTTTTTGCATGTAATTGGGAGGGGAAATAAAATAATAAATCACTTTTTAAAAAGTAACTAAGAATAATAAGTGGGTATAGGAAAGGAAATGGTACATCATCAGCCTCTGTTAGTCACAACTAAGCGGTACTTCTTGACATGATTGCTACTTTCAGGTAGTTGTAGGTGTAATGGAGGCAGAATACCGAACAGGGCACAGGAGTGGTATGTGAGAACTGAGAGGTAGAGGTGCAGGTTAGAGGTGTAGGTAAGGCTAGCCCTAAAAGGTGGCACTTGTCACTGCAAGTGCCACGCCTCCCTCCTTAGTGCTCAGGAAGCCTTGCACACATCCCTCCTTTTCCATGGACCAGTTCTTAGATGACCCAACCTCTCTGGCTCCTACTAACAGGGGATATAAGCTAGACTATGCTAAAAATAAATTCTCTGACCTCACTTTTACCTCCTGATTGGTCTGTCTCTATGTGATCCTTGAAGGTAGGTGAGCTGGCCTAGTCATGGCCACAGACGGGTGGGCATATAGATCAGGCTGTGGGCTGGGACATGTAGGGTTCTTGTATGTTACTTTTTTTTTTTTTTTTTTTTTTTTGCATCAGAGAACAGAACTAAGAGAAGTAGGTAAAAAATTGCAGATTAGATTTCTTCATAACATAAAGTAAACAGTATAATAATATTGTATAACAGTAGTGTTATCTACTTCCTCAAAAGGTTTCCTTTCTCAATGGAAGTCTTCTAGTAAAGGTTAGATGACTGATGATTGCTACACAAGATATTTTGCAGGTATGAGTTGGAATAGGTGGCCGTCAAGATCTCTTCGTACTGTAAAATTCCATATGATTATGTTATCTGCTTTTGTGACTTGATTCTCTAGAAATTAAATTTAAATATTTAAAAAGCTTACTTTTATAGTATAATGCAGATTTCCTTTTTAAAAAGTTTTATTTTTATTAATTTTATATTTTCTTTAGTTGCAGAAGATGGCAAAGGATTTGGACCAATTTTTGAAGAGCAACCAATTGATACCATTTATCCAGAAGAATCACCAGATGGAAAAGTATCATTGAACTGCCGGGCACGAGCTAGCCCCTTTCCTGTTTACAAGTAAAATGCAATCACTTTAACCACTAAACTTAAGTGTCAAATAGCTTATTGACTGAACAATATTTTTCAAAATACTAACATTAAGATAATTTAGAATTGTAAGGGATCTTAGATATCATCTAATTTTTTTTTTTTTGGGAGGTGAGGCAGTTGGGGTAAAAGTACTTGCTTAGGATCACACAGCTAATAAGTATTAATTGTCTGAGGTCAGGTTTGAACTCAGGTCCTCCTGACTTTAGGGTCAGTGCTCTATCCACTGGACCATCTAGCTGCACCCATAATTTTTTACGTAGTGATATGGAGTCCTATATAGAAAGAGAACCTGTGACTTAATAATATATCTCTAAGTTTCTTCTCCTTGCCATCTTCTCCAAGGGAGATTTTCATTCCTATCAGGAGAAAAAAACAGATGTTGAGGCCAAATGCTATCACATGGCTCTCCTTCGAGAAAGTAGTTATTATAGAAGAATATCTGTCTGATCCCTTAAATATTATTTATCCAGGAGATATGATTAGGTTCAAACTAACCTTTTGATTACTTTATCATTTTGGGGAGGCAAGAGAATCCTAAACTCTGTATCTAAGGCTTTGCCCCATTCCACCTAATATTTGGTTCTACATGAGTTGCAAAAAAGCTTATTTATCCAAATCATAGAAAAGCAGAAATCAGAGATGATATACAATGGGAAATATATGCCAGAGCCAAGAACTGAAGTTCTCATCTTACATGGGGCAGGGCTTTCATTTCTACCACAGAGAAAATACCATACCAATGGTTTTTGGGATAAGAGTTATATGCCCATGAGAAAATTAATGCCATAGAGTTTTATGATTATCTGTCAGATGACTTATCTAGAAGGGAGTAAGTGACTAGAAAAGATTATGCTCTCTTTATTGTTTTATTTTAAACATACAGACTAAAAACTTCCAAATCATACTATTGACCCTTTCATGGTAAAAAGAATATTAAATCCCAAGTATCTCTGCAATTTTCAATTTTGACAAAGCTATGAAATTTTCTAAAAAAATTTTTATCTTTAAAACTAATCAGAAACATGTCAGATATTAGTCATTCTCTGAAATAAAAATGTCCTTCTTCCATATTGCCAAATCCCAGAAGACTTTCAATTCTGATACCTTGAGGCCCTTTAAGCATAGCTTGAAGGTGAGCCTTGAAAGAATCAACACAGATCCAAAAATACTCTGAGATTCTATTTTGAATATAAATAATTTCCTCAAACTTTTTTTTCTCATTGCAGCAACAGAAAAAAATTAAATTGCACCCTTTTCCTAAATTGTTTTAAATTCTTATACAGAAAAATAATACCAGAAGGAGCAGAGGCATCAATTGCTTCAAAATTTGCTTGCTTCTTTGCAGTATTCTTAAAATCAGGCTGTTTTTAATATTCTACTTATGTGTAACACTTCTCATTCGTATATTATTTTGGGAGCATAATTATAAGAATTTACTATATCAGAAATAATTTTTGCTTGGCTAAGGATATTGTTTGAATCTATTGTCAGTTGATGGCAAAGTGTATAGAGTGCCAGATTTGGACTCAGGAAGACTCATCTTCTTGAGTTCAAATCTGACTTTGACAATTATCTGTGACCCTAGCCAAGTCACTTTATTTTGTTTGCCTCAGTTTCCTCATCTGTAAAATGAGCTGGAGAAGGAAATGGTAAACCATTCCAGTATCTTTGCCTAGAAAACCCCAATTGGGGTCATAGAGAGTCAGACATGACTGAAATGACTGAACAGCAACAATGAAAGAAATCACTGATTTTAGAGTAGGAGAGGTAGAATGAATTTTTTGTTCTGTTACCTATGTATAGCTTTGAGCAAGTCAGTTCTCTTTGAAGTTCAATATCCTCATTTGTAAAATGAAAGGATTGAACTAAATAATTTCTAAAATCCCTCACAGCCCTAAATCTTATGATCCTATAGAAGATATGTGGTACAAAGGCAAGAACATTTAATTTGGAGTAAAAAAAAATAACTCCAGGTTTTCAATCCTATTTCTGCCATTCATTTATAAACTGATATGACCTTGGGTAAATAACTAAACATCTGTGGATCACATTTTCCCCAGTTGTTAAAATCAGAAGATTAGACCAAATTATTCCAATTCTAAATTGATGATAAGCTCTACATCTGATGGCCAGGTTCTGACATTCACTTTTCTTTTTTTTTTTTTTTTTTGTTTGTTTTGCTGAGGCAGTTGGGGGTAAGTGATTTGCTCAGGATCACATATCTAGGAAGTATAAGTATAAGGCCAGATTTGAACTCAGGTCCTCCTAACTTCAGGGCTGGTGCTCTATCCACTGTGCTACTTAGATGCCCCTGATATTCACTTTTAAAAAAAAAATTATAACTTTTTATTTACAAGATATATGCATGGGTAATTTTACAACACTGACAATTGCCAAGCATTTTGTTCCAATTTTTCCCCTCCTTCCCCTCATCCCCTCCCACAGATGGCAGGTTGACTAATACATGTTACATATGTTAAAGTATAAATTAAATACAATATATGTATACAATGACATTCACTTTTCAAAGATGATCTTTGAAATTCTATTTGATAGTTCTTTGGGTCACTTTCACATTAATTACTTCATTTTAAAAGATCAATAATTTTCTTTTTCTTTTTTTTTTTTTGCAGTTTTAAATTGCATATATTTGAACAATTATCCATGAAAAATTACGTTAATGTTTAATGTCCAGCATATGAATTATTTCTCATAGCACAATAATGTTATGTTAAATTCATATGCTAAAATTTGTTTAGTCATTCTTCAATCAATGGGAATTTATTTTGTTTCTAGTTTTTTTGCTATTTCAAAAAATAATGCTATAAATGTTTTAGTATAAATGAGGCCTTTCTTTTCTTTTCATTGGCTATCTTGAGGTATATGCCAATGGTACATTTTGGATGAAAAGATAGGAATATTTTTGTCACTTTCTTTGAATTAATTCCAGATTCCTTCCCAGAATAAACCAGTTCATGGATCTAATAAGAGTGTAATTTTCTTTCCAAATTTTCTTCTATCATTGATTATTTTGTCATTGTCATTTGTCATTTTGAGTGTGTAGTGGAGCTTCCTAGTTCTTTTGATTTTCACTTTTCTTATTATTACTAATTTAGAACATTTTTTTCTTATGGTCAATAATTTTGTAATTCTTTTGAGAACTGTTTTCTATATCTTTTGACAATATCTCTTGGTAAAAGGTTTTTTGATCTCATATTACTTTTGGATATCAGATCCTTATCCATGATATTTGATGCAGAGATTTATATTTTGCTTTTAACTGCTTTGTTTATAATCCTCATCATATTAATTTTGTTCATGTAAAAGTTTGTTGATTTCATATAATCAAAAGAATATATTTTGTCTTTTTAATCAACTCTGAGTTTGTTTGATGGTTAATTCATATTATAAATATAATTATGAAAAACTCCTAATTATTTTATGATATGATTTTTAATATTAAGATCAAATACCTATTTCCAATTTATTATGGAATGTATATGGAGTAATCTGATACTCTAAATCTAATTCTGACAGACAACTTTCTACCTTTCCTAATAAATCTTATCAAATAAAGAGCTCTTTCCCAGGTAACTAATGTTTTGAGGTTTATCAAACATTGGAGTTTTCTTCTCAACTCTCATTGATTTATTTATTACTGTTATAATAGTTGAGGACTGCACTTCCTCTTCATTACTATGTTTCCCCTTTTATTTCCTCCAGACAATTAATATAGGAATATATTAAACTGTTTCTAAGGTTATTCAAGTTTATCTGTTTACTGTATAGATGGAGAATGAATAACTGGGATATTGATCTGACAAATGAGCGCTACAGCATGGTAGGAGGTAACCTGGTAATCAACAACCCTGACAAATTGAGAGATGCTGGAAAGTATTTCTGCTTAGCTTCAAATATCTATGGAATGGTTAGAAGCACTGAAGCAACTTTAAGTTTTGGGTGTAAGTAGCTCTTAATAATAGATAAGCAATGTTCTAGTTAAGTAAAAACTTAAATGAATAATGTTTACTTATTATTTTCCCATATTTCTTTTACTACACATAATTGTTCTGCCACATGAAAACATTTTCACTAAGATTACTAGTATTGATATTATAGCCTGTTTTAATAGTGTTTCTGTTGCTGAAAAGACCAGGTCTTCTATTTCTTGGGTTTTTTTAGATACAAGATTTGGAAGATTTTGCTCTCGTACCTAAGGGTGCTAGAACCAGTTTGAATCAGCTCATGAGAATCTGTAGTTAAATTTTCAGTGTGATATTTAAACCAAAGCAATCAGAATATGTTACAAATTATAGCTTAATTTTTTATTTCTTAATTGTCTAGACTTGCTAAAATTTTGGAGAAGATGTTAAATGCAGATTAAACATAAAAGTGTATATGGAGTGGGTTTTTATTTTTGGTTTTTGAGAGCCAGCTGTTAAATATTTACCAATGTAATCCTGAAAATTAAGGTCATCTCATAAGTTTTAGGAGATGTAATTTCTGAAGCACACATGTGAAAACTTATGTATGTTGGTGTTAATTGAGCTCAGCATCAGAAGATTCCTTTCTTTGAGCAGATAGGAACTAGTAAGGCTGCCTCACCCTGGATGATTCTCAATACTCTCCTTAAAGTCAGAGACCTTTCTAAAAGTCCTTTAATACTTTGTGTATGTCTGTTTAGCACTTAGACTGAATTATTCTCCCTCATTCTCACTACATGATCAATATACTTTCTTTTCTAATTAATTGCATGTTTCTTGAGTGAAATTCCCAAACATATTGTAAAGGAATGGTGTCTATTAAGCCCTAAGTGCCAATACTATGCTAAACACTGGAGACACAAATATAAACATGACACTTCCTGCCCAAAATGAGCTCACTTTATAATTAGAGGAAAAAGCAAATAAAAGAGAGTTCATTGGATGGAAAGACATAAAGTTTGATGGTAGGGTAGATGACAAAATTCAGAATTACTTAGGATACTGTGGCAGGTTAGAGAGCAGTGCTGCAGTGTCTGGAGGACATTATCATTGGAGTAGATTATTATGTTCAGTGGTCTATTGCTTTTATAGAAAGATTGTAATTGATGACTTTTTGCTCACCCAAAAAGTGTGACTCACATCAACAGGACTGGAAACATATTATAGGCTACTCAAGTTAAAAATGTGTTTCTGTATTTCCTTTTGGGCCAAAAAGAATTACTTTAATTCCTCAAAAAACTTTGGTGCTCTAAACTGTGCAACCATATTGCATCAAAAAAATTATATCAAAAAAAGATACAAATTAAAAAAAAATTTATATGATATATTTGAGGGAAATGGAAATGTTAATATTGAGGAAAAATTTAGAATGAATAATAGCTATCTTCAAGAATTTAAAGGACTTTCATATATTAGACGCTTTAGAATTGTTCTGCTTGGTCCCAAAAGGCAGATCTAGAAGCAATGGGTTGTTGTTTGCCCTTTTTTCTTGAAGAGGACAGGTGACATAAGAAAGAATTTCAAATGAATTGGATTTAAGTAAGGCAGGGCTGTGCAGAGTTATTAGCCTCACTCTCTCCTCTATGGTGATTTGAATCTAGTATCAAGACAACTGGAGATGTATTGGTAGAACTTGGCCTTTTTAAGCTAAGGTCTTTCTCAGGTTTCAGATTTCCTGAGGCAATAATCATTTTTGATTTAAGGCTAAGTAAGAATTGAGAGAAAAGATGATTTAGTTTGCCTATTCAAAAAAAAATCAAACTGAGAGGGGAAAATCTTGGGTTTTCTAGCCAAAATAGAAACAAATGCTATTTATGTTCAGTCTGAGTCATCAAAACTCAAACAATAACCAAGTGAGTCTTTTCCTGGGAACTATTATTGGCCAGTCAGTGAGAGACAGAGTGATTTTGGGTTTAAGATTTGGTCAAGTTGCTCCATTTGAATTCTAATGGGATTTATCTGATTTTACAGAGCTTTTTTCAAAAAGTCATAAATGAAATTACATCAGACAAAAGAATTAATTGTCCAAGTTTTTTTTAAAGATAAAATAAATAAGAAAGAAAAAAAATCTAGCCTCCAAAGCCCAAGATACCTTCCCATTATAACTCTGAGATTATATGATTCTATAAAATAAAATAAAAAAAAATATGGAAAAGGTAAGCCAACATGGTGGAATGATAGGAAGATCTCTTCCACAAAGATTTAGAAAATGGAACCAGAACAAGTTCTGATTAGTAAATCTAAGGAAAAATTATGTGAATCATCTTTCCAACCAAGATTAACATAGGGAGTTAGATTCAGTCACTTGCAGATAAGGGAGTTGGGAATCTAGCAAGAAATCACAGTGTTGGAGCATTCCAGCAAAAAGAGGACCAAGACTGTGCATCAGAAAGAAGAAGAGGTATCAGATCTACACAAAGGGAACTGATTTTGTGCGAGTAACAGGAACACATGGCAACTGGTAGCTCTGTTACTCATTACCCAGGAAGGCTAAGGAGGGGACTGGAGCTTGAAAATGGCAGTCCAGAATTTGGTACAAAAATAAATTTTATTCAACAGGAAATAGAAAAAGGTTTGAAGGAAAAAGAGGGATTTAGAGGGAGAATAGTTTAAGGGACTATTAATTCTAACCAACACAAACTCTAAGTAAGAATGGTGGATTTCAAATAAAGGGGAAAAAGAAAGAAAGAAAGGATGAAAACTTGTGATTGGGTTCTGATTGTGGAAAAAGGAAAGAATCAGGGGAATATAAGAAGTCTGCACCAAATATAGTACTCTAGTGCTGACCTTATTTCCTCACCACTCTCTTTTTCCTTATAAAGAAGGGATGGAAAAGAAAGAGAAGGATGAGTATAAGAGAACAAGATGGAGGGAAATCCATAATGGTAATAATTATAACATGAATGAGATAAACTCACTTTTAAAATCTAAGAAAAAGATGAGAAAAGAAAGAAGAATATATGAGAAACAGACTTGAAACATTAAGATTCATACAAAGTCATAATAGGGAACTAGAGCAGAATCTATTATGTTTCATTTAAAGTAAAAGAGACAGTAGTTGCAATATTTTCAGACAAAACAAAAATATAAAAAAGTTTTAGAAAACTACATCTTTTTTGCAAGACTATAGTAGACTATGAATTATATCAATATTAAACACATATACACATATGCCAAAAGGCATAGCTTCTAAATACTTAAAAGAAAAGTTAAATGGCACTCCAAAGAATATCAGCCTTTATATTATAATACTTCAGAAAGTTGAAAGGATTTTAGGTCAGAACAATATACATAAAAATACGGAACAGAGTTTAAAATATTGGTTCTGTTTCTTACTTTCTTTGAAATTATAGTTAAATCCAGTCCTTATGCTAGGTAGAGCTCTGTTTCTTCATCTGCAAAATGAGGGAGGTTGAATCTAATAATTTTCCTTTCAGCTCTAAATCTACTAGATGGTACTGTTAGATTTTTCAGGCACAAACTATCCTGATGAGAATGAGTTATAAACTAGTTCAATATAGAAAATTCACTAATAAAATAATGTATCTTTTAAAGTATCAAGTAAAAAGAGTGATTGAGCTAGGATGTTGTTGTACTGGAGAGAAAGGGAATAGACAAAGATATCAAGGAGTCAAGTTGAGGTGATGGTGCCATTGATAAAAATAAGAAAATCAAACAGAATAGTTTCTTTCAATCAATTAATAAACATTTATTAAGCATTTATCAGATGCCAAACATTAATCTATGAGGATAAAAATTTGAGAAAAAAAAAGGTAGTCTTTGACCTCAAGGAGTTTACAATCTAATGAAATAAGACAAAAAGATTCTGAAAAGTTGGGTGGAAGAAGGTACTAACCACAGGAGAAATGTCAGAGAATTACCAGAATAGTGCCTGCAAATGAGAAATGCAAAATCTTAGCTGAGCTCTTTTCTTAAATGGAGGTTTGAAGTTCATGGCCCTACTTTTCAATTAGGGAAGCAGAGCAGTGATGAGATGGAGCACCAAGGCATTTAAGATCTTGTGGGTTGGTGAAGTTATGCCAAAAATGAATTTCCTGGAGATTAAAGGTTTTGAGCTCATCCCTTAAATGGAGGAAGGATTTGGACATATTGAATTCCCAAATTGAAATGTCCAATTAGGAGATATAGTACTAAAATTGGATGAAAGATTGGGATGGGAGATATTCATTCAATGAATATTTTATATGCAAAATAGAGAGCCATTTTTAGATGATAGTTGATGACATTACAGGGAAAAATGCAGGATTCGAGTAGGAGACAAAAATTAAATCTTCAAAATAACCGTAGTATGGTGTAGGTGGTAAAGAAACCAAGAAGAAGAGAAAACCAAGTAGTATAAAGTCATGGCAAGCAAGGGAAGAGCAAGTTCAAAGAGGTCATAGTTAATTGTAAAATGCCAAAGAGAAACCTAGAATTAGAACTAGAACTAGGACTGGTAAAAATATGTGGGATTAGCAAGACTATCAATGAGAATTAAAATATTGTATTTCCCCTTTTCCTTTCCAAAATCTGGAATTTCACCTTGGGAAATTTTAATTCACTGTTTAGTCTATTTTTTTTGGGTCCCTTCCACTACAGGAGAAATTTTGCTAGTTGTTGAACCCAAAGCCTTTATTGGTACCAGGCTAGAGAACTAAACTTTTGGGGCACATTAAAATCTTGGCTCCACCAGAAATTTCTGAAGTCTGACATTTCTATGACAAGAACCTCATTAGAATGTGAGTTTTTCAAGGGCAGGGACTTTCTTTTTTTTTTTTTTTTTTTTTTTTTTCTCTGTATCCCAATCCCTAGCACAGTGCAGTGAACATAGTAGTAAGTGCTTGATAAATGTATATTGACTGACAAGACCTACTTATACTTCATTTTCCTTTCACTCATCTCTCAGAAAAACTCTTCCATGGTGTCAGCTAATGAGTTATTATAAATTTTAGTATATCTTTTTTCAAATTTCTTATGAGGTACTGAGTAAAACACCTAAAATCAAAGGTAAGCATTTCATCTTTTCTTTTCTAACTAGATCTTGATCCTTTTCCGCCAGAGGAACGAGTGGAGGTAAAAGTAAAGGAAGGGATAGGCCTTGTTCTTCTGTGTGATCCTCCTTACCACTTTCCAGGTATGTCTAGTTTATGCTTTTAAGCGGTTATGAAATAATATAGATAGGTTAATAAAAGATACTCTATATTAATTAGTTTTTAGCACAGCGTTGTCATGATTGCATTTAAGTTCAAACCTTCAATTAATTGATTACAATTTGTTGATAAGGTTTTTATTAATAATTATTTAGCAATTAAATCATGCTGTGTTTTAAGATATTCTCCCAAACTTCATTTCAAACAGTTGGTGTTAAGTAGGACTATTATTTAAAACTCATTTATTTTTTGAATTCAAGTAATTCCAAGCAAATCAGTTTAATTGACTTTTTATATGAGATATATATGCGGTCCTTAATGTATCCTTTTCAAATGCTATTTGAATTTTATTGGAATCTTATGCCTTACATTGGATGATACATTAAAAAAAAAACTTTAGCATTTTATGTAGTGGTCCATGTCCATAGTCTTTCATCTCTTCAAAAAAGTGGGAGAAATTACTACTTATCTCTTCATTATTATTCAGACTGAATTGGATACTAAATGATCATCAAAAATATTAAAGTTCTAAAAAGTGGTTCTGTTTTCCTCTCTGGATTTAGCTGGCATATAATTGTTTTATTTATTTATTTATTTTGGTGGAGAAGAGGTGTGTATTTGGAGGAATAATGAGGTCTGGAGAATGAGTAAGCCACTGGTCACATGACCCAATAAATTTTTTTGTAGTTGTTCCTAGATAAAAATTCAGAATGAGAAAGAATATTAGAGAGCATTCAGTCTAAACTCTTCCTTTTATAAATGATAAAAATCTGTGAGAGATTAGTTGACATGCCAAGGTAACAAAAATAAACAAGTGTAAAGATTCAAACTTACAGATTCATATTCTAAATTCAATACTATCTTCATTATAAATAAGATCAAGTTGAGAAGGAGACTTGGTCTGACATAAAGAAGCCATCTGTGGTGGACAAAACATAACCTTAAAATCAAACTCAAATCAATGTTAAAAAAATTAATTTTCTATTCTGAATGTTGCCATCAAAGGTAAGAGAATATTTCCATTCACAAAGCAAAACACAAAAAGAGGATTCCCATACAAAAATGTGAAAATTTCATTTCACAAGACTTATTTTTCAAAAATTTTTCAATCTAATAGATTCTATATGATACATTTAAAACTTCCCTGTGCTTTCTTTCAAACTTCCTTTTTTTTCTGCTGTGAATTAAGAAAAACGCTATTAATAATGACCCTTTCTTGATGTCATTATGTCTATTTCCCCATCTATTTCCCTTTCCCCATTAGATGAAAATAAAGATTTAAAAATATATATTAAAAGTATATTCTATATTTTTAGCACTCTTAAAATTTTGAGTTCTAAATTCTTTCTCCTTCCAACCCCTCCAACATTCACAGAGAAGACAAGCAATATGATGTTAATTATATCATGCAAAATATATTTCCAAATTAACCATATCACAAAAAAAGCAAGAAAAATGAAGAAAAATGAGAAAATTAGTTCAACTTAATACTCAAAGTTCATGAGTTCTTTCTTTGGAGATAGGTAGCATTTTTCATTACGAAATCTTTGGAATTGTTTTGGATCAATGTATTGATCATAGTGGTTAGTGTCATGACACAATGATCTTCCAGTTCTGCTCACTTCACTTTGCATCAGTTCATATGGGTGTTAGATATTTTTCTAAAACCATCTTCCTTATTTTTTCTTATAACACAATAGTTCTTCATCATAATCATGTGCTAATACTTGTTCAGTCATTTCCAAGTTGTTGCCCATTACCTCAATTTCCAATTCTTTGTCACTACAGAAAGAGTTGCTATAAGTATTTTTATACATATAGATCATTTTCCTACTCAATGTTTTTGGGATACAGACCTAATAGTGGTATTACTGAGTCAAATGGTATGCAAAATTTTCTAGCCCTTTGGACATAGTTCCCAATTGTTCTCCAGATTATTTGAACCAGTTCACAGCTCCCTCAACAGCTTATTAATATATATCTATTTCCCTTTATCCTTTCTAACATTTGTCATTTCTGAAAGGTTGGACTTGGTATATCAGAGCTCTTTTAATTTGTGTTTCTCAAGTCAATAGTGGTTTATGGCATTTTTTCATTTGATTAAAACTAGTTTTGATTTCATCTTCTGAAAACTGCCTCTTCATATGCCTTGATAATTTATTAATTGGGGAATGACTTATTCTTTTTTTATTATAGATTTTTATTAAGAAGATATATGCATGGTAATTTTTCAGCATTGACAATTGCAAAACCTTTTGTTCCAACTTTTCCTCTTTTTTCCCCCACCCCTTCCCCCAGATGGCAGGTTGACCAATACATATTAAAGATGTTAAAGTATAAGTTAAATAAAATATATGTATACATGTCCATATAGTTATTTTGCTTTACAAAAAGAATTGGACTTTGAAATAGTATATAATTAGCCTGCAAAGGAAATAAAAAATGCAGATGGACAAAAATAGAGGAATTGGGAATTCATTTTCATCTCCCTGAGTTCTTTCGCTGGTGTAGCTGGTTCAATTCATTATTGCTCTATTGGAACTGATTTGGTTCATCTCATTGTTAAAGAGAGCCATGTCCATCAGAATTGATCATCATATAGTATTGTTGTTGAAGTATATAATGATCTCCTGGTCCTGTTCATTTCACTCAGCATCAGTTCATGTAAGTCTCTCCAGGCCTTTCTGAAATTATCCTGCTGATCATTTCTTACAGAACAATGATATTCCATAATATTAATATACCACAATTTATTCAGCTATTCTCCAGTTGATGGACATCCACTCAGTTTCCAGTTTCTGGCCACTACAAAGAGGGCTATATATTTAAGAAAAGAGGCCTTTATTTTATTATCTCTCATAACTTTTATCAAACTATAGTTTCCTTGAAAGCATTGGTTTAAGGAGATTTTTTTTCCTTAAAATGAGAAGAAACACTTACCAAAACCCATCAGCAAACATTATAATAATTGGAATAAACTAAAAGCCTTCCCAGTAAGCTCAAAAGTGAAACAAGGATGCCCATTGTCACCAGTATTATTCAATATTGTATTAGAAATGCTAGGGATAGAAATAAGAGAAGAAAAAGAAATTGAAGGAATAAGAATGAGCAGCGAGGTAATAAAATTATCCCTTTTTGCAGACATATTATGAATCATCATGATATATTTGGAAAAGTCCTAAAGTTAGTGGAAACAATAATTTTAGCAAATCAGCAGGATATAAAACCTACATAAGTCATCAACATTTTTATATGTCATTAATAAAAATTTTACAAAAAGAGAGAGTAAAAGATCCTGCATTCAAAATAATTGTAGACTGTATTAAATACCTGGGAGCATACTTACCAAAACAAACCAGGGAACCATGTGAACATAATTATAAAACACTTTTTATACAAATAAAACTAAATTTAAATAATTGGGAGATATTAATTATTCATGGAAGGCAGAACAACAAAAATGACAGTTTTGCCTAAATTAATCTATTCAATCCCATTCCAGTTCAATTACCAAAAAATCATTTTACTGAATGAGAAAAAATGACAACCAAAATTCATTTGGAAGCATAAAGGTCAAGGATATCAAAGGAATTAATGGAATTAAAAGAATAAAAGAAGGAGGTTTAGCAGTACCATATCTTAAATACATAGTAATTATCAAAAATGTCTGGTATTAATTAAGAAATAGAAAAGTAGATCAGTAGAATAAAATAAACATAAAATATACAGGAGTGAACGAAATATATATATATATATATATACATATACATATATATATAAAACCTTGTGTTTAATAAGCATAAAGATTTAAATTTTTTAGATTAAAAATTCATTAGGTAAAGATTGCTGGGAAATCTGGAAAGCAGTCTGACAGAAACTTGACATAATATTTTACACCATTTACTATGATAAGGTAAAATGGATAAATGATGAAAAGAATGTGAAATATATTATTTATCAAAGTTATAGATAGGGAACAATTTATATTCATTAAGCAAGAAGTAGAGTGGAGTAAAGTGGCTAATTTTGATTATATTAAATTAAAAAGATTTTGTACAAATAAAACCTCTGTAGATTAAATTAGAAGGAAACTAGAAAATTAGGAGAAAAATTTATAGACAGTTTCTCAGATAAAGGTCTTGTCTTAAATATATAATGAACTTTGTCAAATTTATAATAAAGTAATTGATAAATGGTCAAAGGATATGAAGTCAGTTTTTTGATAAAGAACTCAAAACTATATATAGTCATATGACAAAATGCTCTAAATCACTACTGATTAGAGAAATGGAAATTGAAAGAACTATGAATGGATGTCCATCAAGTGGAGAATGGTTGAGTAAATTATGGTATATGAATGTTATGGAATATTATGGCTCTGTAAGAAATGAACAGCAGGATGAATACAGAGAGGCTTGGAGAGACTTAGATGATCTGATGCTGAGTGAAATGAGCAGAACCAGAAGATCACTATACACTTCAACAACAATACTGTATGAGGATGTATTCTGATGGAAGTGGATATCTTTAACATAAAGAAGATCCAATTCACTTCCAGTTGATCAATGGTGGACAGAAACAACTACACCTAGAGAAGGAACACTGGGAAGTGAATGTAAATTGTTAGCACTACTGTCTATCTACCCAGGTTACTTATACCTTTGGAATCCAATTCTTAACGTGCAACAAGAAAATTGGATTTACACACATATATTGTATTTAGGTTATACTGTAACACATGTAATATGTATGGGATTGCCTGTCATCTAGGGGAGGGAGTAGAGGGAGGGAGGGGAAAATTTGGAAAAGTGAATACAAGGGATAATGTTATAAAAAAAATTACTCATACATATGTACTGTCAAAAAATTTTTTATAATTATAAAATTAATATTAAAAACAGGAAATTAAAAGAACTTTGAGATATCATCTTGAACCAATCAGATTAGCTAAAATGATAGAAGCCAAAAACAATAAATGTTGGAAAATTGGAACACTAATTTACTGTTGATGAAACTGAAATGATTCAACCATTTTGGACAGCAATCTGGAATTATGCCCAAGGAGTTATAAAACTGTGACCCATCAATATTACTACTAAGTTTCTTTTCCAAAGTTCTTAGGAGAAATATTTACATGTTCTAAAATATTAAGACTGGCATGAAATAGTGAAATGAGCAGAACCAAGAGAACTTTGTACAGAGTAATAGCAATATTATTCTATGAGGAAGTTTGAATGACTGTCATTTTCTGTACTGTAAATATTCAAATCAACTACAAAAGACTTATGAAGGAATTTGCTATCCAAATTCAGAGAAAAAACTGATTAAAAAGGAGTATATATAGTATGGTTGTATCTAAGGGTAGCCTTCTCTAGGATGGAGTAGAAAGGGAGAGAGAAAAAAATTAAAAAAATGTACTGTAGAGAACTAAAGAAAACTTTGAAGGAAGTACAGAAAAGCAAGGTAGCTTTGAAAATGATGTGTAGTATTTGTTGCATAGTTTCTTTTTTCAAAAAGGTGATCAATATGAAATACTGAATCTTCTTTTTATGTAGTGCTATATACATAGAAATGTTCTTTTCTTTGTATTTTTGTATTTAAGTTCAAAATAAATAAATTTTAAAATATAGGATCTCTGATTATTTATTTTAATTAGGTTTATTTGAGCTTTTTCTTTGATGACATCATGGTTGCTATCCCTAATTTTTTTTTTACTTCAACTGAAGCATACTGAAGAATAAAAAGATTCTATTCCAGACCCTTATTTTAACTTTGTATCTTTCTGTTTCAAGTACATCCTAGATAGACACATTAATAGACAGATAGAAACATATTTTTGGACCCTGGTTTTTAATTCTGCTATCTGCTTCCCATTTCATGTGTGATATCATCATATTCTTATTTACAGTTATGACTATAACTCTTTATTTCCCTCTATTTTATTTTCTTCTATCTTTCTCTTTTGTCTTTTTATTGTGTTCCTCTTCAGAAATCTGTTTTGCTTCTGACCACTGCTTCTCTTAATTTGTTCTTTTCTTCTATCCTCTTTCTTTCCTGTTTCTGTTAGGTGGGATATATTTCTATACCCAACTGAAAGAGAAAAACAGAAACACACACACAGAGAACATACATAAGCATATATGTATGTTTTGTACAGATTTGCCTCACTTAAATTCATTTCATTTGCAAGTCAAAATATCCCTCTCTGATGTCATTGGTCCTCTTCAAGAATGAAAGAAGAACAATAATCTGTGAGTGGTAGTAGCTGCCTTCAGGGAAACCCAGCAGGGTCTCCAGTTAAGAAATGCTGTTATTTCTTCTTTTTCTTCTTCTCTTCCTCATCTTACTCTTCCTCCTCCATTTCCTTTTCTTCTCTGTCCACATGGAGAGTCTTACTCTTTTATGTGAGTGTTTTGTCTAAAGGAATATATATTTTGATAACAAGGTATCATGGGGTTTGGGGGCTAGATTTTTTCTTGCCTACTTATTTATTCTATCAATGTTTTGTTTGTTTTTATTTTTAAACTGGAGAAATTAACTTTATTGTCTTGTATAGTTTTTAATTCAGCATTTCTTGAAATATTCCTCTGGAAACCCAGATTTTGATAAAGACCATTAGGATTCAAATGACTTTGATCTACTTCACTATGCCTTTCAACCTAAATCACTCTGGCTCTCACCTATTGGCCAATAATAGGTCCTAGCTCAAGTCTTACTGACTTATTAGATTTTAATGGCACCGAGTGAATGTATTTATTTCTATTCTGGTCAGAAACTCTGAGGTTTCTTTCTGTCCTTTATTGATTCTTTTGTGTAGACCACCTTTTTTATTCAGTTATTTTCTAGCCTTTAACTACTAATGGGTGCTGTTTCTGGCCAGCTGAGAGCAGAGAACTGTTCGGGTTCTCAGCCCAAACTCCCAAGTGACGCGGGTCTTATATGACTAGCAATGCCTGGTCACCTGAATGGTGAAGACCGTGAATAATGAAAGGTGAGAGTCAGGATGTTGGAAGACTCCATTTATTATAAACCCAGCAAGCCCTTTTATCTCCTCAATATATGCCTTTAGTCCTTATAGCTTAGTGTAAGCACATTCTAGCCTATAGCAGATAGGATTTTCTATATGGTGAACTACAGGAAGCTACATGTAAGTACAAAGTGAGCATTCCTTTCCTAATAAGGTATGTGGTATTGTTCTCTCATCCCAGATCTGGCATGCCTCTCCTGGAACTGCCATGTTGCTTCTCAGGTGGGACCCTTCCTCCCTACACCATCTTGTTCACACCTTACAGGCTACCCTTGGTTTCCTGAGCCGCGCCTCATGAGATGTTCTAGGCTGGGGGAGGGGGTTGGCAAGTCCTCTACAATTCCCCCCCCCCCTTTTTTATGTGACAATTCCACAAGCTTAAATTTTTGTGTATTAATAGCATACCAGATGGAGGTTAGTACAGATCTTAAAATCATTGGTAGTAAACATAGGATTGCTACAATTACCAACATGATTCCAAATTGTTTCAAATAACTCCATGGGTCAGCTTGTTGAAAGAATGAGATGATTTTTTCTGCAACATCTCTGGGTCTAATTCTTTGGACAGAGGCTTGATCAATACTATCTGCAATTTGAGCCAATCTACTTAATTCATAAGTCACATTTTCCAAACTTAATGTGATTGAGTGCTGATTATCTCCCACTGTATTTGTGTTTCATTATATATTGCATCTGTTAAACAATATTGATTGTATCTGTAATCACATCGTAATTTTTGCTGTAATTCTAAATATTGCACCTACTCTCCTAAAAACTGAACTGCCTTTTGTAATCTGTGTATAGCTTCATAAAATTCTTCATCAACCTTTAATTGTCTCCTAAATCTGGCTGATACATTTTTCATCAAATCCTGTAAGTTCTGGGCTTTTATTATTTGATTTTGAGTGTTAGACAAAGATAAAGCCAATGCTGTGGAGGCTACAATAGCCTCAACTAATAAAGTTATTCCTAATATAACATATGATATACATCTTTTTGTCCTAGTATCTAGTTTATTCATTTATTTTTTTGTAAGGCCTCAAAAATATTATCACTATGGGTAGGGTACCAGGAGTTTGCTTTCACAACAGTAAAAGTGTAGCAGGGACGAGTCACTATGTACATTCTTCCCTTGAATTTTGGCCTAATGCAGATTTCTACCTGACACCTAATACATGTTGAATTAAAGATTCCTTCTCTATTCGTTGTGATACTAGACATGTTATTTCGATCTGCATAGCCTTTTCCTAGACAAACTCTAGCAGTTAGTGACATTGCTTGTAACATTATTCCTAGGGTCAATTCCCACTAATTCTGGCATCCCTTGTACTTCTCCCCTCCCATAGAAGCGACTGTTTTCTCTATACCTTTTATTTCCAGCCCTGAATTTTGAATGTATTTCAGTATTGAATATTTTACTGCTCCTCAATCTTGTAAGTACATGGTGGTGTTATGACAAGAGACCAAAGACCCAGTATAATTCTCTTGTCTTAAAGTGATTTGTGCACACTGATGTGTGATGCATTCCTTAAAAGGCATAAAACTTGGATAATGGTACATTATTGATAGGTTGTGGGGAAGGGTGCTGTTACAGAATTTGCTATGCCTGTTGCTCAACCAATTATTTGATTTGTTGAGAGGAATATCTTGACCTCTCCATGTATATAAGTGATATCAGCGCTTGCTAATAGATAAGGTCCCTGCCTCTGCTCTTATGGATGTGTCCTCCAGATACATGACCCTGTCCCTTAGTGGAGTGTACCAACCCACTAAGTCTGTATTGATTCCATAGTACTCCCACTTATCCCCTGTCCAAAGTCCCCTTATTATTTTTTGGATGCATAATGGTAACCCCTTGGTTAGTCCTATAAAATTAAATGTCTTGTTGAACGTCATTGATTGTGTGTTGTCCAAGTCCCGTTTGAAACCATCCTCTTAATACATATGGGACGGATTATCGTGAAGAATAAATTCTGGCATAGTCTCTGTCCATGTGAGCGCTTTTAGTCAGGGGGAGATGGGATGAAAGCCCATCTGTGTGCCTGCTTGACACTTCCAAACGTTGAGATGGGAGCTGTTCCTATCATTACCAGGATACTGCTAAGTATTCTGAAGACCATCTTCATTTTGTATGTTGATAGTTTTGATCAGTTCCATTTAGGTGCTTTTTTCTTTTTCACTCACTGCCTCTTCCCCTATGATTTCTTCCCCGTTCTGCAGTATGTGGATTCTTCTCATTGGAACCCACTTTTCTCCTTCTCTTGTGGAAATACAATACCCTTTCCCCCAGATTAGTACCATATGTAGCCCATGCCATTGTTTTTCATGATCTCTCCACGTGACCCTTGCTCCTGTTGTGGAGTTCTCTTTTCTTTATTTTTTACTTTCAAATTTTGTAATTGATATTTCATGGCTGGAGATAGACCTTTGTCATCAAGTTTCAAATAGTTTTTCATATAAACTGCTATTTACAATTTGTTATGAATGGATGGCCTACCTTGTCAGATTATGGGGGATCCCTGTTATATGTTTAATTTGATATTTGATAAAGAATTGTTGGAAAGGTTTTGAAATATAGGTGGGACTGTTACTTGTTTTTAATATTCGGGGAATGCCATGATTAGCAAAACAACACATTAAGTAGCTAGTGAAGTGTTTAAGTGATTCTCCAGTTTGTGCAGAAGCCATCAAGAAACCAGAGAAAGTGTCTACACATAAGTGAATATTTTTGTTCTTTCCAAAGGAATTGTAATGAGTAACATCCATCTGCCAAATGTCATTGGGAGCGTCTCTTTTTGGGTTTCTGACTGTAACTTTTGTTGCTGGGAGAAAAGTGACACAATTTGCACATTGTTTTACTATCTGTCTGGCCTATTCTTTGGAGATTCCATATAACGGCCTTAATGATTTTGCAGAGAGGTGGTATCTATTGTGGGCTTGTGCAGCTGGTGTATTTTCAATACTCAGGGCTTGTGTGTCTAGGTGATATGTTTGTAATGCCTAGTCTGCAATATCGTTTCCTTCCTGCTATTGGACCAGGAAGGTGAGCATGAAATCTGACATGACAATTATAAAAATAAGTCCATCTTTTCCTGATAGCACTTTGTGCCTGTTGTAATAATTGTGTTATATTGTCTTGCTTATCTGCAATATATGCTGTCTCAAGCCGAGGGATGAGACCTGACACATAAGATCTGTTTGTAATAATGTTGGAAGATTCGTCCGTCAATTTCTAAGGCCTTGATAACTGCCTACAATTCATCCTGCTGGGTTGAGGTGAAACAAGTTTGAAATTTGTATAATTGTGATCTGCTAGGAATACACATTGTGGTCCTTTTATCTTTAGTGGCATCAGTGAAGATATTTATTCCTGTGACTGGCACCTCCATATATTTAGTAGTCCAAATTGAGGGCCATTTGTTCCATTGTCACTGGAACTTCAAAATGTTTGCTTCCCTGTTGTAAATTCAAATTTACAATAATTTCCCATTCTCTTGATGTTTGTATGTATTCCTGAATTTGATCATTGATATATGG
The DNA here is from genome assembly GCF_048593235.1 of Sminthopsis crassicaudata. Lineage (NCBI taxonomy): Eukaryota > Metazoa > Chordata > Mammalia > Dasyuromorphia > Dasyuridae > Sminthopsis > Sminthopsis crassicaudata. The sequence continues at coordinate 238,063,500 of NC_133621.1, read as the reverse complement.
AAGGTATATAACCTCAGGATCCTGTCCTGTTAATTGAATTGTCCTTTTCCATAATTTTCTATGTGATCGTATGCAGCAAGGATATCATCCATATGATGGATGATCTGTACCTTGGGGTATCTTTTCCTAAGGTATTTCAATATTTTGTCTACATACCACTGACAAATGGTTGGACTGTTTTTCATACCTTGTGGCAACACTTTCCATTGGTATCTCTTGGTGGGTTCCTGCAGACTGATGCTAGGAACTGAGAATGCAAACCTATTCCTATCTTTTTTATGAAGAAGGATGCTGAAAAAACAATCTTTGATGTCTATCACCCACAAATGGTAGTTTTGGGGTATCATGTTTGGAGAAGGTAAGCCGGTTGTAATGTTTCCATAGTAACCAGACTTACATTAACCTTTCTAAGATCCATCAGGATTCTCCATTTACCTTATTTCTTTCTTATTACAAAAATTGTAGAGTTCCAAGCACTGAATGATTCTTCTATGTGTCCCTGATCAATTGTTCTTGCACTACCATTTTTAAAGCCAACATTTTTTCAGTGTTTAGGGCCCACTGATCCACCCAAATGGGTTCATATCCATGTTAATTTCGGTGGTGAGGTGTTGGCCCGTCTAGAGAATCCCACATAAAATCTGTGGTTAGCGTAAAGCCCTATTTATTGCAATATATCTCTTCCCCATAAATTTATAGGAAGTCCAGGTACTAAATGAGGCCAAATAATTCCCCCTTTTCCTTCGAATTCCCATTTTAGGGGACACTCTGATTCAAGTGCTTACTGAACTCCTCCAACTCCATATATGCCTTTAAATCCCCCTACTGGCCATTGAAGATCCCAGTCCTTTTCAGTAATAGTCATTGTATCTGCACCTGAATCAACTAGTCCCTCTAACCACCTGTTTTCTATCTTATTTGTATTATTGATTTTTCTTTTCTTACTGGTAGAGTCCAATATATCATTACATCATTTCTCTGGGATTTTCCTGATATATATATATATATATATATATATATATATATATATATATATATATATATATATATATATATATATATATATATATATAAAATAACGTAGCTATTGATTGTCCCTGATATATATATATAAAATAACGTAGCTATTGATTGTCCCTGTCCTATATCCTATATTACTTTCCTCATTAGTGGTATTGATCATTGGGATACAAGTAATCAGTTGATGAGGGTAATAAAGATGCGTAATCGGGTTCATTCCTGTATATTGATTGTGTGGGACAGACAAAAGTATCCCTATTCTTCCCTCTGGCACTGTGATAGGTTCCAATATTGGTACCTGACTGTGGCTAATGGATCAGTGTAATAATATCCTGTACATTTCAATAATTGTGTTTGTTGTCTCTCTGATCCACTAGCTTCTGGTAATGCTCTCTCATTTTTCTGGTCTCTGCATTGGGATGGTCCTCTCACTCTCTCTGCTAGTTTGAATCCCCCACTCCTTTTGGCTGGGGCTGGAGTGTCATCCGCCATCATGTTTAAATAAATTTCTCCTGAGTTCTACATTTAGAAGGCCAATGACGCACTCTTTTACACTTTGGGGAGGGGGTATGTGGTCTTGATCCCCCTTTCCTGTTTCCATCTTCCCCGCTCTTTCTGGCCCCACATCCCTTTTGAAACGCCCTGGTTTTCCACAATTATAACAGCTTCCTTGTTGCTTTATTCTCTGGTCTTGGTTTTTAACCTGAACATATGCTTCTGCCTTCACATTGGCCGTGAATACTGCATTTCCTACGTTCTCACATCTTTGCATCATCTCTTTTAAGTCTGCGTCTTTTCTAAGCCCTATCATAGTTCTCTTAAAATCAGCATTATGAGTATGTCTGTCATAACTGTATGTGTTCTTTCCACATCTCCCATGATATGGATTATAGCTTCCTGTACTCTAGTATAGAAGTCCACAAATGGTTCATCATTTCTCTGTTTTAATGTGATCAATGAAACATTCCCAGTTCACTTTACTGGCATTTCTCCATAAGCTGCTTCTCTGCAGATGGTTAACTTTTCATAAGTTTCTATTGGAAAATGTATTTGCTGTCCATTTGTGGTATAATCTGATCCAAATAATTGTTCATAATATTGGGTCACATTTTGGCCATTATTAGGGTTGTGCTTAATTTCTATTCTCCTACATTCATCATATAATAGGCTTAGAAATGTAATGTACTCTCCAGGTTTCAGGATGGCTTGAAAAACTAACTTCGAGTCGTTTGCAGTGAGTACAAAAATCTCTAGGTCTTTTAGGTGTATTTTGGTGTAAGGTGAATTAAGGCTGTATTCTATACTTTTTTAGTTCTTTTATAGCATACTGAAGTGTGATTATGTTGAGGGGGTCCTCTCTTTACAGGGGTTTCTAATACTGGGAAACAATTTAATCCCATGTATGCCAATGTTGTCATGTTGTCCTCAACTTTCTTTTATCATTCTTTGTAATGGGGACATTTCATCACTAGGTGTCACTCTCTTCCTGTTTTTTTGAGTCCCTATCTATTTCCCGCTATCTTTACCATCCTTTGTTCCTCATTTTCTGGGCTTTTTGAGTCCTGATCTATTTTCTCTTTTCTCATATTGTTTATTTTCCTTACCTAATGGCTGAATTTTGTCCTCCCCCCTCCTTTTTTTTTTTTTTTTTTTTTTTTATATATTATTAGCATCTTCCTGTGGTTTCCTCATTTCTTTTCTTTCCTTATGCTCCCCTTATTCTTTTCTGGCAGTTTCATCAATCAATTTTGCTAATTTTCTTTTAAGCTCAGCTATTTCTGATTCTAGCTCCATTTGTTTTTTCCTTGCTTTCCATGTCTCTAATTCCTTTTTTAAAATTAAGATAAAGTGTAACTGTTTCTAATTCTTCTATATTTTCCTTAAACTCCTCTTGTAATTTGTATATTTTCTGTCTACTTTTTAGGCTATTTCCTGCCTTTTCTTCTTTTGCTTGGAATGCACTCTTAATAATATTATATAAAAAGAAAGTGTTGTCTCCCAGTTCTCCCGGTTTAGTTAAAATTCATATTTGGTTAATTGTTCCCCTACTAGAATCCAGGAATATAGCGAGACTGGGGGTCTTTCTATGGTCCAAGGGCATACCTTCTATATTTTTTTCAATAAACTTCTTAATATTCTTAACATGCATAATTACTCCTAAATTCTTTGCCTTTTCATAGATTATTCTGGTATAATCCTTCTTGTTCTAATTCTTCTGACAAAATCTTTTGCCCCATGATAGAAATTTTTCTATCCTTCTGCTATTTTGGATTTTGCAGGGTTACTCAGTAATCTTCTCCTGTCTTCCAAGAGTTGAAATGCACGTCTTCTCACCCACTTCGTGAGGCACTTTCTGGGGAATGTGGGCAAGTCTCTTGTTTTTGCGGCAAGCTTCATATGGGTTTCCCACACTGTCCTTTGCACAGGATGACTGTAGTGGATCTCTGCTACGCATGGGGCTTGAGGGTTCCGTGATTAGTTTGGTGCCTGATTGTTCTGGTTCTCAGCCCAAATTCCCAAGTGACGCAAGTCTTATATGACCAGGAATGCCTGGTCACCTGAATGGCAAAGACTGTGAGTAATGAAAGGCAAGAGTCAGGATGTTGGAAGACTCTGTTTATGACAAATCCAGCAAGCCCTTTTATCTCCTCAGTATATGCCTTTAGTCCCTATAGCTTAGTGTAAGCACATTCTAACCTATAGCAGATATATGATTTATTGACGTTTATGCAGCCCCCTGGGTTATGGTAAAATCATACTGGAAGTAACGTTTCACCTAAGCTCACTTTAGCACTGGGCTAAGGCGGCGGAAACAGTGTCTGACCCTCCAACAGTCTGAGGGACAGTGAACTGGCCCCCTATTTAAAAAGTTTGAGGACCACTGGCCTAGAAGTAGAACTCAGAGATTATTCAAAGTAGAAAGTAAAAAGATTGTTTATTATAGCAACTCATGAGAGATGGGCAGTCCAGCTGCAATATAAGGAAAATGAAAGTACTCACAGCAGGAGGGCTGAAGAATCAGTGAATATACACAGCTTTTATAGATTTTATTACAAGAGATAATATCACAAGTAAGAGAGCATTGAGAGGGGGTGAGGTATTTAATTGGTTGTTGCTGTCCAGAGAGATTGGAATGGAAGGTTTCTGGCTTAGGTCTTCAGGCTTTCTTTGGTCAAGATAATAGACTAAATATCGATAAATGTCAAACGCTGATAAATGTTTGTTTAACTTAGGTTAAGTAAATATGCCTGTAACTAAGGTTTAAGTAAATATAGGCCTGCACATAATGTACTCCTGCAGGTCATAGCGAAACATAGGAATAATGAAAATAAAGAAAAAGAATTCATACATTACTGTAAATCCTTCATCTCTTCATTCCATATAAGAATTTGCTTATCACTGATCAACAGACCTAGGACTATCCTAAAGCCAGAAGACTTCAGTATCATTGACAAACAAGATTGTCAGAAGAGTAATATTTTAAGATTAGAGAGTCTCAGGATCACTAATATATCTTCCCTAAAGTCTAAGGAAAGAAATATTATATTCCTAGGCCAGAAGACTTTTACAATCATTGACAGACAGGTTGAACAATAGTACTCCAAGGTTGGTGGGGGGTGGGAGAGTAGGACCTTGGGATCACAGATTCCAAAGCCAGAAGACTATAGAATCACTGGCAGATTGTTTGAACAGAAGAACCCTAAGGTCAGAGAGGATCTTAAAATTATTGCTATATTCCATCAGCACTCCTCTTTGCCCTGCAACTATGACCTAAAACCCCATGTGGTCAGTAGAGTTCCCAACTGACAGAGATGAACCCTGAAACTGTCCGTGACTTTTGGTGTGAAACCTTCAGGGCAGTTAAATGGTTTCATAAAGGTTAGCCCAGGCCTACTCCTTTCTTACCTCAGTCTCATTCAGCTGGAGATCTGGACCTGATATAAGTGGTCTCATTCAACTGGAAATCTAGGCCTGGGGGCAGTGACAACATTGAAGGAATCTCATTCAATGGAAGCCCTACCCATAGACTTCTTATAAAGTGACTTTTTTGAACTCCAAATCTTCACAGAAGTTGAAGTAGGGTTATATTTTGCCAAGGGACCTCTCCTCTTGGCACAGCTGCCTGCTAGAACTCCTGCCCACTGTGAAGAGACCCTCTTCTCAGTGATAATCTCTTGTTATTTCTCTACCAGGACCTCTTGCAACTGAGGAGTCTGTCTTCTTAGCAAAGCTGGCTTCTCAGTGCCAATAAACTTCCCTTTTGCTATTCAGACTTTTCAGGTTCGTGAATTTTTTCACGTTGGACCTGCATTGATCAGAGGGGATTCCTACAACTGTCTGTACTGCCACTAACTGCATCATTTTGGCTCCCTGAGAATCTGCTGTTTTTTCCAAGGTGAAGAGGTTAAAATCAGTATCTTGAGGAGGAGAAAAAAGTCTGGGAGTGCCAGGATTGCCTCTCAGGTGTGTGTGTGTGTGTGTGTGTGTGTGTGTGTGTGTGTGTGTGTGTGTGTGTGTGTGAGAGAGAGAGAGAGAGAGAGAGAGAGAGAGAGAGAGAGAGAGAGAGAGAGAGAGAGAGAGAGAGAGAGAGAGAGAGAGAGTCAAAGAGAGAAGGTCCTCTTCTGGAAGGGATTCAGGGATTCAGAAGCCTCCTGACAGGGACTGCATAGAGATGCAGACGAGAGCTCCCATGTCCCTAGGGGGACTGGAAGGAGGGAGTTTGATTTCCATCCAATAAATTTAAGTAGCATACTACAATTCTGTTTTAATTTAAGCTTTTTAGGTTTAAGATCCTTCAAGCGGAATTTGTTTCTGCCTAAGGAAGGATCCTTAAAAACAGAGGTGTTTTGTCCCAAAAGCCTTAGCTTCCCCGATTCTGTAGTTCCTTGTCCATCTCTAGACATCTCTAGAGATAGAGAGATGGCAAAATGCTCCCTGAATAAGGGGGCCTTTTTGTCAGAGAATGCAGATATTCTCATAGAGACGTCCCTGAGACATCTCTGCTCAAGTCTGGTGCTCCGACGACTCAAATCTTCCCGGTATTTGAGTGTCCACCTATAGAGTGAAACAATAAGAAAAGGCTTTACCTCATCTAGATTTTGGGGGATTTCTAGTCAGGGAACCAAAGTGATGTGGTTAGTGGCAGTATAGAGATTTGTGGGAATCCCCTCTGATTGATGCAGGTCCAATGTGAAAGAATTCATGAACCTGAAAAGTCTGAGTGGCAAAAGGGAAGTTTATTGGCACTGAGAAGCCAGCTTTGCTAAGAAGACAGAGTTCTCAGTTGCAAGAGGTCCTGGTAGAGAAATAACAAGAGGTTATACTGAGAAAAAGGTCTCTTCACAGTGGGCAGGAGTCCTGGTAGGCAGCTATGCCAAGAGGACCCTACTTCGAACTTCTGCAAAGATTTGTAGTACAAAATGGTCACTTTATAAGAAGTCTGGGGGTAGGGCTTCCACTGAATGAGATCTCTTCAATGTTGTCACTGCCCCCAGGCCTAGATTTCCAGCTGAATAAGACCACTTAAATTGGAGCTAAGTAGGGAGTAGTCCTGGGCTAATCTTAATAAAACCACTTAACTGCCCTGAAGGGTGGGTCTCTGTTAGAGGAGAGTTTCAGAGCTCACCCCAAAAGTCAAGGAGGATACTTTCATGGTTCACCCCCATCACAATCAGTATCAGTTGCATCTGATATAAATTGAGATCTTGGGGAGGGGGAGAGGGGTGGTCCTTGTTTAAGAAATCTCAAACGGCTCTGGGAGGGGCCCCTGGGAGGGGTTTATAGGAGAAACTTCCAGATAAATTATCTCCTCCTAGGATTCACTTGGAGATCTTGGCCTGGGCATGGTCACCAGCCTGTATTGGAAGGTTCGGGCCAAGAAGACCCAAGAAAATAGAATATTGTGTGCCCAGACCTTTGCAAAAAGTTCCAACAGGATTTTACCTGCTGAGAAAGATATTTCTCAGTGTAATAAATTCATTCTTGCCACAAACCTGTTGCCTGTATTCACTGGGGTTTGCGAATTCTTTCACAAAGCCTGTGACCAGCCAGGGGAATCCCTGGCTATCAAGGGATCTCTCAACCCTCATTTCTCACACCTCAACATTTGGTGGCCCATAAGGGGATCCCCAAAATTTTGGTCGAGATAAGACTTCTCTTTCTGTTATGTATTCTATAGCTAGGACACCCAAACACCTAGGAAGATTTGGACTGTCCGAGCTTCATACTCAGCAGAATTCCCTGAGCTGGGGACACCTGGATTGGGAATTCCTGCGTTTTCTGACAAAAGTCCCCTTAATCAGCAAACTTCTGTCACCTCTCTCTCTCCCTCTCTAGAGATGTTTAAGAGGATGAGGTGCTATAGAATCCGGAAAATCTGGGACTTGTGGCAAAATGGGATAATCTACCTCTGTCTCTATTACTAAAGATTCTCTCTTACCCTGTTTCTTAAACAGAGACAAATTCAGCTTAAAAGATCTCAAAACTAAAAAGCTTTAAATTAAATTAAAGCGGGATGCTGCTTGGCTTTGCTGGAGGGAAATCAAAATTAGATACTAACCTTTTAAATAACCTCCTCCTTCCTGCTGCTCTAGGGACACAGGATCCCTCTGAATCCCTTCTAGAACTACCTTACCAAAAAAGACAGGGTCTTATGTCCGACAGTATTTCTTTAACTCTATCCCCCTCACCTCCTGAACCAGATCCTAAAACTTTTCAGTCCTCATTCCTCAATCCCTCTAATACAAGGAGTGGGACCCCTTTTTCTCCTCATCAGGATACTGATTTAGCCACTTCTTGTTAATCTCTGCCCCCTGAGAGAAGGAGCAGACTTTCAAGGAGAGACACTCAGAGCAGAGATGCCTCTTTCAATGTCAAATCTCTCCCAGACTAAGAAAAACCTGGCCATTACTCTAAGGCCAATGCCAAATGCTAATTTGATCTTTCCTGGGGAGATGTTAATGTTAAACTATCTGCCCCAGATATACAGAGGAAGCTGCAGAAGCCAGCTTTGGGTCCTCAAACGTCTCCCACTTACCTGTTAGAAACAGATGTTAGAGTCTTTAATAATAGGGAACAAACTGCAGCAGAGGGAAAAGACCTCACAGTTAAAGTGAGAAATAGAGAACAGTCCCATATTTTGGCTGCTATTTCTGGGAAATATAGGGCTTCGTGCTTCAGGTGACATAGACAGGCATCAGGCTCCAAACTGTCCACCAAAGAAACTCTCCAGTTCCTGCCCTGAGTACAAACCAGGAGGGGGTACTAGAGGAGAGACTGCCTAAAGGGGATAAGCTGCCCCCTTCCCCCATGCCCAGCCCTCCGGCAGGAGTTTGGAGCTTGGTCAAGTTCCCCCTTGATCTACCACAACAGCCCAACACCCTGATGTGGCTGGTAAGACCACTGAATTTCTTTTTGATATGGGGGCTTCTCTCTCTGTTTTGCTCTTGCCCCTCCAGTCTCACTTGCCCCTCCCCCCACAGAATGGGGATTGAAGAGAAACTTAAGATTTGTTTGGAGACTTTCCCTCTGCCTTGCCAGTTTGGTGACCTGTTTTTAAAACACTTGTTTCTTATTATTCCCTCCTATCCTGCTCCCTTTTTGGGGTGTGATTTAATGGTAAAATTGGGGACCCAATTTTCTCTTCTCACATCTCCAGATGTTCTTTTTGTGTTGCTCCCATATTTGCTCTGAAATCTGGGAGAAAATAGATTCCTCTGAAATTTCTTAAACACAAACTTTTAGCTAAAGAGTTAAGAGATTTGGAGTTGCTTCACTTCAATCGTATCTAGATGCAGCTGTAGATGAAAGGTGGGGCCAGGCCCTGAGCGTCTTAACTCTGGGACCTGATCCCAGACCTGTTGACTATTTATTTATCTAAGGAACTGCACTCAGTTTCCCTAGAATAGCTTTCCTGTTTTAGAGCAGTGGCTGCTACAGCCCTTCTTTTTTTTTTTTTTTTTTTTTTAATTTAAATTTTTTTAAAATTTTAATAGTTTTTATTTACCAGATATATGCATGGGTAATTTTACAACATTGACAATTGCCAAACCTTTTGTTCTAATTTTTCTCCTCCCCCATGGCATGTTACATGTTAAATATATTAAGGTATAAATTAAATACAATATATGTATACATGTCCAAACAGTTGTTTTGCTGTACAAAAAGAATCGGACTTTGAGATAATATACAATTAGCCTGTGAAGAAAATTAAAAATGCAGGCAGACAAAAATAGAGGGATTGGGAATTCTATGTAGTCATAGTCATCTCCCAGAGTTCTTTCGCTGGGTGTGCTACAGCCTTTCTAATTGAAGAAACCTCAAAACTTACTTTGGGGCAGCCAAAAGGTTTTTACATCCCACCTGGTTCAGAGCATTTTAGAAGCTAAAGAGCATTAGTGGCTTGCTGTTGGGAAACTTACTAGATATCAGACTCCCCTGCTAGATACTCCCGACCCCTCTCTCTGGGTGTGCCATACTCTCAATCCTGCTGCCCTGCTCCCTGACCAACACTCAGTCAGGAGACATTATTCATAACTTTGAGGAAGCTTTAGATTCTGTCTACTCCAGCCAACCTGAATTAAAGGTCATTCCCTTTGACAACCCAGATGGTGAATGGTTTACAGATGGGCCAAGCTTTCTTGAAAATGGGGAAAGAAAGGTAGATTATTTTGTGGTGATTCTTATTAGCACCCTGGAAGCTAAGTCACTGCCCCCCTGGGACTAGAAAGTTGAACTCATTGCTCTAAGCAGAGCTGGAGAAGAGAATGAGAGTGAACATCTAAACTGATTCCATATATGCTTTTCATATTTTACATGCTCCTGGGGCCATATGGAAAGAAAGGATACTTTTGATAGCAAAAAATTTTCCTATTAAATATGCAGGAGAAATTCTGTAGCTACTACAGGCTGTCCATAAACCCAGAGAAGTTTCAGTCATATTTTGTAAAGGACACCAGAAGGAATATTTACTTCAAACCAAGGGGAATAGGTTTGCAGATTTAGCTGCTAAAGCTGCTGGCCATTCACTTCTGACTATGGCACCTTTAATCTCCCAGATCCCTGATTCTTACACCCCTTCTTATAGCCCACAGGAACAAACCCTTTCTCCTCCTGGCTGGTTTCAATCACCCTCAAGCCAACTTCTAATCCCAGAGGCAAGTTAGTGGAAACTTATTTTTGGCCTTTATCAGGCTATACACTTGAGAAGAAATGCTTTTCAATCTCTTGTGAAGTGCATTTTTATTGGTCACAAACTAGGAGAAACAATCAGACAGGTATGCCAGGCCTGCCCAGTTTGTACCCAAGTAAATCCTGAAGGAGTTGTTAAACCTCCCCCTCTCTCCTGAAGGCTGTTCAGAGAAGGGGCACATACCCAAGAGAGATTGGTTTTAAGTTGCTTTGGGTCTTTGTTGACACTTTTACTAATTGGGTAGAAGCTTTTCCCTGCAGGACTGAGAAGACTCAGGAGGTATCAAGGTACTTGCTAAAAAGAGCCTGCCTAGCTTCTTGCAGAGTGACAAATGGTTCAGCTTTTACTTCTCAGATGTTTCAGAGTACTCCTGTGAATACTCTGGAGAAAGAAGAGTGAAATTATCTGTGTCCTTTCTTTCACTCTCACTCTTCTTTCTAACTCTTTCTCACTCTAAGGACTCATCCTTGGAAGTTCCTAGCATTTTCTCTCCGTTTTTTTTTTTTGCTGTCATTCTATGATCCCTGCCAGTAGTTAACTCCTTCTTAGCTTTTCAGCTAGGGAGCTCCTTGGGCCATGGGGGCATTCAGGATTGTTGGGTGGGCCATTAGCATCCTCAAGGCAGCCCACAGATGGGGCCTGATGCTTTATTTGCAAAGGTCCCATTCCCAAATGTCATCATCTCCACCCTGGATGCCACCCCACTTTTAACCTGCTTGTGAGATTTGTTTCCTCCAGGCTCCAAGCTGCGAACTTTCATCTACTCATTTAATCTAAAAATCATGAGACAACTGACTTGGACACTCAACCTCCCCTAGCTGCCACCTTCAGATCGCACTTCCCCCCCTGGCCTGAACCCCCATTAAACATAGGGACAACTCTATGACCCTTGTCAGCTTGAAGAAGCTACAGAAGATCAGATCTTCATCCCTTTGCCCCAAATGAATTTGGGGTGACTGCTTGAGGAAGGAAATTTATAAACTCAGATCTTGGGGGGAAAGGGTAGTCCTGGGTTAAAAATCTCAAACTCTTCTGGAAGGGACCCCATCCTCTTGTTGCCTATATTCATGGAGGTTTGTGAAATCTTTTGCAAAGCCTGTGATCGGCCAAAGGGGACTCCATTGCTGTCAGGGGATCTCTCAATCCTCATTTCTCACACCTTAACACATCTAGTATCTTCTATAATCGATTTCTGATCAATTGTCCAACTTTCTTAGTATTTTTAAATTGAGAGTTCTTGAAACTATCACAGTTACTCCCAAGATCTGACACTGGGCCTGCTGTTGTGTGTCCTCTGGTTTAGTCCCAACTCTCATGTCACAGATCTCTCCTGCTGACTTCCTAAGTTGTCTTAGACTGGATAAAATGTCACTCCAAACTTCTGTTGAATTTGCTACTCCAAAATCAGATTTGAGGCTTTTTCTTTTTTTCATGTTATTTGGAGGGGAATGTTGGGAAAGTTTGGCTGGGTTGCTGCCTATAATCTGCCATCTTTATTCCGCTTTCAAGAAAGTTCCTGTTTGCAGCCATTATGGAGTTTAGATTTGCAATAAATTTTTTATACTTTGTGGTATTTTCTTCGATATAATCATTCTTTCAACTTTAATTCATGAATTGGGGCTTAAGAGTTAGCCTCTTGCTTCTGGATTCTTGCTCTAACTTCTACTTCCTATAGTAGACATCCTCAGATATTTGGGATTCAGAAGTTCTTGAACATTATTTAATTTGGGGTGAATTTCAGTGTCTAATTGGAATAAGATGTGGGATCCTGGAGGGCTGTCACTTATTCAGACAATAAGTTGCCTTATTCTGATTCCCCTTGGGGATCAATTTTCAAGATATCTCAAAAAGAGGTAAATTCCAAAAGAGTGTATGTATTTATTGGAAAAGGAAAGTAAGAGGATACCCATAATCTTGCTTTCATTAATTTCTATAAAATCTTTGTGAAAATTATCTTTATGTTCTTAAAGGCTATCTTTGGTGCAAATATGAAAAAAACCAAAACTATGCATTCCTTCTTCAGTCTACATCTTTATATCATATAATTGACTCAGAGATATAAAAATATGATCTTGCACTATAAATAAGATGATATACCAAAAATGTTTGGCAGAACTATGAAGTTCTATGTAAAAGTCAACCATGTTTCATTATTTATAAGTTGATTTTAAAAAAGTGTGACTCAGTAGAATAAAATAGAGATTTATAGGGTCTATTCAGTTCAAATATAAGTTATATGTACATTGTAGTTATAAAAGTTAAATAGAATCAATTGGAGAAATAACTTTAATAATCTCCTGAATATCAACAAAAGAAGCAAGATATAAAACAGGGAGTTATATATTCATGTATAATGTTGACCAGTATCCAATTAAAAGAGTCCTAGAAAAAGTTCAAAAGAAAATTGCTCCTATTCACAGATTACATTGTATTAAATGAATCAGACATTCATACATTACAAAGTCTCCTCAGTAAAATTCATAATAATGGGAAATACAATGAAATTATTATCCACAGTAGAATGAATTAAATTGTTTATTGCCTTATTACATACACTTGGATAGGCAGACAATCAAGTTAATTCATCAGTAACTTTAAACTGGACAGACAATTTAGATGGACAATGAACTTGGCCCAGAATTTTGAATAATCCCGAATTGTTTATTCTTGTAAAACCTCATTTCTATTGTTCCACTGAAATTGTTTGCATGTGAAGCCACAATCTTCAGAGAAGAAACTCAAAAGATGCATGATGGATAAAAGTAGACTACAGCATACCAATAAACATGAGTAGAGTAGGGGCATCAAGATGTAAGGGGAAAGGCACTAAATTTGGAGTCAGGAAGTTTAGGTATAAGGATACTTGTTGTAATGCCAGACAACCTGAGGCAAGACAGAGATAAGTATTTTTAATATGTTAATAGTGGAGAATTTGGACTAGCGCAGCCATACTAGCCATAGCCTGCCAGCTGGATTGGACTCTTATTTCAAAGCATCCCACCCGCATCTAGCAATTCCAGAGACTTTTATAGTGCTCCAACTATCAGGGAAACAAAGGCAAGGGGGGGAGAAACATTGATTCATAATTTCAGGAAGTACCATAAATTCTGATAAGTTGGGAGTGAAGAAGGAGGTCAAGTAGGAGACAGAAAGTCTGGGCCAGGAAAGATAGAGAGGGTGCCATCTAGATATTTGAGATAAACCATCTGGAGTTTTATGACTCTTTGGAATGCCAGAGTGGCCAGAACTCTGCAGCCCTAATTATCTCAGTCCTAATCTCCAGGAAGGGGGGAGGGGGCGGAGAAATAGCATACTAACTCAGGGAAACTGAAATATTATAATGTAGGGAAAATAATGCAGGGGAACTGAGGCATTACATTATTACTTACCTGGACATATTTCTTAAGTCTCAGTTTCTAAATATGTGGAATGAAAATCATAGCACCAGCAGAGTTATTGTAGACTACAGGGCTGGCCATGGATTCAAGATCTTTTGTTCAAGGACCTGAAGCATGCATTAGGATCCAGACTGCAGTGCTTCAGATAACTTTATAAAACTCTAAGTTATAAATGAGATACCCTACATCAATGAAATCATAATTCCAAAGCAACCCCTATGCCCAAAATAAGCAATAATAAAGAATACTTTTTCTAGTTGCCTAATAGGCTTATTATGAGGAAAATATTAAACTTCAAAGTACTAGATACATGTAAATTTATTATTATTACTGTTATGTATCAACAATTACAGAGAAGTGAACAAATGGTGCAATGCATTTGTATCCCTGAGATATTAAAATAAAGCATGAGATACCCTTGTACACTAAATGAGTAGATGTTCTGTGAAGGATTTATGGAAATATGGGCAAGAATTAAAGAAAATGAAATGACATTAAAGAAGTTTTGTTTGCACTAGTGGAGGCAATAGTCATTCTAATAAAACGAGTTCACTGAAGTATGAGTACAATATTCAGAAGCTCCAGTACGTTAATTGCTTTTCTTCATATTTATGAACATATTACAATGACAATTTTGGCAAGTTTATTTCCATTTTTTATAACAAGTATATTTTTAAAAGAGGTACACTTATATGATAATGAATCATTTTGAAATTAGTCCAAATATACTATGTTTATATATATACATACACACACAGACACTCACACAAGATTTCAAGATTGTATACTAGCAACTTATTGTGTGAATACAAATGTTACTATTGTTTTCTTAATGTTAAATGATAAAATCTATATTTCAGATGATCTTAGCTATCGTTGGCTTCTAAATGAGTTTCCTATATTCATCACAATGGACAAACGACGATATGTGTCTCAGACCAATGGAAATCTCTATATAGCAAATGTAGAAGAATCTGATAGAGGCAATTATTCATGCTTTGTATCAAGTCCTTCAATCACAAAAAGTGTATTTAGCAAATTTATCCCACTCATCCCTCTTTCTGACCGTAAGTATTTATCTAATTTATCTAATTAATTTAAAACATATATATGTACATGGAACAAGTGTCCTAACCATTTGTAATTCTCTTGAGGAGTATATTCATTTACATTTTTATTGAGTTATTTTTGGCTTTTAAACAATAATGTAAATGATTGTATCTAATTTATTCTAAATTCTTTGAATCTGACAGAAATAGGGTTAAAATGTTTTCTTTTTTTTTTTTTTTCTTTTTTTTTGCTGAGGCAATTGGGGTTAAGTGATGTGCCCAGAGTCACACAATTAGGAAGTGTTAAGTCTCTGAGACCAAATTTGAACTCAGATCCTCCTGACTTCAGGGCTGGTGCTCTATCCATTGTGCCACCTAGCTTTCCCAAAATGTTTTCTTTTAAATTATTCTATGGAGAGCAAAACTACAAATGGTTGCTCTCTAGGGTGGAGGGACTTGAAAGTACTAGTAAACTAGCAAAGTGAAACTGAAGGACATTTGAAAACTAAATAATTAATCAATTTATGCAAATATCATTTTATTAACAATGCCTTAGCTTAAAGTGTATATCTATCAAAACACTTAAATCACAGTTTTTATTTTAAAATGTTCTTGAAAAATTTTTTAAATATCATCTCCCTAGTTATCCAGATAAGAAACATCTCATACTCTTGATATTTTTTAAAAGAAATTTTGCTATTTTAAGTGGGTTTGTACTCACATGCTCACATACTAGCAGATTCTTAGATTCAGAAAAAAACACAGAAGCCATTTAGTCTAAGACATGCCTGAACAAAGATCTGGTTTTACAAGATAGCTGGCATGTAATCATGTGACCTCTGTTCAAAAACTTTTATTAAGTTGGGATTCATTAAGTCTATTTTACTTTTGGAAAGCTTTAATTTTGGGGAATGATTAATTCTATCTTCCAGATGTAACGTTCTTTGCTGTGAAATATATGCTTGTACATTTATTGAACTTCAACTTTATTATTTCTGTCAATCAATCCTATTAATTTAAGTATTTGTCATTTGTGCTAAGTGGAAAAATTTTGAACAATCTAAAACACCAGTGCTACACATTTAAAAAAATTTTAAAGTTATATATACTTATGGAAATGAATTCACCAGTTTATACTTCAGGATGATTGTGATAGAAATGGTGCAGAAGTGCTCCCAAATTAAATACTTTCTCAACATTATAATAACTAGATCTGACTATACTGGGAAAGTTCAGCCAACAAGCAGCACCAGGAGATTATAAAGAATTCATTAATATATGTGAATAAATTTATGTCTTGAAAGTTGACAATTCTGTAGTTAGATTCAGTGCTATCTCTATTTCACGATCAAATAGATCTTTTTGCAGTTAAGAGACTATCAGCTCTTGCATTTATGACCTGTATGATCTCAGAAAATTCATCTCTGAAACAAGAGTTGTCAGTGTATTGATTGCTGATCTTTCTCTTCTTTCAACCAGCTAGTAGGCAAAAGGAGTCCCTTGGTGGATTCTACCACCTCAAATGATCCTGAGAGACTTCCATTGACTTCAAGATATTGATATAGGTGGAGCAGCTTTGAAGGGAACATAATGCTCCCAGGCTGTTGCCTTATTGCTCCCTGAATTGGGAGAAACTGAAGCAAAACAGTAAGGCTTTCTTCTATAAAGTGGCTGCTTATTATTTTGATTGCCATACTCTAGCATAGAGAAGAAAAAAAAATGGCCCAATTTACATAACTATTCAGATTTTTTTCATGTAATGAGTGTGCTAAAGAAGATTGATTAGAAACCAGAGAGACACTAGCAACTGGGCTAAGTTCACCCAGAGGTTCTACCACTTAACACAAATCTGTGTTTGACTATGCTTATGTGGAAATCTGTGTTTGACTATACTTATGTGGAAAAAGGCTGGCCAATTGGTTGTAGTGACTGCTCTTGTTATTAGAGTGAAGGCCCCAATTTGGAAAAGAGTACCAGCCAAATGGCAGTATTTTTTTTCCCGCAGTATTACATCATTAAAGCGATTGCAATGAAACTCGCTATCAATATCTTATCTGACAATGTTCTAAAAAAGTTCATGGTCTGATTGGTTTTTGAGGAGCTTCATTCCCTGAATAATTTTTTTTTTCCTCTTAGGCTCCAGAATGAACTACTCCTTTGTTTCTCCTCTGTACTGAGTCTAATCTTTTAGCTATTTTTATAAGTTCAGCACTGGTCCATGCCCAAGAGCCTTTTAGGGTTTGTATTAGCTTTTAGTGAGCAGGGCCTTCCTCTGCAGCACTTGGGCCTTTTCTGCTACCTTCAACTACTCATATCAGGTAGTGACTGCTACAGATACTTATGGACGTTTCCTCCCGGATTTCCCTTGCTTATCTCTAAAGTGTTATCTGTGTCTGGGTTAGATCCCCTTATTTCAAACCCAAATTATTTCAAGTTAATCAGTTCACACACAGCTCTCCTTTAGTTACAGTATACACAAATTCTGAGATATATCTATTGTACAAGATAAGTCTCAAGGAATGGCCTAAAGGTCTGAATTTAGTGAGTTTCATATTGTCTGAGACTTGACTCTATTGTGGATTGTTGTTTCTTTTTTTTTTAACTGTTAAAGTAGGACTCTGTTTCTAGGGTGGAGGGTGCACTGTCCCATGCTTCAGGGATTTTGTACAGCTGTTTTCAGAGCTCCTAGGAACTTGAGCACAAGAACTCTTTTCTACCGTGGAATTGTGAGGAGGGTCCTCACTCCACTGTGGCTGTAAGTTCTAGTATGCTGCTTTAGCACAGTCTTTCCTCAGTACTAGTAGAGTCTTCATCTGGGCTGAGGCCTCTGGAAGCTGCTGCTGCCATTGCCTACTCCTGATTTGCTGGTTTCCCAGTTTCCCAAGGCCCTCTCACCCTAGTTGAAACAAATCTTTCGTGCTGTCCTTCTAATTCACCTTTGGCACTTCTGAGCTGAGAGATCTAAAAACCTTCAATTCTGTCATGAATTCAGAGACCCGAAACCCTGCTCCTCCTTTGTTGGCACCTGGATGGAGCCAGCCAGTGGGAATCAGGACTAGGGAATCAGTCAAGGACTAGGGTTGCACTGGTGTGCCCTGCACTGGGACTGCATATTGGACTCTCACTCCAGTGCCACAGGTCTTTCTTGCTGACCTTCTAAGTTGTCTTTGGCTGGAAAATTGTTCTACTCTGTCTTTTTGTGTGTTCTGATGCTCTAATTAGTTTAGAGTCATTATTTTAAAAAATTTTGAAGGTTTTAAGGGAGAGCTGAGTCAAGTCTCTGCCTTTGCACTACCATCTTGGCTCCATCTTCTAATTTTGCAATTTGCTTCTTTGGGAGAAAAACATCAGATGATAATTTCTCCATTTTGTCTGGAACTGAAATAATTTTTTAAAAAAATTACTTTATCAATTCCATGTTTTTCATCTCATGATTCACAAAAGCAGTTGCTTTGCCTGTGGAAAGACTACCCATTATAGATCTGAACCTGATTTTTTTCTGTAACATAATTAAGATCTTTGTGGTTTGAATGGCCTGTTGTCTGTCAGATTGGTTCAGGAGGTGCACCTAAATTCATTATCATTTGTTTTAGGTATAGTGAAGAATAAAATCAAAGGATGACATAAAGAAATAAATGAGAAAATTGACTAGATAGCCTCTAAGGTATTTTTCCAGTTCTAAATTTGTGATGCCATCATACTTTTTTCTCTCTATGTTCCTTTGGCATTTAATTTGCTTTTTGACCAGACAATATGAATCAGTCATTAAAATGATTTTTAAAAATTTAATCAAATATAGGCTTTTAGAAAAAGCAAGGCATTCAATTAATACACATTTCATACCATTTCTAATCCTTTTAAAGTTTAAAAGTTAAGGGAAAATGGTCTATAAATCAAATAATTCATAGGTTTCCTTTTGTATACTTTTCTTAATGTTAGGCACAACAAAACTCTATCCTGCTGATATCAAAGTCCAGTTCAAGGACACATATGCACTGATGGGCCATAATGTAACATTAGAGTGTTTTGCCCTTGGAAAGTAAGTATATTATTGTGTGTGTGATTTTTAAATTAACAAGTAAAATAACTGTATGCTTTGAGAGAAAGAGGAAAGCAGTTAAAACTCAGATCTATCATTTCTTATTGTGATGAAAACTATCACATAATAAGTTTGACAGTCTAGGCTTTGGTATTTTATCTTATTTTATTTTTTCTTTTACTTAAAAAAGTTATCATTATTAACCTGTGATTGATCATTTGGTTGCTGGACTATAGCAATACTTTATTATCATTGGAGAAGCTTTTCTTACCAGACTTCTAAGCAAATATACTTAATATTTTCATTGCTCATTCTATCCTTTTATTTTGCTTCACTAAAGAAATGCAAAATAAGTTGCCTGTCTACTTCCAGTGGCATGGGGATGCCATTGGTCTAGCCACAAAAGGAAGAGAAAATATTTTTTTCGGGGGGGGCTTAATCATTAAGTTTCTACAACTGTCTTATACATCTTGTGGATTTTTTACTATTTTCTGCCCCTTTTAAAGCCCTGTTCCTGAGATCCGATGGAGAAAAGTTCTGGAACCAATGCCAAGTACAGCTGAGATAAGTATGTCTGGGGCAGTTCTTAAGATATTCAACATTCAGCTTGAAGATGAAGGCACTTATGAATGTGAAGCTGAGAACATCAGAGGAAAAGATAGACATCAGGCAAGAATTTATGTTCAAGGTAGGTAGAAATCTCATTTGATTCACATAAAAACTAATTTTCTTTCTATATATTTATATATTTCTTTCTATATTGGTTTTACTTTTTTTTATTAAAGCTTTTTTTATTTAAAAAATATGCATAATTAATTTTCCCAACATTGATCCTTGCAAAACCTTTTGTTCCAAATGTTTCCTTACTTCCCCCAACCCCACCCCTAGCTGGAAGGTAATCCAATACATGTTAAATATGTTAAAATACATGTTAAATTCAATATATGTATACATATTTATACAGTTATCTTGTTGTACAAGAAAAATCAGATAAAGAAGTAAGAAAAATAAAAACTGAGAAAGAAAACAAAATGCAAGCAAATAACAACAGAAAGAGTATGTTGTGCTCCACACTCTGTTGCCATGGTTCTCTCTCTCTCTCTGGCTGATTCTCTTCATCACTGCACATTTTTTGAATCATCTCGTTGAAGAGAGCCATGCCCATCACAATTTATTGTCCTATAGGCTTCTTGTTGCTGTGTATAGTGATCTCTTGGTTCTGCTCATTTCACTTAACATCAATTCATGTAAATCTCTCCAGGCCTTTCTGAAATCATCCTGCTGGTCGCTTCTTACAGAACAATAATATTCCATAATAGTGATATACCATAATTTATTCAGCCATTCTTCAATTGATTTCCACTTAATTTCCAGTTTTTTGCTACTATAAAGAAGGCTGCCACAAATATTTTTGCACATGTAGATCCCCTTTCCTCCTTTAAGATCTCTTTGGGATATAATCCCAGAAGAAACACTGCTCAATAAAACGATATGAACAGTTTGATAACTTTTTGAGCATAGTTCCAGATTGTTCTCCAGAATGGCTGGATCCATTCACAGGTCCACCAACAATATATCAGTATCTCAGTTTTCCCATCTCCCCTCCAACATTGGTCATTACTGTTTCCTATCATCTTAGCCAATCTGACAGGTATGTAGTGGTATCTCAGAATTGTTTTAATTTGCATTTCTCTGATCATTAGTGATTTGGAGCATCTTTTCATGTAGTTTCAATTTCTTCATCTGAAAATTGTCCTTTGACCATTTATCAGTTGGAGAAAGGCTTGAACTACTATAAATTTCAGTCAACTCTACATATTTTAGATATGAAGCCTTTATCAAATTCTTTGGATGTAAAAATGTTTTCACTGGTTTTACTTTTGCTCATATCTAAAGTTTGATGAGTATAGGGAATTTAGACTTTCCCAGTATCTCCTGTTTATAAATTTAATTCTTTAAGAGCTGCTTCGGAACTCTGAGAGGTTACATTTTTTTTTAATTATTTTTTTATTATATATATATATATATTTTATAATATTATCCCTTGTATACATTTTTCCAAATTACCCCCCCTCCCTCTATTCCCTCCCCCCGACGACAGGCAATACCATACATTTTACATGTGTTACAATATAGTCTAGGTACAATACATGTGTGCGAATATCATTTTCTTGTTGCACAATAAACATTAGAATCCGAAGGTACATGCAACCTGGGCAGACAGATATTAGTGCTAACAATTTTCATTCCCCTCCCAGTGTTTCTTCTCTGGGTGTAGCTACCTCTGTCCATCATTGATCAACTGGAAGTGAGTTGGATCTTCTTTATGTTGAAGATTTCCACTTCCATCAGAATACATCCTCATACAGTATTGTTGTTGAAGTGTACAGTGATCTTCTGGTTCTGCTCATTTCACTCAGCATCAGTTGATTTAAGTCTCTCCAGGCCTCTCTGTATTCCTCCTGCTGGTCATTTCTTACCGAGCAATAATATTCCATAACCTTCATATACCACAATTTACCCAACCATTCTCCAACTGATGGACATCCATTCATCTTCCAGTTTCTAGCTACAACAAAAAGAGCTGCCACAAACATTTTGGCACATATATGTCTCTTTCTGCTCTTTAGTATTTCTTTGGGATATAATCCCAGTAGTAGCGCTGCTGGGTCAAAGGGTATGCACAGTTTGATAACTTTTTGGGCATAATTCCAGATTGCTCTCCAGAATGGCTGGATTCTTTCACAACTCCATCAGCAATGCACTAGTGTCCCAATTTCCCCACATCCCCTCCAACATTCGTCATTATTTGTTCCTGTCATCTTAGCCAATCTGACAGGTGTGTAGTGGTATGAGAGGTTACATTTTATATGGTCACACAACTAAAGTATCTGTTAGAGGCCAGACTTAAATCTAGATCTTCCTATATTTGTATCCGTTAGACTTTATATTTAAGATGATCAGCTGCTAAATCCATCAGATTGACATTTTAATATGACCAGTTACTAAATACATCCGATTGCACATACTATTTAAATTCTTAAACTAATCCTATGGAAAAGTTGTGCGAGATGAGTTACTGGCTGAACAAGTATGGTATATCTCATCTTTTGCAATAGAAACCAGATGTCATATCAGGTCACCAAGATATATTGCAGAATTTAATCAGCTTTGATCATCAGATAATTTTAATGATAGTCAATTCCTTGACAAAGCTATCTTCATTCATCTGTACTTCTCCTTTCACTTATTTGCCATTTAGTGAGAGTTCCTCTTCCTTTCCTTTTCTCATCTCCTGTAAGAAATCCCCCACTGTCTCCTTCTTCATCACTATTTTATGGAGAGGTAAATATTTTCCTTTTGAAGGACTGTGATACTGATCTTTCCTGGTTTTCCTCTTACTTGTCAGATGTTTCCTC
Organism: Sminthopsis crassicaudata; assembly: GCF_048593235.1. Taxonomy (NCBI): domain Eukaryota; kingdom Metazoa; phylum Chordata; class Mammalia; order Dasyuromorphia; family Dasyuridae; genus Sminthopsis; species Sminthopsis crassicaudata. The sequence continues at coordinate 238,041,385 of NC_133621.1, read as the reverse complement.
AGTGTCCTTTGCTTATTCTTCATCCAAATTGTGAGTATACTTCAAGAAAATTGGATTCTTAATATGGAAATGTTTCACATGACTGCACATGTATAATCTATATCCTATGGAGGGAAGAAAAGAAAGAGGGATAGAATCTGAAACTCAAAACAAACAGCAATAAACAACCAAACACTAAAAATTGTTTTAACGACTATTTGGAAAAAAAAATATTAAAAAAAAAAAAAAAGAAAACTGCATCCTCTTCTCTTTTTCTTCTATACTGTCTCATCTGGTGATCTTCGCAATTCTTATGGATTCAAATATCACCAATAATTGCCAGATCTATAGATCAAACCCTAAATCTCTTTCCTGTGCTCTAATCATACATACCTCTTTGACATTTTGAACTGAATGTCCCATAGACATTTGAAACTTAACATGTCCAAAACAGAACCCATTATCTTTACCTGATAATCCTCCCTTTCCCCTAATTTCCATATTACTGTGGAGGGCACCACTATCTTTCCAGTTTTGAGATTTACAACATCAGTGTCAGTATTGATTCCATCACCCTTAATTTTTGATTTTCATTCATCCCACATATCCAATCTATTGCCAAATTTAAGGTAATTTTTCTGAAGTGTAGGTCTGATTTTATCATGTCACCTTTCCATGAGTACCAATGACGCATTGTTTTCTCTGGGATAAAATATAAAGTTACGTTACATTTAGAGCTCTTTTCCCTTCATATCTTTCTATTCTTTTCATATTTTACTTTTCTCCACTCATTCTGTATTACAGCTACACTGGCTTACTTATAGTTCTTCAGATGCAACACTCAACTTCCTTTCTCTATACTTTTGCATTGGATGAACTCCATGTCTAAAATTCTCTTCTTCACTTTTGTCTCTTCATTTCCCTGGTTTCCTTCAAGGGTCAGCTGAAAGTTCACTTTCTATAGGAAGACTTCCCGAGCTTCTCTCCCCATAGTTACTATTGCCCTTTCAAATTACCTTCCATTCACTCTGTAGGTATTGTATGTATGTATTGTATATCTGTATGTATGTATGTATATGCATGCATCCAATTATTTACATATTCTATCACTTTTATTAGAATGTATGCTCCTTTTAAAGGGACTGTTTTTTGCCTTTCTTTCCCTATTATCACAGAGCCTGGCTTGTAGCAAGCACTTAATTAATGCTTGTTGACTAAATAATAAAACAATCCCCTAGATCAGAGCTTCCTTAAACTTTTCCACTTGTGACCTGATTTTGCCTGAGAAATTTTTTATGAGATCCTGAATATAAAGGGATATAAAATATGTATACAAATCAAATATTTATTAATAATAAATCATAATTTCATGACCTCCACATTCAGTTATGTGACTTCACATGGAGTTATGATCTACAGTTTAAGAAGCTTTATCTCAGATCACTTGTGGAAAGTTTTTGAATCAGCAAAATGAGTTCTGAGTTGCTTCTCAAGTACATGCTACTTTTCACTCATGTACTGAGAGCATCTTTGCCCTCTTGTCACTTCTACCACTGCTTCTCAGGTATTGAGTCCCAGATTTTTACTTAAAATATTAAGTTAATATTTTTTTACTTTTTCAACTTTTTATTTTCAAAATAAATGTATAGGCAGTTTTCAACATTCATCCTTGCAAAACCTTGTTTTCTCACTCCCATCCCCTCCCTTAGACAGCAAGTAAACCAATATATGTTAAACATGTCCCAAGAAAATACTAAAGAAGGGAAAGGGACCTGTATGTGCCAAAATGTTTGTGGCAGTCCTTTTTGTAGTGGCTAGAAACTAGAAAATGAGTGGATGTCCATCAATTGGAGAATGGTTGGGTAAATTATGGTATATGAATGTTATGGAATATTATTGTTCTGTAAGAAATGACCAACAAGATGAATACAGAGAGGTTTGAGAGACTTACATCAACTGATGCTGAGTGAAATGAGCAGAACTAGGAGATCATTATACACTTCAACAACAATACTATATGAGGATGTATTCTGATGGAAGTGGATATCTTCCACATAGAGAAGAGCTAATCCAATTCCAATTGATCAATGATGGACAGAATCAGCTACACCCAGAAAAGGAACACTGGGAAATGAGTGTAAACTGTTAGCATTTTTTTTTTTTGTTTTTCTCCCCAGGTTATTTTTACCTTCCGAATACAATTCTTCCTTTGCAAAAACAATAACAACAACAAAATTAGGTTCTGCACATATATATTGTACCTAGGATATACTATAACATATTTAATATGTATGGGAATGCCTGCCATCTAGGGGAGGGGGTGGAGGGAAGTAGGGGAAAAATTCGGAACAGAAGGGAGTACAAGGGATAATGTTGTAAAAAATGTTATAATTATAAAATTAATAAAATAAAATAAACATGTATAATTCTTCTGTACATATTTCCACAATTATTATGATATACAAGAAAAATTGATCAAAAAGGGAAAAAATGAGAAAGAAAACAAAAAAGAGAGCAAACAACAAAAAAGTGAAAATTCTGTGTTGTGATCCACATTCATAATATTTTAAATAATACTTAAAATAGGGCATCTGGATGGGAGTGTTAAGCCTGAAGTCAGGAATCTTTCTGAGTTCAAATCTGATCTCAGACACTTACTAGCTATTTGAGTGACCCTGGACAAATCACTTAAAAGTAACTGAGGTAAAACTCAGTTCTACATTTGTAAAATGAGATGGAGAAAATGGCAAACTATTCTGGTGTCTTTGCCAAGAAAACCCCAAATGGAGTCACAAAAACTCAGACTTGGCTGAAATAACTGAATGGCAACTTTAAATAGGCCGAAATGGGCTGTCAACAAGCAAGTATTAAGAGTTTACTATGTTCTAGATATTGTGCTAAGTATTGGAAATACAAATATAATCTTTGCCCTCAAAGAGCTAATCTAATGAGAGAAGACAACATGTAAGAAGAAGTTAGAAAGGGGAGGGGTAATAAATATATAAAGTTAGCATTTCAAACTCAACATTTCTTTCTTCTTTATTACTGTCAATGACAGTATTATCCTACCAAGTATCAAGTGTGCACAACTTAGGAGAAATCCTCAACTCTTCCCCTATTTCTTCTACTCTCCCATTCATCTAAGTGCAACAACTTTTTCTTTTAATTATAAACTGACACTTGAAATAAGCCTGTGAACAGTTTATTAGTCTGAATCGCTATCATTCTGGGAAGGTCCTCTAAAATCTTTGTGATCCTGGGGAGATACAGCAGTCTCCAAAAATCTCTTGGTTTCAGCACATGAAGCTACAGTTCTTTGAAGAGATAGGAAAGTATGATGAAATATTATCCCTTTGTATTGTAATATGCCTAACTCAGGACAGTGCAATTCTAATCAACTATGATTTTTGTTTTATTCTAATGAAAATAATATTTCTCTTTCTTTTTCCACAAAGTAAAAAAACGTTGTCTAAAATGGCAAAAAAGGTTGCTTAATAGTAGTGGTAACATTTTATATTTATGATATTGTCTTTCTTTATTCTTTAGCATTTCCTGAATGGGTAGAACATATCAATGACACTGAAGCAGATATAGGCAGTGATCTATACTGGCCTTGTGTGGCTACAGGCAAACCTATACCTACAATCAGATGGTTGAGAAATGGATATGCGGTAGGTCACACAGAATTTTTGTTACTTTAAAAACATTCTTCATATAGTTTCATATTGGTTACATAGTGACATATGCCTGGATCCTAAATTGTGTAAAGAAATGTGAAAACAAAAAACCAGAGGTAGAGTGTAAAGTGTCTCCTTTGTGACTTTAACTTAAACTAGTTTTAGTCTTCTTACTCTACTCCTTCTTTCTTTCTCTTCTTCTTTCCTCTATTCCACTTTCCCCCTTTTCCTATTCATTCATTTCTGTCATCTCATATTTTTTTTCAGTTTTCCTAACCTCACAGAAATGATAATAATAGAGAAACTTATACTTAGACCTGGAGAGAGATAATCAACACTGGGATCCTCTACTACCTTTAAATTGTAATCTTTCAGTTGAGCTATGGGGGGAGGGAAGGGGGGGGGAAATGTGATACTGAAAAGTTCATTAGGAAGAACATGTGCCTTGCTATCCCATGACATAAATTTCTTGATGCTCTTTGTGTCCTTGGTCCTTTGTCTTTCCAAGGATAATGATTTTGTCCATAATTTCATTTTCTAATAGGTTCTCTATAGGCACCTTTATTTAAATCTACATGGTAAGTGGAGGACCCTAACAGTAGGGACACTAAATAATAAAAATTGTTATTATAAATAGTTCAGATATACATGATTCTCTACATTTTACAAAATGTTTCTTTCACAAAAATCTCATGAGATAAACAATGTAATTGTCATCCCCATTTAACAGAAAAATCATATGCTCCTATCATCCATGTCTTCAATATGAAATATCAAGTGTATTTCCTATTATTTCATATGCAGAATTTACTGAGTTCAAGCTTGTGTTTCTTCAAAATATTATCAAGAATATTTCTTTTACCTTTCTTTAGTACCATAAAGGTGAGCTGAGACTGTATGGATTGACCTTTGATAATGCTGGAATGTACCAATGTATAGCTGAAAATGCACATGGAGCTATATATGCAAATGCGGAGCTCAAGATTTTGGGTAAATATAATTTCAAATTTTTATTTTAACTTGTAACCAGACGACTCTAGGTCCAAATGATCTGCTCATCACTTTTGTGCATATTCATATAATGATATTGTTTGACAAATCTTATGTTCACTAAGCATATGCGATTCCACAATCCTTATTTTACATTTGCAAGTTATAAAATCAAGTCAATTGCCAAGAGGTTGACCATTAGGTTATGAATGAATCTTAACAATAATAGGTACTCATAAAGAACTCTTTGTTAGATATCTTAGAATTATGATTTCCATCAGTAAAGAGAGAATACAAATAAGTCAACAAGCATTTGTTAAGTGCATACTGTCTACCAGAAATTTTATTAAGAAAGGCAAGAATAGAGACAATAATAGAAAAAGGTAAAATAGAGAGGTACTATGCAAACAGTTACACAAGATATTTACAGGATATATTAAAGATTATCTCAGAAGGAAGGACTAGCACTGAAGCAGAGAAAACTTTTTGCATAAAGTTCATTTTTGGTAAGAAGGTGGACCTAAGGAGAGAGATCATTTTAGACATAGTAGCCAGTGAAAAGGCATGTATTTTGTGCAAAGGAGCCCTCTCTGGACTCAAAGCTGGTTATATTTACTCTCCTCTGGGATTACCCCGTGCCTAGCCCATTGCATAGGTGGATCTACAGAAGGGAGACATTTGGAGTTAGTGTTGTATCTCAGGTGGAGATAAAATAAGAGGGCACACCCTCAACATCTCACGGAACCTATTAGTGGTTCCTTTAACATCTGTAAGACACAGCCTCCTGCCTCAGAGGCCAAGCTCTTTTTTTACCTCCTGGGTCCACCCTACCAGCTGACATGGCATACGTGGCAATTCTCAGAGAAGGAGCAACATCCCTAACATATCCCCCTTTCTGTTTAATAAGGCTGAGTGTTCTTATGTCTATGTTTTAAGCACCTCTATAGATTTTCTAAAAATACATACACGTATAAAACATACGCTAAAGTAGAAAAAGTAACAATACAAAGATAGAGTAGAGGGGATAAGAAGAGAAGTATGTTTGATCAGATGTTGGTACCAGAGTATTAGGTGGAGCTATAGAAGAATTTCCCCAAGTTTTCTATAAGGGGCCACCTCAAGCAGATTTATTTATGGCAAAGGGACGAAGGTCTCATCTTCTAGAACTGCTTCAGGCTGACAAAGGGTGTAATGCTGGCCCTACCCAATGGAGTCTGGACTGAAGAGAGGAGATGAGTGAGTTGTAGGTATCTGCAGCAGCGTCTGGTACATAATGTCAGGATCAGGTCTAAGGTGAATTCAGGTTGACCAAGTGGTTGTTATTTCATAATTTAGAATATGGAAGAATCAACTCTGCTAGTTTTTCTTTCTGGAATCCAGCTGCTTTCCCCGTCAGGACCTGCAAGACATAAATATCCTGGTCCTCTCCAAAATATTAAGGATGGACCTTGCCAGTGTTCTTCCTCATCCTTCCAAAGGACTTCTTGAATGTTCTCTGGCACTTGAAGCCCTGTTTTCATAAGACCTAGCTTTCTATCCTGTAAGACCTTATCCACATCCTCCTCTGTGGGCCATCAGGGATTCTGTCTACTTCTTCCTCCTTTCTGTTTAACAAAGATGGACTTTAGAATGCAATGGGCTTTTCCATTAGTGCTTTTTCCTCTGGGAGGGGCCATTGGGGTACCCAAACCAGTGTATTAGATTTAATGGTATGGGTGTGACATGAAAGGTAATACCCAAACATCCAATAACCCCAATGAAAAATCCGGTGGAGGTGATATATAAACTGAGGCTCCACAAGCCTTCAATATATCTCTACTATAGATTGTGCCTGAGACCTGCAACCACCAGGGGTCTAAATATCCCCATTTGTTTGCAAATTGCCAGGGCCAGTCTTCCAGTGCAATCCATGCCTTCTGTGCTCCTCCCACCCTTAACCATCATGTCATCTGCACAAATCTGCCATGAAGGGGGCCAGAAGAGCTGTGAGATAACAGACCTATCAGCTCCAGTGTCAAGTAGCCCTTTAAATGCTTTTCCTTTAACATATATATTGGCCCAAGGCTTGCCTTGCTCTATATGCTATGTCCAATTAATATCAAAATCTGGTCCATCCAAGAGAGGGAGTGCCTGTGCTATTATCTCACTCTTATCCAAAAATGCTGGTGTGTCATTTGGATTCGTTACCACAGCCTGAGATTATTCTGTTGTAATCACTGTGGTATGGACTGTAACAGGGGTATAGATTGTCAAACTCAGCACAAGCGCCACTTTAGTTGAGTCTAGTCTGGTTACTGGTACTATGGTTGTATGTCCGGGGTCAATTTGGAAACTCCCCCCACCATGAAGGGGAAACCCAAACCACCTGGTGGAAGCTGGAGGTATTCCTGCTGTAGTCCTGATTGAGTTGCTGGAGAATGCCTTTCCTCCACCTGATAGGCTTTTTGGAGGGTCCTCAAGGAGCCCCTTACCTCATTTCCTGAATTATTTTTGTAGCACTCCTTTGCATAATGTCCTGGTTATTGCAATTATGGCATATCCCTTTGGGGTGAGTTCTCCTATCTGCCTGTCAGCACTGGGCTCTGAAGTGACCAGTCTTCCCACGTTGATAACATCTTGATTTCACTAACGTTCGTTCCTTCCCTGATTCTTTTAGAAATAGCAGTTGCAAGGGCAGCCATTTGAAAGTCACTGGAGCCACATTCTCACATCTTTTTGTCATCTCCTCAAGACTTATATTTCCATCTAAGAAGAGCAGGGGCGTTAGTTAGCATTCTCTTTAGTTAATTTCTGGATAAGACCAGCTGCTTCTCCTTTACCTACTAACCTCTCAACCACCACCTTTAGAGCCACAAAAATCAGGGAAATGTTCATTTGGGCCCTGGTTAATTTGAGTCATTGAAGGCCTCTGCTTTCCAGAAGCCTGAATTTTGCTAAATGCTCATTGGGCACATTGGGACACAGCCACATACACTGCTGCATCATAATGCATTTGGTCCTCATTTCTTTTATATCTTCAAACTCCTACTATTTTATGGAAATCATTGTAAGAAACATGCAGAGCCACACCCCTCAAAAAGTTTTTTGTTAAATCTGCAAATAGAGTCATCCACTGCAGAGACTCCCTAGGTATAAAGCAGACTTTAGCAATGGTCTTCCAATCATTTGGTGTTAGTATACTGGAGGCTTCTTAACATATAGAAATTCTCTTTCAGTTCCTTAAGTTTTTTCCACTCTAATGGGGCCCACATTCTTCCCTGGTCCCCTTCATTGGCTGCTTTTATAGCACACATCCTAATTCTATTTGTAAATATATCCACTTTCTACTCCTTTCCCACTGCCTCTTCCTGTGACGTCACATCTACTTGTGACATGCTTTACTATTCTATAAACTTCTTTTCCCAGCACCTCTTGATCCAGGACCCTAACAAAAACCTGTTCCATCTTCCATTCCAGACCTACTGTCAATCTTGGGGTCTCATCTCCCTTCCCATGATCAAACCAGCTGAATTCATGAGGTCCCTGGCCAATCCCACCTTTCGTTGAGCACCATATGTACTGGACCGTCTGTGTACACTATTCTAGACTGCCAGGGCCATACATACCAGTCTTCGGGATGCCCCCAGATACAAATGAAGACGATCTTAAGGTGCAAAGTAGTCTTTCTTTATTGATAATCTCACCAAGGGTTAGCAGGAAAGGAACAAGAGAGTGCAAGAGCAAGTATATGTGTGTATGTATGCATCTCTCTCTGCCTCTCCCTCTATGGACTCAAAGTTGGTTATATTTACTCTCCTCTGGGATTACCCTGTGCCTAGCCCATTGTAGATCTACAGAAGGGAGACACCCGGAGTTAGTGTTGTGACCCAGGTAGAGATAGAGGAAGAGGGCACACCCCCGCCATCTCAAGGAACCTAGTGGTTCTTTTAACACCTGTAAGACACAACCTCCTGCCTCAGAGGCTTTTTTACCTCCCGGGCCCACCCTACCAGCTGACATGGCATACATGGCAATTGTCAGAGAAGGAGAAATGTCCCTAACAGAGAGGGAAGTATAAACAAGGAAGAAAGGAGGATGGAAGGAAATTAGTAATCATAATTGTGAAAAATATTTATAGCAGGTTTCTCTGATAAAGTCCTCATTTCTTAAATTTGTAGAGAACTAAGTCAAGCTTATAAAAATAAGAGCCTTTCCTTAATTGACAAAATGGCCAAAGATTATGAACAGACTGTTTTCTTCAAAGTAATCAGTGCTATCTATAGGACCTATATGTATAAAAATATTTATAGCAGCTCTTTCTATAGTGGCAAAGAATTAGAAGTGAGGAGATGCTCATCAATTGGGGAATGACTGAACAAGAATTGTTCTACAAAAAATGATGAGCAGAATGATTTCAGAAAAACCTGGAAAGACTTACTTAAAGTGAAGTGGGCAGATATAGGAGAACATTGTACACAGTAACAGCAATATTGTGTAATGATCAATTATGAATGACTGTTACTCTAATCAATACAGTGATCTAAGACAATTATAAAATACTTAATAGTGAAAAATGCTATCCAATGTATACATATATTATAGTTAACATATACTTTAACATATTTAACATGTATTGGTCTACCTGCCATCTGAGGGAGAGGGGAGAAGGAGGGGAGAAAGTTGGAACAGAAGGTTTTGCAAGTGTCAATGCTGAAAAGTTACCCATGCATATATCTTGTAAATAAAAAGTTATAATAAAAAAAAAAAAAGAAAGAAAAATGCTATCCATCTCCAGAGAGAAAACTAATGGAGTTTGAGTGTTAACTGAGGAATTATAATATTTTTTATATGTCTTGCCTTTATTTTTACAACATGCCTAATTTAGAAAAATAGTTTGCATGATTTCACATGTATAATAGATATGATATTGCTTGGGTGGAGGAGAAGTGGGGGAAGGGAAATAATTCAGAACTCAATTTTTAAAAAGTATATTAAAAAGAAAATTTTTAAAATAAAATTATTAATTTTTATTTATAATCTTACTTTATATACTTTATTTATAATCTTACACCAAACACTGGCTAATGTAAATAAAAAGAACAATAAAAATTATTACGAATCATTTTGTGACATGAGCTAGCTTATGCGAAAGGGTTTCTAGTAATAAACATGTATAATAATTATATCCTCATTTTTTTTAGTTACATTGCTAAATTTGGACTAATATTGTTTTGAAAATAAAGTATTTTTTAAAATTAGTCTTAATGTTATCTGGAACTATTAGTAGTAGGCTTTTGAAATCATTTTAAAATATTTTACTATATGGAGTTTAATAACATTTTCTTATCGTGAAGAATTTGGTTCTTTTAACACCTGCAAGACACAACCTCCTGCCTCAGAGGCCAAGTTATTTTTTACCTCCTGGGCCCATCCTACCAGCTGACATGGCATACATGGCAATTCTCAGAGAAGGAGAAATGTCCCTAACAGAGAGGGAAGTATAAACAGGGAAGAAAGGGGGTTGGAAGGAGATTAGTAATCATAATTGTGAAAAATATTTATAGCAGGTTTCTCTGATAAAGTCCTCATTTCTCAAATTTGTAGAGAACTGAGTTAAGAAAATTGGAGAATCATAGAATTTTAAAAGTGGAGTCATGATAAGGCGATGATGCTTTCAGAGATCCTGCTCCGAAACAAATTTATTGATGCCCTCCATAAAACAGATACCAAAGATCTTCCTCAGTATATTGAATGGTTTCTGTATCACACATCTTGTTTGGTAGTAGACATTTGAAAATTATTTTTCCCAAGGAATTTTTCCCAATTTTAGTCATAATTGGATGCTTTTGAGGTTCAGGTGAACCTCAAGCATCCAATTATGACTAAAATTTATAACAATTTTATTTTTATTCATCTAGGCATAAAATTACAGGGAAATAATAAAGTGGGCATTTCTATCAATCACAGATTTTTAACATTAGGTATTAAAATAATTACAATCCACATTTACATAGTGCCGATTAAAAACTTTTCTATATATTATTTACCTTTAATAGAGAAAATTAAAGAAAGAAGAAAATTTTAAACAGAAAAAATGAAAAATAACTTAATAATTGTTGATTTTCCTTTAGCCATGGCTCCCACCTTTGAAATGAATCCTATGAAGAAGAAGACCCTAGCAGCTAAAGGAGGACGTGTTTTAATTGAATGCAAGCCTAAGGCTGCACCTAAACCAAAATTTTCATGGAGTAAAGGAACGGAATGGCTTGTCAATAGTACTCGGTCAGTTCAGAAAATTTAAATCTCTTCAAATTCAATGTTGTAAAAAGCATTTCATATGAATAGCATGATTTTACATGATTGATACGAATGTTTCTGTAGAGCTCTGTCACTAAGAAGAGAATGAGATAGTTAGGAGTAAATGAAGGGATCATTGTATGAAGCTATCATACCTTATTCTGGTCACACCATTATAGTAGTAGTAGACTCAGTGTAAAAGTCCATAATTTATAAGTTTGGAAAAATAGTAGGTCCAAAGTATATGTTAAGATGATGATGATGATAATGGTGCTGCTGCTGCTGCTGGTGCTGGTAATGAACATGATTAAAATAATATTTAAAAATTTTAGGAAGCTTTTTAAAATTTTCAAGATATTTTCCATTTTTACTCAAAATAATGATAACAATGTATTTAGAACAGGTTAACACTTCAGTTCACAGTTTTTCAATTATACCAGATTCTTTGTGATCACATTTTTTTGTTGTTGTTGCAAAGATACTAGAATGTTTGCCATTTTCTTCTGCTCATTTTATAGATGAGGAAAATGAGGGCAAAAGGATTTTTACCTTAGGTCACACAACTAGTATATATCTGGAGCCAAATTTGAACTCGGGTCTTCCTGACTCTCAGGCCAACTCCCTTTCCATTGTGCTACCTCGCTGCCCCTCTATTAAGAGAGTATTAGTTGTGTTGTACTGTGTTAGTACTTGCATTGACAAATTATTAGTTGTCAAAGAGTGAGGAATGAATCCTTTTGGAATTTGAAAGATTAGACTAGATATTTACGATAAAAATACATAGGACAGAGTGATGACTTAATAATTATGGGCCATTTCTGTCTTGGTTGGAAACTCCTAGGAACTGAGAAATTAACTGATTTATACAGAGTCACATAGCTAAATAAGTGACAGAGGAAGGATATCTTCCTTACTCCTTTTTTCCTTCTTGATTTCAAGCCTTCAAGATCTATGCACTCCTTCATAGAATGTTAACTTTGGAAAAGATTTTAGTCATACCTCTTCATTTTATAGATGAAGAATGAATAAATGAATGAGTATTTAAGTATATACTGTGTACTAAGCATGATGTGGAACTTTGGAAATGAATGCAAAAAATTTTTTTGGAAATAAATGAAAAAAAATACACGTTTTCAAAGTAGTTTACATTATGAGAATACAGTAAAATTCTGTTGAGTTCAGATAGGTCAGATAAACCATGCATTATTATAATGTTAGCACTAAAAAGCACAAATTCAATTATATTTTTGTTTACCAGGTTTTTATTCCTAAACAAATCTCTTAAATTCTCAGTCTTAGTTGCTAACCTGTAAAATGAGGGAATTGGATTAGATTGTAATTTTATCTTCAGTAACTTGTCTGAAACATTGGATTTGTTTGTTTTATTTTGTTTTACTTCTTTTGCAAATGAGGGTAAAAATTGGCCAAAGTATTTTGCATTAGGAGCTGACAGTAACAGTATATATAGAGGAGTGAAGAAAGGCAAACATTGAAATTGTGAGTGGAGTCACAGAGTATTTGATTGCCATATTCTTTCCAGTAGCAATGGTAATATCCAGAGCAAGAAAAGGAAAGTATATATAACGAGGGGGTAATTGTATGCATTAAGCATCAGGGCAAGAAGCTCAGATAAGCCTTGATTTTGGTAGATGACTGGGATGTGAATCATGGTCTAGGATTACCTAAGTAAATTAGATGAGTTTTCATTCACAAAACAGAAGACTTTAACACTAGTATGGAGTACTAGTGGATTAATTCCTTCAAGGGTGGCAGTCGGAGCAGTCGGAGGTTTACTTTGGAGATTTAGAATCCCTAAGCGAGGTGGGAGTAAGGGGACAGTGAAAGGGCAGAAGTTAAGATGCTCTGGTAGGCTGAGTTTTCCTGTTAGTGAGTCCAGATAGGTGAGGTGATTTTTTCAGGATCACCTAGCTAGAGTCAGAACTAGAATTCAAAAGCTCTTTCCACTATATATTACTTCAAATCTTATATAAACTCTCAATAGGAAAATTGATATATCCAATTGACATCTAGAAATATGGCTTAAAATTTGATCATTATATGTTAAAGTTGATCACGTTAAGTAACTGATTCTCCTAGGATATAATTTGTGTTAAAAATGTCTACATAAAACATGAACCAATTTAGCTTGATTCTCCCAAGACTCATCTCTCTGTAGCTTATTTTTTAATTTAATTTATATTTTAACAGAAATATACAGAATATGGGGGAGATATAACTTTAAAATTAAGAATTGTGTTTCTAGGGGCAGCTAGGTGGTGCAGTAGATAGAGCACAAGCCCTGAAGTCAGGAAGACCTGAGTTCAAATGTGACCTCAGACATTCAACATTTCCTAGCTTTGTGATCCTGGGCAAGTAACTTAAATCCATTTGCCTTAGGAAAAAAAAATCAATAATCTTAGCTAGAATTAGTATCATTAAAGAAGTAAAATTCTCATTAAAAAACTTATTTTTTCTGTTACTACATTTGCTACTGCATATATTTTAGGGCAGCAAGATTGTGAAGTGTATAAAAGCACTGGCCCTGAAGTCAGGAAGATAAATTTTCCCCAGATCAAATTTGGCATCAGACACTTATTCACTGTATGAACCTATGCAAGTCACTTAACTGTCTCCCTCAGTTTTTTCATCTGTAAAATGAACTGGAGAAGAAAAAGGTAAACCACCCCAGTTTCTTTGCCAAGAAAAACCCAAATGGGGTAATGAAAAGTTTGGATAGAACTAAAAAAAAATGACTGTCCAACAATAAAAACATTTATATTCTGTATAACATTCCTTTTTCCATGTAGTGAAAAAGTATATTGCATGTCTTGGTTTCAGATCATGACTTTGTTACTGTTACTCATGCTACCTTAGGTGAATCATTTAGTTTATCTGGGCCTCAGTTTCCTCATCTGTAAAATGCAGGAGTAGGATCTATGATCCCTAAGGCCCTTTTTATATCTAAATTCTCTGATCTTATGAACATTTTTCCTGCTTAAGAGATTTATGAAACAGATCCCTTCTTCAAGTTAGATAACAAGAAAAAGAGGGGGAAAAGAGTAATATGTTAATAATTAGCATCTTTATTATGATGAAGATTGAATATCCATTTGTATCTAAAGGCAAACCAATATTGATTTTTCAAATTAAAAAAAAAGTTACCATCATTTTTATGTAAAATGTAATTTTTTCAAAAGATAGTTCCTTTATAATATATAATAGGTTAAAAATCTCCTCAAAAGATCTATGTTAATGTGGAGATGCCCCTGGATTCTAAAAAGTTTTGTCCCTAAAACATCTATAGAACTCTGGCAAATTCATCAGGCTAGAATGGCTTCTAGTATTAACCCAGCGACAAAATGGATGTTTTACATAGTCTATCCCAGGTAATTCATAAATCATACCTAGAAAATTGGTACTAGTTGAATCCATTTGGCCACAGCAATTCATCAAGCCATCTATTAAGGCATATCGGTGGGATCGTTATCTGATGAAATGGGTGAAATTGCAGTTCTTTAGAGTATTAAAGTAAATATAAATGTAATCTATTACATTAAACATATTTAGTGAATTATTTTTTTCTATTAAAATAGAATTCTCATTTGGGATGATGGTAGCCTTGAAATCAGGAATATCACAAGGGCTGATGAAGGCACTTACACATGTTTTGCAGAAAATAACAGAGGAAAAGCTAATAATACTGGAACGCTATTAATTACAGGTGAGATAATTATTAATAAAATTAGTGAACTTAAGGGTCAAATTACTTTAGTAATTTGTAGTAATAACCTTGCCTTATCCTTTTCTAGCATTCATGGTTGCAAATTTCAATTGTCAAAAATTCTCTGAAAGTGTTATTCTGACTTTTTACTAGAAACTCAGTGAAATAAATAAAGTTCACTGAAAAAAGCTTATATATTTTCAGGCATGAGCTCAAAACAATTTAGAGTTTCTTTATTGTACATCATTTCCTTAGATTTTCTTTTCTTTTCTTTTCCTTTCCTTTTCCTCCCTCCTTCCCTCCCTCCTTCCCTCCCTCCCTCCTTTTCTTTTCTTTTCTTTTCTTTTCTTTCTTTCTTTCTTTCTTTCTTTTTTTCTTTTCTTTTCTTTTCTTTTCTTTTCTTTTCTTTTCTTTTCTTTTCTTTTCTTTTCTTTTCTTTTCTTTTCTTTTCTTTTCTTTTCTTTCTTTCTTTCTTTCTTTCTTTCTTTCTTTCTTTCTTTCTTTCTTTCTTTCTTTCTTTCTTTCTTTCTTTCTTTCTTTCTTTCTTTCTTTCTTTCTTTCTTTCTTTCTTTCTTTCTTTCTTTCTTTCTTTCTTTCTTTCTTTCTTTCTTTCTTTCTTTCTTTCTTTCTTTCTTTCTTTCTTTCTATTCAGATGCCACAAGGATTACTTTGCCCCCAGCTAATGCTGATGTCACTGTGGGTGAGAATGCTACCATGCAGTGTGCTGCATCCCATGATCCTGCATTGGACCTCACATTTATTTGGTCTTTAAATGGATATGTGATTGATTTTAACAAAGAAAATAGTCATTACATGAGGAATTTTATGGTAAGTGTGACTATCACTACATATTAAAATATTTTTCGCTCCAAGAACATGAAGAATTATTAATATTTTGGTTTTGGTTCAGGCACAAAAAGAGCAATGAGGAAAACATTAAATTCCTAAATAGAAAAAATTTGCTAACCAGGCTTTTAGGATTTAAAATTCGTATTCACTATTAAAAATGAAAAAATAATCTCATTTTATTGGTATGGAAACTGAGATAAAGAGAGCTTAATTTTATTTGCCTAAGATGACATAGAAATAGTATAATAATAATATTTTCTAATTACATAGTACTTTAAGGTTTAAAAAGCAATTTTATTATACTAGGTCTGTGAAGAATATGGTGCAAGTATTATCACATCATACCCTGAAATTTTGAGTGGTTGAGTGCTTGTTCAGTCACAAATATAGGAAGTGGCTGTAAAAACTTACATTTCAATGTAGGTTTTCTTACTTGCAGAACGGTATTCCAAATGCCTTTAAGTCAAAAGGCAACTCCTGTTTAATTTCTGCTAATTAAAATGATTTTTTGTATGTATGAATCTGGAAAATAACCAAAAAGCCTTTAAGTGGTTCTTAATGCTATTTGTTACAGATGAACATGAAACTAGTGGATAATCATAAAGATTTTGGCAGCATCTATTATATATAAGTATTAATTAGATTTTAATCAATTCTTTTTTTCATACAACTTTAATATTATCAGATATTAACTTTATTATATTTGCAGAATATAAAAATCTAATGGTTTTTTTCAATTCTTATACTTTATCTCTTTTCCATTTTACAGTACTAATCACCTCCTCCTTGTTATTCTCTTTTCTTTAGATTTTCATGGCACTGTTCTCTGCTGGTTCTCTTCCTTTTTTACTAAAACTTCTCATTTTCTTTTGTTGGATCTTCATTCATACTAAATCCAGGAAACATGGGTGTCTCTTAAGGCTTTGTCCTGGCCCTCTTCTTTTTGTTCTCCATTGTCTCATTACTAACTCCCAAATCAGTGGTCCTCAAACTTTTTAAATAGGGGGCCAGTTAACTGTCCTTCAGACTGTTGGAGGGCCGGACTATAGTAAAAACAAAAGCTCACACTCTGTCTTCGCCCCTCAGCCCATTTGCCATAACCTGGCCGGCCGCATAAACATCCTCAGCGGGCCTCATCTAGCCCAAAGTTCATAGTTTGAGAACCTCTGTTAAATTATTGTCTCTATGCAGATGCTGCCCAGCTCTATAAATTTAACCAATTGCCTTTTAGATGTTGTAAAGTGAACATTACAAAGACATCTCAAATTCAGCCTGTTCAAAACAGAATTCATTCTTTTTTTTCCCCCAAATCCTCCAATCTTAACAAAATTCCCATCATTTTTTAAAGGACTACTATTTTCCCTCTCACCCATAACTTCAGTGCCTTCATTTTTATTTTAGATCTTACAATGCTCTTTTTTTTCCTTACTGGAGTTCTTGACTTGCTTGGGCCTTTTCTGAAATCCTTTTTTAATTCTTGTCTTCCTAAGTGAGGATGACAAATTTTTCTTACATCAATCTTTCTGGAACCTCTTTCAACTTCAAATATACCATTTTTAAGAATGTTGGGATCCCATTACCTAACCCTAATCTGTTAGCTTTTCACTGCTCCCTCTACTTTCTCTGATATAAACTTATGATAAACTATATGATATATACTCACCATGATCTCCAATCTCTTGACTGCTCATTTATATCCCAGGCCATGTCCCCTCCCAGCCAATCTCTCCTCTTCTTATGGTCTTGCTTCTTGGTGAACCAAATGAATCTAGACTGTGTTCTTCTCTTGAATCCTTATCCCCCTCACTTATTGCCAATTATGTCCAGCCAAATTTCAGACTTGGATCACTTCTATCATTCTTTGCCTTCTTTTCTTCAGTATGTACATATTACATTTTTTCTGATTTAATTCAGTACAAAGTTATGTTATAGAAGTTCAATTTGATACTCCCTGTTGCTAAGCAATCCTCCTATACTTTCCTTATCAACTCACTAATCTACTTTTTCACATTAACTCTTTCAAACCTTTTCATCCTTACTCAAATCTTCTGTGCTTTGCCTCCTGTCAGACTCTCAGTGAATCTTGCTTCATATTATGCAAAAAATGATGTCATTTTCTGCAAATTCCCTCTCCTACTTTCTTCATCTCCTATCACTCAGGTGCTTTCTGCCACTTTTTCCTTCTTTATTCCTGTTTCGCATGTTGAATTGTCCTTATTCCCTACCCAGGCTAATCCTTCTATTTAAGTGATCCCATTTCATACAGTTTCCTTCATTAGATTTTCCTTTTTTTTCTACCTATTTCTAATCTATCCTCTATTGGCCATTACTTGATCCTTTCATCTTTCCTAACTTTCAGCCTATTTCTTTTCTGATCATTATAGCACAATTCCTTGAAAAGGCAATCTGCAATAGATGCTTTCACTTTCTCTTCTCTCACTCCTCTTAATAATTTTACCAAAACTCCTTTCATTAAAGTTACTAAGATCCCTCAAGTGCCAAATCCAATAGCCTTTCCCCAATTCTCATTTTCTTTGACCTTTCTGTAGCTTCACTATTGATCACTCTATTCAACTTAACTCTGTTCTCTCTGAGTTTTTAGGACTTTACTTTCTCCTGACTACTGCTTCTTTTTTGCTGGGTCTATCTCTAGATCACAACTTCTAACTGTACATGTCCCTCAGAGTTCTCTTCTCTATTTTCTTCAATTCTTATTCTGTTACTTCTTTTGAAAGCTCTGATGGATTTGATTACCATTTTAATTACTGCTTTTATACTGATAATTCTCAAATCTATCTTTACTATCCCAATCTTTTTTTCTGACCTCCAAGCTCGAATCTTCAATTGCATTATAGGATCCATGAACAGTAGACATCCTAAATTCATTTGGTCCAAATCAGAATTTACTGTTTTTCTTCCTAAGCTTCCTCTGCCTTCCCGAATAGCAACTTCATCTTCCCAGTCCTTCAGATTCACAACATAGAAGCCATCCTAGCTAGATTCCTCACTATCTCTCATCCCTCATATTCAAACTGTTAGCAAGGCCTGCTGATTTTATGTTTGCATCATCTCTCAAATATACTCTTTTTTCTCATGTAACACTGCCACCACTCTAGTGTAGGCCCTCATCACCTCACACTTCTATTACTACAATATCCTACTAGTGGGTTTCTTTACTCCATTTAATCATAAAGTGATTTTCCTAAAATACAGGTCTACTCATTTTACAAACTTCCTGTTCCTCTCCCCCAAAAAAATCATTGGTTTCCAGTTGCTTCTAGAAGCAAAGATAAATTAGAGTGTTTGGTAGTCAAAACTCTTAGTAATATAACCCCCACAATAACCCAATCTTCCTAGTCTTCTTACATCTTAGTTTCCATCACATAGTTTTTTAATCCCAAAGTGGTCTTTTGTTTTAATGACCTACAATAACTTAACATGCCTTTCCAAAAAATTCCTACTATTTTGACCTACCAGTATTTGATTGAGAAGTAATTCATTATATAATGAGCAAGGGATTGTAAGTAGCACAATACCATGGACACAGCATGCTCCAGATACATATTTATTAAGCATTTGAAATGATTTGAAAATTTATTCGATTTGAAATGATTTACTGACTGCTGTGGGGCTAAATGTCTATCAGAGAAGATCTAGTGGGGAGTATATTGAAGCTAGTTCACACTACCTCTTGTGATTATTAAATTTTTAGTGGCAATATTAATACCTCAGAAATAAGCAAATGCTGCAGCATTAGTACTTTTTTGTTGTTGTTGTTAATTTCTAGTCTTCAAAAAGTGATGGGGAAAATATTAATAATGCAGATTAAACTTAAAGGCATGTTGTGAGTATACTGCATACATTTTCTAGAGAACTAGTTGCTAAAAAAAATTACCAACATTAAACTAGGCCCAGTTGCAACTTAGAACTGGAAATAAAACACATACTTCATCTAAAGAAGCAGTTTAAAAAGAATTCAATTCAATTCAACATTTATTAATCAAGTGCTTTGACTTAGGTCCTGTACAAAGTATTACATACACATACAAAAAGGCAAAAGATAGCCCCTGACCTCAAGGAACTTACAATGTAATAGGGAAGACAACATATAAGCAAATATTACGTATTATATGTGTGTGTATACATATACATATATATATACACAAGATAAATAAGAAATAATTAAAAGAGGAAAAGTATTAAAATTAAGAAATAATCCTTCTTAAGGCTTCCCATAGAGTTCAAATTTTAATTGGGACTTAAAGTATGCTGGGGAGGTCAGCAATCAGAATAGAAGAAGGAAAGTGTTCTAGGTATGGGGGAGAACTAGAAAAAAATTCCCAAAGCCTAGAAATGGAGTGAATATCTTGTCCATTTTTTCACAATTGGTTCAACTGTGGTACATCTAGGCAGATCAAATTTTACCCAAACATGATTTATCTGTTTCTATTACATGCATGTAGATTGAAGTAGAAGGCGTTGATAATGATATCAATAATCTTCCGTTTTGTTGACTAATTAGGAAGGTGTCAATCAAATTGTCTCCATTCATTTTGCTCTCATTTTAGTAGAAATTGTAGAAAACTTAAAGCTAGATATGAACTTAGAAAACATCTTATTTAATCCCTGAAAATTATATGTAAGGAAACCTAGAGAACAAGTAACTTGTTTACTAACAGCTTATGCATATGTTCACACACATATGGAAATATATATACACACATGTGTATACATACTATATGCTCATGAAAACAATACCAATTATGAATTTTTTTTAAAATTTCAAACAGATAGATTCCAATGGTGACTTGCTTATTAAAAATGCCCAGCTGAAACATGCTGGACGTTATACTTGCACTGCTCAGACAATTGTGGATAATTCCTCTGCATCAGCAGACCTTGTTGTTCGAGGTAAGAGTTTTAAGACTTTTCTATTAAAAACACCAAATATATTTGATTTGTATCAATTCATGATATTTTCCAGTGGAAAGTTTATGTACTTATGTTTTAACACTGTTGATTCTTGAAGACAGCATTTTTTTTTTACCTCTACTTAATAATCTTTTATGTCTGAACCAATAATAGATAATACTGATTTTGTTTATTTTACTAAAACTGTACTGTGTAGATGTTTATACTACAAATGTCTATGTACTCTTCTACTTAACTAAAAATTCTCATTTACTAATTTTTCAGCAAGTAGAAAATATAAATTTTAAAGGAATAAATAAATATACTAGCTGTATTTATTCCTGGTCTGATTATTTTATATTTTTCATTAAAGCTCAATGCTTTTGTATTTTACATAGATAGGTATGCCTTAAAGAAATCTTATTTCCTTTGGCTTTAGCCACAGTTTCTTTGGGTACTAAAATTTTTTAAGTACCTTATCCTTAAATATTGCCATTTTGAAAACCAACCAACTGGAAAACTTGCCAAGGTAAGATAGCTATAGATTTTTAAGTAGTTTATTTCTTAGGTGGCTATTCAATTCTGAGAAGAAGCAGCATCTGGCTGGCATATAATAAATCATTTAGTAGTTAGATTATGGTGAGGCTCTTTTTGAATAAAATCATCAGGAAAAATCTGCTTTCCTTTCTAAATAGCAGCTTCAGTCATGGCGTAAATTAGAATAGGTTATATTGAAATGGACTAAATTTAATAAAATAAGATTCTTACTCCTTGCTTATAGTCTAGTACAGGAGATAGAAGCATAAACAAAACTACAATAAAAAACAGGTATAAAATATAGTAGTAGACAGTAGATTTATAGGACCCTTTATGTTTCATTGTTCTATGTGGGGAATTCCCAATTTGTAAAATCCTTTCACCAATCCAGAGTGGCAAATGATCTATAATTTCTAGTTTTAAATCTGTTGCCTGTGGCGCTTATAAATTAAAGGACTAGATAATGGCAATTTTGAGAACGTATTATTAAAGTATACCTAAAGCCTGAATTTCCATGAAAGATAAGTTTGGAAGCCAGTAGTATACACATGTACATGTATTTTCATCTAATCTTGTTGCTTTGTCAAAATTTACTATTTCATTTAATTAGGAGACTTTTACATTACATCTTTGTCTTATTACTTTGTCTAATCATTTCCCTCTTTGGATAATATCATCTGTATTTGACCAAAAATACAAATTAAAGTTATAAAATATTTATATTTGCAGTCTATATAATGATAACCCAGAGATGATCCAGTATCAATCTATTATTTCTTTATCATGTACTTACAAAACTTCATGAACATAGGAATTTGCTATAAAAGAAAAAGAAGAGACATAGTTATAACAAGGTCATGTATCATAATGTTGGGAAAAACTTCCTTAGCTCTGTTTGATTCCAGACATGAATCATATTTGACAACCAATCATGTAAACACAGGGTATTAAAAGCAAGTCTCAGGTTTAACCTAGTGGGAAAATTTCCTTTTCAAAGAGAAAATAATACAACAGGGCAATAAAGTCAAGAGGATCCTACCTTAAATCATGTCAGGATCTTTCCCCAAAACTTTCCCCAGGAGCAGTTTTTTAAAAACAGTTTTCAGATTTCAGCACATGCCATTTTCTACTATTGGCTTTATGACAGTTCAGACAATTATTCCTGTAATCAAAAGTTAAAATAATAGTAAATAAGAAATCCCAAGAATACTTCTCTTAAGTAGCAAAATTTCACTAAGCACAACTTAACGGTTTGAAAATCTTTCCTGATAGTTCTTTAACAGTTAACATTTAATTTTTATGTTTAAATAACATGTTTAATGTTTAAATCATCCTCTGCACTTTCATAATAGTCCAAAAATTTCAAACAAAAATTCAATATTATATAATAAGTTTGTTATTATCTTTTATAATAAAATATCTCATTAAATATTTAGCAGTTTTATTCCCTCACTTTAAAAGCCCAATTCATAATCTCACAGAATCCAAATTGAAAAGGGAAGTTATTTTGCCTAACAATATTTTTCTTACAAAGGTTTCTCAAATTTCACAATTTAGAAATACAATAATAACACAAACAATATCATGTATTTAAAACATGAAAAAAAAACTTCAGATGACATTAGTTCAGTTAACTACAGTTCCAAAGTATCCCATATAAAAATTAATTTTATTACTTTTGGCATTTAAAATCCACTTTAGAGTTATCAGACATCCAATTAAGGAAATAATAAAGGGCTTCGCATGTCTTTCACTGCAAATACTTTACAATCATTATGTTATTTTGATAGGTGCCATTATTATTTCTCTCTTTACATTTCAGAAAATGGGCTAAACAGAAATAAAACAACTTGCTTAAGATTATGCAGCTAATAAATTTAGACAAAGAGAATATAATTGATAAGGTAAAAAAAGAGATAGTTCAAGATAAAAATAATTAACAGGAAAATTCTTGTTTTGGGAGAGGTTAAAAGGAGATAATTTGAGATACAAATGATTAAGAGAAATTCCTGTCTTATTTACAAATATCTCCGGAACTTCTTGGATAACATCTCTGTGCAAATGTTGTTTTTATGACCCTAGTTATGTATAAAAGGAAGTTCTAAAAATGGAATCCTCACACTTGGTCTATACCTACCTGCCTTGTGCCCGCCATCTGCCATCCCCTTGCCAGGCAATTTGGCCTTTCTGGAGGCCAAATGCCTGTCTATCTTTTTATTATCAATAAAGACTTTGTTTTGATACAGCATTGAGTAGCGACTTCATTTGTTACTGAACCTGCCCTTGGTTACTTTGGTGAAGGAGAGAGAGGTTAATTACTCCTCATCATAATCAAGTTTCCTTATATTTTTCCAGCATTTTTTTTTCTATATCTTCATTTGGGAACTTATTTACAATAAGATAGATTAGCAAAATCAAAAGGAGAGGATCTCTGAACTAGTGATGGGAGGGATGACACCCTAGATCTTTGGCTTAAACAAATTTTTCTCTTCAAGGTCAAGAAAGAGTTAACAACAGGTGACTGTAAAGTACAGACAATATGCCAATTTTTTTTTTTTCCTTTACTCTGGGATGAACTAGCTGCTTTTCTTTATTGTACTAAAACAAGAAGACTAATTAATCTTCAGGGAAAAAATTATTTAAATGCCATTTACTTTTATATAATTTAATAAATAAAAAATTCTTATTTTTCCTTAATACATAGTGGAACCCCAAATTTATTAAAATATTTCAGAAAAGAATGAGTTTCTGGAATTACCCCAAATCCCAGGAGTTCTCTCTTGCTATTTTGAAATTAATTAATTTCCAAACTCCTTTAATCTGTTATGATTTTTTAAAAAAGCAATTCTAGGGGCAGGTAGGTGGCCCAGTGGATAGAGCACCAGCTCTGAATTCAGGCGGACCCTAGTTCAAATCTGGTCTCAGACACTTAATACTTCCTAGCTGTGTGATCATGGGGAAGTCACTTAACCCCAGCCTCAGGGGAAAAAAAAAGTGCAATTCTATTTGATTATCCAAGTATGTCTTTATTTCCAACATAGCCAAAATTTAAATGATAGGAAAAAAAGTTATCTTACAGAGTTTTTTTTCCTTTATTTTTTTCCCCTTTTCTTATAACCCAGTCTTCTACAGAAAGCTTAAAGTGGGCATCAGTCCTGCTGACTGGGACAATTGCTTCAAGTAGAAAAGTTAATTAATCTTTCTCATTGTTCTCAACTCTTTGGCTATAGCCCTTAGCATTTTTTCTGGTGGCTGTATTTTTTTTTTTAAGTCTTTCAAGGTAAGGGAATATATAAACAATACAAACACATCACAGCATTTTCCAAAGACACAAGCACAGGATCATTCTATCTAAGCTTTTCTTGAGAGAATCTTATAAAAAGTATTTTGCTTGGTGGTTTCAAGTGGCCATTTATTAAAAGCATACCATTTGAAGTATTTAATTTTCTTGCTGGCTTCATGAAAATATTTTTTAAGGTAGTTAATTTGATCCCAATCAAAAGTACTCCAAGTTAATTAACATTATCAAATTATGCCAATTAAGAAACTTGCAAGTATCTATTTCAAAAACTAAATGCTGCCAATTTCTTTGGTGACTCATTCTTGTTACCAAGTTTCCCATATTGTATCCAAAGGGAAATAAACACATAGGTACCTGATTTAGGAAGTCAAGAGACTTCAAAAAGAAGAGATGGATGATCCTTTCTGCAATAGCAACAACCAAAGTTTCAATCTTCCAAGAAGCTTAACCAAAGACTTAAATCTTGGCATAAGAGAAGGAAAATCCTCATTGCACTCTTCAAGTGCAAATGGAGCAGACTCCCTGTAGCTGCATTACTTCAGGTCATTCTCAGGGCTATGAAGAAAGCACTTCTGACACTAGTTGTTAACTCTGAAAACAAAAAACCAAAGAGTCACACAGTTTTGTAATTACTATTAACTCTAAAAATACCAAAGAGCTCAGACAGGTTATCACTTCCACAATCAACTCTGAAAAATTAAAAAAAAAGAAAGACAAAGTAAAATTAAAGGCTAACATCAGTCATAAGCAAAAAGTTTACTTTATTTTCTTGGAGCAGGGAAGCTAGATACACTGCCACATCCTTTTTTGAGGAGGATACCCAAGGCAGTAAGGCTAAACTTATATCTATTGAACTATTGATATATTTTGAGCTATTGATATATCTCTATTTACATCTATACACACATACATCTATACACATATACATCTCTATCTATCTATCTATCCTTCTATAGTATTTGTGGTTAGACAAAAAATCAAAAAGTGTAGTGTTGCAATAGTGGTGACGCATAACTATAATAGTGAAAGGTTGTCAAGTGGCAAAACATCTCTTTGTTGAGGGCTACATGTCTGGTCCTGTTGGCATTTGCCTGAACTCAGGGACTATTAGTTCTGTGATTTAGTTGGAGCACAGTTCATCAAGAGGATGAGCACAAAGGATTATTGTTATTCCAAGCCCAGGGTAATGTTTGCTTGCTGGTCTTTAAGCTCTGGAAAACAAGGGTGTCTCCTAATAATAAATGAGAGGAGTAAAAAGAGAGGGGTGGTCATGGCGTGAGGATTCTTTTTCCTTTATTCTGCTTTGAATTGGACCTATTCAGATAGACAGTGGAGGAAGCTCCAATTCTTAGTAGCAGAAAAGAGAGCTAGATATAGATTTAAGACTACCTGGGAGCCAGGAGTAAGATTATGAAAACAAACAGACCCAGGGAATCTAGTGGAAACTGTGTGTAGTAGGGAGCAGCACAAGGACATCATAGGAAAGAACAGAACAATAGTTGCCTCCTGGGAACTCAAGCTGCAACATTTAATGAACTTGATAGAGGAAATTCCACACATAATTTGTATTTATTGATTTTAATCCCTCTTCTTAATTTCCCTATTTCTGTAAAAAATACCAATAACCTTCTAGAGTTGTGATAGCCCAGGCAATAAAATTCAAGACAGCCAAGGTGTTGGTAATTTAGAGAACGTTTTATTACTGGCTGAGACCAGGACAGACTCAGTAAAGTACCCTCTGGAACAGAAGTAGGGATAGGTTTATAAGCACTCTAATTCAGTCTTGTGGTTACACTGTTAAACAGTGACTCGACTTTCCACTTACAGGGGGGAAGATATAGGGGGCTTACAATGGCAGTTGTTTGACATAGATTATTTTGAGAGAGATCAGGGTTATAGAACATCATCAGGCATACCAATTTCCCCAATGTTCTATCTCTTCCTCCCGTTCTTTTTTTTTTTTTTTCTCATGGAAAGGAATTATCAAATGATCATTCCACATATAAATCCCAAGAGTGAATCAAAATCCCTATACATAACAGACCAGTTAAGTTTCCTAAAAATCCCTCAAACATAATAGTAATAGTTACACAGTTTTAACAACTCCATCCCAAATCTTAAACATACAGTAATAGATGATCCAGGCAAAGTTTAACAGTCACTCATCAACCATTCCCAAAGTCTTCCATAGCAGTTCAAAGCACACTAGAAGCAGGGTCCAGTCCTTGGTTTCATTTAAAAACTGCTGCAGGCTGAGAAATGATCGGAGGCTCTCATTCCATGCAGACAGCGGGTGTGCCTCACTGACAATCAAAGCTGATCAAAGCTGATATAGGTCCTAGAAGCAAGTCAATACCTGTAATTTGACCAAAATCTAGAACAAAAAAACCAAAACCCCCCACAAATCTAACAAATAAAGATGAGATCAGTCTCAGATAGAAAGACTCAGTTCGCCAGATTACTGCAAAATATGAGGAGGCCAAAATAGATTGGCCAGCAGCTTCCTATGTGAAGAGATGAGTTTACTTTACAGGACATGCTGCAGCCTCAAGTCTCAACAGCAGTTAGGTCTTACAGACCTCTGTTAATTGTCCTCTTATCATTTAGAAACCTTAAAAAAAACCAAGGTGCAAATATCCAGTAACAGACAGATGACCAGGCTAAATACTTATTTGCCCAAGCATTTAGGATACAATGATTACATATAATCAGACTGAAAATAGCAAGGTATGATATAATTGAATTGCATTAACAATTCTATTGACCATTGCTCTAATTGTAGAGATCAGTTACAGGAGGAAAAATTGCAAGAACATAACTATTACATAACATAAGTGGTCAAAATTCAACCTTCAGTACATACTTTAACCTAGTTTTATCCCAATCAATTGTCCCACTGTCAGAAGGTGGAGCCTTAAAACTCCCAAATAACATTAACCAATTAACTATAAGTCCAAGAAAATTTACCTCCATAACAGATTCCATTAATCAAATTTCTGCTAAATCCTAAACAGTTTCTACCATAACCTTAAAGTGATAACAGGAAGAAATTTGTTTCAACAAGTTCACAACTTAAACAATTATCATATTCCAAGTAGATGTTTCATAAGTGAACATTATACATACAAATCAGTTTGCTTTTAAAATACCCATTACATAGAAAAAATATCCCAAATTGCATATTGCCTATAACAGAAACATTTTCAAAAGGACAAAAAATATATTATTGCCAGAGGCTCTTTAAATGACCTCAGGATGACCCAATATAATCAATTTAAAACTCATATAGAATGTCCAAATACCACATAAGAGAATCTGAAAGATTCTTAAAACAGCAATTAAACTTTTAGAAATAATCTTACCAAAGTAGGGATCACATTTATGACCATATTCCTCAAACAAGAAACAAATATTCAGTCAATTATCCTAAAAGTAAGCCTGTCCCTTTAAATCAGTTTGCTACACTGGCAGTAACTTGATTAAAAAAAAAAATGGCAGGAACACACACTTGGGGGGTGAGAGGAAAAGAGGATTCCATGTGGCTACCCTTCCCCCCATTCCTGCACCCCTGGACAAAAAGTCCCTCAGGTTCCCCACTCAATTTCCTACATGGGAATCCTGCTCAAGATTTAGCCCATCAGTTTATTTACTTCCTCCCAATATCAAGTTTCTTCCCAAGTCTATCAGTTTCCCAACTTTCTTCTTCCCTCATGCTACATACTTAAACAATCTCCAACAACTTTCCTAGGTGGACACTCTATTGCTAAAGTAGCAGAAAGCAATGCAGGGGTGGGGGTGGGGGTGGGGGTGGGGGTGGGGATGGTGAGTTGAATCTCTCCCCCACCTCTTCTTCCTAAGGCCAAAAACCTTTTTCTTACTTCCTAAAACCATGCAAACCTTTAATTGCTCTTACAAGTCAATCCTTTCTAAATCACCTGCATTCCTCTTTCCTTTTCCCTTCAAAACCTGTAAGATTCACACTATATAGTAAATAGCTCAAAACTCCACAAAACCCACACATGTCCAGCAGAGCTGGATTTAAAGTATAACTTATGTTAACAAATAAACCGAATTAAACCAAACTTTTTTACAAAAGGTTTTTTTTTTGTTTGTTTGTTTTGGTTTGGTTTGTTTTGTTTTGTTTTGTTTCCTTTCCTTTTCATTTCTTTTTTTGCCGGAATGTTTGCCTGACAGCAATTAGCATCTCTCTCTCTTATCTGTCCAGGAAGCTTTTATGGCCTGGCCCAGGCTAAGTTTGTATTTCATTGTTCTTTTTCTACCTCTTTAGTAATAAAGATATCAATATTCAAACAAATTCCAAGATCTTATATTCAGAATAAACAAATCTAGCATGCAAAGACAATAGCAAAATTATATTTCCCATAATTTCAGAATCATCTCAATATTCCTAATCAGATGTTTTCTCCTACCTAAGTTTTGATCAGATAAGGTTTTATTGCCCTGTACTCTTAACAGGCTCTGAAGACTGCTTTAAGGGAAACACTTTCCTGTCAGTTTAAAATAGCCAAGTTCCATTTACTTACAAATTAGTACAATAGGTTAAAAAGTACAACAGGTTAAAAAGTTTAAAATCACAAGCAAATTTTCAAATAACCAATTCCAAAATTTCTTAATCATTGTTCTTAAAACTTAACAAAGCTTTTAAATCAGCAAAACAGACTAGGGGCTTTTTCTAGGACCCCTGCCCCCAGATAGAAGTTTTTTTCACCTTGAACATTTTTCCCTCCCAGCATCCAAATGGAGCTTCTCTAAACTTCCAAGCCTATTTAGTGCATTTCTCTGCCTTATCTCTTGCAAGCTTGCTAACTTTTAGCATAGAACAAAATGCAAAGCAAACAAACATACACATAGACAGAGCTCTATTTTCACTTTTACATTTTTTTAAAGTCCTATTATTTTTACTTACGAATTAGTCAAACAGATTAAAAATGGGCAATTTTATCTTAAATCTTTAACAGGGTTTTTCAACCAATCAGACAAACTATACAAGACACACAAGGCAAGGACCACAACCAACAGAACAGACAGACAAATCACACAGAACACCCAGGACACAGACTGCAACCAACAGGACAGACTAATCACACACAGACAGAAAACATGGAACACATATTTCCAGGGAACCAGATTAGACTGGACCATCACACAGCGTCCTGTGGAGGTCAACAAGGGCTTTGATGTTGTGTCCAACTTAGTCAGATACAGGAGTACTCACCAGACCAGACAGGCAGCTGCAAAAATGATTAAGCAGCTGCAGGGGCCTCTCAAAATCTTATTAACCAGAACTGTCTTTTAGAATGCTCTATGCCAATTTTGGACCAAATTCACAATTTGGGTTTCACTCTCCTGGTCCACAGAAAGAGATTACTGGATACTAGGGGCTGAGGAAGGTCTCTTGGTGGTCACCCCCTAGGATCCATAACCTTCCCCCTCCAGGGAGAGGGGCCTAGCCAAAGGCTTATCTCGGTAGGCTTGAAGTGTGATAGCCCAGGCAATAAAATTCAAGACAGCCAAGGTGTTGGTAATTTAGAGAATGTTTTATTACTGACTGGGACCAGGATGGACTCAGTAGAGTACCCTCTGGAACAGAAGTAGGGACAAATTTATAAGCACTCTGGTTCAGTCTGGTGGTTACATTTGACATTAAACAGTGACTCGACTTTCCACTTACAGGGGGGAAGATAGGGGGCTTACAATGGCAGATGTTTGACATAGATTATTTTGAGAGAGATCAGGGTTATGGAACATCATCAGACAACCATCCTTATGGAATAGATAGTCTTCATTGTAGATCGAGCACTTTTGAAGTGCAAAATACCTCTTTTAATATAGCTTGAGCAAACATTTCTCTCTGAGCCCAAGGCCCTTTGACCTAAAATTGATGGAGGGTGGAAAGGCCAATCTTTTGTCCATTTCAGAGTCTCAGCTTCATAATCCCATCTCACATGTCAAATTAGTTCCCAAAGCTTATCATTTCTATCTTCACAACATTTCTCAAAACAATCCCTCCTCTTGACTCATAGTACCTCCAGTACCTTAGTTCAGACCCCCACTACTTCTTGACTAAATTATTGTTGTAACATGCTAATTGATTTCCTTGCCTCATGGTGTTCTGCATTCCAGTTTTTCCTATACATGATTTTCAAAGTGATTTTCCTTATAAGCAGATCTCACTACCTGTTCAATCCAACTCAAGTGGCTCCTATTTTGATTCCAGGAGAGAATATAAAATCCTCTCCTTAGCTATTTTAAAGTCCTATGTAACCTGACCTCAACTTCTCTCTTTCAAAGCTCACTGGATATTGTGCTCTCTCCTACACTCTTCTATCTAGCTTCTTTCTATTTTTTATTCATGAAATTCAATCTCTTATCCCCTTGATAATTTCTTAAAATATGATGTATCTAGTCTCTCTCTCTTTCTCTCTCTCTTTTGATAATAGCTTTAAGTCAGTCCAATAATTCTTAAATTATCTGTCTTGGATCTATTTTTCAGGTGAGTTGTTTTTCCATTGAGTTATTCTTTTTATTGAGATATTCTTGGGGCAGCCAGGTGGTGCAGTGGATAGAGCACCAGCCCTGAATTCAGGAGGACCCAAGTTCAAATCTGTCTCAGACACTTAACACTACCTAGCTGTGTGACCCTGGGCAAGTCACTTAACCCCAGCCTCAAAAAAAAAAAAAAGACAGAGATTCTACATTCTCTACTATTTTTCATTTTTTAGAATTTGCATTATTGTCTCTCAATGTCTCATGAGGGAATCAGTTTCCATTTGCCTGATTCTAATTATTAAAGAATTATACTTTTCAGTAAGATTTTATAACTCTTTTTTTTTTCTCTCCAGTGAATTTTTGTACCTCTTTTTTTATGATCAGTTCTGCTTTTAATGAGTTTTTCTCTTCAGTACAATTTTATGCCTCTTTTACCAAACTGTAACTTATCTTTCACAATTTTTTTTTACTTTACTCTCATTTTCTTTCCTAATTCTTTTTGGGCTTTGGTCCAATTAGCATTTTTCCTTGAGGCTTTTTGGTAGCTTTTTTCACATTGCTATCTTCTTCTGAATTTATATCTTAGTGTTTCCTATCACCATAATAGCTTTTTCTGGACAAATTATTCTTATTTATTTGTTTCCTTGCTTGTTTATTTTTCCAGACTACTTTTTGAGCTTTGAACTTTGTGTTAAAGTTAAATTCTGTCTACTGTAGGATGGGGAAACACTATTCTAAGCTTCAGGCTTTTTCATGCTATTATTTTCAGAGATAGTTCTGGAGGTCTGCAAGTGTTTCTAAGGTTGTATAATTCTGGAAAAATTGTGGTCACTGCTATTTGGAGTCTTTATCTGGGAATGGCCTCTGCTCCTTTAAAGCTGCAAGCATTAGCACTCTACTTTGGAACTATGACCAGGGCCCCTGCTCCCTTGTGACCAAACACCAGCACTGTTCTCCTTCCCAAAACTGTGACCCATAATTGTGTATAGGTAATAGAGTTGTGCCAGCTCATATTCAGTGTCTGCAAAGAGTCCCTCATAATCTCTTTTTGGCCAACTGTCTGACCCCCTTGTCACCTCTGGGCTGAGAGCTCCTGAAGCTACTGCTGCTGCTGTGGTGGTTAGCATCTTACTTTTTATTTATTTATTTTTATATTCACCAGTTTATCATTTCTTACACCACACTAATTTTCCAACTTTATACTGTTTAGTTATTTTAAAAAGTCCAAAACAATATTGATTAATATTGTTGACATATAGTATAGTTTCTCTATTTTTTTTCTTTTGATTAAATCTATTTTACTTTTAACTTTGAGAGCATGATTACTAATCCTGCTTTTTTAACATAATAAATTCTACTCCTGATCTTTGTGTTTGTGGGTATCTCTCATTTTTATAATATTTCCTAAAAATACCATATTGTTGAGTTCAGATTTTTAATCTATGATCTGTTTCCATTTTGCGGGTGAATTCATCCAATTTATATTCTAAGCTATAATTACTAGTTTATTTTCCTTCCCATTTTCCTTACTATCCTTCTCATCCTTTAGCTTTCCCTTCCCACTTCTCTGCTTTGCTTACACTTCTCACCCTATTCCTATCCTCCTTTACTCCTCCTCTTTACTTCTGCTCACTGCCTTACCCTACTATTATTACTTAATCTTCATCCCCTCCAAAACCTTATCTTCTTCCCCATCCTCTCCTTTTCCCTTTTTATTTCTATCTGAATTTAGAAGATTTTTACAGCCTTCCAAATCCTTCTAAAATCTCTTTGAAGTGTTGATTGGTGGATTATAAAATATAAACTACATGAAATACAAAGAAATTTAGCCAAAAATAATTCCTAGATTTTTCTGGGAAATAATATGTCAAAATATTGTCAAAACATTCATTGTCAGAAGAGATCACTAGTGCTTCAGAAATTGTAAGACACACGAAAAGGTTAAATGATTTTTATGGTGTTTACCATCACTTACTAGAATTAAATTGTCAAGATAAACCCCTGCAAATATAGGTTAATTTTTCATAGGAAATATGCCTAAAATTTCAATATCTGCTATCATCATCTAATAAGTCATCATCTATTAGGATAACAGAGGAAAAGTGGTTAGATTTCCCCCCAGACATGGACAATAGAGAAGGAAATTAATAAACATAATCCAGATATTTATAATTTTTTCTCAAAAACATATTTATTAATATAGCAATATAATTGTTGGTTAAAATTAATTGCACATATAGTTCCATTGTGAAAATACCCCCAAGACTGGAATAGCTTAAAAAAAAACAAACGTATCTTCTTTTTCTAAAAAACTGTTTGTGGTAACAGCATAACTAATTGAATGTTAGCTTCATTTGCTAGGCTAATTAAATTAATAAATGCTTTCAACTAACATTAAATTGTCTCTTCATCAATAGAACATATTTATTCCTTTAGTTCTGACACTACTTCAGGCTGTAGAAAACCTTGACTTATGCATGAAAACTTGTCATATCACCTGTTCTTCTTTACTCAGTCTATTCCAGAGACATAGAATGACATAGAATGTTTGTACACATTTACTTACCATTACTAGCTCTAATCACAATTCAGAAAACCTGGCCTGCTACACATACGGTTTCCTGCTCCTTGGCTGAGCTTATAAACTTCCCCTTCAGCCACAATCTTTCCTTTTTTCAGGTCAGAGCAGAAAAGATGAAGAGAAAATCATACTGGATCCCTTTTTCCCGGTTTGTGCAAACCTGCCTCCAACCCCGTGATCGTTTCCTACAATCAGGATTATGGTTACTTGGATGACTATGTTGTCAGTCCTCCACTCACCTTTGAAGTTCACTTTTTATGAAATATTTTCATATGCTAAAGATCAATATAAAATTAATTCATATCTACAGTTTCTGGAATCTCTACTCCCTTTCTCTCACAAACAAAACAACAAAAGATCCTTGGACCTTTTAAAACAAATTAACCCTTTCCTCTTCTGAATTTTTTTAAGCATATTTTGAAAAGACATAAGGTTTACACTACAATTCCATGAAAGTTTTCCCATTGCTTCCATTTCTACTTATTTAAATTCTCCTTAAAAATATGTAACAAAAATATTAATGAACATAATTCAGCCACTTAAGATTTTTTTCTATTAACTATTAGCTTAGCCTGATAACTTCCCATAACACAAAGTAATGTGAAAGTGGCATGTCTCTGTAATTTTATCTTTTAAATCAAACAGCTGAAGAACTGATTGAGTGTCAGAGAAAAAGGAGAAGGAATAAATCATATTGTTATAAAATTATCTGACTTAGGCTTCCAAAATTTATCTGAAAAAACTGTTTATAAAACTAGAAGTTACATACTATTATATATATGCATACACACACACACACACACACACACACACACACACATGCACACTCACAATACTCAAAGCCCAAAATAGGCATTGCTATTTAAAAGACATCAAATGTTAACAAAGAAAAGTGATTTGGCAAAGTAATAAATTGCCAAGAATTTTCCATAGCTATAAAAGTTCTAGCAAGTAAGATGAAGAAATGATGGTGGATATTATCATCTGAAAGTGACATATTTACACAATAGTATTTTGTAGTTGATTATAGCAATATACATATACATATATATATTGTCTTCACATTTCATTTTTATTGATTTTAGTAATCTTTATATTTTTTACTTTAAGAGGGCAGGATAATTCCTTTTTCTTTCCTACTTTGGTTAAAGTAACATTAATGAAAGTTATATTTTTTTCATAAGACCTATAAAAGCCATATATTTTTTAGACATTGTATGCATTTATGTAAAATATCAGTCATAGCTCTTCTGTATGGAAAACTCCCAGATAAGAAAACTCTTATCAATGAAGATTAGCACATTTTCTTCAACTTACTGTCCTGCGAGAGTTGCCCTAAATAACTAAGAAGTTAAATAAATGCCAAAGGACCACCCAGCCATTGTGTATCAAAGGCAGGACTTAAGCTGAGGATAGCTATTCACTAAGTTTCCTCAGTAAGGATAGAAATTCTCACTAAGCAGTGTGGATTATGGCTCTTAAGACTCAGAGAAAAATGAATTTAATTTTTAAATCACTTTTAGCTATTATTTTTAGAATTCCCTTAGTCAAACAAACAAAACATGGTTGCTTAAATGGCCAGGAGATATTATTTGATTTTCTTTCAAAAGTTATTTATGAATTCTATTTGCAACCAAATAAACTTAGTTTGGAAAACCAAACCAATTGCTATTTTAACAAACAATTTAAAATTAATTTGAGAGTCTGTTAATATCACAGTGGAGACTATAGCATGAATCGTCATGAAATACTTCTTCTTATATAACCCATAATAGATATTCTTTCTTGAAGGCAAACATAAGTATTAATTGGGGGGGGGGATTATAAATGATTTGAATGATGAGGAAACTGCAATGACTATAAGTGGAGACAGCAAAAGAGGAACCATTTTTTTAAAAAGTCTATATTCTCTAAAAGTTGTGAAAATTGGAGGGAAGGATGGCTCCCTTGTTTTTAACATCATTCCTGAATAAAAACAAAAAACCAATTAGGTTCATTTTCATTAATTACACCAAACTGCTAGAGTTTCAGAGAGGAAAATATGTGTACATTGCAACTTGAAGGCCAGATGAAAATGGGAAATAGTTATGCATCATTGTAATTTTTTTCAGGATATATTGAGACATCTATATTTATATCCATTCCTATTTTCAAATGACCATAGTAGTCTTGAAAAAGCTCATAAAATTTCTTCTTCAATCATTATGAAAGTGACATTAAGAAAAACTGGTCAGATTGCATACTAATAGCACTTTTTCCCTCCCAGAAGTTTTACCATGATATTTAAAGGTTAATTTTCTTTAAAATTAAAAATCTTAAAAACAAAAAAAAAATCTTATGTAATTTTTTTTCTGAAGATTTTCAAACTTTCAATAAAAGTTTATTTTCAGAGTTTTGGTATTTCTTCCTGGAAACTGAGCAGAAAAAACGTCATAGGTAGAGTTTGTATATGTATGTATGGAGGAAGAGAAAGGTTCTTTGCTTCTTTAAAATATGTTGAAAAGTTTTCTTTGTTATTAGTTGATGTGGGAATAGGGGAAGGATCATTTTTAAAGATGCTTGGAGAGACAGAGAGGAGGGAGAAGAGATACAGTACAATTTGGGAAAACAGTTTAATTGCTGGAGTAACTGAATTAGTCTATAGTTCTTTATAAGACCAACTATGTCAAATTCAATGATATGAAAGAGATTTTTCCTCATTAATCTCTTAATCCACACATATCCATAATAGCCTGGCAAGATTCCAAAATCTCTAGCAGTAAAAGGATTAATACCAAAATGTATCTGTTTCTTCTTATTTTCCTCATTCTTTAGTGAAAACTAAAAGCATACTTAAATAACTTTTATCACTAATTCTTTCCCCCACCCCATATAATTTATACATATGTTTCAGAGGCTGTAAAATTTTCAACTCCTATTATCTAATAAAAGGGAAATAGGTTAAAAATTTGCTTCTCTGGTAATAAATTTTATATTTTTTTCTCTATTCATCAAGTCCAAATAACTAACAACAATTAAACTGTTCACAATTTGTACTATATTTTTTCTCCTCCACCTCTTCCTAAGTATCTTTTAAAATGATGATACTTCTCTCAATTCATTCTTGTTAGTGTGCTCACTCTTTCAATGTGTACTCACATTGTGAGATTGAGTCTCTAGAACTTCCTTATGGATATCTATTTCTAGTAGTGTAATTCAATGATTCTTCCACCTAAGTTCTCATTAATAGCTTTTAGAAAAGCTTTTACTCAAAATGGACATGTCATGAAAAGTAGTTACAAAGCATACCTCCCAAAACAAACAAATCCTGAATGCAGTCCCCACCAAGTCTAGCTTGGGGAGAATAGACACACATTTAAAGAACTATGGCAGTAAGGACGATATTTAGAAAACTAAATGACTCACAACTCTGGAATTGTAGGACCTTGATGCTCTTCCTCTCTCTAGAGAATACTCTCAAAATTCACTACATGGTATCCCTACTGGAGAAGTCAAGTTCATTGCTTGGATAAACTAGGCAGATTGTTTACCTGCTGAATTGGTTCTTCACAGGGTATGAAAAATTCTCTACTGAAAGAGTCAATCCACTAGATTCTCTGGACAACTATAGTCTCCACCACCTCCAGCCTCATACTTAACTGAGTATTATTGTTTTCTTTTGGTGGAATACTGTTGTGCTCTTTCAGAAAGGGCAAAATTGCAAGCAAAGGGCAAAATTAAAGAGTGGTTCAGGACTTTCTTTTAGGACCTCCTTCAGGACCTTGGATCTGAGGCTTCTCCCTTCCCAGAGAAGCAGAAGAAAAGGTATCCATTTTCAAAAATTCTTTCTGTTAGTGTGAGACTTCACCTTAACTTATGGTGACAACTAAGAATATTTCCTAAATTCCTGCTGGATATATGCAAATGAGTCACAGAAGTATGGGTGTGGGAAAGAATGGAGCAAGTCTGTGCCCAGGAGGGACAAATTCATTATCTCAGATGGCCTTTTCAAATCCAGTGAAGCTTATTTTTGTAAATCTGGAAGAAATTCACTATTACATTTCTTTAACCTTTGCCTTTTAGGGCTTTAAACTTTATTGAATCCTAAAAAGGTCATATCTTCCTGTTGGAATTTGATCCTGAAATTCTTGGAAGTTTTTTTTAACTCATACATTCCTAAGTTTTTCTTAGTTTTCTTAGGTTCTCTGATTAATGTATCTTTCATATATATTTGATTTCTTTTTAAGAGCAAGTTTATAAGCATATAATATATGAATAATATTAAACCTAGGATACTCTGGTACAGATATCTGATAAAGTGGATAAAATTCTGGCTCTAGAATTAGGAGGAACTGTGTTCAAATTTGACTTGAACACTAGTTTGTGTGAGTCTGGACAAGACACTTAACTGTTTGCTTATCTCTAAAATGAGCTGGAGAAGGAAATGGCAAAATGCTCCAAAATCTTTGACAAGAAAACTCTATTGCAAATGACTGAAATGATCCACCCAAATAGTACTCTGACCATAGAGAAATTAGCTTATTATACTGGGGACATTTTAAAGCCCATTTAAAAATTTTCAGCCCATATGTGGGTGAAAATATTTTCTTCTGTTTTTAGCCTAGGTTTTGTGCCTAAGGCTACTTT
This sequence comes from Sminthopsis crassicaudata, assembly GCF_048593235.1. Taxonomy (NCBI): domain Eukaryota; kingdom Metazoa; phylum Chordata; class Mammalia; order Dasyuromorphia; family Dasyuridae; genus Sminthopsis; species Sminthopsis crassicaudata. Next base: position 238,003,427 of record NC_133621.1, on the reverse strand, counting down.
TTGCAAATAACATACTTGTTCATACAATACCTGTGATGCATTTAGAATTTAGATACCTAGATCATTGTTTTAGCTTTATCTTTAACTGGATCATGAATTTGAGTAAATTATAACATTCCAAAGTGTCAGGTTTTTTTTTTAATGTAAAATAATGGAATTGAAATAGATGATTTCTAAAATCACCTTTCCTGGCTTCAAAATCAATTTGGATTTTTTTACATTTATATTTAAACAGCACTTTAAAAATGAATGGCTATTCTTGCAAATTTTATAATGTAATGGCAGACAAACTGAGGCAAGATAGAGATTAGAGAGTTTTTAATATTTTATTTGGATTTCAGAGAGAGAGAGAGAGAGAGAGAGAGAGAGAGAGAGAGAGAGAGAGAGAGAGAGAGAGAGAGAGATTGATTTTCTGGGACCAAAAGAATCCACTTTTGGTCTCAGGGCTGAATCATCTCAAAAGCAGCCAAGAGAGGGGAAGAGTGAGGTCTGGAGTAGCTCTACCTATCCCTGCTCAGAAGAACAGATAGGGTTGCTACTAGGATACAGAATAGATCCAGATTTCTGAGCAGAGTTATCAGAGAATGCACAGTTAGACCATCAAGGCAGGCAAACCCTGAACTTTTAGAGGCCTGATACCAACCACACTTATCCCCACAACCACAATCATCTCTTCTCTCCTACTTCCCCTAATCCCACTACTCATCACACTAATATAACTAAAAACTACAAGACTTTATCTTGCATCACTTCAACGCAAATGGAGTACTTTAATTAAGTTAAGCTCTCTTTCTCATTCGCAGCCAATGTGAGGTTCCATGAAATATACATGTGGCTTTAAGCTACCAAGAGTAGACAAAGGCATGGGCAGAGTCAGAACACTGTGAACAGGAATGGACCATTGATCTGGTTCTGGCAGGGTGAGGGGTGAGGACCATAAATTCAGATAAACCAGAACTTAGGAGCCAGAAAGACTGAAGTATCCCTTATCTTGAGTTTACACATTTACAATTTATAACCTTAAAAAGTAGTCAGCCCTAAATTATATCAGTCCTAATGATCAGGAGGGGGGTTTGTAACTAGGGAGATTGAGGCAGAATGATTCAAGAACTGAGCAGGAAAATTTAGGGAAACTGTGGCACAACATTCCACACTCTCCTGAATATTCAAATCATTGAATTACCTTTCTCTAGATACCTGGAAAGTTTTAGCACCATAATTTTGACCAACCCTATGTGAACCAAAATACAACTAGAAAAATACAAAGACTTGTGTCAAGGACAAGTTTCTCCCTGGTAGCCCGAGTTAACAGCAGTATAAAGGCTCCCTGTTGCAAACATGTCAGGTCCTCTGCATTTCTGGAGCACTATCTCAGTCAGAGAATCCAGTCTGAGATGGCAGTTCACTCTGAGTTAGGTGGTCTGCAGTCATTTGTGCAATAATTCAGCCTCTGCTTATAGAGAGAGTAGCAGGGCTCAAGACAGTCATACTGCCCATTTTAAGAGGGGCACCCTATGTCTGTCAGAAGTCCCAAGAGAGGGGAAGAGTGAGGTCTGGAGTAGTTCCACCTGTCCCTGCTCTGAAGAACAGATAGGGTTGCTACTAGGATACAGAACAGATCCAGATTTCTGAACAGAGTTATCAAAGAATGCACAGTTAGACCATCAAGGCAGGCAAACCCTGAACTTTTAGAGGCCTGATACCAAACTGCAATGTCCTTTGAAAATGCTGAAATACTAATTAAGGAACTAGGGTTACAGGATTGGAGAAACAGATCAGAGACACTGCCAGTCACAAGACAATGTCTGTATCTTGGAAATTTCCTAAAATCAGACAGGAAAGTAGTCCCAAAACATTGAGTCTGCCAGGGCAATTTCAACAGAATAAGGGGTTTCAAAGCTTAAGCATAGCAAAAATGAAAAAGTACTGCTTAAAGGACTTCCAATTCAATCTGAACTAGTTTGATAGAGGATGGGGCAGAAGTGCTTTTGGCAAGGTGAATAGGAACTAGGGATTCCCACTCCTTCAGGTATTTTGAGAAAAATCACCAGTTTCCCTAATTCTCTATCTCTTCCTCCCTTTTTTTTCTCATGGAAAGGAATCATCAAAAAAAAAAAAAGTAAATAAATTGTCAAATAACCATCCCACATATAAATCCCAAGAGTGAATAAAAATTCCTATACATAACAGAGTAGTACAGGAGTTTCTGAAAAAATCCCTCAAACAATTACATATTCTGAAGTGAACATAGATATTATAAACATAACATCCTTAACAGCAATAGTTACCTAATTTTAACATTTCCATCCCAAATCTTAAACACACAGTAATAGATGACTCAGTTAAGGTTTAATTATTCCCAAGTCCCCCATATCAGTCCAAAGTACACTAGGAGCAGGGGCCATGGTCTCTCATTCAAAAACTGCTTTGTGCTGAGAAGGGGCAGAGGCTTTCAGTCCAAGCAAAGGGTATGGTGTTCTGACAACAGAAGCAGTTCAATATAGGACTAATTTGACAAAAATCTAGAAAAACAAATCTAATAAATAAAGGTTAGGACAGACTGCTACAAAATGTGGAAAGTCAGCAGCTTCCTATGTAAAGAGGTGAGTTTGCTTCACAGGACAGGCAAACAGTTGTCAGTTATAGTCCCAATAAAAGCAGCAGTTAGGTCTCACAGACAGTTGTGCTAATTGTCCTCTCATTATTTAGAAACTTAAAAAAAACAAAAAACAGAAAAAGCCCCTGAATATCCAGACACAAATATCCACTAACAGATAGATGACCAGGCTAAATACTCCTTTGCTTAAACATTTAGGATATAATGATTACACACAATCAGATTGGAAACAGCAAGGTATAACATAATTGAATTACATTAACAGTTCTTATTGACTATTGTCCTGATCAGTTACAGGAGGAAAAAAAATGTAGGGACATGACTATAACATAATATAAGCAGTCAAAATTGATCCTTCAGCACATACAGGATAAAATAGTCTTAACTCAGTTTTATTCCAGTTAATTGTCCCACTAACTGTCAGAGGGTGGAGCATTAAAACTCCCAAATAGTATTAGCTAGAAACCCAAGAGATTTTTACCTCCAGTAATAAATCCCATTAATCAAAGTTTCAGATAAATCCCGAACAGGTATTTACCATGGCCTCATACTGATAACAGTAAGAAATTTGTCCCAGTAAGTTCACACAATTACCTTACATACCCAAGTAATAGTTGTATAAATTGAATATTATACAAATCATTTTGCTTTAAAATATCCAATACATAGAAAAATTCCAAATTGCATATTGTCCATAACAGAAACATTTTCAAAAGGACAAAGGAAAAAAAACCTATTATTTTCAAAGGCCCTTTAAATAACGGGCATCAATACAATCAATTAAAAATTATACAGAATATCATAATTTCACCTAAAAGAATCCAAAAAGTTCTGAAAAATATAAACTTTTAGAAATAACCCTATCAAATTATATATCACATTTATGACCATATTCTTTAACCAAAGAGACCATTATGTATCTAAAAAAACAAATATTCAATCAATTAATTTAAAAATAGGCCTGTCTCTTTAAATGATTTGCTCTTTTCAGTGGAGAGCTAAGCAGCTGCAACTTAATTAAAAACCGGCTGGAATACACTTCCAAAGAGGCAGCTTAGGGCATTGGGGAAGGGAGGGAGGAAGGGAAGGTGAACTAAACTTCACTCCTGAAGACAAAAGATTCCCTTCCACTCCATACTCAATTTTTCTCCATTCTTCCATTAAAAACTTTCCTCTTTCTTTTCCTACTTAACTCTTTCCTTTCCCTTAGCTACATACTTTTTTTTTTTAATTCATTTTTCCAAATTATCCCCTCCCTCCCTCCACTCCCTCCCCCCAATGGCAGGTAATCCCATACATTTCACATGTGTTACAATATAACCTAGATACAATATATGTGTGTAAATACCATTTTCTTGTTGCACATTAATTATTAGCTTCCGAAGGTATAAGTAACCTGGGTAGATAGACAGTAGTGCTAACAATTTACATTCGCTTCCCAGTGTTCCTTCTCTGGGTATAGTTATTTCTGTCCATCATTGATCAACTGGAAGTGAGTTGGATCTTCTTTATGTTGAAGATTTCCACTTCCATCAGAATACATCCTCATACAGTATTGTTGTTGAAGTGTATAGTGATCCTCTGGTTCTGCTCATTTCACTCAGCAACAGTTGATTTAAGTCTCTCCAAGCCTCTCTGTATTCCTCCTGCTGGTCATTTCTTACAGAGCAATAATATTCCATAACCTTCATATACCACAATTTACCCAACCATTCTCCAGTTGATGGACATCCATTCAACTTCCAGTTTCTAGCTACAACAAAAAGAGCTGCCACAAACATTTTGGCACATACTGGTCCCTTTCCACTCTTTAGTATTTCTTTGGGATATAATCCCAATAACATTAGCTACATACTTTAAACAAATTCCCAAAACAACAACCTTTCTAATTAGGTGCTCCATTGCTAAAGTAGCAGAAAGCAGTGGGGGGAGGGAAGATGAGTTGAATCTTTATCTTAAAGACAAAAGATCCTCTCCAGTTTCTCCCTCCCCCACCTAACTTTTCTTTCCTGAAATCATTCAAACTTTTAATTGTTCCTTCTTAAATTACCTTCATTCTCCTTTCTTTTCCCTTCAAAACTTTTAAGATTCACAATACAGTGAATAGTTAAATAACTCCATAAAGCTCATACACATGTTCAAAAGAGCTGACAAAATTTTAAAGCATAACTTATAATGTTAACAAATTACCCAATTTGTTTCAGAAGGTAACATAAACTGAACCAAAGTGAATATAATTTTCAAGTTTTTTTCTTTTTCTTTTTTTCTGCCTGAGTTTTTTTTCTCACAGCAATTAGCATCTCTCTTATCTCTCCAGGCAGAACTTCAGTCAGATAAGATTTTTTTATTGCCCTTTACTCTGCTCTAGCAGACTTTTCAGGGGAAAACTTTTCTGCCAGAGTTTTAAAAATCCTGTTCCTTTTACTTACAAATTAGTATAACAGGTTAAGAAGTAAGAAACCACAAGCAATTTTCTTTTATACTAAGTGCAGCTGCAATATTGAAATAAACAATTTTTAATCATTGTTCTTAAAACTTTAACAGAGCTCTTTAACAAACGAAACAAACAAGTCACACAGAACATTTATCACAAAAACATAGACTGCACAATCACAACATTCAACAAAACATTTAACACATATAGGCTTTCCAGAAACCTCAGGAATAGCCACTAAGGGCCTCCCATATATAAATGGAGCCTTTAAAAAAAGGCTTCCAAGCTCTAGTTTGGCACCCAAAACAGATAACATCATACAGTGTTCTGCTGTTTCCCAGAAATTAAGGCCCATTGGCGTTTTACTCTTTCTGGGGCCCAATTGCTAGCAAACAGACAGACAGATAAAATTGTAAGACACTCAGACTTACTCTCCTATGGCTGAAATGAAGGTGTCCACTGTCGGGCTTTGCTATGGCTAACAAACTGCTCTCTTCCTGGAAACTTTGGAGTAAACCCAAGAGCTAGCCTTTTCCTAACAAAGAGCCCAGATCTCAGCTGCCCCGAGGCCTAAGGCAGAGACCTGCAGGTCTCTAATCTCTAATCTTGCTCTCATTTCTGATATCTCAGTGGGGGCCTCCAAATATAATGCTGGAGAAACTGAGGCAAGGTAGAGATTAGAGAGTTTTAGTATTTTATTTGGATTTCTGAGAGGGAGAGATTTTCTGGGAAAAGGGATCCATTTTTTGGTCTCGTGGCTAAATCAGACTTTCTTCTCAAAAGAATCCAGCAGCCAATGTAAGTTCCCATGAAATATATATACACATGGTCTAAACTACCAGGGTAGACAGAGGGATGGGCAGAGTCAGAGCACTGAGAACAGGAATGGACCATCAATCTGGTTCTGGCAGGGTGGGGGATGAGGACCACAAATTCAGATAAACTAGGAGGATTTAGGAGCCAGAAAGTCTGAACACCCCCTTATCTTGTGTTTACACATTTACAATTTATAACCTTAGAGTAGCCAGCCCTAAGTTATATTAGTCTTAATGATCAGGAGAGGAGGGGTTGCAACCAGGGGGATTGAGGCAGAACAATTCAAGGAACTGAGGCAGAACAATTTAGGGAAACTGAGGCAGAACAATTAGGGAAACTGAGGCAAGACAATTTCGGGAAACTGTGGCACAACAATAGAAAAGAATAAAGATGTACTACATAAGCCAATTTGTGTTAAATTACACAGTGGAGTAGCTATGCTGTTAATTGGTGATTGTCAAGATTTGGGTGAATATTACAAAATGGTCCTATTGGGGAATTCTAAATTTCCCACCTTCCATCAGTCAATAAGCACCTACTATGTACTTCACAGTGATAAACATTGAGATTACAAGTGAGTCAGCTTTTGCCCTCAAAGGTCTTTTATTCTTTTCAGAGGATGCAATATATTCACAGAAAAGTAAATATAGTATATAAGTAAATAATTATATGTGTAAAATAAATGCCGAGTTTTGTGGAGAGGCAAACAACACAGGAAACAGCATGAAGGGGAAAGAATAATGACTCTGGAAGAAGAAAACCTGGGTCCAGTTCTGCCTCAGTTAACATTTGTGGCCTCAGTTTTCTTATCTACAAAATGAAAGGATTGTACTAGATAGTCTCTGAGCTGTTTTTCTGTTCTAAAACTGTAATTATAGGGAAATCACAAATAGTTTCTTAAAAGAAATGGCACTTGAGCAGAGCACTGAAGAGAGTGAAGAGGGGAAACATTTTAAGCAAGGAAGATTGCCTATGTAAAGACACAAAAGAGGGAAGATTGAACATCAAGTATCAGAAACAGGAAAAAGGCTGATTTGGAGAGAGCAATAGTCTCCAAATTTTCTTAATTCCATTTTCTTATCAGTAACTTAAATAAAAATCATTTATACCTTAATATGTCTTTATAAATAGCATATTAAGGTATAAATGATTTTTAAAAATTTTACTTTGTAAAAACTGCTGGGGAAACTAGTAAGCTAGATCTAAAAACTAAGCATAAACTGCTACCTCATAACATATATAAAGATAAATATGGAGTAAATGTATGACTTAGATATAAAAGATGATTTCATAAAAAAAGAAGAAATCTTTCAGATCTAAGACTAGGAGAAGAGTTCATGATTGAGAGAAGAAGGATCATAAAAAATAAAATGAACAATTTTGATTATAAAAATTCAAGTTTTTGAATGAATAATTCTAGTGTATGAAAAAAAGTCACAAATACAAAACATACAGAAATCTATGCAAATTAAAAAAAACAAAGAATTCATTGGTAAAATGTACATAATTGTGAACAATTATTAACAGATCAAATCCCTCTTATATACACCACATCCCTTTAAACATTGGAAAATAAATGTCCTGTAAGTCTTTTCTTTTCTAGAATAATGTTTTCTAATTCTTCCAGTTGAACTTTGTTCTCTAGGTTTATAGGTAGGAAAAAAAAAAGATAATAAATATAAAATGACAAATAGATAGATATCCCATCATCCATTCCTGCTTATCTGATAATATTCACTGTCTCACCCCATACTTTTATTCTTATAGAGGAAAAAAATGCACTCTTTAGTGCAGACCTTACTATGCCTGCCATAGCAAAGAAGTAATTGGGAGGTGGTAGAGGGGGGAGAAAGATTTTGGCTGTCAGTGTCTGAATATTAATGTCCTCAGGGGTTCACTCTTAGTTCAAAAAGGAGGAGTTTGGGAATTTACATAGCTGACATAGGAAGCAAAGTAGAAAAATGTTAAAAAGTAAAAAAGCATGGTTGAATTGCAGATTAGCCTCACATTTGCTATCATAGGAAGAAGTTGAGATGAAACCCATTCTCCAATCAGTTGATCACATATCTGTTGAGATTAGAATATGGACCCCACAGGAGCCCATGCCTTTTTTTGGGATATCATTGTTACATTATAGTCTGGAAGGAGGAGAGACTGGAACAATATTGGCACAGGGTTTTTAAAATGGCAAATAAGGGAGTTTTTGTCATATATAACCAAGGAAAAGCCAATGAAGCTTTTTGAAGAGGAGAGGAAGTGACATGGTCAATTCTTACTTTTAGAAATACCAGTTTGAACAGCTTAAAACAGAAAAATTGGAAAGGAGAGAAGTTGAACCCAGGGAGATCAATATTCTAAATGGGAAGTGAGGAAAGCCTGCTTTACGATAATTGTGGTATGAATTAAGAAGGGAAATATATGGGAAAGATAAGAAAAGGAAGAATTCACTGACTTAATTACTGACACAAGGCACATATGAAGTGAATGAAAATGAAACTAATTATAGTACCAAGATTGTAAACCTAGTTGACTAGAATAATGATACCCTCAAGGAAATTGGAAAAGAACTGGCATTAGACAGAGAAAAGATGAGTTGAGTTTGAGCGTCTAATGAGATAACCAACTGAAGATAGCAGCAGATATTTAGATTGTGTCATCTGCATACAGAAGTTGATGAGATCATCATCTCAAGAGAGAATTTAAAGAAAAAGAAATGTCTCCAACTAATTACTAAGGTACATTCAAATACAGAAGGCAAATTAGGTTAGATAAGCATTAGTAAGTTCTTATTATATACTAGGCAAGACCTGGATGAGGATCTTATAAAGAAATCCAAGATAAGTAGGAAGAAAACCATAACAATACCAGGAAAATCTTGGAAAGGAAAAAAATGTACTTAAATCTGTGGATCCACTTAATTGTGCCAAATGCTGCTGAAAGGTTCACAAAGATGAAAATTAAGAATATGTTCTTTGGCAAAGCAAATAACTGATTTTGCCTCTCTTCTAACAGAGGGTTGATAAAAAATATTTAGTTAATCTCCTTCTGCATAGAGGACATTAGTTTCTGTTTATTTCTTTGCTTAAAGTATAGTTTAATCAAGTCAAAGACCACTAAAGAAAACAGTTTTTAAAATTACATTTAGCAAATCACAACATAGAGACTTGTTTTTTCTTATTTATAAGGTAAAAGGAGAATTATAGCAATACATTTAAAGCATTAGGAAAAATAATTGTTTAGTGTGTTATCTATCATATTTGTTTATATTTTTTACAATTATAGAAATTAAGATGTTTCCTCAAATGTGATACATCTCAAGATAACTGTCTTTATTTTCTCTCTCCCATATATCGATATCAAAATGTTTATTTAATTTTTTATTTAATAGAATTTTATTTAATAAAATCAATGAATACAAAAGAAACTGGAAAGATCTAATTTGTTATTACACTAAATAAAATGAATGTACTATAAACTTAACAAATAATAAAAAAAAAAAAGGTTACTGGATTTACCAATAAAAAGATAATTTGGGAGAGCAGATAAGGTCAATAAAGTAAAGAAAAATTGACACGTTGGGGCCAAACTTTCAGAGTTGTTCATCTGAAACACTTGAGTGGAATTGTGGAATTAGTCTTGTGACACTAATTAATATTTTATGTTATTTATTTTTGCTGAGGTAATGACTTGCCCAGGGTCACACAGCTAGGAAGTGTTAAGTGTCTGAGGTCAGATTTGAACTCAGGTCCTCCTGACTTCAGGGCTGTGCTCTATCCACTGCACCACCTAGCTGCCACACTAATTAATATTTTAAATGAGTCTTTTGATCTCAACAGCTCCTGTAACTTACTTTGAGTGGATTTTGATCCTATAGGTTAGAATTATTACCTGAGATAATCCAACTGAAATGATGTAATTGGAAAAATAGAGTTAGGAAGCATCTCTTAGGCAGTCTGCCATTACCAATAGAAGCAAAGTTGAGTTATAAGACACTAGGACACATCGTTTTCAAAGTTATTAATGGCTCCAACTAGAGATGGCTTTTTCTTAACTGTCAGGATCTTTCCAGAAGAAAGTCCGAAGAGAATAAAACCAGAAACCAGGCTCCCTTTTAAAGATCACAAAAAGGGTGACTCCTATAAACAATCAAATCAATCTTCAAAAAACTTCGAAGTAGTTTCTCAAAATTAAGCAGTTAATGTTGAAGTCAGTTGTGGTAAGTAGTCATTGATACTTATCAGATGTTATTAGTCCTTTCAGGACATCATCCATAAAGAAATGTTTTTCAGCCAAGCTTATCAAGCTGATGAGGTAACTCTTCTACTTAATTCTCTCTATACATCAGGATTTCTAGGCATAAGACAACAGTAATTCAAATTATATGCATTCAATGTGAGAAAAAATAGTCATAATTCCATCCAGTTTGCATTTCAGCACTGTGTATTCAAGAAAGTAATAGTAACTAAAAGAATTGGTAATTTCGCCTATTGTCTAATCCAGATCAATGCACTATCAAGATCTCTTTTCAGTATTACCAATTTATACTGCTCAGCTTTTTTTTTTTTTTTTAACTTATTTTATCTTCATAACCACCCTGAAAGATATGGTATTGTCCTCATTTTACAAATGGGGAAATTGAGGCAGTTAGCCATACCCTGCATCATATAGCTGAGAAGTATCTGATGACAGATTTAGACTCACATCTTTCTGAATCTGTCCATTATTCTATCTAAACATATAGTTTCCCTTAATAGAATGTAAGTTCCTTGAGGACAAAGACAGCTTCATTTTTGTACTTATGTCCTCCAGTATTCAGTACAATATTTTGCACATAGTAATAAATACTTATTGACTTATTGATGAAAAGAATATTCCATATTAAAATACTGCAGTGTTTATTGTAGCCTGAGAGACATGTCATAGTAGAGAGCTGAAAAGCTGTGTGACTCTGAGCAAGTGGCTTCACCTTTCAATAATCTGGGCAACTCTTTTAAGATGCCAAGTTGAATAAAAGTTGCCAACCTATATTGGTAGATGGAATTACCTCACTTTAGAATTTTCTTTATTAATGAAATTATAGTCTTTAAAAGAACATTATTATATATAAAAGAACAATTTTTTTTCTTTTTTACAAAAAGGCACTGTTTATTGTTTGATTATGAAAAGTGTTTCACTGAATGGAATATTATCCAGTCTTATCATTTTTTCTCAAAGTTTCTCTGACACATATGTCAAGATCCTGTTAAATTCTAGGTCATACATAACCACAAACAAATGTAGTTAAACTAATTTGCTGGCTATCAACTAGTAATTTATTTTTTTTCTAGTTAGTTTGTATGTGGGAATACACGTATGTGTTTCTAACTGATTTCTTAACTGATTTTCTTTTCAGGCCCACCAGGTCCACCAGGGGGTGTGAGAATAGAAGACATTAGAGATACTTCTGTTGCACTCACATGGAGCCGTGGCTCAGATAATCATAGTCCAATATCTAAATATTCTATTCAGACCAAAACTATTCTTTCTGATGATTGGAAAGATTCTAAAACAGGTGAGATTGATGTTAGAAATTAATTTCTTAAAGTCACAAAATTTATGTTTTTATCCTTAATGAAATCACACAGTATTGTGTTGGTTTCCATCAACTACATTATAATGCTTAATTTCCTTAGAACCCAGAAATACTCATACTCTGGCAATATTTCAAAATAGTACTTACTGTGCTGTCAAAATAGAAGGGCTTGTGTAGCTCAGTGAAACTCTGAGCTATGCTATTCAGGATTACCCAAGATAGGTTATAATGCAGAATTCTTATCTACTGGGAGAAGGAAATGGCAAACAATTCCAATAACTTTGCTAAGAAAATTCCCTAGCAAATACTAAAATGATGAAAATAATGACATTGGAAGATGTCATCTTTTTCACTGGGAAGGAATGAAATACAATTACAAATCACTCCAGTACTTATGAAGTAGCTGGGACAAAACAGAAAGAAAGAAGTTTCAAATGTATGTGATGATCAAAGAAAAGTCTGATATTGCTGAAAAGATATTTGCCTATGAACCTGGAATATAAAATCTTATCTAAGATAAAGTAGATATCAAATAGGAGATGGAAAGATTAAATCTCAATATATTGGATGTCTATACAAGAAAAATTTTAACATCACTAATGATAATAACAGTGGTGTGATTATTGATGGAGAATAAAGTCAAAGCTTAGGGAGATGTCTCCTAAAGTACTGCACTCAATATGCTAGCAAATTTAGAAAACACAGAAGTGGCCACTGTATGAAGAAGATTAGTTTAGGTCCCAATTCTAAAGGATAATGTCAAGTAAAGTTCAAATTTCCAAATAATTGCATTGATCACATGTCAGCAAGGTCATGCTTACAGTTCTGCTTCTTAAGGTTCTTAAGTGAGGCTTCAACAATTTGTGACTTCAGAATTACTCAAAAGAGCAAACTTGTTTTCAAATGAGCAAAGGAACAAGAGCCCAAATTGCCAACATTCATTGGATTATAGAGAAATCAAGGGAATTCCAGAAATAAAAATTTACTTCTGCTTAATTTATTACACTAAGACTTTATGTAAATCATGACAAAATGTGGCAAGTTCTCAAAGAGATAGAAATATCAAAGCACCATATTTGTCTCCTAAGAAATCTGTACATAGGTAAAAAAGTAATAGAACTGAATATGGAATAAATGATTAGTTTACAATTCAAAAAGGAGTTCAATAGGGCTGCATATTGTCATCTTATTTACTTGACTTATATGCAGAGTACATCAGGCAAAATGCCAGGCTGGATGAAACAAAAGTAAGAATTAAGATTGCCAGGAGAAATATCATCACTCTAAGCTATGCAGATGATACCATTCTGATGGTGAAGAGGAATTAAGATGATGGTGAAAGAAGACAGTAAAAGCTGGCTTGAGGTTTAACATCAAAACAAAAAAAAAACCAAGACTCTAATTACTGGTCTCAAAACTTCCTATGAAATAGAGGGAGAAGAAATGGAAACAGTATAAGATTTTATATTCTTGGGCTCAAAGATCATTGCAGATAATGACTACAAGCAAAAATTTAAAACTTGCTTATTGGAAGGAAAGTTATGGCAAATCTGGACACCATACTAAAAAGAACCTTGCCAACAAACCATAATCAAAATTATCATTTTTCCAGTAGTGATGTAGGTTGTAAGAACTGAACTATAAGGAAAACTGAATGTCACAGAATTAATGCTTTTGAATTGTGCTGCAAAAGACTTTTGAGAGTCCCTTGGACAGCAAGAAGGTTAATCAGCCAATGGTTAATTCAGTCAATTCAATGGAAGGTCAATAGAAGTTGAAGTTTGGCCACATAATGAGAAGATAGGATTCACTGGAAAAGACTATGATGTTGGGAAAAACTGAAAGCAAAAGGAAAAGGGGGGGGTGTGTGTGACAGCAGATGATAACTGGATATAAAGTATCATGAAACAATGAACAATGGATAGACTTTAAGAGGTAGTAGAAAATAAGCCTAATGTGCTTTAGCCTGTAGGGTCAAGAACAGACATGGTCATGACTAAGTAACTGAATCACAATTGCCTTGAAACATTTAATCTTTATCTTTTTATCCAAATCAAAAGTTTGGAAAAGGTTTAAAAATGCGAATTTACTTTGCTTAGATTTATCTGGTAGAGAGAGGGAATTGTTACATTTTGTTACTTTAAAAATGATAACAAGCTACATGTTAATTCTGATTTTAACTTCAAAGAAATATTTCAATGATTAGCTTTTTCTAACTATATTAATATGAAATGTAGTGAGAAAAACATGACAATGTATGATAAAAAAAGAGAATGAATGCATGGATTTCTTATTTTAGAGAAAGTATTTCATCAATTCTTTTTCACACTGCAATAAGTTTTTTGGTTTGATAAATTTTTTTAAAGTTGACATTTCTATAAATACTTTAAGGTTTCTAAAGTACATACATTTCTTCTTTTTAGCTTCACAACAATTCTGTTTGATAAGTAATATAATTATTAATTTCTCTATTTCACAGAAAAGAAAATTGAGACAGCAAATGGCTTATTCATGTTTCTGTATCAAATAAGTTTCAGAGATAACATTTGAATTCAAAACTTCCTAATTCCAAACTAAGTATTCTGTCTCCTATACCATTCTGCCTTAGGTACCAAACTGCCATATATTAATCCTTATTACAAACAAATGCACCCAAAGTAACTCAATTTAGCGAAGAAAATTAGTGATAATATCAGTTTTTAATCAGTGCATGTTTAAAAAATTTAGGAAGGGAAATTCACTGGATTCATTATAAATGTTATCTATTTCAAATTGATCTTCACTATAGCAAGGCAAAAATTATATTCCTTCCTAATAAATTTGCTCTTCCACTCTTCATTGTCTATTTTTTTAAGGAGCCACCTACTAGCTCCTTTCCTGCTGTCTAGCAACATAACCTGAATTTCCTCCATTTAAAAAAAAATCATAACATTCAATTAAGATGTTAGCCATCCAATGTACTATCATTTAAAAAATGTATTTATTAAGAAGTGTATTGTAAGGCAGAGCCAAGATGGTGGAGAAGGCATACATGACTTTCTAAACTCCTCTCATACCGTCACAACCAATTATTAAATTCACCCTCAAAAATAGCACTTGACTGGTAAAATTCACGAAGATTAGAAGTACAGCAACTTACCAGCCAATTATAATCTGGAAGATTGCCAGAACATGTTTGTCCTGAGGGGCCAGAACAGATCAATGCAAGTGGGAGATAGGAGAAAGAAACTAGCATCCTGAGTGGACCAGGGGCAGGGTAGCCTCTGTGGCTAGAAAAGTTATAGAGATGACTCTGCCATAGTCTGACTGCTCTGCCTTGATTACAAAGTAGTAGACCAGCAGAGAAATTAAAGCCAAAGGTTAGAGGATACTTTAAAAACGCCAGAACCTAATAAGATCTGGCTATAACCAGCCAAAACCAGAAGTGACTCAGCACAGATCACAGTATAGCTGTGTAGCCACATTCTGCAGCACAGGCAGGGGCAGTCACAAATCTGTATGGCAAGGGGGTGTAGCCTGGGGCAGCCTCTAATCTGCATCATGGGGGGTTCGGCCTGGGGCAATAGAACTTCCACAGTGTGACTGTACTTCCCTGGGCAGAGCCACTTCTGGTACCTTGTAGGACTATTCACTGGGCAACTGCTAATACCCACAGCCCCACAGTGGGCTTTGGCTTGGGGTAGTGACATTTTCACTGCTTAGCCTCTAGTCCCAGGGCAGTCACTAATCTGCACAGCAGGGTTTTTTTTTGCAAGGCACTTCCACAACTCAACCTAGTCCTAGTCACTTCCTGTGGGGAACTTTTCCCCAGAGCGCTCCCATACCTCACAGCTCTTTGCAGCCCATTGGCAGAACAGCTACCATCCATACACCTATCCCTGTTCTGCTGAGGAAGCTGGTAACCTACTGGTCCTGAAGGCAGACCCTACAGGCTTTAAAAAAAATGAATAAGAAAATCAAAAGGACGACCCATAGCTTCTATAGAGAAAGAGAGCAGGTTTTCAATGCCAAGGAGACTAATAGCAGACAGTCTCCAGACAATTGTTGGCCCCAACATAAAAGTCTTTCCTAGAAGAGACTATTAAAATCTTAAAAGAGAGCTAAAAGAAAAATGGGGAAAGGAAAGAGAAGCTATGCAAGAGAGTAACAACTTCCTGAAATGTGAATTGGAAAAGGTAAAAAAATTCCCAGGAAGTGCAAGGAAACAGAATTTGTGAATTAGAAAAGGTAAAGAACTCCCAAGAAAGTAGGATTTGTGAATTGGAAAAAGAAAATAACTCACTAAAAAAAAATTAGTGAAATGGAAAAAAATTCCATAGAGCAAAACAACTCATTTAAAAACTCAATTGGACATATACAAAAAGAAGTAAAAAAAGCTAATGAAGAAAATAACTCATTAAAAATCAGAACTGAACAAATAGAAATGAATGATTCATTAAGACATCAAGAATCAGTCAAGCAAAACCAAAAAAATGAAAAATTAGAAAAAAAAGGTTAAATATCTACTTGGAAAAACAACAGACCTAGAAAATAGATCTAGGAGAGATAATCTGAGGATTATTGGACTTCTCAAAAATTATGATGAAAAAAAGAGCCTAGATACTATTTTACAAGAAATCATCAACGAGAGCTGCCCAGATGTAATAGAATCAGAAGGTAAAATAGGCGTTGAAAGAATACATCTAACACCTTCTGAAAAAAACCCTAAAATAAAAACTTCAAGGAATATTGTGGCCAAATTTCAGAACTATCAGACTAAAGAAAAAAATATTACAAGCATCCAGGAAAAAAAAAATTCAAATACAAATTCAATAAGGGTCACTCAAGATCTGGCTGCCTCTACATTAAAGGATCGAAGGGTCTGGAATCGGATATTCCAAAAGGCAAAAGAACTTGTAATGCAGCCAAGAATAAACTACCCAGCTAAGCTGAGCATTTTTTTTCCATGGAAGAAGATGGACATTTAATGAAACAAATGAATTCCATTTGTTTCTAAGGAAAAAACCAGATGTAAACAAAAAATTTTATCTCTAACCACAGGAGTCAAGAAAAGCAGAAAAAGGTAAAAGGAACTCTTGAGAACTGTATTTCTGTTGTGGATATACATAAAGACCACATATATAATTTGATTTTATTGATATAACATAAAAGAAAGGGAAGTAGAAATGGAAAGGAGATAGTTTCAGAAAAAGGGAAAAGAGGAGATAAAAAGAGGGAAACTACATCCCACAAAGAGGGAAAGGAAACCTATCATATCTGAGGGAATTTAGAAAGGGGGAGGAACATTGTATGAATCTTACTCTCATTAAATTTGGCTCAAAGAGAAAATAATTGACATATTTGGTTTACAGAGAAACTTCTCTCACCTCATTAAAAAGGAGAGGAAAAGGGAAAAAGAAAAGAGTAATAAGGGAAGGGTACAAGAAAGGGGAAGGGATTCAAAGGGAGGAAGGAGGGATCCTAAAGAGGTAGAGCTGGGAGATGCAAGTGGGGGCCATAAGTTTAACTGGGGAAGGCAGGGGATGAGAAAAAGGAAAGCATAATTTGGGGATAATAAGATGGTAGGAAATACAGAATTAGCAATTTTAACCATAAATGTGAATGGGATGAACTCTCCTATAAAGTGGAGGTGGATAGCAAACTGGATCAAAAGTCAGAATCCTACAAAATGTTGTTTACAAGAAACACATTTAAAGCAGGGAGATACATACAGAGTAAAGGTAAAAGGCTGGAGCAGAATATATTAGGCTTCAGGT
The DNA here is from genome assembly GCF_048593235.1 of Sminthopsis crassicaudata. NCBI lineage: Eukaryota > Metazoa > Chordata > Mammalia > Dasyuromorphia > Dasyuridae > Sminthopsis > Sminthopsis crassicaudata. The sequence continues at coordinate 237,986,232 of NC_133621.1, read as the reverse complement.
GAAGTAAAAAAAGCAGGGGTAGCCATCCTTATCTCAGATCAAGCAATAGCAAAAATTGATCTAATTAAAAGAGATAAGGAAGAAAACTATATCTTGCTAAAGGGTAGCATAGACAATGAAGCAACATCAATACTAAACATATATGTACCAAGTGGTATAGCATCTAACTTCCTAAAGGAGAAGTTAAGAGAGTTGCAAGAAGAAATAGACAGCAAAACTATAATAGTGGGAGAGCTCAACCTTGCAGTCTCAGAATTAGATAAATCAAACCACAAAACAAATAAGAAAAAAATTAAAGAGGTAAATAGAATATTAGAAAAATTCTTGGAACCTAAACAAAAATTAGGACATAAAGACCTTAAAATTAAATGCAGGAAGGCAGAAATAGTAAATGCTTTCTTTTCAGATCACGATGCAATATTCAACAAAAAGTTAGGGGTAAATAGGCCAAAAAGTAATTGGAAACTAAATAATCTCATCTTAAAGAATGATTGGATGAAACAGCAAATTATAGACATAATTCATAATTTCACTCAAGATAATGACAACAATGAGACATCATGCCAAAATTTGTGGGATGCAGCCAAAGCGGTAATAAGAGGAAATTTTATATTTTTAGAGGCTTACTTGAATAAAATAGAGAAAGAGAAGATCAATGAATTGGGCTTGCATCTTAAAAAGCTAGAAAAAAAATTAACCCCCCCAATCAAATACTAAACTTGAAATTCTAAAATTAAAAGGAGAAAGTAATAATATTGAAAGTTTAAAAAACCTATTGAATTAATAAATAAAACTAAGAATTGGTTTTATGAAAAAACCAATAAAATAGATAAACTTTTGGTAAATCGGATTAGAAAAAGGAAAGAGGAAAATCAAGTTGTTAGTCTTAAAAATGAAAAGGGAGAACTTTCCACCAATGAAGAGAAAATTAGAGCAATAATAAGGAGTTACTTTGCCCAACTCTATGCCAATAAATTTGACAACCTAAGTGAAATAGAGAAATACCTACAAAGATATACATTGCCCAGAATAACAGAAGAGGAAATAAATTTCTGAAATACTCCCACTTTAGAAAAAGAAACAGAATAAGCTATTAATCAACTCTCTAAAAAATAATCCCCAGGACCAGATGGATTTACATGTAAATTCTACCAAACATTTAAAGAACAATTAACTCCAAAACTATATAAACTATTTGAAAAAATAGAGAATGAAAGACTCCTACCAAATTCCTTTTATGACACAGACATCATAGTGATACCTAAACCAGGCAGGACAAAAACAGAGAAAGGAAATTATAGACCAATCTCTCTAATAAATATTGATGCAAAAATCTTAAAATATTAGCAAAAAGAGTACAGAAAATCATCCCCAAGATAATACACCATGATCAAGTAGGATTTATACAAGGAATGCAGGGCTGGTTCAATATTAGGAAAACTATTAGTATAATTAACCATATAAATAACCAAATTAACAAAAAACCATATGATCATCTCAACAGAAGCAGAAAAAGCATTTGATAAAATCCAACATCCATTCCTATTAAAAACACTTGAGAGTATAGGAATAAATGTTTTTTCCCTTAAATTAATCAGTAGCATCTATTTAAAACCATCAGTAAGCATCATATGTAATGGGGATAAACTGGAACCATTCCCAATAAGATCAGGAGTGAAACAAGGTTGCCCACTATCACCATTACTAATCAATATTGTATTAGAAATGCTAGCTTTGGCAATAAGAGTTGAGAAAGTGATTAAAGAAATTAGAGTAGGTAATGAAGAAATCAAATTATCACTCTTTGCTGATGATATAATGGTATGTTTAGAGAACCCCAAACATTGTACTAAAAAGCTATTAGAAATAATCCACACCTTTAGCAAAGTTGCAGGATACAACATAAACCCACATAAGTCATCAGCATTCTTATATATCACTAACAAAATCCAACAGCTAGAATTACAAAGAGAAATTCTATTTAAAGTAACTACTAATAGTATAAAATATTTAGGAATCTATCTGCCAAGGGAAAATCAGAAACTATATGAGCAAAACTACAAAACACTTTCCACACAAATAAAGTCAGATCTAACCAATTGGAAAAATATTAAATGCTCTTGGGTAGGGTGAGCAAATATAATAAAGATGACAATACTACCTAAACTAATCTATTTATTTAGTGCTATACCAATCAGACTCCCAAAAAACTATTTTAGTGACCTAGAAAAAATAACAACAAAGTTCATATGAAAAAACAAAAGTTCAAGAATTTCAAGGGAATTAATGAAAAAAAATCAAATGAAGGTGGCCTACCAGATTTAAATTATATTATAAACCAGCAGTTACCAAAACCATTTGGTATTGGCTAAGAAATAGACTAATTGATCAGTGGAATAGGTTAGGTTCTAAGGACAAAATATTCTAGTGTTTGATGAACCTTAAAGACCCCAGATTTTGGGATAAGAACTCATTGTTTGAAAAAAATTGCTGGGAAAATTGGAAATTAGTATGGCAGAAACTAGGCATTGACCCACACTTAACAACCTACACTAAGATAAGGTCAAAATGGGTTCAAGACCTAGGCATAAAGAATGAGATTATAAATAAATTAGAAGATCATAGGATATTTTACCTCTCAGACCTGTGGAAGAGGAAGGAATTTATGACCAAAGAATAACTAGAGATCATTATTGATCACAAAATAGAAAATTTTGATTATATCAAATTGAAAAGTTTTTGTACAAACAAAACAGACAAGATTATAAAGGAAGCAGTAAACTGGGAAAACATTTTTACAGTCAAAGGTTGTGATAAAGGCTTCATTTCCAAAATATATAGAGAATTGACTCTAATTTATAAGAAATCAAGCCATAAATGGTCTGAGGATATGAACAGACAATTCTCAGATGAAGAAATTGAAACTATTTCTAGCCATATGAAAAGATGCTCCAAGTCATTATTAATCAGAGAAATACAAATTAATACAACTCTGAGATACCACTACACACTGTCAGATTGGCTAGAATGACATGGAAAGATAATGCAGAATGCTGGAAGGGATGTGGGAAAACTGGGACACTGATAAATTGTTGGTAGAATTGTGAATGCATCCAAGCATTCTGAAGAGCAATTTGGAACTATGCTCAAATAGTTACCAAACTGTACATCCCTTTGATCCAGCAGTGTTACTACTGGGCATATATTCCAAAGAGATCTTAAAAAAGGGAAAGGGACCTGCATGTGCAAGAATGTTTGTGGCAGCCCTCTTTGTAGTGGCCAGAAACTGGAAACTAAGTGGATGTCCATCAGTTGGAGAATGGCTGAATAAATTGTGGTATATTAATATTATGGAATATTATTGTTTTATAAGAAATGACCAGCAGGACGATTTCAGAAAGGCCTGGAGAGACTTACATGAACTGAGTGAAATGAGCAGGACCAGGAGATCATTATATATTTCAACAACAATACTATCCAAATCAGTTCCAATAGAGCAGTAATGAATTGAACCAACTACACCCAGCAAAAGAATTCTTGGAGATGACTATGAACCACTACATAGAATTCCCAATCCCTCTATTTTTGTCCACCTGCATTTTTGATTTCCTTCATAGGCTAATTCTACATTATTTCAAATCCGATTCTTTTTGTACAGCAAAATAACTGTATGGACATGTATACATATATTTTATTTGACTTATATTGTAACATATTTAACACGTATTGGTCAACCTGCCATCTGGGGTAGGGGGTGAAGGAGGGGAAATGTTGGAACAAAAGGTTTTGCAATTGTCAGTGCTGAGAAACTACCCATGCATATATCTCTTTTTTTTTTTTTTTTTTTTATTTTATTTTTATTTTTTTTAAATTTTTTTTTATTATATATATATATATATATTTTATAATATTATCCCTTGTATTCATTTTTCCAAATTACCCCCCCTCCCTTATTCCCTCCCCCCGACGACAGGCAATACCATACATTTTACATGTGTTACAATATAGTCTAAGTACAATACATGTGTGTGAATATCATTTTCTTGTTGCACAATAAACATTAGAATCCGAAGGTACATGCAACCTGGGCAGACAGATATTAGTGCTAACAATTTACATTCCCCTCCCAGTGTTTCTTCTCTGGGTGTATCTACCTCTGTCCATCATTGATCAACTGGAAGTGAGTTGGATCTTCTTTATGTTGAAGATTTCCACTTCCATCAGAATACATCCTCATACAGTATCGTTGTTGAAGTATACAGTGATCTTCTGGTTCTGCTCATTTCACTCAGCATCAGTTGATTTAAGTCTCTCCAACCCTCTCTGTATTCCTCCTGCTGGTCATTTCTTACTGAGCAATAATATTCCATAACTTTCATATACCACAATTTACCCAACCATTCTCCAACTGATGGACATCCATTCATCTTCCAGTTTCTAGCTACAACAAAAAGAGCTGCCACAAACATTTTGGCACATATATGTCTCTTTCCCGCTCTTTAGTATTTCTTTGGGATATAATCCCAGTAGTAGCGCTGCTGGGTCAAAGGGTATGCACAGTTTGATAACTTTTTGGGCATAATTCCAGATTGCTCTCCAGAATGGCTGGATTTTTTCACAACTCCACCAGCAATGTATTAGTGTCCCAATTTCCCCACATCCCCTCCAACATTTGTCATTATTTGTTCCTGTCATCTTAGCCAATCTGACAGGTGTGTAGTGGTATCTCAGAGTGGTCTTAATTTGCATTTCTCTGATCAGTAGTGATTTGGAACACTCTTTCCCATGCATATATCTTGTAAATAAAAAGGTATAATTAAAAAATTAAAAAGGAGTGTATTGTATGAAGATTATCACTATAACATCTAGTTTTTAAGCTAAAAAGAGATAATCTTCATATAATTGAACTACTTTGTGTGTACTTGTTTGTAACAAGGGTTAAGGTGGAAGAAGAAACCTACAGTTAATTAAATTAACTTTGAAATGGATGACATGAATTTTTACAAGATATATATATATATATATACACATATACACACAAATATATACATGATATACATGATATATGTATATATATATTTATTTATAATATAAATCCTGAATTTCTACTTTAATATTTGTCCAAAGAATATATATCTATTGATTTAATAAGTATAATTCTTATATCCATTGAAAGGGAGGAATGTTTATATGATATTTTTCTCTTGTGCAATAATGAACTCATAATTAATGGCTGAAGCTAAATATAACCTTGTATTATTCTATTTATTATATCTTATAATGTCTAACCTTGCCTTTCCTCCTATCCATTTCCTCTACCCTTCAGTTCCTTTTTTTTTTTTTTACTTCATCTGAAGCATAATAGATTCTACTCCAGTCTTTTACCTTTACTCTGTATGTATCGCTCTGCTTTAAATGTGTTTCTTGTAAACTTGTAAATTGTAGAATTCTAGCTTTTAATCTAGTTTGCTCTCTTCTTATGCTTTATGGGAGAGTTTGCCCCATTCACATTTACAGTTAAAACTACTAATTCTGTATTTCCTGCCATCTTATTAACCTCAAATTATACTTTTCTCTATCCTTTTCCCCTTTCCCTCCTCCCAAGTATTTTATTTATGAGCACTACTTGCCTCAAGCAATTCTCCCCATTTAGAGACTCTCCCTGTTAGTATTACAAGGTGAGAACTCAGGTTGTCTGGACAGTGACAAGGTGAGAATTCAGGTTGTCTGGACAATTATAATCCTTCTCTGGGAGGAGATCTGTAAAATCTTTTCCTCTGTGTGCAGGTTTCTTGGGAACTCTGAATCTCCTCCAACTCTTGTCCTTCCTCAAATCAGACTGCCTGGCGTCAAAACTCTATCCTAGAGTCAATTCTCTCAGGCCCAATGCTGCCCTTCTTTTATCCTCCCAGAGAATAGGCAGGTGAGAACTCAATGGGGCGTGAGGAAATACTTCCACCAAAGAACTTGCTCCTCTTAGAATTCCTAAGGTCTAAACTCCCTTTAAAGGCCCGAACCAAAGGTCTGAGCCAGAGAACTGTCAAGTCAACCTGAGTTCTCACTTTGTAATTGTCCAGACAACCTGAATTCTCACCTTGTAATCCTAACATCTCCCCCTTTGTTTTGATTTAGAACACAGTGTAGTCATGACCTTGAAACCATCACTATGGGAGGTATTATACATAATTACATAAATTACATAAACACATAGTAACATAGTAACATAATACATACTAGAAGTATGTAACAAATAACATGATCAAATAATCATAAATTGAGAATTTATAAATGTCCATAAGTCTATTGTCCATTAGTCTCATCTTGTGTTAGGAAATCCAATGATTCCTGCTGGTTTTAAAGCTTTTTAACAGTCTTTTTATTAGCTATGCTCTTTCAGTGTCAGATGTTTCTTAGATATTCTCCTTTGTTTTGAGGTCTTTCTCTTTTTCTGTCTCTCTCCGATGGACAAGGCAAATACGACTCGTTGACACCCATCTGATTCCTTCTCCATCTGAAGAAATACAAGCAAACCCTCTCCCCCAGGCAGTTAACCTATCTGTTCCCTTCCATTCACCACTTTCTGGGTCTCTCCACATCACCTGGCGATTATCTAAGGACAGTGGAGCTGCTCGCACTGGATACTGCCCTTCTGGTGGGTTATAAAACCTGTCTGCCAGAGCCAGTCCATCTTTGTCAAAAATTAGAAAATTAATGGTATAGAGAACTAAATTTAGAAGTTCTCTAGGGCTCCCCATGGCTCCCCCTTTCTTTTGTTTTTGGAGGAGTGTCTTAATGTCTGTTTCTTCTCTCTACTATTGCCTGACCTTGTGGATTAAAAGGTATTCTAGTAGTGTGTAAAATCTTATACTGCACACAGAAGTGTGCAAAATGATTAGAACTATATGCAGGTCCATTATCTGTTTTTATTTCTTGTGGCACACCCATAATTGCAAATGCTTAGATAAGGAATAGTGACCACTTGGGCTGTCTCTTTTGCTATTGGCACTGCAAAAGTTAATCCCGAAAAGATATCTACTACCACGTGGATGAAAGACATACGACCAAAAGATTTATAATGGGTCACATCCATTTGCCAGATTTCATTGGGTCTCAAACCACGAGGATTCTTCCCTGGAGGGAGTCTAAGAGCGTGGAAAGGAAGACAAGCTATACAGCTTTTTACTATGCTCCTAGCTTCCTCTCTTGTTATTCCAAATTGTAAATGTAAAGCTCGAGCAGCCTGATGATATTTAGAATGAGATTCTTGTTCTTCCTGAAATAAAGGAGTACTGGCTAACATGGTTAGAAGGCTATCTGCCTTTGATTTCCATCAAAAATAGGACCTGGAAGTCCACTATGTGAGTGGACATGCAAGATATAAATCTTGCCTGGATGCTTTCTCACTTGCTCTTGAAGTTCTTTAAAGAGCTGATATATATTGGAGGCTACAAATTTTATTTGGGCTGTGGCAATTCTTTGTACTACACCTACTGAATAGGCTGTAAAAAACTAGGAATTTCAGTAATTATATTTACGTCTCCTGGGTTTATTATGATTATTTGGTCATGTTATTTGTTACATACTTCTAGTATGTATTATGTTACTATGTTACTATGTGTTTATGTAATTTATGTAATTATGTGTAATACCTCCCATAATGATGGATTTATGTTTCAAGGTCATGACTACCCTATGTTTTAAATCAAAAGAAAGGGGGAGATGTTAGGATTACAAGGTGAGAACTCAGATTGTCTGGACAGTGACAAGGTGAGAACTCAGGTTGTCTGGACAATTACAAGGTGAGAACTCAGGTTGACTTGACAGTTCTCTGGCTCAGACCTTTGGTTCGGGCCTTTAAAGGGAGTTTAGACCTTAGGAATTCTAAGAGGAGCAAGTTCTTTGGTGGAAGTATTTCCTCACACCCTATTGAGTTCTCACCTGCCTATTCTCTGGGAGGATAAAAGAAGGGCAGCATTGGGCCTGAGAGAATCGACTCTGGGATAGAGTTTTGACTCCAGGCAGGCTGAAAGGAGACCAGTCTGATTTGAGGAAGGACAAGAGTTGGAGGAGATTCAGAGCTCCCAAGAAACCTGCACACAGAGGAAAAGATTTTACAGATCTTCTCCCAGAGAAGGATTATAATGAGCAGACGACCGGTCCCTCACAATTCAAGAACATTACATCTCCCCTTTTCTTATAGCTTTCCCCTACTATTTCTGTTTTTCCTTCTATTTAGCCTACCCCTTCCCTTTTCTCCTTTCCCCTCCCACTTTTCTATAGGGTGAGAGAAGTTTCTTGGTGAAATCAAATAAACCTAATATTCTTTCTTTGAGCCAAATCTGATGAGAGTAAGATCCACACACTATTCATCACCCCCTTTCATTCCCTCAATTATAATAGATATTCTTTGCCTCTTCTTGAGATGTAGTTCCCCTCATTTTACCTCCACTTTTCCCCTTTTTTTTGTTACAATGCCCTTTCCACATCTAGTTTCTTTTTATATCATAACAGATTATATTATATATTATAATATATTATATGTGATATGTAATATATAATAATATATAATCAGATTATATATGTACTCTCTATGTATACCCATAACAGAAATACAGTTCTCAAGAGTATTTTCTTTTTCTTTCTTTTTTTTTTTTTCTTTTTGCTTCTTTTGAGTTCTGTATTTGGAGGTCAAACTTTTTCTTTAGCTCTGGTCTTTTCATCAAAAATAAATGGAATTCACCAGTTTTATAGAATGTCATCTTCTTCCCTGAAAGAAAATGCTCAGTTTAGCAAGGTAATTTATTCTTGGTTGCATTCCAAGTTCCATTGTCTTTCAGAATATCAGTTTCAAGACTCTTTGATCCTTTAAAGTGGAAGCTGCTAGGTCCTGAGTAATCCTTATTGTGGCTCCTCTATATTTGAATTGTTTCTTTCTGGCTGCTTGTAATATTTTTTCTTTGGTCCTATATAGTTCTGAAATTTAGCCACAATATTCCTTGGGGTTTTAATTTTGGGGTCTCTTTTAGGAAGTGTTCAGTGAATTCTTTTTTTTTAATCTAATAATTGATTAATTAATTTATTTGCAAAGCATATGCATGGGTAATTTTTCCAACATTGACCCTCGTAAAACCTTTTGTTCCAAATTTTCCCAACCTTCCTCCTATCCTCTCCCCTTGCTGGCAGATAGTACAATGTGTGTTATGTATGTTGAAATACATGTTAAATCCAATATAATTTACGTATTTATACAGGTATTTTGCTGCACAAGAAAAATCAGATTAAGAAGGAAGGAAAAAAAAAACCAGAGAAAGAAAACAAAATGCAAGCAAATAACAACAGAGAGAGTGAGAATGCTATGTGGTATTCCACACTCTGTTCCCATAGTTCTCTCTCTCTGGGTGTAGATGGCTCTCTTCATCACTGAACAAGTGGAACAAGTTTGAATCCTCTCATCGTTGTATAGAGCCATGTCCATCAGAATTAATTGTTTATTGTGTTATTGTTGCTGTGTATAATGATCTCCTGGTTCTGTTCATTTCACTTAGTATCAGTTCATGTAGGCCTCTCCACGCCTTTCTGAAATCATCCTGCTGGTCATTCCCTTCAGAACAATAGTATTCCATAGCATTCATATATTTGTTGTTATTTTTTCTAAGCCAGTAAAATGGTTTCTTCAGAGTTTGTTTGGTATAGTATAGCATTAAATAAATAGATTAGTTTAGGGAATATTGTCATCTTTATTATATTTGCTTGACCTATCCAAGAGCACTTGATATTTTTCCAATTGCTTAGATCTGACTTTATTTGTGTGGAAAGTGTTTTATAGTTTTGCTCATATAATTCCTGACTTTCCCTTGGCAGATGGATTCCCAAATATTTTATACTATTGACAATTATTTTAAATGGAATTTTTTTTGTATCTTTTGCTGTTGGATTTTGTTAGTGACATATAAAAATGCTGATGATTTATGTGGATTTATTTTGTGTCCTGCAACTTTGCTAAAGTTGTTGATTATTATTAACAGTTTTTAAGTTGATTCTCTAGGGTTCTCTATGTATACCATCATATCATTTGCAAAGAGTGATAATTTGGTTTCCTCATTACCTACTTTAATCCCTTTAATCACTTTCTCAACTCTTATTGTCAAAGTTATCATTTCTAATGCAATGTTGAATAATAATGGTGATAGTAGGCAACCTTGTTTCACTCCTGATCTTATTGGGAATGGTTCCAGTTTATTTCCATTACATATGATGCTTGCTGATGTTTTAAACACATGCTACCGACTTTTAAAGAAAAGTCCATTTATTGCTATACTTTCTAGTGTTTTTATTAGGAATGGCTGTTGGATTTTATCAAATGCTTTTTCTGCATCTATTGAGATGCTTGTTTTTGTTAATTTGGTTATTGATATAGTCAATTATGCTAATAGTTTTTCTAATATTGAACCAACCCCTGCATTCTTAGTATAAATCCTACTTGATTGTGGTATTATCCTTGGGGTGATTTTCTGTAGTCTTTTTGCTAATATTTTATTTAAGTTTTTTGCATCAATATTCATTAGAGAGATTGGTCTATAATTTCCTTTCTCTGTTTTTGTCCTGCCTGGTTTAGGTATCAGTACAGTGTCTGTGTCATAAAAGGAATTTGGAAGGAACTCTATTTTTTCAAGTAGTTTATATAGTATTGGAGTTAATTGTTCTTTAAATGTTTGGTAGAATTCACATGTAAATCCATCTGGTCCTGGGGATTTTTTTTAGGGAGCTGATTAATAGCTTGTTCTATTTCTTTTTTCTAAAGTGGGACTATTTCAGTAATTTATTTCCTCTTCTGTTATTCTGGGCAACGTATATTTTTGTAGGTATTTCTCTATTTTACTTAGGTTGTCAAATTTATTGGCATAGAGTTGGGCAAAGTAACTCCTTATTATTGCTCCAATTTCCTCTTCATTCGTGGACAGTTCTCCCTTTTCATTTTTGAGACTAACAATTTGATTTTCCTTTTTCTAATCAAATTAGTTAAAGGTTTATCTACTTTGTTGCTTTTTCATAAAACCAACTCTTAGTTTTATTTATTAATTCAATAGTTTTTTTAGTTTCAATTTTATTGATCTCTCCTTTTATTTTTAGAATTTCAAGTTTGAAATTTGATTGGTAGTTTTCAATTTGGTCTTTTTCTAGATTTATTAATTGCAAGCCTAATTCATTGATCTTCTCTTTCTCTATTTTATGCAAGCTAGCATCTAGAGATATAAAATTCCCTTTTATTTTCACTTTGGCTGTGTCTCACAAATTTTGGTATGTTGTCTCATTATTGTCATTCTCTTGGATGAAATTCTTGTGTTTATGATTTGGTGTTTCACCCGTTCATTCTTTAGGATGAGATTATTTAGTTTCCAATTACTTTTTTGTCTATTTTCCCCTGGCTTTTTATTGAATGTCATTTTTATTGCCTTGAGATCTGAAAAATAAGCATTTACTATTTCTGCCTTTCTACATTTGATTTTGAGGTCTTTATGCCCTAATATATGGTCATTTTCTTTAATAAGTTCCATGAACTGCTGAGAAGAAAATAAACTCCTTTCTGCCTCCATTCAATTTTCTCTAAAGATCTATCATATCTAGCTTTTCTAGTATTTTATTTATCTCTTTAACTTCTTTCTTATTTATTTTGTGATTTGATTTATCTAGTTCTGAGAGAGGAAGTTGAGATCTCCCACTATTATAGTTTTGCTATCTATTTCTTCTGGCAACTCTCTTAACTTCTCTATGAATTTAGATGCTATACCACTTGGTGCATATATGTTTAATATTGATATTTCTTCATTATCTGTGGTACCCTTTAGCAAGATATAGTTTCCTGCCTTGTCACTTTTAATTAGATCTATTTTTGCTTTTGTTTGATCTCATATCAGGATGCCTACCTCTGCTTTTTTTTTTCTTCACCTGCTCCAGTCTTTTACCTTTACTCTGTATGTATTGCTCTGTTTTAAATCTGTTTTTTGTAAGCAACATATTATAGGATTCTGGCTTTTAATCCAGTCTGCTATCTGCTTATGTTTTATGGGAGAGTTCATCCCATTCACATTTACAGTGAAAACTACTAATTCTGTATTTCCTGCTATCTTATTATCCCTGATTATCCTTTTCTCTTTCCTTTCCCCCTTTTTCTCCTCCCTAGTATTTTACTTATGAGCACTACTTGCCTCAAGCTGTCCTCCACCTTTAGAGATCTTCCCCCTTTCTTATAACTTTCCTCTACTTTTTCTGTTTTTCCTTCTATTTAGCCTACCCCTTCCCTTTTTGCCTTTCCCCTTCCACTTTTATATAAGGTGAGAGAAGTTTCTTGGTGAAACGAAATATATTTAATATTATTTTTTTGAGCCAAATTTGATGGAAGTAAGATTCACACAATATTCATCACCTTCCCTTCTTTCCCTCAGTTATGATAGGTTTTCTTTGCTTCTTCCTGATATGTAATTTCCCTCATTTTACCTCCACTTTCCCCCCCTTTTTTTTCTATTACAATCCCCTTTCCACATCTACTTTCTTTTTTATATTATAATAGTAAAACCAGATTATACATGTGTTCTTTATGTATACCCATAACAGAAATAGTTCTCTAGACTTTTTTTTTCCTTTTTACCTTTTTTATACTTCTTTTGAGTTCTATATTTGGAGGTCAAAATTTTTGTTTAGCTTTGGTCTTTTCATCAAAAATAAATGGAATTCACCAGTTTCATTGAATGTCCATATTCTACCCTGAAAGAAAATGCTTAGTTTATCAGGGTAATTTATTCTTGGCTGCATTCCAAGTTCCTTCACCTTTCAGAATATCAGATTCCAGGCCCTTTGATCTTTTAAAGTGGAAGCTGCTTGATACTTAGTAATCCTTATTGTGGCTCCTTTGTATTTGAATTGTTTCTTTCTGGCTGCTTGTAATAATTTTTCGTTAGTCCAATAGTTCTGAAACAGTCATGAAATTCCTTGGGGTTTTATTTTACCTTCTGATTCTATGACATTAAAGTGTTCTCTTTGATGATTTCCTGAAAAATAGTGTCTAGGCTTTTTTTTTTTCATCTTGGATTTCAGGGAGTCCAATAATCCTTAGATTGTCTCTTCTAGATCTATTTTCTAGGTCAGTTGTTTTCCCAAATAGATATTTTACATTTTTTTCCTCTTTTTTTCATTTTTTAGGTTTTACTTGACTGATTTTTGTTGTCTCATTGAGTCATTCATTTCCATTTGTTTAGTTCTGAATTTTAGTGAGTTATTTTCTTCATTTACTTTTTAAAACTCCTGTTTTGTCAGTGTGCAAATTTTTAAATGAATTGTTTTGTTTTTTCCATTTCACAAATTCTGTTTTTAAGTAGTTATTTTCTTTTTCTGTTTCATAAATTGTTTTTTTAAAGAAGCTATTTTCTTTCTGTTTCACAAATTATGTTTTTCTGATAGTTGCTTTCTCTTTCCATTTTATCAAATCTGTCTTTTAATAGGTTATATGCCTTTTTCCAATCCTCTTGCAAGGTTTTCATTTCCTTCTTCCATTTTTTTTCTAGCTGTCTTTTATTATCCTTTTTAATTTCTTCTAGGAGAGCTTTGTGTGATGGGGACCAGATTATACTATCTTTTGGGGCTTCATCTGGAGACAATCTGTCTTTAGTCTCCTCTTTCACCATAGAAGCTATCTATCATCAAAGTCTTTACTTTTTTACTCATTTAAAAAAAAAAAGAGGTCTGCTTTTAGGGTGGGGAGGTTTTCCAAGTTTTTCGTACAAGTGGCAGCTTCCTTTATAAGTAGCCCCGCTGTGCTGGATTAGTGCTGACTTACTCCTAATGCTAGATGGGCATGGCCAGGTCTAATGAGATTCTGGTGTTTCAGGGTTCGCTATTTACTTTTTGTATTTGTGTTGGATGTTTTATAACTTTTCAGCTAATCTACTGGCTTGCAGAATGGCCAACACTGCTGTAGATTCCTCCCTGTAGGTTCTCCACTATGTGGAGTCTGCACCACCCCATGGAGTCCTCACTACCCTGGGACTCTTCGCTGCTTGTGCTTGGTTGTCTCCCTCACGGTTTCAATTGAAACAGATCTTTTCTGATGATCTTCAAAATTATCTTCTGGTGGTAATTTATTGCTTTTCCAATATTCATGGATCCTGCTGGTCCACAGCTAATTCAGAGGCTGGATTGCTAATTAGTTTGTGGGTTGTAGGAGAAGGTCGGAAAGAAATATGTGTCCTCTACACCATCTTGGCTCTGCCCCAGAAGTCCCAGTTCTTTTTTTAGAACCATAATTCCTGCATTAGGTATAATGTCTTCCCTTCCCTTTTTTGACCTCTTGATGAGTCATTTTAATTATGCAGTTATCCTCTACTCTAAGCTCTTGTTCTCTTGTCTTATTTCTGCTTATGTTTTGCCTAACTGTAACCTGGATTATTTTCACCATCTGCTTCCTTTGCTCTTATTCATATGATACTGCCAGTAGCCAGTAATTTAATTGGAGAAAATAATGAAGCTTTGTGGACTAGGTCCATTATAGTATTTCATCTAATCTCAAGTTGTCCCACATGGAAAGAAAGTAAACATTGTATCACTTCCTTCAGTAATCACTTGTCTGGTCTGTTATCACTAACTCCCTTTTGGACAACTTCTGGATATACAATAGATAATATCAAAATAGAACATGTGCAGAATAGAAATTATCTTCCCTTCCCTCTCCAAAAATCTCCCCATTTTGAACTTAACTATTCTTGTCAAAGATGCCACCATCCTACTGGTTATTCAGACCCATTACCTCAATGTTATCTATCTTTATTGCATGTCCTTTACTGTGTATCATTTCCAGCGTTTTGTTTTTGTTTTTGTTTTTGTTTTGTTTTGTTTTGTTTTGTTTTCAAAGAGGACCAGTGATGTCATGGAGTGATGTCTTAATTTGTGTGTTTAAGTAAGGCAGAGTTGCACAAAGTCATCAGCCTTACTTTCTCTTTCTGTTATCAAAATCCAGTGACAGGACAAAAGTCAAGATAACTGATATGACTAGGGATGCAGTGGGTATCTTTGGTGTCTTCCATGGGTGACCAGTTTCTATGAGTTCCACAATGCCTGCTTCTGACACCTTCATGGTCATTGGAATACATTATTTTCATCTTTCTGTTCCACTAGGGAACATCGTCACATGCTTGGGGTAGATATCTTCTTAACTCACTGACAGTTTGGAGGTCTCAATCAACTTTAGCCCATATGCCAGGATGTGACTCTTGTGCATACTATATAAAGCCTTACACCAGAGATGCTAGAATACCATTGCTTCAAACTTATTCTGCTATTGACTGATTAAATCACCTAAAGCAAAGTCACTTCTTTCTGGGTCAGTTTTCCCCCTTATTTGTAAAATGAATTTATTGTACTAAATGAATTCTAAAGGAATCTTGACATTCTAATATTTTCCGCTAATTCTGTTTTAAACTACTTGTATCTCAGAAGATAGCTGTTGGTTATCACCTTTCTACGTAATTCCAAGTTGCTCTAGGCTGCTGAATAAATTGTCAACTCTCACCATTACATGTACAGGAAAGATCTGTATGCTACAGGATTTCTTATTCCTATAGGATCAGTCATATAAAACTTTATAACCCTTACATTCCAACATGAAAATAATTTTCTGGGTTTTCTGAAGCAATATATTTCATCATCTCCCAGTTTTCACATTTTATTTCTTGTTTATTTCATGTTTTCCCCAAAATGAGCAAATAAATTTGGATACATGAGTAAAGCAAAAGTTATCTAGCTAATTTTAAAAAAAGTTTTTACTAAACATATTCTTTATTTTCATTTAGATCCACCAAATATTGAAGGGAATATGGAATCAGCAAGGGCAGTAGACCTAATCCCATGGATGGAGTATGAATTCCGGGTTGTAGCAACCAATATTTTGGGAACAGGAGAACCCAGTTTACCATCAAACAGAATCAAAACAGAGGGCGCTGGTATGTAGAAGAAAACATTGTTATCTTTACACACACACACACACACACACACACACACACACTGTGTTGATTCCCCTTCTGTAAACTTTTGTTTTAAAAAATTGTCTTACAAAATGGAAATAGACATGAAGAGTAAGCAAGCATATAGTTTATGGGATCTCAGTACTATTACAAGTACTATATTTATGAATGACTGAGCTAATCAAATGATTTGTTCTTTCTAGGGTGTTTTGATTAATGAATAAATGAATGAATGATTTTGTGGTATTCCCAAGTTTGAGAGGAATTGCTTCATATCCATAAATAAACATTAAACATTTTTTCCAGTTTAAAAATATTTTTTCTTTACCAATAATTATATAGTTTATTGACTTATTAAAATTTTAGAAATCTGGGTTTTGGCAATTTGAAAAATAGGAAATTAAATTAATGTATATGCTTTCATTCATTATAACTATCTCATCAGTTTTATCAACTTTCTAACTAAAATATTAAGGAAAAAAAAGACATTCAGAATATCTTCCAGATAATGAGGCAGATCATCCTCTAAAGAATATACCCAAATTACCTATAAAACACAGGCATTTGATGTCTTCTTCTAAAAAAAACCTGTTTATATTCTTTGACCATTTGTCAATTAGGGAATGAATCATATCCTTAAGAATTTAACTCAGTTCTCCATATAATCAGAAAAACTTGCTATAATTCTCCCCTCCCCAGTTTTATGTTTTCATTCTAATCTTGCTGCGTTGATTTTGTTTGTGCAAGGACTTTTTAATAGAATATAATCCAAATGACTTATCTGCTAGTGAATTCTTTGCTTACATATATCTGACAGGTAAGCTATTTCATGCTCCTCTAATTACTTAAGGTATCATCCTTTATGTTTAAATTATATAATCACAAGATGTTGGTCTATACTTAATTCCTGCCTAATTGTTTCCAGTTTTCCAGCAGTTTTTATCAAATAGTGTGTGCTTGTCCCAAAAGCTTGAATCTTTGTTTTTATCAATTTAGATTACTATGGTCAATTACTATTGTGTATTATGTACCTGATTGTGTTTTCCACTGAATACACTGAAATAAGTATTGAAATTTGAAAATAAAACATTGAATAAACTGAAATGAGTTTCTTTCCTCAATATTTCCTCTATTGCTCTTATTTGATTTTTTTTTTTTTTTTTTTTTTTTTTTTTTTTTTTTTTTTTTTTTTTTTTTTTTTTGCTGAGGCAATTGGGGTTAAATGACTTGCCCAGGATCACACAGCTAGGAAGTATTAAGTCTTATTTAATATTTAAAATCTTATTTGAGCTTTTCCAGGATTTGAAAAATGGGGATTGGTCATAGACTCCCCCATTCTCAGGGAATGGGGGTATCTATGACCAATCCATAGTTTTCTTTAAAGCTTTGTAGGTCTTTTGACTTCATTGTCTTCTTCTGAGTTTCTTTTTTAATTCTTTTTGTTGTTGTTTGCTCATTTTCCAAGCCCATTTCTTGACTTTCAACTTTATGTTAACACTGTGCTGTGCTCTGATTTTGAATTATAGAGGGTACTATCTCAAACTTCGGGCCTTTGTTGCTATTGTTTTCAGAGTTAGCTAGGGGATAGTCTGTAGGTTTTCAGTTCTTTCAAGGTGATATATCTAAGGAGAGATACCCTCACTACTTTCCTGACTTCATGCATGCTTTTCTGCCCGGGAACCATGAACTATGCTCCTGCATCCCTGCTCCTCTTAGCTATAGACTGTATCCTAGAAGACCTATGGACAGTGTGACAGAATCCTCCCCCCAGTGCCAGCAAATGGTATTTAGTAACCTCCTACTGACCAACACCAAAATCAACACTTTTATTCACTGTGGGTTGAGAGCTCCCTAAGCTGCTGTTGCTGCTGCTAAAATTCCTGCCTGCCATTGGCACACCAGTATGATTTGCTTTGCTGGAATTATGCTGGCCTCTAGGTCCTACCATTATACTGCTGAGACAGGCTTTTTCCTATCAATTTTATAAGTTTTTCTGGACTAGAAAATTGTTTCATCCAAACCTTTTGTTGGTTTTACCATTCTAGAATTTGATTGAAAGCATTTTTAAAAAGTTGTTTGAGGGAAATTTTGAGGGGAAAACTCAGGTGAGTGCTTGCTTTACTAAACCATCTTGATTTTACCTCCAGGAAGTGATTTTTCTAGGAATGAAGCACAATAGAAAAAAAAGTGATAGAGGATAATATCTACAAAGAAATAATATAGAAATCCTTCAAAGAAGAAGTTTAAAATAGTTGCCTTAGAAACATGAATTCCATGAGGAATATAGAAGCCAAAGAAGGAATAAATTAACACAAGCAATAGGTCTGGAATAGACAGATTCATTAACTGAATTAATGAATGAATGAATGAAATATTTTTTAGAAAAAAAATGCAGAAAATGAAAAAAATACCAACAAAAATGTTAAAGGGGAGAAGGACAGAAGGAGATTTTACTGAGATTTTAAAACGAAGAGAAGAATTAGACAGATAGAAAGAAGAAAAACAAATTAATAAGCAAAACTCTAAAACTAGAAGAAGTGGTGATAAATAAGTGAGAGTGTAGTAGGAGAAAAGTTTTGAGAGTGAGAGGAAGAGAGCCTGAGGGAACAGAATTGCCTTAAAGAAAATTAAGCAAAAAAATAATTGAAAATGTAAACAAAATAATTTTTGAAGGTAGAGGAAATTATGAGAAATTAATGGTAGAAATTATAAATCTATTTTTCATTCTTTTATATGTAAACACTTCAATCAAATAAATTGGAAAAAAGTATGACAAATTGGTGAGAAAACAAAATCTCACAATCTTTCAAGAAACCCCCCCAAAAAAAGAACCCCAAATAAAGATGTAAACAGAATAGAGATAAGGGTCTGGAAGAAAATTTTCTATAAAACCTGGTTCTCTGAAAAATTAATATAATTGATAAGTCTTTAGCCAATTTGATTTAAAAGATGAGAGCACAAAATACTACACAATTTGTTTTGAGTTGAATTTAAAAGGATGATATCTAAAACAAAAAATAAGGGTAAGAGATAAATATATTGGGAAAAAGGAAAAGGGAGAGGTTGAATGGGGATAAAGAGACAAGAAAAAGCTTTTACAATGAGGGAAAAGAGGATGAAGATAAGGTAGAGTGAATAAATCTTACTCTCATCAGAATTGGCTCAGAGAGTAGCATACACAATCAATTAAGTAATAGAAAAATATTGCTACCATACAAGAAAGAGGGGTCAGTGGTGGAAGGAAGAGCAGATTGGAAGAGGGAGCAGTCAGAAGAAAAACACTTTTGAGAAAGGACCAGTTAAACGCAGAGGCAGAATAGCATAAGTGGGGACTGGGAGAACAGGATAGAGACCTCCAGTCTCATTTCTCCAACTGTCTATTGGATATCTCAAAATATGTCTCAAAAATGTCTTAAAACTCAACATGTACAAAACTAAAATCATTGTCTTCTTGTCACACATGCTCACAACCCCTGTGTCTTCCTCTCTCTCTAATTTCTATTTTCCTATCTGCCTGTCTATCTGCTTTTCTCTGTCTCTCCAATCAGTTGTCAGTTTCTTACAATTTTTACTTTTTGAGAAATCCTCTCCTCCCCTTTTTTGACTTGAAATATTTTTCTGATTGTTGTCTCTGCCTCAAATTTTACCTTATCCATTTTATCCTCTACTGTTATCAAAATGATTGTCTTTTTTTTTTTTTTTTCTGAGACAATTGGGGTTAAGGGATTAAGTGACTTTCCCAGGGGCACACAACTAGGAAGTGTCACATAGGTCAGATTTGAACTCAGGTCCTCCTGACTTCCGGGCTGATGCTGTATCCACTGTACCACCTAGCGGTCCCAAAGTGATTGTCCTAAAGTGAAGCCAATGTTTCTCTATTATTATCTCTAAGCTCAAATATTAAATTTTTCTGACTTTTATGTCCTTCCTTTCCAATCTTGTTATATTTTACTCTCCATTACTCGGGTTGTTTAATTTTATTGTTGACACTACTCAAAGTAGCATCTTAGAAAATGACACTAGGCTCCCACATGATACTATAATCTTTCAAGACTAGATATTTTCACTGGTTGTAGTCCATACCTGGAATACTCTTTTCTACTTCTTGAAAGTTTTATATATATACTTTTAGTTTCAGCTATAAAATCTTCCAAGAAGTCTTTTCCATTTACCTGTTATGCTAGTACTTTCCCTTTGAGATCTCCAATTCATTTTGTGTCAATGTTGTTTATACAATAGGGGCCTCCACTTTCCTCCCATTCTATTATAGTTTGGTTTCCTACTCAACACTCCTCCAAAATTGTTTTAATCAAAGTTATTATTGATCTCTTAATTACTAAATCCAGTAGCTCATTTTCTTAGATGTTTCTGCAGACTTTGACATTGATGATTATTCTCTCTTCCTTGATATTCTCTTCTATCTAGGTTTTTGGGATACCACTTTCTCCTCACCTCACCTCACTTCCTCACGATTCTCTACTACCTCTCTGACCACTTATTCTTTGTCCCCTTTACTAGAGCCTTTACTTGGTGATCTCATTAGCTTGAATGATTCAGTGGCCATCTTTATGCTGATGATTCTCAATCTCTGTATCCTGACCAATCTCTTTGTTGATATTCAGTCTTGCTTCTCCAACTCTCAGAAACATCTCCAATTGGATATCTAGTAGACATTTGAAACTCATTATGTCCAAAATAGAACTTTCCTCCAAACCCTCTCCTTCCCTATCTTGCCCTATTGTGAAGAACAATGCTATTCTCCTATTTAGTCAGGTTTATAGTTTAGGAGTCATCATGGATTCCTTACTATCACTTCAAGATATTGCCAAGACCTCCTGATTTTACCTCTACAACATCTCTATAATATTCTCCTTTTTCTCCTCTTACCACTCTAATGCAGTCCCTCATCACTTCATGTCTTTCTAAATCCTCTAAAATGCTCATTCTATTATATCATCATCCCTACTCAATAAACTTCATTGGCCTCCTTTTACCTCCAGGAACAAATACAAAGTGCAATTTGGCATTCAGAGCCAATCTAATCCCCATCTTCCTTCTCAGTCTGCTTACATCATATTCTTCAATCTAGTTACCCTGGCTTCCTGATTGTTCTACCCTATTTTTTGGCCCTGGGCATTTTCTTTGTCTGTTCCTCCTTCCTGAAAAGTTTTTCCTTCTCTTCTCTGACTACTGACCTTCCTGGCATACATTAAATCTTAATTAAATTTTACCTCTAAAGTTTGCCTTTCCTAATTTCTTTTAATTTTAATGTTTTCTCTCTATTACCTATTTCTTAATTATTTTATATATAATAGCTGGTTTTGTATGTATTTGTTGGCATTGATCTTAGGAGAGTAATAAAGAGGTGGGACTCATGTGGGGGGTCAAATATGGAGTCTTACCTCTTCACTCCTCTCCTAAGATCAAGGACTCAGGCTGGAACCAAGATTCTCCAGAGAGCTAGGCCGGACATTGCATTTGGTGCCCATACTTGACCATCCATGTGAATCCTGCCTCTTCACTCCTCTTCTAAGATTAATTCTCCAGAGAGCTAGTCTGAACATTATACTTCAGTACTTAACACAGTCTGGCAGAGGTAGATAGTAGATGATTATTAAATGTTTATTTATTGTATTTGATATTTTGCATGCTATCTCTCCATTAGACTGTGATCTCACCAAAATAAGGGATTATTTTTTCATATTGTTGTATCCTAGCACATAGCACTGTGCTTTGTGAAAAGGAAATTCACTCTTGTAGGAGGAGACTATTACTTTTTTTCTGGGGAAACTTAATTTCATGGTGCATGATACATATTTAATGAATGTTCTTAGATTTGACACATTTACATTTAATGTATTTGCTTTATAAAAAATTGGACAAATATTTGGGAAAATAATTTGAAGGAAACTTATTTTCTAGCTTCAACAATTAGTTATTTGGTGGGTATTAAAGTACTTGAAATGTGATTCATGCTGGAATCACAAATGGAACTTTATAATATCTTTTAATATTTCACGAGAAAGCCCAATATAATGAAAACAGAATGTTTTCTTCTAATTGTTTTTTGCTATCCTTTGTTGGGGGAAATCACTTTATTTCATCTAACCATTGAACCAGTTTTGAGTTTAGGGTAAATGATGACTTCTATTGGAAGTTATTATTATTGTAATAGGGTTTGCCTTGCCTAGGTTAGATAAGCAATATAATTTCTCTATTGACTGTTGTACCTGAAATATCTTTTGTTATTTTAGCACCTAATGTGGCTCCTTCAGATGTAGGAGGAGGAGGGGGAAGCAACCGTGAATTGACAATAACATGGGTGGTAAGTATTTGTGAAAAATGCAGTGATTTGATAATCACCAACCCACATACCCACATGCAAATTTTAGTATTGCTTTACTTATTGAAATATCAAGGAGAAATATAATGTATTCTATGGATAATATTAACAGTACCTTAAATTGGTGTGTAGTTTTAAATAAACATAGATGAATTTAAAAATTATGGGTATTTGAATTTTCTTATTCTTTATTCCTCTCTGCCTTAAAATGTCAAATTGATGAATCAATCACATCAAGTTGCTTTGGACATGAGTTGTAAAATAAGTATAACAATTACTTTTCCTATTGGTGCTTTGGAAATTGTAAGGCATCACATGAATGAGAGCTCCTTTGAAGGGTTTTTAATCACAAAAATTGAATATCTGAAACTGCTTTTTCATAAAAAAATAATCAGGAGGAAAAATAATCTGAACATATAAATCATTTTTCTTTGTCACAATATCAGAGAGTGGGAAAATATAGAGGAGAAAGAGAGTAGAGACAACTTAATGCTTGGATTTATCAAATGGATCTGAATTTTTTTTTCAAGAAGAGAGAATGGACTCTCTCATAAAGAGACAGATGCTTTTCTTCTAAGGAATCTTAATGTAGATACTCATGTATCTACATTATGAAATTATTATGAAAAATCATTTAATAAATATCTTAGGAAGAAATGATGAGGAATAATAGAGATTTATTGCTATTATTGAGGGGTATGAAGGTAGTCATTTTTTGACCTAAGATTGACAATAGAGAGAAGTTACTCTCTTCCTAGGAGATATATCTAGTACAAGTTATATAAGCAAATAATATTTTGCAAGCCTGATTATGTTACACAGACTGGCAATTCACATCTTAATATTTTCAAGAGTAATCCAGAAAATGATGGTAAGACATCTTGGACAATAAAGTGAAGAATTTGGGGTCCTATGTACCTTTTTCATGACTACTACTTCTAAAAAATTAAGGGCTTTAAAAGAGAAAGATATTGTTAAGAGAGAGTTATTCTGAGCAATGATTTAAAATGGAGAAGTATTTGGTGATGCAGAAGCTAGTGTGCTTTGTCTCAGGAAGATATAGGAAGAGTCAGGAAGATCTGAATTCAAATTGAGTTTCAGACAGTTACTAACTATATTGCCCTGAGCAAATCATTTAACTTCTGTCTGACTCAGTTAGCTCCACTGTAAAATGGGGACAATAATAATATCTATTTCTCAGAATTGTTGAGAAGATAATATTTGTAAAGCCCTTAACAGTGTCTGCCATATAGGCTTGTTTCCTTCCCTGCTTCTTACAATATAATGGAGAACTTTAATTTGAGAAAGGGAAAGAAAAGGAGAGAATGGTAGTTTAACAAGTCAAAGACTTTAGAGAGCTTCTTCAGTATCAGTAGAAACTCTTGAGAAATTTATAGGAGAAAAATTCAAAATTTGAAACATTTTTTCAAATGTCTCTTGTAGGATGATTGGAAAATAATGATAACTTTAAGATACGTGGTAACATGTAGCTTATGTCCTCAAATTTCCCCATTAACTCTATAGTCTCCCCATAAATCATAAGTCCAGGTGAAATATCTATACAAAATTTATGATGAGGTTCAGTGTACCTATTCTCAAGGTCCAGGATGATATCCATCTCTGGTCCTGCATCTTTCTTGAATCTGGAGCTTCTATATTACCAAATATTCCTTGTCTTCTGGAATATTTCTTGCTCCCCATTTCCATTCCTAAGTTCACCTATCATCATTTAGTGACCTCTTCTCCTTTGAGGTTCACTCAGTCTGCATCGAGTACTCAATCAGATTTGTGGTGGCTGTTGTCTGCCTGTCTCAAGGACACTTTTCTTTTTTTTTCTAAATGAGTTCATTACCCATCTTTCTCTTCTTCTCTATACCTGCCTTCATATTGATATAATAATGACATATTTAATACATATATTAATACTCCCTTAAAACCCTAACAACTTACTAAACATTTTTATTTTGCCATTACCCAAAATAATTCCATATTTAAAAATTCCATATTTAAGAACTTAGACATTCCTTTATCTAACAATAATCTATTGTCATTCCCTCTTTCCTTATAGATATTTTTTTGGTGAAGTAATTGTAGTTAAGTGACTTGTGCAGGGCCATACAGCTAGTGAGTGTTAAGTGTTTCCTTATGTCTTATAATCCCAAACCCTATTCTTCATCCATACCATAACTTCTATTTCTTTGATCCTATCAGTACTTTTTTGCACTAGCTACATGATACTCCTTTCCCTGTATTGATGGTTAATCAGTTCAGCTAAATACTGTTCTCTTCTCTTAAGTCCCTTTTCTCCTAATATTGCTCTGCCCACCCTTAGCCTTGGATTAGTTTTATTTCTTCCCTTCCATACATGTGCTAGATTGAAACTAGAGAAAATTACAAAACTATATTGACTAGGTCCCCTATGAATTTATATTACCTAAACTTATCCCTTGATGACTGAAAGACAATCATTTTACATTTCCCTGACTAACTCATTATAATACTTAATATAGTGTCTTTTTCAAACATTCCTCAGAACTCCTATGACTTCCCCTCCTCCATCTTCTCAGCTGAGAAAGTAAAAAAAATATATTTTACTGGGGAAAAACTGGCTCTTTGCCTAGAGCTCCCTCTTCTCTCATCCATCTCATCTTATGTCACCCATCATATGCCTTTACCATTACCTCTGTCTCTCACTAAGTGGCCTTTTCTGCAAAGGCAAACTTCTTTTTTTCTTTTTTCATTTTTTTAAAGCTTTTTATTTTCAAAATATATGCATAGATGGTTTTCAACATTCACTCTTGGAAAAACTTTGTGTTCCAATTTTTTTTCTCCCTCCCTTCTCCCTACCCCCTCCCTTAGATGGCAAGTATCCAGAATATGTTAAATATGTGCAATTCTTCTACACATATTTCCACAATTATAATGCTAGACAAGAAAAGTCAGATCAAAAAGGAAGAAAAATAAGAAAACAAAAAGCAAGCATAGCACAACAAAAGTGAAAATGCTATGTTGTGATCCACATTCAGTCCCCACTGAATGCAGATGGTTCTTTTCATCACAAATCCATTGGAACTGTCCTGAATCACTTTGCTATTGAAAAGAGCCATGTCCATCAGTATTGATCATCATATAATCTTGTTGCTGTGTATAATGTTCTCTTGGTTCTTCTCTTGGTTCACTTAGCATCTGTTTATGGAAGTCTCTCCAGGTTTTTCTGAAATTATCCTGCTAATCATTTCTTACAGAACAATAATATTCTATAAGGTTCATATACCAAAACTTATTCAACCATTCTCCAACTGATGGGCATCTACTCAATTTCCAGTTCTTTGCTACTACAAAAAGGGAAAGGCAAACTTTTCTGCACACATAAGTGATCTCTTTCAATTCTATCTTCTCCAGCTAATTGCTCTATACTCTCACTTATCTCCATTTTCGTCTTATCCATTTTGACTTATTATTCAATTAAAACTTCACTCTGCAAAATTACCAATGAGCTCTTACTTTCTAACTCTAATGACATTTTCTTAATCCCCATCCTTTTTTATCTCTCTGTAGGCTTTGACATTGTTCAATGCCCTCTTTTTCTCTTCTTTCTATTTTGTCCTCGTTCTCCTAGACTTTGTAGTCATCTCCTGATTGATCCACTTACTATTCAGTTCATCTTCCATTCATCTGCAATAGTGAGCTTCTAAAAAGTCAGATCTAACCAGGTTACCCCTTTTCCCTCTCAAAATTTTGTGACTCCCTGTAGCTTCCAGGGAAACTTCTTTTTTTTTTTTTTTAATTCATTTTTTCCAAATTATCCCCTCCCTCCCTCCACTCCCTCCCCCCGATGGCAGGTAATCCCATACATTTTACATGTGTTACAATATAACCTAGATACAATATATGTGTGTAAATACCATTTTCTTGTTGCACATTAATTATTAGCTTCCGAAGGTATAAGTAACCTGGGTAGATAGACAGTGCTAACAATTTACATTCGCTTCCCAGTGTTCCTTCTCTGGGTATAGTTATTTCTGTCCATCATTGATCAACTGGAAGTGAGTTGGATCTTCTTTATGTTGAAGATTTCCACTTCCATCAGAATACATCCTCATACAGTATTGTTGTTGAAGTGTATAGTGATCTTCTGGTTCTGCTCATTTCACTCAGCAACAGTTGATTTAAGTCTCTCCAAGCCTCTCTGTATTCCTCCTGCTGGTCATTTCTTACAGAGCAATAATATTCCATAACCTTCATATACCACAATTTACCCAACCATTCTCCAATTGATGGACATCCATTCAACTTCCAGTTTCTAGCTACAACAAAAAGAGCTGCCACAAACATTTTGGCACATACAGGTCCCTTTCCACTCTTTAGTATTTCTTTGGGATATAATCCCAATAACAGCAATGCTGGGTCAAAGGGTATGCACAGTTTGACAGCTTTTTGGGCATAGTTCCAAATTGCTCTCCAGAATGGCTGGATTCTTTCACAACTCCACCAACAATGTATCAGTGTCCCAGTTTTCCCAGGGAAACTTCTAATCATTAAAGTAGATAGTTATCTTTTAATTGGATGATTGGCCTACTTCATTATTTGATTTCCTTTTTCTCTGGGTCTTTTTATTTCTGGCAATATGTGGAGCAGGTATAACAATATCTGGGGAGATAAGTGGAATGAGTGCCAGATCTAGAGTAAGGAAGACTCATTTTCTTGAGTTCAAATTTGATTTCAGATACTTTCTAGCTATTTGAGCAAGTCACTTAACCCCCTCTGTTCAGTTTCTTTATCTATAAAATGATTGGAAAAGGAAAAGGTAAAACACTCTAATAGCTTTGCCAGGAAAACCCTAACTGGGGTCACAAAATGTTGAACATGATTGAAAAATAAATGAATGATAACATAGTAGTGTTTCTTTTTTTAAAAATGTACAATTCATATCAATATTATTATTCCTTTAATGACTTTAAATTTTCTGGTAAATTCATTTAGATAGCTCATTTGGATTTCATCTTTTCTTACTATTTAGCCTTTGTCACGGGAATATCACTATGGCAATAATTTTGGGTACATAGTGGCCTTCAAGCCATTTGGTGGAAAAGAGTGGAAAAAAGTAACTGTTACTAACCCAGACATTGGTCGGTATGTTCATAAAGATGAAACAATGTCTCCTTCCACTGAGTTTCAAGTAAAAGTGAAAGCCTTTAACAACAAAGGAGATGGACCATTCAGTCTTACAGCAGTCATTTATTCTGCACAAGATGGTAAGTTAAAAAAAGACATTCCTAATTAATTATACTTTATTTCTGAGCTAGTAGATAAGTTCTATAGACAGACTTGTGTTCTACTTCCTAATTGCTAGTAAGAATAACAATAATTTAGGGAATTATTAAAATTTTGTGTTAATTTATTCTAATTCTTTTCTTCTTTTGAGACAGCATTGAAGAACATCTGATTTGCAATCAGAGAACCAGGATTCATATCCTGTATATCAAGTCCTTACACTTTTTTGGGTTCAATTTTCTTATTTACCAAATGAGTATTAGAATAATATTCCTTATAGTTTCATCCATTTATCCATATTGACCTCTGTGATATTATTAATTTTCTTGAGAAACTAGATTATACTATTATTATTTTAATGGAATTAAAAGTTTATTCCCTCTACCAGTACAGTTTATAGCTTCTTTATGACATTTTATTCATGTTCTTCCCACAATCCCCTATAGAGAAACTTCCTAATAGGCTAACCAACTATTTGGTCTCATTATAAAGCCAATACAATAAAAACGAAAGTCCTTCTTAAAGGGGAAGAGGGAGGGAAAGAATTTGGAACTCAAAAAAAAAATGTTAAAGTAATGTTAAAATAAAATAAAAACAAGTGTATATTAAAATGTAAGTAGTCATTAAATTTGTAAATGTAGCACTGATAATTAAGAAATATATTTTATCAATTCTTCAGCACCTAGTGAAGCTCCTACAGATATAAGCATAAAAGTCCTATCTTCTTCTGAAATCTCCGTTTCTTGGAAACATGTTTTAGAAAAAACAGTGGAGGGCTATCAGGTGAGTTCAAATTATATTAAAGTTAATTACATTCTTCTAAAATAAATTTTATTATAGTCATTCAAATAGTATATTATTCTATTTCTTTAACTTATCCAAACAATTGAATTTAGATAACAGTATAGATTTGTGTGTATATATGGTAGATAGATACATACCACCTATGTGTGTATGTTCTTTACTTTACTATGTTAATTGGCATTTTCTTATTGTTAATGAGTAATTAAATGAATAAATAAAAAGTAACTGTAGAAAAGGCAAAAACATACTGTGTCTCATATAGAACTATAGAAATCTGGCACCTGTAGCCTCCAAATCAACTTTTTAGGACAAATTCAGTTTGGGCATATGTCAAAGACTCTGTTAGCAAAAGTGCAGGGTGAATATGACGTAGAGATTACAGTAAAGAATATGACCCTTCCAATAAACTAGGATGGGATGATTTAAATCAGAAACAGATTTATTAGATAACTGGAGATATTTAAAGAAAAGAGACCTGAATAAAACCCATGTTCTATAATGAACAAAACTGTTCTCTAACATAAATGTCTCTAATATAAAGGTTATTAACATGGAATCCATGAGCTTGTTTTTTTTCAAAAACATTTTAAATATCTTTACACTTGCAATTTCATCTACTTTATCATATGCATTTTAAAACATTATTTTGAAGAACCCATGGACTAAATCAGATTGCCCTAAAAAGGTTATATGCAATGAAAAAATTAAAAACACCTTTTCTAATATATGTATTTTTATTGCCTTCTTATATGTAATCATTGTCCACAAAATAAATTAGTTTTTGTTTTATTGAAGAACATATTTCTGAAAGAATGATTTTGATGGCTTCTTTGAAGAAATCTATGGGGAAAAAATAAAAATACAATTGGAGCAGCTAAGTGGCGAAATGGATAGAGTGCCAGACCTGGAAACCTGAATCAGGAAGTCTCATCTTCCTGAGTTCAAATTTGGTCTTAGAGATATAAGATTTAGGACAAATCACTCAATCCTGTTTACTTCAGTTTTTTCACCTATAAAATTAATTGGAAATGGAAACTGCAAAGCACTTCAATATCTTTGCCCAGAAAACTTCAGGTGGAATCAAGAAGACATGACTGAAAAATGACTGAAATCCACAAAAGAGTTGCTGTAGTGGAAAAACAAGTGAGGGGCCTGCTCTTCTATCCTTACTTATAATTCCACTCAACATTTATTAGATACTGATTACTTTTAAGGTCTCATGCTTACCACTGTTTTTGGAATATGTAATAAAAATGAAAAAACAATCTGAACTCTTAAAAAAAAAAAAACTTACATTTTATTATCTCAAAGTCAGAGATGCCCTAAAAGTTTCTGTAATGGAGAATAGAAAATGAGAACTGAAAATGACAAGGTTGATATTATTTTTTATTAGGAGTGTAATTTAAGTACTAACAGTGGAATAAATGACATAAAAGATGGCTGTGGGGACTCAAAAAATGAAAATGGAATAAGAAACTAAAAACTTTTGGTGAATATATCTAGGATATGAAGTATTTTCAAAACTTTAACTAATAGATTGTTTTCCTTTTTTTTTTTTTTGTCTGTTTGTTTCCAAGCAACAAAAACGGATAATATTTTATCTCTCTGGAATTCAATGTCCTTATCTGTAAAATGGGTCTAAGTTTTGAAATTGTTTCCTATTTCATAGATATTATATGTGTT
Organism: Sminthopsis crassicaudata; assembly: GCF_048593235.1. Classification (NCBI taxonomy): domain Eukaryota; kingdom Metazoa; phylum Chordata; class Mammalia; order Dasyuromorphia; family Dasyuridae; genus Sminthopsis; species Sminthopsis crassicaudata. The sequence continues at coordinate 237,956,118 of NC_133621.1, read as the reverse complement.
CTTTAAAAACAAATATCTATAAAAAGGTGGAGAGATAGAGTTGATTGCTTAGATTTCTTCCAGCTTTCATCCCCTAAAATTCTAAAAATAAAGGAGAATATAACTTCAAAAAATTTCAGTTAGAAAATAAAATACATACACAGAAACATGAACATATGTAGATATATATAGGATGGATATGTGCATATGTATACATATGTCCTTTTAAAAAGTATGATCACAACATTATCTCTCCTCATGAAAAGTCAAGCTCCTAGAAAAAAATATTTATGCTTGTAGACATTACTTCTACTATCCCTCATTTTTCAGCTCTTACCCTCTGGCTTCTGATTTCATTACAAACTGAAACTTTCCTTAAAACAGACATTGATCAACTGTGAAACACAATGACACCTTCTCATCTTTTTTTACATCTCTGTAACATTTTGACATTGTTGGACACCCACTCTGAACATTCATTTCTGGGTTTTCTTGGCACTATTCATTGTTTGCCTGCCATTACTTCTCGAAAATCATTTCCTGAGTTACTATACATATCCCAAAATCTAATTGGGAGTATTCTCCAAGTCTCAGTTCTTGTCTCTTGCCCTATACCATTTCTTTGTCTTGTGTATTCATTAATCTTCTAGGAACAGGATTCCCAGAACTATACATACTACCTTAATTTCTCTACAGTCTCATTTAATCATTCACCTATTTAAACATTTCCACTTGTATGTTTCATTGGTATTTCAGACTTAACATGCCAAAAAAATCTTTTCCATAAAATCTTCCTAATATCTCTGTTTCTGACTTCAACATGTATTGATATTATGATTGTAATAATACATATACTATAGTACAGCTCAGGATCAAGGCACATATTTTTATCATGTGTAATTTGCCTTCTTATCTTCAATAAATTCTCCATGGAAGGGAGGTCCTTTCAGTTTCTCCAACATATCCAATATTTCTTGCTGTCATTATGTAATCAGTCTACTTTTTTCCAGTCATTTATCTTTCTAATGAAAGCCTATATACTGTTTCTTCTGCATAATTCATTAATTGTGACATGTTGGAGCAACTAGGTGGTGCAATGGTTAGAGCACCAGCCCTGAAGTCAGGAAGAACTGAGTACAAATGTGGCCTCAGACACTTAACACTTTCTAGCTATGTGACCCGAGGCGAGTCACTTAACCCCAATTAACTCAGGAAAAAAAAAGTGATATCTTGTAGCCTCTTCATTATGACCATTTGTCCCATCATGGTCTTTTTGAATTTGAACTATGCAAGACAGCATGGTGTTCCATAATTCATACAACATTACTAGAAGTGGATTGCTCTTTTAACAAAGAGGGAATGTTTTAAATGCAAAAATCTTTATTTATTTAATATTTTCTCCCAATTACAATATTTTGTATTGTAAAATTATAATTTTTTACATTTGTTTTTAAAACTTTTGAATTCTAGATTCTCTTCCTCTCTCTTTTCTCCTTCCCAGCTCCCATTAAGAAACCACATTGCATAAAAGTTATGTTGTGAAAGAAAACACAGATTATCCAAACTTAATCCCCCCCAAAAAAGCAAAAAATAAAGCAAGAGAGACAGAGAGAGAATCAATCTGTATTCAGATATAATCAGTTCCTCCTCTGAGTATGAATGCAATTTTTCATCATAAGTCCTTCAGAGTAGTTGTGGATCATTGTACTGCTGAGAATAGCAAAGTCATTTATAGCTGATCATTCTAGAACATTACTATTACTTTGTACACAGTACATTTCACTTTGCTTGAGTATAAGGAGGACTTGCCAGGTTTTCCTGAAAACATCTTGCTCATTATTTTCTCTAGAACAACAATATTCCACAGTTTATCCATCTACTCCTCAATTGATGGACAACCCTTCAATTTCCTTTTTTTTTTTTTTTTTTTTTTTTTTTTTTGGCATGAGAAGAGAGCTGCTATAAATATTTTTGTACATAAAATCCTTTCTAAGGGATCATTTTTAAAAAAGGAGAATAGAGCCACTTAAAGAACTACACAATTCTCCCAAGTGAAACCAGATTATTCTATTTCTCGAACAATTATAACAAAGGTAATTGTTCATGTTCAGTGTTTGTCTGAGAGCTATGTATTTATTTGGAATACAAGGTTTTGCAGTGTTGAAGACTATCTATGCATAAAGATTTCTGCTTTATTATCTATCCAGGAGGAAAAAAATAAAGGAAAAATACATCTGTTGTTGAGAGTATGGGTAAATAATAAAGCAGAAATCTTTTGAGTGTGGATTTTATTTGGAAATAGCCTGGAGATTGATGCAATCAGTATAATGTAATCTAGAAAAAAGGAATCGCTGACTTATCTATAGAGAATTCCTCTTCTTAGACTCTATATTGAACATCTTTTAAAAGAGAAGCAATTTTAAACTATAAAAGTATTTTTAGATGAAGTTATGTTATACTTCTCTGCTTTATATGGCTTCAAAAATGTAAAAGTATCTCTATGTTTTTAGTGAATATACTTTAAATAATAATTTACTTACTATTTCATTCACACTTCATATACAAATTGTATACTTACTTTTTCTTTTTTTAAAAATTTAATTTAATTTTTTATTAATTTAATTTAACTTTTTATCTATTTATTTTATTATGGATTTTTATTTACCAGACATATGCATGGGTAATTTTACAGCATTGACAATTTCCAAACCTTTTGTTCCAATTTTTCCCCTCCTTCTCCCCACCTCCTCCCTCAGATGGCAGATTGACCAATACATGTTAAATATGTTAAAGTATAAATTAAATACAATCTATATATACATGGTGGACTTACTTTCCAAAAAATATAGTTCATATCCTTTAAAAATACTTTAGGAAGACTACAACCAAAAAGATTTTTATTAAATATTCTTCACAACATATTATTTTAATCACGAATTTAAAATTTAGAGACCATAGTTCCTAACAGTAATCTCAAAAGTATAACATGATTTTAACAATTCTTCCCATTTAGATAAATAATCAATTGTTTATCATCATTATTATTAATATTAATAAAAGAATCGCTAGCTGGGTAATTTTTTTTTTTTACTTTTAGGTTTGCAAGGCACTTCACATATGCTATTTCACTTGATCCTTACAACAGTCCTAAAAGATATTATGTTGTTATTATGCCCATTTTATAAATGAGCAAACTGATGCTGAAGGTAGTTAAGTGACTTCACACACAAAGCCACTGTAATGGGCCAGAACTCTGTACTTGAAACAAAGATTCTTACAAGGTGCTAACTCAGTGGAATTGATAAGACAATTGTTATCTAGTTTAGCATGGTGATTAATAGTTCTCTAGTTCAGTATGATTGATTTAATCTTACAACAAGTAATGGTTCCCTAGTGATATAATGATTGGCTTATATGCAGTATACTGCATATAAACTGGGACAAACTCAGTCAGAGAAGGGCTTGGAGACCGAGCCAGAGAAGACGGGGATTGGAGGTGGAAGCTCAAGCTCTTGGAGACAAGGAGAGACATTCATTCCATCTCCAACCTTTGTAGTGGCTAGAGGCTGGAGCACAAGCTCTCAGACTGAGACAGACTTCAAGACGGAGTCCATCATAGTGGTCCTCTTGCCTCCCCCATAGAAACCAAGATACATTTCAGAGGACCTCCAAAAAACTGGCCTGGGTCCCAGGCAAGGGGACAAGACTTTAAAGAAGATAATAAAGAATTTGGACTTTATCTCTGGCTATTCTTGTGGTTATTACTCAGCTGAAAGGAAGGCTGGTCCAAAGACCTCCAGAAAACTAATCAGAACACTACACCCACAAAGATAGTAAATAAGACAGAATTCAAACTCTTCTAGCTGACTCTAAGACCAATATTTTATCAATTACCAATCTAACTGCCCCATATTTTGATGTCTAGCTTCAAAGCAATTTTAAAGGATATTTCATTAAGTAAATTGTTTTAAGAGATATTAGGAGGAAATGATATGAGAATAGGCTGTTATTATAGATTACTAATGCTTTTCAAGCCTTATTACTTCTCCATCAGACAATTCTATAAGTCAGATCTCCAGAGGGAGGTCTCTAGGGATAATTCTTGTATGTTGGGGGTATCTCTCGTTTCTTTTCTTTTCTTTTTCTGTTTATACTATATGTTAAAAATGGATTATTGCTAGCAGAGTTAATAACATTTGGGGCCAACTTTGTCAATCCTAGGTTACAGTGTTTTCAGAAAATGCAAAAGAGGATATTTTAAAATTGCTTTAAATATTTAAAGTATGAATTTTAACAAAAAACTGCAACTAAATGCTTACAGATCCGTTACTGGGCTGCACAGGATAAGGAAGCGGCTGCACAGAGAGTTCAAGTCAGCAGTCAGGATTATTCTGCCAAACTGGAAAACTTGCTGCCTGATATGCAGTATTCTGTAGAGGTTAGGGCCTATAACAGTGCAGGATATGGGCCCCCTAGTGATGTGGTTGATGTCTATACAAAGAAAGCACGTAAGTATGAGTATTTTGATTTTAGAATACCTGAATATAAACGTTCATTAATTTTTCAACATTGACTCTTGCAAAACTTTCTGTTCCAATTTTTTCCCTCCTTCTCTCCACCTTATCCCCTAGATGGCAAGTAGTTATACACACACACACACACACACACACACACACACACACACACACACACACGTGTGTGTGTATGTCTTACATCCAATTTATGTATACATATTTATACAGTTATCTTGCTGCACAAGAAAAATTGAATCTAGAAAGAAAAGAAACCTGAGAAGGAAAACAAAATGTAAACAAGCGTCAACAAAAAGCCTGAAAATGCTATGTTGTGGTCCACACTCAGTTCCCATAGGCCTTTCTCTGGGTGTATATGGCTTTCTTTATCACTGAACAATTGGAACTGATTTGAATCATCTCATTGAAGAGAGCCATGTCCATCAAAATTGATCATCGTATAGTCTTGTTGCCATGGATAATGATCTCCTGGTTCTGCTCATTTTACTTAGCATCAGTTTATGTAAATCTTCCCAGGCTTCTCTGAAATCATCCTGTTGGTCATTTCTTACAGAATAATAATATGCCATAACATTCATATACCATAATTTAGTTAGCCATTCTCCAATTGATGGGTATCCAATGTTTCCAATTTCTAGGCACTACAAAAAGGAGGGCCACAAACAGTTTTTTACATGTGGGTCCCTTTCCCTCCTTTAAGATCTCTTTGGGATGTGAGCTTAGTAGAAATACTGCTGAAGTATATTATTGAAATAAGAAGGATAAAAATACCCCAACTTTTAAAAAATCAATTCTTATGTGGCATTATAGAAATAAAATGAACTTTATAAATCAACTTTATAAAAATTTGTCTTTGAAAAACCTTCACAAGGTTTAAATGGCTTTATTTATTATATGTTTGGAAACAATATTGTCATAGAAATGGAGGCAAACATATGGTAAAATAGGAGGAAACAATATAACTCAGCCTTCCCCTGTAATTACTTAAATAATAATCAGGCAAGAGCACCAAACTTAGTAGTGAATGGGAAATCTGAGGAGAAACCACAGTGAATTATTTGTTTGACCCAAGTCAACATAGAGAAACAGTTTGCAGAGAAGATGCAATGCAAAAATTCATCTGATATTACATATCAAAAGAGAAGAAAGAGTAGGAGGCAATAGTCATATTGCTCTGTCCTGGAACAAGAATGAAGCTAGGACCTATAGCAATGAGTAATTTGTAGTGCAGATAAACACCTGATGCTGTGAAGCTTGCTGGGAGGAGAAAGAGAGCCATTATATGTCTGTGTTATTTCCATCCTTTGGCTGAGACTGTATATGTGGCAAGGCATATCTCTAAAATGGAGAACCTTCTAAGAATAGGAGCCAGCGGCAGTCTACTAGAGGCTGGGCAAGCCTGATATTATGCCAACTATGCCCAAACTGGAAGCTAGAGTTTTAGACCAAGAAGATAGTGACCATATTTTACCTTGGATCTAGAAAGTTACAGTTTTCTGGAATACTCCTTGAAGAATACAGCATTTAATAATCAGAGAAAATGAGACCTCAGAGAATACAAATTCATACCAAACAAGATCCCAACATTTCTTCCACAAGTGTGCACAACCTGGCTCACACACAATGGCAAAAATTCAGGAAATAAAGCTGAAAGAATGAATGAGCAATATGAACTATCATAGAAAAGGATTCTCAAAAAACAAACTCAGAAGAAACTAACTGAACAACATTTATAAGCAGAGTCCTTTATAAAAGGATAGGTTAGTCACAAGGCCAATTAGAATTCTTGAAAGAAAGAAATTTAGTTAAAAATCATATTATAAATGAAATGAAATTTCTAGCTGAAATAATTGGGAAAGAAATTCAAGTTTTAGAAGAACGAATGGAAAAAATTTATAAGTCCAAACCCAAATTCGTATAAAAGGTATTATAAACTGTGTATGAAATATTCAAATAAGCTAAGTAAAGTTAATAAATCTGTGAGATAATATGAAATATCAAAATAAACCCAAAAGATTGAAAAATTGATCTCAAATTAAAAAAAACTGACATGATAAAAAAGAGAAAAAAAAGATGAAATAATAAAAAAATATACATCAATAAAGAGTTTAAGAATTGAAGAGCCATAGTCAGGATCACACACACAATGTGCAGTTACTACTATAAAGGAAAAGAGATCCTGGAATCTGATATGCAAAAAAGTAATAGACATAGGTCTATAATTTAGAACAGCATACAAAGTAAAAACCAATTGTAATCAAGAGAATTCTGAAAAGATGGCAGAAAATTCTAAACTCTTCAATTTTCTTCCAGAAAACATAAAATAGCACCTCAGTAAATATAATACAGTAAAAATAGACAAGAGTTGGATCAGAACAGTGGTCCTACTGGGACAACTGGAGAAGATCTGAAGGAAGGTAGCAAGATGGAGGTTTGGCCCCTATGAAGTGTAAACATGTCCAGTATAGTTCCATATTTCAGCAAGCACTGGTTTGAAAGATAGTTCAGGACCTAGCCACGGGAATTTTCACCTTGCAGACAGAATGAGTTCTTGAGTATCTGAGGAGTGAAGATTGGGGGAACCTCTACTGATAAGCAACTTCAGGCACAACTATGCTTCCAAGACATGCCTCTCTTTGAGAAGAACTAGTCCAATCCTGGTGAGTGGAGCAACAGTGGGTTGGGAATGTTGCTGGCGATGGATACTTATTATTATGAGTAGAATTCCTGGTTTCTGTTCAAGGACAGAGGGGAAAACTGAAGGAGGACCTAAGGCCAGAGGCACCATTCCCTATCCCTGAGAACTAACTGCAATAACAAGCTGCTATAAAAATTTTTTTTAATGACCAAGCAAAGGAGAAAGAACCCAACCATAGGAAATTACTATAGGAATAGAAAAGACTGGGGTTCATATTCAGAGTAGGATGCTGAAACAAAAAAAGCCTTTCCTACTCCTATAATGTAATGGTTAATTTTCTGGAGGTCTGGGGACCAGCCTTGGTCTAAACAGAATAATCACCACAAGAATAGTCAGGGATAAATTCCAAAGTCTTTATTGCCTCCTTCACAGCCTGTCTCTTTTGCCTGGGGCCAGGCTAACTTTCTGGAGGACCTTCAGATGGGCCATGGTTTCAGAGGAGGAATGCAGAAGTCAGGAGAGCCATCAGGATGGAATGTCTCTCTTCCAGTCCTTGTGGCTCTTATATACTTTTACATCACCTTGCTAAGTACTAAGTATATATGTAAACTAGATAACCATTGTCTCATCAATTCCTCTGAGTTAACACCTTGTTTCAAGTATACTTCTTCAGAGTTCTTGCTCTCTACATACTCCAAAGAGTAACATCAAATGGTTACCTGCCCCCAAAGAGTTTATAACTTAAAAAGATTTTTAAAATCAAGTAAGAGAGATGAGGAAACTTTTTAAAGCACAATAAGAAAAACAAGAAAATTATGAAAAAAGTCAACTTCAAAAGGAAATCCAAAATCTTAAAGGAGAATTAGAATGGGACAAGAGGAAGCCACTGAAGTTACAAATGATCAATAAATAATAAAACAAAATAAAAACAGTGAAAATACAGAAGAGAATGTGAAACATTTCACAAGAAAAACAACTGATCTGTAGAACAGAGCAAGAAGAGAAAACATGTTACTAATTGAAATACCTGAAAGCTACATTAAAAAAAAAAGAATAAATATGATAATACAAGAAATAGCTAAAGAAAAATTTCCTAAAGTGTTAGAATCAGAGGGGAAAGTTAGAAATAGAAAAAATCCACAAATCAACATTTGAAAGAGATCCCAATAGGAAAACCTACAGTAATATTAGAGTCAAATTCCCAAACCCACAGTTCGAAAGAAAATACTACATGCAACAAGAAAAAAAATTCAAATATAGAAGAGCACAGTTAGAATTACAAAAGACCTAGCAATGGCTTGCATCTTGAAACACAATATATCAAAGAACAAAAGAACTGGAAATTTAAGAAAATTTATAGAGTGAGAGGAAAAACTGATATAGAGGTATTAGATGGGGAAGTAGTTTTGGAACCCTGTGCTCATTGGGAATGGGTTAATGAAGGAACAATACATAAATATCTAAAAGGATATGAAAATCTTCTAAATTCAGAAAGAAATAAGATAAGAAGAAAGGGCAGGGGGAGAGGAAAAGGTAGGGATTTTTAGAGGAAAGGCTCCTCACACCAGATCTGGGTTAAAGAGAGAGCAACATATACATTTTAGAAGGGAATAAAAGTCTTCTAAATTTAAGCAAAAAATAAGAGGGGGGAAATAGCAGGGGAGAATAAGGGTGGGGTCTTTGGAGGAATTATAGATTGAGTAATAGGGCAAAGTAGTAAGTAGAAGTAAAGCAGACTCAGGAGAAGCAGAAAATAAGAAATATACATAAACATAAAATAAAGATCAAGAGTAAAATTTATTATGTAAAAATTGCAGGGGCATAGCATAATCTCAGACAAAGTTACAGCTAAAATAGATTTAATCAAGAAAAAAATAAGGAAACCACATTATATGTCAGCCATGTTAATCAATATTGTTTTTAAACTATTTAAAACTAGACAGTATAAGATTAGAATGTTGTTGTGGTGTAGGAAATGATGAGTTGGTAGACTTAGAAAAATATGGAAAGACTTGTTATTAAAAAAAAAAAAAAAAAGATGTTATCCACTTTCGGAGAAAGAGAGTACTAATAAGCATTGCTAGGTCTTACATGGATAAGGACCTATATGTATAATTAAGAAATCATAAAAATATTAGATAATTTCATTATAGAAAATCATAACGAGACAATATGATAACATTTGTAGAATGCTAACCAAAGCAGTTGTTAGGGGAAATGTTAGATTTCTAAGTATTTACACCAACAAGATCAATTAATTGTGTAGGCAACTAAAAAAGAATAAAAAGCCAAAACAAAACTTGAAAGACTTCTATCACCATAAATATTCTAAAAATCAAAGAAAATTTTGACAAAGGCAAAAGTTAAAAAGTAATAAAACCTACAAGCCTTCTAAAAATAAGTAACCATTTTGCTGATTTGACTTTTTTAAAAGAAAGAAGAAAAACAAATTGTCATCATAAAATTGAAAAAAAAAAAGAATTCACATAAAAAAGAAGAAATAAAGCCAATTACAAGAATGTGTGCAAATATGACAACTTGAAATGGATGAAAATACTATGTTGTGATCCATATTCAGTGCCCACAGTCCTCTTTCTGGATGTAGATGACTCTCTCCATCACAAGTCTATTGGAATTGGCTTGAATCACCTCATTGTTGTAAAGAACCAAGTCCATCACAGTTGATTGTCACATAATCTTGTCGTTGCTTTATACAATGTTCTCTTGGTTCTACTAACTTCATTTAGCATCAGTTCATGTGTCTCTTCAGGCCTTTCTGAAATCATCCTGCTGGTTGTTATAGAATAATAATATTCCATAACATTCATATGTCAAAACTTATTCAGCCATTCTCTAACTGATGAACATCCATTCAGCTTCCAGTTCCCTGCCACTAAAAAAAAGGGATGCTGCAAACATTTTTGCATATGTCAGTCATCTTCTCTTTTTTATGATCTCTTTGAGATACTGACCCAGTAGAGGCACTTGGAACAAATACCATAAGGAATTTTTTTAAAATAGAAAATATAGCTTCATCCCATGACTACTTTCTGACAGTATTGAAGAGTAAAATCTTCTGAAACTGAGAAATCAACAAATATTTATTTAGTGCCTAGGAAATGGGCTAAAAATTGGACTAAAATATATGTGAAGCAGTTTGTCCCTACAGAGCTTAACTTCTATTTTGGAAAATATAAGTATATATGAAATATTTCAAAGTAAGTTAAAAAATTGGATCTTAGATTATCAGAAAATGTCTTACAGTGAACTTTGGGAATAATTGTAAGGAAAATAAATACTATTTTTAAATAAACAGTGATAAGGTAAGATGATCCAGATAAAGAAGGCTTATAAGCATTTAGTAAGGTAATAGTAAGAGATGAAACTTGGATTATTTCACAAAAGTTAGGCGCTTCTGAGTAAGATAAAAGATTAATTTATCTCTTTATCTTAACCTATTTGGAGTATATTTCATCACTATTTCATCTTTCTGTCAAAATAAGCTTCCATACTGAAGGCTCATGCTTGGCATTATACAATGACGACTTCAATGAACTCAGCTGAGGTGACTACTAATTTCACGTTGCTATTTTTTCCCCTTAGCCCCAAGTCAGCCTCCAAGGATTATTAGTTCAGTAAGGTCTGGTTCAAGATATATTATCACCTGGGATCATGTCAGAGCAATGTCAAATGAATCTACAGTAACAGGATATAAAGTAAGTAAAAGAGGGGCAAATAATTTCTTCCATACTCTTCTATATTTGCTTTTGGTTCAATTGAAGACAGGCACATAAAGGAAAAAGATGATTCAAGTCTCTTTTTCATGCAAATTTTTATCTTGCATGGAGAAATGGTAATTGATATTTTTGTTGCTTTCAGGGAAACCCAGAGAACTTTCTAGTGTTAGAGTAGAACTTCAACTGAAATTAATAATATTATAACATACTTTAAGATTAAAAAGAATTTTGAGAAAAATATTAAGTAATTCCTTAACATATATACCTATGAAAGATGGATGAATAATAGCTGTGAAGAATAGAATGATTCTTAGTAATCAATGTGTTGAAATCTTAGCAGATAATTCTTTAATTAAACTGTTTTGAACATAGCAATGAGGAAGTGCAATGTTTATGTAGAGAAGTCTCAGGCGAATTGGAATATTAACTTTGAATCAATAAAAATAAGAAAAGATTATGTCCCATATGTTCCAAACTAATATTGCTCCTAAGATCACTCCCCTACTTATAGGCAGAGTGTCAAAGAAAATTGTAAAAATAACCTCTAATCCTTTGTGAGAGCCCCAGGTTTTTGCCTAGGAAAAAAAACCTTCTGTAGCTTTATTTAGTTACATGTGAGAAAATTATAAGATTCAGTTTTCATAGACTACATAGAACCAAATATTTTTTTCTCATGAAATACAGCTATGAATTTGAACAGTTTAAGGAAAAGATAATTTGTCCAAATTTTTTTTTCTGTTTTCAACTGTATAGAGAGCTGGTCTTGAAGTCAGAATGATCTGGAAATCAAATCTATCAAAATCAAATATATCTTAGAAACATTATGTGTGTGAGACACTGGGCAATGCCCTGAGAAACTCTCTAAGAGTATAAGTTGTAGGAAAATAAGTTGCCAACCCTTATTGGTAGAGGGAATTCATCTGGGTGTTTTCTATACTCATGAAATTATGGGTTCAGTCCACATTCCCACCCTTTGCCCCTACCCATATCATTGCATTAACTTCACATATTTTGGTACTTTAAAAGGTGCTCTACAGACCTGATGGTGAACACGAGGGCAAGTTATATTCAACTCATAAGCATTCAATAGAGGTCCCAATCCCAAGAGATGGAGAGTATATTGTAGAGGTTCGAGCACACAGTGATGGAGGAGATGGAGTTGTATCACAAATTAAAATTTCAGGTATGCAAGTCATTTTATTAACCTTAGTATTAAATATTTATAAATATCAATGTACTTACTATCTGGGACAATATAGTTTCAGATTCTCCAAGCGGGATGAATTGTTTAGGAACCCTTACCTATATTCCTAAAATTTTATGGCTCACTGAGGGAGATCCGGGATCCGTCTTTTTACATTTTATACAAATAATCCGGCATTAAAGAGTATACAGATATATGAAATGTACATAATGTTTCCAAACTAACTAAAATATAACCACAACCCATGGAATATAAGGTTCACTGAGAGAGAAAAAAAATAAGATTAATACTGATATTGTATTTAGACTCAAGTTCAACAGAAGCAATTTTATTTTATCTAAGAATAAGTTAATATCTAAGAGAGAGCAGAAAAATATCTTCCTTTAAAGTCTACTCCCTTCTAAGAGTCACTTGAAATATTGGTTCTTCCTTGCTACTCTGGGAACAGATTCCTTTCTGCTATCATGGGAACAAGAGACTAATATAAGTATTGCTTCATCATGCTAAAGTTCAAGTTCTTCAGCCCAAAATATGAATCACCAGAAGTGATCTCTCTCTCTCTCTCTCTCTCTCTCTCTCTCTCTCTCTCTCTCTCTCTCTCTTCCCCTTTTCCCCCTTTCTAGGGTAGACTAGGGTAGTATGTGCCACAGAATACCTCCCTGATGGACTTTCCTCCCAATTAAAGATTTGTTGTCTTCAACAAATCAACTGAAGCACACTTATGCACATCCTCAATTTTGAAAGGTTCTTTGGGTTCAATTCAAACTTAATTTTTTTTCAAGAACCTTCCCTTCCCCAATTAAAGAGTCTCTAAAAGCACTTTTAAAGTTCACATTGCACAATTTTTATTTGTGCCTCTTAAATTTCATATAAAGAGTACCAAAATAACTTTAAATAAACCTGTGAAATTAATAATCTGGGGGTTTTTGTCCAGTTGGTTTTTATTTAAGCTTTATTAATTTTTCTTTGATTATTAGAATTTCTACTTTTTTGGCTAGATGGTTCTTGATTAATTTTTCTAATTATTTTAGTTGTGTATCCAAATAAATGATTTGTTCCTAAGCTTGTTTGCTGGTTTAGAGAGATAAATTTTCTCCTAAGAACTGCTTATAATTTTGTAATGTCTCATCTTTGTCATTTTTTGAATAAACTTTTCTTTTATTTCTAATAGTTTATTTTCTGATCCACCAGTCCTTTAAAATTTAATCTCCAATAAGTTTAATTTTCCCCCAAAGTATCTTTATTGATTAGAATTATATTTCACTATGAAATTCACATAAATTCACACAAATGATACATTTACCATTTCTAATTTTCTATATTTTAATAAAGTTTTGATGCCCCAATACTTCGTCAACTGTAGTTAAGCTAAAATGAAGCTTCTATCTGTTCCCATTTAATAACTGAGAAATTTAATATTTTATTTAGGATCTTAAATTCTTTTTAATTTATCTTTAGATTTGTTTAGCTCTGAAGGGGATATTTTGAAGTTCCCCACAGTTTTTACTGTTTATATATTTCTTCCTGAAATTCAATTATTTTTTCCTTAAAGTATTTACATGCCATATTATTTGATGTATGTGCCATATGTTGATTCTTTATCTTTATTACTCTTGGTTTTTTTTAAGTTCAGCTGAAAGATATTTGAATTTGCTCTCATATCTCATGTTTAATTCCATGTGAATCTTTATATCTTAAGTGTCTTTCTTATAAACAATATTTTGTTGGATTTTGTTATCTAATCCATTCTGCTAATTTATGGGTCAATGTATATACCATTCCCATTTAAGTTAAGATCATTAGTTATATTTTTTCCATTCATCCTATACTCTTGTATTTTTTTCTGCTCCTTGCACTCAGTCTACTGTTTACAAATAAGAAGGCGTTAAAAGATGGAGGAGGGTTTCTCTAACATTTGTAATATATAAATTAATTCATCTGTTTCTGCTCCTTTGGCTATCTCTTCTCCTTTCCCAATTCCTTGTATCAAACTTTTATTCTTCCTTTTACTTTCTTCCTTCTTATCTTCTAAAACATATCTTACTCTTCTTCTTAATCTCCTTCTCCCCTAACCTTCCCTCTCCTATCTCCCTTTTGAGTTTAATGTATTTTTGTGCCTTTATGTGCTATAATTTTGTTAATTATTGGATTATATTAGAACAATGTTCCTTCCTTTTATCTTTTCCTCCATGTTTTCCTTATGTGTCACTATTATGTGATAATGGTTTCTCTTTCTCCACCTTTTATCTCTATTTTCCTCCTTTCGGACTTCAAAGACCATTTAAACAAAGAACAGATGCAGCTAGACGACACAGTGGATAGAAGATTGGCTCTGGAGTCAGGAGAGCTTGAGTTCAAATTTGGCCTCAGACACTTAACACTTCCTAGTGTGTGATCTGGGCATATCATATAACTCCAATTGCCTCACAAAAACAAAGCAAACAAGCAATAAAAAAGAACAAAATTATTTTATGTCTCTCTTATTTACATTTCTCTATGACTGGTGAAGTTACTAGAATTTTTGAGAAGACATTTGTTTCTTATTCTCCTATTAGAATACAAACTCTCTTTTAGCATAAATTCTGTTTCTCTTGACTCTTAATTGCCATTTTAAAATGTTCACAAGGTTCTGTTCTTTTATTCAATGATGTTTGAAAAATGAAAATTCTCGGTTTCATTAAAGGCCAACTTTCCCCCTTGCCAGAGAGAAAAAAAATAAGATTAATATTGATATTGTATCTAAATACAATATTGAGCTCAAGTTCAATAGAAGAAATTTTATTTGATCTAAGAATAAACTTATTCTAATATCTAATATCTAATATTTAAACCATTGAGAGACAGCAAGACAGAGAGACAGAGACAGAGACAGATAGGAGAATGAGAAAGAGGAAGGGAAGGGGACAGAAAGGGAAAGAAAGAGAGAGAAACAGACAGACAGATAGACAAACAGACAGAGACAGAGACAGAGAGATAGAGGGGAAGGAGGGATAGAGTGCCGGGGGAGGGGGGGAGAAGACAGAGGAAGAGAAGAGAAAGTTGATGTGAAAACAATAGTCTTGCTAACTTGTAGCAACTTCATTGTCTTAGCATACAGATTGGTTTTATATAGCTTTTTCAGGCCTACCTAGAATACATAGCCCATCAATAGCATTCTTTTGGTACCAATGTCATTACATAGGGATTTAGTCTGGGAAGTCCCTAGATTCATGTTAGGTACAACATTTTGGGATCATGCAGAACAGAATTTCTTATATTTAGCCCAAGCACAATGGATGTAATTACATTAGGTTTTGTATAGTGAATCTATGGAAGAATGGTGCTGGGGGGGGGGGTTAAGTCAGCCAAATTATATGATCTGATAACAAGGTTGCTTTTTCTCCACAATTCTGTTGACCTCAGAGATAAGATGCAACTCTATCCTTGTAAGAATATTTAACCTTTACAAAGATACAGATCAGAGGTATAAACTACACAGCTTACTAGCCACATTGTAGTATTGTAGTCCCAAGCGTTGCTCAATTCACATTAAAATGTAATTTGGAAATACTTAATAAAATAACATTCATAAAATTCACATTAATAAACTGTACATATTTATTCATTTCTTTAACTATTTTCAACAAGCATTTTAGTGGTCTTTTCTTTAGTTTTCTTTTCTTCTATCTCTTGGGATTCTTCACTCTCATTCTTGGGAATCTTACACATGGTTTTATTACCTCTGAAAATGAATCCCACATATCTTTTTCTGTCTCAACCTGGTTCCCAAAGGTTTACTTCCTTATTTCCAAATGATTCCTAATAATAATATTATTAACTTAGATGTTTCAATGACCCTACAGGATAACTGTTCATAAATAAGAGGATGTTTCCAACCCAAGTATTTGCTTTGTGATATGCAACAATAATAATCTGTTGGAGCATGACTGTCTCTGATTGATAGATCCTTAGAGTAGAGAGCCTTAGATAGAGTCTTGTGCTGGATTTAATCAAATCCAAGTTAACTTAGAAAAATAAGTAATATCTCTGACCGGTAAGATGGTCCTCGCCCAGATTTTTATATGTCTTCTCTAATATTTTGAACAAGATATATTAGTGAGATAAAGTGAGGAAAATGCACAAAACATGAGTATATATATCATATTAGTGAAATCTATATATTTTTCTACTTGCCAGAGGGAGAGAAGAAATTACACAAGAAAGGCTACATAATATAGATATATGACAGACTTATTAACCAGTTGTTCAGATCATTACTTTTCAAATTATTTCTCTCTTTGTATGTGTGTGTGTGTGTGTGCATGTATGCACAGATAGATATGTATTTTGATCAGGGATAAAATTTTACCACAGCAAAATTCACGTAACAAATCCCAAATTCAGAAACTATGATAAAAAATATGCCCTGGCAAACTAATAACATTGTTTATAATGGTATTATGTATGTACAGAAAATTCTTTGTGTGTGTGTGTATGTGTGTAGCCAGTAAGCTAAATATCTATTCCTGATTATTGAACAAATAGAATACAATATTTCCCAATAAATTGTGAAATAAATCTATAATTACTAGCATATTCCAGGATTCATTTTGATCTGATGAAAATTATCTTCTGTTTTTGCTGATATCCCTTTCATATATTCATTACTTTCCCTTTCTTTGTCAGTTATATGACTCTCTGAAAAGACAAAATGTTCTGTAACTGAACTGAGCCTATGAAGGAAAATATACTATCTTTCTTTCAGAGAGAATTGACTTAGGATGTGTTTGAATGCTTTTGTGTTTTTGTAACATACACAAAAGTGTAAATTATGGATCTTTTAATGCAAAAAATGCAAAAAAATTAAAATAAATACTAAATGTTTTATAGTATTACAACATTTCATATCCATTACATAATTAAATATCAATTTTGGGATAATATTTATAAATCACTTAGCAGAATGCCTTGAAGTAGATGCTATTATGCTTATTTCTTATTTCCATCTTTATTCCTTATTTTCTCCCTAAATCTCCTCTTTCTTGACAAATTAATATTGGCAGCATACACTTGTGTTTTATTTTGAAAATTTTTTTGTATATACATAACTCAAACATAATATATATGAGGTGTTTGATGAAGAGTACTTGAATGATAACTACCTTTTTAGATCAGAACATTGTAATGTCTTTAAAAGGGAGTGGGGACTGACATAATCAAGTGTTAGGTTTTCCCTACTTTGCTCTTGTTAACTGTGTGAGCCTGTATATAACTTTGTATATAACTTTTCTGTGCTTTGATTTTTCATTGGTAAAATAAGAATGTGTATAATATGTATAAACTATTATACAGTGTAAAGAGTTGTAATTCAATTCAGCAACAATATGACATATCAATATTAATGTCAAAGAGCCTCTCTACACCTTAGTTTTATAATCTGTAAAGATTATAATACTTGCCATATTTTCCTTTCCTAATTTTAAGGATTAAAGGATTATATAATACCAGAGCATTATATAAAAAGTATTTATATAAAATGTCAGAAGGAATGAAACATCATAGCATTTATAGAGAATTATTGTTAAAAATTTGAACAGTTTTACTAAAAACTGAGAGAATGTGTCACTTTATATCTATCACATAAGTTTTCTTCCCTCTTGTGACATTGTCACCATCCTGGTGCAAGTCCTTCATCATCTCTCTTCAGGACACTTAGAAACAGCATCCTCTTCTGGTTGGTCTTCATATTTCATCTCTTCCGATTCCAATCCATCCCCATGAATGTGATGATCTTCCTAAAGCACAGGTCCTCCCCTTTTTTCCATAAGTATTGATCCCTTAGAATCATCCATACCCTCTATGTCTTCAATATGAGACCATTTCTTTCTTTCTTTAAAGAAAGGCGGTTCTAAATATTATTTTATTAGATATTAGACTTAGATTTTGTTTTAGAAAAAAATCATTACAGACTTTTTGGTAGGGGGGATAGAGTAAAAGAAATGATTGGGATGGAATTAGTTGGGAAGAGTGAGAGAGAAAAAAGAGTGATAAAAAGTCTTAACTTCATAAATATAAGCAAAGAAAGTTTTTAAGTACAAAATTTCTGGGTAATTTTTCTCTTTGTTACTGTCCACATCCTTTTTTTTTAAATGCTTTTTTATTTACAAGATATATGCATGGGTAATTTTTCAGCACTGACAACTGCAAAACCTTTTGTTCCAATTTTTCCCCTCCTTCCCTCCTTCTCCCCACCCCCTCCCCCAGATGGAAGGTAGACCAATACATGTTAAATATGTTAAAGTATATATTAAATACAATATATGTATACATATCCATAGAGTTATTTTGTTGCATAAGACAAGAAGAATCAGACTTTGAAATAATATACCATTAAATTGTGAAGGAAATAAAAAATGCAAGCGAACAAAAACAGAGGGATTGGAAATGCTATGTAGTGGTTCACACTCATTTCCCAGAGTCCTTTTCCTGGGTGTAGCTGTATCTATTCATTATTGAATAAATGGAACTGATTTGGTTCATCTCATTGTTGAAGAGAGACACATCCATCAGAATTAATCATCATATGGTATTGTTGAAGTACATAATGATCTCCTGGTCCTGCTCTTTTTACTCAGCACCTTTCTTACTTTACTAGTCTCACACTTCATATTGTGTGATTCAGCAATACTGAACAAAATACTCCTTTAATAGGATATTCATTTCTCCATCTTA
Organism: Sminthopsis crassicaudata; assembly: GCF_048593235.1. Classification (NCBI taxonomy): domain Eukaryota; kingdom Metazoa; phylum Chordata; class Mammalia; order Dasyuromorphia; family Dasyuridae; genus Sminthopsis; species Sminthopsis crassicaudata. Next base: position 237,937,317 of record NC_133621.1, on the reverse strand, counting down.
TATATTTTGATTGATTGAGCCCTAAGTCTGGACTCCTCTCCTTCCTCATCTCCATCTTCTGGTTTCCCTGGATTCCTTCAAATCTCAGCTAAAATCACAGTTTCTGCAAGAAACCTTTTCTGATTCCTCATAATGCTAGTGCTTTTCCAATGAAATTATATGTAATTTATCCAAAACATGATAATTTTCATGTTGTCTCTATCATTTTGAGGACAGGTACTTCTTACCTTTCTATCCCAAGCACTTAGCTCAGTGACTGGCATTTAGTAAGTGTTTAATAAATGCTTGTTGACTTGATTAAACAAATTATTTTAATAAAATTTTATTTAGAATGATCAAGTGTTATCCTAAATTATATTTCAAGCGCCTGTCTGTACTTTGGAGAGTGCAGTTTTTTGTACAAATATTCTATTTTAGTTAAATTGGTTTTCTGTGTAATAATCATAATCAAATCAAATCATACATCACCATAAGAAATTAACTCTAGAGCTTATTGGGTCCTTAAAGATCATAGACTTTTCCTCTCATCTACAGCTTAGAAAATTGATACAATCTAGGCTAAGTGATTTTTGTAGTCATAGTAATAGTTAGGGTTAGGATGTTATCACAGGTTCTTTGACTCCAACAACCAGTGCCATCACCTTAAAGCTTATATTTATTCAGTGTTGCAGCCAAGTCAGGATGTGTACATTTTGAAAATGTTACACATAAATGCAAAATATCCATTTTCTACTTGACATGTTTTCTCTATTAAAAAATGACATGATTAAAACTGGTGCTATAAAACATTATTCATTTATTATGTCTTCTTTGTATGTCCATCATCTATTTTTGTGCTCATTGTATATTAGTTATAAGAGTCTCAGGAGATGGTGGGGCATGGAGCACTTCTTTGTGGTTTCTACTTTTAGTTGATTATTCCGGAAGACCTGTGCATACACAAATTTCAAATAAAGATCTTACTTTTTAATGTAACTATTTATAAGTGTTACAAACATAACAAAAAACTATCAGTTTATTTTCCTTAGAGAGTAGGATAGCACTTGTTAATTACAAAATTTTAAGCAAAACCACATTTTATGTATATTAAGAAAGGAACATATATCAAGACCAGAAATTATAGAAATTATTGCATTAATACATATTTAGTTGTGAGTAGTAAAAAGCTGGCTTTAAAAGAGCCATTGGATGTTCAAGATTTTCCTCATTGTAGATTGAATTATTATGATACCTGTAATGTTATCACAAATAACAAACTATGTTTACTTTTTAGGTGCATCTGAAGTTTCGCCTAGTCTCTTTGGCTTATTGCTGCCTGCCTTTGGCATCCTAGCTTTTTGGGAATTCTGATTATAGCTGGATATCTGCTATCAATGCATAGCTGTGAATGCTCCTCAACTCTTTAAGGACTACCATTCTTTCTGATTCCTGTGGCACTATCTTAATCCAAATCAGTTATACTTTTAAAAAATTACTCTGCTGCGTCAACAGTAAATTCAAGGACTGAGACACTTAGGAACCCCTTCATTTAATGAATACTCTTTTGGATGTATACAAAATGATTTTAACCTGTTACAATATGCCTTATAAAACTCTTAAACTGATCTGTGACAGTTGCATGATTTGGTCAATAGAGCAAATTAATTGTTAACATCCACTAATATAGATTGTACAGTAAGAATAAAATCACCATCCAAAGGTGCTTTAATGACAAGTTGTGATATATATTAGAGACTGAAACATTGATTTATTTAATAAATGTAAGAATAACTTGGTCTGTTTGTATTCTTCTATGTTTTGTGTACTATGTATGGCCCTGTCATTCATGGTCTTTATTTTTAGTGATACAGTCAAAGCAAAAACATTCAGTTTATCTTGCAAAACTTTCTCAACTCTATAAACACATGTTTAAGTATTTGAAACATTTTGAAAGCTGTCCAGTTATGAAGGTTTTTCAGTGAAAAAAATGCAAACAAGTTTGTTTTAAATGTTTAAATTCCCAGAATTAAAAATTCTGAAACTTTGTATATATACATTTGAATTGTCTAATACCTTTGAATTTTAAAAAAATAGAGTGATTTTCTAAATAACAGATAATTTAGATTTTTTTTGTCATAGTGGTGATAAATTTTACTTCCAAGTTACTTTTTTTTTTGAAATCTTAATTTTAGGCCTCAAAAATTCTGTTTTAAGTTAAAATTTTTGGTTAGCCTTTTCATTTTCATGTGATATTCTGATTCTTACTTACTAAATACTTTTATTCTTTTTCTAAAATGTTAACAAAGACTGAGAATGAATAATTGTTATTAATCAGAAGTACAAAAATGAGTCAGGGTTACGATTTAATAATATTATGTTTTCTTTTTCTTCTTCATTCCTAGGCATAACCTTCCTTTAGTCAAGGTATAAAACCAGCCAATTAACCTTGGGTGTGAAAGCTTTTAGTATTTTAAAAAATGATTTCTAACAAGATTTTCTCATTTTGATGGAATACTGGGGGAGAAGGGGAGGGCTAAGGGGACCAAAAGAGCACAGTAAAATATTTTTGGTTTTGTTTCTTAAAAACAAATGAACTTGGATATCTAATAGAAGCCAATAATGTTTATGTTTTGACTGTGTCTATCAAGAGTTTTTGTTAAAGAGTTTTTATAGATTGTAAGAAGAAAAAAGCATTCTTTTATTTACCTTGGTAGGCTCAAAATATTGAGTATGAATGTGAAAGAAACTCAGTGATATTAAATCAAGTTTCTCAAGTAATCCTGCTTCAAGAATAATAAACTCTGAATCATATCTTACTAGCATATCTTGCTAACTAATTAAACATAGAATTTATCTTTTTAGGATACAATAGAAAGTCATTAAATATTTATAAGAAGTGAGATTAGAACTATTACTACTTTACACCTCTTTCTTTAAATTGTATAATTTTTGTACAATATATTTAAATGTAAATGTTAGAATCTTCATTATAAAAATAGTAATATTGCATTCATTTGCTTCTAAGTATTTGTTATTAGAGATTTTTAAAATAATTTCTCACAGAATCAGCAATTTTAAGATCATTACTAAATTTCACAAAACATAAAATTGGTTAGGAGAGAAAAGCATCTTCATATCTAAGAAAAATTAATACTCTAATTCTTTTGCACAAATTTAATTTTTTAAAAAAATTTCTCTGGATTTTCTTTTTGCAATGCTTTTGGATAATTTAGTATAACCAATAACACATTCTTTTGCTTAATACATGTTAGCCTTTACCCACCCCTGATAATATGATGGTAAGAAGCAAAACTATTTTTTTTGCATGATTGTAAAAGGTAAAAGGGGTGAAAAAGAATTTAGGGATTTTTAAAAAAATCTATTGTAAAGATTAACTTAGTTCACAATAGCTCACATAATGATCATGTAACTTTGCTTTTTTATTGTTTCACATAATTATACCAATTTAATTTGTATCTTATGTTTAAACCATTGCTAACCAAACTAATGTCTTATCTGTTTTACAAAAAAATATTCTTAAATTTTATATATAGACATATTTGTTCTTTCTTTATATTTCAAGAAAGACAATATTCATAGTTTTATTTGATAGCGATGATGCTTGAATTTTTGTTTTTAGTTTTTTACGCGTTTCTTTCAATGGAGTAGATTGACTGTGCTTTGTCCTTTCTATGAATGAAAAATAAATTATAATGAAATAAATGTAACATTGTTATCCAAGGTGTAACAGCTATCCTTTCATTCTACCCAAAGCTGAAAATTTGTTGTTTAGAATTGTCTCCTTAGAACCATTGTCTCAATTATAACTTAGTGTAACAACTTTAAATCTGATTGTATGAAATTTGAAGGGTATCACAAAGATAGTGTGTGCATGTTTCCCCCATATACTAAATACCAAATACAATGTTTTCAATATTGGAGTTTTGCATAAAAATTAATTAATAGTATTTTATCTCATCATAATAACAATAGAACTACCCACTTCCATGATGTACACCATGTTTCTGTTTGCTTTTTTCAGTCTATGCAAAGTCCTTTGATAGTTTAAAAAAGTGATCTTCACTACTTATCTGCTTTGTTCTGCTCATGACAATCTCACTCCCTGATGGATGTTGTATATTGTCAATATCACTTCTTCCTACTTCTCTTACTAAATACTTGAAAGCTCTTGTCCAGAGTCTTTCCAAAATCAAAGAAAAAACAAACCCAGGCACTCTAAAAAAAAAAAAAAAATGTGTACCCATATGCATTTCCTAGCTTACTCTAAAGTTTTTCTAGAATATTTTTACCCTGATTCTCCTAGGAATCTTAGAAACTTGTGTTACACAGGCAATTAAAAAATTTTTTAAAAACCTAAGTAACTATTAGCCTTTTGGGTGTCTTAGCAAGCCAATACAGGAATACTCTGATTTGAACTTGACAAATTATTCTATATTCCAAACTCCTTTCCATTTTTTTTAATCTGTTGGTTCTGTTTCACGCTGAATTTTCATATTTTTCACTTCTCATTCTGCTCAGTACAGTAAAAGTATGTTGAATGTAAATCATGGGACCTGATTAAAATTTATTACCTATGTGACCTAAAACTTATCACTTGACATTTTTCTAAGTTCCATTTTCCTCAGCTGTAAAACAAGGGGATTAAGATGGCTGATTCTTAATATCCTTTTAGATTTAAAAACCAAAATCTTTGCTAACATTTTAAAAATTCTAGCCTATGAAAATTTTGCTGATTTAATTTTATCCTTCACGTGATTCAGCAAGAAGTTGAATGCTTTTTCTTAGTGATCTCATTTATGGGATGTTAATGATATTTTACTGAATTATTCATAAACTGGCTATTAACTTGACCAGATGTTTTATTCCATCATGAAACTGAAAATGAAGATATCTTTATATCATAGAAAAGTGCTCCAACCCAGTAAAAATTAGTGGCCTAAAGCTACAATAATTTTCTTACAGTAATACACTTAAAGATATACACTATTTTACATTAAAAATGTAGCCTATAACTTATTGAATTTCAAATGTGACTAGGGAAAAGAAGTTGAAAACTGCTTCAAAGGGCTTTTTTCTTTGTTTTAAAAATTTTATTAATATATTTGCAAATGTTATATAATGAGAGGATTCTGGGAAGATGGTAGAGTACGTCAGAAAATGTTAAGACAAAATTGAACTTCAGGATGATTGTAGATTGGTTAAAAAAACAAGTTAGATTTGGGGCAGAACTGTGGTCCTTCTGGGACAATTGAAAAAGATCCAAAGAAAGGTACCAGGATAGAAGTTTAGCCTGTTTGAAATAGAAACACCTCCAAGCTAGATCTGCTGAAACAGCAAATGGCAAGCCCTGGAATTAATTGGGTTGGGAGAAGAGAAATTGGAGACAGAGAAATTTTTACTTCTCAGATACAGTGAGGATTCAGAAGTCTGAATTGGGGAAGATTGAAGGTATTTCTGTTAATAAGGAAAGCCAAGCCCAGCTGTGCTGCTTAAGGGACGCACAGAACAAGCACATACTTGGTGAATGCAGAAACTGTGGGGTGTAGTTCTTGGTTTGGAGTTCTGTGGTTTCCAACCCAGAAACTACTATTACCAGTTGTCACTTCTAATTCCCAGAACTTCAAAAAAATCTCTGACTACTGTCTCACACAATGGTTCTACCAATCTTACCTTAATCAGAGGTTTTCAGAGATCTCTGGCCACCACCTCGTTAAGCAGTGGTTATACGTTCAACAGAGCACCTGAGAACAGCCACATGCAAGCTTAAGATCTTGAACCCACATGTTCATATCTGTTGGAAGCCACAATCTCTAAGCTGATTGGCAAAGCCCAACACTGAGATCAAATGTGCACAGCACTCATGCAGGAACAACATTTCCTTCTATGATTCTCATTAGTGGAATACTATTTCTTATATATTATTTATAATTGGTTTGATTTATAGCACTAAAACATTATCTAAAAAATCTGGTGACAAGGGGAATTTGGGCAAGTTAACTAGAAATGACTCCACATGCATATTCTGTCCTAATAAAACTAATCTCTCACTGAGACAAATGATAAAGGAGAGAACACCATGGAAAACATTGTCACTATGGGAGAGAATCCAAAAGTGCAGGAAATAATGGTATTTACTAACTTAGACTCAGAAAACACCAGTATATCTAGAAACCAAAAGATAGTTAAAGTAGAACTAGGAATTGCCCTAAATACCTATCTATATGGTTTCAAGTCAGGGAAATAGAAGAATTAAACAATTCATAGAATTGACAAAGACATAAGTAAACTAACAAAATTCACTGACATTTAACCTTGTATAACATTTACCTTTCATTATTGGCTTTGTGTAATGTAATCAATAATTAACACTTAACCACAAAAAACTTACTCAAATATTAAATGTCAAATGTAGTAACATATAAAGGTCAGTAAGTCAGACACATGTTTGAAGATTATGTTGACCTAAAGAAAAGTATATGATCATGATATAGTATAAAAATAAAGCCTGAAGGAGTCTGAGAGAAGTGGGAGCATCACTTCCATCAGTTCCTCACTTAAACTACCCCACAACTCCTGTCTTCCTTTTGAGACTGACCCTATTCTTCCTGCTCAGTCCCCTGGACCCTCTGCAGAGGCTGGACCTCTGCACACATCCTTTACTTCTGACCTCCTGCTCTCTCTTAGTTAACTCCTAGCAAAAAACTCCCTCCACTTCCTGGTCCTCACAGCTTATATCGGGTCACACACATAGCCAATTAGAGAAGGAGCCGCCTCCCATAGATGGTGGGGATCTCAATGTGACCAGAGCTTCTGTCCATGAGGTGGTCCATGCTGGTGACAAAAAACCACATCCAGGGATCTCAGGCTTCAAGGCTTCAGTACTTCCTGATTGCACTGTCTGTGCTTCCTCTTACATTCCCTTCTCTTGTAAAGTGGGGACTGCTCATCACATCAAGCTAACTAATATTAACAATAGCTCACTTAATTAATGAGATTACAGAGTATACATAACAGAACAAAGGCAAACAAAATTAAAACAGTAAGAACTGGACCCAATAGGGGCCAAAACCAAGCAAAGATGACCTGGTGTTTAATCTACTCAAGAAAATTGTATTCAGTGAGGTAGGATATCAGAAGTCAGTTTGTTTTTAATTGTATACACCTTTTGATATCTAATGAAGAAAGTCACAGAGGAAGGGTGTATACAAGAAAAGTCATGTCCTGTAGCACTGCCTCACTAACTTTGGCAGGTAGGCATGTTGGTTTTTCACCCAATATAGAGGCATTGTCTACAAATGGAAAAACAGGGCAAAGCTTCTCCCCAGGCCACCATATGAATAGCGAGTAGCCATGGGAGAAGCACATAAGATCATTGTCCAGTTCTTTCTGTCTCTAACTGTTGCATCATAACCCAGGACAGTTCAATTCAATTGCTACATTGGTGCTGTGTCTGCTGTTTTTGGTGTCACAGTCAGGAGGGACATGGCTGCCATCAGCGTCTAAAGGGCTGCTGACATCTGGCCGATCTTTATGGGCTGTTGTTGCTGGCAACACCTTCATCATCTGGTCCTTCTCTTTTTGATTCCCCAGATCACAGATGTTTCTGTTTGGGATCCACTCCTCTGCTGTTGGGTCTGCATCTGGAATGACAAGAGCGTACCAACGACCCCAAACCTTGATCCAACCAGAGCCTTTCTAGATGCCATCTAAACCCCTCCACATCACTGTGGAAAGAGTGCTCTTGTCCTTGTTGGCCAGTCTGTTAGTTAGCCATGCTTTCTGCGTGTGCCAGAAGTACATTACTAGGGAAATATCCAAGGAATGTGAAAATTGTAAGTAATTATATGTATATGTTACCACAACTAAGTGGGTCTGTGTGAGTTGGCTGGAGGGTCTTGTAAACCCCAATATCTCCTTTTCTTGCTTAGACAGGAGCATCTTGAGGGTATAATTAGCCCGTTCAACAATGACTTGGCCCATAGGATTATATGGGATGCCTCATGGACAATGCCAAATGCAGTGCAAAAGGACCTAAAGGCAGAAGATCTATAAGCTGGTCTATTATCTGTCTTAAGTGCACTTGGGATTCCTGCAATGGAAAAGCAATGATAAGGATGGCTGATCACATGCCTGACTATTTCCCCAGGATGGAGTGAAGCCATGAGGAATTGAGAGTGTGTATCCGTGGTTATATGGATGCACTGCCTTTTAACATGAGTAACATCCATTTGCCATAGGACATTGGGTGACTTACCATGAGGATTTGTTGCAGTATTTCATGAAGCAGGACAAAAAGAAGTATAAGTAGTACAGTGTAAAGGGCTGAAAATATGAGTTGCAGGAGTCCAAGTACTTGAGGCTAATTACCAGTTGGACAATACTCTATTAGCATATGCTTGGAGAATGACCCACTCACCATCCTGTGCTGGCTGGATTTGTGGGTGTATACAGTGAATGAAAAGAGGCACCCAACGGTGGAGTAGGACAAGCGGGATCATTCTTTGGCCGTGGAGAGAGAGAAAGGAGGTGTGAAGATTCCTATATCTATTCCCCTGAAGGTGACCCCAAAAGACCAAGAGTAACTTTTGCTTATCCTGACTCTGGCTGATTCTAAGGTATCCAGGGTACTAACGCGGTCATTACAGTACAGCGGTGAACAATAGTTGCAGCTTTTGCTTTAGAGATACCATATAGCCTTTGCAATGGGTGGGCAGATAAATGAAATGAAGCATGTGCCTTTTGGGCAGGGGAATCAGAGCAGAGGCCACACAAAGGATAAAGAAGGGCATCAGCTACCCTATTGCCTTTAAATATGGGACTGATACAATCAGCATGCGACCTAACATGCATGATGAAAAGAGATGTGGCTCTGTTGTTCAATGCATCCTGAGCCTGATGAAGATCAGTGATGGTAGAGTGCCTGTCATCTATATATGCATGTGGTAGCTGTTGGATGGCTTGCCAAACATAAAAAGACTGTCCATAATGATATTAATGGCCTCTTGATATAGTTGTAATGGCATACAACTCATTTTTCTGTGTGGAATCATAGGGGTGTCAAGGATGTATGTCTCTTGAGTGTCCTCCCTGTATATTGCTGCCCTGTGATCTTTGATGCATCAGTAAAAACATTAGGACCTTGCACTGGCTCTGAAGAAAGAGTTCAGTGGCAATACTTACCTTTAATCTTTTGTATAACTGCTTAAGTAGCTGAGAATGCAAAGGCGCTAAGAGACAAAGCTGAAACAGGAGAGCCCACATTAAGTTATTCTGGGCAATAGCAAGTACTTGCTGTGCTGATATATCAAGAACCAATTGAGGAAGCCATCCTGAGATAAGTATGGTTTATTGGCAACATTGACACAAAAAGGAACCAAATCCCTCAATCTTATTGGACAGAATGTGTGAAGGTCTAGTTGGGTACAGCCATTTTATGGGGTGCTCATCTTGGTGCAATGTGGTGAAAAAGGGCTTATCAATACATGCTGACAACATCAAGGGCTGTCAAGGATCAATTCTAGAGGTAGGGCAAATGCACAGCAAAAGAATAGAATATAATGCTACATGAGTCTCTGCAGATCATGATCGTGGTGATTTCAGGGCAGAAGGGTCTTTCAAAATATTGTAGAAGGGGTGCATAACAGAAGGAGGAATAAGATGGATAAACTGTAAGGTCCCCACCAACTGTTGAAAGTTGTGAATATTTTTATATTTACCCTCACCCACCTTAGGGGGCACCTTAGACACAGTAAGATCTTGAAAAATGTGCCCAAGGTAGAGAAATGGAGGCTTAGTCTGTATCTTATGTGCTGCTACTACAAGGTTCTGCTGAGCTAATATCTGAGTGATGTATTGCACAATGTGCTATGACTTTGCCTCTTCCTTAGTGGCCACCAGTATATCATCCATGTAATGGAGAATATAAACATTTGGATATAGACTTCTGACTGGTGCAAGAACCTTGTCCACCCTGTATGTGCCAAAATGTTTGTGGCAGCCCTTTTTGTAGTGATTAGAAACTGAAAAATGAATCAATGCCCATCAATTGAGAATGGTTGGATAAATTGTGGTATATCAATGTTATGGAATATTATTGTTCTGTAAGAAATAACCAGCAGGAGGAATACAGAGAGGCTTGGAGAGACTTACATCAACTAACTAATGCTGAGTGAAACGAGCAGAACCAGAAGATCATTATACACTTCAACAACAATACTGTATGAGGATGTATTCTGATGGAAGTGGAAATCTTCAACATAAGAGAAGATCCAATTGATCAATGATGGACAGAATCAGCTTTACACCCAGAGAAGAAACAGTGGGAAATGAGTGTAAACTGTTTGCATTTTTATTTTTCTTCCCAGGTTATTTTTACCTTCTAAATCCAATTCTCCCTGTGCAACAAAAGAACCACCATATGATATTCTTTAGGGACCATATTAAGAGATAGGAGGCATGGGTTTCTTGGCAGCATTCATAGCACCCAAATCAATTAATGTGCACCATGCTTTGTTCTTTTTCCTAATTACAAAAACAGGTGAATTATAAGCACTAAAGGAAGGCTCCATATGACCCAGTTTCTTTTGTTCAATAATTACGGATTTCAAGGCAGTGAGTTTTTCACCAGATAAGGTCCACTGATCCACCCATATAGGAAGGTCATGTTTCCATCTTAAGGATGGCACTGCCAGGACCTTTCAGTGGCCCCCATTAGTTTTCCTCAATGTGTAATGTTGTCTGAAGGGCTTTCAGTAAATCTCTTCCCCACAAGGAGATTCTGAGCCCAGCGATGACAAGATAGACACCCTTCTGATTCTCAAATTCCCAATGAAGTTTCTGACTAGGCTGGGAAGCGTGCTGCATGCCACCCGCTCCATTAACTGTTACTATTTGAGTTTGAAGCGGTCATTCAGGAGACTAATCAAGTTTTGTTATAATGGATATATCAGCCCCTGTATCAATCATTCTTTGAAATGGCCTGTTTTCTATATAAATAGTACACATGGGTTTTTCTCATACAATCATCTGAGTAAAATTCACCTCACCAAAGAGATGTAATGGGAGGGCTTTGGCAATTGGATGATCTCCCTTTAAGTTCACAGGATATGGGTGAGGACTGGTAACCAAGATAAATGGTTCCATATGTTTTAATATCATAGTATGTACAATTACAGATGCATAGTCTGAGAGTCCAATCATTAACCTATCTCCAGCCTTGGGTTGTATCTCAACACGTGCAGTGGTCCATGGGTTGATATCAAAACCCTCAACTGCATTCACTAAGTGCTGTCCATATTCCTCATCAGGGCTTGATAAGTCCCTGTGCTCCTCTCTGGGTAGGTTCCTGATCTGTCAGGTATGCATTTGGGGACCCCGTGGGGTTCCTGCTCCTGTTTTCCTGGACCACAGATCACTTCTCATCCTGGGCCTACAGAATTTTGCAACATGCCCTATCTCTCCACAAGCAAAGCAAAACTATTTTCTGCCCCCTAGTGGCTTCTTATGGCATTGGGCTTGAAAATGTCCTTTTCTGCCACAGTTATAACATTTCTTTCCTTCATCCTTCCTGCTCATCCCCTGTGTGATTCCCTGGGCAATGCATGCATAACCATTCCCTGCCATTGCATCTTTATTAACAGCTTCATAATCTGCTTCATAATATTTGTCTATAATCTCAGAGATAGGAACTTTTTATTCTTAACAATAAAGCTGCACACTTTATTCATTCCCCCTTTTAACAGTTGCCTGAAAAGGTCAGAAGCACCACCTTTTCCTCTAACTCTGTCAACTGTTCTTCTTAATCAGGACACATAATCTTGAATAGATTCTCGGGGGCCCTGTTTTATTGAAGTAAGATGTTGCTCTACCAGCCCCTCCTTGTCTATTCTCTCTGAAGGCTGTGCAGTGCACTATAGGTGGAAATATAGTCACATCATATAAAATCTTAGCCTGAGTTGTGGAATAACAGGCAGTGCCAATAATTACAAGCATAAACTCTTCTGGGTCCTGATGATCATTGGCCACAGCATATTTCGGAGTCGATTTAGCAAATTCTGATAGCCATACACCTGATTGGCCAATGGCATCTGCCATAGATTTCCAATCATTCGGGATGAGGGTATACCTACTTGATAACAGCTGTAACATTGGGAGCATTGGGGCCATAATTAACACGAGATTGTTTCACTTCCTTCAACATTTTAAATGGGATCGGGACATGTGTTGGATCTCCAGCCCTGTCATGCTCTACTGAATAGGTCTGGAGGCCCCAATCGGAATCCCATGGAATTGCATCCTCCCCCTCAGCAGCTGCCCTTATCAAAGCTTCCTGTAAAGCTGTGCAGAGGTGGCTCTTATAGGAAAAGCAACAGGTCTTTGTAATCTTTTGTCTCTTCTCCAGCATAGCCTGTAGACGGAGCTCTTGCATTTCCTATTCTTTCTGCTATGAAATAATCCTTTGTGTGTTTTCTGCCTCAGCCCTTAAGTGGAGCTGTTGCACTTCTTGTTCTAATTGTCTTAGGGTAGTCTTTGATTTGCCCTCTAACTCTGCCCGAGGTAAAGTTCCTGCCCCTTTTGTTCAATCTGCTTAATCCCCTCCTCACTCATCCCTTCTTGCTGAGCTGTACTTAATGTGTGTGGGAGGCAATTTTCCTGTTGTTCAATTCTTGTTGTAGTCTTACTGTATTCTTTTCATCTTTGCTATCTTGGTCATCTAAGGGGTGTGCTAATGAAGGGTATAAATGCCTTGGAGTTGGGGAGCAAACCCCCTGTTCTTCATCGGGCATGCTTTTCGTTAAAAGATCATCTGTCCGATTTTCTAACTTGTATGCTTGAGCTGCATGTATTTTTGGATTTGGTCATAGGTAGACTTATACTTAGACCCATAATGCTTCACTGCCTTCCCTTCCGGATAGAGAACTAATGTACCTTCCCGATTATGGAGTCTGGTAATTTACAGCGCTGCCTCCACGTTTGGGTCACCACTTGTGGTTTCCCACCCAGAAACTTCTATTACCAGTCACTCCCAGGTCTTCAGAAAAATCTCTGGCCAGTGTCTTGCACAGTGGTTCTACCAATCTTACCTCAGTCTGAGGTCTTCAGAGATCTCTGGCCACCACCTCATGGAGCAGTGATTATACATTTGGCAGAGCACCCACAGCCATATGCAAGCTTAAGATCTTTAATCCACATGTTCACATCCTTTACTTCCCACCTCCTGCTCACTCTTAGTTAACTCCTAGCAAAAAACTCCCCCCACTTCCTGGTCCTCACAGCTTATATCGGATCCATGAGGTCACATGCACAGCCAATTAGAGATGGAGCCGCCTCTTGTATATGAGGCAGATCTCAATGTAACCAGAACTTCCGCCCATGAGGTGGTCCATGCTGGTCACAGAAAACCACATCCCGGGATCTCAGGCTTCAAGGCCTTAGTACTTCCTGATTGCACTGTCAGTGCTTCCTCTTCAGATCTTTATAGAGTTCCAGGATAGAAGAAAGGATTGAAGGAGAATATGAGACCATAGTCACCATCTCCCACTCTTACCTTAGGACTAGAAGTGATTACATTTTAACAAGCTCTTATGGTTTTTCTGTTTTGTTTTGTTTTGTTTTAATGAGCAGGCAAAGGAGAAAGAACTGAACTATAGAAAGTTACTATGGAATTGAAGACTGGGGTTCATCTTCAGAGGAGGATACTGAAATTTTAAAAGGCCTCTTCCACCCAAAAGAACAATGCCCCAAAAATAATTCATGGAAGAACTTTTAAAAGACTTTTAAAAGGAAGAGAGATTGAAGAATTTTTTTTTAAAAATAAGAGCAATACAAGAAAAATAATATTATATAAAGAAAATCAGCCAACTAGAAAGGGAGATCCAGAACGTAAGAAAAAGATATATGACTTACATAACTTATGGTCTTTGCCCTCATGGAATTTACAGGACAGTGGATATATGTGTAATATCCATAATGGTCATTCATTATAATGCATATTTTGCATAGTAGAAGGATTAAATAATGTACTAATTGATTTAGTTGACACAATTATAGGACTATGGTTAAAATTATGTGGAAATATAGTGTTGTCATTGTTTTTACCAATCAAAATTAAACAAAAATTTGTTTATTTTTAAGTCAAGAAGATCAGGGTTTTCATTTTTGTAGTAGAAAATGATTGAGAAAAAGATGAACAATGTATACCCAACATTGGCTGTAGTTCTAGTTCTTTTGGTTGTTGATAGATATCATTCCAAGACCTGTGGTCTTTTATTGTGGCTGTTGATAAGTCCTGTACAATTCTAATTGAAGCTTCAGCATATTTGAATTGTTTTTTCTTCTTTCTTGCAAAATTTTCTCTTTTAATCTGAAGTTTTTGAAATTTGGTATTAATGTTTCCATGTGTTTTCCATAAAGGATCTCTTTAAGGTGGAGATCTATGATTTTTTTTTTTTCTATTTCTACTTCTTTCTTCATGATTCCAAGACAATTTTCTTGGATTATTTCTTGCATTATTTTGTCAAGATTCTTTTTTTGGTCACAACTTTCAGGCAGTTCAATTATTGTTATATTTTCTCTTCCTGATTTGTTCTCTAGATCTGTTGAGAGCCAACGGCTTCGGCCCAGGTGTCTCTCCCCCCTAAGTGGGCCTTACCCTCAGACAAATTGTTCCGAGAATCGGCTGATCACAGGTGGGCATCACCCTTAGACAAATAGCTCCAAGAATTGGCCGACCACAGAATGTTCCAACATTGTATATGTTCCAACATTGTATATCCTAACTGCAAAATGTTCCTGTTCATTGAACCAGCCATAGCTCCTGCTCCTTTCCCAGGCCCAACCCTACTTCTCCATCGCCCCTGCTCCTTTCCCAGGCCCAACCCTACTTTTCTTTCTCATGCTTTTTGCTACATAAGCTGCACCCCAAGAGCAATAAACTGAGACCTTGACAAGAATCTGCTTGGTCTCGTTCTTCTTTCTCGCCCGTTTCTCTTTCAGGCTGGGTTCCCCTCGACTCCCTGAATAACTGAGTCCTGGTGGACAGGACTGTCATTTTTTTTTTTTTATAATATGGTTCACATTCTGTTCTATTTTTTTCATTCTTTATAATCTGTTTTGTTATTTCTTGGTCTCTCATATCTTCACTGATTCCTCTTTGCCTAATTTTAATTTTCAAAAAATATTTTTGTCTTTGATACTCTATATCTCCTTTTCTAATTGGTTAACTTTTTAAAAAATAATCTTATTTTACTTTGATAGTTTTTATTTTTTTAAAGTTTTTCTTCAATGTCTCTCATTTGATTTTTAAATTCTTTTTTGAATTCTTCTATAAATTTTCACTGAGCATGGAGCCCTTTCACATTATTCTTTGGGGAAGAGCTTTTTAAAATTCATTGTCCTCTGAAGATGAACTCTTGTCTTCCCTATTCCCATAGTATATATCTATGAGGGGCTTTTTTCTTCTTTGCCAGTTCATTTTTTTAAAAAATTAATTAATTATTACAAAAATTTTATGCATAGGTAATTTTTCAGCATTGACAATTACAAAACCTTTTGTTCCAACTTTTCCCCTCCTTCCCTCCACTCCTTCCCGTAGATGGCAAGTTGACCAATACATGTTAAATACGTTAAAGTATAAGTTAAATACAATATATGTATACGTGCCCAAACAGTTATTTTGCTGTACAAAAAGAATCGACTTTGAAACAGGGTACAATTAGCCTGTGAAGGAAATAAAAAATGTAGGAGGAGAAAAATAGAGGCATTGAGAATTCTATGTAGTGGTTCATAGTCAACTCCCAGACTTCTTTTGCTGGGTGTAGCTGGTTCAGTTCATTACTGCTTTATTGGAACTGATTTGGTTCATATCATTGTTGAAGAGGGCCTCATTCATCAGAACTGATCATCATGATATAGTATTGTTGTTGAAGTATATAACGATCTCCTGGTCCTGCTCATTTCACTCAGCATCAGTTCATGTAAGTCTCTCCAAGCCTTTCTGTAATCATTCTATTGGTCATAATTTGATAAACATTGTGGAAAAACTTGAAAAAACAAAAACTATCCAAGAAAAATAAGATATGAAAAAAAGTTAATCAACTAGAAAAGGAGATAGAATCTCAAAGATGAAAATAATTTTTTTGAAATTAGAATTCGGTTAGGGAAGCCAGTGAAGCTATGAGAGA
Source organism: Sminthopsis crassicaudata (assembly GCF_048593235.1). Classification (NCBI taxonomy): domain Eukaryota; kingdom Metazoa; phylum Chordata; class Mammalia; order Dasyuromorphia; family Dasyuridae; genus Sminthopsis; species Sminthopsis crassicaudata. Next base: position 237,921,136 of record NC_133621.1, on the reverse strand, counting down.
CCAAGAAATAAAAATATAATTTAAAAAAAAAAAGATTCTAAAGAATGAAAGAAATAGAACAGAATGTGAAACATCGTATAGGAAAAACAAAAGATCTGGAGAACAGATCAAGAAGAGAAAATATAAGAACAATTGGACTGCTTGAAACTTGTGATCAAAAAGAATTTTGACACAATAATGCAAGAAAATATCTTAATAATTCAAGAAAATTGTCCTGGAGTCCTAGAACATGAGGTAAAAATAGAAAATTAAAAATTTACCAATCAGCACCTCAAAGAAACCTTTTGTGGAAAACACTTAGGAACATTATTGCCAAATTTCAAAACCCTCAGATCAAGGTGAAAATCTTGCAAAACACAAAAAAAAAACCAACTCAAAAATCCTTGCTATAATGAGAATTGTACACAATAAAAGACCACAGGTCCTGGAATTATATCTATCAATAATCAAAAGAATTAGGCTTATGGCCAAAAATATCATCCAGCAAAATAATCTATAATATTAAATGAGAAACAAATAGGTATTCAATGAACTTGCAGATTTTCAGGACTTTCTATCAACCAAACCTGAATAGAAAATTTAGCATATATCAAAAATCAATTTCAAGGAACTCAACATGGACAAATTGTTTATGTTTTTTTTACATGGGAAATATATACCATATGTGTAAGATTGACATCAACTAAATGTGGAAATATGTATAGAAGAATTGCACATGTTTAACATATGTTGAATTGATTGTTGTTTAGGGAAGGGGGATTTGGGGAAGAGAGGGAGAAAAACTTGGAACACAAGGTTTTGCAAAGGTAAATGCTGAAAACTATTTTATTTTGAAAATAAAAATCTCTTATTTAAAAAAGATTGACATCGACAATAGTGTAACTCAAAAGAAAGAATGGGGCAGAGTTTAATATAAAAATAGTAATTATGTTGCATAAATGAGGTGTAGAGGAATAATAGATACAGAGGCATTAGAGGGGGGAGAAGGGTTTGTACTTCGGAAAACTTATCCACATCAGGAATAGGTTAACATGAAGGGTATAGGACTCTCTAAAATCTTTAAAGAAATAAGGCAGTAGAGATAGGTGCATGGGGAAACAAAGAGTGAGGGAAGAAAGTAAGGGAGGAATTCTTAGAAGGGGAGAGATTAAGAACCATCAAGGCAAGTTAAGGAGCAGAATTAGAGCAAAGTCAGCAGGAATGCAAAAAGTGTATGTGTGTGTATGTGTGTGTGTGTGTGTGTGAGTGTGTGTGTTGGGAGGGCAAGATGTGTGTTTAGATGTATGTGTATGTGTAGTCTATATGTGTGTGTGTGAGTGTGTGTGAGTGTGTGTGTTGGGAGGGCAAGATGTATGTGTGTATAGATGTATGTGTATGTGTAGTCTATATGTGTATACACAAATATATCTTTTCTTAATTATAGCTTGATTGGGAGGGTAAGGGAATTAAAAGGGAAAAAATAATAAAGTAAAAAAGATATGCAGCAGAGAACAAAAGAACAATTTCCAAAGAATTAAGAAAGGATGGACATTGATGAACATAGCTCCTATTAATATTCATATATATACTTTCTTGAACTGGTAATTTGTTGTTATATGTTATGAATCCTCCCTGATGGTTTGCTGGGCACATGACAATGATATATTTTGTTTTATTTTGTTTAGTATTCCTTTTTGTGTTTTTCTTTTTTTTATTGTTTTTTAAATGAAATAAATTTTAAAAAAAACTTATTTTCTCTTTCAAGAAAACTTCTGCCAAAAGAAATGCAACCTGACAATGCAAGGAAATATTAAAAGCTTAATTGTATTTGCCTATGATAAAAAGTCACATTTTCAACATGCTTGCAATACAATGAATTCATTGAACTAATGCAGGAATCCCATCCTTTACAAACTCCCAGTTTTTCCTCAGAAAGCAATTCCTTTCATTGAATGAAGAGATTGGCATTGATTGACTAGCACTAAGGGATAATGCAATGAATGGCATTTTTTCTTGCAATCCAATTATCCACCCAATGAATCCATAGGAATCTCGTCCTTTCCACACTCTAATTTTTCTTAAAAGGCGCTTCCTTGGGAAAAGGATACACATGTGCAAAAATGTTTGTGGCAGCCCTTTTTGTAAGTGGCAAGAAACTGGAAACTGAGTGGATGCCCATCAGTTGGAGAATTGCTGAATAAGTTATGGTATATAAATGTTATGTTCCGTAAGAAATGATCAGCAGGATAGGTCTGGAAGTACTTACATGAACTGATGCTAAGTGAAATAATCATTGTACATGGCAACAGCAAGATTGTTCAATGATCAATTCTGATGAATTTCAACAATGAGATGATTCAGGTTAGTTCCAATGCCATCTGTACCCAGAGATCATTGTGGATCACAACTTAATGTTTTCACTCTTTTTGTTGCAGTTTGCTTGCATTTTGTTTTCTTTCTCATTTATTTTTCTTTTTTGATCTGATTTTTCTTGTGATGCATGATAATTGTGGAAATATGTATAGAAGAATTACACATGTTTAACATATTTTAGATTATATGCCATCTAGAGGAGGAGATGGGGGGAAGGAGGGAAAAATTTGAAACACAAGGTTTTACAAGGATGAATGTTGAAAATTATGTATGCATATGTTTTGAAAAGAAAAGCTTTAATAATAAAAAAAAGAAAGAAAAAAAATTTTTTTAATTTAAAAAAAATTTAAAAGGTACTTCCCTGCATTACATGAAGAGACTGGTCCTGCTTGATCAACACTAAGAGATAATATAAGGAAACTGCACAAATATTCTTGATACCTTTCTTCTACTTTGGAATACAAAAGTCTTCTTATGTTCATGTCAAATCATTTTGGAATTTGGAAATTCCATTCCTTTGATTCTTCTTGGAATATATTTGTCCAGTGAAGGAGCATGTTCTGCTTTTAATCTGTACCGTGACATTTGCAGCAAAAGTCCACTGGGGAAAGACTATTCCAAGTGGCTGAAGTTATTGCCTGAGTTCTATGGATGCAATATGGCTGTGCTTTAAAGATTTCCAATAGAATTTGCAAAGGTTGCTTATTTGGAAATACATCATCAGACTGAGAACAGCCAGTGATCCATTATTCTTGATGGAAATTACATTACAGCCAGACAAAAGGATTCCAAGCAGAAAAAGATTCAGACAAAGATTGTGTTAATCTGGGGGAGCAAGGGGAGTCTTATCTACACCTTCCAACAGAGGAAAAGCCACAGAGTCTACCTATTGCAATGTTTGCAATCCAATGAATTCATCCATTTCTTGCAGGAATTTCACCTTTCCATACTATCATTTTTTTCTTCTAAAATGTTTCCTTTTATTGCATGAAAAGACCAACATTGATTTGTCAGTAAAAAGATATATTACATTACATTACATTAGTATTGATTGACCAGCACAAAGAAATAATGCAATGCAGCTGAAGAAATTATGCTTGACACCCTTTTCCTGAACATTATTTTGGAATACCAAAGTCTTTTTTTGTCATGTTCCTGACAATGAAACTAAAAAAATTCATGTCTTCCCCTTGATTTTGCATGGAAAAGGCATTTGCATGAAGGACTATTTTCTGCCTTGAAAAAGAACCATGGCATTTGCAGCAAAAGTCTGTTGGGGAAAGAATATTCTGAATGACTGAAAATCATTGCCTCATTCACATACATACTATATGGTTGCTCTTCAGAATTTTTCAGTGGAGTTTGCAAAGGCTGCCTAAGAAGATACATTGTCAGATTGAGAATACCCAAACTTCCATTTTTCAACGAAGCTTCTTGGTCTTGTTTTCTCATGATTCCCTTGATTGGGCATAGTATAATAAGGTTTAATTTGACTTTTTTCTTGTAAATTTGTTTTCTTTGTCGAGAAACTTTCTACCAAAGAAGAAGCATTCTGCTAATGTGGTAAAAGAAAATGGCTAGTAAAGAAAAGTCACACTCTCCAACTATTATAATGCTTACATTTCAATGAATTCAACCAACTTTGGCAAGAATTCCATTCTTTCCACATTCTTAATATTCACATAAACACTTCTGTTCATGGCATGAAGAAATTGGCATTGGTTGACCAGAATGAAGAGATAATGCATGGCACTTAATGTTGTTCTTCATGACATTCATAATTTGTCTTTATTAAGATCATGGTAATAAAGAGACGTCTTGGGATGGAACCAAGATGGTGGAGTATAATCAGGAAGCTACTTGAGCTCTCTAAGTCTCCTTTGAAAACTACATGAAACCAAGCATCTGAACAGAGTCTGATGGAATGAAACCATTCTCCAGCTCAAGATAGATTGGAAAATCTTTAAGAAAGATCATTCTCACTAGGTATTCAGCCTACCTCCCACAGACTCTTGGAAAACTGGTGAGAGGGTCTTAATGGCAGCAAATCAGCAATTGAAACCCTCAGTCCTGGCTCAGTAGAGGAGCAAAACAATGGGAAATCCTCCAGTCTCAGCTCAGAAGGCAAACTCTGGGACACCAAGCTGTTTCCTGAAAAAGATCAGACAAAGCTACCCTTGCAAACGCAAGGGGCCCCTGTGTCCAAAGTCAAGGCTCAGAGATGTACAAGAAGCTTGGGATAGTGCTCCTTTTACCACAGGAGCAGGGCTTGACCATAAAAATAAAAAAGAGGAAATACAGAAAGAAAAGGAAAGAACATGAGCAAGAAACAGAAAACTTGACCATAGGAAACTACTATTGTGACAGGAAAGACCAAAATACCAACTCAGATGAGGATAAAATCTCAAAGGGAGATATGAATTGGTCTCAAGCCCAAAGAAGCTTCTTGGAAGTGCTCATAAAAGATTTTAAAAGGCAAACAAGAATAGTAGAAGAAAAAAATGAGAAAAGAAATGAGAAGGAAGCATGGAAGAGAGAGTTTGACAGCTTGGAAAAGGAAGGCAAAAAATCCAGTAAAGAAAACACTTTCAAAAGTAGAATCAACCAAATGGGAAAAAAAAAAAGATACAAAAGCTAATTGAAGAAAATCACATATAATGCGGCAAATGGGAGCTGACTCTATAATCAGTCAAACTAAAAAGGATGAAAAAAATGGAAGAAAATGTGAAATACCTCATTGGAAAAACAAGTAACTTGAAAAATAAATCCAGAAGAGACAATTTAAAAATTATTGACCTGAAAATGGTGGAGAGTAGACACAGCTTTCTGTGACCTCCTCTAACTTTTTCTCAAACCAAGAGTAGACTAAGCCTCTAATTTGGTTTTGAAGTGACAAAGCCCACAAATATTTGGAGTACAACACATTTCCAGAAAAAGATACTTTGAAAGAACTTCAAAACATGTCTATTTTAATTGAGCAGGGGAACAGACTGCCAAGCCCAGACCTGAGCACAGGGAACCTGGGGCAAGGAGCTGGGGTGGGAAGCCAGAGTTAAGCACAAGGTAATCTTCTATGAAACTCTTAGGCCTCTCTGTCCTGCTACAAGCCAGAGGTTAGAAGATTTACTGTAAAATCACCTAAAAGCAATTACAAAAGGCAAATTGTAAGCCTCAGGGCCCAGGAAGAACTGGTACCTGATCACAATTACTAAGCACCAAAAGTCAGTCAGAAATACCAGCCCCAGGGCAAACTAACATAACCTTAAGAACAGATTTCAGCACATAAAAATGAGCAAAGAAGCAAAAAGAACATACTATAAACCTTTTATATAGAGAGAAAACAGACCTCAAATCCTGAGGTTGCTAAAGACCAATCAACTCCAGATGAAGACCCAAAAAGAGATATGACAGTCCCCATTTCACAAGGCTTTCTTGAAAGATTTCAAAAAAAAAATCTTAAACGAGAGTTAGAAGAAAAATGGGGAAAGGAAATTAGATATTTGCAAGAAGGTATGGAAAAGGAAAAACAGAAAGTATCTGAAGAAAACTCCCAACAGAATAGATTTGATGAAATGAAGAAAACCACATAATTCTTTACAAAATAGATATGAAAAATATACCAATTCATTGAAAAACAGAATTTATGAAATAGAAAAAAAAATTCAACGAACAAACCAAAATGAAACCCAAAATGAAAGCTCCAAGGAATATTGTGGCTAAATTTCAGAACTATTGAATCAAGGAAAAATATTGCAAACATTTAGAAAGAAACAATTTAAAAATCAAAAAGCCACAATCAGGATTATCAAGGACCTAGCAGCTTCCACCTTAAAGGATCAAAGAGCCTGGAATGTAATATTCCAAAAGGCAAAGGAACTTGAATTACAGTCAAACTATCCAGCTAAAATGAGTATTATTTTTCAAGAAAGAAGATGGATATTCAGTGACACAGGTGAATTTCATCTGTTTCTGATGAAAAGACCAGAGCTGAACAAAAAAATTTATCTCCAAAGACAGAACTCAAGAAAAGCATAAAAAGGAAAGAACTCTTGAGAACTATATTTCTATTATGGGTATACTTAGAGAGTGTGAGTATAATTTGATTCTATTATGATAATATGAAAAAAAACTAGAGGTAGAAAGGAGAAAAAGAAGGTTAAATAAGGGAAATTATATCTTATAAAGAGGCAAAGAAGACCTATTATAATTGAGGGAAAGAAAGGAGGGGAATGAACATTGTGTGAATCTTACTTTCATCAGATTTGGCTCAAAGAGAGAATATTAGACTTATTTGGTTTCACAGAGAAACTTGTCTCACCTTATAGGAAAGTGGGAGAGGAAAGGGGAAAAAAAAGGGAAAACAGAAGTAGTAGGGGGGAAGTGTAAGAAAGGCTTTACAGGGGAAGAAGTGTTTGAGGGAGGTAGTGATCAGAAGCAAAGTACTGGGGAGGAGGGAAAAGGGAAAAGAAAGAGAAAAGCATAACTTAGGGAAATAAGATGGCAGAAAATTCAGTCTTAGTTATTTTAACTATGAATGTGAATGGGATGAACTTTCCCATGAAATGGAAGACTGGATTAAAAGCCAGAATCCTGTTATTTACAAGAACACATTTAAAGCAGAGTGATACATACAGAGTAAGGGTAAAAGGCTGGAGCAGAATTTATTATGCTTCAGGTGAAGTAAAAAAGCAGGAGTAGCAATCCTAATCTCAAATCAAAAATAGATCTAATTAAAAGCTCTCAGGAAGAAAACTGTATCTTGCTAAAGGGTGCCATAGATAATGAAGCAATATTAATACTAAACATATATGCACCAAGTGGCATAGCATCTAAATTCTTAGAGGAGAAGTTAAAAGAGATGCAAGAAAAACTATACTATTGGGGATTTCAAACTTGCTCTCTCAGAACTAGATAAATCAAACCACAAAATAAATAATAAAAAAGTTAAGGAAGTAAAGAGAATGTTAAAAAAAAAAAAGTTAGGTATGATAGGTCTTTGGAGAAAATTGAATGGAGACAGAAAGGAATTTACTTTTATCTCAGTGGCTCATGGAATCTATAAAAAAATATATTAGGACATAAAACCTTTAAAATCAAATACAGAAGGGCAGAAATAGTAAATGCATTTTTTTTCAGATCATGATGCAATAAAAATCACATTCAATAAAAGACCAGGGGAAAATTGATGGAATATTAATTAGAAACTAAATAATCTAATCCTAAAGAATGAATGGATGAAACAACAAATCATAGACATAATCAATAACTTCATCCTAAAGAATGACAATAATGAGACAATATACCAAAATTTGTAGAATGCAGCCAAAGTGGTAATAAGGGGAAATTTTATATCTCTAGATGCTTACTTGCACAAAATAAAAAAATAAAAGATCAATGAATTGGGCTTACAATTAAAAAAAACTAGAAAAAAAAAACAAATTAAAAACCCTCAATTAAATACCAAATTTGAAATTCTGAAAATAAAAGGGGAGATTAGTAAAACTGAAAATAAGAAAACTATGGAATTAATAAAACTAAGAGTTGGTCTTATGAAAAAAATCAGTAAGATAGATAAACTTTTAGTTAGTTTGATTAGAAAAAAGAAAGAAAAAAAATCAAATTTTTAGTCTCAAAAATGAAAATGGAAAACTTTCCACCAATGAAGAGGAAATCAAAGCAATAATTAAGAGTTATTTTGCTCAACTATGCCAATAAATTTAATAATCTAAGTGAAATAGAGGAATATCTACAAAATATAGATTGCCCCGATTAACAGAAGAGGATTTAATTATTTAAATAGTCCCATTTTAGAAAAAGAATAGAATAGGCTATTAATCAACTCCCTAAGAAAAAATCTGCAGGACCAGATGGATTTATTTGTCAATTCTACCAAACATTTAAAGAACAATTAACTCCAACACTATAAAAACTATTTGAAAAAATAGGAAAAGAAGGACTCCTACCAAATTCCTTTTATGACAGATATAGTACTGAAAACTAAACCAGCTATCAGAGAAAGGAAATTAGAGACCAATTTCCCTAATGAATATTGATGCAAAAAGATTACAGAAAGTCATCCCCAGGATAATACACTATGACCAAGTAGGATTTATACAAGAAATTCAGGGATGGTTCAAAATTAAGAAAACTCTTAGCATAATTGACTATATCAATAACCAAAATAACAAAAATCATATGATCATGTGAATCAGATGCAGAAAAAGCATTTAATAAAATCCAACACCAATTCCTATTAAAAACACTAGAGTAAAGTAATAAAAGAGTTATTTTGGTTTTACATTTTTAATCTATTTCGGTTTTACATTTTTAAATTGTTTTGGTTTTACATTTTTAAATTCTTTGCCTTTTACCTTAGCAATGCACTTCGGGCATACACAGAAAGTGCAGCTAAGTGACAGACTGACTATCTTTTGCCTGACTCTTGTTAATCTTTTTGACAACAACTTTGTTTCCACTGTGATGTGGAAAGGCCTGGATGGCATTTGAAAAGGCCCAAGTTGGGCCCCGGGTACATTCCTTCCTGGGTGCAGATCCAGCAGCAGAGTTCATCCCCACCAGAGACATTTGTAACCTGGGGATCCAAGAGAAGGACCAGACAACAGCCCAGAGGGACCAGCCATATGTCCGCAGCTGAAATGGACTGTTTTGGGTGATATGCAATATAAAGACTGTAAATGGACAATGGGCTTACTTGCTCCTCCCGTGGCTACTTGCCATATGGTGGCCTGGGAAGAGGCTTTGCCCTGTGCTTTCTATTGAAGGACTATGCTTTTAAATTAGTGGGTGAAAAACCAACGCACCCACCTGCTGTTGTTATTGAGACAATGTTTCTGGACATGACTTTGCTTATGTACACCTGTGAAACTAGAATTGCTCTAGGATTGTGACAAGTGCAACAGAGAATTGTAAGAAACTAGAATTGGTCTAGAATTGTGATAAATGTAACTAGAATTGTGACAACCTACCTCATGATATTGAATTGTTAACTAGAATTGTGATGTTTTACCTTGTTGACTTCTCACCTCAGTGTTGACATCCTACCTCATTGGCATCCAACCTCTTTGGCTTATTATCTTGAGTATGACTTTGATGAATGGGTTGAATACATGGGCCACTGTTGAACCTGGTTCTCATTGTCATACTTCTGTTTACTGATCTGCTGCTTTGTACCTCCTTGGGCATAACACTCTGTCATCTCATGGATCAAGTAAACTACAGCTGGTGCTAAAAGTTTAGCTTGATGAGATGTGCGGTTCCTGCAAAACAAGAGAAGGGAATTGTAAGAGCCCTTTAAATGGGCGGCACCACAGCGCATCGGGAGATTGAGGCCCAGAAATAATTTCTGTGGATATTAGGACTGCCTTGTAGGTGGGATCTTGGCCACGTTGAGATAGCTTCGTAATGGGTGACTCTCTCACTGATTGGCTGTGTGGGGGACCTCACAGGCCCTTTATAAGCCCACTGCAGGCAGCAGTCGCTCTCTTTAACCTGGTGCTCTTCACCCTGGCTCCCTAGCCTGGGTGGCCAAGCCAAGATGGATAGCCAAAAGAGGTAAGGATTTTGGTAGTGAACACGTGGGGCTTCTGACCAGGTGTTTACTAGGGAACCAACAAGTCAGGGCATTAGTCAGGGCATTATGTGAGTAAGTATAATAAAGGCTTTTAAGATTACACATGGCTGTTCTTGAGTGCGCTACCGGTTATTAAGCTATAGATTCAAGAGGGCTTGGCCAGAGACCTTTGAAGGCCTCAGAGGAAGCGAGCCGGGTAGAGTTGACACTGCAAAGGTCAGTGATCAAAGGTACTCTGTTGGGCCTAGGACAGACTAATAATTGTAACTGCCAGGAGAGCACATTACAAAAAGGACTTTTCCTTAAACTGATCATTAGCATCTATTTAAAACCATAAGCAAGCATCATATGTAATGATGGCAAACTAGAATCATTCCCAATAAGATCAGGAGTGAAACAAAGTTGCTCACTATCACCATTATTATTTAATATTCTATTAGAAATGTTAGCTTTAGCAATAAGAAAAGAAAAATAAATTAAAGGAATTAGATTAGGTAATGAGAATAAACAGATTATCACTCTGCAGATGGTATGATAGTATTCTTAGAGAATCAACTAAAAATCTACTAGAAACAATTCACAATTTCAGCAAAGTTACAGGATACAAAATAAATCCACATAAATCATCAGCATTTTTATATATTACCAACAAAGTTCAGCAGCAAGAAATACAAAGAGAAATTCCATTCAAAATAACTATCGATAATATAAAATATTTGAGAATCTATCTGCCAAGGGAAAGTCAGGAACTATATGAACACAAATACAAAACACTTTGCACACAAATAAAGTCAGATTTAATAAGTTGGGAAAGTATTAAGTGCTTATGGGTAGGTCAAGCGAATATAATAAAAATGGCAACACTATCTAAACTAGTCTACTTATTTAGTGCCATAGCATTCAAACTCCCAAGAAATTATTTTATAGATTTAGAAAAAATAATAACAAAGTTCATCTGGAAGAAGAAAAGGTCAAGATTTTCAAGGGAATTAATGGGGAAAAAAGCCAATGAAGATAGCTTAGCTTAGTTTCCTTAAACTGATCTCTTTCTTGCCTCAACTTCTCTGGCATTTCAGCCCAGGAAGCCCAGGGATATACATATATATATATATATATATATAAAATTCAAACTTAGCCTGAGTTTCTGTGAATGTCATCTATACTTTTGTAGGATTTATTTCTAAAAGTTCAACTCCTAACTTCTTGAATTCTCTTATGTGGAATTAGACATTCTGCATATGATTGTATTTGCATTGGGTATTTTAAAAGCAAATTGATTTGTATGAATAATGTTTACTTATGAAACATCTACTTAGATATGAACTTATTGGGACAAGTTCCTTACTGCTATCAATATAAGGTTATGATAAATATTTGTTTAGAATTTATGTTCTTGCATTTTTTCCTTCTGTAACCGATTTCTAAGATCAGAACAATAATCAATAGAAATTGTTAATGCAATTCAATTATGTCATACCTTGCTGTTTCGAGCCTGATTATATGTAATCATTGTATCCTAAGTGCTTAGGCAAATAAGTTTTTAGCCTGATCATCTGTCTGTTACTGGACAACTAATAGAGATCTATAAGACCAAAACTGATTTCTAACACCTGTTGGTTTCCTTTTATCTCACTAACCTGAGACTCTCAGTTCTTCTCTTCTCAGGGCAACTTCTGCCTCCAGACACTCAGAAGTAGAGGTGCCTTTTTGTTAGGATTACTAGGGACACGCCAGCTTACAAAAGAAGCACAAAAGGCTTTGAGAGAAGTTGAACTGGCTTTATCCAATGTGGTTGAAAGAGTCACTCAAAAACCCTTGGAAATATCAGTTTTTGCTACAAAAGAGGCACCCACAGCAGTCCTTCATCAAGGAGACAGAGTGATTGAGTGGGTGAACCTCCCAGCACAACCAGAACAAAGCCTTACACCTTACCCAGTGCTTGTGGCTAGGATTTTATTAAAGGCTATTAAGAGAGTAACACAATTATCTGGAATAAGTCCTGAAAAAATATACACATTCTATACTAACGCACAAATTAATGTATGCTATGAGACCATCCCAGAATGGCAAATTTTATTGGCCACCGCTCCAAATTTTGCACATGGATCTCCATTAAAGATTACCCGGCTACTACATAATTGGTGATGGATTTTTGAAGAAAAGGTTTCTAAGGTTCCTCTTAAAGGACCAACAATCTTTACAGACGCCTCCAAAGAAAATATTTGTGCTGTATACTCTCATGATTTAACCATAAAGAGAGTAGTCAGGACTCCTTTACAGTCCACTCAACAGAATGAATTATTTGCTATCATGCTAGCTCTTACTTATTACCCAGGAGACGTAAATATAATTACTGATTCAGCCTATTCAGTAGGTGTAGTACAAAGAATTGCCACGGCCCAAATAAAATTTGCAGCCTCCAATATTTATCAGCTCTTTAAGGAACTTCAAGAGCAAGTGAGAAAACATCCAGGCAAGATTTATATCTTGCATGTCCACTCACATAGTGGACTTCCAGGTCCCATTTTTGATGGAAATTCAAAGGCAGATAGCCTTCTAACCATGTTAGCCAGTAGTCCTTTATTTCAGGAAGCACAAGAATCTCATTCTAAATATCATCAGGCTGCTCGAGCTTTACATTTACAATTTGGAATCACAAGAGAGGAAGCTAGGAGCATAGTAAAAAGCTGTACAGCTTGTCTTCCTTTCCATGCTCCTACACTCCCTCCAGGGAAGAATCCTTGTGGTTTGAGACCCAATGAAATCTGGCAAATGGATGTGACCCATTATAAATCTTTTGGTCGTCTATCTTTTATTCATGTCGTGGTAGACACCTTTTCAGGATTCACATTTGCAATGCCAGCAGCAAAAGAGACATCCCGAGTGGTCACTGAATTCCTTATACAAGCTTTTGCAATTATGGGTGTGCCACAAGCAATAAAAACAGACAATGGACCTGCATATACGTCCAAACATTTTACACACTTTTGTGCACAGTATAAGATTTTACATACCACGGGCATACCCTTTAATCCTCAAGGGCAGGCAATAGTAGAGAGAAGAAACAGAGATATTAAGACACTCCTCCAAAAACAAAAGAAAGGGGGAGCCACAGGTAGCCCTAGGGAACTTCTAAATTTAGTTCTCTATACCATTAATTTTCTAATTTTTGACAAAGATGCACTGGCTCCGGCAGACAGGTTTTATAACCCACCAGAAGGGCAGTGTCCAGTGCGAGCATCTCCACTGTCCTTAGATAATCGCCAGGTGATGTGGAGAGATCCAGAAAGTGGTGAATGGAAGGGACCAGATAGGTTAACTGCCTGGGGGAGAGAGTTTGCTTGTATTTCTTCAGCAGGAGAAGGAATCAGATGGGTACCAACGAGTCATATTCGCCTTGTCCATCAGAGAGAGACAGAAAAAGAGAAAGACCTCAAAATAAAGGAGAAGATCTAAGAAACATCTTACACCAAAAGAGCATGGCTAATAAGAAGACTGTTAAAGAACTTTAAAAACCAGCAGGAATCATTGGACTTCCTCACACAAGATGAGACTAATGGACAATGGACTTAAGGACATTTATAAATTTTCAATTTATGATTATTTGATTATGTTATTTGTTATATACTTCTAGCATGTGTTATGTTTCTATGTTACTATGTGCTTATGTAATTTATGTAATTATGTGTAATACCTTCCATATTGATGGATTTATGTTTCAAGGTCATGACTGTCCTATGTTCTAAATCAAAAGAAAGGGGGAGATGTTAGGATTACTAGGTGAGAACTCAGGTTGTCTGGATAGTGACAAGGTGAGAATTCAGGTTGTCTGGACAATTACAAGGTGAGAACTCAGGTTGACTTGATAGAAGGAGCAAGCTCATTGGCTGAAGTGGTTCTTCCCAGAAGCCCTTGCATTATCCCACGCCCATTCTCTGACACCCAGAGATAGAGGAGGACTCTGCACTACATCTGGCTTGACGGGGCTCTCTGCAGGAAGGGAAGTCACTTCTAAGGACAAGAGTTAACAGCAACTGCCTGGAGACAACGGTTCACTACAGGAAGAAGAATCTGTCTGAAAGATTTGAGTAGACACAGCATATCTCTTCCCAGAGAGCGATCTGGCAGCTTCTGGAGACGACAGCTCGCTACACCTTTTTAATCCAAATCTCTTCTAGACTTAAGCCTTAGAAGACCCCAGTCTCTGTCCTGAATTCGAGCAGGAGGAACTGCCTTCTCACCACCATAGCAAACACCATAAGGGTTGACCTGGCCTTGTAGAATCCTGCTCCCTGGTAGGAATTTGAGGTCTGGCCCTGTTTCCCTTTTATCTCAGGACAGCCCGAACACCTCAGGGGCCGGTGAGCTGGGTAGGCTATGCTGATACTGTGCACCTCCTCTGACTCCTTTCACCCCTCCCCCGTAAAGAGTGAGGAAACAAGGAAGGAAAAGATTCATGACCTTTGCTTATTGAGGAACCAACTCTCTTCAAGAAAAACAGCACAGATTTTCCAACATTTCCAAGATCTTAAACTGCATTCTTATCTTGATCTGTAGCCCTGACAACTGGGGATACACCCATCCCTAGACCCTGCCTTACAAAAGAGCAGTGATTCATTAAATCTACTGGATATTAAGGTGTCTTGCCTCCCCTGACTTCTGAGTCCACATCCTTTAATCCCAACCCCAGGAGAAATTAGCTTTCTTGGAAATTAAGGGTGAAAGAGCTAGGCTACAAATAATCTTTTCTCTTAGCACTTTATCCTATTTCTCTTTGATAGTTAGATGGGCCATTAGCATCAGACAAGCAGCCCACAGAAGGGACTTGATGCATTTCTTGCTAAAGGCTCCATTCTCCTGAATGTCACCATCTCCCCCCTGGATGACACCCCACTTTTAATCTGTTCCCGAGATCTGTTTTCTTTAGGCTTCAAACTTCAAACTCAGCTGGCCTTCAGCCTGGAGAACATTGACTGGACAACTGACTGGGGACAACTGACCGGGACACCCCCTACATGCCCTCACACCTCATGCCTCACCTCCTGGCATGAAACCCCAAATTTCTACAACCCTTGTCAGCTCGAAGCAGTTAAGATAAGATTGATGCCCCTTTTCCCACATGCATCTGGAGGTGATGGTTTGAGGGGGGAACAAGATGAAGGGACCCCACTACTCTGAAGATCTTTGGAGAAAATCTTCAACCTTGCCTTAAATGAAGGACACTGCCCCCCAATTTTTTTTTCTTAAATGAATTTAAGTCTTAACTGTTTAAGGGGGGAAATGATGGGGGTTGAGGTCCCTTTAAGATTCCTTTCTGATTCCCCAACCCCCATGGCTGACCTTTGATTCACAAATACTGGTTAAAAAGCACCCTTTTGAATATCTGGGCCCAGCCCCAACCAGATCTGGGCTGGCTTGGGTTTTCTCAGCCTCCACAATCTGCTCAGGTTTCTTCCTTATCTGAAAAGCCCGCCAAGAACTTGGGGCACCGCCCACAAGCCCCTTTTAGGTATAAAAGAGCCAAGCTGGAGCTATCTCTTTGCAGGAGCCCTTCCCCCCAAAACATGGTATTCTTCTGGCCATGTAAGAGTTCCTGCCTACCCAGCGACCACCTTTGGCCCTGGAGTCTTTCTACCTTTGACTTTACTTCCAAATTTCTACAATAAACCTTTTTTTTAATCAATCTAGGTTTTCGGGCCTGTAAATTCATTTACTGGGGACACTGCGCCTCATGGGACTATCTTACTATCTTTGCTCTGACCAATGGGGTTCCCCGTTTCCTATCTCTCATCATTCTCATTTCTAAAATATATAGAGTATTGACTCAAATTCATAATAATTCAAGCCTTTCTTCAATTGATAAATGGTCAAAGGATATAAACAATTTTCAGCTGAAGAAATTAAAACCATTTCTAGTCATATGAAAAGGTGCTCTAAATCATCATTAATCAGAGAAATGCAAATTAAGACAACTCTGAGATACCACTACATTCTCTCAGATTGGCTAAGATGACAAGAAAAGATAATGATGAATGTTGGAGGGGATGTGGGAAAACTGGGACACTAATACATTGTTGGTGGAACTGTGAACAGATCCAACCATTCTGGAAGGCAATTTGGAAATACACTCAAAAAGTTATCAAACTGTGCATACCCTTTGACCCAGCATTGCTGTTATTGGGCTTATATCCCAAAGAAATACTTAAGATGGGAAAGGGACCTGTATGTGCCAAAATGTTTGTGGCAGCCCTTTTTGTAGTAGCTAGAAACCGGAAAATGAATGGATGTCCATCAATTGGAAAATGGTTGGGTAAATTATGGTATATGAGTGTTATGGAATATTATTGTTCTGTAAGAAATGACCAATAGGAGGAATACAGAGAGGCTTGGAGAGGCTTACATGAACTGATGCTGAGCGAAATGAGCAGAACCAGGAGATCATTATACACTTCAGCAACAATACTGTATAAAGATATATTCTGATGGAAGTGGATATCTTCAACATAAAGAAGATCCAACTCACTTCCAGTTGATCAATGATGGACAGAAACAGCTACACCCAGAGAAGGAACACTGGGAATTGAATGTAAACTGTTTGCACTACTGTCTTTCTATCCAGGTTACTTATACCTTCGTAATCCAATTCTTACCATGCAACAAGAAAATTGGATTTACACACATATATTGTAGCTAGGTTAAACTGTAACACATTTAATTTGTATGGGATTGCCTGTCATCTACGGGAGGGAGTAAAGGGAGATAGGGGAAATTTTGGAAAAATGAATACAAGGGATTACTCTTGCATATGTACTGTCAAAAATTATAATTATAAAAGTAATTTTAAAAAGTTACCAAGAAAAAAAAATCTCAAATAAAAATGCTAAATGGAAAAAAAAGAGTTATCAAACTGTATCCCAATATAGGGCTTATATTACTATACCCTTCCTTTCCATAGATGCATTATGGCTGTTATTTACACATTTCCCATTTGCATTTGCTCAGAAGTCTTCTATCTCTTCTGTTTTTGTTTTTTTTTGGTGTTTTTTTTCAGCAATTTTTGATCTTCTTCCTTTCTCACCATTCCCTCAATAGGATAAAATACATAAAGCTTCCAGTACAGCTTTTTAGTAGTAAACATGTTTGTTTGACAAGAATTATTCTTCAGTAGGAAAGGCATTCTAATGCAGAAAAAAGAGAAGGCAGCCAACAAAGGAATCTATGGCAGTTGTTGTACTGAAGTATTGTCCTCTTTGAACTTTTGATAAAAGATTTTGACATAGTCTACATTTCCTAAGGAATCAATTCTTTTGCTCATAAATCTTCTATATATTTTGTTTTTGGCAATGCTTCTTGGTCTTCTTCCATTCTCCACAATCCCTCAATAGGATCAAATGTATCAAGTTTCCATAAGTGGTTTTTAGTGGTAAACATATTTTCTTTGAAAAGAAACATTCTTCTAAAGGAAAGGCATTCTGCTAATGCAGAGAAAGGAAATAGACTTAAGAGAAACAGCTAACAAAGGAAAAAGCTACAGTCTCCAGCTATGGCAGTGCTTCCATTTCAATGAATTTCAGCATTTTTGGCAAGAATGATTGTCTTTCAACTATGATTCACAGGCCAAAGAACTTCTTTTCTTTGTATATAAAGAGTGGTAATATTTGAGGAGCAAGAAGGAATAATGCAATACAAACACACAGAATATATTAATGATATTCTTGTTGACAAGATTTTGTACTAATTCAATTTCTCAGGATGATATCAATGCATGTTGTTATTCCCTATCTTTCCCTTGGTTCTTTTCAGAAATCATTTTTACCTTACAGGGTATACATCTGTATGAAGTCTGAATCCTTGCTTTTGCAGTCAAAATCACTTGGAGAAAGGGATTCCTCAGTGGCTAAAGTCATTGCTTCCTTTCCATAGATGTAATATAGCTGTTATTTACAACTTTCCCACAGAGTTTTGAAATGCTAGATAAGGATAATTTTTTTCTTTCATGGAGAATAAACAAATATACATCATTCTTTGTGACAATCTTTGCACTTCAGCATTGTGCTTTTCCATCTACATAGGCAAAAGATTTAGAAGATGTCTATATTTCCTAAGGAATTAACACATTTGCTCAGGAGTTTTCTATCTCTCCCCTTTTTGGGCTGCAATTCTTGATCTTCTTTCTTTCTCCTCATTCCCTCAATAGCATCAAATATATCAAGTTTCCAGAAGTGCTTTTTAGTGGTAAACATCTTTTTTTTTTTTTTTTTTTAAGAAATACTCTACAAAAGGAAGGGCATTCTGCTAATGCATTGAAAATGAGAAGGCTTAAGGGTAGCAGCCAACAAAGAAAAAACAGTCTCTAGCTATTGCTATCTTTACATTTCAAGGAATTTCACCAACTTCAGAATAAGTTTAAACCTTCAACTGTCATTTTTCACAGACCAAAGAACTTCTTTTTTGCATATAATGAGTAGCATTATTTGAGCAGCAAGAAGGAATAATGAAATACAAATACACAGGTTGTAATAGTGCCATTCTTGTTCATGTGTTTTCAGAACATCTAATTCAACTTTTTCAGGATGATGTCAATACAAGTTGAAATTCTATGTCTTTCCTTTGGTTTTATTCAGAAATAATTCTTGCCCTAAGGATATGATCTCTATAGGGTGTGAATTCTTGCATTTGCAGTCACATTCAGTTGGAGAAAGGGATTCCCCAGTAGCTGATGCAGTTGTTTCAGTTGCATGCATGCAATGTGAATGTAATTTGCATGTTTCCCACTGCCTTTCAAAATGCTATTTAGGATATTTTTGGTTGATGTAATATACCCAATTTTGCATCATTCTCTATGGAAATCATTGCATTTCAGTATAGTGCTTTTCCATCAACCTAGACAAAGGGTTTGCATGATCTTGGCTTTCCTAAGGAATCAAAACATTTGCTCAAAAGTCTTCTATCTCTTCTTTTTTTGGAAACATTTCTTGATTTTCTTCTTTTCTTGCCATTCCCTCAATAGGACAAAACAAAACAAAAAAAGCTTGATAAAGCTTCCAATATAGCTTTTTAGGAGTAAACACATTTGTTTAACAAGAAACATGCTTTGGTAGGAAAGGCATTCTGCTAATGTAGAAAAAGAGACAAGGCTTAAGGCAAAAGAAAATCTTCAGGCTCCAGATAGTACAATGCTTCTGAATGGAGAGAGAAACTGTTTCTTTTAAAATTAAATTTTGTCCCCTTTTTGATCTGAGAGATCAGGATCTCCCAGGCTTCAAAGAGTCTAGAGAGAGGGCCCATCCTCCCAGGATGAGAGAAGCAACACTATTCAAGGGAAAATCAACTCCCATTGATCTTTTTGAAATTCTAAATTCTCATTCAGTTGGGAAATCCTGGTCTGATCAGCTCAGGCTGTCCCAGCTCTCCACCAAGAGCTACACATATAACAGGTTCCCTTAAAATCACTCCTTGCAGAGGCCCAAACAGCTTGCTAGGACCCTGCCCACTGAGAAGGCATTCTCTTCTCAGTGCCAGACTCCATTTCCCTAATAGGACTTTGCCACTGTAGAAGTAAGTCTCTTAGCAAAACTGGCTTCCTGTCCAACAATAAACTTTCATTTTTGCCCATTAGTAATTTGGGGTTTCATAAATTCTTTCATAAAAAAAGTTGCATTGATCATAAGGGTTTTTTTTTTTTAACAACTCTCTGACTGCCACTAATCTCATCACTTTCATTTGAATGAATTTCACCAGTCAGCCATAAGTCATTTTTCTCAACTATAATTTTTTCATAGACCAAAGAATTTCTTTTCTATCCATATAAATAGTGGCATTGTTTGAGCAGCAAGACAGAATCATGTAATACCTGTGTATTTACACAGGTTATATTAATACCATTCTTGTACATATAATTTTGGAGAAAATAATTCATATTTCTCAGGATCATGTCAGTGTAAATAGGAATTCTCTGTCTTACCATTGGTTC
Source organism: Sminthopsis crassicaudata (assembly GCF_048593235.1). NCBI lineage: Eukaryota > Metazoa > Chordata > Mammalia > Dasyuromorphia > Dasyuridae > Sminthopsis > Sminthopsis crassicaudata. The sequence continues at coordinate 237,901,220 of NC_133621.1, read as the reverse complement.
TATTCAGAAGTCATTTTTGACATAAAGGGAATGCCTATATGGTGTGGGACTCTATGCTATTGCATTGAAAATCAGTTGGAAAAAAAGATTCCCCAGTGCCTATGCCACTCCTTCCTTTACACAGATGCAATATGGGTCTTCTTTATATCTTTCCCACTGCTTTTTGAAATACTTTTACCACTAAAAAGCATTACTGGAAGCTTGATACATTTGATCCTATTGAGGGAATGGGGAGAAAGGTCTTTCCTTTGGCTCTGTTCAGAAATAATTCTTGCCTTAGGGGTATTATCTGCATAGGGTCTTTTACGTTTGCAGTCCCATTCAGTTGGAGAAAGGGATTCCCCAGTGGCTGATTCCATTGCTTCCTTTGCATAGATGCAATATGGCTGTTATTTCCATTTTCCACACAGCCTTTTGAAATGTTATTGAAGGCTATTTTTTGTTAATGGATTACATCCAATTTTGTGTCATAATCTATTGCAATCGTTGCACTTCAATGTCATGCTTTTCTATCAAGTTAGGCAAAAGATTGGGAGGATGCCTTTGTCTCCTAAGAAATCAAAATATTTGCTCAAAGTCTTCTATCTCTTCCCTTTTTTGGCCTCACTTATTGTTCTTCTTCCTTTACACAATTCCATCAATATAGCTTTTTATTGGTAAACACATTTGTTTGGCTAGAAATATTCTTCAATAGGAAAAGCATTTTGCTAATGCAGAGAAAAAAGAGAGGGCTTTTGGGAAGCACCCAACAAAGGAAAAGCCTCAATTTCATTTTTTGCAATGTTCCATTTCAGTGAATTTCACCAAACTTCAGCTAGAAGTGATGAGGTTTAGATTTGGGATACCCAAATGAAATTAGGCTTACTGGTGGTCAGGGAATTAAATGAAGTCTACTGGCAGGTTTGGGGTTCAGAGAGTCAAATGGAGTTCCCCTGCAAGCCCTCAGGATTTGGCACAAGGGTAGGGAGTTAAATGAGGTCTAATGGCAGTGCAAGAGTCCCCTGTAAAGGAATTTACAGACCCAAAAACCTAGATTGATAAAAAAAAAAAAAAGTTTATTATGGGGATTGGAAGTAAGGTTCAAGTCTTGTTAGAATTCTTACAAGGTGCTATGTCAGTGGAATTGATAGAGACTATGGTTTTTTAGCAGGGTGCTTAACAGTTCTCTAGATGTAGTTAGTACTAATTAGAATTCCACAAAATTCACATCTTTAAGAGAGCATATATAAGGAGGAGCTCCCACAAGCCCACAAGAGCACAAGCCCACTCTCAAAGGCGAAGACAGATTCATTACAACTTTTACCTTTGTGCTGGCTGGAGACATTTGGAGGAGAGGCTGAAGCTGGCAGAGGCAAAGGACTAGCAGCAAGATCTCTGGGAACCAAGGAGAGAGCTAGGCCTCTAAGAAAGCTAACTGGGCTGAAGGAAGGAGACAATACTTGGAAAGGGAAAATAAAGCATCTGGACTTTAACAGCTGGCTGCATTTGGGGTGATTATTACACTGAACTGAAACTAAGGCTGCTCCCAGAAGCCCCCAAAAAATCTGCTCCCAAAGAACATTATTTTTTAGAGAAGAATATTACATTTTTGTGCCCAAACAGGAACCAAGAACCTTCATCTGTGACCCAGAAATTAGGGTGAGTACAACAAGGAAACTTTGTTAAAGAGCTAAAATAGTATTTCAGCTAAAATAGGGCAGATGTTTAGAAAGTAGCCTGCTTTTCCTCTTCAAGGAAAATGTGTAGACAGCATTATAAAAATAATTTTAAAAAAAACTTATAAAAAATCAAGGTTTAATTATAACTTGGGACAGCCCAAGTTGGCTCAGATCCAATGGGGGCTGGGGCAAGACCAGATCTCCTATTGGAATTCAAAGAGTGCTTTTGACCAGGATTTGTGTATCAAAGGTCTTAGCTTCTTGAATTGAAAATGCATCAGCTAGGAGGGGTTGGGAATCAGAAAGGAATAAATCAATCTGAAAGGACTAGTTTCTTTTTTTTTATTATTAATTTTATAATTATAACATTTTTTTGACAGTACATATGCATAGGTAATTTTTTTTTTTTTACAACATTATCCCTTGTACTCCCTTCTGTTCCGAATTTTTCCCCTTCTTCCCTCCACTCCCTCCCCTAGATGGCAGGCATTCCCATACATATTAAATATCTTCTAGTATATCCTAGGTACAATATATATGTGCAGAACCAAATTTTGTTGTTGTTGCAAAGGAAGAATTGTATTCGGAAGGTAAAAATTATCTGGGGAGAAAAACAAAAAATGCTCACAGTTTACACTCATTTCCCAGTTGTTCCTTTTCTGGATGTGGCTGATTCTGTCCATCATTGATCAATTGGAATTGGATTAGCTCTTTATGTTGAAGATATCCACTTCCATCAGAATACATCCTCATACAGTATCATTGTTGAAGTGTATAATGATCTCCTAGTTCTGCTTGTTTCACTCAGCATCAGTTGATGTAAGTCTCTCCAAGCCTCTGCATTCATCCTGTTGGTCATTTCTTACAGAACAATAATATTCCATAACATTCATATACCATAATTTACCCAACCATTCTCCAATTGATGGGCATCCTTTCATTTTCCAGTTTCTAGCCACTATGAAAAGGGCTGCCACAAACATTTTGGCACATACAGGTCCCTTTCCCTTCTTTAGCATTTCCTTTGGATATAAGGCCAGTAGTAGCACTGCTGGGTCAAAGGGTATGCACAGTTTGATAACTTTTGGGGCATAATTCCAGATTGCTCTCCAGAATGGTTGGATTTCACAACTCCACCAACAATGCATCAGTGTCCCAGTTTTCCCACAGCCACTCCAACATTTATCATTATTTGTTCCTGTCATCTTAGCCAATCTGACAGGTGTGTAGTGGTATCTCAGAGTTGTCTTAATTTGCATTTATCTGATCAATAGTGATTTGGAACACTCTTTCATATGAGTGGAAATAGTTTCAATTTCATCATTTGAAAATTGTCTATTCATATCATTTATCAATTTGGAGAATGTCTTGATTTCTTATAAATTAAAGTCAATTCTCTTTATATTTTGGAGATGAGGCTTTTATCAGAACCTTTAACTGTAAAAATGTTTTCCCAATTTGTTACTTCCCTTCTAATCTTGTTTGCATTAGTTTTGTTTGTGCAGAAACTTTTTAATTTGGTGTAATCACAATTTTCTATTTTGTGATCAATAATGGTCTCTAGTTCTCCCTTGGACACAAACTCCTTCCTCCTCCACAAGTCTGAGAGGTAAACTATCCCATGTTCCTCCAATTTATTTATGCTCTCATTCTTTATGCCTAAATCTTGGACCCATTTTGATCTTATCTTAGTATGTGGTGTTAAATGTGGGTCCATGCCTAGTTTCTGCCATACTAAATTCCAGTTTTCCCAGCAGTTTTTGTCAAATAATGAATTCTTATCCCAGAAGTTGGGATCTTTGGGTTTGTCAAACACTAGATTGCTCTTTTTATTCACTATCTTGCCCTGTGAACCTAACCTATTCCACTGATCAACTAGTTTATTTCTTAGCCAATACCAAATGGTTTTGGTGACTGTTGCTTTATAATATAGTTCTAGATCAGGTACAGCTAGACCACCTTCACTTAATTTTTTTTCATTACTTCCCTTGAAATTCTTGACCTTTTGTTGTTCCATATGAATTCTGTTGTTATTTTTTCTAGGTCATTAAAATAGTTTCTTGGGAGTCTGATTGGTATAGCACTAAATAAATAGATTAGTTTAGGGAGTACTGTCATCTTAATTATATTCGCTCGACCTATCCAAGAGCACTCAATGTCTTTCCAATTATTTAAATCTGACTTTATTTTTGTGGCAAGTGTTTAGTAATTTTGCTCATATAATTCCTGACTTTCCTTTGGTAAATATATTCCCAAATATTTTATACTATCAACCGTTATTTTGAATGGAATTTCTTTTTGTATCTCTTGCTCTTCGATTGTGTTGGTAATGTATAAAAATGCTGAGGATTTATGTGGATTTATTTTGTATCCTGCAACTTTGCTAAAGTTCTGAATTATTTCTAATAGCTTTTTAGCAGAGTCCTTGGGATTCTCTGTATACTATCATGTCATGTGCAAAGAGTGATATAGTTTGATTTCCTCATTTCCTACTCTAATTCCTTGAATCTCTTTCTCGGCTCCTATTGCCGAGGCTAGCGTTTCTAGTACAATATTGAATAGTAATGGTGATAGTGGGCAACCTTGTTTCACTCCTGATCTTATAGGGAAAAGTTCCAGTTTATTGCCATTACATATGATGTTTACTGATGGTTTTAAATATATGCTCCTTATTATTTTAAGGAATAGTGAAAGGACTAGTTTCTTAAAGGGACCACAACCCACTTCAGAAGCTGTGTTCCAACTTTAATTTTCAAAGACCAAATAACTTTGTTTCTTTGCATATAAAGAATGGCCTTGTTTGAGCAGCAAGAAGAATAATGCAGTACAAATACACATATTATATTAGTGCCATTCTTGGTATTGTGATTTTGGAGAAAATAATTCATCTTTCTCAGGATCACGTCAATCCAAGTGGGATTTCTGTCTTTACCAATGTTCTATTGAGACATTATTTTGCCATAAAGGGCATTGTCTGGATTGTGTCTGAATCCATGCTATTGCACTGAAAATCAGTTGGATAAAAAGATTCCCCAGTGGCTAATGCCATTGCTTCCTTTCCATAGATGTAATATAGCTATTCTTTACATCTTTCCCATCATGTTTCAGGATATTTTTGTTTGATGGTTTATAACCAAATTTCATTATTCTTTATGCAATCTGTGCACTTGAGTATCATGCTTTTCTATTGAATTAGACAAAAGATTTTTGATGGCCACTATGTTTCCTAAGGAATCAATTCCTTTACTGTAAAGCCTTCTTTCTCTTGACTTTTCTGGCAGCAATTGTTGGTCTTCCTTTCTCCCCATTCCTTAAGTAGGAATGCTTTTTATTGGTAAACACATTTGTTTGGCAAAAAACATTGTTCTATGGGAAAGGCATTCTGCCAATGTGGAGAAAAAAGGAAGGCTTATGGGAAATAGGAAACAAAGGAAAAGCCTCCATCTCCAGCTATTTAGAATACTTCCATTTCAGTGAATTTATTCAACTTCAGCCAGAAGACAAGTGTTTTAACTATCATTTTTTAGAGACCAAAGAACTTCTTTTGTTTACACATAAAAAGTATCATTTTTTGAGTGACAGGAAGGAATAATACAATACAAATACACAGATTACATTAATGCCATTCTTGTTAATGTGGTTTTGGATCATCTAATTCAACATTCTCAGGATGATGTCAATGAAAGTTGGAATTCTATGTCTTTTCCTTGGTTCTATTTAGCAATCAATCTTGTTCTACAGATTATGGTCTGAATGCTTGCTTTTGTAGTCACATTCCATTAGTGAAAGGAATTCCCCCAGGGGCCAATGCAATTGCTTCCTTTGTATACATGCAATATGGCTGTAATTTACATGTTTCCCCATGCCTTTTGAAATGCTACTGAAGGATAATTTTTGACTGATGTATTATATCCAAATTTGCATCATTATCTATGGAAAGTATTGCACTTCAGTATAGTGCTTTTCTATCATTCTCTCCATTCCCTCAATAGGATCAAATATATCAAGCTTCCTGTAGTGCTTTTTAGTAGTAAATGTATTTTTTTAACAAAAAATTTATTTGATAGGAAAGGCATTCTACCAATGAGGAAGAAAAGAGAAAGTTTATGGGAAGTATGCAACAGAGCCATAATGCATCTACAGCAATGAAGCCCTGGTAAAAATGAGAGGTGAGATTGAATCAAATATCTGCAGAAAAATGTCACATTTAACGTAATAGAAAAATTTTAGTACAGAGAGGATTTTCTTTAAGTGAGTTATTCGTGCCCCCCCCCAATAACAAAGTATATTGGAAGAAGATTAGCTAAAGCAACTACAAATTGGGAGAAGAAACTAAGAACTGGAATTGATGCTTAGAAAGGGAGAATATTGGGAATTTCTGTGCAAGTGCATTGTTTCCTCTGGAAATGGGCTCAGCTTTGGAATGTTTGAACTTTATTGAAAAGCAGAGATGACATTGTAGTGGATGAATTTCCAGTGAGGATGACATTTGGGCACTCTCTATGAGACAAAGCAATTATATCTGTATCATCTCAAAATGTGCTAGGAAGGACAGAAAAAGTACTATAATATATCTATAGCAATGAAGCCTTAGGAACAGCCTCAAAATGGCTGCAAATTAAAGACTCAGAATCATTGCAAAACTTAATCATTCAGTGATAGAGAGTATACCAAGTTAAACCTAAGGAAAAAATGCATGTATCCAATTGTATTGAAATGAAAGTCAGAAATATAATTTCAGGCTTTGAAAATAATAACAAGCCAAATGGGATCAAGTCTAATCTGTGCAGTTTGTTCACCTAAATCTTTCAAGCAAGTCATTCAAAGGCAAAATCCTTATGCAAGGACTACAAGTGTTTTCCAATGCTAAAAATAAGTGTTGGGATTGCATCCAAATTCTGCAGATGTTCACATTTCATGTATTGTTAGCCTTGAAGTAGAGAGAGAATTGGATTTTCCTTTAATGACTTTCCCCTAGCATTGGCAGAATGCATTAGCTCAAAATGAGTTATTCCTGCTGAAGAAAACAAGTTAATAATGAATAAAGTATACTGGAAGAAGGGTAAAATCAAGTCAATGGCAATATAGGGAGAAGAATGTAAGAACATAAAGCATCATTTATAAATAGTTAAGATTAAAGCATCTTGTGTAGGTGCATTGATTCCTTAAGAACACTACTCTCTTTTGGAATCTTTGATCTAGCTAAATAGGTAAAGACAATACTGTAGTACATTAATTTTAGTGAGACAAATGAAATAGGGTATTCTTCATGGGAGAAAGCAGCCATATCTCTAATGTTTTGAAATGCACTTGGAAACACATAAATAGAGCCATAATGCATCTACAGCAATGAAGGGCTGGCAAAAATGAGAGTTGAAATTGAATCAAATGTCTGCAGAAGACAATAGAATTTAAGGTATTGGAAGGATTAGCAGAATACATTTCCTTGAAGGTAGTTATTCCTGCCAAAAAAAAAATAAAAATAAAAATGAACAAGGTATACTGAAAGAAGGTTAACTCAATCCAATTATTGAATTGGGAGAACAAACTATGAACCAGAAGTGATGTTTCAAAAAGGAAAATATTAAAGAATGAGATTATAAATAAATTAAAACATAGGATAGTTTACCTCTCAGATCTATGGAAGAGAAAGGAATTTGTGACCAAAAAAGAACTAGAGATCATTATTGATAACAAAATAGAAAATTTTGATTATATTAAGTTAAAAAATTTTTTGTGCAGACAAGATTAGAAGGGAAGCAATAAGCTGGGAAAATATTTTTACATTCAAAGGTTCTGATAAAGGCCTCATTTCCAAAACACATAGAGAAATGACTCAAATTTATAAGAAATCAAGCCATTCTCCAATTGATAAATGGTCAAGGGATATGAACAGACAATTTTTAGATGAAGAAACTGAAACTATTTCTAGTCATATGAAGAAATGCTCCAAATCATTATTGATCAGAGAAATGGAAATTAAGGCAACTCTAAGATACCACTGCATACCTCTCAGATTGGCTAAGATGACAGGAAAAGATAATGACAAATGTTGGATGTAAGAAAACTGGGACACTGATAACATTGTTGATGGAACTGTGAATAAATCCAACCATTCTGGAGAATGATTTGGAACTATGCTCAAAAAGTTATCAAACTGTGCATACCCTTTGATCCAGCAGTGTTACTACTATTAAGTTGTGGCTTACATCCCAAAGAGATCTTAAAGATTTTAAAGAAGGGAAAAGGACCCACATGTGCAAAAATGTTTGTTGGCAGCCCTTTTTGTAGTGGGTAGAAACTGGAAATTGAATGGATGTCCATCAATTGGAAAATGGCTGAATAAATTGTGGTATATGAATGTTATGGAAGATTATTGTTCTTTAAGAAATGACCAACAGGATGATTTCAGAGAGGCCTGGCCACAAATGATAGTGGAGACTCAACCCAATTTCTGCAGGTTAGAATGTGATGTATTAGAAGGACTGCAGTGTAATGAGGATTTCCTTGAAAAGAGGTACTCCTGCCAAAATAACAAAAAGGAAGGAGATCTTGCACAAAGATTAGCAGAAGTCAATTTCCACATGGGGAGAAAAAACAAAAAATGGGGAACAATGCATCAAAAGATAAAACACTGGAGATTTTTGCGTTGGTGCATTGTATCCAATGGAAACATGCTCATCTGAGCAAGGCTGTAACTACATTGAAAGGCATAAAAGATGCTACATTGCTACATTGGCCAAAATTTCAGTAAATATATGAGCTTTAAGCAATATCTATGGGATGATACAGATTCCATGTGCAAAAGGGGAAAAACAGATATGGTAAGAATACATCTAGAGTATAGATTTATATAGCTATAAAGAGAGTGGAGATTGAATCTTCAAGTCAGCACAAAATGTACTAGAAAAACTGCACAACAGAGAGCATTTCCATGATATACGGTATTACTTCCCAAAAAACCACAAAGGAACAAGAGCTATTGCACAAAGATAAACTGAACCCAATGGCCAAATTAGGAAAAGAAAAGAATGTAGAATGATTGATGAAAAGATAAACATTGGAGATTTCTGTGCAGGTATGCTATATATCATATGGAAATAGGCTCTCCATTGGAAGGTTTGATCTATCTTGAAAAAAGAAGATACTAAATGAGCCAAGTATACAGTGAGAGTTTGAGCTATTAGCAATCACTACTAGATGATAGTTATAGTTGTAACAGCTTCTAAAATAACTGGAGATAATATAAAATATTTGGGCGTCTTATCTGCCAAGACAAATTTGGTAACTATATGAACACAATTACAAAATACTTTTCACACCAAGTCAGATCTAAACACTTGGAAAAATATTCCATTGCAATAATTCCAATGCAAAAATATTCATGGATAAGCTGGGTTAATATATTAAAATTGACTATTCTACCTAAATTTGTCTACTTAATTCAATGCTAAACTGCTAAAAGATTATTTTAAAGAGCTAGAAAAGATAAAAATTCACTTAGAAGAAAAAACATCAAGAATATCAAGGGAATTAATGGGGGAGGGGAGGAGGAAGGAAAGAGAAGGCCAAAAAAAAAAAAAAAAATGGCCTAACTATATTGGACTTAAAATTATTATAAAGTAGCAGTCATCATCAAAACCAATTGGTACTGGGTAAGAAATAGATCAGTGGAATAGGTAAGGTAAACAAAACAACAATCAGTGACTATAATAATCTCATGTTTGATAAAATGAGACTCTAGTTTCTGGGATAAGAACTCACTATTTGACATAAAATAGGTATATACCTACATCTCATACCCTATACCAAGATAAGGCCAAAATGGGGTCATGATTTAGATATAAAGGATGATATTATAAGCAAATTAAGAGAACAAGGGATAGTTTACCTGTCAGATCTTTGCAAAAGAGAGGAGTTTATAGTCAAAGAACTAGAGAACATTATGATAAACAAAATGAATAATTTTCATTACATTAAATTACAAAAATTTTGCCCAACAAAACAAACATAACCAAGATAAGAAGGGAAGGAGAAAGGTGTATCTGATTTAAAACTATATTATAAAGCAGTGGTGACCAGAACTATTTGGTATTAGCTAAGAAATAAACTAGTTGATCAGTGGAATAAGTTAGGTTCACAGGACAAAATAGTTGATAACTATAGCAATGTAGTGTTTGACAAACCCAAAGACCCCTACTTTTGGGTTAAGAATTCGACAGTGAAAGTCATCGGAATAAAGAAAATCATATATATATATATATATGTATATATATATTTATATATATATATATGTAAGTATATAAAATAAATATATATAAATATAAAAACTAAAACAAAATAAATGCAAACTATGCAACAAAAAATGAAAAAAATTGGATGTCACAAAATTGCAAAGATCAAGCAAGACCAGAATGAAAAGATGTGAGAGGACATCCTTGGCTCACCCCTTTGTGGAGATCTTTTTAGAGTTAAACTTTTTAAAAAAACATTTTTCGGTTGTGTTGCTTTTTTTCTTCTTTCCAAAAAATAAAAATTACTATACGTGTGCATATCCCTTGATTTAGCAGCATTACTACTGAGTCTATATCCCAATGAGATAATAAAAAGGGAAAGGATCCACATGTGCAAAAAACATTTGTAATAGTTTTTTTTGTTTGTTTGGTTTTTTTTGGTAGCAAAGAACTGGAAAATGAGTGGATGTCCATTAGTTGGGGCTTTCTCCAAGTTATGAATAAGTTACAGTATATGAATATAATGGAATATTATTGCTCTGTAAGAAATGATTAAAAGTAAAAAGAACCAAGAAAACATTGTACACAGCAAAACTAAGATTTTGTTGATCAACTATGATAGACTTAGCTCTTCTCAGCAATATAGTTACCCAAAATAATTCCAATAACTTTGTGATGGAAAATATCATCTTCATCAGAAAGAGAACCTAAGAAAACTGAATGCAATTGAAGCATGATTTTTGCTTTTTTTTTTCCCCTTTTTTTCTCATGATTTTATCTTTTTGTTGATTTTTCTTTCCCCAATTAACTCATAGGAATGTTAAAAATGAATGTGCACATAGAATATAAAAAAAAAACAACAAATTTTAAAATACTATCCTCTGGAAGTGTTGAAAACTTGGGATAATTAACTTTTAAAAAGAATTTAATAGTTGTAAAGAGCAATACTCAAATGAAAAAATGTGAGAGGATACCCTTTTCATAAATTTAGGTTATAATTGCATATTTTCAGGTTTTTCAGTGTATCAATCAGTTATGCTTAAGATTGTCCTTTTTAAAAAAAAATTTATTTGAAGAAACAAAGAAAAAAAGAAAAACAGAAAATACAAAATAGAACATTATCATGTGCCCAGCAGAACATCAGGGAGGATTCAAAATATATAACAAACTACCAATTCATGTGTGTGTGTGTATATAAATTATATTCATAAATATCCATTTTTATTTCCTTGCAAATTATTCTTTGGTTCTTTGCTGTGCACCTTATTTTATCCTTTCTCCCCTCTTTTGTCCCCCCCCACTCCCAAGCAAGCTAAGAAATATATTTATGTATATGTAGATATACATACACACACGTCTTGTCTTTCCTATCCCTGCTGCCACTTTAACTAAGTTCTACTCCATAACTTGCCTTGCTATTAACCTTCCCCCATCCAAGAATCCCACCCTTGGTTTTCTTCCTTCACCCTTTGCTACCAATTGAAACCAATTGTAGCAAGCTGTCGTCTCCAGCCCTTGTCCTTCCCCAGTCCAATCTGCTCTCCAGGCCCAATGTTGCCTCTTTTATCCTCCCAGAGAATGGGCGTGGGATAATGCAAGGGCTTCTGGGAAGAACCACTTCAACCAATGAGCTTGCTCCTTCTAGGATTCCTAAGGTGTAAACTCCCTTTACAGGTCTGAGCCAGAGAACTGTCAAGACAACCTGAGTTCTCACCTAGTAATCCTAACATCTCCCCCTTTCTTTTGATTTAGAACATAGGATAGTCATGACCTTGAAACATAAATCCATCAATATGGGAGGTATTACACATAATTACATAGATTACATAAACACATAGTAACATAGTAACATAATACATGTTAGAAGTATATAACAAATAACATGATCAAATAATCATAAATTGAAAATTTATAAATGTCCATAAGTCCATTGTCCATTAGTCTCATCTTGTGTGAGGAAGTCCAATGATTCCTGCTGGTTTTCAAAGTTCTTTAACAGTCTTCTTATTAGCCATGCTCTTTCAGTGCCAGATGTTTCTTAGATTTTCTCCTTTATTTTGAGGTCTTTCTCTTTTTCTGTCTCTCTCTGATGGACAAGGCGAATACGACTTGTTGGCACCCATCTGATTCCTTCTCCTGCTGAAGAAATACAAGCAAACCCTCTCCCCCAGGCAGTTAACCTATCTAGTTCCTTCTATTTACCACTTTTTAAATCTCTTCTCATCATCTGGCAATTACATTGGAATTATTTTCACTGGACACAGCCCTGTTGCTTTAAAAGCCCTGTATTCTCCCCAAGTGTAATCCATTTTTGCAATCTGATTGCCTTTTGGTAATCCCTTTCTGCCATGTGATTGCTTTTCTGCTGGTTGATCACATCAGAGTCCTGACCTTCTAAAGGCTCTTTGGGTATAACATCAGCTGCCATAATGCCCCAAGTCTTTTTTGCCTGGGGCCCTGGACCTGGGCCCCTCATCCCATTTCCCTGAATTATTCTACACTCTGATGCCCAATGGAGTCCTCTGTTGCATTTTGGACATGGGGTTTTAGGTCTTCTTTCACCCTGTCTTCTCACTGTATCTCCATATCTACACTGAGCTCTTAGATGCCCAATTTTTCCACATTGAAAACATCGCCGAGTTTCTCTAGAAGGCCCTTGCCAGGAGGGACCCTGTCTTTCCACGTTCATCATTGTCCGGGTTTAAAAAGCATTTGTTCCCACTGTAGCACAGCATCTTATGATCTCCTCTAAAGGAGCATCTTTGTCTAATCCCCATATAATTCTTTTGCAAATCTCATTGGCATTTTCCTTAGCCAGATGTCTGGTCATTATTTCTGTAGCTGAATTTTCTCCAATAGTTCTTTTGACAGCAGTTTGCAAACGTCCCCCAAAATCTGCAAAAGGTTCATTGGGACCTTGCTCTATTTTAGTGAAAGCCTCTCCCCGATCTTTCTGTCCAGGGAGGACACCCCAAGCTTTTATTGCAGCCTTAGCAATTTGCTCGTATATTGTCATGGTATAATTAATCTGTTCTGAATTCTCTCCATACTGACCTTCACCAGCTAAGGGCTCAAAAGTGAATTGTGTGTTAACTCCTATTTCCAAATTGCATCTGACTTGAATTTTACATAATTCATGAAATTCCGCAAGCCATAATAAATTTTCTCCAGGTTCCAGGCATGTCCTTGTTATGGATTTCCAATCATTTGGGGTTAGGACTTCATAAGACAAACCATCTAGTAACATTTTAACATAAGCTGATGTAGCCCCATAAAGGGTACAACCTTTTTTCAAATCTTTAATTTTATTCAAATCTAAAGGTGCATATCTTCTCCTTTTTTGACCTACAGAGTCAATATTTTCAATCACAGGATATGCATGTATAAAATCACTTATATCCTGTCCTTCTCTCTTAGCTTTAACCAATGCTTTTTCTAATCTTGTCATAGGCTTAGGCTGCTTCACAGGCAAATCTGTCCATCCCTCCCCCCTTATTTCTTTATAGATTTTGGAGGGTGCTATACTCTTCATGGTACATATGTAGTGTTGCCTATTAAACCCATTCCCAATGTGAATTTCAGAACCACAAGCCATCCTTTCTCCTCTAATGCCTATCTATTCTTCCTCAGCACCTCATTTGTATTACATGATTAGCATTTTAACCTTATCTCTGCCAATCTTTTGAGCTTCTCTATTGTTGATGTGCATCTTAAACATATAGTATAAATTTTCCCATGTAAAAACAAATAAAACAAAACAAAACAATCTGTCCATATTGAGTTCCTTAAAACTGATTTTTCATATTGGCTCTTACACGGTAAATTTTCTGTTAAGTTCAGATTTGGTTGATAGAAAGTCCTGAAAATCTACAAGTTCACTGAATATCCACTTTTTCTCATTCAAAATTATTGATAATTTTGCTGGATATATTTTTGGTAGCAGGCCTGTTCTTTTGATGTTGGTAGAAACAATTCCAGGATCTGTATTGTATCTACTGATAAGTCTTGTAAAATTCTAATGTAGCTCTAGCATATTTGAATTGTTTTCTTGTTTCTTGCAAAATTTTCTTTGATCTGGGGATTTCAAAATTTGGCAATATACCTGTTTTTCACAAAAGAGCTGTTTGAGATGGTGATCAGCGGATTTTTTTTTTCCTATTTCTATTTTTCCCTCATATTCTATCATTCCAGGAAAATTTTCTTGGATTATTTCCTGCATTATTGTGTCCTCTTTTTGGTCACAACTTTCTGGCAGTCCAATTAAATGTTCTCTTCTTGATATGTTCTCCAGATGTCATTTTTCTTATATTTCACATTCTGTTCTATTTTCTCATTCTTTACAATCTGTTTTGTATTTCTCCATCTCTCATAGTTTCACTGGCTTCTCCTTGCCCAATTCTAATTTTCATAATTGGTTTCATAATAGGTTAATTTTTCATAAGCTTATTGGTTTTTTTTGGATGGTTCTTTTTTTTAAAAAAAATTTCCTCAATGTCTCTCATTTGATTTAAATTTTTTTTTTTGAGTTCTTCTATAAATTCTCTCTGGGTAGGGAGCTATTTCACATTACTCTTTGGGATAGAATCTTTTTCTTAACTAAAGTGTCCTTCTCTGAAGATGAAATGTTTCAATGATGGGGTTCTTTCTTTGTTGAAGATATAATATATATGTATTATATATATATACATATATATATAAAACTAATATATATAAGTATATATAATTAATGGGGTTCTTTCTTTGTTGAAGATATGAATTTCAGTCAATTCTCTATTTATTTTAGAAATAGGGCCTTTATCAGAACCTTTGGGTATAAAATTTTTTCTCCAGTTTTCTGCTTCCCTTCCAATCTTGTTTGCACTGATTTTGTTTGTACAAAAACCTTTAACTTAATATAATCAAAATTATCTATTTGGTATTAAATTATGAGTTCCAATTCTTCTTTGTTCACAAATTCCTTCTTTCTCCACAGATCTGAGAGGTGAACTATCCTATGTTCTCCTAATTTGCTTATATTATCACCCTTTATGTCTAAATCATGAACCCATTTCGACCTTATCTTTGTATAGGGTATTAGGTGTTGGTCAAAGTCTTGCTTCTGCCATACTATTTCTCAATTTTCCCAGCAATTTTTGTCAAATAGTGAGTTCTTATCCCAGAAGCTGGGGTCGCTGGGCTTATTAAACACAAGATTATTATAGTCATTGACTATTATGTTTTGTGAACCTAATCTATTCAACTGATTCACTATTCTATTTCTTAACCAGTACCAAATGGTTTTGATGATTGCTAATTTATAATATAGTTTTTTTCATTAATTCCCTTGAAATTCTTGATCTTTTGTTCTTCCAAATGAATTTTGTTATTATTTTCTAACTTTGTAATTTCTTGGCAGTTTGATTAGTATGGCACTAAATTAGATTAATTTAGGTAAAATTGCCATTTTTTATTATATTAGTTCGATTTATCCATGAGCATTTGATATTTTTTCAATTGTTTGGATTTAACTTTATCTGTGTTAAGTGTTTTGTAATTATGTTCATATACTTCCAGACTTTGTCTAGGCAGGTAGACTCCCAAATTAAATAATATTATTCTAAGGACAAACAACTTTGAAAGTCTTTGGGACTCTGATCAACTGAAATTTCAGGGACTCATGATGAACTAGGCTACCCACTTAAGAGGTGAAGCATAATTTTTTTGGACATGGTCAATGTGATGGTAATTTGTTTTGATGTACTAATTATACCTTTTTTTTTTTTTTTTTGCTTTTTCAATTAGGATTTTGTGGGGAAAAGATAAGAGGGAGAGAATGTTTAAAAAAAAAATCAACAAAACAAAAGATAAGTTCCTTAAGGCCAAAAATCATATTTTAACCTTTCTTTCAATCTCTGGCACTTGTGTGTATGAGTGTCATGTACGTGTCCTTCTTGTAAGGTCCCAGAAAATGTATGTTGACTGACATTTCACTTTACCTCTGTTGATGGGTCTAAACTATTTTTTATTTCCTTTGTAGTCCCAGCACCTAGCATTGTTCTTTCAATGTAATAGGTACTATATAAATGCTTGCTGAATTGGGGGTGAAAAAGGGAGAGGCATAAGGGGAAAAGGAAAGAATAAAACCTTTATTCTTTAAAAAATTCATTATCTCATTTTCTCTTCATAATTAGATATGTAGTTAGGTATGTGAAGCAAATATTATTCATACTTAAAGGATGAGAAATTGAGGCATGAAGAATTAAAGTGACAATCTTAAAACTCACGTGAAAGTAGGTATCCTACATTGTTGGTGGAATTGTGAATACATCCAGCCATTCTGGAGAGCAATTTCGAACTATGCTCAAAAAGTTATCAAACTGTGCACACCCTTTGACCCAGCAGTGTTACTACTGGGCTTATATCTCAAAGAGATCTTAAAGAGGGGAAAGGGACCTATATGTGCAAGAATGTTTGTGGCAGCCCTCTTTGTGGTGGCCAGAAACTGGAAACTATGTGGATGCCCATCAATTGGAGATTGGCTGAATAAATTGTGGTATATGAATATTATGGAATATTATTGTCCTGTAAGAAATGACCAACAGGATGATTTCAGAAAGGCTTGGAGAGACTTACATGAACTGATGCTGAGTAAAATGAGCAGGACCAGGAGATTGTTGTATACTTCAACAATACTTTATGATGATCAATTCTGATGGATGTAGCCATTTTCAATAATGAGATGAACCAAATCAGTTCTAATAGAGCAGTAATGAACTGAACCAGCTACACCCAGCAAAAGAACTCTAGGAGATGATTATGAACCACTACATAGAATTCCCAATCCCTCTAATTTTGTTCTCCTGCATTTTGGATTTCCTTCACAGACTATTTCAAAGTCTAATTCTTTTTATACAGCAAAACAACTGTTTGGACATGTACACATATATTGTATTTAATTTATACTTTAACATATTTAACATGTATTGGTCAACCTGTCATGGGGGGAGGGGAAGGAAGGGAAAAATTGGAACAAAAGGTTTGGTAATTGTCAATGTTGTAAAATTACCCATGTATATATCTGGTAAATAAAAACTATATATATATATATATATATATATATATATATATATATATATATATATATATATATATATATATATATATATATATATATATATATATATATGTATATAGCAAATGAAAAAAACAAACAAACAAAAAAAAAAGTAGGTATCCTAATTCTAAGAATAGTTTTCTATTATAATATGGTTTCTTTTATAATAATATTATCTAATATGGCTTTGTTTGAGAAAGACTTCTGTGACAAAAAAATAAGGATAATCAAGGGACTAAATAAAAAAATAGAAATGAATTCATTGAAAGATACTTTTATCTGCTTTTTTTATCTGATAAAGCAACTTTTACAAAACTTTAGTAGAGTACTTGATTCCTTCCTTGCATATGAAAAACAAGCATTTTTTTAAAATACCTTCTTACTAATTAGAAAAATACAAATTGAAATCCTGAGGTTCACAATTTCATTTTCATCAGATTGGCCAAGATGATGAAAAAGAAAAATGACAAATGTTGTAGAACCTATAGGAAAACATACACAATGATACACTTTTAATGAAACTGTGAATTGATTTTGCTTTCTGGAAAGTAATTTGGAAACCATCAATTGGGAAATAGCTGAATGAGTTATTGAATGAATAAATGTAAAGGAGTACTATTATGGAAGGAAGAGTTTCAGAGAAATATGGGAACACTTTTACTGATATAATATTAAATACCAGGAAAACAATTTATACTATAATTTTAGCATAGAAATATGAATAACTTTGAAAGACTTAAGAACTCTGATGTTCTTAATAATCATTGAAAACAATGATCAAACGTGACTCCAGAAGGCCAATAATGAAGAACTTACCTTCTGACAAATACTAATGGACTAATACACAAAATGAGAAACACAGGATAATATTAGTTTTGCTTGAGTATGTTTATAGTTAAAAGGATTATTCTATGGTGGGGAGAAAAAAATGTTTGATAATTTAAAAAATAAAATTTAATATTACTTCATAAAATATAATTTTCAATCACAATATGAATTTTCTATTTTTTGCGTTATATTTTTCCAGTATTAAAAATGAAGCAATAGAACTTTGTCCAAGTGTTTTTAATGTACTTTGGCTTATCAGGCCATACAGGGGTTCACATGGCTGCTAAATATCCTCATTCAAAGAACATATCTATATGTATACATTTCATATACTCTATAAACAGATTGTAAACTCCTCTGAACAAAGATTATCTTTTTTTCTTTTTTGTAAAACAATGCTTTACAACGCACAGAAGGCACTTAATGTTTGTTTGATTTATCTAAAGTATTGGGTGTACACTCTCTCAATTGACAAAGGAATACTTACATTACTGAAATATGAGCTAATTTTTTTCTAATACAATTAAAAACTCCACTTATTCTACTGACATAAATGGTAACTAGAACAAATCTAAACAAACAGAATGGTATCTTCAGTGACAATCATCCTAATAAAGTATAATTCAATTTAATGAAGTAAAAAACCAATACATACTAAGAGTTTTCAGTCTAAACAAGCTATAGTATCGCTTCTTTATATTTATATAAAGAATATATTTATATTTAATATAAAATATATTTATATTTATATCTATATATTAGACAATAATATGATTTATACTTATACAGTATTTAATCCAAGTTCATCAATATACAGATAAATGGAAATTCATCAAATTAGAGGAAATTTCCTAAGGCCATACATGTAAGAAAAAGGAAACCTGGTGTTTAATATTTTTGTCATGTATGAAATTTTAGAATTAATATATACTAAATTCAACTATCAAGACTGATATAGGCTTCTGGGGAAAGACTATATCAGCTTACAAGCAATTATCACATAAACATGTAATTTTCAGTATCCTGTACTTTTTCTTCCTCAAATTTTGAAGGAAAACTTTCCTTTTCCCCACCAAGATTAATTCCTTTTGGAAGGATTGGAATTATGTAAGGCTGAATCAATATAGAAACCAAAGAAGGGGTGGCTGTCAGTTTTCTTATTTGTTCTTTCTTCAGATTGTGCTGAGATTTTCTTAGAGATGATTTATCTTTTGACTCTACATTCTTCCCAGTCTCACAATATTACACATTTATCATATATGGCCACATAAATACATTGTACATGCATTGTACCATGTATAAGTGCATTGTACAGCTCTGACTCCTTGCACCTATATAAAAATAGTAATGTACCAAAGGAAATGAAGATAGCACTATATTGGATTACTGTTAATTCAGTAAATGGTGAGAGATTCAAAGGGAAAAAAAAACAAAACATACTACACTATTTGTATGTTTTGGAGCAAGTAATTTAATCTCTCTTGGGTGATTATTTATCATAAAGAAGTAGGATTAAATGTTCTCTAAAGTGTCTTTCCAAGTTTACTCTCGTAAGTAAAATATGCTTCTATTAAGCTATGTGTCAGATATTATTATAGGTGGTAGAGATAAAAATGACAAAATGAAAACATTCCCACCCTCAAAGGAACTACTAGTTCCTTGACATCCACATCAATATTCCACACACTAATTCTTCTACTCTCAAAATCCACCTTGAAATGGTAAATATTAGGCAGGTTAGTGAGCCCTGACTTGCTTCCCATTATCTCATTAGTACTCTTCTCCTCTCATAACTCACCACCATGCCAACCACTTCAGGAAAATCAACCCCTGAGACTATCTCCTTTCTGTTTCAACAAGAGCACTTTGTTTTCATAAAGCAAACAAATTTCTCCCCATTTAAATAAAACATTAACCACATGATTCCACTTCTCTTTCTTTAGAAATTAAAATACCAAACCAAAAAAAAAAAAAAAAAAAAAGGGAAATAGTTAAATATGAAACTTAGTCAATTCACAGGAACAAATACTGTTCTAAGAGCCATCATCACTGGCTGTGGGAATTATGAGTAACAAGACAAGAAACCAAGAATTAAAGAAACTATCTAGTCTTCAAAAGTCAAGGAAAAAATTCAGTTCTCCTCACTTCAAAAGGATATGCAATTTATGGAAACAAGTTTTGATGGGGGTTTTTCCCCCATAGCTGAACCAAAACATTTCCCCTGAATTACAAACTATGCATGGACAGATTTTTTCTATAAAAATTATGATGATGCTCTGTCAACTTTCTTATTCTAAAAATATCTAACTAAAAAATTTGAGGTAGAAGAAAGAAGTATTTCAACTTTCCATTTCAGGAACATATTTCAATCATACAATGACTGAACTAACTGATTATAAGAAATTTATAGCTATAATTTGGTCCACTACATTTACTAATACTATAATGCCATACTAATATGCTATTAAGACTTTCACCAAAATTCTAAAATCAGAATAGCTATCTTTCACTTCCAGGATGTTCAGCAAAGCTACAAATAAAAATTTTGCCCCAAATATATTTTATCATATTTAAATCAAAATTTGATTTTTAGAAAAACAGTTATATAAGCTTTAAAACAAGTGAAAAGATGCTATTTCACATAAAATCATTATTAATAATGTCTTGAAGTTTATACTAAATTTCTATTATTTTGTATAGCTTGCTTTAAAATACATATATGTAGTTTACTCAAAGATTTTTAAAATGATTGTCACAAAAAATATTTTAACATGTCAAAGATGAAACATCAAAAGGCACATGTAGATTGTCGATGGTTAATATCACATTTCCTTAGAGACAAAATGTTTGTCCCTGTAAACTTTATTCTCACAAAATTAAAGTGAGGTTAGTGCTGACTAAAAAATATAGCTAACATTCACAGTTTCATATTTAAAAAATTACATATGAGGTACATAGCTCTTCACTTACATATCCTATTTTTTTCGCCCATTGGAGAACGACAGTTAACAGCATCACATATCCTAAAACTATTTATCAGAGTCCAGAATACTGGATTGAAAGATAGCAATGATAAACAAAACTTCAGTATCAGAAATGTCTGAGTAGTTACATATATAAAACTCCAACTTATTCTTCATAAGAATAGAACATTCCGCAATTTACTCTTTCTGGTAAAGTTTTTCTGGATAAATGATAAATAATACCTTCCTAAACATTTATACATTGTGTAAGAAAATCATTCACACTTTTTTTTTTGGTAGTAAGTCTTCACCAACAAGGTTCACCTTTCCTTTGATGATCGGACATAATTATCTCTTATACTTTTTGTTAGTTGTTTCATGAATATTTTGTGTATTCTCCCACAATAAGTATGTACAGTCTTTTGTAGTTCCAGTTCTAATGGGTGTAACAAAGAATGCACCTTATCATCTTCAAAAGAGCACTAAAAGTGAGAAGAAAAAAAGGAAAGTCAGTTAAAAACAGAGTAACCTATGGTTTGATTAAAGATAACATTGTTATTTGCTATAGACCTAATATTATGAAGATAGTATTTGTCTTCTTACCAGTGAAGTAGTAAATAACTCTTTCCGTGATAAATTAAATAGCAAACAATTAACAAGCATTTAAATGTTTTCTATACATACCAGATACTGTGCAAACTCTGAGAATATAAAAAGCATAAAAAGGTCCTTGACTTAAAAAATTTATATTCTAAAGGGAAAGAAAAATACATAGTTACATATAAAATATACTGAGTAAACTCTGAGAAATCAGGAAAGACCCCTTTACAAAATGGTGCTTGAATTGTATCTCAAAGGAAACTAGAGATATTAAGAGTATAAATGAAGACTAAGAGCCTTCCAGGAATGAAGGACAGACAATGCACAAATGTAATGAGATAGAAATGGAATGTTTATGAGAAACAATAAGATAAGCAGACTGGAAAAGTAACAAGGGGTCAGGATGTGAAGAATTCTAAATTTTCCACAAAGAAATTCAAATCTGATCTTACTCACTGGAATTTGTTCATCCTAGATATTACCTATATTTTATTTATTTATATATATATATATATATATATATATATATATATATATATATATATATATATATATATATATTTTTTTTTTTTTTGTTTTGTTTTGTTTTGTTTTGTTTTTTGGGTTTTTTTTTTTTTTTGGTCAGACATATAAAGGGGGAATATAAAAGTCTAGACCTATGATTTTGATGGTGTGTAAACCACCTTCAACAAATGCAGAAAAGCAACTCATCAGCTGTTTATACTTTTAGACAATGACTTAGGACACCAAAATACTAATGCCAGATATAGGACCTGAACCTAGGTCTTTCTGACTAAAAGACAGTTTAGTCTTTCAACTTAGTCTTAACTGCCTATTATATGGCAGAATATTCATGATAGGCAATAATGGAAATAAGATTGGTTAGAGAGAGAACAGATAAGGACTGTGCTGAAAGATGATTATTTTGGTAAAAGTGAAAAGAAAAGGTCAGATGGTGAAAAAGCAAAGTTAGCTAGGATCCTGCTTAAGGGAGGAAAATCTAAACTAGAGTTAAAAGGAATGTGGTAGTGATGAGTACCCGAATTGTAGATGTGATGGGCATAGAGAAACTGAAGATGAAACTGTTCCCTGAGGCAGGCAGGGAAAAGGCTCTGATAGAGATCAAGTTAGCTCCTACCCTCTGTGGAGATCATTCAGTCAGAAATCCAAGTTATGTCAAACTGCCGAGGTTAAATTTTCCCTATAAATTTACTAATAGTCCATATCATGTTTGCTGCATTTGTTTGGGTCAGGGGTCAGTCTACTACAACACTCTGTCTCATAGTGTCTTTCCTCTTCACCAAGCCACATTGTATCTCTCCTATCCCACTATACCTTATGGTATTTCTCCTCTCAGACCCTACTTTTCCTCCTTAATAGTTTCCTCTTTTAGGATGTTAAATCCTTTAGAAATTTAAGATTTCACAACCTCATGAGCTGTCCTCTTTCTCCTGGGTAATTTTGAGTCCCACTAAGGAATATGTCCTTTCCATCATTAATTATTATCATTATTAATTATATAATATGTATTATATTATATTATATATTTATCATCATTAATTATTAAAACCACCTTTCTATGCTCTCCCAACTCTATTTCATATCCACTATTCCTAGTGTCTATTGTATCTCTTCATTTTCTCTGTAACTCTTCTAAATAAACCTATATTTTGCCAAAGAGAATGGTTACGGTGAATTCTTCAACATTTGGTGGCTTTTATCATTTATATATATCATTTATTTTTTGGTAGCTTATTAGCCCCAATAACAATAATTAGCTGCTGTATTAGCCACATCATTAGGATCTGGTTTTCCTGTTCCAGTAAGAAGGATTAGTTTTAACAAAGTGGTTTGGGTACCTGATTGACCCTGACTTCCCTGATGCAGCTTCCTGGTTACTTAAGGGCATAAAAAGTTCCATCCATGCTCAGTGATAGTCCCACCAATTAGGTAAATTTCTGAAAACCACATGAATCACCCACAAGATACTTCAGTATAAATGAAGTCAGACCCTGCTGACTAGACATGTTTCCATATGGAGAGTTAGATAAAACTAAGTAAATAATTAGAGCTTTCTTAAATTAAAATGAGCTGCTCTTAAAAAAAGATTTGTCTTGCCTAATGTGACAGAAAAGGAAAATAAAATATGTTGGAGGGGATATGAGAAAATGAGGACACTTTTGCACTGTTGGCGGAATTGTAAATTGATTCAACTATACCAAAAAGTAATATGGGACTATGTCCAAAGTTCTATAAAACTGTGCATATACTTTGACCAAACAATACTCAAGTATCTCAAAGAGATCAAAGAAAAGGAAAAAGGGAAAGATTTGCATGTATAAAAAATATTTACAGCAGTTCTTTTTGTGGTGGCAATAGAAAATTAAAGGAATTGAGGAATGGCCAAACAACATGTAAAATGTGATTGTGATGGAATACTGTAATGCTGTAAGAAATGACAAGTCAAGTGGTTACCAAAACAACTTGGGAAACATATGGACTAATACATAAGTTTATTGTAACAGCAATATTGTAGCAATGATCAACTATGAGACTTAGTTACACTTATAAAAACAATGATCCAAGACAATTCCAAAGGACTCATGCTGAAAAATGATAGCCATCTCCAGAGAATGATAAATTGTGAATAGAGAATGAAGTACACTTTTTTCATTTTCTTTATTTTTCTTGTCTTTTTTTCCCCCAACATGGCTAATTGTTTTACATTTACTTCAACATGTATTAGAATATTATATAGCTTGTTTTCTCAATGGGTAGAAGAGGGGAATGAGGGAGAGAGAATTTGGAAGTTAAATTTTAAAAAAATGAATGTTAACAGAGACAGGTGGTGCAGCGGATAGAGCACCAGCCTGAATTCAGGAGGACTTGAATTCAAATTAGTTTCAGATACTTATCACTTCCTAGCTGTGTGACCCTGGGCAAGTCACTTAACCCCAATTGCCTCAGCAAAAAAAAAAATAAAAATAAAAATAAAAATGAATGTTAATAATAAACAAATAGAAAAAAATAGTGTTTCCATTGTAATACTAGATATATTCAAAGAAAAGTAGATACCTTTGGGATCAGACACTTTTTAGGCCCCTTCTACTCCAGAATTCTATCTCTTTCTAGTTTTTTCTCTCACTGTTACCCTTTACAAACTTGACACTTTGACTGCTGGACTTCTTATCATTTCTAAGATATGCTTCATAATCTTTTCTATCTTTGCCTACACTATTTCTTTTATTATAAAGTCTCTGTCTCTGCAAATCCCATCTATATTTATCTAAAATTCAACCTACAGGTTAAAAAAAAAAAACCACTACTCCATAAAATCTTACCTGGATTCTGAATATGGAATATCAGCATCTTGTATTTTCCAAATAGCACTTTGCTCCTACCTATTCCATAATGTTTATGATATTCCACTTTGGATATTAATTGATACATATATTTTATCTCCTCTTTTGTACTCTTAAAACCCTAGAGGATAGTAATGTCCTCATGATCATTTCTAAATCTTTCCATAGCACTTAGAATAGAGCCTTAAAATAACAGGTTCACAAGGAATGCTACTTAAGTCACCTAAGGAAAAGTGCCACTTCAATTATATGCTTGCAAATACAGTTCAGTACCTGCACTTCAAATGATATTACAAGAACTTACACAACTAAGCAGTATGTCAGGAGATACTTGAAAGATTATGGAGCTTTCCTTTAACTATTCACAATTCATCCTAAATTAAATTACTTCACATTTTATGCTTTGATATATGGGAAACATATCTCACCCTAATTACAATGGATGGGGCTGGAGTGAAGAAAGTGTGATGAATAGAAGAGAATTTGGAGAAGATAGAATGGTTAAGATTCTACTTTCCTGAAAATAATGACTAAAAGAGCAAATGCTTACATTTCGCAGTGCTTCATAAACAGCTCTAAAAACTGGCTGCTTATCATCATGGTAAACACCTCTGTTTCCATGGAGAATAAAGATTCCTTCTTCTTCAGCTTCTCGGCAATTACTTCCATATATACAATGATCAGGCCGATAATTCCATTGACATGGAAAAACAAAAAGGCTTTCTAAATGTAGAAAAACATATCACAAAAAAGGTTTAGAGATGAGCATAACTCTAAAAACAAAGAGTTTTCTACAGAATTAATATTTGGGAAGGATTTTAATATTTAACATAGAATTTTTACATAACCAAATTAATCAAAATGAAAACAAAAATGTATCATTTAGAATATGACTTTAAAAGTAATGATAATAAAAATAAGTTTAATTACTCACTGAAAACCATGACAATTCATAAATTGCCTATCTGACTTTAAAAGTATGAAAACATCTAATTACCTGGATTATGAAAAAACATTATATTTAACAAATCTTGATCTCCCCATGTGATATTAAGTTTGTATTTTTTAAGTAATGGCATAAGTATCTCTCCCCATTGTAAACGAGCAGTTGTCATGTCATTCTGTAAGGAAAAAAACACATTCAGATTATATTTAAGTATAATACATTTCAAAAGAAAGTGTCAAATTTATTTGCAAAATTATCTTAGGAATTTATGTCTATAAGTTCTGAGTATATATAAATATGTATGTTTAAAATGTATTAAATATCAAACATATATATTTACTGTTCCAGTTTTGCACTAATAGTTTCCTTACCCAATATTGGTGTTGGAAACAACACTAATTTGGACTGCTGGAACACTTAAAGCTAGTTGTAGGAGAGTATATAGTTAATCAGGACAATACATAAATTTTACGATATCTATAAGTAGTTTAACTTTCCCTTTGAAAACATATTTCAAAAAACTTCCCCTTAAAGCTAAGACAAAAAGCCATAATATATCTCATATGTTTTATGCCTCATTTTGTGAGACATTTTACTGATGTCTTCAATTACTGCTAAATATCTGATTCATTTAAGAATTTTCTAATTCATCAATACAAATTTATATTGGCTTAAATAACCTAACAAAGTACTATCATGCTCTGGTATCAAGAAAGTGACTTTAATAAACCTAACTGAAATACAAAAAATAAAAAGCATCATATTATTCCATAAGATTAAGTCCAGGAATTGAAAGGGAAATAGCTTTCCCCCCATGATTTTGAAATTGTGCATTTTGGTCACTATCATGCTCACAACAGAAAAGCTTACAAAACAGGTACCAAATTTCTATAAATTTGGAAGAACACTGTAAGGAAAAGCTCTCAAAGTCAGTCCTGTATGAAGCAATCAACAATCTAGATTTGAAGCTCTTTTCATTTCTGATCAATCACCATTATTCACTAGGCTATAGCACTATATCAAAAATATATACTTTGACTATGTTGGAATAATCCAGGAATGTAAGGGCTGGTTCCATATTTGAAATAATTAAAAATATTAATAAAACCACCATCAAAGATCAGGATTATATTAATTGATGAAAAAAAAAAAAAGCTTGATAAAATATAACATTCAATCTCACCAGCAGAAACCAGGAAGCTGATTAAAAATTCATGTTACTACCCTTAGAAGGGCAGAAGGTGAAATGTGGTTATCATAAAACAGCAGATTTTTGGGAACTGAGCACAACAAAAGGCATGAAATTACCTGTATTTACTATTTTTCAAAAAAGAACCTGAATATCATCTGTGGGCATCATGAAAAGGGTTATAACTTTGTTATTCGGGCAATTATAATAACCCCCTCCAGGTATAAGGAGACACAAATACAACATGTACTCAGATAAACATAATACAAGATTGGATATGATGGTTGGCAGGGAGATAAGAGGAAAAATCTGAGAAAGGAAGAATAAGAAATTGATTCAGAAAATGATGCATAGACATGGCAACTAAGATGAAACTTGAGGGAAAAAATTGCTGAAATCGTTACCTAAAGCTTGAAACAAGAAGATTCACACAATTCTAACATAAAAGTTTATAGCAAAACTAATTATGCTTAAGCTGAAGACAAAGAGTAATCATACTAGACTTAATTCAGAGAAATAAAGAGTTACCTAAATTATTCAGGAAGGTATCAGAGAAAATACTGTTAATTAATATTCATTTACATAAATACATAATATATATACCCTAAAAAGTATGGCATCTAAATGCTTACAGGAAATATAATAAGTTGCTGGTAGAAATAAAAAGTAAAACAATAATACATTGAGGACCTCAAAGTACATTCTTTTTAGACAAATCTACTCCCCAAAATTAAAGGTCTAAATAGCATGTTAGAAAAATTAGACATGTTTCTGGAAATTATTAAATAGGAAGAGAAAGGTGCACATATTGTATATTTTTATAAAACCTGACCATTTTTTAGCATAAAAGTTAACAAATGCAAAAAAAAAAAAAAAAAAAAAAAAAAGACATCATAACCAAAATACACATATATTCAGTCAAAAGACCAGTGAATTGATTAAAAATCAATTGAAGAATAACAATCTTAATGAATTACCATGCTAGAGAACAATAGAAACAATGCATAATTTCAAAGAAATGTCAAAATTTTAAGACTCATTCAAAATGGTCTTTAACTTTTATCAACTTTTATCTTTTATCAATATTTTTATCAACAAGTTGGATATGAATTAAATAAACTTAAAAAACCAATGGATTAAAAATGTAAAGCACCAATTAAACAACAAAATATATATTCTGAAAATCAAATTTAATTAAAACAATCAAAACTGAAATTTAAAAAAACCCTACCATGTTAGAAAATAAAACTAGTTTTTTTTTTAATGGACCAATAAGGTAAACAAACAATTAGCTAATTTGATTTTTAAAAGGAAAAAATAAATAAAATAACCAGTATTAAAAGGTGAAAATGAGAACTTCCAATAATTAAGGAAGAATAGATTCTTTTAAATGTATTAGAAATTGTTTTTTCCCAACTACATGCTAAATAAATTCCAACAGCTTAAACAATATTGTTAAACATTTTTAAGATGCTTAGAATAACAGAACACTACTGTCTTGAAACCTAAACCAAGGAGAGTCAAAGAGAGGAAAAAAACAAAACAAAACAAAACAATAGACCAATAGATCATGAAGATCAACATTAATTTTTTCAAGTAAAATATCACAAAGAGGTTACAGAAATATAGTAAAAATATGGATTCTGACCATGTTAGAATAAACCAGGAATGTAAAAGCTGGTTTCATATTAGGAAAGCAATAGAAATAATAGATCAATACCACTAAATTACCATCAAAGATCAATATATTAATTGATTTACCCATCAATTAACTAATTGATGGGTAAAAAAAAAAAAAAAAAAAAAAAAAAAAAACTTGATAAAATACAACATTCATTTCCACTAGAATACATAGGAATAAGTGATCATTTCCTTAATATGGTTAAATAGCATCTATTTTAAACCCAGAGGCAACCCTGAATGCAATGGCAATAAACTAGGGGCTGTTTAGGTGAAAGAGCAGTAGACCTGGAATTTAGAAAGATGACTTGAAATACAAACTCACACATTTACTTTGTATGATCTTAGGTAAGTCATTTAGCCTCTCTGTCTTGTTGATCATTTATAAAATGAGGATAATAATAGCATCTGTCTAAGGGCTGCTGAAAGATCAAATGAAATAATATTTGTAAAATGCTTAGCTCAGTTTCTGACACATTTCTGTTGGGTTTCAGTCATTTCAGTTACAGCCAACCCTTTGTGACCCTATTCAGGGTTTTCTTGGCAAAGATATTCAAATGGCTTGGGGTGGAGTCTTTCTCCTGTGATCCATTCTGTCAGTCAATCAGAGACTAAGCAATTTGCCTATGGTAACACAGGTAGGAAATGTCTTGAGACCATATTTAAATTCAGATCTTTCTGAGCTCAATACTCTATCTACTTCCAGGCATACAGTGTACATTGCGTTATTATAATTAGACAGTTCCAAGAAAAACAAGGGCAAAGAAAGAATATCCATTATTACCCCTATAAGCAAGAAGACAAAATAAGACCAAAAAAAATTGAGGTAAGAGCACAGGCAATGAGGACATAAAATTCATGCTTTTTGTAGATCATTTTACAGTTTCATTAAAGAATCCTAGACAGTCAACTAAAAGAAAAAAAAAATTGAAATATTACTTTAACAAAGTCTCAGAGAATCTAAAATATGCTTACATAAGTTATTAGTCTTTCTGCATATGATACAGCAGGGGAAAAGAGGTAAGAGAAATAGCCTTTCAATTAATTACAGAATGTTTAACACTTGAAAGTCTACCTGCCAAGACATACTCAGCAACTACATGAATACAACTACAAAACACTTTTTTACACAAAGACTGACCTAAATAAGATAAAACATTAATTTCTTATGGGTAGGCTGAGCCAAAATAATAAAAAATAACAACACAACATAAATTAATTTATTTATAAGTCATATTCAGAAAGGCTTGGAGAGACTTACATGAACTGATGCTGAATGAAATGAGCAGGACCAGGAGATCATTATATACTTCAACAACAATACTATATATGATCAGTTCTGATGGATGAGGCCCTCTTCAACAATGAGATGAATCAAATCAGTTCCAATAGAGCAGTAATGAGCTGAACCAGCTACACTCAGCAAAAGAACTCTGGGAGATAACTATGAACTTCTACATAGAATTCCCAATCCCTCTATTTTTGTCCACCTGCATTTTTTATTTCCTTCACAGGCTATTGTACACTATTTCAAAGTCCGATTCTTTATGTACAGCAAAGTAATGTTTGGACATGTATACATACATTGTATTTAAGTTATACTTTAACATATTTAACATGTATTGGCCAATCTGCCATCTGGGGGAAGAGGTGAGGAGAAGGAGGGGAAAAGTTGGAACCAAAGGTTTTGCAATTGTCAATGCTGAAAAATTACCTATGCATATATCTTGAAAATAAAAAACTATTAAAAAAAAAAAAAAAAAAAGAAATATCTGAGACCATAATTGAACTCAGGTCTTCCGGACTCCAAGCTCAGCACTCTATCAACTCTGCCACCTAGCTAATTTGGATTTGTCTGATTAAATAACAAAAGAATAAGGAGACATTGACTAAAGATATAGAAAAGAAAGTTAAGAGACAAGGAAAAGCAAATGTTATGTTTTGGAAGCAAATATACCATTTGAAAAAAAAAATCAATAAATTCTGAGTATTCTCCCATTAGCTTCAGAAACTGAACCTACTTTTGAATGTTTTGAGCAAATTATTAGAGCCAAATATTAAAATGCTCATCTCAAATTTACTCCCGTTAATATATGTAAGGTCCCTTCCAATTTTAGTTAATATTAAGACATGAAATGAGAGCATAAGTTTAGTTAAGTAATTATTTCAACTTCAACACTGAGTTTTATTTCACTACGGATATTCCACAAAGCAGTAAACATTCCTTCCAAGCTTATTGATTTTCAAAATAAATAAAACAAGCAAAACTAATATTTAAATAGTTGCTATATTTTAGTAATTATCTTTTGAAAAAAGTATGGCAGTCTAGAAAAAGAAAGGAAAAAAATTATGGATTGGAGAAAAAGATTCACTGAACTTTTCACCAGCAATAAAGAGTTCAAGAATTTGTGGTAAAACCAGTAGAAAAGGTAGAGAAAAGCAAGGATGAAATTGGGTGAGTTTTCCAAAGAGTAACTCAAACAACAAACAGGCTGATTTTATTGCAAACAAAATGTTAAAGAGGGAAAAAACAAAACAAAACAAAAAAAACACCCCAAGGTACTGGAGCTAATAGTGAAAAGAAATAATTGAAAAATTTCAGAGGCACAAGTCAAAATGACTAGAAGAACAGAATGAGAATTGTTGACAAAGATTTCATGTACAACAAAGTCAACAAAAGAGAAGAGCAAAAATTCACAGGAGGGGGGAAGTTCAAGCCAAAATTTTCCTCCTTAAAAACAAAGAATTCAAGTGAAAAGTAAAAACATTTTACAAAGAGAAATGGAAAAAATTTAATAACTTCATAATGAAGTGTTCTATTATATTTTATTTTGGAAAATTTGGAGTATACTTGTAATTAGTTGGGTTATTTTAAAAAACTTTCATTAAGTCAAATGCTTAAATTATTGTTTTCTTCTAAAAACTGACTTTTTAACTCATTTTAATACAGTAGACTGAAAGCAAATCAAGTCACAATTTAAAATGAGGGTGGTCTGACCTATTTACCTCAGTTCTTTGAATTAAGTCCACAATGCTTGTTTGTGAATTTATTTTAAAAGGAAAAAAAAAATGAAAAGGAAATTCTGGTTTAAAAAAAAAGAGTAAGTTTCTAGGGTTTTTTGCCTCTGTAATATATTGTTAAATAAATGTCCTATAATCTGTCCCAGGGAATAAGTAAAGCATAGTAACCATCCCATATTCACCTCCAAATAAACATTAAACAGCACCAAAAACAAATCCTGGAAAAGTAGACCAGCAAAAAGAAGAGATGAAATAATAACAAAACAATTCAAATATCAGGGAGTCATAATCAGGATTACACAGGATGAAGTAGCTAAACATTTAAGGATTAGAAGCCAAAGAACATAATATTTAAGGAAGACAAAGGAGCTAGGACTACAATCATTCGTTTTGATATGGCAAAAACTAGGTATGAAAAATTTTCAGATGCCCTTTGGGCATAGTTCCAAATTACTCTCCAGAATGGTTGGATCAGTTCACAACTCCACCAACAATTTATTAGTGTCCCAGTTTTCCAGTATCTCCTCCAACATTTATTATATTTTCTTGTCATCTAAGCCAATCTGAGAAGTGGGTAGTGGTATTTCAGTTATAAATTTGTATTTTTCTGATCAATGGCGATCAGAGGATTTTTTCATATGACTAGAAATTGTTTTAATTTCATCTGAAAATTGTTCATATCCTTTGACCCTTTGTCAATAGGAGAATGTCTTATATTCTTATAAATTTGAATCAATCCTCTATATATTTAAGAAATTTTATCAGAACTCTTGCATGTAAAAGTTTTTGCTCAGTTTTCTGCTACCCTTCTACTCTTGTCTGCATTGGTTTTGTTTGTACAAAAAAACTTTTAAATGTAATATAAACAAAATTATCCATTTTAGATTTCATAATGTTCTCTAGTTCTTCTTTGGCTACAAATTCCTTCCTTCTCCACAGATCTGAGAGGTAGACTATCCTTTTTTTCTCCTAATTTGCTTATAGTATCCTCCTTTATATCTAAAACATGAACCTATTTTATCTTGGTATAGGGTATCAATACCTAGTTTCTGCTATATTATTTTCCAATTTTTTCAGCAATTTTTGTCAAATGGTGAGTTTTTATGCCAAAAGCTTGAGTCTTTAAGTTTATAAACACTAAATTACTATAGTCATTAACAACTGTATCTTGTGAACCTAACTTATTGTACTGACTACTCTATTTCCTAGCCAGTACCAAATGGTTTTTATGACCAGCTTTATAATATAGTTTTAGGTCTGGTAAAACTAGGCCACCTTCATTTGCATTTTTTTCCATAAATTCTCTTGAATTTCTTCACCTTTTGTTCTTCCAGATGAACTTCCTTTGTATTCTTTTTAGCTCTGTAAAGTAATTTCTTGGCAATTTGATTAGTATGGCATTGAATAAATAGATTGATTTAGATAGAATTGTCATTTTGATTATATTATTATTATATATTTATATATATTATCATATTATATTTTATATTAGCTTAGCCTATCCATAAGCACTTAATATTTTTCCAATCATTAAGATCTAATTTTATTTGTGTGAAAAGTGTTTTGTTTATTCTCTAGGATTCTCTAAGTCTACCATTATATCAACTGCAAAGAGTGATATTTTGGTTTCCTCATTACCCACTCTAATTCCTTTAATTTCTTTTTCTTCTCTTATTAGACTAAAGCTAATATTTCTAATACAATATAAAACAGTAATGATGATAGTGGGCAACTTTGTTTCATCCCTGATCTTATTGGGGTGAGAATGCTTCTAAGTTATCCTCATTAAATATGATTCTTACTGCTACTCACCATTTTAAGGAAAACTCCATTTATTCCTATGCTCTCTAGTGTTTTTAATAGGAAGGGGTGTTGGATTTTTTCAAATGCTTTTTCTGCATTTACATTGAGATAATCATATGATTTCTGTTAGTTTGGTATTGATACAGTCAAATACATTAATACTTTTCCTAATATTGAACCACCCCTGCATTCCTGGCATAAATGCTACTTGGTCATGGTGTATTATCCTGGTAACAATTTCCTGTAATTTTTTTGAAAAAATTTTATTTAAGATTTTTGCATCAATATTCATTAAGGAAATTGGTCTATAATTTTCTTTCCAGTTTAACCCTACCTGGTTTAATTATCAATATCATATCTGTATCCTAAAAGGAATTCCTTTCTCTATTTTTCCAAATATTTGCATAGTATTGGAATTAATTATTCTTTAAATGTTTGGCAGAATTCACTTGTAAATGTATCTGGCCCTGAAGATTTTTCTTAGAGGATTGATTAATAGTTTGTTCAACTTATTTTTCTAAAATGGACTACTGAATTTATTTATTTCCTTTTCTGTTAATGTGGGCAATCTATATTTTTAAAGTATGCCTCAATTTCACTTATGTTATCAGATTTATTGGCATACAGTTAGGCAAAATAGCTCATAATTATTGTTCCAATTTCCTATTCACTGATGGAAAATTTACCCTTTTCATTTTTGATAGTAGCAATTTGATTTTTTTCTATTCTTTCTCTAATCAAATTAACTAAAAGTTTATCTATTTTATTGGTTTTTTTCATAAAACCAATTCTTAGTTTGGTTTATTAGTTCAATAGTTTTCTTACTTTCAATTTTATTAATTTTCTCTTTCATTTTCAGAATTTCAAATGTGATATTTAATTAGGGGGAGGGTTAATTTATTATTCTAGTTTTTTTAGTTCAACTAAGCATCTAGAGATATAAAATTTCTTCTAAGAACTGCTTTGGCTGCATTCCATAAATTTTGGTATGTTGTCTCATTATTATCACTCTTGGATGAAATCATTGATTGCTTCCATAATTTGCTGTTTCACTCACTCATTCTTTAGGATTAGATAATTTAGGGACTTCCAGGGATGGAGCCAAGATGGCAGAGGACACACATTTCTTTCTGACCTTCTCCTACAACCCTCAGACCAATTAGCAAATTCAGCCTCTGAATTAGCTCTGGATCAGCAGAATCCATGAATATTGGGAGTGCAAAAATGGAGGGTGGAGGCCAAGGACAAGCAGGCTGAGCACAGATGCCAGTGCAAACAGTACAAAGTTGGGGAGGTGGAGAATCTACAAGGAGGAATCTACAGCAGCAGTGTTGGCTATTCTGCCCTCGTTGCAAGCCAGTAGATCAGCAGAGAAGTTTTAAACATCCAACACAAACACAAATAGTAAACAGAGGACCCCAAAACATCAGAATCCCATGGGAAGCTGGCCATGTCCACTCAACATCGGGAAAGCGTCAGCACTGGGATTGAGTCAGCATTGACTCAGCCTAGAGGGCTGTGTATAGAGGAAGCTTGAAAAACCTCTCTGCCCTAAAAACAGACCTCAATTTTAAAAACACTTGAATAAACAAGCAAAGAGAATTATGACAATAGAAAGTTTTTATAATGAAAGAGAAGAACAGATTTCAAATCCTGAGGAGACTAAAAGCAGATCGTCTCCAGATGAAGGCCCAAAAGGAGATATAATCTGGTTTCCATCACACAAGGCTCTCCTAGAAGAAATTAAAAAGGATGTTAAAAGACAGCTAGAAGAAAAAAGGGGAAAAGAAATGAAAATGTGTAAGAGGGTTTGGAAAAGGCATATAACATTACAAGAACGATTTGATAAAAATGGAAAAAGAAAACAGCTCCCAGAAAAACAGAACTTGTGAAGCAGAAAAAGAAAATAATTCTTTAAAAACAGAATCTGGGAAATGGAAAAAAATTTCATAGATCAAAACAACTCATTTTAAAAAATCAACTGACAAATATAAAAAGTAAAAATAAAGTAAATGAAAAAAAAAATCACCAAAATTCAGAACTGAACAAATGGAAATGAATGAAACAATAAGCATCAGTCAAGCAAAACCAAAAAAATGAAAAAACAGAAAATGTAAAATACCTAATTAGGAAAACAAGTGACCTGGAAAACAGATCTAGGAGAGACACTCTAAGGATTATTGGACTCCCTGAAGACCATGATGAGAAAAAGAGCCTAGACACTATTTTTCAGGAAATCATCATTATGCTTCTTTTGAGTTCTATATTTGGGGGTCAAATTTTTTGTTAGCTCTGGTCATTTTATTAGAAATAAATAGAATTCACCTAATTCATTGAATGTCCATCTTCTTTCCTGAAAGAAAATGCTCAGTTTAGAAGGATAATTTATTCTTGGCTGCATTCCAAGTCCCTTCACTTTTCAGAATATCAGATTCTAGGCCCTTCAATCCTTTAAAGTGGAAGCTACTAGATCCTGAGTAATCCTTATTGTAGCTCCTCCATATTTGAATTCTTTCTTTCTGGCTGCTTGTAATATTTTTTCCTTGGTCTAACAGCTCTGAGATTTGGTCATGATATTCCATGGGGTTTTAATTTGGGGATCTTTTTTCAGGAGATGTTCAGTGAATTCTTTCAATGGCTATTTTACCTTCTGATTCCATGACATCAGGGCAGTTCTCTTTCACAATTTCCTGAAAAATAGTGTCTAAGCTCTTTTTTTTCATTCCAGGAATGAAGGGCAGGTTCAATACTAGGAAAATTATTAGCATAATTGACTATATCAACCAAATTAACAAAAAACAAGATTATCTCAATAGGTGCAGAAAAAGCATTTGACAAAATCCAACACCCATTCCTATTGAAAACACTACAGAGTATAGGAATAAGTGGACTTTTCCTTAAAACAGTCAGTAGCATCTATTTAAAACCATCAGCAAGCATCATATGTAGTGGGGATAGATTTTCCAATAAAATCAGGGGTGAAACAAAGTTGTCCACTATCACCATTACTATTCAATACTGTATTAGAAATGCTAGCTTTGGCAATAAGAGAAGAAAAAGAGATTAAAGGAATTAGAGTAGGTAAGGAAGAAACCAGATTATCATTCTTTGCAGATGATATGATTGTATACTTAGAGAACTCTAGAGAATCAACTAAAAAGCTATTAGAAATAATCCACAACTTTAGCAAAATTGCAGGATACAAAATAAATCCACATAAATCATCATTTTTATACATCATTAGCAAAATCCAACAGCAAGATATACAAAGAGAAATTCTATTTAAAATAACTGTCGATACTATAAAATATTTGGGAATCTATCTGCCAAGGGAAACTATATGAAGAAAACTACAAAACACTTTCCACACAAATAAAGTCACATCTAAGCAACTGGAAAAAATTGGATTGGTTGATCAAATAAAATAAAGATGACAATACTACCTAAACTATATCAATCAAACTTTCAAGAAACTATTTTACTGACCTAGAAAAAAATAACAAAATTCATCTGAAAGAACAAAAAGTCTAGAATTTCAAGGGAATTAATGAAAAGAAAAACAAATGAAGGTGACACCTAGCTGTACCAGATCTAAAACTATATTATAAAGCAGTGGTCATCAAAACCATTTGGTATTGGCTAAGAAATAGAACAGTTGATCAGTGGAATATGTTAGGTTCTGTGAACCTATAAGTTAATAACTATAAGCAATCTAGTATTCCTCCAACCCAAAGGCTCCAGCTTTTGGGATAAGAATTCACTACTTGACAAAAACTTCTGGGAAAATTGTAAACTAGTATGGCAGAAACAAGGCATTGACCCACACCTCACACCATTTAAAAGATAAGGTTGAAATGGGTTCATGATCTAGACATAAAGCATGATATTACAAATAAATTAGAAGAACATAGGATAGTTTACCTCTCAGTTTAATGGAGGAGTAGAACTAGAGTTCATTATTGATCACAAAATAGATATTTTGATTATATTAAGTTAAAAAGTTTTTGTACAAACAAAACTAATGCAGACAAGATTAGAAGGGAAGTAATAAACTGAGGAAACATTTTATATTCAAAGGTTCTGATAAAGGCTTCATTTTAAAAATATATAGAGAATTGACTCAAATTTATAATAATTCAAGTCATTTTCCAATTGATAATGGTCAAAGGATATGAATAGACAATTTTCAAATGATGAAATTGAAACTATTTGTAGTCATATGAAAAGGTGTTCCAAATCACTATTGATGAGAGAAATATAAATTAAGACAACTCTCAGATACCACTACACACCTGTCAGATTGGCTAAGATGACAGGAACAAATAATGATGATTGTTGGAGGGGATGTGGGAAAACTGGGACACTGATGCATTGTTGGTGGAGTTGTGAAAGAATCCAACCATTCTGGAAAGCAATCTGGAATTATGCCCCCAAAGTTATCAAACTGTGCATACCCTTTGACCCAGCAGTGCTATTACTGGCCTTATATCCCAAGGAAATAGTAAAAAAGGGAAAGGGACCTGTATGTGCCAAAATGTTTGTGGCAGCCCTTTTCATAGTGGCTAGAAACTGGAAAATGAAAGGATGCCCATCAATTGGAGAATGGTTGGGTAAATTATGGTATATGAATGTTATGGAATATTATTGTTCTGTAAGAAATGACCAACAGGATGAATGCAGAGGCTTGGAGAGACTTACATCAACTGATGCTGAGTGAAACGAGCAGAACTAGGAGATCATTATACACTTCAACAATGATACTGTATGAGGATGTATTCTGATGGAAGTGGATATCTTCAACATAAAGAGCTAATCCAATTCCAATTGATCAATGATGGACAGAATCAGCCACATCCAGAAAAGGAACACTGGGAAATGAGTGTAAACTGTGAGCATTTTTTGTTTTTTCTCCCCAAATTATTTTTACCTTCCGAATACAATTCTTCCTTTGCAACAACAACAAAATTTGGTTCTGCACATATATATTGTACCTAGGACATACTAGAAGATATTTAATATGTATGGGAATGCCTGCCATCTAGGGGAGGGGGTGGAGGGAAGGAGGGGAAAAATTTGGAACAGAAGGGAGTACAAGGGATAATGTTGTAAAAAAAATTACCTATGCATATGTACTGTCAAAAAAAAAAGTTATAATTATAAAATTGATTTTAAAAAAATGATCACCTATAATAATTCAAGCCATTTTCCAATTGATAATGGTCAAAGGATATGAATAGACAATTATCAGAAAAAGAAATTGAAACTATTTGTGAAAATAGTTTTTTTGTGAAACTATTTGTTCCAAATCACTATTGATCATAGAAATACAAATTAAGACAACTCTAAGATACCATTACCCACCTCTCAGGTTGGCTAAGATGACAGAAAACGAAAATGACCAATGTTGTATGGGATGTGGAAAACTGGAACACTGATATATTGTTGGTGGAACTGTGAACGGATCCAACCATTTTGGAGAGCAATTTTTAACTTGTAAAGGGCTGAAACTCTTCAGTTAATGCACTGAAGTCAGACAACCGAACACTTAAGGCTAATTACCGATTGGACAATACTCTATTGGAATATGCTTGGAAAATGACCCTTCCCACTATCCTGTGCTGGCCCAACCGTTTGGTGTATATAGAGAATTGCAGGAGGGACTAGGGGGTGGAGTAAGACTAGCCAGGGTCACTTCTGGCCGGGAAATGAAGAGGAGAGGTTGCGGAGATCCTGCACATCTGTTCCCTTCACTTCTACCGCTAAAGACTAAGGAAAAAAACCAGGGACTTTTGCTTATCCTTATTCTGGCTGATTCTAAGGTATCCAGGGTTCTAACGTGGTCATCACAGGAACTATATTCAAAAAGTTATCAAACTGTGCATACCCTTTGATTCAGCAGTGTTTCTATTGGGATTATATCTCAAAGAGATCTTAAAGGAGCGAAAAGGATCCACATGTGCAAAAATGTTTATGCAGTCCTTTTTGCAGTGGCAAGAAAATGGAAACTGAGTGGATGCCCATCAATTGGAGAATGGCTGAATAAATTATGGTATATGAATTTTATGGAATACTATTGTTCTGAAAGAAACAACCAGCAGGATGATTTCAGAGAGGCAAGGAGAGACTTACATGAACTGATGCTAAGTGAAATAAGCAAAACCAGGAGATCATTATACACAGCAACACTAAGACTATAAAATGATCAATTCTGAAAGATGTGGTCTCTTCAACAATGAGATGATTAACACCAGTGCCACGTGTTCAGTGATGAAGAGAGCCATCTACGCCCAGAGAGAGGACTGTGAGAACTAAGTGTGGAACACAACATAGCTTTCTTACTTTCTCCATTTTTTGCTTGAATTTTATTTTCTTTCTCAGTTTTTTCTTTCTTCTTGATTTGATTTTTCTTGTACAACAAGATAACTATAAATATGTATACCCAATTGGATTTAACATATATTTTAACACATTTAACATGTATTGGACTATCTACCAGCTAGGGGAGGGGATGGGGGGAAGGAGGGGAAAATTTGGAACAAAAGCTTTTGCAAGAGTAAATGTTGAAAAATTACCCATGCAAAACTGGAAATTAGTATGCCAGAAATTAGATATGGACCTACACTTAACACCATATACCAAGATAAGATCAAAATTGGTCCATGATTTAGGCATAAAGAATGAGATCAAAAATAGATTAGAGGAACAGAGGATACTCTTCCTCTCAGACCTGTGGAGAACTGGAGATCATTATTGATCACAAAATAGAAGATTTTGATTACATCAAATTAAAAAGTTTCTGTACAAACAATACTAATTCAAACAAGATTAGAAGGGAAGTAACAAATTGGGAAAATATTTTTATAGTTAAAGGTTCTGATAAAGGTCTCATTTCTAAAATATATAGAGAATTGATCCTAATTTATAAGAAATCAAACCATTCCCCAATTGATAAATGGTCAAAGGATATGAACAGACAATTCTCAGATAATGAAATTGAAATTATATCCACTCATATGAAAGTGTTCCAAATCACTACTGATCAGAGAAATGCAAATTAAGACAACTCTGAGATATCACTACATGTCTGTCAGATTGGCTAAGATGATAGGAACAAATAATGATGAATGTTGGAGGGGCTGTGGGAAAACTGGGACACTGATGCATTGCTGGTGGAGTTGTGAAAGGATCCGGCCATTTTGGAGAGCTATCTGGAATTATGCCCAAAAAGTTATCAAACTGTGCATACCCTTTGATCCAGCAGTGCTACTACTGGGCTTATATCCCAAAGAAATACTAAAGAGGGAAAAGGGACCTGTGTGTGCCAAAATGTTTGTAGCAGCTCTTTTCGTAGTGGCTAGAAACTGGAAGACGAATGGATGTCCATCAATTGGAGAATGGTTGGGTAAATTATGGTATATGAAGGCTATGGAATATTATTGCTCTGTAAGAAATGACCAGCAGGATGAATTCAGAAAGGCTTGGAGAGACTTGCATGAACTGATGCTGAGTGAAATGAGCAGAGAAGATTACTATACACTTCAACAACAATACTGTATGAGGATGTATTCTGATGGAAGTGGAAATCTTCAACATAAAGAAGATCCAACTCACTTCCAGCTGATCAGTGATGGACCGAAACAACTACACCCAGAGAAGGAACACTGGAAATTGAATGTAAAATATTAGCACTACTGTCTATCTACTCAGGTTACTTATACCTTCGGAATCCAATACTTAACATGCAACAAGAAAATTGGATTTACACACATATATTATATCTAGGTTATACTGTAACACATGTAAAATGTATGAGATTGCCTATCATCTAGGGGAGGGAGTTGAGGGAGGGGAAAATCTGGAAAAATGAATACAAGGGATAATGTTATAAAAAAATTACTCATGCATATATACTGTCAAAAATGTATAATTATAAAATTAATTAAAAAAAAAAGAAAAATTACCCATGCATATGTTTTTAAGTAAAAAGCTTTAATTAATAAAAAAAAATTTCATTCAAATGAAAAACAAAAAGGATTAGATAATATAGTTTCCAATTAATTTTTGGTCTATTTTTCTCTGGCTCTTTGCTACATATAATTTTTACAGCATCATGATCTGAGAAAGATGCATTTACTATTGCTGCCTTTCTGCATTTGATTTTGAGGGGTTTGTGCCCTAATATAGGGTCAATTCTTGTGTAGGTTCCATATATCACCAAGAAAAAAAGTATATTCCTTTCTGTCCTCTTTCAATTTTCTCCAAAGGTGACTTTTCTCAACTTTTATTTACACCCTTAACTTTTTTTTTTCCTAAAATTTTATTTACCTCCTTAATTTTTTTAAAAAAATTTATTTTGTGATGGCAGAAACTAGGCATGGACCCACATTTAACACCTCATACTAAGATTAGATCAAAATGGGTCCAAGATTTAGGCATAAAGAATGAAATCATAAATAAATTGGAGGAACATGGGATAGTTTACCTCTCAGACTTGTGGAGGAGGAAGGAGTTTGTGTCCAAGGGAGAACTAGAGACCATTATTGATCACAAAATAGAACATTTTGATTACAACAAATTAAAAAGTTTCTGCACAAACAAAACTAATGCAAACAAGATTAGAAAGCAAGTAACAAATTGGGAAAACATTTTTACAGTTAAAGGTTCTGATAAAGGCCTCATCTCCAAAATATACAGAGAATTGACTTTAATTTATAAGAAATCAAGACATTCTCCAAATTGATAAATGATATGAATAGACAATTTTCAAATGATGAAGTTGAAACTATTTCCAC
Organism: Sminthopsis crassicaudata; assembly: GCF_048593235.1. Classification (NCBI taxonomy): domain Eukaryota; kingdom Metazoa; phylum Chordata; class Mammalia; order Dasyuromorphia; family Dasyuridae; genus Sminthopsis; species Sminthopsis crassicaudata. The sequence continues at coordinate 237,859,051 of NC_133621.1, read as the reverse complement.
TCATGAAAGAGTGTTCCAAATCACTAATGATCAGAGAAATGCAAATTAAGACAACTCTGAGATATCACTACACACCTGTCAGATTGGCTAAGATGACAGGAACAAATAATGATGAATGTTGGAGGGGATGTGGGAAAACTGGGACACTGATGCATTGCTGGTGGAGTTGTGAAAGAATCCAACCATTCTGGAGAGCAATCTGGAATTATGCTCAAAAAGTTATCAAAATGTACATACCCTTTGACCCAGCAGTGCTATTACTGGCCTTATATCCCAAGGAAATAGTAAAAAAGGGAAAGGGACCTGTAGATGCCAAAATGTTTGTGGCAGCCCTTTTCATAGTGGCTAGAAACTGGAAAATGAATGGATGTCCATCAATTGGAGAATGGTTGGGTAAATTATGGTATATGAATGTTATGGAATATTATTGTTCTGTAAGAAATGACCAACAGGAAGAATACAGAGAGGTTTGGAGAGACTTACATCAACTGATGCTGAGTGAAACGAGCAGAACTAGGAGATCATTATACACTTCAACAATGATACTGTATGAGGATGTATTCTGATGGAATTTTATATCTTCAACATAGAGAAGAGCTAATCCAATTCCAATTGATCAATGATGGACAGAATCAGCCACATCCAGAAAAGGAACACTGGGAAATGAGTGTAAACTGTGAACATTGTTTTGCTTTGTTTTGTTTTTCTTCCCAGATTATTTTTACCTTCCGAATACAATCTTTCCTTTGCAACAACAACAACAACAAAAAAATTCGGTTCTGCACATATATATTGTACCTAGGATATACTATAAGATATTTAATATGTATGGGAATGCCTGCCATCTAGGGGAGGGAGTGGAGGGAAGGATGGGAAAAATTTGAAACAGAAAGGAGTACAAGGGATAATGTAAAAAAATATATATATATATATATATTACCTATGCATATGTACTGTCAAAGAAAATCTTATAATTATAAAAATTAATTTAAAAAAAATTACAAAAACAAAAACAAAAATTATTTTGTGGTTCAATTTATCTAGTTCTAATTGAGGTTGAGATATCTCCAGTAGTTTAATTATCTTCTACTTGCAGTTCTCTTAATTTCTCTTCTAGAAATATGGATGCTTATACCACTTGGTGCATATATGTTTAGAAAGGTGGATCCCAAGTTACCAAGCTCAGTGGAGAGATCTGTAAGGTTTGTACAAATCTTCCGATCATGAAGGTGTTACATAATTTGAGTATTTAAAAAGGGAGTTGGTGAGATTTAGGGTAATCTCCCTCTACTGAAACAGTAAAAGGGGGACTATCCTTACAGAATTAGGATTGTCAGGACAGGGCCAATAGGAGATAAGGTTATGTTGTCACTGGTCACTATAAATAAAGGATGGAGAGAATGGATAAATTTCCACTGTAGATGCTAGGGAATAAACAGTGGGCCAGTGAGATCTACAAGCCAACTAGAATCAGAGGGATAAACCCCCAGCAAATTGATTCCCACAGGACTGTATGAGTTATCAGTCTGGCATCCTTTACAATTCATGATAGAAACCTCAGAAAGGAGTGGTGAGAAGGTCCATATTTTGGGGACCATATTAACAGGGGAATCATTAGAAAAAAGAAGGTTTCATTCTTTCCAAATTGACCCAGTGAGCATGGAGAACTTGGAAAGTAAAGTTTATTTACTGAAGTAATTTCCCATCCCTAATATAAGGGCTTTTGTTAAAAGCTATAAGTTCAGCCTTCTAAGGTAGAACAGAGGGGCCAAGAATGCCAAGTCAATTATCTCCAAGAGAGAAGTACTTGAATAACCAGAGTAGTGAGTTTCATGTAGCATGAAGTTAGAGCTGTGAATAAATCAGAGAGCCTTAGGGATAAGGAAAGAATCATAGGATTTTAGTCCACTAAAGGCATTTCCTACTTCTGTTCTTCTGGTCTAATATTTTAAGAGAAAAAGAAACCTTAGAAACAAAATTTCAAGAAATAACAATGTGACATTTCCAATAACTACTCGTGTGACTAATTTACCTTGAAATATTTCCTTCTCATTCGAGTCATATTCATTAACATAACTCCAGAATTTATTCCAGTTTTTCCATAGTATGGATGTCTGGCAAAGCGATTATACCAACCAATCCGAGGTTCTTCATGCTCTGGTGCCATGGCAGCAATTTGTGTGGAATTAAATTTCTTTAGCAGTGACCAAATATCATCAACAGGGCGCAAAAAAAGAATATCTGTGTCAACATATAGTAGTGAGTCAACTTCTTTCAGGATTAACTGTAAAAAAAGATATTTGAAGAATTAATTATAATTCCTATTTGCTTGGAGGGAAAAATGTTCTGTTTTGATCATATATAAATTTCAATTATATATTCATATTACCTTAAGGAAAAAGAATGAAAATCTGGCTCACAGATTTTTTCAAAACCTAATTTTTTTCACTCTAATCATTACACACATATATTATTACAAACTTTTTAAATGTAGTAATTCTCAACAAAAACAAATATTTTAAAAATTGTCCAGTGTTCCAGAGTTTTTGGAAGGATTACAGGGGGTGAAATATAAGTAGCATTATAGATTTAAAACTAGAAAGGTCTTCAGAATAAGCCAGTTAGTCCCACTTTACAAATGGGGAAACTGAGGCTCAGGAGGTTAACGAATTTCTTCAAGGTTACACAGGTAGTAAGTGAGATAAGATCTCTGGGCCTCATTATCTGCACTACCAAAATATCCTTAGTAATTCTGGCCTTTGCCATCCATTCTTCAGTTAAACTTTCTCCTTTGTGCTGTCTCCTCCAATTAAAAGTATGAGTTCTTTGAAAGCACTCTCAATTCTGATTTTTCTATTTTGATACCTAAAAGTGAACACATTTCAGGTCACTTTTATTTCAGCTTTCTTTTATTCATTCATATAATCTATAATTGCTATGCATTACTTGATAATGATTTAAAGAATGAGGAAGAAAAACTAAACCATTAAAGTAGATCATTCAATTTAGAAACATAAATATCAAAGATTGATTTATCATTGGATCATATATTTAAAAAGATAAGTTTCCTCATATGTAAAATGAGAAGATTTATACTAACATTTCATGAATAATTTATGAGGAAATTCCTTTGCAAATCTTAAAACAATTGCAAGAACAGGCTGAGGGCCTAACTAAGCTATTCCTTCATAACTCCAATTTTCATTTTGATTTTGAAAATTCCATTTTTACACAATAATATACTGTTAAGTGTTTAGAGATTGCCATCCACTCAATCAACTGGAGACAAACATAAAGTTTATGATTGAAGGGAGAATAACCAGAAATTAAGATAATTATTTCAGCATTGAGAGTGCCTTTGAAAAAAAAATTACCAGTTTGTTGTTTTGTCTTGGTTCCCTCTCTTCTCCCCCCACAAAGATTAGTACTTTTCATCTCATTTTCTGAAAACTAGAGAAACTTTATCCAAGGGTTATCATACAGGAAAGCATGGATTATTTTACATCCAACTCTAGTTAAAAATAGATGTAGTTATAGTGAATATAAAAGACGAATCCAGGAAACTTTAAGGAAGCATGTTCACGATACAGGTATGAAACAGATTACATCAGTAATCTTAGGATATGAAACAAATTACATCAGTAAAAGAATTTTATGTTACACAAGAATCGATTGAACTTTTAAGTCGTGGGAGGGGGAACAGATATGAAAACATAATTAATTCAAGGCAACTTTAGAGTAATAAAAATAAAAGTTGTAACAAATAAAGTGTAAAATTAAGTGAGAATTTATACCACTTTGTAACGAAACACTGCTCAAAATTTTGAGTAAGCCTTTTGTTATTTCTAAACTCTTAATTTATATTCCCCTTGATGAATGGGAAGAACAAGGGAGGACATGGGAAAAAGTCTGAAGAGGGATGAGAAAGATCAGACTATTTCATACGTTATAAAGTGGAATAGATTTTGGTCTTAAACATATTATGTTAATAATAAAATTCTTTTAATTAGGAATCACAAAGACATGGAATTTCTTTTTCATTTAATGTAACTCCACTGCACATGTTTGTGTTTGTGTTTGTGGTGACATTATTTTCCATATCAATATTGGTTAACAAGGTCTGACAAGGGCCTCTTTAAATAGGCACTTTCTTTTCTTGAGCCTAAGACCTTTAATTGCCATAATCAGATGCTTTCTTGAAGATGTTGATTTTCTTAAATTTTTACCACTTCAACATTTGGTGCAGATGGCAAATCACAAATGTTTACTCATGAACAACTCTAGTCCCATGTTCTTCCATAAATTTCCCATTATCAATGTGCTGGAGGCCTTCCTCTATATCTCTTTTGTACCTTATGGATATTAATGAAGCAGGTATACAGTCTTTTGCTATTTTTTTGTCTTTTCAAAGATTAGATCTCCTTATCTCAGTCAGGCTTGAAGTACAGGAGCTTTTCAAATTCCACTCTAATTCACAGAAGATCTTTGACCTGCACTATTTTTGGCCTGCACCAGATAATTCCTTTTGGCAGCTTGGTTTCCTCCCTACCAACCTTACTCTTGGGGACTCACCAATTAATGCTAAGCCTAGTAAGGCCACTTAACTAACTCAGAGTACAGAAGATCAACAAATCCACCAGTCTCAGTCTCTCCATGAGTAGGGATTATAGAGATGCATGACTACTGGACCCATCGCTTTCACAAAACAAAACCCAACTTCTTTTTTTATATCAGTATTGTGATATCTTTTATCCTGTTTAAGATCACAGGATCACAAATGTATATCTAGAAGAGCTGAAAGAGATTCTTAGACTGTAGAAGTTCAACTCCCTTATTTTACAGATGAGCAAACTGAGGCCAAACTTATTTTACAGATGAGCAAACTGAGAGTTCTCCTGTGTGATTCTATTGCCTACTCACATGTTCAATTTCTAATACTGAGTAACACTGAAAAATATAACTTGATTAAAAAAAATTGCTTATAAAACAGCTTTTCAGCATTGTCTCTTTTTAAAGAACTTACTGGCAAAAACAATCTTTGTGAAGCACATGGTTTAAAGAGTTTTTTCCATTCTGCTGCATTCTCAGTCGGAAAAGTTATTGGATATATAATGTAATTAAATGTCTGCAGAAATTTCCAGCCATCGAGCTAAGATAAAAACAATAGCAGCAAAGGAGAAAAAAGTTTAGTCTTCTATTTTATTTTTAAAACCAGATCAATGAATCAACAAACTTTTATCAAGCACAAGAAACTATTGGAAAATATAAAGACAAAAGTGAAACAGTTCAATATTAGACTTCCTCAAATGAATTTGTACTTTTCAAGGAACTAGAGAGGGTTTGAGTAATTTTAAATATAAAAATGTATCGTTTATAAAGTATTATTTTGCATAAATCATATAACAACTCATTATTGCTTATTTTTATTCAATTTCTTAATGTTATAGCATCCATAAGACATTAAAAAATAATTTAAGCATATTTTGTGATACTTATGATCTCAAAGTTTATACTCTATACTCACAACTAATAAAAATAAAACTACCAAATTCTGAAGAATTAGAATACTTAAGACAAACTATTCTGAACACTATCAATAAGCAAAAATTTATTAACTACCAAATATGCACAAGGAACTATGTTAGGTGTGAGGAATACAAAGACAAAATTGAAACTATTCTTGGCTTCCAGGAGCTTACATTCTTTTAGGAGGCAAGCAGAGACAACATATAAAACAATATATATGTTAAAAGATAATGGTGGGAAGGGTACTGGCAGCTGGAGAGATCAGAAAAGAATTCATTTAACAGGTGGTGATTGAGAAGTGGAGTGAATGTTCAGTCTGGGCATCAAGGACAGTCAGTATTAAAGCATGAAGATGAGAAATGTAGAGCTGTGTATAGAACTAGGAAAAGGTCAATTTGGCTAGAATGAAGAAAAAGTAAAGAATAATAAGGCTGGAAAAGTGAATTGGAACCAGATTGTGAAGAGTTGTAAATGCCAACAATAAAAAATGATAAAAGTAAATAAGAGTACAAGAATTTATTAAGAAAGGAAATATTAGATCCAGATGTCAGGGAAATACACCAATGGTATCAAAATGAAATAGAAACAGATCCCTGAAGCCCAAGTAATTGGCCCACAGACCCTGAATTTGACACTTATGCCAGATCTTTCTTAGCTCTCTTACCATTGTAGATTTTGTAAAGATATGAAGTGCCAATTAAAATAAAGTTCTGATCATTGAAATTCCAACTAAATCAATTTGTATTAAATTATTCGGCTAGCCAGATATGCAAATATCAATTCAAAGCTCAAAACATTCTCTACTGATATAATTAAAATTTCAACTGGTCAGGTCAGCATTTAAAACACAATCATAAACTTTTTTTCTATTAATTCAATAACAATACATTAATTAGAATCCACAAAGAATTTAAGTACAGGCATTAGATGGTGACAGATTAATTTTATATTTTTTGTCTGGCATATTTTTACAATCACTTTGAATCCCCTGAAACAATGAAGGAAAAAAATGCTATACAAGTTCTAAGTTTGTACTGGAGTCAAATCTATACTAACTAAACTTATGGCCTTTTAGGAAAATTAATTTATTTTCATAACACCATGGTACCATTTAGTTTACTGATCCAATGATCTAAAAGAATTATCATTACAAATATCTCATAATAAAATGACAAATAATAATTATTATGGCAATACCAAATTTCATTTAACTCAAAAATAATAATTCTAGTTGCCACTCTGGAGGTGGATAGCATTTTGTCATCAGAAAGAAGCTAAGTCTTTCACTTAATTTAATTTAATCTATTACACTATTATTGTTACTGTGTAAAATGTTCTCCTGCTCACTTTATTTTGCTTTATTTCCAAGTCTTCTGGTGTTTTCCTGAAACCATTCCCCTCCTCATTTGTTGCAGAACAGTAGTACTCCATCACAATCATACATCACAACTTCTGCTACTCCTTAATTAACGAGCATCTCCCCAATTTCTAATTTTTTGTTATCATGAAATGAGCTTCTGTAAATATTTATGTCTATATACATTCTTTATATTTTTCTTTGATCTCATTGGGGTATAGATCTTACCAGTCATATGGCTGGATTGAATGGTATACACAGTTTTAGATTTCTTTGGACATAAACTGAAATTGCCCTGGAGAATGGCTGGACCATTTCACCAATCCATCAACAATTCATTAGTGTACCTCTTTTCCCTCATCCCCTCCAGCATTTTGCCATTTATATTCAAACCATTGTCTTCAATTTTTGAGGGTACCACAGAGTTCTTTTAATTTGTATTTCTTTGATCATTTGGATTTAGAGAATTTTTTCATATGGTGTGAAATAACTATAGACAGCTTTGAATCTTCTGAAAACTGCCTTCATATCCTCTGACATTTGTCAATTAGAGAATTAGTCAATCAGCTCTTATTTTTATAACTTTTACTTAGTTCTCTCTACATTTGAGAAACCAAGCCTTTATCAAGGAAACAATGTAAATTTTATTGATAATACTTCATTGTCAATGGCATTTTTTAGTTTTTGCATTTTAACAAAATGCAGTTTCCCCTCATTATCTTTTAATAAAGTCTATCTTTGCTTTTGCTTTGTCCAAGATGCTATCTCTGCTTTTTTTTTTTTTTTTTTTACTTCATCTACCCCATAATAGATTGTTCTAACCTCTTATTTTAACACAGTATGTGTCTTTTTGTTTTAAGTGTGTGCCTTTAAAATAACATTGTTGAATGCCGGTTTCTAATTCATTGTGCTATCTGCTTTTATCCCATTTACACTCACATTCATGGTTATTATAATTAACTTTTACAAATTGCCAATTTTCTTCATCACATGTTCTAGTTTATCCTTTTATCTTTTTATAATGTCCCTGCCCAAAAGGCTGCTTTGTTTCTGACCTTACCTCCCTAATTTTGCCCTTCCTTTTATCAAGACCTCCTCCTACCTTTCTCTAATCCCCTTCTCCTCTTATTTTCCTATTGAGTAATTTTATTTCTCTATTTGATAAGACAGATTTTCCTATCTGAGGGTGTATATATTTTTTTCTCTTTGAACCAATTCTAGTGAGAGTATCATTTATCTTTCTATCATCACCCTTACCCTCCACTGTAAAAATTCTTCCCTTGTTGGTTTGGATTAATAACTTTTTTTTCCTTACTATGTATCCCTTTTAGAGAGTATTGAAGATAAGGATTTGAATTTTATTTAGAGCAAATGTTCTCCTTTTGTTGAAGTTGAGTACGTTTGTCTGGTTTTGATAATTTTTTATCTGATTCATTTTGATGTTCAATATGAAAGCCATTAAGTAGCTCTTTTAACTTTTACCAGGCAGCTTAATTAATTCCTGGGTATTGAAATAACACCCAAGTTTAATATTGCTATTATCACACGAAGTACACTTGGTGAAGAAGAAAAAATAGTCACTTCCTCGCACAGATAGTAGTCCCTAAAAAAATCTGTTTTCTAAAGATTCCCAGGAAGATATTAAAGAACAGCAAACCTGTTAATTCCTGACTTTTTTCAATGGTATGATAGGAAAGAGGACTTAACTCACCAGCACCTACAGTGTAGCATCAATTAAGAGTAATTTCACACTTTTTTTTTTTAAAGAAAAACTTCTTAAGTAAAATATGTAGGATAAAATATTTTGCATAACCAGAAGAGAAAAGGAAAGTCATTTTTAATGAATAGCTTTCCATTATAAATAATGATGGAGAAATCTTATCTTGCAAAAAATGGGAGAGAAATAGGAATATTTTTAAAAGAGAAAAATCACAAATTCCAAGAGTTTGGGATGGGCAAATGAGAGCATGTGGCATCGGAGTACTCCTCTTTAATAGAAAATGGTCAGAAGTAGCACTGAGATATTCTCTCAAAAAGTAGCACTGGGCCAATAAAATTGGGAGAAAGGGTGACATAAATTGGTTTTGCAGAGTGTCCTGAGACAATTCAGCAATTAAAACCTATTCAGATTTCTGTGAAATTAGCAAAAAGGTTTGGTTTTAGCCTATTTGGGTAGAAGGAAAGTGTTTAGATTTCAACTACTCCTGGGTGTGGTCTGAGGAGAGAGAAGAATGCAACATTCTTTTATGTAAGAAAATTTTCATAAAACTTTTGAGAAAATTTTTACCATTTTAACTCTTCCTTTCCCCATTTTCTCCTCTTTTTCTTTTTCACCTCTTCATTTTTTTAGATCATCCCAACATGACAGACTCACATCCATGTCCTTTCTAAATAAATTCTGTCTTAATAATAGAGGTTACATTATGATTTTTCTTTCATGTTTATCTTTTTATGCTTGAATCTCATGTTTGTCAAATTTTCTATTCAGCTCAGTTCCTTTCATCAGTAATAATTGAAAGTCCTCTATTTTATTAAATATCCCTTTTATCCCCCTAAAGTTTTTTCCAGGTAGATTATTCTTGATTAAAATCCTAGCTCTACCATATTCCAAACCCTCTAATCCTTTAATGTAAAGGTTGTCAGATTGTATGTTATCCTGACTGTAGTTTCATATCTGCCTTGTTTCTTTCTAGCTACTTGCAATATTTTCTATATAATCTTAGAACTCTGGAATTTGGCTAGAACATTCTAGGGAATTCTCATTTTCGGGGTTGGGTCTTTCAATGCTTATTTTTCTGGATCTAAGATATTAAGCCAGTTTACTTTTATAATTTCATGAAGTATTTAGTCCAGGCTCTTTTTTTTTTTTTTTTCCCCTCACAGCTTTCAGATAGGCTAATAATTCTTAAATTATCTCTCTTTGGTTTTTCCAGACTGATTATTTTTCCAATAAGATATCTAATATTTTCCTCTTTTGATTTTGCTTTATTTTTTGAACTCTCATGGAATCATTTCCATCAGTAAGTTTTTGTACCTTTTTTTTCTTTTAGTGATTCTTTTTTTTAAGGAGCTTTTCAGTTAATTTTTATGCCTTTTATCAGGAGGCCAATTCTGTTTTTTAAAAAAGCAACTTTCTCCAGTTTTGCCTTTGTTTCTTTTGTAGTTGTTGTTGTTTTTACCAACTTATCTCTTCTACCAAGGGTTAATTGTCTCTCTGTCTTTTTTGTTGTTGAGGCAATTGGGATAAGTGACTTGCCCAGAGTCACACAGCTAGGAAGTGTTAAGTGTCTGAGACCAGAGGAGCTCAGGTCCTCCTGACTTCAGAACTGGTGCTCTATTCATTGTGCCATCTAGGCTGCCTCTTAATTCTCTTTTTTATTATTAATTTTTTGCATCACATTTTTTTCCCCAATTTTTTTCTCTACCACTCAGCTCTTTCTTTAACTTCAAGAATTTTTATTGGACTCATGTCCAATTAACATTTATTTTTGAGTCTTTGCATGTTTTGACATTGTTGTCTTTTTCTCAGTTTATAACAGTTTTCCTCGTCACCAATTGTACCTTTTTATGGTCAAGTTTTTAATCTGTTCATTTTTCTAGCTTATTTCTTGACTTTGAATTTTATGTTAAAATTGGGCTCTGCTCATCAGAGGATGAGAGGCAATGTCTAAAACTTCAGGCTTTTTTATGCTTCTTTTCAGAGCTGGTTCTGGGATTCTGGAAGTTTTTGGTGCTTTCAAGAATCTGGAAGATCTCCAGGGAGATCTGCTTTTCTAGTCTGTACTCTGGTGTGATTAAAATTTTTTTCACTCTGATAAATTTCTACTCATCAGTTAAATCTTGATTTAGTTCTCATAAATCAATAAGTACTTATTAAACCATTTGTTATGTTCCAAGATTTATACTATCAGTGACACTGCATTATTATCTAAAAAGCTTCAACTACTGCTTATTTTATATCAACATATTTGCTATTTGTATGCTATAAAAGAATATAATTCTATAACTTATCCCAAATACCTACTATGTTTTTGAAGCTATGGTGCAATTGGTCTTCAGCAAAAATGTGAAACTGAAGAGGCTGGATGCTGAAAATAATAGCTGATTTTATCATAGTTATAGTTTCTTCCAGTCGTTCCCCACAGGCTACCACAGCGAGGTGCATTGTGTCAGAGGGCTGTGTTTTCATCAGTCTATACCTAGTAACAAAGAGAACATTTAAAGTTGTAAAACTTTCAATATGGCTTTAGAAAATTAGCATAATTTAGCAGATGAACAACTCCATAACAATGAACCATCAGTAAAATAGAAAGACAAATTCAGAATTTAAGGTTATGAATTAATTAAAAACAAAAACAAAAAGATTCAGAAAAATATACACAGTAACTATAATAATGTAAACAAAAACAAAACTAAAAGTCAATATAATATGATGGAAAGAGCCCAAGACCTGAAATAGACCTATGTCTAACTCTTGATTCTACCAAGGATCTCTTAGGGGAAATTACTATGTGCGTGCCTCAGTATTTTCATCTATAAAATGAGGGGTTTGGATTACAGGGCCTTTGAAGTTCCTTCTACCTCTACATCCAATCCTATAATTCTATACAGTTGAACACTGATTAACTGCAATAACTTTGTTCCTAGAAAACAAATGATGAAACATACTTCTTTCCTCTTGGTATAGATGGAGGGGAACAACAGTTACAAAAGGAAGGGAGATATAATCAGAAACCTATAACTGTTTTAATTAAAAAAAAAATTACTTAAAAAAAAATTCAATTATAGTATACCCTGAATCAAATATAAATGGCTTCACATCTAATATTGAAGCATGAAAATTTTGACAGATCAGTGTTCTTTATATTACTGACATTATCTCAAATCTGATTTTTAAAAATGACATTGATTTAGTAGAAAACCAATAATAGTAGAAACCCCAATACTTTTCAATAAACTTCAGGTTACCTGGCCTTGGAAATGATGTAGTACAGTCCTCAGACTATCTCAACTCAGAAATGTAGCACACCCTTAGAGAATGTGTGAAAGAGAGTTGGGCCTGATACCTTTTTTCTACACAGCCTTCCTTTAAGGCTTTGTTATACAAAAATAGTTTGTTATACAAAAGTCTGGGATGCTATCTTGTACCTGAACTCAAACAATGAGCACTTCTTAGTTTCATGAGAGAAGAAAGGGGTCATTATTAGCCTCCTACCAATCATGCTGATCCTAATCCCAAGATGTAATTTACCCTATTCTATTTTTTGTCTCCTCAAATCCCTACAAATTTACCTGATTGTTTAGGGTAGAATGATTATGTATTTTCATACTGAAAACAGCAAGTTTTTACATACTTATATTGTGCTCATATCTTCTACTGACCACTTGCATTGATTATTTGCTATAAGAGGAAAAAAAGGCAGGAACACAATTATAACGTCATCAAATTGGTCCTTCAGGTTCATATCTACTAGCAAATATATGGTGATAAAGCATCCTTAGCTCTGTTTGACTTCAAGTAAGAGTCATAATTGATAATCAATCCACCTCACAGACAGATTCAAGGATAATTAGGTGGGAAACATTCCTATTCAAAGGAACACAATTGGGAAAGTGAGTCAGAAAGTGAGCTCACTTTAAGTGAAGCCAAAGTTATTCTCAGCTCTTGCTCAGATACAGACCTTCACCTGTAACAGTTCAGGATCACACCCCTCTAAGTATCTAGTGGCATTTCTCTCAATGCTGCATTACTCAAAACAGCATCAGTTACAGTCCTGAGAGATTTCATCTCAAATAGCAAGTGTCATTAAGCAGAGCTTCTAGTAGGTTTATCTCTCAAGGATCACATAGCCTAAAAAATAATAATGTAATACTCTTACACAGAAAATTCACAATTTATCTTGATATCTAAGCATATCATTTAAGTTCAGTATTACAGAAGAGATTTTACCTAATATCTTTCATTTCTTTTTCCTTTCTTCTTCTTGAATTTAAACTCATCCTAGTATTAAAACTAATCATTATAATTCATTTCTATATAATAAACAAACTTGTAGATTTTCAAGAAACACATTTCTTATTTGGGAATTATATAACCTAAACACTGATGATCCTGACTACACCAATGGTTTCAAGAAACCTGATAAGTTTACAAATTAAGGGGGGACTCTAAAGAAGGGTCTGAGCTTGCTGTTCCTGCCTGCCCACCTCATCTAATCTTAGGGCTGCCACTAGCTATGCTCTTTGACACCTGCTCCCACTTTGTGAAGGGGAGTAAGGCGGAAGGGTGCTGCATACCTTCATATCCCAAGGTGGACTCCTTTGTATAAGCAGAACCAATTCAAATAAATCTTTTATCTCATTTCCTTCTTTTTACACACAGTAATTACCAATTTGATCATAATAACTCCAAATAATTTAGTTAAAAATTGTCATAAATGGTAGCCAAATTGTCTTAGTTGTAATTTTCTCTTAACTTACACACAAAGGTGGAAACACCCAAATCCTTTTGTTGCATTTACAAAAAATTATGAAACAGAGTTTGTAAGGCTAATAAAATAGCTTAACTGATAAATCTCATCCAGGCTACTGAATGACAAGGCAAATCTGAGTTCAACAATCTCAGAAAGAATCCATTTTTTATCAATCAGAATTTGTCACTCAATAGTGGACTCAACTGGTATGATTTTCTTTTCACAAGCTATTGAAGCTCTGAGAATTCTCGTTTCTCCCTCTTGTTCTCTTAAATAAATTTCCTTCTTGCTTTAGAAAGAAAATAATTCTTAAATAATATAAATATATAAATAATACATATTCTTAAATAATTCTTAAAATTCAAATATAACAATCTTTTACAAAATGGGTGGGAGCTGCACATAATTTATAATCCAATTTCTAATTTTAACACACACACATACATACATATATACATATATACATATACACCCACCCCAATTTTAAAAGTCACATTAAAATTAACTAGTGTTAATTTTAGCTATGAGATTGCCTAAATTCTATCTACATGTCCCAGCCAAGCTCTATTACTTTTTTTTGGTCGTTTCCCAATTCACACAAACCTTTTTTTTATTTATGAGCCAGGAAAAAGGGTCAGTTCTATTTCAAGATATGAGTTTTTCATTGACAGCTTTCAGAAACCTCCTTCCTAATAATTTGCTGCAACTGTTTCAAGGGACAGCAAACAAACAAACAAACAAAAAGAAAAAAAGAAAAAGAAAGGGAATTTACTGTCCCTTCTAAGTTTCCAAACTCTCAAATCCCTTTCTCCTCATGCTTCTCTCATTCCTACAAGATTAAACTTTCTCATTTTCCTTTCAATATACAAAGCCCTTTTAAAAGTGCATAATCTTGTTTGTTTTCATGTGATCTGACACTTCTCTTATCTTTTCCTAATTGCTTTTACCATCATATCTCAACTAATCTTCATAATACTAAGTATATTTTCTTTTTCTCTCCCATCCACCCATCCAGGATGCAGTCAAAGAAGGAAAGAGGGAGAAAAAAGAAAGAAAATCTCTTTCCTTCACTACCCTAAAACAATAAAATTATTAATCTTGTCAAGTGTTTCTAAAATGTTTTTAAACTTTTAAAAGATTTAATCTTATTTTTTCTTAAAATGCTATAGAATTAAGAAACTAAAATGTTTCAGAAGAGGATGTGTTCAGAACTCTTAACTTGAAACAAGGATTCTTACAAGTACTAAGTGGAATTGATGAGACAATGGTTATCTGGTTTAGCATGGTGCTTAATAGTTCTTTAAGTCCAGTATGATTGATTTAATCGTTTACAACAAATAATGGTTTCCTAGTGATACAATGATTGGTTTATACTCAGTGTAGAACATATAAGCTGGGAGCCTCAGCTAGATTCATTCAGAGGCAGAGAAGACAAAGGACTGAGGGTAGGAGCTGAAGCTCGCAGAACCAAGGAGAGATTCATTTGATCTTTGGTCAGCCTCCTGATGGATTTATGTATCTCTCCTCCTGCATTTTCTCCACTGAAACCAAGACTCCAGAAGGCCTTTAAGAAAGCTAACCTGGTCCCAGGAAAGGAGACAAGACTTTGAAGGAGATAATAAAGGATCTGGACTTTAACACCTGGCTGTTCTTGTGACGATTACTGAACTGAAAAGAAGGCTGCCCCAGAGACCCCAAGAAAACCAAACTAAAGAACATTACATTTTGGTGCCCAACATGGGGCTGACATGAATCTGAGTTCAGTGGAAAAAGTCTCCATGACCCAGAAATTAGGGTGAGTAGAAGAAGGAAACTTTGTAAAGGGCTAAACTAGTGCTTCAGCTGAAATGGGATAGATGTTTAGAGAACAGCCTTCTTTTCCAATTCAAGGAAAATGTGTAGAAAGCTTGGTTAAACTTATAAAAAAACAAGGTTTGATTGTAACTTGGGAGCAGATCATTGAACTTTTAGAAACAGTACAGTACACATCTCCTTGGTTCTCTAAGGAAAAAGAATTAGTAGAAGAGCAACTATGTAAATAGTACAATGATAATGGACCTGACTCAATTTCTAAAGAAACACTTTATACATATAATTTAATATAACTGGCTTTAAGAAATTATATAAGTATTAGAATAAGAAAAAATAAGAAAGAGCAGGAGGGGAAGGATCTAGACAAACTAGGTGAAAAGTATGAAGAATTAGACAAGAAAGGTGTTAAGTACAATTCTGCTGAAATTAAGGCGTGTAGTGCTTCACAGCAGGAGGTATTAAGGCATTGGCCATCTCATGACCCTCCCCCTCAACTAACTCTTCATGGGTGGAGGGAGGAGGAGGGGGAGAGGCAGTGACACAATCAGCACCGCCTATGAAGAAGCCTATGACAAGATTACAAAAGGCATTGGTTAAAGCAAAAAAAAAAAAAAAAAAAAAAAAAGGACAGGATATATCTGATTTAATGAATGCATACCCTCTTCAATCGAAGAATTTGATTCTTCAGGTCAACAAAGGAGAAGACATACTCCTTTTCATCTGGAAAAAATTAAAGATTTAAAAAAGGGTTGCACTCTTTATGGGGATATATCATCTTATGTTAAGATGGTATTAGAGAATTTGGCTTATGGAATTTTAAACCCTAGTGATTAGAAATCTATAGCAGAGACATATTTAGAACCTGGACAAAACTTCTTGTGGCTTTCTGAGTATAGTGAACTATATAGAATAAAAAAGCCCAACAAAATAAGCAAACAGGAGTTAATATACAAATTACCTTTGACTAACTAGAAGGTAAAGGTCAGTATACAGACACTTCAGCACAGATTAATTACCTATAGCAGCATATGAGCAAACTGGCTGCTGCTGCAATCAAAGCATGGGGTTCCCCCCCAGGAAAAGATCAAGGGGAAAGCCCTTCACAAAAACAGAGCAAGGTCCCAATGAACCTTTTGCTGTGTGGGACTTCTGCAGACAGCTGTAACAAGAACCATTGGAGAAAATGTAGCTACAAGAACAATGATCAGACAACTGGCTAAGAAAAATGCTAATGAGGTTTGCAGAAGAATTATATGGGGACTACATAAAGATGCTCCTTTAGAGGAGATCATAAGATGCTGTGCAACAGTGGGCACAAATGCTTTTTATATCCAGACTATGATGAACATGGGAAGACACGGTCCTTCTTGGTAAGGGACTTCTAGAGAGACTCATCGATGTTTTCAATGTGGAAAAATAGGGCATCTGAAAGCCCAATGTAGGCAAAGAGATAGAGTGAGAGGACAGGGTAAGAGAATAAGACCTAAAATCCTATGTTATATTTTCAACTAAAAAATGATGAAGAGACACTAGATAGTAAGAAAGTACAGACAGTGAATCCTAACCATTCAATTAACATTCTATGTCCTCGTTCATGTGCTTCATGGGGCAGACAGGTAGTATAGGGGACAGAGTCCTGGGCATGGAGTCAGAAAGATTTGATTTTAAAGAAACACTTGATAGCTATGTAAACATGGGCACTTAACCTGTTTGTATAATATTCTTCATCAGTAAAATGGAGACTATAACAGCACCTACCTCCCAGAATTATTGTGAGAACTAAATGACTTAATAATCATAAAACACTTAGCACAGTGCCTGGCACTTTGTAAGTACTTTATTACTTTATTTTATTAACAATTATTTATTAATTAATATTTAATATTTAATTTATTAATATATTAATTTATAATTAAATAAATATAAAATATTTATAATTTATATTTAAATATAAAATTAATATTTAATAAATAATTTATTAAAATTTATTAATAAATAGTTATCAATTATCAACAATTTATTAACTAAAGAAATTTATGACACTGTCAATCAGATTTATTACAAAGAGAAAAACAAAAGGAAAAAAAATTATAGCAAATATTTGTGTTAAAAAATATATTTTGTGTAGTAACATAGAATATATTACCTATTAGATTTATGGATAGGAGAAAAATATAAATAAACATAAACAAGAGATTGCATTGTGAGATATAAAATGACTAATTCTGATGACATTAAGTTAAAAAGGTTTGGGGCAAATAAAACCAATATAGGCAAAGTTAGAAGGAAAGCAGAAAATTGGGAGAAAAATTTTAGAGACAGTTCCTCAGTTAAATGTCTTGTATCTCAAATATATAGAAGACTGACAAATTTCTAGGAATAGAAGTCATTCTCCAATGGATAAATGGCCAAAGAATATGAACAGGCAGTTTCTGAAAGAAGAATCAAAGCTAAATATACTTATATGAAAAAATATCTCCTAAATCATTATTGATTAGAGAAATGCAAATTAAAACAACTTTGAGATACTATCTCATACCTTTCAGACTGGCTAAAAATGATAGGAGAAAATAAAAAACATTGAGGAAGATGTAGAAAAAAATTGGGACACTAAATACACTGTTGGAACTGTGAAATGATTGAACCATTTTGGAAAGCATTCTGAATTATGCTTCAAGAATTATAAAACTGCCCAGCTACATAGTGCAGTGGAGATAGAGCGCCAGCCCTGAAGTTAGGAGGACCTGAGTTCAAATCTGGTCTCAGACACTTAACACTTCCTAGCTGTGAGATCCTGGGCAAATCACTTAACCCCAATTGCCTCAGCAAAAAAAAAAAAAAAATTATAACTGTATATATCCTTTGATCCAGCAATACCAGAATTAGGTATTTTTCCTGCAGTAATCTGTAATCAAGGAAAAGTGAAAAAAAACTTACAATTTCCAAAATATTTGGAACAGTTCTCTTTCTGGTGGCAAGGAAATGGAAACTGACTGACTGACTGAACGCCTATTAATTGGTATGAAATAGCTGAGCAAGTTGTGGTAAATGAATATGATGCAATATTATTGGGCTGTAAGAAATTATGAGGTTGATTTTATGAAAACATGAAAAAACTTGCATGAACTAATGAAGAATAAAACAAGGAGAATCCAGAGAATGTTATACAAAGTAACAACAATACTATTTGAAGAATAAATGTGAATGACTAAGCTATTCTAAGTTATATGATTATTCAAATCAACTACAAAGAACTTATGAAGAAAGAGGTTACCCACCTCAGAAAAATAACTTAAATGAAACTATGCATTGCATAGTTTCACATATACAACTATATTAAATGTTGACTTTTTCTAATAATGTTGGGAGGAAGATTGTAAGGGCCCTTTAAATGGGCGGACACAGTGCATTGGGAGATTGAGGCCCAGAAGTAATTTCTGTGGATATTAGGACTGCCTTGTAGGTGGGATCTTGGCCACGATGAGATAACTTCGTAATGGGTGACTCTCTCACTGATTGGCTGTGTGTGTGACCTCACAAGCCCTTTATAAGCCCACTGCAGGCAGCAGTCGTTCTCTTTAACCTGGCGCTCTTCACCCTGGCTCCCTAGCCTGGGTGGCCAAGCCAAGATGGATAGCCAAAAGAGGTAAGGATTTTGGTAGTGAACATGTGGGTCTTCTGACCAGGTGTTCACTAGGGAACCAACAAGTCAGGGCAACAGTCAGGGCATTATGTGAGTAGGTATAATAAAGGCTTTTAAGATTACACATGGCTGTTCTTGAGTGCGCTACTGGTTATTAAGCTATAGATTCAAGAGGGCATGGCCAGAGACCTTTGAAGGCCTCAGAGGAGGCGAGCCGGGTAGAGTTGACACTGCAAAGGTCAGTGGTCAAAGGTACTCTGTTGGGTCTAGGACAGACTAGTAATTGTAACTGCCAAGAGAGCACGTTACAGAAGATTAAGAGTTTGGAACTCAAACCCTGGCACTCCTCCCTTCCCCCCCCAAAAATTTCAAATGAGTCAAGCAAAAAAATAAATAAATAAATAAAAATGGTTTTACATTGCCACCAATGTAAAATGCCTAAAATGTAAGCCATTTTAATTTGTAGTCTATCACCAAGAGTTTGATTTGAGGGCTCGGGAAAAAGTAGAGAAAATTCAGATTGGAGATAGGGTGTTAGGAATGAAGATTTACCAGTTGATAATGACAAAAGGATTACTAGGATAGTAGCTAAGGAAATATGAAAAAAGCAAAAGTAAGTCACCTTAAAAATAGAATTGTTATATATTTGTATCTTATCATATTTCACACCTGTATCATGTAAGATTATAAATTCCTAAAGCACAGACTCTGTCTTTCTACGAATGAGAATTTAGCAGAATGTTTTACTCGTGGTAATCAGACAGGATCTGTTAAATAGACAATGAGAATTTTAGTAAGCCTTTGTTACATCAATGTTACATATAAAATGTTATGTGAAGTACTGGGGTAACAGGAACCTGATATTTGTTGAATTTAAAGAGCAAAGGAAAAAAAGAATGGAGCTAAAACAGAAAAATCATTAATTGTACTTCAAAGAAAATGTTTAAGTTACTGAGGAAAAATTATCAAAATAATTCCCTTCCGTAGTTCAGGTTTTTATTATATGTTCTTGCCTACTCTTACCTACTTTTTATTACTAAAATTTTAAGTTCCTACCTAAAAGTGGCTTCCCAAAAGCAGTTCATTCCACAAACATCAGAGGGCAGCATCCAATAGGGATTCCAATAAGAGAGAGATACATCCTTATTATACCTAACAAAATAAGACAGAAATAAAAGTCCTATAAATATATTTTCATTTGCTATTTAGGGAATTTAAATAGTAACATAATGATTTATTGTTTTTATCTTATAACAAAGTTAGGCAATTGGGTAATTTTCACTTTTATTTAAACTACAGTGGTAGAACAAATTGTTCAAAAATAAATTACTATCATAAATCAGAAATTAATACATTCTATAGTCCTGAATACTTAGTCCTAAATAATTGCCTGAAATTTTATATTTACTTCTTCATATAAAATCACAAAAATGTAATCAGATATTTATCCCATCAAAAATATTTTCCTAATATTAACTGATCTTTCTCTTATTTTTAAAAAAGAATTGACCTGAACTCCCAGCTAACAGGGCTGCCAAAATAGGAAATGGACCACCCAGCACTCACATATTTATACTATCAAAAATCTGATATTCCTACCACATTGAATCAAGGAATTCATTAAGAAATGAGGTGTCGGAGAAGCTTGGTAGTACAGTGGATAGAGCACCAGCCCTGAAATCAGGAGGACTTGAGTTCAAATATGGCCTCAGACTTAACACTTCCTAACTGTGTGACCCTTGGCAAGTCATTTAACCTCAAATGCCTCAGCCAAAAAAAAGAAAGAAAGAAAGAAAAAATGAGATGTCATGTGCAAAAATGTTTGTGTCAGCCCTTTTTGTAGTGGCAAAAAACTGGAAACGGAGCAGATGACCATCAGTTGAAGAATGGCTGAATAAGTTATGGTATATGAATGCTATGGAATATTATTGTTCTATAAAAAATGATCAACAGGATGATTTTAGAGAGGCTTGGAGAGACTTACATGAACTGATGCTTAGCAGAACCAGGAGATCATTACACAGCAACAAGATGATTATATGATGATCTGTTCTGATGAACATGGCTTTTTTCTACAGTGAGATGATTGAAGCCAGATCCAATGATCTTGTGATGAAGAGAGACATCTACACCTAAAAAAAGGACTGCGGGAACTGAGTGTGGATCACAACACAGCATTTTCATTCTTTTTGTTGTTGTTTGCATTCTTTTCTTTCTCTTTTTTTTTCCTTTTTCATCTGATTTTTCTTGTGTAGCAAGATAATTGTATAAATATGCATACTTATGCTGGATTTAACATGTTTAATACACAAGGGTCAATGTTGAAAAATTATCCATGCATATGTTTTGAAATTAAAGTTTTAATTAAAAAAAAACTGTCTTCTTTGACAAGAGAACTATATAAAAATTCCATCAAAAACCCACAGAAAGGTGGTCTATTAGGAAAACTAGTATCAGTACTGGCAAACAAAATGAAAGGCTCCCAGAGTAATCAAGGATGCACATAGCCTGAATGACTGTGGCAGCAAAAAAAAAAAAAAAAAAAAAACACAGAGCAAAGGAATCTTAATACTCTGGGATATTCATGTCCCAGTATTGTCATAAAGCCCCAGTGAGGGAACCTTAGAAGCCTGAGGAAGTACCAGTTAATTATTGAAATATGAAGGTATTCAGTTATTTCAGGCCCACAGGCTCTAAGGTCCCTAACACTGCCTATAAGGATCTAGCACTCTGAATATCAATAATCCATGGAATCTAACTTCAGGAAAAAGAGATTGGATTGACCCAGTACCCAGAGTACCAAAGAAGAAATTATAGAGAGCCTATAATTACCCACAAAAGCAACCAGGAAGCAAGATAGTTCTGGCACAATGCTGCTATTGTGAGGTACAGAACCCAGAGATGAGTAAATAAGACATTAACCAGTAATCAAAATGTGTTGTAAATCTAGAGAATCCTCAAAAGATGGCAAAAGTAATTGCAACAAAGTAAAGTAAAAAGAATCAGGAGAACACTGTATATAGTAAAAGAAATACTGTTTAATGAATTATGAGTGACTTAGCTTCATAGCAATGTAATGATCCAAGACAATCCCAAAGAATTAATGATGAAGCATACTACCTACCTCCAAAGAAAGAATTGATACTGGCTGAATACAGGCTGAAGCATGCTATTTTTTATTTTCTTTCATTTTTTCTTTTATTCTAGTCTTCATGTAAAAAAATGACTAATATGGAAATGGTTTACATAATTATATATGTATAGCCTATGTCTGTCTGATTGCTTACCACCTTGTGGTGGAGGAGGGAAAGAGGAATAGAGCTTGGAACACAAAACTTTAAAAAAAGAATTTCTTTAAAGTAACTACAACATCAGCAAGCAGAGACTCAAATGAAAAGAGGATTTCTCCCCCAAAGAAAATCCTCTCCCCTCCAAAAAAGGAACAAAAATCAAAAACTAAAAACTCAGAAGGAAAAATTGGAAGATAAATATAACTAGAATAGAAAGTAATAAACCTCATCTGAATAATTACAATATACCAAAGAGGCAGTAATAAATATAACAAAATCAAAAGACTGAAAATATTGAACAAAATGGGAAAAATGTCTGACATATTTTTAATTGATCTAAAAAACAAGTCAGTGAGTAGTAATTTAAGAATCAGATTCTCTGAGACAATGGTTAAAAAAAAAAAAAAAAAAAAGCCTGGGCGCCATATTTAAAGAAATGATCAGTGAAAACTGCACAAATTCAGTAAAACCAGAGGGTAGGGATAGAATCTACTGATGTCCTCCTAAAAAGAAATGTAAAAGTAGTACTAAGAAAAAAATAACACAACCATTCAAAAAGGAGGACTTCAAGAAAGGTCAATCAATATCACACAAGACATGGTAACCAATTCTACTAAAAATGAAAGGAAATATTATCCAAAAGTCGAAAGCTTAAAAACAAGAACAACTTACCCTGAAAAGCTAGCTATACTTTTATGGGGGGGAGAGGGGCTCGAGTTTTTTTTTTTTATTATTATTATAGCTTTTTATTGACAGAACATATGTATGGGTAATTTTTCAACATTGTCCCTTGCAATCACTTCTGTTCCAACTTTTCCCTTCCCTCCCTCTACCCCTTCCCCTAGATGGTAGGCAATCTCATACATGTTAAACATGTTAAAGTATATTTTAGATACAATATATGTGTGCAGATCCGTATAGTTCTCTTGTTGCAAAAGAAAAATTGGGTTCAGAAAGGTAAAAATAACCTGTGATGAAAAATGCAAGGAGTCCACATTCATTTCCCAGTGTGTACACCCATTTCCTCTGGGTGTAGCTGGTTCTATCCATCATTGATCAATTGGAACTGAATTGGATTTTCTCATTGTCGAAGATATCCACTTCCATCAGAATATATCCTCATATAGTCTATAATGATCTCCTGGTTCTGCTCATTTCAGTTAGCATCAGTTCATGTAAGTCTCTTCAAGCCGCTCTGTATTCATCCTGCTAGTCATTTTTTACAGAACAATAATATTCCATAACATTCATATACCACAATTTACCCAGCCATTCTCCAATTGATGGGCAGGAGATGGATTTTGAATGGAAATGAAGACTTTTATGCACTCTTGATTTTAAGTTTTTAAGCCTAAAGTTGAGTAGGAATTTAAAAATTCAAACACAAGAGTTCAAAGAAACTAAGAAATTTATTTGAAAAGTTAGAATGCAATGTACAACTCAAATGAGAAACAAGAAAGGAGAATCTGGATAGAGTGAAAAAAAAGGCAGCAGCCCCTGAAATGTGTCTTCTTGTTGTTTTAAGTAAGACCTCTGATCTCATAACACTTTATACTATATTATTGAGGAAATTTCCTCATCTGAAAGTTTACTAAACTAACAAAATTACTAATGTGGGAATCAATTCCTGATCAGCTTTTTTGTGTAGTCAGATTATTTGTTATCCATTAGAGATTAAAATGAACCAAACTAAAGGAAATGATAAAGATGAGAAAAAAATACTATGTACCATTACAATGTTTTCAACTTGGCTTATTCAAAAAAAACTACCAACTGACCAAAATAGAAACTGGATAAAGGAAAAAGTATTAGCATAAAACTATGACCATTTTCCACATGAGTTTAACCAATATAAATGAACTGCCACAACTATGAAGCTTAAACAGTATAGAAAATTGCCATGGTCAGAAAACACTTGATCCCCTTGCCAAGAACAAATATAACAACTGAGAGCAAGAGCAATTCAGAATGTGAACTTATTTTGCATAATCTTAAAGAGGGGAAGGGACCTAATTCAGCAGCAGAGAGAAAAACATATTTGAAGAAAACTTGGTGTGAGACTAAAGTAAGTCAATGTAAATTTAAATATGTACATATTGTTTCCCCTGATAAAATATAAACTCCTTGTGGGCAGAGAATTACTTAATTTCTGTTGTGTCCCCTGTACCTACTTGGCATATAGTAGTAGTGGGTGCTTAATAAATATTTGTTGATTTGAGGAAAATAAACAAACACACACTACTTTATAATGTCTTTATTCTCTTTGAAATTTGTATATTTATCTGTGTATGTTTTCTCCTTTATCAGATTATAAACTCCTTGAGGTAAATTACTACAATTTATTTCTGTATGCTCTCCAATATTCAACTTAATAAATGTTACTGAATGAAAAAAATTAAATGAAAGGATTATTAATTAATTAAAAGAAGGAAGTTCAGAAGGAAGCATAGGCAAGCAAATGAGCTTTGAAAGAAACTGTCATAGGTTTTTTTGTTTGTTTTTAAGGTAAACAATGACCCTTTGTTCTTCCAAATGAATTATGGCATTATTTGTTTCTAACTCAGTAAAACATATATATATATATATATATATATATATATATATATATATATATATATATATATATATATATATATATATATATATATATATATATATATATATATAGGTAATATGATTGGGATAGTATTGAATAAATAGATTAGGTAAACCTTAATTTTTATTATATTGGCTTTGCCTACCTGTGAACAATTAATATTTCTCCAATGATTTCAATTTGGCTTTATTTATATAAAAAGTATAATTATGTTCATGGAGTTCCTAGATTAGTTTTGGCAGGTACACTCCAGGTAATTTGTGCTGTTCACAATTATTTTAAATGAGGTATTCCTTACCATCTCTTCTTGTAGGGTTTTGTTAGTGTTATATAAAAATGATCTATTTGGATTTTTAAGGGGATTTTTCTCCTAATTTTTCTTCAAACTTTCTTATTTGATTTTTGAAGTCTTTTTAAAGTTCTTCTAAGAACTCTTTTGGGGCTTTTGACCATTTGGTATTTCTCTTTCAAGTAGGAGTATTTTTTTTTTTTAACTGCATACTCTTCTGAGTATGAACAGATCTCTAAGCCCACAGTACTTGCCTATGGTAAAGTTCTTTCTCCTTTGTCTACTCATTTTTATTTCATTTTGTTTTATTCTAGTTTTAGAAGCTTATTATTATTATAACTGAATTCTATCTTGAGGTGTAGGGAATGGTGAACCAGGTCTCACGTCCTTCTTACTGTTATTTTCTGAGCTCTTTGGGATTTGGTGGGGGGTGGCAATCTCTGACAGATCTCTCTACCTTTAAGCCATAGTCAGGGCCCCCAACCATACTGTCCCCCAAAATACTCTTATTCCTCTCTGAAATCCTTTCTGGATTGTAAACTTCAATTCTTTACTCTGATTTGGAAATGAAACCAAGGACTTTGTTCTTCTGCAGATGCCATTAGCCAGCAGGGTTCTTTCCTCTCTGCTACTGCACTCACCAAGCATGTACTCACTCCTCTTCTTATCCATGGTTTTAGCCTGGGACCTCATCTGATCACAAGCTGGGTAGCATCCTGAAACAATGGAGAGTCCTTCAACAGTCCCCTAATTAAACCATTCTACTTCCACAGGGTCTGGTGAGATTAAAGTTCCAGAAGTCCAAGCTGCCATTGACCTAGCGTTGTCCTCAGGACTTGTTGACTGGGCAGAGTAAGACTTCATTGAGTTATGCCTTAGTCTAAGAAAGTTAGGTCCTTCCTAGGAAAAGTCCTATCCAAAAGGTCTCAGGAGGACAACTACTTTACTCTGACTTTATTTATCTCTCCCAGTATATAATCTTTTTGAAGTGGGATAAATGTTCTGTCTAGTTTGTGGGACAAATTTGGAGAGCCTGGTATTTTCTGACCTCCCAAAGATTTAAAAAAAAAACAAATGAACTTGACATATTTTTCTAGATAAAAAAAAAAATTAAACTTCAATTTCACCAGCCCACAAAAATGTTAGGCAGATAGATATGTATGTTTGTGTAAAGGCAGTTAGGCATAGTAAATAGAAGATCCTTGCAGTCAAGAATCCCTGGATTTAGCTGCTGACTTTCATATGCTAGCTATGTATCCAAGACAAATAACCTTTCAGTTCCATCCACAATGTATTAGCGTCCCAATTTTCCATCTTCTCCAAAATTTGTCATTTTGCTTTTTTTATCATATCAACCAATCTGATAGGTTTGAAATGCAATGTCAAAGTTATTTGAATTTTTTTTCATATGATTATAAGAGGCTCTGATTACTTCATCTGAAAACTACCACGTGATGTCCTTTGACCATTTATTAATTGGAGAATGATTTCTGTTCTGATAAGTTTGATTCATTTCTCAATATATTTGAGCAATGTGGCCTTTATGAGGTATACTTAAGAGTAATAAAATTTTCCTCACCTTTCTAATTTCTTTTAAATCAAAAACTTTTAATATAATCAAAGTAATTGATTTTACATCTCGTGATGCTCTCTATCTCATTTGACCAAAAATTCTTCCCTGTGCCATAGAGTTAACAAATAAACTTCCTTGCTTTCCCAATCTACTTTTGCATGGTATCAGTCTTTGTATCTAAATGATGTGCCTATTTAGACTTATTTTGATATTTAGAGTAAAATATTGGTCTAGACCTAATTTCTGTCATACTCTTTTCTAATTTTCCCAGCAATTTGTCAGATAGCGAGTTCTTATCCCAGAAGCTGGAATTCTTGGGTTTATTAAACACTAGATTATTATGTCTTGTATACCTGGCCATTATACTGATATACTATTCTATTTCTTAGCTAGATTGTTTTGATGATTGCCACTTTATAATATAATTTGAGACCTGGAACAGCTAGGCCATTTTGTTTTGATTATTCTTTCTCCATTAATTTCCTTGATATTCTTAACCATTTGTTCTTCCAGATGAATTTTTTCATTATTTTTCCTAACTCTATAAAATAATTTTTGATAGTATGATTGATATGGCACTATAGAAGTAAAATGATTTAGGTAGAACTTGTAATTTTTATTTTATTCTACTGGACTGTCCTACTCAATATCGATTTATATATTTACAGTTGTTTAAAGATCTAACTGTGAAAACTTGTTTTGTAATTGTATACCAATAGTTCCTGGTTTTGTCTCAGTAGGGAATGTCCCTACTATTTTATATTTTCTACAGCTATTATAATGGAGTTTCTCTAATCTTTGGCTGCTGAGATTTGTAGATAATAATACAAAAATGCTAACGATTTGTGAGTTTGTTTTATATCCTGCAATTTTGCTGAAGGTGTTATTTATTTCAATTAGGTTTTTTTAAAGTTGATTTTCTAGGGTTCTCTAAGAATACCATCATATTTACAAAAATGAGTTTGTTTCTTCATTGTCTATTCTAATTCTTTTCATTTCATTTTCTTCTCTTTCTGCTATAGCTAACATTTCTAGTATAATACAGACATATTAGTGGTGATAATGGATATTCTTTCTTCACTCCTGATCTTACTGGGAAAGCTTCTAACATTCCCATTACAGATAAGGCTTGCTAATGATTTTAGATCGATATTATTTATCATTTAAAGAAAGGTTCCTTTCTTCCTATTCTCCCTATCATTTTTGTATTAGTACTGTATTTTGTAAAAAGTTTTGTCAGCATCTATTTGAGATAATCATATAATATCTACTGATTTTGTTATTAACAAGGTCAATTATGCTGATAGTTTTTCTAATATTGAATTTGGAAATTCCTGGCATTAATTCCATCTGATCATAGTGTATAATCCTAGTGATATATTGCGGTACTCACTTGCTAGAATTTTATTTTAAAATTTTATATCAACTAGTTCAATGTTTCGTTTTTTACTTTCAATTTTTTTAAATCTCTCCTTTCATTTAATTATTTTCTATCTGGTATTTAATTGGGAATTTTTAATTTGCTCTTTTCCTAGATTATTTTGGTTGTATGTTTAAATCATTGTTCTGATTATTATTATTATTTTTTTAAACACTGTTAATGTAAACGTTTAGAGATATAAATTTTCCCCTCAGTAGTGCTTTGGCTGTATCCCATAAAGTTTGGTATGCCATATGATTATTACCATTCCTTTAATGAAATCATGGATTGTTTCTACGACTCATTTTTTAGGATTATTTAGTTTCCAATTAATTTTCAATATATTTTTCCATGGTCTTCTTTAAATGTAATTCTTATTGCAATATGATCTGAAAAGGATGTATTTAATATTTCTGATTTTTTGTACTTGATTGTCAGATTTCCCCCATTCCCCCTTAATATGCAGACAGTTTTAAGGTTTAGTAATTTTTCATGTGGTTGTGAACAGTTTGCAGTTCTTTTAATCTATTTGTTCATATTCTTTGATTATTATTCTACTGGGAAATTATTATTGATTATATATACAATTTTTATATGTTGGATACTAAATCCTTATCAGAGATATTTGACATGATTTTCCCCCTGTCAACACTTTTCATCTTATCCTAAATGCACTAATGCTGTGTAGGAAGGAGATTCAAGTAAGTAATCAAAATTATCCACTTAATCTTTTAAAATTGCCTGTATCTCTAGTTTGGTTAAGAATAGATCTCTTTCCCAATAGCTGTGATCTATTTCTCTTCTAGTCTTTTTACATCAAAATCTTTAATATTAAAATCACAAAACCATTCCGAATGTATTGTGGAATGTGGTATGTTATTAATCTAAGCCTAATTTCTGCCAGACTATTGTATTTTCTAGCAAATTTTATCAAACAGGAAAGTCTTTCTACTTTATCAAAAACTGAATAATTTAGTTCTATTGTCCTTTAATCTCCCTAGTCTAATCTATTCCATTAAGCAATCTCACTCTTATTTAACCAAAACCAGATACTGCTTTATAATAAAGTTTGCTGTCTGGATATTTTATTTCCCTTTGATGCCTTTTTCTTTTCATCATTCCCTCTGATATTCTAAATTTTTTGGTTTTCTAAAATGAACTGTTCTAAAGGATTCTGTTGGCATAGCATTGACTAGTATGTCATAGATAGTATAAATTAATTTTGAAAGTATTGTCATTTTTATTATATTGCTGAATCTTTTCCCAGCTATTTAGGCTGTTATTTAAGGAATGCTTTACCAATTAATCTATATAAATCTTCTTTCAGAAGATTGATTCCTAGTTATTTTATATATTTTGTAGTTTTTGGTAATGATATTTTCATCTCTATTATTGCTTATGTTTTATTATTATGACGTAGAAATATGGTATATTTTCCCTCAAATATCATTCCTCATAATATTCATATCTGCACAAAGTATCTATACTACAGGTCCAAAAATCATTTCTTTAGCTTTAGGTTGTTTTTTTTTTTTTTTTTTACACTTATAAGCAGGGAGATTTCAGATATCATAGGAATTCATCAGACAAAGGAGCTGCCTAGCTTCTTTATGCAAACTTTAAACTCTGCTCCCCGTCTAGGAATAACCTCCATCATTCCCAAGAGATTGTGGCAAAAGACCAATAAGCATATGGTTTAGTTAAATTCTTTCTGGATAAATACTAGTTGGATTATACTAAAGTAGAAGTGATTATTTTGGTTTTAAGTCTCCAGGAAATTCAAGTTAATATAACAATTTACACACACACACACACACACACACACACCACAACTTATCTTTAAAATGCAGTTTTCTTAAAATTCACTCATTAAATACATGGATTTGTTCATTATTTTGGTTTTCAACATCAAAGGGGAAGTTTTTCAATTGGGAAATATTATTAAACTTAAAAGTGCAACAACAGTACAAAAACAGATGTAAAGTATTCAGACTGTAGAATTACTAGCAATGTTAAAGAGGCCTGGGCTCGAAAATCATAACATAAAAACATCTGGGACTCCCTTTCAGTTAATGAAATTGAAAATGACTACCTTGTGCTTACGTTTTTCTTCTTCACTTGAATTCTTTTTAATTACTTGAAAATCCATGAAAATCACTACTACGAATTGGGGGCTGTATTAAAGATCACATCTGGGCAGAGGTTTGGAAAACACTTCAGCCAAGGGAGCGAAATCTGAGGCTTGACTCCGGTGCTTCGCTGTGCGGCTGGGACAAGAAGGGGAGTAAAGCAGCAGCACAATACTGACGGAAGAGGGGCGTTGCCGCAGAACCCAACAAGGCACCAGCCCAGTCCAAAGGAAGAGAGTCCTTAACTTCCTTCAACCCTCTAGAGGGCGAGGTCTCTTACGTAAGAAAAGAAAAGTTAAACAACAAACAGCTTACCTGTGGGACCCGCCGGGACTCTCCTTAGGGCCTACGCTTCGCGCTCCTTTCCCAGCTATCCCTTCGCTAACAGTGAGCCAGGAAGCAGCTGCGGCCTTTAGTTTCCCGCCATCGCCGGACTCTTCTTCCTCCAGAGACACAGCGAATTGATTGAGGCTGTAAAGCAACGAGCAAAAGCCGCAACCCAGACAGAGCACTAACACTCGTAGGTAACGCCGCATGTCTCCCTCCAGCCACAGCTGGCCCGCAGTGGCCGCCGTGGCTGCTTCTACAGCGGCCACCAGTCGCCCAACTTTGACGAGCTGAAAGCCGAACGCCAATGCGCAGTCGCAGCCACAAGTTCCTCCTCCCTCTTCTTCCTTTCCGCGCCCTCTTCCCCTTTGCGTGGCGGAACTGCACGCCCTATAGCTTGCGTCACACTACCTCAGTGCCTGAGTGTGAGGGAGCCAGCCTGGCTGCTACGCTGCACCAGGTTCTCCAAAAATTCTGGCTACGGTGGTGCAGGCGAGGACCCCTTGAGAAGCCTGGCCACCCAATGTGGGGATGTAGACTTGGCAGGAGCTGATGGTTTGGCAACTGCCAAACTGTCGAAAAGCCACCAGAAACCATGTCTCACAGCTATTTTTCTCTGAATGAGAAAGTGATTAATGAAACCTGAGTTCTTGTTCTCTCAATCACTGTTATAAAGGAAGGAGTGAAAATTTGAAAGTTACCCAGTTTTAAAGTCTGCGAAGGATCCAAAAGATTACAGAAAAAGCCCTTCTCCCCTTTTTAGTACCTATAGATCTAGAAGCTTAGGCAGAATCATTTACGTTATTTTAAAATTTAACACTAGGGGCAGCTAGGGGGCGCAGTGGAGAGAGCACCAAGCCCTGAAGTCAGGAGGACCCGAGTTCAAATGTGATCTCAGACTCTTAACACTACCACCCTTCATCGTGACAAGTCGTGTAAGGTCGTGTGTGCTTCCCCCCTTCCTCCACATACATCTTCCAGTTCATTTACTTCAAATAAACAATTATAAGTTCAAAGCAAAGATGTTTACTGATAGTATTAGGTACAGGATACTCCTCTCAATCGAGACAGAGTCTCTTACAAATATGGGAAGCGTAGGTATATAGAAACAAAGTGGTATGTTAATTACTTGGACCACACAATTTTTATATGGTTTAAGTTATGACAGCAATGGTCATTTATGTGATCTCTCTCTCTCTCTTTTTTTTTTCCCTGAGGCTGGGGTTAAGTGACTTGCCCAGGGTCACACAGCTAGGAAGTGTTAAGTGTCTGAGACCTGATTTTAACTCAGGTCCTCCTGAATTCAAGGCTGGTGCTCTATCCACTGTGCCACCTAGCTGCCCCCTAGCTGCCCCCTCTAGGTCACATTCTTATGAGAGTCTTCTATCAGTTTGTCTTATTCATTATTAATATCCTGTGGATAGTACGTACAATAATTGTAACACTGTCAGGCATTATGCCTAGTGCTTTATAATTATCTCATTTGATCTTAACAACCTTGAAAAGTTAAGTGCAATATTATTATCCTGTCTTACAAATAGGGAAACTGAGGCAAATAGGGTAAATGACTTGCCCAGGATACTTAACTCCTGTTTGCTTCAGTTTCACCATCTGTAAAATAGGGATAATAATAGTTGCCAAAACAAAGAGGGTAATGGGTATATAAGTATAGGGTAGAAACATTTCAAACATAGATACAAAATATTCTAACTCACTTCACACCTACCCACCTTCAAGGAAAAACAGTAAAAAGAAAAAGCAGAGGGGGCAGCTAGATGGAGCAGTAGATAAAGCCCTGAAGTCAGGAGAACCCGAGTTCAAATATGGCCTCAGACACTTAACACTTCCTAGCTGTGTGACCCTGGGCAAGTCTCTTAACCCCAATTGCCTCAGCAAAAAGGAAAACAAAACAAAACAACACAACAACAAAAAACCCAGAGTGACCACTTCCTGGGAATCTCCAAACAAAATGGGAATTATGCCTGGGCCCTTTTTGGCAAATTCCAGTGATGCATTTTGGTCTGTTCAATTGTCTGTTCATATCCTTTGACTGTTTATTAATTGGAGGATGGCTTGAATTCTTATAAATTTGAGTCAATTCTCTCTATATTTTAGAAATGAGGCCTTTATCACAGTCTTTGAATGTAAAAATGTTTTCCTAGTTTATTGCTTTTCTTCCAATGTTGGCTACATTGGTTTTGTTTATACACTTTTTTAACTTAATATAATCAAAATTATCTATTTTTTAAATTCAATAATGATTTCCCATTCACCTTTGGTCAAAATTCCTTCCTTCTCCATAGATCTGAGAGGTAAACTATCCTTTGTCCTGTAATATTATTCTTTGTGTCTAAATCATGAAGCTATTTCAATCTTATCTTGTTATACAATGTTAGGTGTGGGTTAATGCCTAGTTTCTGTCATATTAGTTTCTAATTTTCTCAGCACTTTTTGTCAGATGCAAAGTTTTTATCCCAAAAGCTGGGTTTAAGGGTTAGTCAAACAATAGCTTACTATAGTCCCTGACTATTTTGTCCTGTGAACTTAACCTATTCCACTGATTTATTACTCTTATTTCTTAGCCAGTATCAAATGGTTTTAATTAACACTGCTTTGTAATACAGTTTTAGATCTGGCACAAGTACGCCATCTTCATTGGCATTTTTGTCATTAATTCCCTTGAATTCTTGACCTTTTATTCTTCCAGATGAACTTTGTTATTATTTTTTTCTATCTCTAAACAATGGAATGGAATGGAACAAACTTGAAAGTTTGATTGGAATGTCACTCAATAAATAGATTCAATTAGGTAGTATTGTAATTTTTATTATATTTGTTTGGCCTACCCATGAACATTTGATATTTTTCCAACTTATTAGTTCTGACATTTTTGGTGAAATTTATCTTACCCTATAGGATCTTTAAGGAAGGAGGTTGATGGAAGATAGGATAGAAGTAGGAGGGGAAAGAGGATAGAAAAGGTGATGGAAGACAGATTGAAGGAGGTGAGGATCAAGAAAATTGAGGAGGAGCAGGATGGAAGGAGAGAGAAAAGTACAAATGGAGAAAAACAGGATAGAGGGAAATACATAATACATCACCTCCCATACAATAGAGGTAAAGTGTTTATTGTCTTTCCATATGTTGTTTACAAGAAACTCATTAAACAGAGAGACATATACAGAATAAAGTCAAGAGACTGGAGTAGATTATATTATGCTTCAGCTGAAGTAAAAAAAGCAATCTAGGTCTCAGTCAAAGCAAAAGCAAAAGTTTATCTAGTTAAAAGAGATAAGGAAAGAAACTACATCTTACTAAAGGATACCATAGGCAATGACGTAATATTAATACTAAGCATATATTCACCAAGTGGTATAGCATCCAAATTTCTATAAAAATTAAGTGGATTACGTGAAGAAAAAACAAAACTATACTGGGAGGCAGGCAGGAAATCTTAGCCTCCCTCTCTCAAAACTAGATAAATCTAATTACAAATTAAAAAAGAAAGAAGCTAAGGAGATGAATACAATTTAAAAAAAAAATTAGATATGATAGGTCTATCATCTAGGGAAAATTGAATGAGGATAGAAAAGAATATACCTTTTTCTTGGCACTTATACAAAACTGACCATGTATTGGGGCATAAAAACCTCACAATCAAAAGCAGAAAGGCAAAAATACTAGATGCATACTTTTCAGATCATGATGCAATAAAAATTGCATGTAATAAAGAACCATAGAAAGATAGACCAAAAATGAATTGTAAATTAATTAATTTCATCCTAAAGAATGAATGGAACACACAACAAATCATAGAAAAAATCAACAATTTAATCCAAGAGAATGACAATAATGAGACAACATACCCAAACTTAAGGGATTCAGCCAAAGCAATTTTTAGACATAATTTCTCAGATTAACAGAAGATGAAATAAAATTCTTAAATAAACTTATTATATTAAAAGAAATTGAATAAGCCATTAATGAACTCTCTAAGAAGAAAATTTCTAGGTCAAATGGATTTACAAGTGAATTGCACTAAACATTTAAAGAATAATTAATTCCAATACTATTTAAATTATTTGGAAAAAAACAGGTAAAGGGGAGTCCTGCCAAATTCCTTTCATGATACAAATATATTTCTGATCATTAAACCAGGAAGATCCAAAACAGAAGAAGAAAATTATAGAAAAATTATCCAATGCATGCAAAAGTTTTAAATAAAATATTAGTAAAGATTATAGCAATTTCTCTCAAGGATAATATACTATGACCAACTAGAATTTATACCAGGAATGCAGAACTGGTTCAATATTAGGGAAACTATCAACATGATTGATCATATTAGTAATAAAACTAATAGAAATCATGTGATTATCTCAATAGATGAAAAGGATTTTGTTGCATGACATGATGAATAGAGTTGCTAGAGAGTTGGGTTTTGGGAGACCAGAATTCAAATCCCATAACTTGTACTTATAGAATGACACAGGCAAATTCCTTAATCTCTCTGAGCCTCAGTTTCCTCATCTATAGAATGGGGATAGCAATACCTGTAGTACCAGCCTCATAGGGTTGTTGGGAAAATCCAGTGAATAAAAAGTATTTCAAAATTTAAAGTATAAATTTAAATTATTGAAAAAAATTATTTCTTTCTTTATGCTCAATGGCATTAAATAGAAATGGTCCTAGAGTAATGAATGAATAAATGAAAAAAAAAAAAGTTAGTAAGCACTTTCTTTGTTCCAAGCAATCTTGGTGGTGTAAAATCAAAAAAACAAGACAATACCTGCCCTCAAGGAGCTTGTATTCTAAAAGACAAAGGGCAAAGGGGTGGTCAAAGATGACTGTTGTGGTCAGACAATACCTGCCCTCAAGGAGCTTGTATTCTAAAAGACAGAGGACAAAGGGGTGGTCAAAGATGACTGTTGTGGTCAGACATTTTACAGAGATGGTGAGTGAAGTTCTAGGAGTAATGTTGTGACTGTTTTCTGAGCCTGGGGTCTAGTAAGACCCTAGGAGAATCTTACCCATCATAGCCTGAGAGATTTTTATTGACACAACTCCATTGCTCTGTTTCTTTGGTCCCAAATGTTTCTTTATCTGAGGAGGGGAGGGGTATGTTTACCCTTAACTCTTAGTATTAATATTCATTCCGATCCACTGTAGTATTGCTTTCAATATTATCCCCAGAGCAAGGGGCGAAAGGGGGAAGAAGAAAATAACCAAGCACAGCATAGTATGAAGATGGAATAGGCTAATAATGGTGAATTCTCCCTCATCAATAGCTAGCCCAGAGGGGTAGAGTAAAGAGAGTCCAAAGAAGGGTCAAAGATAGAGAAAGACTAGAGCATAGGAGCAGGGTATGAGAGAGAGTATCAGGGAATATAATATTAAGATATTTATATTTAATATTCTACAGATAAATGCTTTTGTCATTGAATCAAAGGATTTGGATACAACTTCATCCTTTGTCTACTGACTAAAAGTATAACTTCCAGATAGAATGATACATAATTTTGACTTTATCTGGTCTCTCTATTTTGAGAACCTTTGACTTCATACAACTGTAACCTTAAGAGTATTTGGTAGGGAACATCTCTGAAAAATGGCTGTTATTAAGTTTTTATGTATCATGGTGGTGTTCAGGCAATTTTGTACCCCAACAGTTCAATCAAACTGATTAAACTGCTGTGCAATCAGATAATATTTTGATTCCAGGACAGTTTATTGGTTGAGTTCTCCAGGACATTTTCAGGTTTGTATTTGTGATTAGCACATATAAATCATAAAAAAATTGTAAGCTTCTAATGTAGAATTCTAGCTACCACCATGTCTTGCTGGTATTTGCTAGTTATTTCATGCTTTCTGCTTGTATCCCCAGTGCCTAGCATTTGAGGAATTTAATTATTATATGGCTCCTTCCAGTTGCTTAAATAAATTTCCCTTTTAGATTTTTCTTTTTTTCTTGTGTTTATATTTCAAATTTTTTACTCAGCTCTGGTCTTTTCATCAGAAAAGTATGAAAGCCCTATTTTCTATTGAAGATATATCTTATTGCCTAGAGGAGGCCATTCATCCTTATGGTAATGCATTTTTAGTGATAAGCTTATATATTTTATCTTTTGGAATATTCCAAGATCTCTTATTTATAGTAGTAGAAGATGTCCAATTTTGAGAACTGTCCACAAATGAAGAGGAAATTAGAACAATAATTAGGAGTTACTTTACCCAAGTTTATGCCAATAAATTTGATAACCTAAGTAAAAACCTAAAAGTGATAACCTAAAGTGAAAATACCTACAAAAATATAGATTGTTCAGATTAACAGAGGAGGAAGTAAATTGCTTAAATAGTTCCATTTTAGAAAAAGAAATAGAACAAGCTATTAATCAACTCCCTAAGAAAAATCCCCAGAACCAGATGGATTTATATGCGAATTCTACCAAGCATTTAAAGAACAATTATGTCCAATACTATATAAGTTATTTGAAAAAATAGGAAATGAAGGACTCCTATCAAATTCCTTTTATGACACAGACATGGTACTGATACCTAAAGCAGGTAGGATGAAGAAGAAAGAAAGAGAAAGAAAATTATAGACCAATCTTCTTAATGAATATTGTTCCAAAAATCTTAAATGAAATATTAGCAAAGAAATTACAGAAAATCATCCCCAGGGTAATTCACCATGACCAAGTAGATTTTATCCAGGAATGCAGAGCTGGTTCAATATTAGGAAAACTATTAGATATAATTGACTATATCAATTACCAAATTAACAAAAACCATATGATTATCTCAATAGATGCAGAAAAAGCATTTGATAAAATCCAACACTGATTCCTATTTAAAAAAAAAATAGAGTATAGGAATAAATGGGCTTTTCTTTAAAACAGTCAGTAGCATCTGTTTAAAACCATCAGCAAGCATCATATGTAATGGGGATAAACTGGAACCATTCCCAATAAGATCAGAGTGAAACAAGTTGCCCACTATCACCATTACTATTCAATATTGTATTAGAAATGTTAGTTTTGGCAATAAGAGATGAGAAAGAGATTAAAGGAATTAGAGTAGGTAATGAGGAAATCAAATGATCACTCTATGCAAATGATATGATGGTATACTTTAAAAATCCCAGAAAATCAACTAAAAAGCTATTAGAAATAATCCACAATGTTAGTAAAGTTGCAGGATAAAAAATAAATCCACATGAATCATCAGCAATTTTATATATCACTAATAAAATCCAGCAGCAAGAGAAACAAAGAGAAATTCCATTTAAAATAACTGGCAATAGTGCAACATATTTGGGAATCTAGCTGCCAAGGGAAAGTCAGGAACCATATGAGCAAAACTACAAAACACTTTCCACACAAATATAGTCAGAGCTAAACAATTGGAAAAATATTAATTACTCTTGGATAGGTTGAGAAACTATAATAAGGATGACAATACTATCTAATCTATTTATTTAGTGCTATACCAATCAACCTCCCAAGAAACTGTTTTACTGACCTAGAAAAAATAACAACAAAATTCATCTGGAAGAACAAAAGGTCAAGAATTTCAAAGGAAATAATGAAAAAAAAAATCAAATGAAGGTGGCCTAGCTGTACCGACTAAAACTATATTATAAAGCAGCGGTCATCAAAACCATTTGGTACTGGCTAAGAAATAGACTAGTTGATGAGTGGAATAGGTTAGGTTCACAGGATAAAATAGTCAATAACTATAGCAATATAATGTTTGACAACTCCAAAGACTCCAGCTTTTAGAGTAAAAATTCACTATTTGACAAAAACTGCTGGGAAAATTGGAAACTAGTATGGCAGAAACTAGGCATTGACCCACACTTAACTCCATAAAGCAAGATAAGGTCCAAATGGATTCATTATCTAGGCATAAAGAATGATATTCTAAATAAATTAGAAGAACATAAGATAGTTTACCTCTCAGACCTATAGAAGAGGAAGGAATTTGTGACCAAAGAAGAACTAGAGATCATTATAGATCACAAAATAGATAACTTTGATTATATTAAATTAAAAAGTTTTTGTACAAACAAAACTAATGCAGACAAGATTAGAAGGGAAGCAATAAACTGGAAAAACAGTTTTACATTCAAAGGTTCTGATAAAGACCTCATTTCAAAATTATATAGAGAATTGACTCTAATTTATCTGAAATCAAGCCATTCTCCAATTGATAAATGGTCAAAGGATATGAACAGACAATTTTTAGGTGAAGAAATTGAAACTAGGACTTCCGGCCAAGATGGTGGAGAGGATGCACACATCTGCTTAAGCTCCGTGTTTTCTCTCAGAATTTATTTCATGACAAGCCTCAGAATTAGTGCTTGACCGGAACCCCCTCCCCCCACAAATAATTACCAACAGAAGACATCCTTGAAATTTGCCAGAAAAGGTCTGTTTTTGCTCAGGGGCAGGGACGATCACAGGCTGAGGACAAGCAGCGAGAGCTTGGCAGGCAGCTCACACTGCACAGACCAGAGGGGCGAGGGGTGCTATTTCTGCCGTTTGTTTCTACAGAATGACCTTTACCACAGTGTGGATATTCTGTCTTGGCAGCAAGCCAGGATCAGCAGAGAAGCTGTAAACACAAGAGGTAAAGACTATAACCCGGAAAAGTTAGCATCTCTTGGGACCTGACCACTCTCACCCAGAGTGTCTCATCGAGTTCTTAGAGAGCCTCAGAGTCTCAGAGCACAGACACAGTGCAGCCATTACTGTTCTGCTAGTGCATCACTGCTGCATTTTTTCTCCAAGTTGTAGTGTGGGTGGGAGTAGAGAAACAATTTAGTTTGTGATGTTCCACAGTCTTAGAAATAGGTTAGGTGAATAATGCTAAAGAGGTAGCCAACAAAAATAAGATATTATTTGAAACTTTGTCCAGAAACCCCTTGCCCAAAGTTTTACACTCGTTCTCTTAAAAATTTTCCCTTTTGTGGTACCCAGGATGATAATATAATTTACTTTAGAGAAA
Organism: Sminthopsis crassicaudata; assembly: GCF_048593235.1. NCBI lineage: Eukaryota > Metazoa > Chordata > Mammalia > Dasyuromorphia > Dasyuridae > Sminthopsis > Sminthopsis crassicaudata. The sequence goes on along the minus strand of NC_133621.1, from coordinate 237,819,607 downwards.
TGTATTCAATGGCCAACACTATGATACTGATTCCATTTCACAAAGCAAAGGTTACCTTAGTCCTTTATTAGTCCAAGGGAATGGTATTTTAAAAAAGGGAGGGACCTTCCCAAACAACCAAACCAATAGGTAAACTTTAATGTTCTGGTTAGCTTTCTGCAGGGCCTTTGGACCAGCCTTGGTCTCAGCAGAATAATCACCATAAGAATAGTCAGGGATAAAGACTTTGGACTTTATTGTCTCCTTCAGAATCTATCTCCTTCTCCTGGGGCCAGGCTAGCTTTCTAGGGGACCTTCAGATGGGCCTTTGTCTTTTTAATGGAGGAATGGAGGAGGCAAGAGAGCCACCATGAGGCTGGTCAAATCTTCTTCCTGTGGCTGTTTGTCCCCAGTTTATATACTCTCTTACTATTAAATCAATTCATTATAATGAGTATAAACCAATCATTATATCACTAGGGAACCATTATTTGTTGTAAACTGAAATCATACTGAATTAGAGATCTCACATGCTAAACTGATAGTCATTGTCTTATCAATTCCACTGAGTTAACACCTTGTTGTAAAAATCCTTGTTTCAAGTATATTTCTCCAGAGTTCTGGCTCATTACAGTAAACTACTCCATTTTTCTATTTTTTCCCAATATTAAACCATAAATTGTGGATATACTAATCACAGTGGAAACAAATTCTGAAAGTATCTAGTAAGTAAATTCTGTTACTATTTCTCAGTTGGAGGATAGTGTGAATTTATGATGTGAGAACTAGCATTTATAATTTCTAGCCCTTCTGTTCTATGGGATTGTTCACTTGATGCCTTGATTGCATTTCTCTGAGAGAATCTTTAAATCCTTGAGAGATAATGAAATAATTTCCTGTTATTTGGTCTATGCATTTGGGCCAAAATTTCATTTTCCATCATCTTTACTCTATTACAATGTACCACTCACTCTGCTGATATACATTATGTCAAGAATAAAAGAAATGATTTTGTAAGTATGTAGCAGGCATATTTCTGGGACATATAACAATGAATGATATTAAATAGGAGGATTCAGTCTGGTAGTTTAAAAATTAGCATATAATTAGTCATAATGAATCTTTGGAAACTATCTCTGCATATTTTCCATGTATTTTTGGTTTTGTTTTCTCCTTTTCCATACTCATGTCTGGAAATTCTAACTACAATATTCTAATAGCAACACATATTAACCAATATAAAGTTTTCACTGGAAATCAAGGCATATGACATGGCATATGACATGGACAATGACCTCCATTTTTATCATCACAAAACATTTATAATGAGAGGAAACTTGGCAAATTAGAGATAAAACTAGCTTAGAGGCAATCAGGTATGATTCAGGCCCTCTCTTTGAGTTAACTCTGGGACTCTTGAGGAAGTTCCTTAGTTTCTCAGTGACCCAGTCAGTCATCTTATATTAGAATGAAAAAGTTATGAGGATGCATGGATACTGATTTGATTACAATTTTAGAACTGGAAAGTTAGAATTATGGAAAACAAGCAAGGTGGGAAAGAAGAAACTTCCTATGTAGTAACACAGGGAAGAAAGTTCACTAGTTCTGCTCCTTGTAACTGTCAAGGATCTTTGAAGCCTGCCATTCCATTCTCTGAAAAGCAGGTTCACAGTCCCAGATTCCAGATTCTTTTCTCCCTGACTGCTACTTAATCCTGCAGCTGGCATTTCTGTTGTATTAGACACTGTCATGGAATGCAAGTTATTATTGTCATTGAGGGAAGAAGAGGAGACCAATCTCTTCTTTCTGTCCTCTCCAAGACATTCAAAGGAAGAGATGAAGTTGAGGTCAGAATTTAGAGCAGGCCATAGAAAACATAACTGATATTCTCAGCTTCTCCATGTTCACCAATTAATTCAATGGTCAACAGACTATAATTCCATCAAGGTGATTGAGGAATTATTCACACTTTTCTGTTGAGTAGTTTTGTGGTTATTGTTGAGTAGTTTGTTGTTGTTGTTGTTGTTCAGTCTTTTCAGTTGTTTTTAATTCTTCATGACTCCATTTTGGGTTTTCTTGGCAAAAATACTGCAGTTTTGACATTTTCTTCTCCAGTCCATTTTACAGAGGAGAAAATTGAGACCAAAAGGGTTAAATGATTTGCCCAGGGACATATAAATTGTAAGCATCTGAGGTCAGAGTTGAATTCAGGTCCTCTTCACTCCAGGGCCTGAGCTCTATCCACTGCATCACCAAGCTCCTTAACCTTCTTGTGTTAAAAGTGAGTACAGGTTTAGGAAAAAAAAAATAAACAATGTATCCAGGATTTCCGAGCTAAGAAGTGGCTAATACAGCTGAAGAAACTCGGGTTTTGGTGTCAAAGGACCTGGGTTCAAATTGTAGCTTGGCCTCTTACTAGGTTGCAATCCTGCAACTTCCTTCTGGCCTTAATATCTTCATTTGCAAAAAAAGAGGTTTGAATATGACGGTGGTTTGAGTGGTCTCAATTCCTGGTGGTCTAGAGGTGAGTGGCAATAAGAGAGTTGTTAAGAATCCCCTTGAAATTGGCCGCAGGTTTTAGGGGTGAAAGAATTCACTCATTCTCGAATTATTAGTTGCAAAATGAAAGTTTATTGTTGGATAGAAATCAGTTTACCAAGAGACTAACTTGTATAGTGGCAGATCTATTAGAAAATGGAGTTTTGCATTGATAATGATTTCTCAGCAGACAGAAGGTCCTGGCAGCTGAATGAGCTACCTAGGTCCATCTGCAAAGACCTTAGTTGAAGGAAGTTGTTATACTGGGTATCTTGATGGGGGGTGGGGGGTGGGACAGCCTGAGCAGATCATGCTGACAAGGGTCAGATGGATCTCCCGGATCTCCTATTGGAATTAACAACACTTCAAAGGAGTGCTTTTTGACCAGGATTTCTAATTGAATCAAAGGTTCTGGCATCCTGGAAAGATAACTTTTCTAGGGAGGATATGCTCAGGAAGAATCTGAAGGGGATCACAGATAAAAAGGAAATACAGTTTCTTAAAGGGACCACAACTTGCTTCCTATTAGATGACCTCTAAAGTTTCTTAAAGTTTAATTGTGCCATCCTTTGTTCTGTGCTGGGCTTCAATTTTTTCACTTACAAAATAAATGTATTGGAAAAGAACCTTTTAATTCTAAATATTTGCTTTTCTGATCGGCTATACCATGTTGCCTCCCTATGGGAGGATTTTAGCCAAAAGATGCCCAAGGGACAATGTTCATTATTTAATCTGAATTTATTTGTAAGTTATGTTCACATTAGAATATGTGTATCCACTACTATCATTTTTTTTTCCATTTGCCCTTTCCCTCTTTTGTTTCCTGAAATACAACAGAACCACTTTTTTTTTTTTTTTTCTAGTGCAAAGTCAGCCTTGGAAATATGTTTCCATAGGAAAAGGGATGCAAATGGGATCTATAGGCAGGAGGAACTTTTTCAGTTGTCTACCAGTAATGTCGCCAGGCATTTTGTTATTGTTCAAAAGGTGTAAGTTTTTCTCCTTTTGTTGTCCCAACACTACCTCGTCATCCAATTTCTACCTCAGGTATCCTCTGGTTTTGGGTCTCATTAAGAGAATTTAAAAAAAGATAACAATGCAACAGCTATGCTTTAAAAGCAAAGCACTTACCTTTTTCCTTTTCACTCATCCACCTTTCCAAGTCCATTTCATTGTTTAAAAAATGGTTTTAGTGTCAAATTTTCAAGATAGGCATACAACAAAAATAGCATACCAATGTAATCAAATTCAGGAAGATTATGCAACACCCTTGTGGGGCAAAAAGGTAGCAAATGTTGCCAAGAATTCTGAAATCCCCTTTCCCATTTCTCCTCCATACATCTACCAAATAACTTCCTACAGTACAAGTTTATCCATGACATTCCTCTGCTCAAAGAGCGTTAGGATAAGACACAAATTTCTCCTCTTTGGTATTTAAAACCCTTTACCATCTGATTCCCACCTATCATTCTAGGCTGTTTTCACATTATTTCAGGAGTATGCTGGAACCAACTCAAATCAACTTACGGACCAACTGTTATATTTTCAGTTTAAGCTTAAATTTGCAAACATTATCAATCAGGGTTTAATTTATTGTTTTATAATTGTCTAGGCAAGTAGTGTCAAACTCAAGTAGAAGAGGGCCACTAATCACTTCACCCACATGTTGACTTCCTTTTAAAATATAATATTATTTATTTTGATTGTATTTTTATTTATTTTGTTAAATATTTTAATCTGGTTCACCATATTGTGTTTAACACTTCTGCTTTAGCCTTAGGAAACTGATGGAGAAGACAATAACAATACCATAAAAATGATTTAAAAGCTCCTTTCCCTTTTCATTGTCTCCACCTTCTAGCTTCTAGATGTCATGATCTTTCAGTCTCTAATTATAAGAATCCTGGTACAGGATCCTTCTATGCTAATAATGATGTTTAAGCTTGAAAGAGGGTCATATGTACTTTTTTGTGGGTAGGGTTACTGAAGAGTTGGTTGGGAAAATATTCATCAGTACACCCCTTCATGTATAGTATATTCCAATCAAACTGCCTTACTGCCTTACTGTTTTCCAAACCTGGTATTTCATTTTCTACTTTTGTGCCTTGGCACAAGCTGGGCCCTTTCTCTGAAGTGTATTTTTTCTTCGACTCAATTTCTAGGAATATTTAATTTCCTTCAAAGAGCAAGTCATGTACTTCTTAAAGAGTGATTTTTTTCCCGGTTATTCCTAACTTTTAGGACTCTCTTCCTCCTGTGAATGAAAGTTTTTTTTTTTTTTTCTTTCTTCAGGGACAGAGATGCTGTCTCCATTTTCACAGTAGTTAACATCTAATAAAAGTAGAGCTGGCAGAGACTGCTGGGTGGTGTTTCATAAGTTGACCCTGATCTGTCAGAGCTGACTGAGTTATTGAAAAGGAGAGCAACAGAAGATAATAATTTGATATTTACAAAGTATTTTAAATTCAATGAAGTGCTTTATATACCCAGTCTCATTTGAGCCTCACAATAGCCTAATAATGCATCTCATTAGTTGTTGGGAGCCGCAATCTCTAAACTGATTGGCAAAGACCAGCACTGAAATCAAATGTGCACAGCAATCATGCAGGAACATTTCCTTCTATAATTCTCATTAGTGGACTACTATTTCCTATATTATTTATAATTGGCTTGATTACAACATTAAACATTATCTAAAAAAAAATCTGGTGACAAGGGGAATTTGGGCAAGTTAACTAGAAATGACTCCACTTGCATATTCTGTCCTAATAAAACTAATCTCTCACTAAGAAAAATGATAAAGGAGAGAACACTATGGAAAGCATTGTCACTATGGGAGAGAATCCAAAGGCCCAGAAAATAGTGATGTTTACCAACTTAGAAAAGATCAGTATGTCTAGGAACCAAAAGATGGTTAAAATAGAACTAGGAATTGCCCTAAATGCCTATCTACACGGTTCCAAGTCAGGGAAATAGAGAAATCAAACAATCCATAGAATTGACAAAGAAAACATAAGTAAACTAACAAAATTCACTGACATTTAACCTTGTATAACATTTACCTTTTCATTATTAGTTTTGTGTAATGTAATCAATAATTAACACTTAATCAATAAAAAACTTACTCAAATATTAAATGTCAAATGTAGTAACATATAAAGGTCAATAAGACACATGTCTGAAGACTATGTTGACCTAAAGAAAAGTATATGATCATGATATAGTATAAAAATAAAGCCTGAAGGAGCCTGAGAGAGGTGGGAGTATCACTTCCATCATTTCCTCATTCAAGCTACTGGATGATTCCTGTCTTCCTTTGATTTCACTCTCTATAGTTAGCTCCCTGGACCCCCTGCATTCAGTACTACAATGTACTAATGTACAATGTAGTATAAGGTACTACAATGTACTAATGTACAATGTAGTATAAGGTACTACAAACATTCTTATCCCCATTTTATAAATAGGGAAATTGAACCTCAAAGTGCTTAGGTGACTTGTCCACGGCCACATAATTTAGTAAGAGTTAGACACAGGTTTTGAATCCAGGGGTTCTAATATTCTTAGTTGCAAACTCTATTTACTAAACCAGACTCTACTTTGATCTCATAGTATTATGAAGAATAATTTGAGGTAGGAGAGAATAGAGGCTGGGAGAACAATTAGGCTTGATATTGCATGTAGACATGAAAGATAAATTGAAAAGAAGGAATTGATAGGAATGAAAACATGAACAAAAGTAGTGCAGGGAGTGCAATAGAATTTTTTAAATAAAGCTCCTCATTTTCAAAACATATGCACAGATAATTTTTCAACATTGACCCTTGCATACCCTTGTGTTTCAGATTTTCCCCCTTCCCCCCCACCCCTTTCCCTAGATGGTAAGCAATCCAATATATGTTTTACATGTTAAAATATGTTAAATCCAATATGTGTAAACGTATTTATACAATTCTCTTTCTGCACAAAAAAAATCAGATAAAAAAAATGAGTAAAAAAAAACAATAGAAAAAAGAGTGAGAATGTTTCCATAACATTTATATACCATAACTTATTGAGGAATTCTCTGACTTATGGGCATCCACTCAGTTTCCAGTTTCTAGCCACTATGAAAAAGGCTTCCACAAACATTTAAATTCGCACTAATTGTTTCTTACAGAACAATAATATTCCATAACATTCATATACTATAACTTACTCAGCCATTCTCCAACTGATTGGCATCCACTCAGTTTCCAGTTTCTTTTCACTAGGAAAAGGGCTGCCACAAATATTTTTGCACATGTGGGTCCCTTTCCTTCCTTTAAGATCTCTTTAGGATATAGGCCCAATAGAAACAATTCTGGATCAAAGGATATGCACAATTACAATATTATTTCAAGCTCGGGTCACTACTAAAATAAATGAGTAAATTATAAAAAACATCTAGTTTCAGTAAAGGAATGATGAGTTTTGTTCTATATCTAGTGATTGAGAAGTGCTAATCAGTGCACAAGAAGTGTCTAGTGAGCAGTCAGAAATGTGCTTATAGTTAAGAATCACCCTTAAAGAAGTAAAAGTAAAAGATGTAGGAGTGGATGAGATCACTGAATCACAGAAATTTAGACTTGTAGAGTGTGTTTATAATTTGCTAAAGATTGTTAGATGATCTTTGAACTAATTTGCAATACTAACATTCTTCTGAGCTTGGAAAGGACTTGCAAAGTCCATCATTCATTCAAACACAAGACTCCTCTAATACATCTCTAAAGCCATTATCCAGCCTCCCCTTGAACATCTCCAGCAAAAGTGAATTCACTATTTACTAAGACAATCCATTTTTTTTGAGTAGTTTAAATTATTTTTGAGAAGTTTTTCCTTACAGAGAGCCAAACTCTGACCCCCTCTAACTTTTATTCTTTGTTCCTAGTTTTGTCTCCTTCAACAAAACAAAATCAATCTAACTCTTCTTCCATGTGATTGGCTTTCAAGTATTTAAAGCAGGAAACATGCCCCTTTTAAGTCTTTTCTAGGGAGAGAGAAGGAGAGAGAGAGAAAAGGAGAGAGAGAAAGAGAGAGAGAGAGACAAAGATAGAGACAGAAATAGACAGAGACCAGAGAGACAGAGAAAAAGATAGAGACACAGAGAGACAGACACAGAGAGAAAGAGAGAGAGAGAAACAGAGACCAGAGACAGACAGAAAAACAGAGAGAGAGAGAGAAGAAGAGAGAAGAAAGAGAGAGAGAGACAGACAGACAGAGAGAGAGACAGACAGAGAGAGAGACAGACAGAGAGAGACAGAGAGACAGAGAGAGAGAGAGAGAGAGAGAGATAGAGAGAGAGAGAGAGAGAGAGAAGTGAAAGAGAGAAGAGAGAGAGAAGAGAGAGAGAGAGAAGAGATGAGAGAGAAGAGAGAGGAGTGAGAGGGAGAGAGGGGAGATGAGAGAGAGAGAAGAGGAGAGTAGAGGAGAAGAGAGAGAAAGAGAGAGAGAGAGACGAGAGAGAGAAGAGAGAGATGAGAGAGAAGAGTAGAGAGAGGAGAGAGAGAGTCCTTCTTCCGTGCTTGTGCTGTTAATTTTTAATCAAGTAGAGGACTTATATTTTATTTATTCCTAGTAAACTCCAGTACATCTTTTAGTACTCAGTACAAGAGACATTACCCTAAGGAGTTTTCCACAAGGAACATCTGCTATCTTCCACGTGGATACCTTTAGCACATATTAAAAATATTGTTTTATATATATTTATATATATATAATGTTATATATTATACTGTTATAAAAGCACTTTTAAGCATTTGTTTTAAAAGGTGAGTTCTAAATTTTCTTTCTTTCCCCCATTCCTCTTCCTGAGATAGTAAAAAATTAGAATAAGGTTATACATGTTCAATCATGCATAACATATCACCATATTAGTCATGTTGTGAAAGAAGACACAGACCTAAAAGAAAAAAATGAAAAAAATATAGAAAATAAAAAATAGTATGCTTCAATCTACATTCAGACTCCATCAGTTCTTTCTTTGGAGGTGGATAGCATTTCATGAAATAGTTCTTTGCCAAATAATTAGAGCTCATCCATCTCCAGTCCTAGTGAGCAAATCTTATATTCCTTGAGACTGGTGATGGGGTAAGGAAGTAAAAGGAAAAGAAGCAAAATTATTACGTACATATGAAGTTTAATATTATGATAACAAAATATATTTTCAAGGGAAAATGTTTTAAAGGTTATTCCCATTGTCCAATAAACAGCTTAGATTCTGCAAGCACTAGGCTATAACAAGCTTCTAATACCAAAAAAAAAAAAAAAAAAAAAAAAAAAATGGAGAGTTGAAGTTTCCCTTGGAATTAATTAGAATTGACTAAATTTCATAAAACAATTCTATAATAATTAACAATAATAAGGAAACTGAAAATGCTTTGCATATGCTTTTGATGACAAATCATGTGTCTGTTATCAGAGGACTAATCAATTTCATTGAGTGAAGCTCATTAACAGATGGGCGGCCACTAGGTCATGGCATTGTTTTGGCTATATCAAATTTGTAGAGGGAGTATTCCAATAATAATAGTGGAGAACTTTTAATACATTGAAGTAAGTATACAATTACGACTTTGCTAGCAATGTTATGCCTCTGCAAGCAGAGCTTAAATGCTTCTTAAGTTCAATTGGGGGAGAGAAGGAGTAGAACTTTACTTGGACCAGATTCTTCTTGTACATGAACTTATTCAATACTAATCTCCTACAGGTAGCACAAGTGGATGCATTACTAGACCACTAGTCAGGACCTGAGCCCAAATATAGACTCAGACACTTAATATCTGTGTGACTGTGAAAGTCACTTAACCACCATCTGCTTCAGTTTCCCCAATAATTATATGGCCATAATAATAGCACCTATCTCCCAAAATTGTTATGAAAATCAAATGATATAATAATTCTAAAGTAGTGCAGTACCTGGTATATAATATGTGTGCTTAATAATATTTATTCTCTTCCCCAAGTACCCGGACTTAGTGCTTAACTTTTAACTTTTGTTAGAAAAGAATGCTAGTGTTTCTCACTTGAGATTTATAGACTAAACTCCTGCTGTAGAAGCATTCAGGAAACCATTCAAGGTTCTGGATGATGCTGAACCATAGACTGAAGCTTAAACTTTAAAATGTTTTTCTAATCTGTATTATTTTCTAACCTTTTCCTCCCATCCCCTCCTCAACTTCCCTCTATTCTCCCTATCACCTAGGGATTGCCACCAAAGCTCTGAAAGGCTCCATTATTCACAGTTGAGGGAAAACCTCATCAACATAATGCCAATCTTATTTCCATCCTGATTGACCCCAAACACAGTATTTGGACTTAGCATTTTCCTTGTATCTTTCGAGAAGTATACAGACTTCTTTAGACTCTGGCTATCAAAGGTTGTTATCATAGTTACTCATGCTGCAAGAGTCAGGGAAATGCTTTCTCAGCCTATTCTCCAATTGAATGTAAAATTAAGTTATCAAATTTCTCTCTAATTCATTCTCTAGGAAAGTCAGCATATTTGGAGTCTCCTTATAGCCCCATTTTCTGACAATGTGTATCATTTCCAAGTAGCTATACTGCTAAGGATTTCTTCCTTTTTCCTATCTTGTTTCAAAAACTGTACATGAGAAAAAATATAAAATAAAAATGATACCTTAGCTTGAGTTACTTTTCACCTTAATCTTTTTCTCTTTCATAAGATTTGACAGACTTCTCCAAAAATACTTATTTTGCTGAGATATTTTTCATAGATTACTACTTTTATTTTTATCAACATTGCAGCTGAGTTCTTGGAATTTGGGTTGTTTATCAAAATGAAAAAAAACAAAAAAACAAAAACAACCCAACATTCTGGGTTTCACTGAATTGAAAAACATTAAGGAGGAGAATAAAATGTTTGCTGGAACCTAGGGTTATACGAACTTCTGTGGAGCCCCATCTGGGAAAATGTTATTTTTTCAACTGTGCTGCATTGTTGAATTTGGAAATCCCAGTCTCTTCATTGTTATTGCTGCTCAAAGTTAATAGAACAGCTTAGTCTCAAGATACTTGAAAATATTTGGGAAAAAATAAGGAATCTTATTTTAGCTTATTTAGTATTCACTTGCTAATAAAACAAAAAAAAATTTTTCTTTGTACGAGGGGAAGGTTTTCATTTCCAAAAGAGGACTAGTAACTGAAAATCAATTCACATTTAGGAAAATGTTTTTCAGTATGTGGCTCTTACTGTATTACACAGGTATACACTAGAGTGTAGGATTTAGCTTGTTAGTGAAACTCATTTTGGTGAGTTACAGGTGATCCTGTTTTGTAGCATCTGTTGGTTGCTAAATCTCACCTGGCATGAGAAGGCCGTGGCAGATAGATGAAACTATTAAACCAAGCCTGAGCTTAGAGGAGAAGAATCAATTTAAATAGAGTCAAATCTGGAGTTAACCTTTGCCCTTTAGGTGGTCTCTAAGGGTTTTAGCTCTATTTTGAATGTCTCCTCATCGGTGACCATGACCTACAGAAACTAGCTCAGGACTTTACAGAAGAAATAGCTCAAGGTACCACTAATTTACTCACAAAGACTTGAAGGTTTTGATGAGGACGCCTAATTTTACTTCAAATGCTTTGACATGTGATTGCATATCAAAGATTCCCTTTTCCTTGAAGTTGCATATTGAAATTGTTGAGTAGCTCTGTTACATCTGTCAGAAAGGCAAGGTGCCATTTCCATTCTGCATCATTGAGCTCTGGTACTTCTTTGTTTTTTGAAAACAGAAAAGTTGTAATCTGTGGAAGTAAGTCATAGAAACGTTTCAAAACTCTCCTTCGACTCAGCCAATGGATTTCTGTGTGATATAGAACATCTTCATACTCAATATTTAGCTCAGGCAGAAATTCCTGAAATTGTCTGTGATTTATTGCATTAGCTCTAATGAAGTTAACACAAGATACCACAATTTTCATAAGAGTCCCACTTCAGTGATTTACTACACAGCACTTGTTGGTAGATGAGGCAGTGTATGGCTATTGGATGAGAACAGTTATGTTTGTCCATCTCTTGGTTAATGCGAGCAATTACTCCTTTCTTAGACCCCACCATGCTAGGGGCACCATCAGTTGTCACGCTGGCTAATTTAGACCAGTCCAGCTTTAAACCATTCATAGTTGGCAAACCTTTTCATAGATATCCTCTCCTGTAGTTGTTCCTTTGATGCTTTGCAGTGCAGCAAGCTCTTCTATGACTTCAAACTAATCATTCGTCCCACAAATAAAAATTAAAAGTTGTGCAGAATCACGAACATCATTGCTTTCATCAAGTACCAAAGAAAAATACGAAATTTTTTTGTGGAGTTTTGCAAATGCTGATGCAGATTGTCTCCCATTTCTTCAATCCTCCATGTAATTGTAGGTCCTGAAAGACTCACTGTACTAAATAAATCAGCCTTCTCTGGACACATCTCTTTGGCAACAGAAAGAAGGTATTCTTTAACAAATTCTCCCTCCACGAATGGTCTGCCAGTGAAAACTTGCTTGCAGTGATGAAATATTTAGCTGCTTTTGCTTCACAAAAATATTTTGCTGAGTTGTCAATGTATTTTTCAGTTTTAATACTTTATCTTTTCTCATTTCTCCAGCCAAACAATCATATTTATCTTTATGTTGAGTTTTATAGTGTCAACGCAGATTATATTATTTGAACACAGACACTATATTCTGGCATATCAGACATACAGCTCTTTCCTTGTACTACATGAAAAAGTAATCATTCTTTGAATATCCTACACTTTTCTTGATATCATTATTTCAAAGGGATTCCAAATTGCTATTAGTAAAATACCTATATATATATATATATATATATATATATATATATATATATATATATATATATATATATATATATATATACAGCGCTACAAAAACAATATACCAGCAATAACTTTGCCCACACAGAGACATATAGACTGCAATGCCCAACTTCCTCCAATCTGCCTCTGCACTGTGATGCCTCCGTTTCCCGCACTCTCTCTTCCACTTCAGAATTTCACTGCACACAAGTCACCGCTCAGGCGGTCCTCCCAAATCCCCTGGCTTCCTCTGAATTCTGGGATCAATTCTCATGATCCAGCACTGCATGATCGTACGTGCTGCACTCGTAATTTATCATAATTGCAGGCAAGACTGTGCATATATCTATATAACTGCGCAATATATTGTATGTGCTGAATGAGCTTCAGTGACAAATCGTATATTGGGGCTTCCGGGGGGAGGTCATCATGTGATTTGAAGCTGCACAAATGTATGGGGATCTTAAGAATGTAGAGGGGGATGAGGCAGTACACCAACTCTTTACCCCCTCATACTCAGATAAGGCGGGGCACTAAGGTCAGACCCCCAGTGATTATAAGGTGATAACATATGTTAGCAATATTCCATCTCTTTATGAAACTACAGAACATATACACAATGATAAAACTGATGACCACAACAGGGCCATAGCCTGGTACCAGGAGCCTCACTCTGGGCAACAATAGCAGTCAGTACTGTAACATGCACTAGAGAGGAAGCCGTTATATTGTCATTACAGCATAATGACAATGATAGTCAAGCTGGGATTTGTAGTACTGTTACTATACCCGTGTACCAGACACAACTCATATATTCTCCCTACAGCATCCGTGACATGTGTAACATGTATTGTACATCCCTTGTGCCTGACTGTTGTGGTGGCTTCCATTACTCTACAAGGCCATGGTTCGTCAGTTCTCCATCTTCTGCATCTCTCTCCCTTCCCCACACCATACACTCTGGCCTGGGAACTCACCTCACCTCAGTATCGCCTCACACTCTGTCTCCGCTGCCTCAGCCCAGTGCTGGAAGTGTGCACTGCTAATGCGAGTTTAGGTCGAACATCACTTCCAGTCTGATTTTGCCATAACCTGGTGGGCCGCATAAACATCCTCAGTGGGCCACATTTGGCCGGCGGGCCATAGTTTGAGGACCCCTGCTCTAAAGATATAAAATTTCCCCTTATTACCACTATCCCACAAACATTGTTGTCATTCTCTTGGGTGAAATTATTAATTGTATCTATGATTTACTGTTTTACCCATTCATTCTTTAGGATGAGATTATTTAGTTTCCAATTACTTTTTGGTCTATTTACCCCTAGATTTTTGTTGAATGTAGATTTTATTGCATTGTGATCTGAAAAGAATGCATTTACTATTTCTGCTTTTCTGCATTTAATTTTGAGGTCTTTATGTCCTAATATTTGTTTAATTTTTGTATTGGTTCCATGAACTGCTGAGAAGAAAGTGTACTCCTTTCTGTCTCCATTCAGTTTTCTCCAAAGATCCATCATACCTAACTTTTTGCCCTCCTGCATTTTTTATTTCCTTCACAGGCTAATTGTACACTATTTCAAAGTTCAATTCTTTTTGTGCAGCAAAATAACTGTATGGACATGGATACATATATTGTATTTAACATATACTTTCACATATTTATCATGTATTAGTCTACCTGCTATCTGGGGTGGGGGGAAGGAGGGGAAAAATTGGAACAAAAGGTTTTGCAACTTTCAATGCTGAAAAATTACCTACACATATATCTTATAAATAAGAAGCTAAATTTAAAAGATCCATCATACCTAACTTTTCTAATATTCTATTTATCTCTTTAACTTTTTTCTTATTTGTTTTATGGTTTGATTTATCTAATTCTGAGAGTACAAGGTTGAGATCTCCCACTATTATAGTTTTGCTGTCTATTTCTTCTTGCAACTCTCTTAACTTCTCCTTTAGGATGTTAGATGCTTTACCACTTGGTGCATATGTGTTTAGTATTGATACTGCTTCATTGTTTGTTGCTACCCTTTAGCAAGATATAGTTTCCTTCCTTATCTCTTTTAATTAGATCAATTTTTGCTTTTGCTTGATCTGAGATAAGGATGGCTACCCCTGCTTTTTTTACTTCACCTGAAGCATAATTACTCTGAATGTATCACCCTGCTTTAGATGTGTTTCCTGTAAAACAACATATTGTAAGATTCTGGCTTTTGATTCAGTCTACTATCTGCCCCCACTTTATGGGAGAGTTCATCCCATTCATATTTACGGTTAAAATGACTAATTCTGTTTTTCTTGCCATCCCCAAATTATGCTTTTCTTTTTCTTTTCCCCCTTATCCTCCTCCCCAGTATTAAACTTATGGGCATCATTTGCCTCGTGCAGCTTTCCCTCTTTAGAATTCCTCCTACTCCCTTTGAGTCCCTTCCCTTTCTTATACCTTTCCTTTATTACTCTTTTCCTTTTCCCTTTTCCTCTCCCACTTTTTAATGAGGTGAGAGAAGTTTCTCTGTAAGCCAAATATGTCTATTATTTTCTCCTTGAGCCAAATCTGATGAGAGTAAGATTCACACAATATTCCTCCCCCTCCCTAAATTCCCTCAGATATGATAGGTTTCCTTTGCCTCTTTGTGGGATGTAATTTCCCTCTTTTTATCTCCTCTTTTCCCTTTTCCTGATTCTATCCCCTTTCAACTTCTAATTCCCTTTTTTATATTATGTCAGTAAAAATCAAATTATACTTGTACTCTTTATGTATGTCCATAATAGAAATACAGTTCTCAAGAGTTCACTTTACCTTTTTCTGCTTCTCTTGAGTCCTATAGTTGGAGTTCAAATTTTTTGTTTAGCTCTGGTTTTTTCATTAGAAACAAATGGAATTCACCTGTTTCATTAAATGTCCATCTTCTTCCCCAGCAGGATGATTTTAGAGAAGCCTGAAGAGACTTACATGAACTGATGCTAAGGGAATTGAGCAGTACTAGGAGATCATTATTCATGGTAACAACAAGATTATTTGATGGTCAATTTTGATGGATGTAGCTCTTTTCAATGAGATGATTCAGGCAGTTCCAATGATCTTTTGATGAAGATCAGTTCTGATGGACATGGCCCTCTTCAACAATTAGATGAAATAAATCAGCTCCAATAGAACAGTAATGAATTGAACCAGCTACACCCAGCGAAAGAACTCATAGAATCCCCAGTCCCTCTATTTTTGCCCTCCTGCATTTTTTATTTCCTTTACAGGCTAATTGTACACTATTTCAAAGTTCAATTCTTTTTGTGCAGCAAAATAACTGTATGGACATGGATACATATATTGTATTTAACATATACTTTCACATATTTATCATGCATTAGTCTACCTGCTATCTGGGGAAGGGGGTGGGGGAAAGGAGGGGAAAAATTGGAACAAAAGGTTTTGCAACTTTCAATGCTGAAAAATTACCTCCACATATATCTTGTAAATAAGAAGCTAAATTTAAAAGAGAGAGAGAGAGAGAGAGAGAGCCAGTTATACCCAGAGAGAGGACTATGGGAACTGAATGTGGATTACAACATAACATCATCACTTTTTGTTGTTATTTGCTTGCATTTTGTTTTCTTTCTCATTTTTTCCTTTTTCATCTGACTTTTCTTGTACAGCAAGATTATTGTATAAATATGTATACATATATTGAATTTAACATATATTTTATCATATTTAACATGTATTGAGTTTTTTGGCATCTAGGGAAAGAAGTGGAGGGAAGGAGGGGAAAATTTGAAACACAAGATTTTATAAGAGTCAATGTTGAAAAATTATCCATGCATATGTTTTGAAAATAAAAAGCTTTAATTAATAAAAATTAAATTAAATTTAAAAATAAAAAATAAAATAAACAAAATATATACTTTTCTTAAAACAATAATAACCTTGCTGTGCTTAGAAAATATATATTCTGTGTGGAGATGAAATAAATCAGCGATTAAGAGATTTTCATTGCAACTGTCTCTCTGTCTCCTTGTATCATTGTGACGCTATGCTAGTGGTAGAGAATTGATGTGAGAATCCCCTTTGGTCAGAGGCACAGATCCAATGTGAAAAGAATTCATAAACCCAAAAGTTTTAATGGCAAAAGGGAAGTTTATTTTTTATTTTTTTTTTTCTGACATGAACAGTTTCTGAATATTTAATTAATGAACTACATTAATTACCTTTTGACTAAATTTCTTTCCCAAATATTGGAGGCATGTAAAATACCTTTTCTGTAAAAAATGACCTTCAATCAGCTATTTTAAAACTGTCCTTCCAACTATATCCTCATATTATTTTCCCCATAATTAGCCAAAAGAAATATATTACAGGATTTACAAATGGTTTAAACTAAAATTTAAAACTAATACAAACATTTGTTTTATGAGTAGTTATCTTCACAGCAAACAAAGCTATGGTAGCAAGAAAATCTGTTTGGGGAGTGTAACAATTCACATAGTAAATTATATATCTATATATTGAAATAGAAATATAAAATTTCAAATAATTAATTCCAATAAAATAACCTAGCCAAAAATTAGAAAAAGCTATGCCTTTGAGTGTTGATAGAATCAACTTTCATTATCATTAATTCTCTTTCTTGTTCTCCAAATGTTCCCTTCAAAAACTCCTAATTTTTGGATACTAGAAGACTTTCTCCACATACTGTAGTTATTACAATTATAACATTATTATAATTTATCAAAAGGAAACAAGTCCTAAGCACATTATTAATACTTAAGCATATTCTCTCAGCATGGTAGCACATCCTTTGCCAAATTTTGGTTTAGCCTCTAGAGGTGACCTGTCTCCTATTATAAAAAGGCCATGGTCCCTTGGGTGTGTTGGCAGAATGGATATTACAATTGTGAGAGGAACTATTGCACACATTATAGAATACTTCTGAAATCTATAGCAAAATTACAAGTAATTGGTGGTTTGAGGATTACCCGAACTTTTCCTGTATACAAAGTCAAAAAACCTTAAAATGACAATTCAAGTTCAGAAAAAATATATAAAATATAAGAAACCATTGTAATGTCATTATTTCAAGATCAAGAGTTTCTGAATCACTGACACTGACTGATCAAAGGAAATATACATCATGAAAAGTACTAAAATCTTTAAATTCACTTTTTGAGGGGAAGAGAGATTGTCAGTAGTTCAAACCTCTATCATTTCCTATGCTGGCTAACATTTCTATATGTAGAAAGTAAGATCTGCCTTGTAACTATCCATGATTACAATTTAAGAGGCGTCATTCCTTACATATTGCATTCTTAAAATGCCCATTACTTAGTGCCTAGGAAGTTTATATTGGGGAACAAAAGAAAAATAATGCTCCCCCTTCATATAGCTTCCCCTATGTTAAACGATTAACACTATTTTCTAGACATCTATGTCTCTCAATTGTGAGTATTTTATATAATCCAAATTTTTGTAGGTCTCCATCACATCTCCACCTCAAAACACAAAACCAAATCAACTTTCTGCTCACCAGCTCTCACTTACCTAGGCAATAAGACTGGTTCAAACATGAAATATAGGGATGGAAAGAGAGTTCTCTCCTTGCCATTCTACTACTACCTGCCAGGTTGTGCCTCACAAAGCCAGAAGAGGAGAATTGGGCAGAATATTTATTTAACTCATTGGAACTACTGTATTAGTTTTGGTATTTTAACAGTGTTGGCATTTTAGTTCTTGGAACATTCTAGGGTTAATGATTAATGTTAGCCTTCTTTGAAAAGGGAAGTTTATTGGCACTGAAGTCAGCTTTGCTAGGAAGACTGACTTCTCAGTTGCAAGAGGTCCTGGCAGAGAAATAATAAGACGTTATCACTGAGAAGAGGGTCTCTTCACAGCAGGCAGGAGTCCTGGTAGGTTGCTTTGCTAAGAGGAGAGGTCCCTTTGCAAAGCATAACCCTACTTCGGACTTCTGGGGTCCCAAAAACAGCAGCCAATCTCCAAATCTCACTTTAATTCTGTGATCTCTCTCCTCGGCTACAGCCTGATCCCTATCATAAAAGATTCAAACAGCTGTTTTTAAGGGAGAAATTTGAGGAACCAAATCCGGCTTCTGCAACTTCCTCCATATATCTGGGGCAGGGTGTTAAACATTAACAATTAGCAATCCTTTCACAAGACATGCTCTATTCTGCTGGTCAGAATTAGATCCCAGCAGTCACCAGCAGGTGGCTCCCATGACAGTTATTGCAAGAGTTGAAAATCTCTTACTACCTGAGATCACTGCCATTATACATGTGAATGGGCATCAACCTGGTCAGTGCTTTGAAGCTAGAGGAAACTGTCTTACAGATGAGGAAGCAAGAAGGTCAGGGAATGAGGAACCTGAATAGATTGATTCCCTGTTGGTCTTGATTCCCTTCTTTCCCTCAAGTCTAGCCTCTCTATCTTTGTTAGAAGAGGAGAAGCTACGAGCTTGAGATTTGGAGCCCAGGAGGAAGTACTTCCATAATAGTCAGGAAGTGCTGAATAAGGCAAATGTGAGGCAGATTTGACAACAGCTTCACCAGAGCAACAAAGGGGACATATAAAACCTGTGCAATCTTGATCTGTATATCCTTGCATGCCACCTAGTGGATGGTTGCCTTATTTATCAAAGGACAAATAAGTCTGGCCTGTATAGATACCAATAGGAGGAAGGCCCCAGGGATAAAGTGGGAAAACAAATGGTTGAACATTTTAAGGAAAAGGGACCAGGAGCTTTTCCAATTATTTCATTTTCTATTTGGAATATTTTGAAAATATGAATTCAACCTCCAAGATAACTCCATTAACTACAAAAATCTTTAAAGTAGATTCTTCTACCAGTACTCTGGAGGAACAAGAAATGGCCAAAACTATAGAATGTGTAAATGTTAATAAAAAGGGAGAATCAGCACAACTTATGACTCCTTGTCCTCCTTCACTCCTCTGGGCTCCCTGTTCAGATTCTCTCATAAACACAGATCTGAAGGGAAGCCCAATTCTTATGAACCCCACAGGTTAGTTCAGGAGTGCCAAAGAAAGAGGAAAGGATGTCCCTTTAGAAATGCAATTAGTTTTTTCTGTAATTGAAGTTCCTGATTCTAATAATCCAACTCAAATTATAAAAGAATATCAATCCATAGACTATGGCTCCAATTGCTCCTATATCCATGTTCTGTTGGACTCAGTCTCCCAAAACTGCTTTGACACCTTTAGACTGGTGTCTAGTGCCAAAAACCACTTTAGAAAGAAGAGACTATTTGATATGGAAGGCAGCATTTTTTGAAGTGTCAACAGCAGGCTAAGATCAATAATTGTACTGGGGTCAGAATTACTTTTGAGATGCTTTCTGGGACAGGAGCATTCAATCAATTAAGGGATCAAATAATTTATGGACTTGTAGCTTGTGAACAGGTAATGAAAGCAGCTAGATAAAGTACCAGGAAAAATTGCTAGAAGAACATCTTACACAAAAAATCATGCAAGGTCCTAATAAGACTTTAAGTGTTTTTTCACTTAACAATAGTAATCTAGCTTTCTGTTAATGATAGGGAAGCAGCTCAAATTTTATTGAGACAACTTGCTCTTGAAAATGCCAATGCTGATTGTAAAAAAGCATTAGCTGGGGGAAAACCGAAAATGCCTTTAGTAGAAATGATCCAAAGATGTCAGGATGCTGGGACTTCTACTTTTCAAGAGGCAGTAATGTCTGGTGCATTAAATCAGGAAAATTTACAATCTTAAAATTTTTCAAATTCTCGTAGATGACATTGGGGACAACTGGCTTACATAAGAAAAAATTGTATTGCTCCTTTGACTTTATGTCTAAAATGCAAAAGGGGCAGTTATTGGGCTTCTGAATATCACTCACAGAATAATAGAGAAGGTAATCATACATCAGGGAAAAAGTTTTGGGGTCAACTCTGACAGTAAAACAATGGGAGCCATATATTCCATTGTTCCCCCTACAGCAGTCATCAAACAATACCTTAAATTCGACTAATTTACAGTACAGAATGTAATGCAGGCTATCCCTGGAAGTCCTGGCCTTGATTAATCCTCCTTGATTTCACACTGAATTACTGATGATATGGGAATATGCTCTCTCCCCACTGGAATCTCAGGTCCACTTCCTTCTAGTACTCTAGGTCTTTCCCCCAATTTTCTGTATTCTTTTTATTCTTGGCTACATGTTTTATTTATATAAAAATTTTAGTTTAAAATAATTAAAATTATTCTTTTATACATCAGTAATGTTCTCACCTTTTTATAATATAGTTTAAGGTATAATACTGCTGAATCTACTTTCTTTATATCTTTTTCCCCTGATTTCTTTGAAGTTCCTGACTTTTTGTTCTTCCAAATGAACTTTGTTATTATTTTTTCTAACTCACTTAAATAATTGATTGATAATTTAATTGGAATAACTTTGAACAAATAGACTAGTTAGGTAAAATTTTCATTTAAATAATTATATAGATTTTACCTATTTATGAACTTAATGAATATTATTTCAGTTATTTAGATCTGAGTTTATTTGTATAAAAAGTGTCTTGTGTATACATTCATATATTTTTTGTGTCTATTTTGGTAGGTATACACTCAAGTATTTTATACTTCTACGTGTTTTAAATGATCTAAAACAATATTGAATAAATATTGCTGACACAATGTATTTTCTCTTATGTTTCACTTTTGATAAAATCTATTTTAACTTGAACTTTGAGATGATAATTACTATCCTTGCTTTTATTTTTGCATATTAAATTCTAGTTACTTTTTATTTTATCTCTGTGTGCATCTCTCATTTTTATGTTTCCTGAAAGCAATAGATGATTTTTCAGTGGCACACATCTGATGTTTCTTAGGTTTTCTCCTTCATTTTGAAGATCTTTTCCATCTCTCTCCAATGGATAAGGCAAATACGGATCATTGGCACCCATCTGAAACTTTCTCCATCTGTAGAGATACAAGCAAATTCTCTCTCCCAAGCAATTAACTTAACTGGTCTCTTCCATTCACCACTTTCTGGATCTCTCCACATCACCTGGCAATTATCTAAAGATAGTGAAGCTGCCCACACTGAACACTGGGTTATAAAACCTGTCTGGCAGAGCCAGTGGATCTTTGTCAAAGATTAAGAAGGTAATAGTATAAAGGGATAAATTTAAAAGTTCTTTAGAGTTATCTGTGGCTCCCCCTTTCTTTTGTTTTTGAAGGAGCGTCTTCAAGTCTCTGTTTCTCCTCTCTACTATTGCCTGTCCTTGAGGATTAAAAGTTATGCCAGTGGTGTGTAAAATCTGATACTGTGCACAAAAGTGTGCAAAATGTTTAGAAGGATATGCAGGTCCATTATCTGTTTTTATTGCTTGTGGCACACCCATAATTGCCAAAATTTGTATAAAGAATTCAGTGACCACTTGGGCTGCCTTTTTTTTTTTTTTGCTGCTAGTATTGCAAAAATAAATCCTGAAAAGGTGTCTACTACAACATGGGTAAAAGACAGATGACCAAAAGATTTATAATGAGTCATATCCATTTGCCAAATTTCATTAGGGTTTTTCCCTGGAAGGAGCATAGGAGCATGGAAAGGAAGGCAAGCTGTATAGCTTTTAACTATTCTCTTAGTTTCCTCTTTTGATATCCTAGACTACAAACGTAAAGCTCGAGCAGCCTGATGACATCTAGAATGAGATTTTTTGGGCTGCCTGAAAGAAAAGAGTATTGGCTAACATGGTTAGAAGGCAATCTGCCTTTGAATTTCCATAAAAAATAGGACCTGGAAATCCACTATGAGATTGGACATGCAAGATATAAATCTTACCTGGATGCTCTTAAAGTTCCTTAAAGAGCTGATATATATTAGAAGCTAAAATTTTTATTTGGGCTGGGGTAATTCTTTGTACCACACATACTGAATAGGCCAAATCAGATATTATAGTTACAATCTCCTGGATAATAAGTAGAGCTAGCTTGATTGCATACAATTCATTCTGCTGAATGCATTGAAAAGGAGTTCTGACTACTCTCTTTATAGTTAAGTCATGACAGCACAAATGCTATCTTATATTGTTATGTTATGTTAAGCATCTGTAAAGATAGTTGATTCTTTAAGAAGAACTTTAGAAACCTTTTCTTCAAAAACACAATGTCAATTATGTAATATCCAGGTTATCTTTAATGGAGACCCATGTGTAAAATTTGGAGCTGTAGCCAATAAAATTTGCCACTCTGGGATGGTTTCACAGTATATTTGTGCATTAGTATAAAAGGTGTTTATCTTGTCAGGTTTCATCCCAAATAATTGTATGATTCACTTAATGGACTTTAATAAAATTCTATCTACAAGCACTGGGTAAGGAGTAAGGGTTTGTTCTCGTTGCTGAGAGATTCACTCACTCTATCACACTGTCTCCTTGATGAAGGACTGCTGTGGGTTTGCCTCTTTTGTAGCAAAAACTGATATTTCTAAGGTTTTTGAGTAACTCTTTCAGCCATATTGGATAAAGCCAGTTCAACCTCTCTCAAAGCCTCTTGAGCTTCTTTTGTAAGCTGGTGTGGTGAGTTTAAAGCAGTATCTCCCCTTAAAATGTCACATAATGGTTGTAATTGATAGGCAGTTAAGCCTAACACCTGACACATCTATTGGATATTTCCTATCAATTTCTGAAAGTCATTTAAGGTGTTCAACTTCTCTGTTCTTAAAGAAAGCTTTTGTACTATAAGCACCTTAGGATATACTTCATATCCTAAATATTAAAAAGGAGCATGTCTTTGAATTTTTTCTGAAACTATATGCAATTTGTAGTTCCTTAGTGTTTATATGATCTTTTGTAGACATGCTTCTAACATTTGCTCCTCAGGTGCATACCACAAGATATTATCCATATAATGTAACAGTATAACTTTTGGAATGCTTTTCTTACTGGAGTAAGAGAAGAAGCAATATACCTTTGACACATAGTAGGACTATTTTTCATTCCCTGTGGCAAAACTCTCCATTCATATCTTTTATAAGGCTCAGCTAAATTAACGCTGGGTAGTGAAAAAGCAATCTTTTCATATCCTCCTTATCCAGAGGGATAAAATAGAAACAATCCTTAATGTCTATAACCCAAAGAGGCCATTCTCTAGGCAATTGAATAGGAGATGAAAGTCCAGGCTGAAGAGTTCCCATCTGTTCATTTACTTTTCTTAAATCAGTCAACATCCTCCATTTTCCAGATTTCTTTTTTACAACAAACACAGGGAAATTCCAAGGACTTAGAGAAAGTTGTAAGTGTCCTTGGTCAAGTTGCTCATGTACTATATCTAATAAGGTCAGAATTTTTTCACTTTGTAAGGGCCACTGTTCTACCCACACTGGTGTATCCATTTTCCATTGAATGGGAACAGGTCTTCAACAGAAGCCCTGCCTAAAAAGCTGAAGTACTCAATTGTAATCCTAACTGTTGTAAGATGTCTCTTCCCCATAGATTGATGGGGATTTTTCAACTACAAAAGAAGTAAAAACTCCTGTTTCATCTTCAAATATCCATCTCAAAGGAGTAGCATTAACTTCAGCTGCTATTGGTCCTCCTATGCCAAACATATAGGTGTCTTCTGTAATCTTTGGCCAATGATTGGACCAATTGGCTTCTAATGACTGTATGGTCTGCATCTGTGTCTACAACCCTTTTGATGGTATGTCATTTACATAGATAGTGAACATATGTTGGTCAGCAGTAACAGCTGCCATCCAGAATATTCCTAGATTCTGTTGTTGGGAGTCAAAATCTGAGTAAATATCACCAGATTCCCTATCAGGAGTGTGTATCAGTAACCCTGATGGCACTACTTCTTCTGGGTGATAAGTCACACATTGTCTACCTGTATTAATAAATGGGATATTAGCTACACATTCCCCAGTTTCCTAAATCAGTGTATGGATAAACAATGTTTTGTAAGCACTCTCAAGAGGTGAAATGGTCAAGCCTACTGTGCCTGGAGGCAAAGGATCTATAGGCCGGACAGCAACAGATTGCACCTCTCCAGGGATATCTCAGTAGTCTCAGCTGCATACAACTCTATTCTCTGCAAGCGTAATCCCTTTCTCCCATCATGTCACTTTTTGGCTGATTGATCATTTCAGAGTACTGAACTTCTAAAGACTCTCTGGGTGTAATATCAGCTGCCATCATACCTCAAGTGTTTTTTTGCCTGGGGCTCTGGAGGGGGGGCCCTACTTCCCATTTCCCTCAGTCAATCTACATTCTGATACCCAATGGAAGCCTGTTGCATTTTAGATATAGAGTTTGGGATCTTGTTCTCCCATCCTGTCTTCTATGCCAACATTGAGCTTTCAGATTCCCTATTTTACCACATTGAAAATATTGACGAGTCTCTCTGGAAGTCCCTTGTCAAAAAGGACACTGTCTTCCCATGTTCATCATAGCCTGGATGTAAAAGGTATTTGTGTCCACTGTGGCACAGCATCTTATGATCTCCTCTAAAGGAACACCCTTGTGTAGTCCTAGTATAATTCTTCTACAAATCTCATTAGCATTTTCTCTAGCAAGTTGTCTTATCATAATTTCTCTTGCTGAATTTTCACCAATAGTTTGCATGACAGCTATCTGTAGACATCCCATGAAATCAGCAAAGGGTTCATTTGGACCTTGCACTATTTTCGTGAAGGCTTCCCCTCCATCTTACCTTCTTGGGAGGGTGCCCCATGCTTTGATAGCAGCAGAAGCAATTTGCTCATATGTTGCTACAGGGTAATTAATCTGCACTAAAGTGTCTGCATAACAACCTAAACCTTCTAGTTGATCAAAGGTGACTGGTATATTAACTCCAGGTTGCTTATTTTGTTGGGATTGTATTCTACAAAGTTCACTATACTCAGAAAGCCACAACAAGTTTTGTCCAGATTCTAAACATGTCTTTGTTATAGATTTTCAATCACTGGGGTTAAAATTTCATAAGCCAAATTCTCTAATGCCATCTTAATATAAGACGATCTAGACCCATAAAGAGTGCAAGCCTTGTTCAGATCTTTGATAATTTCCAGTTCAAAAGGAGTGTATCTTCTTTCTTGACTTAAAGAGTCAAATTCTTCAATCACAGGGTATGCTTTTATTCTCAAATATGATGTATCTTGTCCTTCCTTTGTCGCTTAGGGGGGTGGACAAAGCTGCTGCATGGGTATTGCTGATGGTGCCACTGTCCCTCCCACTCCTCCTCCTCCCTCCACCCAAGAAGGTGAAATTGAGGAGAGCGGGTTATGAGATGCGTAATGCCCTAAGGGCTCCTGCTGAGAAGCATAACACTCCTTAATTTCATCTGCATTATACTTAATTCCTTTCTTATCTAATTCTTCATGCTTTTCAAATGCTGATGCTTTGTCAGTACCATCCCCTTTGTGTTCTTTCTTCTTTTTCCTGTTTCTTCTTTTTCTGTTTCCTTAGGAATTGAATCAAGACCATTATCATTGTAATATTCAATTAATTGCTCTCCCACTAGTTTCCACTTATCTGGTTCTAATTTTTCTTTCTTAGAGAATCAAGGAGACTTGCACTTTAATATTTCTAAGATTCCAATGATCTGCTCTCCAATGATCCAAGTTAACAACAAACCTTGCTTCTTTGTTAACCTAACTATGCCTGCTACATATTTCCCTTGGGTGTGGGGAAAGTTCTTTTCTTAGTATTTGCCCCATTTGAGCTGAAAAACCAAAGTGACTAGTTTACTCACCCTATTTTTGAGTCACAGGGACTTCTCCACTGAACTTACAATAGCATCAGTAGAACTGCTGAGTATAGATCTTTATGTCCAGAGCCTCAAAATGTAGTGTGCTTCTTTCAGTGGCTCCACATTGGGTGCCAAAATGTAATGTCCAGGCTAGCTTTCTGGTGGTCCTCTGGATGGCTCTTGGTCTCAGCAGGATAGTCATCATGAGGATGGTCAAAAATGGAGTCTAAAGTCTTTCTGACTTTGGGCTTGGTGCTCTATCTATTGTGCTACCTGGCTGTCTTTTGTGGTAGTGATCCATCTTCCCATGTCCATCCTTGGAGTAATTCATTCTTCTTTGTTGTTTTGCTATTCTTCAACCATATAATTCTATCTCTTGACTTTGTTCCTTTGTTCTAGCTATTCCCCTAAACTTGGAATATTCTCTCTTCTCCTTCCCTGGCTTCTTTAACATTCTACTATTAACTTCAATACCCTTAATCCTAAATGCCTTCCCTCTGTTAATTATCTTTGATTTATCTTGAATCTTATTTTATGTAGTTGTTTCATATTCTTTCTTGACTAGAATATGAATAAGTTGAAAGCACAAGCTATTTTTTCCTTTCTTTGCATCTGCAGTGCTAACTTATAGTAGGTACCTATACTTATTGATTTCACTAGTTTGCTCTCCTTTAATTCTCATAACTAATCAATTATCAAGTAATTAAAACTTTTTCTTGGATACTTTATTTTCCATTTCCAGGATGTCAATATAAGTTTTATTTTTAATTTTGTTTTTCATTTTTAATTTTTTTTCAATCATTAAGCATTTATTTTCCCTCTTTCACCACCCACCACCAACTACAAGAGAAAGAAAGAGAAACAGTCAGAGACAGAAAAACCTTTGCAATAAATATGCATAGTCAAACAAAACAAATTCCCACAATGGACAATACAAGCTCTATTTATAATATTCCAGTAGCCTCATAACAAGCAAGTCAGCTAGGTGTCATAGCACATAGAGTGCTGGACTCAATCAGGAATACCTTAATTCAAATTCTGATTTAGCTATTTGATCTTAAGTACTTAACCTTTTTCTGTCTGCCTCAATTTCCACATAAGTAAAATGGGGAAATAATAGCACTTCTTCCTGGTGTTTTTGTAAAGATCAAGTGAAATAATGTATGTAAAGTCTTTACAAACCTTAAAGCCATAGATAGATAGATAGATAGATAGGTAGATAGATATAAATATATATGTCTGTGTGTGTGTATATATATATATATATATATATATATGTATATATATATATGTACTTGTATATATTATATATACATATACATATACATATAAATTGTATATATATATATATATATATATACATGTGATGGTTTATTATTATATTACATAATATAGTGACTTATTATACATATATATGCAATTTTATTATTCCTGTTTCCACTCTTTCCCTTCTAATGCATCCACAGGATCAAACTTAATCTTAAGCATAGATTATCAGTAATGCCTTAAGGATAATTGAGAACATTAAAAAGTTAATTTTTCCTTCAGCATTCAAAACTATCCACTATGTGGCAACACCTGATATTTTTATTCTTATTTCCTATAATTCCCCCTTCTAATGTAGTCTATTCTTTAATCCAAACAAGTTACTCATGATTTAATGTGTGTGTGTTTCACATTTTTGTTCACTTTTCCCCCCTCTGTACTTAAATGTATAGGAGTCTTCCCTTAGTCTGGTCACCTATTGAATCTCTACCTTTAAAGCTCACTTCAAATGCTATCTACTCCAGGAAGCTTTCCCTGACTACCCACTTCAACAATTACTTTCCTCCTAAGACTCACTGTAGCATTTCACTTTGTAATTTATCATATAATATTGCACATCTTCATGTTTATTTTTATAATCCAACCACACCAAGTAGTCATAACCTGATACCTTTAAACACACACACACACACACACACATACACACACACATATATTTTATAACTGTCTTTAATATAATTAGTGTCTTTTGTAATCCTGTATATTTTATTTCATGAATTTATTTAGAAAATTATTCTAAGAAAGGATCCATAGCCTTCACCAAAGAGTCTAAGGCATCCATTACATAAAAAGTTAAGAATTCCTGTATTACACTTCAAAAACAATACTGTATGAGGATGTACTCTGATGGAAGTGGATATCTTCTTTTTTTTTTTTTTTTATAATATTATCCCTTGTATTCATTTTTCCAAATTATCCCCCCCTCCCTATATTCCCTCCCCCCGATGATAGGCAATCCCATACATTTTACATGTGTTACAATATAGTCTAGATACAATACATGTGTGTGAATATCATTTTCTTGTTGCACAATAAACATTAGATTCCGAAGGTACATGCAACCTGGGCAGACAGATATTAGTGCTAACAATTTACATTCACTTCCCAGTGTTTCTTCTCTGGGTGTAGCTACCTCTGTCCATCATTGATCAACTGGAAGTGAGTTGGCTTTTCTTTATGTTGAAGATTTCCAGGAAGTGGATATCTTCAACAAAGAGAAGATCTAATTCAGATCCAATTGATCAGTGATGGACAGAATCACCCAGAGAAGGAACACTAGGAAATGAGTGTGAATTGTTTGCATTTTTGTTTTTCTTCTCAGGTTATTTTTACCTTCTGAATCCAATTCTTCTTGTGCAACAAGAGAACTGTTTCTGCACAAATATATTGTATCTAGGATATACTATAACATATTTAACATGTATAAGACTGCCTGCCATCTAGGGGAGGAAGTGAAGGGAAGGAAGGAAAAAGTCAGAAGAGAAGTTAGTGCAAGGGATAATGTAAAAAATTACCTATGCATAAGTACTGTCAATAAAAAGTTATTAAAAAAAATTCCTGTATTAGATTATAACAGTACTTGGAACAGGATTAATTTTACCCTGCTACTATCTGAATAGAAGCCTCTTCACAAAATAAGCACTTAACTATTTATTGAGGCAACAAATAAATGAATGAGTGAATAAATGAAGTGCTAATCCCACACTCTCTGCCTATATCATTATATCTGGAATATTGCATTTAGTACTGGCTGCCATATTGTCAAAAGCCATTGACAATTTGTTGGTGATCCAGAGAATGTTGACCACAATAGTGAGAGGATTTGAAATTACCATAAAAGGATTGTTTGAAAGAACTATTGATGTTTAGCCTGAAATAGAAAAGATTCAGGAGGGACATTATCCTTGCATTCAATAGTCTGTCATGTAGGCAAGGGCATAACTTAAAATCTTATTCAGCCCCCAAACTAGGAGCATTGCTTAGTAGTGAAGAAACAAATTAAAATCAATATATAAGGAAATGCTTCCTAACTATCAAAACTGTCAATTAATCAACAGCCTTTATTAAGTGCCTACAATGTACCAGGTATTACTGTGTGTTACTATTACTATTATTACTATTACTATGTATTACGAATTATGCTTTAATAGCCCTAGGGATACAAAAGCAAAAAAAGAACAAGCCCCATTTTCCTCTTCCCCTCTTCCCCCCAGAATGGTAGGCAGTTCCCTTTCATTAGAATTGACCATTACCAGAGTTGTGGTGGAGGGGATTTCCGTTAAGGTTGAGATTGGACTAAATAACCTCTGAGAGCTCTTCAGCTCTGAAACTCGGTGATGAAAATATTTTAAAGACTGAGATGAAAAGCACAAAGAGATTGTTAATGGGAAGGGGAAAAAATGAGACATTAGGTTCAATCAATGCCTATTATATTCTGTACTGAGGATACAAAGACAAACCTCCACAGAAGGAACTTTCTTCTTAGGCTAGATTGTATAGTACATAGAAAACAAAGCTTGCAATCAGGAAGACCTGAGTTTAAATCT
The DNA here is from genome assembly GCF_048593235.1 of Sminthopsis crassicaudata. NCBI lineage: Eukaryota > Metazoa > Chordata > Mammalia > Dasyuromorphia > Dasyuridae > Sminthopsis > Sminthopsis crassicaudata. The sequence goes on along the minus strand of NC_133621.1, from coordinate 237,789,635 downwards.
AACTTCAGACACTGTGTGACCTTGGACAAATCATTTGATTCTTTGCCTCAATTTCATCAGTAAAATGTGCTAGAGAAGGAAATCACAAACTATTCCAGTATACACACATGCATTTTAAAAAAGTAATTTCAAGAAAGGAAGTGTTCAACACACCTGTCAGATTGGCTAAGATGACAGGAACAAATAGTGATGAATGTTGGAGGGGATGTGGGAAAACTGGGACACTGATACATTGTTGGTGGAGTTGTGAAAGAATCCAGCCATTCTGGAGAGCAATTTGGACTATTCTCAAAAAGTTATCAAACTGTGCATACTCTTTGACCCAGCATTGCTGTTATTGGGCTTATATCCCAAAGAAATACTAAAGAGCGGAAAGGGACCTGTATGTGCCAAAATGTTTGTGGCAGCTCTTTTTGTTGTAGCTAGAAACTGGAAGATGAATGGATGTCCATCAATTGGAGAATGGTTGGATAAATTGTGGTATATGAAGGTTATGGAATATTATTGCTCTGTAAGAAATGACCAGCAGGAGGAATACAGAGAGGCTTGGAGAGACTTACATCGACTGATGCTGAGTGAAATGAATAGAACCAGAAGATCGCTGTACACTTCAATGATGTATGAAGATGTATTTTGATAGAAGTGGATATCTTCAACATAAAGAAGATCCAACTCACTTCCAGTTGATCAATGATGGACAGAAATAACTACACCCAGAGAAGGAACACTGGGAAGTGAATGTAAATTGTTAGCACTACTGTCTATCTACCCAGGTTACTTATACCTTCGGAATCTAATACTTAATGTGCAACAAGAAAATGGTATTTACACACATATATTATATCTGGGTTATATTGTAACACATGTAAAATGTATGGGATTGCCTGTCATCGGGGGAAGGGAGTGGAGGGAGGGGGGGGATAATTTGGAAAAATGAATACAAGGGATAATATTATAAAAAAAATACTCATGCATATATACTGTGGGAAAAAATTCTAAATAAAATTTTAAAAAAACAAAAGAAAGGAAGTGTTCATAACTGGGGAAAAATCAGGAAAGGTCTCATGTTTTGAAGGAATCTAGAAATTCAAAGGGAAGAAAGAGAAGAAGTGATTTCCACACATGGGAAAGAACTGGGGCAAAGCTGCAAAGAGGAAAATGGAATGTCATGAACAGAGAACAGAGTGAACCAAATGGATAACTTCCCTTAATTTATGAAATAAAACTAAAAAGATAAGTAGAGGCAACAGTGTTCTGGGGTCAGCTTAAACTGGTCAGATAATACTTTGTTGAATTTTCAGTACGAGCATTTATACCTCAGAAATTTTTAAGCAAGCTCTATCAATCAAAGCTTAACTTGTTGTTTTAATTGTCTAGATTTTCAAAAGTGATGAAGAAAATATTCATAATATAAATTAAACTTAAAATGTATCTTGCATAATTTTTTGGCCAGTCTATAAGCATTTACTAGCACATCATCCACTGAGAGCCACATTATTGAAGGCTTTCATTTGCAAATTTTCTATTTTATTATGAAGTCAGTGGAGAACCCCTGAAGTTTTTTGAGTAGGACCATGATGGGAATATCAATTAACAGCCAGTAGGGAATAGATTGAAGAGGAAAGAGACAAAGAGATAAGATTACAAAATGAATTTTTATTAATTAGCATAAGAATGGAAATGTCTTGCACTTTGTGTTTTTAATCCCTTTCCCATGACTTAATTTGATTATTTTTGTTATCATTAAAGATATATATCTTATCAATTGACACAGGACCAAAAGACAAATGGAAAGATAGTGTATTATAGGAATAATTGTTATTTGCAATTCTATGCAACTAACAAGATGACATACAACAGAAAAACTCATGGAAATTATAGGTCATTATTTTCTGCCTCAATGAAAACATAGAATTGCAAAAGTTTCTTTGAGTTTTAAATCAAACTATTACTAATCCAATATTATAATAATTACAATGTTTTCTTATTATTTGAAATATAGGCAGTTAGTTGGGTACAGGAGTTAGAGTGGAAGCCTGGGAGTCAGGAAGATCTGGAGTTCAATTCATACCTCAGATATTTGCCCTCATAATTTAATGAATTTGATAATTAAATATTTTTATCAGACTTATCATTATCACTGAATGAGTGTAATTGACTAAACATTGTAAACTGAATCACCAGTAGATTTAAGATTTTTGTTGTGGTTATTGGCATTTAGACAATTATATTTTTTTTAAGGAATTGTTTTCTTCAGTCAATTTTTTTCCCTTCCTTTTGCAAGCTGTTGACTCTCTCTTTCATACTTCTCATTCTTCTTTTCCCATTTTTATTTCTACCTCTCTTATTTGCCTTTTAAAGTTTTTTATGAGCACTTCCAAGGAGCATCTTTGGACTTGAGACCATTTGGAATTGAGACCAATCACTCTTTTAAATTTCTTTGGACATTTTGTCCTCGACTGAGTTGGTGTTTTGGTCTTCCCTATCACCACAGCAGCTTTCTATTATCAAGGTTCTTTTATGTTTCTTGCTCATTTTTTTCCCTTTTCTTTTAGTATTTACTTTTTTTTTTTTTTTAACTTTAATAGTTGAGCTCTGCTGCAGCCTTGAACCTTGGCTTTGAGCACAGGGGCCTCTTGCATTTACATTTTTTTTTCAGGAAACAGACTGGTTTACCAGTTTGCCTTCCTAGCTGGGACTGGAAACTGCCCTGCTGATTTGCTTCTCTTCTGAGCCAGGACTAAGGCTCTTAGTTGCTTATTTGTTGTAATTAAGATCCTCTCATCAGCTTTCTCAGAATTGAGATGGGTTGAACACCCTCTTCACCCCAGTGAGAATGACCTTTCTTGAAATTTTTCTAGTCTTATCTTGAGCTGGAGAGTAGTATCTTTCATCAGACTCTGTTCAGAAGCTTGGTTTTCATGTGTTTTCCAAGGGAAACTGGAAGAGCTTGAGCAGCTTCCTTGCTTTACTCCACCATCTTGGCTCCACCCCCAGAAGTCTTTGTTGTTGTTATTCAGTTATATCTGACACTTCTTGACCCCATTTGGGATTTTCTTGGCAAAGATAATGAATTTTCCATTTCCTTCTCTAGTTCATTTTACAGATGAGGAAACTAAAGCAAATAGGGTTAAGTGACTTGTCCAGGATCATACAACTAGTAAGTTTCTAAGGCTGGATATGAACTCTGGAAGATGAGGCTGCCTGATTTTAAGCCTAGTACTCTATAGTACCACTTAGCTACCCCACTTGTTAAATATGCATATTCTTTTTAATTTCCCAAGTTGCTGGCCCTATCCTCAATGTAATTCTCTTCTTCTTTTTGCTGCTTACTACTTAATAGATGCATTTGGGTTGATTGAGTCATTGGTTCTACATCAAACTTATGTAGTGTGTGTGTGTGTGTGTGTGTGTGTGTGTGTGTGTGTGTGTGTGTGTGTATTCAGTTCAGATAAGATACATGAGATGCCTATTTCTCCCGTGCTTTCCTCCATGATTATAATAGTCTCACAATCTATGTCTGTGAAACATTAAGTTCCTCTTCTTCTCCTTTGTTTGTACTATAGTATTACTTTTCATCTTTCAAATTTTTTCCTTTCTGAAAAACAAAAACAAAAACAAAAAAACAGAACAAAATTACAACCATGGGCCGTTTTTGCCTTATTTAATTTTCTCTCTTTAACCTTTGAAGACAAAAATATTCTGAATATACATTTATCTTTTCTTCTCCTATTTGATTGTATCCATTTTGCTAACAGCCCTTTCCACCTGCTCCAGAGTATGTACTTTACCAGGTTCCTCTTTTCTCCTGTGTTTGCCTTTCAAAATTTCTTCTTTGCTCTGATATTTCCAGAAGAAAGTCTTAAGTCTTTTATTCTGTTAGAGACCAATTATTCCCTATAGAATTATATTTAATTTTATAGGGTAAATTATTTTGGGTTATAAGCTCTTATCTTTTGCCTTTTGAAATTTATGCCATAATTGTCTCTTCTTTTTCATGAGTGACATAGTCTTTTATGATCTTTACTGTGACCCCTTGGTGCTTGAACTCTTCTTGTATACAGTATTTTTCCTTTAACTTATAAGTTCTGAATTTTGGCTATAATATTCAGGTTGGGAATTCTGATTCTAAGTGTTCTGGGCAATTTTCTTTTAGGATTTCTTAAAATATGGTCATGTTTTTATTATTTGGTCATGTTTTTAAAGAGTTGAATGATTTTTAAATGATCTCTTCTGGAACACATTTTCTTCTACTTTTTCAAAAGAGTTGAAACTTTCTACTTTTATTTTTTCAATTTCAACTTTCAGCATTTTGAATTAATACTAATAAATATAATTTTTTCATGAAGATATTGAACCCTGTTTGTTTCAGGTCCTTTTTAGGAAGTCTGATAGCTGGGTATGCTTTTTCATCCTTTATTTTAAGCTATTTATTCCATTTATATTAGTTTTTCTCTTGCACTCCAATTTTTCAGGAAAAATTCTCAATTAATTTCTTCCCACCCTTTTTGTAATCTTTGTAGCCAAATCAAATTTCCTCTGAGATTCTCTTTGTAGTTGTTATGGGTTATTCTCTTTTTCTAGGTGTACACTTACTATTTTTTTTTTTCAGTCTCAGTTCTGATACTGGAACTTTGTGTTTAAATTAGTCTCTTTTAGTTCTTCTTTGAGTGGGATGTTTAAGCCCTGTTTGATTCTGTCTCCTATGTAGCCTTAAAGCCCCTGGCATTTCAGTCCTAGATGGGGTAACTAGAATTACATGCCATCTTTTGTCTTAATAACTGGCTTCTCTTCCAGGATCCCAATGATTCTCTGTGCTCCTTACACAATCCCTAATCAGAGGGTGGTTACATCTTTTCTGTGCTCCTGAAAGACCCCAAGAAGATTTGTGGAGATCATACAATTCTTAGGCCTTCTGTTCATTCTTAAAAAAAGAAAAACAGAAAAGGAATACAAAACAAAACAAAAGAGAACATTGTCATATGCCCATCAGAATAATAGGGAGGATTCAAACTATATAACAACAAATTACCAATTCAAGAAAGTGTGTGTATATATAAGTAGAGAGAGAGAAATATTAGCAGAAAAAAATGTATTCATGACTGTTCCACTTTTCTTTACTTCTTTGTAAATTGTTCTTTTATTCTTTGCTCCACACTTTTTTTTTTACTTTATTCTTTTCCCACTCCTTTCATCCCTCCCACCCCCAAGCAGGCTATAGTTAAGCAAGAATAGAGATAGATAGAGATAGATATACATTCACCTACATATATACACACACATACACACACTGACACACACACTGCCCCCCACATAAACACATTCAAATCTTTCTCATTCCTGCTGCCTCTTTAATTAAATTCTGCTTCTTAACTTGCCTTGGTATTACTTAACTTCCTGCACCCATGGATCCCTTCCTTGTCTTTTTCTCTCACCCTTTGCTTCCTTAAATGCCTATCTTTCCCTCTTATTTCTTTATAGATTTTTAGAGAGTTCTATACTCTTCATGGTATATATGTAGTGTTGCCTATTTAACCCATTTCTGATGTGATTGGTTTTCAGAAGTGAGCCCTACTCCTCTCTCTAATGCCTCTGTGTTTTCCCTCTGCACCTGTATAACATGATTACTAGTTTCACATTAACTCTGCCCCAAACTTTCTTTTGAGATACCTCATTGTTGATGTCAATCTTAAACATATGGTATACATTTCCCATGTAAAAAAACATAAACAATTTGTGTTGAGTTCCTTGAAATTGATCTTTGATATTGGCTCTTGTATATTAAATTTTCTATTAAGTTCTACTAAGTAAACAGATTCAGTTGATAGAAAGTCCTTAAAATCTGCAAGTTTGTTGAATTTCCATTTTTATCATTCAATATTATAAATAATTTTTCTGGATATGATATTTTTGGCTGTAGGCCTAATTCTTTTGATAGTTGGTACTATAATTCCAGGACCTACGATCTTTTATTATGGCTGCTACTAATTTTCATATAATTCTAATTATAGTTCCAATGTATTTGAATTGTTTTTTCTTGTTTCTTGCAAAATTTTCTCTTTGATTTGGGGGTTTTGAAATTTGGCAAAATATTGTTATGTGTTTTCCACAAAGGATCTTGCTGATGAGGTGATTAGTGATTTTTTTTTCTGTTTCTATTTTTTCCTCATGTTTTATCACTCCAGAACAATTTTCTTGGATTTTTTCTTGCATTATTGTGTCAACATTCTTTTTTTGGTCATAACATTCAGGCAATACAATTATTTTTATATTTTCTCTTCTTGATCTGTTCTCCAGATTTTTTTTCATATGTTTCACATTCTGGGTTTTCTTTTTTATTCTTTATAATTTATTTTATTATTTCTTGGTCTCTCATGGCTTCAGTGGCTTCCCATTGCCCAATTCTAATTTTCAAAGAGTTATTTTCATTTTTGAGGCTCAGTATCTCCTTTTCCAGTTGATTAATTATTTTTTTGTAATTTTCTTGTTTTTCTTGGATGTTTTTGTTTTTCCTCAATATCTCTCATTTGATTTTTTAATTCTTTTTTGAGTTCTTCTACAAATCCTGTCAGGGAGCCATTTCACATTACTCTTTGGGATAGAAGCTTTTTTTATTTCAGTGTCCTCTTCTGAAGATGCATCTTGGTCTTCCATGTTTCCATAGTAAGTTTCTATGGTGGGGCTCTTTATTCTTTGCCAATTCATTTTTTAAAATAAGAGTTATTAGTATAAAAACCTCTAATCATGGGGTAGGGGGATGGTATCTGAAGTTTTATTTCAGCTCTCCTTGGAGCTGGAACCCTAAACTAAGAGTTCCACCCACTGCAGTCCATAGCCAGCAGCTATGGACCCACTACTTCCACACTCACAGGTATGCTGGTATGTAAGCCCATTTCACTTTAATCCCTGGACTGGGGTCTTTCTTCAGATCTTCTCAAGTTATGTCTGGAGGACCCCTGTTCTGTCCCAAGTCTTTTTGATTTTTCACTAGTCTATATTCATCCTAAGGCTCAAATTTGTTCTAGGGGAACTCTGGAGAACTTGAAATTTACTGAACTTTTCTGCCATCTTCCTAGAATTTTCCCCCTTCCTGCTCATTCTTAACTATGGTCTTCTTTCTATTTCTATAGGACCCTAGGCATCAACTTGATCTTGTCTCCAGTTGGCCTTGCTCTCTGTGTAGTGAGAAGGGTATGATCAGATGCTGTCTTCTTTCTCAGGAAATCTATGAGTGAGTCTAGATTGAATCAAGGAGAGGACTTCCCAGGAGAACTTCAGGGGACTTCGGAGGAAAGGACTTTGGGAGATTCATAGCTAGGATTGAATTCTGGGAAACCTACAGTCCCACACTCTTGAAGGCAGAGTCTAATTCATTCCCATTTCAACCTTAGTACTGGCTGGAGGCTTTGGATTCAGAGGAAGCTAGAAGTTGGAGCTGGAAGAGACAAAGGACTAGAAGCAAGAGAGATAGGCCTCTAAGAAAGCTAGTCGTGCCCCAAGCAAAGGAGACAAGACTTGAAGGAGGAAATAAAGGATCTGGAGATAAGATTTGGAAAGAGACACTAAAGGACTTTAACCCCTGGCTGCATTTTAGGGTGATGAAACTGAACTGAAGCCAAAGCTGCCTCCAGAAGCTCCCCAAAGGATCTGCTCCCAGAGAAGGATTACAATTTTTAGAAAAACAGAACATTACATTACTTGACTTTATTTGACTTTATTCTAATATGACAATAATGGAACCTCACTTCAAATGCCCAGTTACTGGAGCTAGTTTTGACTTTTGACTCTCCTGTCCAGAGCTCCCCCTGGCCTCCAGACCATTTTCAAAAACTAGTGATGGATCCTCTTCAAACCCTGGCAAACTTTGGATTATTTACTGAAGCTTGTCCTAGTTTTCCTAATACAACTCTTCTAGCTTCTGCAGTCCAGAAACAAATTTTTAGAACTGATTCTGCTTTCCTTAGTGTAACTTGCTCTCTTAAACTCTTCTAGCTTCTAGCTATCTTTTTTTCTGTCATTCTGGATTGGATGGAGTGTCTTATTTCTGTTTCTCTAAAGCTTTCTTTTTCTATTTCTATATTTCTCAGAAATTTGCTAAGTTTCATGTGTCAGAGCTGGATTTTTCTACCACTTTTTAATATCACCACCTTAACTGGAAATCATATAATCATTTTTCAAGAAATTCCAACTACCAACAGTAGAGACTAGCAGAATCCCATATAATAGGGTCTCCCCAAAATGATTGACAAAGCAACCCTCAACTAATGACATTAGCCCCATGCCTATGGACTTATATAGCTTATACCACAAGGGAAAAAGGGAATATAACTTAGCTGATGGGGTACTATCTTTCATCTTTCAGATGAGGAGATCATGCATAAACAACCCAGAGTGATACCCACACTTTCTATAATCTCAGCGAGCTAAAGTGACAAGATCCATGGAAATGAACACCAGAAAATGAGTGGAAACAATCTGGTGGTTCTTGCTCTATCTGTAGATAGGCAGATGTTGTTCCACCTGGCTTTCCTGAGAGCAATTGCTATTCTTATAGCTATGGTCACATGTCTAGTCTACATTCCCATCAATGCCAAGTTCTCAGCAGGGTTTCAGAAGCAGAAATTGTAGTGCTAAGCTAAGGTTGCTCCCTGATGGTACCATCTGTGCATCCTCAACACTCAAAGCATTAACAATGGCAAAATTAGGGAGTCAAATCCCTAAGGAAACAGTATTTGTCTGAGAGCATGGGCTGGTAGAAGAAACTAAATTTTAAAGAAACCATATTACCACTTTTTTCATTTGTCATATATTTTGATTTTTTTGTTTTGGTAAATAATTTGGCTCAACATTCTCAAATTGATAAATGGTCAAAGGATATGAACAGACAATTCTCAGATGATGAAATTGAAACTATCTCCACTCATATGAAAGAGTGTTCCAAATCACTATTGATCAGAGAAATGCAAATTAAGACAATTCTGAGATATCACTACACGCCTGTCAGATTGGCTAAGATGACAGGAACAAATAATGATGAATGTTGGAGGGGATGTGGGAAAACTGGGACACTGATGCATTGTTGGTGGAGTTGTGAAAGAATACAACCATTCTGGAGAGCAACCCTTTTTGTAGTGGCTAAAAACTGGAAAATGAATGGGTATCCATCAATTGGAGAATGGTTGGGTAAATTATGGTATATGAATGCTATGGAATATTATTATTCTGTAAGAAATGACCAGCAGGATGAATACAGAGAGGCTTGGAGAGACTTACATGAACTGATGCTGAATGAAATGAGCAGAACCAGGAGATCATTATACACTTCAACAACAATACTGTTTGAGAATGTATTCTGATGGAAGTGGATATCTTCAACAAAGAGAAGATCTAATTCAGATCCAGTTGATCAATGATGGACAGAATCAACTACACCCAGAGAAGGAACACTGGGAAATGAGTGTAAACTGTTTGTATTTTTTTTCTTTCCAGGTTATTTTTACCTTTTGAATCCAATTCTTCCTGTGCAACAACAACAAAAAAAATTGGTTCTGCACACATATATTGTATCTAGGATGTACTATAACATATTTAACATGTATGGGAATGCCTGCCATTTAGGGGAAGGGGTGGAGGGAATGAGGGGAAAAATCAGAATAGAAGGGAGTGCAAGGGATAATGTTATAAAAAATTACCCATGCATATGTACTGTCAAAAAAAGTTATAATTATAAAATTAATTTTAAAATATAATTTGGCTCAAATAGTTCCCCTCCAATATTTCCCATCTCCAGACAATGAAATGATACTTCTCTCAACTGGATAAGGAATAATCATCAATAGTTTAGAAGGATTGGTTCTAGGGATTCCTACCACCAAGTCTCTATGAGAAAAGGAAATAAACATTTATATAGCACCTACTATGGGCCAGGTTCTGTGATAAGTATATGTGTGTGTGCATACACACATATACATGCATACATTCATATATATATATACATACATATATGTATATATATATATACACACACATACATACACACATATTTTCATTTTATTTTCACAACAACTCTGTGAGATAGGTGCTATTATTAATCATCATTTTAGTGTTGAGGAAACTGAGGCAAACAGAAGTTAAGTGACTTGACAATAAGTATCTGAGGTGAGATTTGAACCCAGATTTCATAATTTCAAGCTCAGCACTATATGTACTATATTACCTATCTGATTCTAAGCAGAAATAATTCTGGTTTGGGAATAGACTGAACTACAACTCCTGGATATTATATGTATCTGAGATAAGTGGTATTGGGAGGAACTTTCAAAAATCATCTGATTTAAGTCATAAATTTATATCCCCTTCCTATTGTCACCCAATCTCAAGAATATTTTTATACCTATTGATTCCTGATATCCTCCACTAATAGAAGAAATGTGGTATCATAAAGATTTCATTTTGTTTTTCCTGTTTTTCATAATGACTTCATTTTGTTTTTCCTGTTTTTCATTTCCTCCAAATCATATACAAATAGTCATTCTTGGTCCTGGTTTGTTATGCAACTGGTATGCACTGCTTAATCAATCATTTTCTGGATGCTATTTGGTTTCTTTGTTTCAATGGAACAGACTCAAACATTCCCAAATTAAACAATGACACCTAAAAACCCCACTATGAAGATGTCTTTGCTTCATAATTTCTTTTACTAAAATATTTATTGGACTATAGATTTAGAATTAAAAGGATATTTAAGGTCACCACATCCAAGAGAATACTATGAGATCTAGAGAGATTAAATCACCTTCCTAGACCACGTTTACACATGTAACCTCTACTGTCACAGAAGCTGAGGCTGAGGGAGCTTTTGATGAGTTCTGAATTATGAGCTGAGTGGATTGAGTGCTTCTTCAAAGTGTGGCAATGACATGGTGATCCTCAGGGGTAGGGAAAACTGGCCCAAGTCAGAAAATGGGGTCTGTGGGGGGAGAAATCTCCTGTGCTCAGGAGTATGCTCAAGAGGCCTAGTCCAGGCAAGATTTTTTCTTTTAAAAAATGACTTTTACAAACTTATACAGCTAGTAAATGTAAGATGTGGAATTTGAATCTAGGTCCAGCATTCTGTCTCTTAAAACATTCTGCCCAAAGTAAAACAAAGTTCTACAATTTTGATAAAACTGGGCAGAAAGTAGTATTTCAAACAATACTGCCACCATGAAAATGAAAGAAATATTTATCAAAATTTCACAAAATTCACAGCATCTCCAAAATCTTCACTTTTTTATGCCTAGTTCTATGGGGGGGCGGGGGGGGGAAGGGTTCTTTTCATCATTACTAATGTCAGTCTTTTGCTTTTTTCTCTTTGAATAATTTCTTTTGTAGATGTATTTTTTGGATTGGGTCCTGGATTCTGATGGGGCAAATTTAGAAGAAAATTGTATTAGTCTCAATGATTTATCCTCAGCTCTGGTCTTTTATCCTTTAGCAAAATAAGATGTTGAAAGAAATAAAAATAATGCTCCTTGGGAAGTAATTGTTGAAATTTGCCTCATATCAAGAAAATGCACAATGAAAATGCTCCCTCTTTTTTCTTTATGGGAATTACTGCCTATGTAATTAAAATATAATATATAGTGAGGATGAAACTAAGAGATCTGAAGGGAGAAAAAAAATCTCGTCCCTCCCTTTGATACCCAAATGATGAATCATATAAAAGAAATTGGGGAAGTTGATGAATGGCCTAGATTATTCGCTAATTCAGGATATGGCCATCAACTACACAAACTGGAAGCATTCCTTATATTGGAATCAAGAATTGATAGATAGTCCAAAATAAAGTATATTCTTTGAAAGAAGTAAATGAGATTCTACTTCTGATTGGGCAGGGAAGTTAATACCCCACCTAAAAAAGCTTGAAGTCAAGATGGTACCTGCCAAAGAGATCTTATAGTCATTGGGTAAACCTATCCTAGACGGGCATGTAAGTGCTTGCTGTTGTGAAATCTAAAACTGGGAGATTTCTTGCTGTAGGAGTTTCTGAGCTACTATAGGGCTAAAGTTTATCAACTGTAGGCCATAAGTCTGGCAACAGTATGGTGAGCCTCCATAAATAGGGAGCCAACTGGCCAACTGACAAACAGATTCATGTCAGAAAAATGAAGTAGGTAAAAGTCTCTGTACTGTACTTCCATTTTTGGTAAGATTGGAAAACCCATCCCCTATAAATATTTTTAAAAGATGCTAGAAGTTACATTTGAATAATAGCTAAAGAATGTTTGCTTCTTTGATAAATGAAAATATTTACAAACCTGCCAGCAAACAAGCTCTGTAAAAACTACATTGGACAGAATGAAACACAGCAGAAGGGGAAAATAGAATTTGCTGAATTCAGTAACCAGAGAATCTGCCAGCAATTGGTTGTCTCAGAAAGGAAATCACCTTTCTTCTGCAGGGAGCTAAAAGACAGAAACTAAGTGGACTAATTAGGACTGCAAAGAAAAGTATAAGGCAGCCTGCCTCGATGAAGACCATCTGGGGTTTCAAGGCTGAAGACAGCAAGATTCTGGGAAAGAAAGAAGATCATGCTAAGTCTGGAAGCAATGCTGACTGAAAGTCATTGCACTGCTAAAATTTGCATCATCTTTGGTATCCAGAACAATTCTTAAATATGTACCCAGGATGACTGCTCCTTATTCTATCTCATCACAAACCTTTAATGAACCTTAAACAAGAAGTGGGATTTGTATTATATCATGCTAGAGCGAGTTCAAACTATGACTCTTCCAATTAGTAGTCATATGACTTCAAACAATTTATAATAATCATTGTAAGCCTCAGTTGAAGTAATTTTTTTTTCCTCAGGTCACTTCATTTATATTTGGGGTGGGGCAGAGAAAATTTTCAAGAGTAATATAAATGTAAGTAAATATGTTAAGTGGATTATTAGAGACAAAATAGGAAAAAAGTATTGGTTTTTTTACAAATGTGGAAAACATTTGTGAATGCATACAAATAAGTTTAGCCATATTACTAATGCAACTGCAGAGCAAATTTGATTCAATTCAGCAAACATTTATTAAGGCTCTACCATTTGTAAAGAATTCTATTCAGTGTTATGGAATAGTATTGTTCGGTAAGAAATGACCAACAGGATGAATACAGAGAGGCTTGGAGAGACTTATATCAACTGAAATGAACAGAACTAGGAGATCATTATATACTTCAACAACAATACTATATGAGGATGTATTCTGATGGAAGTGGATATCTTCAACATAGAGAAGAGCTAATCCAATTCCAATTGATTAATGATGGACAGAATCAGCTACACCCAGAAAAGGAACACTGGGAAATGAGTGTAAACTGTTAGCATTTTTTTTGTTTTTCTCCCCACGTTCTTTTTTACCTTCCGAATCCAATTCTTCCTTTGCAACAACAACAACAAAATTCGGTTCTGCACATATATATTGTACCTAGGATATACTATAAGATATTTAATATGTATGGGAATGTCTGCCATCTAAGGGAGGGGGTGGAGGGGGAAGTAGGGGAAAATTCGGAACAGAAGGGAGTACAAGGGATAATGTTGTAAAAAATGTTATAATTATAAAATTAATTTTAAAAAAAGAAAGCAAAAAAAAGTTCTATTCAGCACTAGAGATAAAAAGAAAACAAAATTGTCCATATACCCAGGGAGCTTACATTATACTAGGGGATGTAATTGGTAAAACATTTTTATAAATTTTTATAAAGGTAAAGAACATAAACAATTGGGAGAAGGGAATAAGGAGGTAGGATTTGAAGACAGCCTTGAAAGAAGCTTAAGGATTCAAAGAGATAATGGAGAGAAAGAAGTGCTTTCTGGGATTAGGAAATGACATGCTTAAGGGATCAGGAGATGGGAAATGGAATACCTTGGTTTGCTTTTTGTCAGGTTCTTAGGCATCCCTTCAAAAACCCCATCTTTTTCACTGTATATGCAATATACAAATTGCTAGATTTCTATTTGAAAAAAAATTATTCTGATTCTGACATTACTAATCTAGTAATAGTCATACATCAATCATTTATCCTTTCTGCACTTCATTTTCCTCATCTTGAAAATAAGAGATCTATATTAGATGATCTTTCTGGCCCCTTCCATTTCTGAATCTATATTTACCAGGGCATGTATCACTTCAACTTCTTTACTAATCCCAGCTCCAAATTGTAGAAGGTTGTCCTTCAGTTCTTAACTATATTTTTAGAATACTAAGATCCAAGGCATTCTTATTTTATTATCTTTCTTATATTGATAGTATTATAAAAGACATACTTTGTGGTCCCAACATGAAGTCTTTTTCATTAAGTTAAATTTGCATTAATGTCACAGCTGAGGCATCCTCAAGTTAAGCAGTCCTGTTGGGCTTATTCTGGGTGGGTATTTTCCCTCAATAAGAGGAGCATCAATTTGCACCAATCTTTAGACTTCTGCTCTTCCTCAACTGAAAGACCTTGTAATTCCTCTACCTGATGAGGTAAGCACCACTCTGCAGGAGTGAATAGCATGTATGTTCTTGCTTTTCCTCCCAACAACCAATTTGCCTCCCTTCAGCATTTTCCAAAATGTACTCCCTCATCATTTATTTCTATAATGCTTAGTATGGTAGTAAGTACCATATTACATATCAGTACAAATCAGTACAACTTTTCCAATGAATTTAGGTTGTTTAGATTGCCTAATGTATAGAGATAGCCAGTAAGACCAAATCTGTCCTTTTAAATAAGAAAGAGTTCATTACTAATTTTGTAAGGAGTTTCCATTGTGATTCATTCCATTATGATGTCAACTGACTCTTTTTCTGCTGCCTATAAACATTTCACTCTTCATCCTTGAAAAAATTTCAGTTGGTAGAGATTAAAGAGCAAGGAGAAAAAAGAGACAGAAGGAGATAGAATCAGTGGTAAATGTAGTAGGTATACATATTGATGAAGAGAAGGGGACTGGAATAAAGGAAGAAGGCATGGTGGGATAATATGAACGACTGTAAAATAAGGAAAAGAGGAGGAATTCATGACAGATGGATTGATTCATCTCTAAGGTATTAAAGGTTTACAAAATGATTTACTCATTATAGTCCTGTGAAGTTGTTAGTACATATCTTATTATCCTTATTTCACAAATGAATAAACTGAGGCTGAAAGAATTTAATGTATTTGGCCATAGTCACATAGCTAGCAAGCATAAGAGCCCATATAACTAGCTTATTTTCTAATTCAGTCTTTGTAGTTCTCAGATTCTTGGGCAAGTCACTTCTTCCTATTAGCCTCAGTTTCCTCATCTGTAAAGTGGGGTTAATGGGAAGTTAGCTTGAGCAGAAGATTAGAGAACTAGTCTTGAAGTCAGGAACCTTGAGCAAATTATTTAACCCTGTTTTTCTCAGTTTCTGCATCTGTAAAATGAGCTGGAGAAGAGAAAGGCAAACCATGCCAGTATTTTTGCCAAGAAAATTCCAAATATGGTCACAAAAGAGCTGGACATGACTGAAATGATTAAACAATAGATAATTATAGATTTAGTTTTTAAAACTCTAAGAAAATATGTTTAAAAATTGTGTAAATAAAAAAGTACACCCAAGAAACATAGAAAATAATGAATGTGCTATTCAGGTCTTAGTCTTCAGTGATGTCCCTTAAAGAAGAAGAAAAATGAGCAATTGACATGAGTTGACCTGTCATTATCTCTGTTTTTAGTTTGATTTAGTTTTTCTGTTTTTTCTTGATTCTTGATGCCCTGTAAGGATGTACCTCCTTACCCACTTTCTTTCTCTTGGCTGATCCTTGTGTAGCCTGGACTCTTTGAATTCTGATTTTACTAAGTTCATTAGTCTGGAAGTTTTCTCTTTCTGCCTGACTGGTTTGATACGTGGCCTTTAATTTTAACCATAAAATTTGAACCCATTCCCAGTTCTGAGGCCTAGTGACCCAGGCTGCTTATCTGCTTAAAACATCAGAGGTTAACACTTATCTGTCACTGGCAGATTAGACATGAAATGTACACCAAACTCCTATTTCTGGTCAGCACTGAATAAAGTTAAATTATGATATTTAATTTGAAAAGAA
Organism: Sminthopsis crassicaudata; assembly: GCF_048593235.1. NCBI lineage: Eukaryota > Metazoa > Chordata > Mammalia > Dasyuromorphia > Dasyuridae > Sminthopsis > Sminthopsis crassicaudata. The sequence goes on along the minus strand of NC_133621.1, from coordinate 237,773,543 downwards.
AACAAACTCTGATCTGGACTCAATTCATAATGTAGGATAATTCAGATATGGTAGGCATGTCTCTTTCAGTTTGAAGAGAAATGAACAATTTATTACTCTGATAATTTTTGCGACTATGCAAAAGAATAAGGAAAATCTTGAATTTTTGAGTTAAGCTTTGAATGAAACTAGGGATTTTATTAAGCAGATAGATTCAAGAAGCAAGCAAATTCCAGGTTCTCAAAATAGCCAGCACAAAAGCATAAATTTGGGAAAGGAAATATGGTAGGTGAGGAAGTTAAAAATCTGGTTTTGCTTGATTACTGAATGGATTGGGGAATAATAAATGAGAAGGTTAGAAAAAAAATTGCATTCAAGAAAGGAAGCACTTTAAATGTCAAATGAATAATTTTGTCTTTTGTACTGAAGATAAGAGAGTGTCACTGAAATTTCTTGAACAGTGAAATGATGTGGTCAATGGTTTAGGAATATCATTTTCATAGTCTGTGCCAACGATGAGCATAGATAGAGAAGAAAAGAGGATGCAGATATCATGGAGCTAGAGGGAAGATTATAAATGATGATCCAGCAAAGGAAACCTAAAAGCAATGATGGGCATGAAGAGGAGAACCGAGAAACATCAGTGAAATGAAAACTGGGAAGGTAATAAACAATGTTTGAGAAGTCAATAAGAATGAGGACTGAGGAAGTAACATGGAATTTTGCCATTGAGATCACTGATAAATTTGGAGAGAATAGTCTCAGTTGAATGAAGGTCAGAAGCTAGATTACAAGGTATTATAAGGCAAATTAATATAGGCAACTTTTTCTAAGAATTTGTGAAACCAAGAATTATAGTACTCCAGCTTGTAAAGATGGTAGAATCAAGAGAAAGAGAAAGATTAAAGAGATGATAGGATTAAAATGAGAGAGATCTAGGTATGTTTGTAAAAGAAAGGAATCAGTAGATAAGGAAAGATTAAAGATTGAGGGAGGAGGAGAAGGGGTGAGAGGTGAGGAGAAGAATGAGCAAGTATAGAGGTAACCATCAGAGATGAATCATTCAAAGGAGTTTGAGGTGTAAAATAATGAAGAATACAGATCTCTTTGTTTAATTTACAACAGTAATAGTACTATGGGATTTTAGGGATGACAACCTTTCATGTAGCCTAAGTGAAGAGTTACTCCAACTCTTTAATTGCTACTGTTACATTTTCTTATTCATTCTAATCTCAGGCTCTAAGATAATAATCCAGGGGTATGTTCCAAAATTTCCCCATTAATTACTAAAATATCAACATTTCTAAACTCCAACTCAAATTATTATTATTTTTTATTTAATAAGCTGAAGAAATCTTTTCCCACATCTTTTAAAATATATTAATCTCCACCCCTCAAATCTCCTCATCATAAATATACATTAAGATTATTAATTATAAAAGTGGAGTCAAAATGGCAAAGAGTAGAGTCTCTCAGATGAACACCAGATCAACCCTCTGATCAGGTTTTGGAGTAACAAAACCCACAGATATTTGGAGTACAACAAATTTCCAGATGAAGACACTTTGTAAGAACTTCAGAAAAAGTCTGTTTCAATCAGGCAGGAAAGAGACAAGCACAGATGCAGCACAAGAAGCCCAAGACCGGGAGTCAAGTTTCTGTGGCATCCACATATCAGGAAATCTACTGCGACACTTTCAGCCTACTCCATCCAGGTTACAGTAGATCAACAGATTAACTGTAAGACACCTAAAGACACACACAAAAGGCAAATAGTGAGCCTCTGAACCCCACAAAGACATGGGATCTGGCCATGCACCAGAAGTCAGTTAGTGGCACCACTAAAGCAATTGTTGCCCCTTTGCCTTAAAAAACAAACCTAAACCTTTAAAGCTCCAAAGGGTGATATGAGTTGGTTCCCATTTCACAATGCTCTTTTGGAAGAATTCAAAAAGGATCTTAAAAGAAAGTTAGAAGAAAATTAGGAAAAGGAAATAAGAAACTGGCAAGAGAGTTTGGAAAAAGAAAAACAGAAGTTATTTGAAGAAAACTCCTTAAAAACAGATTTGGTGAAATGGAAAAAGCATATAACCCTTTACAAAACATATTTTTATGAAAAGGAAAAGGCAAATAATTCCCTACAAAATAGATTTGATGAAATGGAAAAAGCATATAACTCCTTACAAAATAGATATGAAAAAGAAACCTGAAAAAACAGAATTTGTGAAATGGGAGAAAAATTTAATGAACAAAACATCTCATTTAAAAATTCAATTGGCAAGGGCAACGAGGTGGCACAATGATAAAGCAACAGGCCTGAAGTTAGGAGGGCCTGAGTTCAAATCTGGTGTCAGATACTTAACATTTCCTAGCTGTGTGACTCTGGGCAAGCCACTTAACCCCAATTGTCTCAGAAAAAAAAAAAAAAATTCAATTGGCCAAATGTAAAAGGAGGTAAAAAAGCTAACTAAAGAAAATAATTAACTAAAAAATTAGAATTAGATAAATGGAAATGAGACTTCAAGAATCAGTCAAACAAAACCAAAAATATGAAAAAAATAGAATACAATGTAAATTACCTCACTGGAAAAACAATTGATCTGGAAAACAGACCTAGGAAAGACAATGCAAGAATTATTTTATTTCCTGAAAACCATGATGAAAAGAGCTTAGATATCATCTTTCAGAATATCATCAAAGAAAACTTCCTGATGTTCTAGAAATAGAGGGTAAAATAACCATTAAAAGAATTCACCAATCACCTCCTGAAAGAGACCTCAAAATAAAAACTCCAAGGAATATTGTAGCTAAATTTCAGAATTATCAAATCAAAAAGAAAATATTGCAAGCATCCAGAAGGAAATAATTCAAATATTGAGGCAACACAATCAGGATTACCCAGAACCTAGCAGCTTCCACTTTAAAGGATCAAAGGGCATGGATGTTCTGAAAGGCAAAAGAACTTGGACTGCAGCCTAGAATCAATTATCTAGCAAAACTGAGCATTATCTTTCCAAAAAAAAGATGGACATTCAATATAACAGGTGAATTCATTTATTCCTGATGAAAAGACCAGAACTGATTAGAAAATTTGATATTCAAATGTAGGACCCAAGAGAAGCATAAAAAAGTAAAAAGAAAAGAAAAAAACTTTCTTTTAAAACTTAAAAAGCTTATGTTGCTATATGGGAAAATGATATTTAACTCTTGAGATCTGTATCTCTGTTGCAGGTATATTTTGCAAGTGTAGGTAAAAAAGAAACTAGAGGAGGAAAAGTGATTCTTCTGGAAGAAGAGGAAGATGGAATTAAAATGGGGTAATTGCATCTTATGAAGAGGCAAAAAATACTATTACAATTGAGGGAAAGAAGGGAGGGGGATGTGTGAATCTTACTCTCACCAGATCTGGTTGAAAGAGAGAATATCAGATACACTTAGCTTCACAGAGAAGCTTGTCTCACCCTATAGGGAAGTAGGAGGGGAAAAGGGAAAAGAATGAGGGAGGCTAATAGAAGGGAGAACAGAAAGAGAAGGGGAAAAAATATAACAAAGGAGGAGGAGCTGTAAAAGAGGAGAGATGTTTCAGGGATGGGATAGTCAGAAGCAAAATACTGGTAAAAAGGGAAAAGGGAAAAGAAAACAGAAAAGTATAACTAGGGGAAAACAAGATGGCAGGAAATACAGAGTTAGTAATTTTAATCGTGAATGTGAATGGCATGAACTCTTCCATAAAATAGAAACAGATAGCAGACTACAATTTGTTGTCAGCTGCAATAAAAAAAAAAAGGTGGGATAACAATCATGATCTCAGATCAAGCAAAAGCAAAAATAATCTAATTAAAAGAGATAAGGAAGGAAACTACATTCTACTAAAAAGGTACCATAGAAAATAAAGTAAAATCAATAGTAAATATATATGCATCAAGTGATATAACATCCAGATTCATAGAGGAAAAGTTAATAGAGCTATAAGATGAATTAGACAGCAAAACTATACTAGTGGGGATCTTAACCTTGCTCTCTTAGAACTAGATAAATCGAATTACAAAATAAATAAGAAAGAAGTTAAGGAAGTAAATAGAATTCTAGGAAAGTTAGGTATGATAGACTTTTGGAGAAAATTTAATGGAAACAGAAAGGAATATACATTTTTCTCAGCAGTATATGGAACCTATGCAAAAAACCAACCAGTATTAGGGCATAAAAACCTCAAAATCTAATGCAGAAAGGCAGAAATAATAAGTGCATTTTTTTCAGATCATAATGCAATAAAAATTACATGCAATAAAAGGGCAAGGGAAAATAGACCAAAAATTAATTGGAAACTAAATAATCTAATCCTAAAGAATGAGTGAGTGAAACAATAAATCATAGACACAACTGATCATTTCATCCAAGAGAATGACAATAACAAGACAACATACCAAAAATTATGGGATTCAGTTATGGGGGAATTTTATATCTCTAGATGCTTACTTGCATAAAATGGGGGAATTTTATATCTCTAGATGCTTACTTGCATAAAATAAAGAAAGAGAAGATCAATGAATTGAGGTTGCAACAAAAAACCTAGAAAAATAACAAATTAAAAACTCCCAATTAAATACCAAATTTGAAATTCTAAAAATATAAGGGGATATTAAAAAATTGAAAGCAAGAAAATTATTGAATTAATAAGCAAAAGTAAGAGTTGATTTTTATTTAAAAAAAAAAAACAGATAAGCCTTTAGTTAATTTTTAAAATAGTTTTTATTTACCAGATATATGCATGGGTAATTTTACAACATTTTTCCCTCCTTCCCTCCCCCCCCCAGATGGCAGGTTGACCAATACATGTTAAATATGTTAAAGTATAAATTAAATACAATATATGTATAAATGTCCAAACAGTTGTTTTGCTGTACAAAAAGAATCAGACTTTGAAAGCCTTTAGTTAATTTGACTAGAAAAAAAAAAGATGAAAAACAAATTGTTAGTATCAAAAATGAAAAGGGAGAATTTTCCATCAATAAAGAGAAAATTAGAGCAATAATTAAGAGTTATTTTGACCAACTATATATCAATAAATCTGATAATCTACATGAAATGGAGAAATACTTACAAAAATATAGATTGCCCAGATTAACAAAATAGGAAATAAATTACTTAAACAGTTTCATCTTAGAAAAAGATGTAGAACAATCTTTTAATCAACTCCTTAAGAAAAAAATCTTCAGGGCCATGGTCTGATTTACATGTGAATTCTACCAAACATTTAAAGAATGGTTAATTTTAATACTATGCAAATTATTTGGAAAATTAGGGAAAGGAGGAGTCCTACTAAATTCCTTTTATGACACAGATATGGTAACAAAACCAGGTAGGGTCAAAATAGAGAAAGAAAATTATAGACCAATTTCCCTAATGAATATTGATGCAAAGAGATTACAGCAAGTTACCCCCAGGATAATACACCTTTACCAAGCAGGATTCATACCAGGAATTCAGGGCTGATTCAATATTAGGAAAACTACTAGAATAATTGACTACATCAATAACCAAATTAACAAAAATCATATGAATATTTCAAAAGATGCAGAAAAAGCATTTGACAAAATCCAGTACCCATTCCTATTAAAAACATTACAGAGTATAGGAATAAATGGAGTTTTCCTTAAAATGATCATTTTCATCTAGTTAAAATCACCAGCAAGCATGATATATAATGGGTACAAACTAGAACCATTCCCAGTAAAATCAGGGGTTAAAAAAAAAAAAAAAGGTTGAGCACTATCACTATTACTACTTAATATTATATTAGAAATGTTATCTTTTGCAATAGGGAAAGAAAAAAGAGATTAAAGGGATTAAAGTAAGTAATGAGAAAATCAAATTATCACTCTTTGCATATGATATGATAATATACTTAGAAAATCCTAGAGAATCAACTAAAAAACTACTAGAAACAATTCACTAAAAAGTTTAGCAAAGTTGCAAGATACAAAATAAATCTACCGAAATCATCAGCATTTTTGTATATTACCAACAAAATCCAACAGCAAGAGATACAAAGAGAAATTCCATTTAAAATAACTATAGATAATATAAAATATTTGGGAGTCTACCTGTCAAGGCAGAGTCAGGAACTTTATGAACACAACTACAAAACACTTTCCACACAAATAAAGTCAGATTTAATCAATTGGAAAAGCATCAAATGCTCATGGGTAAGCCAAGCAAATATGATAAAAATGAAAATATTACCTAAAATAATTACTTATTCAGTGCCATACCAATCAAAATCCCAAGAAATTTGTTTTACAGATTTAGAAAAAAATAACAACAAAGTTCATTCTGAAGAACAAAAGGTCAAGAATTTCAAGGGAATTAATGAAACAAAATAATGATTTAATTCACTATTGAGAAAAACAATTATTAAATCAGCTCTAAAGTTCACCTCATATCCATCAGACTGACAAAGATTACTGAAGAGGAAATTGACATTTGCTGGAATAGCTTTGGGAGATTAGTGCACAAGTATACCAATGGCAGAGCTATGATTTGCTTCAATCATTCTGGAAAATTGTTTGGAACCATAGTTAAAAAGTAAATGAACTGTGCAAACTCTTTGATCCAATGGTACTACTCTTGGGTATGTACCACACAAAGAAACCAAGGACAGAATCCAAGACCCACATATACAAGTATATTTAGAGCAGCACTTTTTGTTGTAGCAAAAAAAAAAAATTTTTTTTTTAGTTGGAACAAAAATATACATCAATTAGGGAATGGATGAACAATTTGTGCTCTGTAAATGAAATGAAATTGTATTGCTCCATAACAAATTAAGAATGTGACATATTTAGATTAACCTGAAAATAACTTGTATTAACTCGTCAGCAGAATAACAATAATTTATACAATTCTGAGATACTTCAGAACTCTGAACAAAGCTGTGACCAATCATGATTTCAAAGAAGGCTGATGTTGAAACATATCTTTGCCCCTTGGCAAAGAACTAAAGGTTAAGAACTAATCGTTCATTCTCCAACATGTTCAATGTGTTGACTTGTTTTATCTAATTATATATATTTTCCATAAGATAGTTGTTCTAATTGAGTATAGCAGGAAAAGGAAGATGGGTTGATGGATAGTAATAGGGGAAAAAATTCAAATTATTATGGTGGCTTGTTGATCAGCCTCCTGAATTATATTAGAAAACTAAATTATGAGTGTTTCAAATAATGAGATTTAATTCCTCATGCAAAAGAAAAATGGAGAATTAGCTTGATGTTTTAAAAGAAACAGAATAATTTTTTCATGCTTATTCACTTTTATGATTTACTTTTTGTCATATCAGCAGTTCCCTTCACCTGGGGCATGAACTGTTCTACTACTTCACTAACACTATGACTAAGTTTAGAACTGAAACGTTCCTTCTATTTCTTATACTTCTGGTGCATATTCCAAGAACTGAAGCATCTGCTATAGCCCAGAGGTGAGAGATGACAATAGGACCCAGTGGCTTTATCTGCAAATATAAAAGGATCTAGCTTCAACCAATGCTATTTCAGACTTGTAAGACTAAGTAGTCAGATGTGGCTAACAAACACTCATCTTTGTAGTCATGGCTATGCAACCTAAAGAGGCAGATAAGGTTATTATAAATTCCAGGTTGTTGATGAACACATCTCCATAGCTTGAACAGTTTTTCCCTTTACAGGGAATTCTAGGACCTTTTGCAATCTATCAGGGAAATAGTCTCTGGTACAGCACCAACCTTGGAATCTTTCATATCTGTAGTACCTGGGACATCTCCATTTAAAAAGACCCGAGATAACCCAGGTCAAAATCCCAATCAAAACTGTAAGTTATGAGTCCCTGCCAAAACTTTTACTTTTACCAACACATTTTGTAACTTCCCCTTGTCTCTAGATTTTCGATCGTTCTCTGGGAGGTTCTCTTGGGCAGCTTCTGGGGAGGCAGCCTTGGCTTTAGTTCTGTATTGTGTCTTTCAAAGTCTTGAATCTTTTCCTGTCAGAATCTCTCCAGCCAGCTTCAGTCTCTAGCTCCCTCTGAATCCAAAGCCTCCAGTAAGCATGACGGTAGAACTCTAATCCTTCCTTCCTTAATCCTGGCTCTCTGAATCTCCTTGAGCTTCCCTGAAGTTCTCCAGGGAAGTCCTTCCCTTGACTCACTCCAGACTGACCCCTTCCAGACTCTTAACTTCTTCCAGACTGCCCTTCTCCTTTTATTCTCCCAGAAAATGGGTTTGTGGGTACTCCAAAGGTGCAAACTCCTTTAAGAAGTCTAAAGGTGTAAACTTCTTTTAAAGGTGTGAACTAAAGGTGTGAACTCTGAGCAAGAGAATTGTTAAGTACCAACTTAGCATCTAGTAAGGAACCTAACAACATATGCTAAGAAAAAATTTATCAAATAGCATAGCAAATGTAGTTATAAAAAATGTTTCCTCCCTCACCTTCCTATCCCTTCTAACCCCCTGTCCATATATTTATAAGGTAAATTATATTTCAGATTCATTTATGACCTATAGGATAAGGATACTCACATAGAGAAAACATGTGATCAGAGAACATGCATGGAGAACACACAAGTGGAGAGCACATATGACCATGGACCATGTGCAAAAGATTATATACCAGAACCCAGGAGGTAAGGGGCACACCTTTGGTAGGCTTGTATGTAGGGGATGCCTATGGCCAAGACAAGTCATTTATGAAGTGACTACTCTGAACAAGGCATTTTGCTAAGTGTCCTATAACAAAAAGCAAAAGATTGTCCCTATCCTCAAGAATCTCACAATCTAATATGGGAGACAACATGCAAGTATCTATGCATAAATAAGATACATACCGGACAAATAAGAAGTAATCGACAGAAAGAAGCTACTAGAATTGAGAAGGATAGTGAAAGACTTCCTATATAAGATTGTTATTGTTTATTGTTGGAATACACAGGAGCTGTTGGAATACATGGGAACCACCTGACAGTGGCTACTGGAGATCCAATCAGACCTGCAGAACGGATCTCCTCTTGTGAGAGGATGATACAAGGAGACTAAAAGGCAGTTGCTGTTCTCTTACCTCTCTGACTGAGAGGCCGTTGCATTGTCTGACCTCTGTCTTCTTCCTTCTGCCTCCAATGTATCTCCTTCCCAGTCTGCAACACCTGTGTCAGCAAAGGCTGCCCTGCAACTCTTTCAGAGGTTATGATCCACAGTTGTGGAGGCTCTCAGAGAATTGACCTGTCCCTTAACAATTTATCCTTAAAATTCTCAAAAAGATAGGATTTTATGTGGGACTTGAAGGAAGACAAATGGTCAGACTCAAAGGATGGTGGGATTACAGAGGGGACCGGTCTTCAGAAACACCATCAACAACAGTAAAAGTCTTATTAGAATAATGCTACAAATTCCAATGATCATTTATTTGATCATAAGATGAATAAAATTTCAAAGCCAGAAAAGGCTCAGGAATGGTGAATACAGTAGAATCAAGAAGTCCTGCGTTTGAAATCCCATCTGATATACTTACTATGCCTCTCTTCCTTTGTAAAGTAAAGGGATTAGGTGGAATGGTTCCTTTCAACTCTAATCCACCTATGACTTCATAAATCATCTCATAATCATCTCATCTCAAACAAGTTTAACTTCTAGTTAGGAGTGTGCTAGTAAGTTTTTTACCACCATCTCTTTCTCCCCCACTTCCCCCCACACACAGTATGACATACTTTCAAGTTGAACCTGTATTATTCAATTTTTCTCCATAACTTTCCTAAAATTAATCAACAAAACAATTGCCAATTTTCCCAAGAAACAAATACTCATGATGAACATTTAATAATCTGCTCTTGGAAGCTAGTTTGAGATGACTCCAGTATATCCCTGCTTTTAAGTTTCTCTGTAGGGTATGAGTGAGGGCATGAAGCCTCATTACACCCTCTTTCCAGTGAAAGATGTGGCACCAAATTTTCATAGACCATTCACTTGTATCTACTGAAAGTAGAAGCTTGGCTGTTAGACTTACTCTCTTTTTGCCTCTCCTCTTCCCCCCACCCCCAAATCTTTGATAAAGAGCTAAGTGGGAAGGAGCATCAGCTCAGTCTTTGTGGAATCTCCTAAGCACAAATCTGTGGTTACAAAGATAAATGGAAGTTAGGTTCCAATGGAAAGAAAAGAATCCAGATCCATGGAAGATCATTTCTGCTCTTGAGAGTTTAAAGGGTTATAAAAGATGTAATAAAATTAGCTCATGACATCCCTCTCCCACAGCCTCTGTCCACTAAGCCAGGACATCAGGTCCTAGCTAATAGAGTTTGTGAAATGTAAAACCTTTTAGCGTTTCCTTCTCTCACTGTGCTTACCCTGATTATTGTTAAAAGCATATTTGCACAACAATGTGGGAACTATCTGAGCTGACTATGTAAAGGAATCTGGCATATAACCATTTAGTACAGGTAGGAAGTAGTTTAACGGGGACATGGAACTCTTGAGTTGTAAGATTTGTTTGAAGGAATGAGAGTGTTGGGAAAGACAAAGTAGATCAGGAAGAGAATTCAATCCTTGATGTCTGGATTTAGTGACCAATGTATATTGGCCAATGTCTGAGACCCTTCCCATTCTTGCAATAGTTGCTTTCTGGGCATAGAGGATCTGGCTGAGCTGTGTGCTGTACCTCATTACTCTATCACTTTGTAGTGGTTTTTCTTCTACTCCTATATTTGTGGCATGGATTTAATTCCAACTCTATTATTCCTCTTTTCTGTCTAGTTCCAAACCTTTACAGACTGATCTCACATTATCCAAGTCCAGATCCCTTTGATGTCTTCACCACAATAGTTATGATTAATGACATTTCACAGTTAAGGAAACTGAGGAAGATGTATGTGAGTATCTAAAGTTGGATTTTCCTACCTTGAAGAAAGAAACTTTTGTTTTTGTCTTTGCATGACTACTGCCTAACCTAGTTTCTAGCACCAAGCAGCTTCTTCAATTCAACAAACATTTATTAAGTGCCTATTATTCCCAGGCATTAACTAAATTCTAGGGATACAAAAAGAGGCCAAATATAATCCTTGTCCTTAAGGAGTTTGTAATATAATAGATATTTAATTGCTTGTTGAACCTGTTTCTGTGTATGGGAGTGCCAAGTGTAATGATATAATCCTATAATCCCTAGGGAAGACTAAAGACACTCAAGTGTCTTACAAAATCAGATACCAACATAGTGAGCCCCTAGGAGCAAGGCACCAAAATAGGGGCAGACTAGTCCAAGAAAGTTAAAGCTTCAGCAGGGGTATTGGCGAATGAATGACTGCTGCCTTCCAGCTCAGGTAAGTTACGTGACACAGATTCTATAAATAAATCAATAATTATGTACTTTTTTTTGTAGTGTCTGTGACCATTTTTAAAATTAATTTTATAATTATAAAAAATTTTTTGACAGTATATATGCATGAGTAATTTTTTTTTTATAACATTATCCCTTGTATTCATTTTTCCAAATTTTCTCCTCCCTCCCTCTACTCCCTCCCCTAGGTGACAGGCAATCCCATACATTTTACATGTGTTACAGTATAACCTAGATACCATATATGTGTGTAAATCCAATTTTCTTGTTGCACGTTAAGAATTGGGTTCCAAAGTTATAAGTAACCTGGGTAGAAAGACAGTAGTGCTAACAGTTTACATTCAATTCCCAGTGAATAATTATATGTTTTTTCTTTCTATTTGTAATAATGAAGAAAAGGCAGTCTCTTATCTATAATAAAGTTTTGTCTAAAGAATATTATTAATGTGTGGGATGGGTCAGGTGCAAGACCCTCTTCCCGATCTAATTAACTAATCAGAGATATCATCAGGTACAAAGAGAAAATATTTATTTAATCCCTGCAGGGAGAGGCCCAGACATACACCTGAGAGCTATCATGTGCTCCTGGAACCTAACCTGTTTCCGGCTTGTCCAGGGTTTAAAAGCAAAAGACTCGAGCCTTTTCATTGGATAGACTGACAGGATATAACCATCCTAGTTCAATGATCACTAATGCTGGCTGCCTTCCACGGATCATTTCATTTCCTGAAACTTCCAGCATCTAAGGTTCAAAGTTCATTCCTCCAGAGAGTCTCAGTCCCCTGAGCCATGCTATCCTTCCTTTTCCTTTTTTTTCCCTTCTTTCCTTTCTTTCCTTTCCTTCCTTCCTTCCTTCCTTCCTTCCTTCCTCCAATATGTATCATTTTCTTTTCCTATCAACTTAACCAATCCGATACGTGTGAGGCATTACCTCAGAGTTGCTTTAATTTTTGTTTCTCTAATCAATAGTGATTTAGAGTATTTTTTCATATTTTCAAATGAAAAGCATTTAAATTAAAGTAATCCAGATCTAGTCCATTTTTCCATATTATTCACCTTTATACATGCTATGTTGCAGCCAAACTGACTTACTGGAGCTCTCCATACCCAATATTCCATCCCCATCACTGTGCCTTTACATTATTTTAAAGTAAAGCATTTATTTTACAAAGCTGTTATGATGATCAAATGAAATAATATATGTAAGTTACTTTGCAACCCTTGAACCCTGCATAAATGTGAAGTATGAGTATTATTCTATGAACCTTCCCCAATCATCAGATAATGAAAATTATCTAATTTCCTAAAGTTATCTGAACATTTTAAAATTAATTCTCTTATTTGTATAATTGATTATGCACATATATTTTACTCAACAATATTGAAAGAAGAGATTCCCTTCTTTGGAGTGTTGGGGTCCATGGACATAAAATATTATACATAATGCCAGAATTTTTTCCAGTTTTAATTAGTTTTGTTAAATTTTTCCTATTTCTTCTTGATTTTTTTTTTAAAAAGTCTTTTTTAATAAGGGCAAACTTCTCTGGGAATTCTGAAGGATAAAAATACGGAGGGAAAAGGAGATGATGCAAAAACAAACTATATCAATAAAAATCTACACTTAAAAAGCAAATAAAGGAGGAAGATTAAAATTGATATTTTTACAATTTTAATATTTTGTATAATTGTTTTATAGTATGTGGCAGAAAAAATATAAATGCATCTGAAAATAACATGTATATAGATTTAAAATCCATAAATAAAATTCAATTTGTTTTTTTGGGGGGGAGGGTAGAAAAAGAAGAAAAAGGGGATCATGCTTTCTTTTTTCTTTTTATCCCCCATAACGTCCATCATAATGTTAGGTTTATAGTAAGGAACCCATATGCCCATTGAATTAACTTAAAATAAAACTCTTCAAGCACTAATCTAAGAATCTTCTACTGGGAGTCATACTCACAAAAATCAAATAAGTCTTTATAAAAATGTGTCCCCATTCCCTCTCTGTCCCCTAAGCCTCTCCTAAATACTTTAGAATGCATAGATTCCAACCTGAAAGGAGCCTTAAAGGTCACTTAGTCAATCCAATGATTTTAGAAGTATAGAAAAGAAGGCCTACAGAGATGAGTTTGTTTTACAGAATTACATAATTTGATAGTTGGAAGAAATCTTATCTGGCATCTTCTCCAATAAATCCATAAAAGGAATCGCTATTCTAACATTCCAATTGTAAAGCCTCCATTAGAAATCTTTCAAGAAAGGGTAATCTATCACCTCTTGAGGCAGCCCACTCCACATTTGGACAACTCTTTTTTTTTTTTTTTTTTTTTTTTTTTTTAATTAAAGCTTTTTATTTTCAAAGCACAGATAATTTTTCCACAATTTTTCCACACTGACCCTTGCTGTCAAAAAAAGTTTTAATTATAAAATTAATTTTAAAAAATTGACCCTTGCATAACCTTGTGTTCCAAATTTTCCGCTCCTCCCACCCCCTTCCCGAGATGGCAAGCAATCCAAAATATGTTGTTTGTGTTAAAAAATATGTTAAATCCAATATATGTAAACATATTTGTATAATGACCTTGCTATACAAGAAAAATCAGATCAAAAAAAGAGAGTAAATGAATAAGAAAGCAAAATGCAAGCAAAAAACAACAAAAAGAGTGATTATGTTGTGTTATGAGTATGATTATGAGTGTTATGTTGTGATCCCCACTCAGTTCCCACAGTCCTTTCTCTGGGTGTAGATGGCTCTCTTCATCACAAGATCATTAGAACTGATCTCAATCATCTCATTGTTGAAAAGAGTCACATTGGACAACTCTTAAAGCCTCTGTTTACCTATTTGTAATTTACATTCATTGCTCCCGATTGTTTGGGAACAAATGATTCAAGATAAATTCCTCCTCCAAAGGACAGCCTTTTTAAATACTTAAAGAGAGCTATCATTTTTTTTTTTTTTTAAGCTAGACATCCCATTTTCTTTATCCTTGTATGGCAAAGACACTAGATACTTCTCTATATTAGTTACCTTTCTCTGCATATTATTCAACTTATCTCAACATTCTCATAATATGTGTATTTATATCCATGTTTTTATCCTTCTACCTCTTCAGAAATGTACCCAGTAAGCGTGAAATGAAGGACAACACTACTCTGGGGTTGTAATTTAAGATGTGAAACAAAAATACATGGAAAAGAACAGCCTCATATAGCAGTGCTTTTTCAGGAGAGTTTAAGTAGGCAGAATACTTGCTATCTGCTAGGAATCATTTTGGATAAGTATTTACTCTCTGAGGGAAGCTTGGGAAGTGAATTTAACTGTCATGTCCAGAATCCTCTTCAAACTTATCTACATTATGTCTCATTCCCCGAAGACTAAACTTTCTGTGCCTAAATTGCTAATCTGAAAAATCAATTAATTCTAATGATAAGGGCTAAAACAAAAAACACCCATTTTCTTTAATTTTCCTTAACCCCTCATTGTCTTCTCAAAATTGCAGAATATGACATTTGGCAAGGATTTTAAAAGCCATCTGGTCCAACCTATATACTAAAGGCACTCCCTCTATAACATAGGAAACACATAGTTGTCCAGCTGCTGCTTGAAGCCTAACCACAAACTGAGGGAATTCATTTCCCTTTTAAATAGATTGCTTTATTTCTAGGTAAAAAAATGAGAAATTTAAAGGGATTTATGTGGCAATTGCGTTAGCACTCTGGATATCTTAGAATCAGCTGGAGTCAGGATAAGCAAAAGTCTTTATTCTTGGTTTTTAGGGGTAGAAGTGTAGAGAGTGAACACGTAGGATCTCTGCAACCTCACTTTGCCATCTCTCTCGCCCAAGTGACCCAGGCAAGTTTCTCTGCACCTCCTAGTCCCTCCCACAGTTCTCTGTATACACCAAATGATTGGGCCAGCACAGGATAGTGGGAAGGGCCATTTTCTAAGCATATTCTTATAGAGATACAATTGGTAATTAGCCTCAAGTGCTCAATTGTCTTATCCCAGTTCATAGACTCGAGAGTTTCAGCCCTTTGCAAGTTTATCTAGAAGCAGAAAAAGCAGCTAAGTGGCACAGTGAATACAGTGATAGGCCTGGAATCAGGAAGATTCAGCTCCCTTAGTTCAATCTGGCCTCAGACATTTATTATGTGACCCTAGCCAACTTCACACTGTTTGCCTCATTTTTATCATCTTTAGATTGAGCTGGAGAAGCAAATGACAAAACATTTCAGTATTATTGGCAAGAATACCCCAAACAAATTTGCAAAGAGTTGGACACAACGAAATGTCACAAAACGACAGCAAAATCTGAAGACTATCCTCAAATTCTTTTTGTCTTGCACATTAGCAAGATGTGTCTGTGCCCATTAGCACATTCTCATGATGGTAAATTCAAACTAAGTAGGAGAGCAGAGTCGGTTCATAATAGAGGAAAGATATTTAGGAGCAGGTAAGGACTTCATAACACCATGTATATATGTAATCTATGGATGAGGACTGGGCTTCCAGAATCATATTTATCTATTTTAAAAGAAGCTGACCATTCTAGGCCATAAAAAAATTTTTAAATTTAAGTGGTTGAGGATTTTTTTAACTATTAAATTCAGTTTTTTTATTTATTTCATTTTTAATTCATGAACTAAAACAAACATTTCCATAAGATAGTATAATAATTTAATAATATAATAATTTAAGTGATTGTTGTAATTGTTGTTGAGTCACTTCAAATAAATTGAAAAGTCAGTAACTGTAACTTATTTGTACAAGGAGTAGAGCTTATACCATAAGTTTGAGCTTACTTTTTCTCCTTCTCCCCATCCTCTCCCCTAGCTGGCAGTAATTCAATAATGTTAAATATGATGAATTATATGTTAGATCCAATATGTGTATACATATTTATACAATTATCTTGTTGTGCAAGAAGAATCATGTCAAGAAGGAAGAAAAAGAAGAACTGAAAAAGAAAACACAATGCAAGCAAATGACAACAGAGAGAGAGAGAAAATGCTATGTTGCATTCCACACTCTGTTCCCCTGGTTCTTTCTCTGGGTGTACAAGGTTCTCTTCATCACTTGCACAAGAGGAACTGGTTTGAATCATCTCAATGTTGAAGAGAGCCACGTCCATCAGAATTGATTGTTGCACAGTCTTGTTGTTGCTGTGTACAATGATCTCCTGGTTCTGCTCATCTCACTTAGCATAAGTTCTCTCCAAGCCTCTCTGTATTCATCCTGCTGGTCATTTCTTCCAAAACAATAATATTACATGGCATTCATATACCATAATTTATTCAGCCATTCTCCAATTGATGGGCATCCACTGAGTTTCATATTTTGACACTACAAAGAGGGCTGCCACAAACATTTTTGCACATATGGGTCAAAGGGTTAAGTGGTTAACAGGGCTTCAATAAAATTTAGTCCATCTTGCAAATTTTTAGAGATTAAAAAGAAGGTGAGGATTTATATGGAAGTCATGAGGGAGAAGGGGGGGACTCACAATTTTGCAAATGAACTTGGAAAAAAAAGATGGAGACAATAGCATTTTATGAACTTCACTTTTATCTGCCCTGATCAAAGGAGGATTGAACACACACAAATACATATGCATAAAGTCCTTGGTTCAGCAATACACTAAACTAAATAGGGAAACAGGTGGGGATAAGAAGAGAAATTAAGAGTAGGGGCAGAGTTGGAGAGGGAATCCCCATCAGCAAAAGAAATGAACATAGTAGGGTAGATTATATAGAAGGAATTAGAAGAGAAGGTGTTATCAATTGATAAACCAGCAGCTGTGTAGTTCTGCCCCTAGAGTAGAGTCAATGAAGGGAAGAAAGACAAGGACCTGTAGCTATGTATAGGACAAGTATATTTGTGCATTCAAGAGTAACTTTGTAACTGATTCTGGAACATGATGAATATTTGGATCACAGACCAGGGTAGGGGTAAGAAAGCAAGAAACAGGACTACGTTTAAGGCTGTGGTTTCCCCACTGGAACTATAACCAGGGGAAAGCCTGAAATCATGTCACCCATACCCAAACTAGCATAGAGAGCCTGAAAAACTCATCAATCAGAATGTACCCTAGATTAGACTGGGTAGGGCACACTGAAAGTTTGGATCTATGATGTGGGCCATCCTTGAAATCCTTAAGGAATGTGTCACTCAGTTTCTTTCTTTCTTTTTTTTTTTAATTTTATAATTATAAAAAAATTTTTTTTGAGTACATATGCATGAGTAATTTTTTTTATAACATTATCCCTTGTATTCATTTTTCCAAATTTTCCCCTCCCTCCCTCTACTCTCTCCCCTAGATGACAGGCAATCTTATACATTTTACACATGTTACAGTATAATCTAGATATAATATAAATGCAATTTTCTTGTTGCATGTTACGAATTGGGTTCTGAAGGTATAAGTAACCTGGGTAGAAAGATAGTAGTGCTAACACTTTACATTCAATTCCCAGTGTTCCTTCTCTGGGTGTAGCTACCTCTGTCCATCATTGATCAACTGGAAGTGAGTTGGATCTTCTTTATGTTGAAGATATCCACTTCCATCAGAATACATCTTCATACAGCATTGTTGTTGAAGTGTATAGTAATCTTCTAATTCTGCTCATTTCACTCAGCATCAGTTCATGTAAATCTCTCCAAGCCTCTCTGTATTCATCCTGCTGGTCATTTCTTACAGAGCAATAATATTCCATAACCTTCATATACCATAATTCACCCAACCATTCTCTAATTGATGGGCATCCATTCATCTTACAGTTTCTAGCCACTACGAAAAGAGCTGCCACACACAGGTCCCTTTCCCCTCTTTAGTATTTCTTTGGGATATAAGCCCAGTAATAGCACTACTGGATCAAAGGGTGTGCACAGTTTGATAACTTTTTGGGCATAGTTCCAAATTGCTCTCCAGAATGGTTGGATTCTTTCACAACTCCACCAACAATGCATCAGTGTCCCAGTTTTCCCACAGTTCCTCCAACATTCATCATTATTTGTTCCTGTCATCTTAGCCAATCTGACAGGTGTGTAGTGGTATCTCAGAGTTGTCTTAATTTGCATTTCTCTGATCAGTAGTGATTTGGACACTCTTTTTATATGAGTGGATATAGTTTCAGTTTCATCATCTGAGAATTGTCTGTTCATATCTTTTGACTATCAATTGGAGAATGGTTTGATTTCTTATAAATTAGGGTCAGTTCTCTATATATTTTGGAAATGAGGCCTTTATCAGAACCTTTAACTGTAAAAATATTTTCCCAATTTGTTGCTTCTCTTCTAATCTTGTTTGCACTAGTTTTGTTTGTACAAAAGCTTCTTAATTTGATGTAATCAAAATCTTCTATTTTGTGATCCATAATGATCTCTAGTTCTCCTCTGGTCATAAATTCCTTCCTCCTCCACAGGTCTGAGAGGTAGACTATCCTCTGTTCCTCTAATCTATTTATGATCTCACTCTTTATGCCTAAATCATGGACCCATTTTGATCTTATCTTGGTATATGGTGTTAAGTCTAGGTCCATGCCTAGTTTCTGCCATACTAATTTCCAGTTTTCCCAACAGTTTTTTTCAAATAATGAATTTTTATCCCAAAACTTGGGATCTTTGAGTTTGTCAAACACTAGATTGCTATAGTTGTACCCTTTTTTGTCCTTTGTACCTAATCTGTTCCACTGATCGACTGGTCTATTTCTTAGCCAATACCAAATGATTTTGGTGACTGCTGCTATATAATATAGCTTTAGATCAGGTACAGCTAGACCACCTTCATCTGACTTTTTTTTTATTAATGCCCTTGAAATTCTCGACCTTTTGTTGTTCCATATGAATTCTGTTGTTATTTTTTCTAGGTCATTAAAATAGTTTCTTGGGAGTCTGATTGGTATAGTACTAAATAAATAGATTAGTTTGGGGAGTATTGTCATCTTTATTATATTCTTTCGGCCTATCCAAGAGCACTTAATGTCTTTCCAATTATTTAAATCTGACTTTATTTTTGTGGCAAGGGTTTTGTAATTTTGCTCATATAATTCCTGTCACTCAGTTTCTAGATAAAATAGTAGCAAGACTCCTAATAACTAAGGTCAAGAGACCTAAGTCAAAGTTTCTTCCAGAAGTGCACAGAACTGGCCCTAACAATTTAGGAAGCAAGCTAGAAGAATGAACAAACAATCATATTACACATAACAGCCAGGTTTAGTACAATCATCTTGATATATAACTTGAAGACTCAATGAGGTCACTTATGAGTCATAACATGCTTATCTAAAAAAAACATTTAGAAAGTTCTTATTCAGGAAAGTAAATATGAAGTGTGTAAGAAACAAAATATCTCACAAAAACTCCACTGACTCACTGATGATTGCAGGAAAAATTTATTTTACATTCCTACAAGGATGGGTGCCCAAGTTAGTAGACACACCTTTGAAACTCCATTTTACTTTGTATCCTGAAGCACAGGTCCTTTTCCTGATTCCTTATTGATTGGATGTTACAAAAGTTACAATATGAATCTCCACCTCTCAATTACATAGCAAATCCCAGCCCCAAAGGAGCTTACAGGAAGATAACAGGGGAGGGGTAAGGCAAAGAACAAAAGATTCTTTTCCAATCTCAGTCCACTGTCCCTGACCACAAAAGTCAACCACTGCTCCCAAGGAACTTACATTCTTTTGGGGGAAGATAACCTCCATCCTTGATTATTCCTTGATGTCCTTGTGAGTTTCAGTTTTTTAATTTAAGTTTCATTTCTCCAATTTAATTTTCCTATCTGTGGAAACCAAATAAATGCCCATTCATTTCTCACAAAGTAATAAAGATAATGTGGGCCTTAATGCAAAGAACTTCAATGAGGTAGGAGAAAGAATGTAGCCCATTTTTTAAACTTCCTTCTTCAGTTAATCTGAAAATAGCAAAAACTTTTTGAAACATGGGAAAGTTTAAAAAGTGAGTCAGATGCTAGTTCTTTTTAATTAATGTGTCAGCCTATATTCCTACTGCTGTTACTAGGCAAGGAAGGACAAAGGGACCTCTCAAGATTTGCTATATAATACTAAGATCAAGTCTGTTTAGCACTATATGGCTAAAAGGGAGTTCCAGAACTCCTTCAGTGGTCAACCAGAATCAGGAATGCTCCATGAGATGCAGCCCAGTACAGTTCTACTTCTAGAAGAAAAAACTGCACCCTAAACAAATAAATTGGTTTGCCTAATGAATGGTACTGAGTGGATGATGTTTTCTCAAGTTTATGAAACTAGGTCTAAGTCACATGATCCCTATTCCTAGACCTTGAACCCTGGAATGCAGGAAGTTAGTGAAGTTGCAGGAAGTGATGTGAGGAGGCAGACAACATAGATGACCATTGGTCAAGGATGGTTATGTCCTTTTTGTCTATCCAATGAGAAGGCTCAGGTCTTTTGCTTTTAAGTCCTGGATAAGCCAGCAGCTTGCCAGGTTCCAGGAGCACATGGTGGGAGTTGGGATGGCTCCCAGGTGTGTC
The DNA here is from genome assembly GCF_048593235.1 of Sminthopsis crassicaudata. Lineage (NCBI taxonomy): Eukaryota > Metazoa > Chordata > Mammalia > Dasyuromorphia > Dasyuridae > Sminthopsis > Sminthopsis crassicaudata. The sequence goes on along the minus strand of NC_133621.1, from coordinate 237,752,698 downwards.
TGGGCCTCTTCCTGCAGGATGCTTCCTCTTTGTACTTGAAGATATCTCTGATTAGTTAATTTGGGAAACAGGGTCTTGCACCTGTACCACACAATTTATGAGGGCCGAGACCAGGATCTGTGGCTTCCCAGAGAGATAACTGGGATCCTGATTCAAAGAAGGTGCCAGATTAGGTTCTCTGATCAACCTTGAGATCAGGGTCTCAGCTCCCTCTTTGTGAAGAATGGGCCTAGGAAAGATGCCAAATTACAAACAGAGAGCACATAAGTCTTCAAAGATGAAGCCTGGATAAAAGAGAGAGTCAGGTAACTTAATGCATGTGTAAGCCATGGAGGGGACTCTCTGTTAATGTGTCCTTGAATTGTCTTTAGGTGATGGGTCCTGGGATCATCAAGCCTTGGATGATCCAGGAAAAGGGTTCTGTTAACAGTACAGGACAACAGCGCTCTGTGGTTGGCTAGATAGGTAGGCAACTCCTTCTAACCCTGGTTCTGCCAAGCCACCCTTGGGGGTCGGCTGTGCATTGTGCTGGAGACAAAGGGATGAGATTGGATACTCTGAGAGGGGACAATCCAACTCAAATCTTCAGAGGAAAAGGGGGAAAAAAGTGCACTTGGGTATTTCTGTTGTGTGGGAGGAAGGGATGGTCCTCTTCCATGTAATTTTTGTCTGTGTTTGTTGTCTTTGTGCAGAATGTCTTTGTCATGTTTGTTCTGTGAGCTAGAATTTGTTAGGGAAAAAAAGAGAAAGGCCTGACTTTCCTGTAGGTTCTAGCTCTGGCCAAAGTTGAAACTTCATGAAAAGTCTGAGAATAATGATCAAGGAATTTGGCAATTGATCATTTCAAGATTCCAACACAATTCAATTAAATTGAGTCCTGCTGGAGGAAGCATAGAGTAAAGATAGTCTCTTTCTTCCCCTTTAACTTATTCCCTGACTGCAGCTGGGCCACATGGGGCCAGAGGGAGAGAAAGAAACTAAACTCAGTTTACTGAGATTCGTTATTTGAAATATGATAGCAAAAGCAGTTTTATATTATTGGAAATTTAAAGCTGTATTTGATTGGATTTTAAATTAAAATATAGGTTATTAAAACAAAATGCTAGTAGCTTACCTTAGGGGAGGTCAAGTTTGTATTTCCTAATTAAATGTTGCTTTTTAGAAGTATTGGGTAATTTGAAAAAATTATGAGTTATTCAGTTCTAATTGATCAATGATGGATAGAAGCAGCTACACCCAGAAAAGGAACACTGGGAAATGAGTGTAAACTGTTTGCATTTTTGATTTTCTTCCCAGGTTATTTTTACCTCCTAAATCCAATTCTCCCTGTGCAACAAGAAATTAAGTTCTTCACACATATATTGTATCTAGGATATACTATAACATAATTAACATGTATAAGACTGCTTGCCATCTAGGGGAGGGGGTGGAGGGAGGGAAGGGAAAAGTCGGAAAAGAAGTGAATGCAAGGGATAATGTTATAAAAAATTACCCAGTCATATGTTCTGTCAATAAAAAGTTATAATAAAAAATTATGAATTATGCTTTAAAATTTGTGAGCTCTGTTGGATATATATATATATATATATATATATATATATATATATACATATGTATGTATGTATAAATTTTATGAATTTGGTTCAGTTATTTAATTGTGAATCCTAAAGTTAAAAAAAAAAAATGATTTAAAGACAAGGGATAAGAAAGACCGATTTGCAAAAGCAATTAATAGTTTCAATGGAGCATCTAGTTAGAAGGATTAATGGTTTGGGTGTATATTTAAAGTATGTTGGAGAAGGATTGAGCACATAGGCATCAGGAAGAGATAGAGATGAAACAGGGAAAGAAATGGCATGAGAGAAGGAAAAGAGAAAAATGGCTTGTTGGAAAATGAGGGACAGAAAGGTACAAGCTCCTACAGAATTTGCCATTTGTAAGGGGAAAGGAGATACCCCATGAGATTGGGAACTGTCTTTGGCTAGCAAATTGGATCCTGGGGAACTTGACACACTAAAAAGTTTAGGTGTGAGAAGTAGGGATTGAGAAGCATGGTGGAGTGGGGGGAAGAGCGACCATGTAGAAAGGGCTTTGTCAGGTGACAATCCAATTCCCCCTCTTCTCCATTAAGTGGGGTGCAGCAGCTTTTTGACAAACTGCAGCTCCTTACTAATTGAAATATTAATTTCTTACATGGTGTTAATAACTGAATGTTTTATTTTTATTTTTCAAGTCTATAGCTGCTCTAAGAGGCTTGGTGGAACCCTAAATTTTCTGAAAGCGATTAATTCTAAGGTATCCCATCTGTCTTCAGCAAATTATTTAATGCTTAAGTGCATAATGGTCTCCTTTTTAAGAAATATGATAACAAAAAAACCTAGAGCAGAATTTTAATCTGATCTGATAAGTTGATAGGGCTATTTCCAAAAAGTTTATAGGGACTCCTCAATTGCAGGAAGTTGACTTAACAAATTTTTAAGAATGAAGAAATAGTTAATTCCTATAAGGTTCTTTTCTGTGGAAATAGATATTCCGTATGAGTTGTATTTATTGTATTTACTCATCTTAAAGTTGTGCCATTATTTAAAGTGACTCTGAGAATAATAGTTTTTGCTTTTGTCCCTTTGAAAATATTTCTGTTGTGGACAATATGCAAGTTAGAATTTTTCTATGCATTGGGTATTTTAAAAGTAAAATGATCTGGGTAATGTTGAACTTAGAACCATCTACTTAGATATGAAAGATAAGCTGTATAAGCTGTGAACTTTCTAGGATGAATTTTATTGTTATCCCTGAGAGCTAGATTCATCTGAAACTTTTATTGATGAAAATTGCTGTAGGAGATAAAATCTCTTGGGACTGCAGCTGTTATTTATTTGGAGTTTTAAATTCAGGTATGACTGATAGATCATCAAGCCAGTGATCCACCATATGAAAGGAATATGCCATAAGCTACTCAGAAGAAGTTGTTACAGGTGGAGGTTAGTATCTGGGAATTAATTAGAAGAATGATCTTGGCCTCTGCTGAAGTTAGAATCCTTCTGATTCAATTTCCCAGTGGTGTTCTTTTGAATGAGAACCCATGCGATTATTCCTGAGTCTGGCTTAAGGTGGAATTGTTAAAAATAAATAAATAAATAAATAAAATAAATAGAACATTTAACTGAAATAAAACTACTTTAAGTAAATCGGTCTTTGATTTTTTCTCTCATAGCAAATTTCTGTAATCAGAGCAAGTGGTTAGTGGAAGATATAAAATACAATAAGAGATATTGATTGTAGCCCAGCCCTGGAGGATTCTCTGGTTGCTGTTATAATATCTTTAAATCTTTTGCTTCTTGGGCTAGATTTTCTTTATCTAAAGGACTACTTCACCCAAATATTTGGGGCTATTCCTTCTTTCCCTTTTGTTTGTTGAAAGAAAGCAGACACTCTTATCACTCCCTGATTAGGTTAGATTTTTTTTTTTTTACTCCTTTGAGGAATCCAAAGCAAGAATTTTGGGAAAACATTCTTTAGTATCTATCTTAGAAGAAAGGCATTTATGATAGCCTCATTTTCCACCACCACCACTCCCAGCCTTCCTGTGGGTGGGCTTCTGGTTTCTGGTTACTGTCCCTAGTAATCTCCATATTAATTCCACTTTTGTTTATTCTTTCTCTTTTGCTCATATTTAATTCTTGTATTTTTATTATACTTGTGAGAGTTGCTTCTTCCAGACTCTGAGCCATGAAATTCCAACTACTTGGTCAACCTGAAATCATCTGAGACCTGATGAGACCACTGTCTACAAGTCTATTTTTCAGGCTGGACCCCATTGGGTAGGGCCAGCTCTTCCACCCCTTGTCAGCCTGAAGCAGGTCCAGAAGATAAGACCTTCATCCCTTTGTCCCAAATGAATCTGGGTCTGAACTGCTTGAGGTGGGAATGATGTGACAATGGACCTGACACCCTGGGGCCTCCACAGTGCTGTAGTTCTATGGCTGCCAAATACAAATCTATTCTGTGATGCCTGGGTTTCTAAGACAATGGGAGTTGGTGGAAGAGGGATCTGATTCTTGTTCATTGTTTTAAGCAGCAATATCCTACCACCCCCTTGTTTACGCACTTAATCATTAGAGTAGTTGAAAATTTAGCCAAGTTCAGGAGAAGCTAAAGTGGTACTTGAAAGCTTCCACCAATGTGCAGGTGTTGGTTCTAAATGGTAAAGGGCAGATTACAGTTAGATGGGACAAGCCTGAAGGCCTATGTCACAGAGTTGCTCTAGTGGAAGATGTATATATTGGGGTGAGAAATCTTCAAATGGATGAAAAAGAGAGGGGGACTGAATGGGACTGATATCCCATGAAGTTTTCTTAAATTTATGAGACTAGGCCTAAGTCACATGAACCTTATACCCATTTGAGCCTTGGGTTTCAGGAAGTCACATGATCCCTATTCCCAGACCTTGAACCCTGGAATGCAGGAAGTTAGTGAAGTTGCAGGCAGTAATGTGACCTGTGGGAAGCTGACAATAATGGTGACATTTGGTCAAGAATGGTTACATCCCTTTAGTCTATCCAATGAGAAGTCTTTTGCTTTTAAGTTATGGACAAGCCAGAAGTTGACCAGGTTCCATGAGCATATGGTGGGAGTTGGGATGGCTTCCAGGTGTGTCTGGGATTCTCCCTGCAGGATGCTTTCTCTTTGTATCTGAAGAGGTCTCTGATAAGTTAATTTGGGAAAAGGGGGTCTAGTACCCATTCCACACACGGAGTCACAAAGTAGAAGTTGACAAAGCCAGAATTTAAATCTAGGTCCTCTACCTTCAAATCCTAATATGCCTCATTGCCATATGTATTTGGGGGACAAGGCATAGTATGCTATTATCCTACTATCCAAATTTTCAGTGTTAGTGGCAGAAAAAAAGATATGGGCACTTTGCCCCATCCCCATCCCTGCAATCTGCCACTTCCTACCCCTTATTAAAATGGTACTTTCCACAAAATGTGTCATTTTGCAAAGCCCATGAAATTTGTCCTAAAGTTCTTTAGGAAAAGTAATTGTAACTTTCTATTATTATAGTTTTTCACTAAGTCAACACTGTCTCTTTTGTTGGGCAGGCAGTTAGACAATTTACAATTCTCAGTACCTAACAATGGTATATCTTATTTCTATTGTGATTAACTGGGAATTCAAAACCATTTTGATTTTCTTGTATTTCAAACTAGTTTCACCTAATGTATGGACATCAGTGAAAAACAGCTTTTTTCAGGGCAGAATTTGGAAGCACATACACTAACTATAGTACCTTTCTTTCCAAGAGTCCATAATAAGTCCATAAATAAGAGATAATTCTAAGAATAAATAAGTTGTTCAATGGAAGAAAATTAGGAGCTGAATTAACTCTTTCAGGACAGTAAGTGATTAAGCTGGTTTACATTTGGAAAATGGTACAATGTTCTTAATAATCACAACCTACTGCCACAAAAGCCCTTAAAAAAGGATGTTCCCACTTATAACTCATAGCCACAAATTATGGGGGACCAGGATCTCAGAATTAAATTATAAACAAGCAAAAGGTAAATTGGACTGCAGAATATTGCTAAAAAGGATTGACATAAAATAAAATTCCATATAAGAGGAATAAGAAAAGGAAATAAATTGATCATACAATGTAATGTTCTCTTGGTTCGGTTTTCTGAGGGTCTTTGGAGAAGCCTTCATTTTAGTTCAGTAATCACCACAAGAACAGCTAGGTGTTAAAGTCCAAATCCTTTATTATCTCCTTCCTGGGACTGGGCAGCTTTCTGGAGAGCCTTTCAGACCGGCCTTGGTCTCAGTGGGCGGAGTGCAGGAGGCCAGGACAGCCACCAGGAAGAAGGAAGATTGAATGAATGTCTGTCCTTGGTTTTGAGAGCTTAAGCTCCCGTCTGTCTTATCTGCCTTCTGAAAGCTTCTCTTCTGTGGCTCTCAGTCCCTACTTATATGCTCCACACTGAGTATAAACGCACTCAGAAGAAAATAACAAAGTCAAAGTTCCCACATCCAAAGCCTCCAAGAAAAATAAGAATTGGTCTCAGATCATGGAAAAACTCAAAAGGGATTTTGAAAATCAAGTAAGAGAGGTAGAATAAAGAAATACAAAAAACTAAGGAGAAGAGTGCCTTAAAAAACAAAATTGGCCAAATGGGAAAAGAGATACTGAGCTCACTAAAGAAAATATAGAATTTACTGATGAATGTAGCTTTTTTCAACAGTGAGTTGATCCAGACCAGTTCCAATAGTCTCATGATGAAGAAATAATATCCAAAAAAATAAAATTAAATTAAGGAGTGAGAGATGAAAGTAATGGGAGAAAGAGAAAGGAAGAGGTAGAATGCAATAAATTATCTGCCATAAAAGAGGCAAGAAAAACCCTTTAGAGAGGGGATGAGGGATAAGGGAAGAGTAATGAGAAAACCTTGCTCTAATCAGAAATGATTCAAATTAGAAATAACATACACACTCAATATGGGTATAGAACTGTATTTTAAGGTGTAGGAAAGTAGGAGAGGAAAAGGATATGAAGAGGGGGGGAGGGTGATATAAGAGAGGGCATATTAGGGAGGGTGTGGCCAGAAGAAAAACACTTGAGGAGGGAGGGGTGAAAAGGAGAGAGAATAGAATAGAATAGAAGTGGAGAGAATACATTTAGCAATAATAATTGGGAAAAGAATTTTGAAGTGTTTGATGAAGGCCTCAAACCATCCGAAGAGACCCCGGTCTATGTCCTGAATTCGAGCAGGAGGAATTGCCTTCTCACCATCACAGTGAACACCACAGGGGCTGAACTGACCCCCTGGCATCCTACTCCCCGGTAGGGATTTGTGGTCCTGCCCTGTTTCCCTTTTATCCTAGGACAGTCCGAACACCTCAGGGGCTAGTAAACTGAGTGTGCAGTGCTGATACTGTGCACCCCCTCTGACTTCTTCCACACCTCCCCCATAAGAGTGGGGAAACTAGGAGGGAAAAGTTCAGGATCTTTGCTTATTTTTCTGGTAATATTGAGAAACCAACCCCTTATTATTTTAAGGAAAAGCAGTACAGTTAAAAGATTTCCAAGAGCTTAAACTGCATTCTTATCTCACAGGCAGGGATATGCCCATCCCCAGACCCTGCCTCACAAAAAGATCATACCAAGGCCTGCTGCTTCCCCCTGACTTCTGAATCCATACCCTTTAATCCTGACCCCGGGAGAAATTAGCTTTGGCTAATCGTTTGTTCTCAGCATTTTCTCCTCCTCCCCTTTAATAGTTAGATGGGCCATCAGCATTCTACAAGCAATCCACAGAGGGGACCTGATGCATTTCCCCATTCCTGAATGTCACCATCTCCACCCTGGATGACACCCCACTTTTAATCTGTTCCCGAGATCTGTTTTCTCTAGGCTTCAAACTTTGGATTCTCAGATGCCCTTCATTCAACCTGAATGAGATGAGGTGAGATCTTTCAAGACAGTTGTGAACATGGAGTAAGGCTTCATCTACTTCAGAGTTTGAGTAAGCCTGAAGGACTCTAAACATCTAGTCAAGGGCATAATTGCGTTCCCCTCTCATGATACCTCCTCCCTATTTCAGCCAAATATGGGCAACTATGTACTTATTGGTCAAGTTCAATTTCATGGGCAGATCTCGAGTTTAGAATGTAAGACTCTCAGCCAATGAGGATGAGGGTCAGTGGTGGGAGGGGGTGTTTTGCATTAGGGATTAAAGGGGCTGTCCTGCCCACAGGAGGTGCTTCCTCTCTTTGATTTTCTGCTTGAGGAGTGGGACGCCCTTCTCGCGAGAATGTACAATAAACTTTGCTTTTCTCTAGAGCTCTCTCCAGCTTTTTTATTAAATGGTGACCCCTCACCATTTCTGTACCACACAAACCTGGAGAACATGGGACAATTGACTGGGCCGACTGACCAGGACACCCCTTAGATGCCTTGTTGCCATCCTCCCACACCTCATGCCTCACCTCCTGACATGAACCCTCAAATCTCTACAACCCTTGTCAGCTCATTGCTCCTTTTCCCACATACATCTGGAGGTGACTGCTTGAGGGGGGGAAATGAAGAGGGGACCCCACTATTCTGAAGATCCTTGGAGAAAATCTTCAACCCTGCCTCAATTAGGGACACTGCCCCAAGTCTTTTTTTTTTCTTAAATGAATTTAAGTTTTAACTGCTTGAGGGGGGAAATGATGAGGAAACCCCAAAACTCTTAAAACCTCCTTGGACTCTGCCTCAGGGACTCTGCCCCACCCCAAGCACAAATAGTTTCCTCCTTATCTAAAAACCCATTGAATTCTATTCAAATTCTAACTCTGGCTGGAACTCAAGCCAGAAGCCAAACTGGGACTCCACCCATGAACCCCTTCAGATTATCAAAAGCCCCCCTATTATAAAAAGGGCTAAATTGGAGTCCACTCTTTGCAGAGATCTCAAACGTGGCATCCTTACGCTGGTCATGTCAAGGATTTCTGCCCATCAGAACTGTGTGGTACGGAAATGGTGGGGGGTCACCATTTAATAAAAAAGCTGGAGAGAGCTCTAGAGAAAAGCAAAGTTTATTGTACATTCTCGCGAGAAGGGCGTCCCACTCCTCAAGCAGAAAATCAAAGAGAGGAAGCACCTCCTGTGGGCAGGACAGCCCCTTTAATCCCTAATGCAAAACACCCCCTCCCACTACTGACTCTCATCCTCATTGGCTGAGAGTCTTACATTCTAAACGCGAGATCTGCCCATGAAATTGAACTTGATATAAGTACATAGTTGCCCATATTTGGCTGAAATAGGGAGGAGGTATCATGAGAGGGGAACGCAATTATGCCCTTGATGTTCAGAGTCCTTCAGGCCTACTCAAACACTGAAGAAGATGAAGCTTTACTTCAACTGTCTTGAAAGATCTCACCTCATCTCATTCAGTCCCTCCTCTTATTTTGTACACTGAGATCTCTTCAAATTTTTGTAACATAATTTCACATTGTCCAAGTCTGTACAGGAAACACGAGCAAGTTTCCTAACATTCTTAGTGATTTCTCTTACTAGATTTCCATGTCATTTGGCCCTGGTCCAATATAACAAATCCCTGTCCAATTAAGAGGTAGGTGAGCATAGGCAGTTAAACCACAGATCCAATAATGACCCTTTAGAGCAGGTTGTTCCCTTGAAAAAAACTACAATTGGCAACTGATCACTGATCTATTAGGTTAGAGGTACTCCAAAATGTGGGATACAGAGTCCCATGTTTCCGGGTTTCCCCAGAGTGACATACCAACCCCATTGATAACTGTACCCAATGTATATGTTCCCTTTGGGATCAGTTACTAAGGACCCAGGCTGGGCTTAAGGGGACAGGTACCCATGGCCATTGGTTTGATTGTTGGGATCCAACACAGATCCAACAATTTGATAAATTAAAAGTTCTCTCTATATTCTGTATGAGCCTGAGGAACTAGTTCTCATCTCTGGAAAGTAAAAGTCTGGTTTCTATGGCTATCATGAGGAAATAGGTAAACCCAAAGCTCAGGGAAAGCCCCATGATGTTCAACTATTATAACACTGTGAAGTTAAGGTGAAATTCCCAAGAGAAAATATATCAGCTTCCAAACAGGCAAAGAGACCCAAAGTAAGGAAAGAAAATTCATACAGTTACAATGCACTGGATTCATAATCAGTGTTCCCATTCAGTGGAGGTCCCCTCCTCTTATGTAATTGGAGGTCTCCCCTGTCTTCAACTGTCCACTCCGATAAAGGTGGCGCCACAGGTCCTTTGGTGTTGATGTGGTGTGTCCAGCCTCATTCCTGGGTGCGAATCGCAGTGTCTGAGGTCAGTATCACTTGGTAGGGTCCGTCCCAGCTTCTGTCCTTCCAGGAACGGATCAACACCCAATCTCCAACCTGAATTCTATGAACAGGGAAACCTAGAGGAGAAGTCTGAGCTATTAACCCTTGTTGTTGAAGTTCTTGCAAATGTTTTAGCAATTATTTAACATTATCTCTTAACAAATAAATTCTTTGTCTCTAAAATAGGCTCCCAGTCTCCCTCATAAGCCTGGAAAGGATGACCATACAATAATTCATAAGGTGAAAGCCCAATATCTCTACGTGGCTTGGTTCAGATTCTAACCAGAGCGAGAGGAAGGCCTTTAGTCCTAGGTAGTTGGGTCTCTAAAGATAATTTAGTCAGCTGCCGTTTTATTTCTTGGTTCATCCTTTCTGCTTTCCCAGAAGAGGGAGGATGCCAAGGGCTATGGAGATCCCAAGTGATTTCTAAGGCCCCAATCAGATTCTGCAATACCTGAGCAAAAAATGTGTTCCCTGATCCAAGTCTATCCTCTCCACCATTCCATATCTGGGAATAATTTGTTCTAATAAGACCTTACTTACTGTCGAGGCAGTTGCTCGGCCTGACAGGAATGCCTTCACCCATGAGGTCAGATGGTCCACTATGACCAGCAAGTATTTGAGGCGACCTTGGTGACAGCCCAGTAAAGTCCACCTGGATGCTTTGGAATGGTCTGATTCCTAGAGGTCGTCCCCCTTTTGGGAGCTGGCGTTGAGCAGCCTTGTCAGTCCTTTGACAAACGAGACAGCTGTCCACCAGGTGTCAGGCCATAGTATATGGGCTGGGGGAAACATACCTTATCAATACAGCATCATACAGGTTTTGGACATCCCAATGACTGCTCTGGTGCAGTTGCTGAAGGACCTGCCCCATACTTGCTTTGGTCAGTACCTCTCTGCCGTCAGTTAAGAGCCATCGTCCTTCCGAGTTCTCAACTGCTCCGAGAGTTGAGGCCTTCTCTTTTCCTTCTGAGTAAAACTGGGAGAGGGTAGACTGGGGGAAGTACAGTTATCAAGGCCATTATATGAGAAATCTCCTGGTCTCCAGCTCCCTTGGCCTCCTCATCTGCTAATCCATTTCCCCTTACCTCAAAACAACTTCCCATCTCATGTCCCTTTACATGTATTACTGCTACATTCCAGAATGTTTTCCAGGACCTCTTTTCTCCCAAATCCCTCCAAATCCATGCATCACACCCCAGGCATATCTCAAATCAGTGTGTATGTATATATATATATATATATAGTCCCATCCTGGTCCTGCAATAATTTCAACCCTTGATTTAAAGCATACAATTCACAAGTTTGAGCCGACCAATGGGCAGGTAGACTGCCCTTGGAAACAGTGGAAGTTCTAGCAAACCTATTTCTTTTTCCCATTTACCATCCTAGAAGAACCATACATAAATTCTAAACAAATATTTATCATAACCTTGTGTTGATAACAAGAAATTTGTCCCAATGAGTTTATATCCAAGTAGATCTTTCATAAGTGAACATTATTCATACAAATCAGTTTGTTTTTAAAAACACCCAATGCAAATACAATCATATACAGAATGTCTAATTCCACCAAGAGAATTCAAGAAGTTTTGATAAGAGATTCCCATTGACTTGTAATGGGAGAGACATTCTGCTATTCTGAAACATAAGATTTTATCAAGTATTCTGATAAAGAGGCGGGGGGAGGTTTGCAGAACTAAGAGGCAGGGAAACTGAGGCAGGACTGAGTCAGGACAATAATTCAAAGTTAAAACATAAGCCAGCCAATCATAGTCTAGAAAATTTTCGGCCAGAGTCCCCTGTAAATGAATTTACAGGCCGAAAACCTAGATGAGTAAAAAGATGTTTTTTGCAAGGTTTGGAAGCAAGGTTAAGGTCTGGTTAGAAATTCCTTGAGATGCAAAAGGAGGCCTTTTGTCTCTGCAGCCTTCTCCAAACCCAGCATCTGCTAAAATCAGGTGTGTCTAGATAGTGGACAGGTAAAGAGCTTTTTCAACTTTTTGCAGCCTCTCCCTTATCTGTAGAGACAAGAGAGTGAGACAAAAGAAGACCTTTCCTCAATCGCAGAAATTCTTAAAGAATTGTGCCCGAGCATAGAGCTCTAACAACGATCCAGGCCTGAAGCAGCTTGGATGTCCACTGCAAAAAGAAAAAAAAAAATCTTTTACCATTTCCAGAGTTCCATTCAGTACCCAAATTATGTCTAGTTTTCGAGGTCCTTCATCAAATGTAAATAGTTTCCAATTCGGCCTGAACTGAAATAAGACATCAGTTTTTCCCAATTTTCTGACTAGTTGAAATCTCAGTTTCCTTCCCTCCGTTTACAGAAATTATCAGATTATACATAACAGACTAGTAAATTTCCTGAAATAACAATAGTCATACAGTTTTATACAGCAATAGTTCTGTTTTCCAGGGGACAAAAAGGAAGCAGGATTAAAATTATGATCTTGGATTATAGATCATTCTTTTCTAATAGTATTGCCTCATGTTTCAACATTCTGGAATCTGTGAGCCATCTCCCAGCCCTCTTGATTTAATATTGTTCTAACTTGAATACCCCTTCATTTCATTTTCTCTGCATATTTAATAGGGGATTGAGTGTCAAAAGTTCTTTCCCCACCATGATCATGCAAAACATGAAAAACGCATCTGAATATAGATCTATAGTCAAGAGTCTAGGATCAGGGTTCCAGAGATTGCCAGCTTTGTCTCCAAAAAGGCAAAGTGGGAGTGGTCCCAGTACTGTACATCTCACTGACCACTTGGCTCTGATTACAAACATAAGAGGAAAAACAGGGGCATGATTTATATAAGGCAGTTTTACTTCAGGTAGCTGTCCTAATTTTTAACCATCCCACCTCCAGATGGTGGAGTTTAAAGACCTATGCAAACAGTTGTACCTGAATTCAAAACTCCAAATAAATATTAGATACAGTCCCAAAAGATTTTATCTCCTACAGCAATTATCATTAATCAAGACTTCAGGTGAATCTAGTTCTCAAGAATCACAGTAAATATTCATCCTAGAAAGTTCACAGATTATACAGTTTCTTTCATGAAGTAGATGGTTCTAGGTTTAACATTACAGATTATTTTGCCTTCAAAATACTCAATACAACGAAAAATTCTAAATCTCATGTTGTCCATCCCGTTTCCACAGAAAAGAAACTTTCAGATCTTTCAGATTTAACATTAATACTCTTTTCATTCTGAAAAGGATTTAAATTTTTGCAAATAACTCTATTAAATTATCAGATCAGATTAAAATAATCTTTAAACAAGGAGACTATCACGCATGTAAATAAACATTAAATAATTTGCTTTAGTCAGATGAGATCTTAGTAGAAATGAATTGCTTTCAGAAAACTTACAGTTTCAACTCCTTAGAACAGCTATAGACTTGAAAAATAAAAATAAAACATTCAGTTATTAACACCATATAAATGTAGGCTGTTTCTTTAAATGGTAGAAATAATTGATATCTAAATCATCAAGGAGGTGTAGTTATTAAAAAAAAAAAACAAAAAAAAAAAAACCACTATACTTAATGGGAGGGATTAAAACACCATACCAGGTCCCTCCCCACGTGGTCACCCTTCCCCCACACCACCATGCTTTGCGACCCAATATATCATAGCTTCATTTAAACTATTAATTACTTTTGCAAATCAATCTTTCTTGTCCCGTCTTTAAGTAAATATATATGTATATATTTTTACACTTCAATGTTCGCAAGTAAGTGACCCAAATTTTATAAAATTTAATATATGCCTACAGAGCTGATAAATACTTAAGGCATAGCTCAGTTACAAATTACCCAATATCTCTAGCAAATATACCATCTAAGTAGGAAGATACAACCACAACCTCCCCTAAGTTAAGCTACTGGCATTTTGTTTTAATGACCTATATTTTAACTTAAAATCCCAAATACAGCTTTAAATTCCCAATAATATAAAACTACTTTTGCCATCACATTTAAAACAATGAACTTCACTAAATAGCAGTTTCTTTCCCCCGGCCCATGTGGCCCTGCTGCAGTCAGGACACGTGGGAGGAAAAGGAAGGAAGCCACCATCTTCACTGGCTCAGTCCCACATACTTCCCCATGTACAGGGTTATTGATCCTAAATGGGATCTACTAACAGGTATTTCTGGTCAGCTGAAACGGCCCCTGATTCAAAAGACATATTTCTCCTCCCCGCACGAAGGCCCCTAGAAGGGCTAATGGAATTAAATCCTCTACCCAGTCTGCAACAAAACAATACCTTATCATCTTTTTCTTGCTTTTTTTTTTTTTTTCATATTTTGGCAGTTTGTTCCAATTACTTAATTTATCTCCCAAGGGACTGTCTACCGGTATTTTCTGATATTTTTCTCATTTCTCTCTGCGAGGGCTGGCTGGGACTAGGACCTATTGAATTTGGAAGGAGTTTAATAGACTCCTAAACGCCCAAACATGCTAACCGTCACCGATTAACTCCAGTCACCCAGAAGGCCTAGCTCTCTTCCTGTCCAGAGCACCCCTCCAGAACCTATAACTAGACTCAAGGGTTCACAGGACGCTTACCTCTGGGTTGCTGCGCAGCAAATTACTTGACTGATCTGTCCTCCACCAACTGGTTGGGATTTTTACCGCGAAGTTTCTCCCTTTGATTTTCTCTGAGTTTCTCTACTTTGGGCCCATTTTACATTGGGGAGCAAGGAGAAGTTCCTGGACGCTGGTGGGCTGCCTAAACCAGGGCAGGGCACCTCCCCGCCAACACCCAGGAGTTCACTTACTCACTGAATAAAGGATCCCGGACGAGCCCCCAAAACTGTGTGGTACGGAAATGGTGGGGGGTCACCATTTAATAAAAAAGCTGGAGAGAGCTCTAGAGAAAAGCAAAGTTTATTGTACATTCTCGCGAGAAGGGCGTCCCACTCCTCAAGCAGAAAATCAAAGAGAGGAAGCACCTCCTGTGGGCAGGACAGCCCCTTTAATCCCTAACGCAAAACACCCCCTCCCACCACTGACTCTCATCCTCATTGGCTGAGAGTCTTACATTCTAAACGCGAGATCTGCCCATGAAATTGAACTTGACCAATAAGTACATAGTTGCCCATATTTGGCTGAAATAGGGAGGAGGTATCATGAGAGGGGAACGCAATTATGCCCTTGATGTTCAGAGTCCTTCAGGCCTACTCAAACACTGAAGAAGATGAAGCTTTACTTCAACTGTCTTGAAAGATCTCACCTCATCTCATTCAGTACCAACCCTGGCTCTGATGTTTTCCTACCTTTTAACCTTACTTCCAAACCCCACAAAAAACCTCTTTTATCAATCTAGGTTTTTGGGTAGGCAAATTCCTTTACAGAGGACTCTTGAGCCGCTATTAGACCTCATTTAACTCCGTATCCTTGTGCCGAATCCAAAGGGGTTGCAGGGAAGCTCTATTTGACTCCCTGTACCCCAAACCTGCCACTAGACCTCAATTAAACCTAATTTCATTTAGGTACCCTAATTCTAGTTCTCATCATGGTCACATCACTTAATTGCTTTGTCTTAGTATTCTCATATTGTTATGCCACAGTCTCCTTGAGCTGTTCTACCTCAGTTTCCCTGCACTAGTTTCCCTCATTGTCCTGACTGAATTTCCCTGAATTGTTCTTAGTTTCTTTAACTGTTCTGCCTCAGTCCCCTAAGTCATAAAACCCCCCTGGTTCATTAAGACTGAGGACCATTTGCTCTAAAGTTATAAATTGTCAATGGGAGAAGAGGAGCAGATCAGACTTCCTGACTCCTAGCTCCTTCTGCCCCCAAGAATTTATGACACTGCCCCTCTAAGATATTCCAAAAGATAAGACTATCTCGGATACTTCACTGACATCTTTACTTCTATTATTCAAACATCCTGACTCTGGCTTTTAGTAAAAATTTATAACTTCCCCCATCCTGACAAGGCTTCTAATTTTCCCGTTCTTTTTCCTTACCTTTGTCTGAAGAGCTATAAAAGTGTTCATCGTTCCCCCATTCATTACTGGATACTTTGAGACGAGAGTCCTGTCCAGTCAATTAAACTCTCCAATTAATAAAATATTTAAAAAACTCTCTAATCTCTATCTTGCCTCAGTTTCTCCAGCATTACAATATGTAAAATGAAAGTAACACAGCACAGGGATGCTGTGAGGTTCTAATGAGATAAGAATTGTAAAGCATTTAATTAGCATAGTGTCTGGCACATGGTAGGCATTATATTTTCAGTTTTTATCAATACCATTGTTACTCCAGGAATTACTTTGTGTCATTTTATACATTTTTAAAATTTTATATTTTATAAGTATTTAATTTTATGTGTTTTGGGTTGTTTTTTCTCCAAATGATACAGGCTTCTTATAGGTAAGAATTGTTTTGCTTTTTGTCCTTAGAGTCTTAATAAGAAGCATAATGCCTGGCAAATAGAAGATGATTAATAAATGTTTTAATTGATTTAGAGTAAAAAACAGAATCATGTAGGATAACTGGGTATGGCAAATACACTGATGTGGATAATCTTAAATTGGTGAGGTTATTGATATGTTGAAGTACATATGCAATTGTAGAGGGCTGAAACTCCAAAAAGGTAAGCTTGAATCAGACAATCAAGCACTTAAGGCTAATTACCTATTCTATATGAGACAGTGACTCTATTAGCTTATGTTTGTATAAATGACTCTTCTCACCATTGGTGCTAGCTGAATGTTTGGTGTTAAGATAATGATAGGCAAGGATTAGAGGGAGAGGGAGAGGGGCCAGAGAGGCACTTGCATGCAGGACAAGGAAGTTGGTGGCTCTGGACTCCCAAATCCAGGATTTTGCTTGCCTGACTCTTTCACTTCTCTTCCTAAAGACCTAAGACTTTAATTTGTCCTGATTCTGGCTGACCTGGAGGCACTCCAGGGAAATAGTCCATATCCTAAATGCAATAAATTATATGTACATAAAATGGTGTTCAATCGTATTTGGTATAAAATATTTATTCTTCGAAGCTAATTAATATTTACATTATATAGTATTGTAATTACATAGGAGAATTTTCTCCATGGGGCATATTCATTATTGCTATTCCTGTTTTGGTGACCACATGGGTAGGCCCAAGATTGGATTGGAATCATTGGAATTTTGAGGGTCTGAAATCAATTGCAGGTTCACCCGACTTCATTTTCCTTCTTTTTTGACCTGAACCTTTCTTGTCAGGTCATTGAATGATTAGGAACAGCATGAGAATTGTCCTATGCATTTACGATCCCAAGGGGAATATTTGGGGTACTCTATGCAGAGAGAAAATATTTATATGGATTTTCAATGGGATCCAGTTGTCTATACAAGGATTCCGGGGGAAAATTTTTGGTTTTTCTAGTGTGGAAAGGAAAAGATTTTGTTCAGACTTAGATCATACCAATTGCTAAAAGAAAGCATTAACAAAATTTTTTCCCAAGATAATTTGGATTCTGGGACAGCTAGGTGATGCAGTGGATAGAGCCCTGGGCTTCTTATCAGGAAGACTCATTTTCCTATTGCCTTTAAAATGAACTGGATAAGGAAATGACAAACCATTCCAAGAAATGATAAACCAATCCTGGCCAAGAAAATCCAAAGGTGTCGAGAAGTCAGACGCAAATGAAATGTATGAAAAACAACAGCAAAAACTTTGTTTTCTCATCTGAAGATGGGAGGAAGAAAGGTAACATACAATGAATTCCAGCTTCATTGATCTAATCTCTGTGATCTCTAAAGCCTATATGTTCTGTGAACTCACTATGGACTATTCCCCCTAAAAAGAAAAGCTTGGTTTTACTTTTTTTTTTTTTTTCTATTTCTTTCTTTCTTTTTGTTAGCTGTTTGTTTATTTCAATTTTCCTTTTCTCTATTTTCTTGAGTTGAAACAGGACCTTTTAAAAGTGCCAAGCTGGTAATAAGCTCTGATGAGCTTTGCAAAATATCAAGCATAATACTGGAGCCTTTCCAGATTGAAACATGGACAAATGTGTTAAATACACCTAACCCAATATTTTCTTCCCCCCCCCTTTTTTTTTTTTGAGACTTGGTCTCCCTATCTCACCAGACTGAAACTACTCATAGACTTGATCCCGTTGCTCATTGGCACAGAGGCACCATTTTTCTGACTTAAATGCATTCTTCTTTAAATAGTTTGATGCTCCTACATACACAAATCTCCTCTCAGGTGCCTGCCATATTGGTACTAATCTTAAGATGCAAATGCATCTTTATTATCTAAGACTCCCAGAACTCCCAGGTTCATCAACTTCAACCTTCCCTGTTGCTAGTCAGGTGATAAAGTGGATAGAGCACTGCACCTGGAGTTAAGAAGATCCATGTTCAAATTCTGTTTCATACAACTTGAATGACCCTAGGCAAGTCACTTAACCAGTCAGCTTTGGTTTACTCATCTCTAAAATGAAGATAATAATAGTACCTGCCTCTCAGGGTTGCCATGAATATCAAATGGAATAATATTTGTAAAATGCTGTGCAAACAAAGTTCTTTATAAATTTACAATATTGTTAATTATTGTTATTACTATGGATCATAAACACATACCACTATGCCTAATCTTAACCTGATATTTTATAAAGATGGCAAATATTTAACTCAAGGAAGAATATAGACGATACCTCAATGGAGATTGCCTAGGACTGAGATTCCTGGATCAGATGACCATATTGGCATTCAGGGGCCCACTTTTAGCAAAGTGGTACCCTTAATGAAAAGACCATTATTCTGAATACTCCCCTGGTCAACCCTTTTCCCCTTTTCACCATGGGGAGTTAAAATCAGTTAGAAGAGCCCACCATTTCCAACTCATTCCTTTTGGCTATATGTAGTAACATCCTTCTCTAGACTTATGATGTCACTTGTTTCCCTCACTTCATCCCTAATCCCCAGATGGAATAAAGATTCGATTAAGTAAGCTTGGTTTGGGCCTTTTGCTTTTCTTTTCTGATTTCTGTTTCCTTTTCTGAGTAGGTAACCAAATAGTTCTCAAGGTAAACTTGTCCAGATTTGGAGATGACCTTGTGAATTCAGGGTTCAATAAGAAAAGTAATTGATTATGATAGACATAGGACTAGTTAACTATAAAAGCAGGTAAATGTGACATCCAAGGGAGATTCAGATTTGAAGTGCAATGATAAGACAGGGTTGAGTTGAAATATTAAATGCCCAACCAGCAATCTCATTGTTTTATATTCTGGTTAAATTTAAGTATCATCCTCCCAGGAGATTAAATAATAAGCTATAAATTAAAATATTGGATTCTATTTTGCTAATACACAATTGCAATTTTTTTCTTGTAGTCATTCTCTCCACTCATAACACTTTAATCTTAATTTTTGATCTTCTTACCTCTCACTTTTATTATTGCAACAACCTGTTAATTGGTGCTCACACCTCATCTCTCACTTCATTAGTCCATTCTATACTCTGCTGTCAAAGGAATTTTTCTGAAGTACAGATTTGACCGTGTGACCTCCTACTCAGTCAACTCACTAGGTTTCCCTATATTCCTAGAATAAAGATTCTCACAATCTAGTCCCAACTTTTTTTCTAGTCATATTGGACATTTTTCCCTCTTCAGAGTTCTGAGATCCAACCAAACTGGCTTTCTCTTTGTTCCTTACAAACAACTCTCCCTCTTTCTGCCTCTGCCTTTGTGCTAACCATGCCCCATAACTAGAATATACTCCTTCAATATCTTACTCTTTAAAATATAATACCATAAGTAAAATTGTCCCTGCAACACCAGAATGAAGTCAGTGAGTGTGAGAATAGATAGCCCTATTTCATTAAGGGTGCAGTATCCCATGATAATGTAATCCAAACCAAATGACTTAGAACAGAATAGGTAGTCCCAGGGATGCAATAACAGTTTTTTCCCCTACATATAGAATATAAAGTAAATTAAACAGATCTGGAACTAGAACAGTATTATCTACTGAACAGTGTTATCTACTCTGTGCCCTATGTATTGAATCTATGTGTGCCACTCTAAGACAAAAAGGGGCAGAGGAAAGAGAGAAGATGAGACCAGGCAGCGCTCTCTCTCTCTCTCTCTCTCTCTCTCTCTCTCTCTCTCTCTCTCTCTCTCTCTCTCTCTCTGTCTCTCTGTCTCTCTCTGTCTGTCTCTCTCTGTCTCTCTCTCTCTCTCTGTCTCTCTCTCTCTCTCTCTGTCTCTCTCTCTCTCTCTCTCTCTCTCTCTCTCTCTAGTTTTTATTTACCAGATATATGCATGGGTAATTTCACAACATTGACAATTGCCAAACCTTTTGTTCTAATTTTTCCCCTCCTTCCCCCCACCCCAGATGGCAGGTTGACCAATACATGTTAAATATGTTAAAGTATAAATTAAAATACAACATATATATATATATATATATATATATATATATATATATATATATATATGTATGTATGTATACACACACACACGCACACACACACACACACACACACACGTCCAAACAGTTGTTTTGCTGTACAAAAAGAATCGGACTTTGAAATAGTGTACAATTAGCCTATGAAGGAAATCAAAAATGCAGGTGGACAAAATTAGAGGGATTGGGAATTCTATGTGGTGGTTCATAGTCATCCCAGAGTTCTTTTGCTGGGTGTAGCTGGTTCAGCTCATTACTGCTCTACTGGAACTGATTTGATTCATCTCATTCTTGAAGATGGCCACATCCATCAGAATTGATCATCATATAGTATTATTGTTGAAGTATATAATGATCTCCTGGTCCTGCTCATTTCACTTGTATCAGTTCATGTAAGTTCTCCAGGCCTTTCTGAAATCATCCTGTTGGTCATTTCTTACAGAACAATAATATTCCATAATATTCATATGCCACAATTTATTCAGCCATTCTCCAATTGATGGGCATCCACTTAGTTTCCAGTTTCTGGCCACCACAAAGAGGGCTGCCACAAACATTCTTGCACATACAGGTCCCTTTCCCTTCTTTAAGATTTCTTTGGAATATAAGTCCAGTAGTAACACTGCTGGGTTAAAGGATATGCCCAGTTTGATAACTTTTTGAGCATTCTTCCAAATTGCTCTCCAAATGGTTGGATGCATTCACAATTCCACCAACAATGTATAAGTGTCCTTGTTTTCCCACATCTCCTCCCACATTATGCATTATCTTTCCCTGTCATTCTAGCCAATCTGACAGGTGTGTAGTGGTATCTCAGAATTGTCTTAATTTGCATTTCTCTGATTAATAATGACTTGGAGCATTTTTTTATATGGCTAGAAATAGTTTCAATTTCTTCATCTGAGAATTGTCTGTTCATTGACCATTTATCAATTGGAGAATGGCTTGATTTCTTATAAATTAGAGTCAATTCTCTATATATTTTGGAAATGAGACCTTTATCAGAACCTTTGACTGTAAAAATGTTTTCCCAGTTTATTGTTTCCCTTCTAATTTTATCTGTATTAGTTTTATTTGTACAAAAACTTTTCAATTTGATATAATCAGAGTTTTCTATTTTGTGATCAATAATGATCTCTAGTTCTTCTTTGGACATAAATTCATTCCTCTTCCACAGATCTGAGAAGTAAACTATCCTATGTTCCTCTAATTTATTTATGATCTCATTCTTTATCCAGGCAGCTCTCTTACCTTTCTGCATCCCACTCTCTAATTCATCCTTGGAACTCCCAGTCTTCATGAGCTTTCCAGCCTTTGGAAACTATCCCATCCAATCCTTAGGATGTGTGCAACATCACCTGGAAGAACTAGCTTTTCTGTTGGAGAAACCTACCCTGTCCTCCTAGTTCAAATGAATTTGTCCAGGGGGAGGTGTTATAATTTTTAGATAGAACTCTAGAATTAGATATATATTTTTAAACATAATTTTATTTATTATTGCTACTTTTGTACATATTTATTTATTCACATGTTTCTGTAGTATCTGCAACATAAAGACTTAATGCACAAAATCAACAGTTATATATTAAAACGCAGCAGTGCTGTAAGACCATTTTGTGATCTTACTAAATATTATCCAAAAGAATTAAATCTACTAAAGAATAGAATATGGATTAGTGATTTATTCATTTATATATTAACTAAATTAATAAATTCATCACAAGTTTTCTATCTTGCAAAAAATGTATTTGAGGTAAAATAGCTAAAATAATTATTTTGTCAGATGCCTGGAGAATTCATTTTATGTTGAGTTGACTGCATTATTAATGAGGAAAAATGGTTTGTCTGTGCATTTCACCTCCATGAAATCACAGGTCTGAATGTTACAGTCTTGGCTTAAATTATTATTTGCAACAGAATCTTAACTTTTAAAGAGTTAATGGATACACTTTGAGGTTACAGAAAAAGATTCTATAATCAAACCTCTAATAATTTAATTACAGCAGTTGATGGCCAGCAATAAAAACTCTTATCTGAAATCAGATGAAAAGAGTCACAAACTGAAAGCAGTTCTTTTAGTAAGTGTTATTTAGAAAACACCAGCAATTTGCAATTTTAGTTATCTTAACTTGTGGTTCCTTATAATCATGGCCCTGCTTCTGACCTTCACAGAATTGCATAATCCCACAGCCAGAAGTTATTTCACACACTTCTATAAGCAGGAATCCAAAACATCCCTAATAAGCAATCATGGAGTCTCAGTATCTGGAATGTCATTACTTTTTAAGGCAACCTACCACAGGAGCCACCTGCTATCATGACTGCTGGGATCTAATTCTGACTAGCAGAATAAATTATATCATGTATCATGTGGTACAAGGAGACTAAGAGGCAGTTGCATTCTTTTACTTCTTTGCCTGTTACCTCTACCTCTACCTCTGATTTATCTCATCTCTATACAGAATCTATATTTTCTAAGCACAGAAAGATTATTATTATTTAAAGAAAAGCATACATTTTTTTCTTCAAGCAACATCTGCACCAGTAAGAATGACCTCCACATAGATATCTCTGATTCTCTGGCTTATGTAGGTCTGTCCTTGAACCTATCAGCTTTACTCAAAGAGAAAGATAAAGATTGTAATAAAAAACATTCCTTTAGTTGCTCTAATGTGCTGTGATACACTGCTGTGAGGGCTGGAGAATGACTGCCTGAAATGGTGCATTCACCTTTGACCTTATTACAGGCTCTCTGGGTTCCACACAGTGTGGTCCTCAACAGCAATCCATTCTATTTTTATATAAATTTAACTGTTAAAAAGTTTTTCTTTTTAAATGAGCTTCTCTTAAACATCAATCCATTAGTTCTCATCTAAAGCATTGATTTTGAGAGATTTTTAAATATTAAATCACTGCTTGATGTGTATTACATGTTAAATGCTTTCATTGAGACTGTTCTGTCAAACCTTGTATCTTCCCAACTTACAATCTGATATTTCAGCAGTTCTTTGAGTGTGAGCATTCCCTCCATCAGGAAAACCTTAGTTCATTTTGCCTTCTTTTTAAAATTTTTTTCCTCAGTTGTATTTTATTTTTCCAAACACATGTAAAAATAGTTTCAAATTCATTTTTGTAAGATTTTGAATTCAAATTTTCCCCTTTCTCTCATATCTCCCTCTTCCCCAAAACAGCAGGCAATCTGATATAGACTATACATGTACAATACTTTTAAACATATTTCCATATCTGTTAAAAAAAATTAGAAAGAAAAAGCAAGCAAACAAACAAACACAAAAGTGAAAATGCTATGCTTCGGTCTCCAAAGCTTTCCCTCTGTTTGCCAATATCATTTTCCATCTCAAGTCTATTTGAATTGTCTTGGATTACTGCATTGCTGAGAACTAGTCTATCATAGTTAATCATCATATAATCTTACTGTTACTATGTATAATGTTTTCTTGTTTCTGCTCACTTCACTCAGCTTCAGTTTAGGTTTTTCTGAAACCAGCCTCCTCATCATTTCTTAAAGAACAATAACATTATATTATATTCATATATCATAATTTATTCTGTCAATCCCCATTTGATTGGCACTCACTAAATTTCCAATTCCTTACCATTACAAAAAAGAGCTACTAAAAACATTTTTTGGTGCATATGGATCCTTTTTTGTACTTTTGATATACAGACTCAGTAATGGCCTTGATGCAGTGTGCACAGTTTTGTGGCCCTTTTTTTAAGTATAGTTTCAAATTGCTCTCCAGATTGGTTAGATCATTTCATAACTCCACCAACAATGCATTAGTGTTTCAGCTTTCCCACATCCCTTTAAACATTTAGCATTATCTTTTCCTGTCATCTTAGCCAGTCTGAGAGGTGTGAAGTGGTACATCAAAGTTGTCTTGATTTGCATTTCTCTAATCAATATTTGTACCTTCTTATCCTGTGCAAATCTTTTCTTTGATTTCCCAGAAATTTTCTATAGATGTTCCATTGAACAAGTCTGAAGCCTTTCTCAAGTCCTTTTAGTATTCTTGGACTATCTATTCATCAATAGATGACTAACTAAACTTGCTTCCCTTTATGGTTATATATGTGTTCAGTGATATCTTTTGTGGCACTTCTTAGAAACAACTCGACATTAGGAATATATGGCATACTTTAATACATCATTTATTTTTTATATTTGACAATACAATTTTGATTCTACTAATACTGTCTTGTGTCTTTGTTGGAACAGGAGTTCCTTGGGTCAAAGATTTTCTTTTCTACTTGTATCCCTAATAAACAATATTCTGATCCTCTTGCAATCCCTGGGCCAAGAGCTCCCAAAATTATACCCTCTTCTGTCAATAGCTGTAAAGTTCTGTTGTCTCCAGAAACTGCCGGTCGCTCTCTGGGAGGAGATCTGCTGTCCCAACTCAATCTCTTGGCCAGATTCTTCTTCCTATAGAGAGCCACCAACTCTGACCTAAAGTAGACTCTCCCTCCTCCAGAGTGCTGCCCTCTTTTATCCTCCCAGAGAATGGGCGTGAGATAATGCAAGGACTTGTGGGAAGATTACTTCTACCAATGAACTTGCTCCTTTTAAACATTAAGCTCCTCCCCAGAAGTTCAAAGGGGTAAAACTCCCCTTAAAGGCCAGAACTAGAGAATTGTTAAGTACCAACTTAGCACTTAGTAAGAACCTAATATCTCATTATCTCATTAGCACTTAGTAAGAACCTAACATCTCCCCCTTTCTTTTGATTTAGAACATAGGGTGGTCATGACCTTGAAACATAAATCCATTAATATGGGAGGCATTACACATAATTACATAGATTACATAAAAACATAGTAAAATAGTGTAACATAGTAACATAATACATGCTAGAAGTATGTAACAAATAACATGATCAAATAATCATAAATTGAGAATTTATAAATGTCCATAAGTCCATTGTCCATTAGTTCATGTGCCAAAAATCCAATAATTCCTGCAAGTTTTTTAAGTTCTTTAACAGTCTTCTTATTAGCCATGCTTTTTCAGTATAAGATATTTCTTAGATTTTCTCCTTTGTTTTGAGGTCTTTCTCTTTTTCTGTCTCTTTCCAATGGACAAGGCGAATATGACTCATTGGCACCCATCTGATTCCTTCTCCATCTGAAGAAATACAAGCAAACCCTCTCCCCCAGGCAGTTAACCTATCTGGTCCCTTCCATTCACCACTTTCTGGGTCTCTCCACATCACTTGGCAATTACATTGGAGTTGTTTGCACTGGGCACAGCCCTGTTGGTTTAAAGGGCCTGTATTCTCCCCAAGTGTAATCATTTTTGCAATCTGATTGCCTTTTGGCTGACTGATCAGGTAATTCCTTTCTTCCATGTGATTGCTTTTTGGCTGATAGATCACATCAGAGTCCTGACCTTCTAAAGCTATTTGGGTGTAACATCAGCTGCCATCATGCCCCAAGTCTTTTTTGCCTGGGGCCCTGGACCTGGGCCCCTCATCCCATTTCCCTGAATTATTCTACACTCTGATGCCCAATGGAGTCCTCTGTTGCATTTTGGACATGGGGTTTTAGGTCTTCTTTCACTCTGTCTTCTCACTCTATCTCCATATTTACACTGAGCTCTTAGATGTCCAATTTTTCCACATTGAAAACATCAATGAATTTCTCTAGAAGTCCTTTGCCAAGAGGGACCCTGTCTTTCCATGTTCATAATAGTCTGGGTGTAAAAAGTATTTGTTCCCACTGTAGCACATCGTCTTATGATTTCCTCTAAAGGAGCATCTTTGTCTAATCCCCATATAATTCTTTTGCAAATCTCGTTGGCATTTTCCTTAGCCAGATGTCTGGTCATTATTTCTGTAGCTGCATTTTCTCCAATAGTTCTTTTGACAGCAGTTTGCAAACGTCCCACAAAATCTGCAAAAGGTTCATTGGGACCTTGCTCTATTTTAGTGAAAGCCTCTCCTGGATCTTTCTCTCCAGGGAAGACACCCCAACCTTTTATTGCAGCCTTAGCAATTTGCTCATATATTGTCATGGGGTAATTAATCTGTTCTGAATTCTCTCCATACCGACCTTCACCAGCTAATTGCTCAAAAGTGAATTGTGTGTTAACTCCTATTTCCAAATTGCATCTGACTTAGATTTTACATAATTCATGAAACTCCTCAAGCCACAATAAGTTTTGTTCAGGTTCTAGACATGTCCTTGCTATGGATTTCCAATCATTCATGGTTAGGACTTCATAAGACAAAGCATCTAGTAACATTTTAGCATAAGATGATGTAGCCCCATAAAGGGTACAATATTTTTTCAAATCTTTAATTTTATTCAAATCTAAAGGTGCATATCTTCTTCTTTTTTGACCTACAGAGTCAATCTCTTCAATCACAAGATATGCATGTATAAAATCACTTATATCCCGTCCTCTCTTAGCTTTAACCAATGCTTTTTCTAGTCATAGGCTGCTTCACAGGCAATTCTGTTTGTGTTTCTGCCTCTTCCCCTCCTTCTCCTTCCTCCACCCCTGAAGGTGGAGTTGATGTGGGCCTGTCAATAATCTGCACTCTAGGCGGGGTTGAAGCTTCTTCAAGAGAATCAGAGTCATCACACCTTAATTCCTCATTTAAACCCTCTTGTTCTTGGGCAAGATCTTGATCTTTCTTTTTTTCCTCACACTTCCTCCTCTGTTCATTTTTAAAACTTTTCCTTCTCCTATAACTTGCTCGATAGTTTAAGGCTAATTGAACTATGTTGTAGATATAAAATACCTCTGCAGAAATTGAATGAGGCCCATTTTTTGCATGAAATTCTTTCATTTCAAGTCCCACTAGCTTCCAGTTATCTACATTTATTTTTCCTTCCTCTAAGAACCAAAGGGACGTGTATCTTAATGCAGCCAAGTTTAGCAATCTGTATCCAGGTTACAAGTAAACTCTGCTCCTCAATTATCTTAATTATACACTCAATAGTACCCTCTTGAGTGGGGCTGGAGCTGAGGCTGCTGCTGGGGCTGGGGCTGAGTCAGCTAAGGTCGAGGGAATGTCTTTAGCTAACATCTGCCTCATTTTAGCTATAAGAGATTGCTGGTTTAGCCCTTAACAAGGTAAGTTCCTTATTTGTCTATTAGAACACTCACTTAATCTTTAACAAAGTTTCCTTGTTACTCACAGTTATTTCTGCATCAGAAAGTCTTTTCCACTGGAATCTAAATCAGAGGTTTTTCCATTGGAATCAGGATTGTGTCTGTCCCTGTTCGGGTGCCAAATTGCAAAGATCCGGTCTAGCTCCTCTGAAGGGCTCAGAATAAATGCTTGTCAGGATAAGCAAAAGTCCTTGCCCCATGTTGTGGATGCCAATATGTAATGTGCTGTTGTCTCCAGAAACTGCTGATTGCTCTCTGGGAGGAGATCTGCTGTCTCAATTCAATCTCTCGGCCAGATTCTTCTTCCTGTAGAGAGCCACTTCTGACCTATAGTAGAGACTCCTCCTCCTCCAGAGTGTCACCCTCTTTTATCCTCCCAGAGAATGGGCATGGGATAATGCAAGGACTTGTGGGAAGATTACTTCTACCAATGAACTTGCTCCTTTTAAACATTAAGCTCCTCCCCAGAAGTTCAAAGGGGTAAAACTCCCTTTAAAGGCCAGAATTAGAGAATTGTTAAGTACTGACTTAGCACTTAGTAAGAACCTAATATCTCATTATCTCATTAGCACTTAGTAAGAACCTAATAAATAGCCACTTATAAGACCTGTCAAAAGTGTTGCCAAAGTGTGTGCTCTGGGCTGGCCTCTACTTTGGTGTCATAGATTTTACCTACTGACATCCTAAAATTTCTTACCTTGACTGTTCTCACTATTGCTCAAAAATTCAACTTGGAAGTATTTTTTTTTTTGTTTTGTTTTGTTTTTTTGTTTTTTAACACTTTTTTTGTTTGAAGGGAAATATTAGGAGAATTTGGCTGGGTTTCTATCTCTAACCTGCCATCTTGGCTCCACCCTTAAACCAATCTCTTTTGGGGAATGATGATGGATCTCATTGAAAAGGCCTTTGTAGTACATTCAATTTATAGCATGTTATCCCCAAAGAGGAACAGTAGGAAAATGTCACCATCATAGGGAATCTCTCTTTTAGACTCTGCATCAGTCATCCCCCATGATCCTGACAAATACATTTGGTAAGCTTGTCTTTCATTCTAATGCCTCACTTTACTCTGATACTCAGAAGATCATGGAACAAAAACAAGAAACCATTGACAATCGGGGCCTATTTTTTGCTTTAATCATTTTTTTTATCCCCAGCAATTAGCAGAGTACCTGACACATCAGCAAGTACTAAATAAGTGCTTAATAATAACTACCGAGATATCCCCTAGAGAAGTAAAATCTGTCCCTGTTGGACCTATGGATTCTTTGTCTCTAGGCACTGTAGGCTTGACCATTTCACTTTCTGAGAGTGCTTACAAAACATTGTCCATCCATACACTGATGTGGGAAACTGGGGAATGTATAGTTAATATACCAGTCACTAATACAGGTAGACAATGTATAACTTATCATCCAGGATAAGTAGTAGCATCAGGTTTACTGATATATAGACCTAATATGCAATTTAGTGGTATTTGCCCAGATTTTTACTACAAATCAACAGAATCCAGGAATATTCTGCCCTGCAGCTATGACAGCTGACTATCCTATGCTCACTCTCTATGTAAATGGCATAGCATTGAAAAGGTTGGTAGACACAAGTGCAGATTGTATAGTCATTAGAAGTGACAATTGGCCCCGTCATTGGCCAAAGATTACAGAAGACACCTATAGTCTGGCAGAAGAGGATCAATAGTAACTGAAGTTAGTGCTACTCCTTTGAGATGGATATTTGAAGATGAAACAGGAGTTTTTACTCCTTTTATAGTTGAAAAAATCCCCATCAATCTATGGGGAAGAGACATCTTACAACAGTCAGGATTACTATTGAGTACTTCAGCTTTTTAGGCAGGGCTGCTATTGAAGACCTGCCTGAAATCTCACCTGTTCCCATTCAATGGAAAACTGATACACCCGTGTGGGTAGAACAGTGGCCCTTACAAAGTGAAAAAATTCAGGTCTTAATAGATATAGTGTAGGAGCAACTTGACTAAGGACATTTACAATCTTCTCTAATTCCTTGAAATTCTCCTGTATTTGTTATAAAAAAGACATCTGGAAAATGGAGGATGTTGACTGATTTAAGAAAAGTAAATCAACAGATGGAAATTATGGGAACTCTTCAACCTGAACTTCCATCTCCTACTCAATTACCTAGAGAATGGCTTCTTTGACTTATAAACATTAAAACTGTTTCTATTCTATCCCTTTGGATAAAGAGGAGATGAAAAGATTTGCCTTTTCAGTGCCCAGCATTAATTTAGCTGAACCTTATAAAAGATATGAATGGAGAGTTTGCAACTACTATGTGTCAAATGTGTGTTGCTGCTGCTCTTAATCCAAGAAGAAAAGCATTTCCAAAAGTTATGCTGTTACATTATATGAATGATATCTTGGAGTGTGCACCTGAGGAGCAAATGTTAGAAGCATGTCTACAAAAGACCATAGAAACACTAAGGAACTACAAATTCCATATAGCTCCAGAAAAAATTCAAAGACATTCTCCTTTTCAATATTTAGCAAATGAAATATATCCTAAGGTGCTTACAGTACAAAAGCTTTCTTTAAGGACAGAGAAGTTGAACACCTTAAATGACTTTCAGAAATTGATAGGAGATATCCAATGGATGTTTCCAATATTAGGCTTAACTGCCTATCAATTACACCATTATGTGACATTTTAAGGGGAGATATTGCTTCAAACTCACTATGCCAGCTTACAAAAGAAGCTGAAGATTTTTTTTGAGAGAGGGTGAACTGGCTTTATTCAATGTGGTTGAAAGAGTTACTCAGAAACCCTTGGAAATATCAGTCTTTACTACAAAAGAAGCACCCACAGCAGTCCTTCATCAAGGAAACAGTGTGATAGAGTGGGTGACCCTCCAACAAAACCAGACCAAAGCCTTACTCCTTACCCACTGCTTGTGGCTAGAATTTTATTAAGGGTCATTAAGCAAGTAGTACAATTATCTGGGCTAAGACCTGACAAGATATATACCTTTTATACCAATGCACAAATTAATGTATGCTGTGAAACCATCCCAGAGTGGCAAGTTTTACTGGCCACAACATCAAGTTTTACACATGGGTCTCCATTAAAGATAACCTGGCTATTACATAATTGACAATGGATTTTTGAAGAAAAGTTTTCTGAGGTTCCTCTTAATGGACCAACTATCTTTACCGATGCATCCAAATATAACATTTGTGCTGTATTCTCTCATAACTTAACTATAAAGAGAGTAGTAAGAACTCCTTTTCAGTCCACTCAGCAGAATGAATTATTTGCAATCATGCTAGCTCTTATTATCCAGACGATATAAATATATTATCTGATTCAGCCTATTCAATAGATGTGGTACAAAGAATTGCCACAGCCCAAATAAAATTTGTAGCTTCTAATATATATCAGCTCTTTAAGGAACTTCAAGAGCAAGTAAGAAAGCATCCAGGTAAGATTTATATCTTGCATATCCATTCTCATAGTGGATTTCCAGGTCCTTTTTTAAAATGGAAATTCAAAGGCAGATTGCCTTCTAACCATGTTAGCCAATTCTCCTTTAGCCCAAGAATCTCATTCTAAATATATCAGGCTGCTTGAGCTGTATAATTGCAGTTTGGAATATCAAAAGAGGAAGCTAGAGGGGCATAGTAAAAACCTATAAAGCTTGCCTTCCTGTCCATGTTCCTGTGCTTCCTCCAGGGAAGAACATTTGTGGTTTGAGACCCAATGAAATTTGGCAAATGGATGTGACCCATTATAAATCTTTTGGTTGTCTGTCTTTTATCCATGCTGTAGTAGACACCTTTTCAGGATTTACTTTTGCAATACTAGCAGCAAAAGAGAAAGTCCAAATGGTCACTGAATTCTTTATACATGCTTTTGCAATTATGGGTGTGCCACAAGCAATAAAAACAGATAATGGAACTGCATATACTTCTAAACATTGTGCACACTTTTGTGCACAGTATCAGATTTTACACACCACTGGCAGATCTTTTAATCCTCAGGGACAGGCAATAATAGAGAGGACAAACAGAAACATCAAGATACTCCTCCAAAAACAAAAGGAAGGGGGAGCCACAGGTAACCCTAGAGAATTTTTAAATTTAGCTCTTTACACTATTCATTTTTTGATTTTTGATAAAGATGCACTGGCTCCAACAGACAGATTTTATAACCCACTAGAAGGGTAGTGTCCAGTGTGAGTAGCTCCACTATCTTTAGATATTTGATATTCATCAGGTGATGTGGTGAGATCCAGAAAGTGGTAAATGGAAATGACCAGATAGGTTAACTGCTTGGGGGAGAGAGTTTGTTTGTATTTCTACAGATGGAAAAGGAAAATTAGATATGTGCCAATGAGCCATATTCGCCTTGTCCATCAGAGAGAGACAGAAAAAGAGAGGACCCTTGAATCAAAGGAAAAGACCCAAGAAACCTTAACTAAGTCTGATGGAATATCTCTGATTACACATGCCACTGAAAAAAGCATGACTCAGTAATATCAAAAATTGTTGATGAGACTGTTACAGGACTTCAAAACCAGTGGGAATCATTGGATTCCCTGAGATGTGATAAGAATGCTGCAGGACTT
Organism: Sminthopsis crassicaudata; assembly: GCF_048593235.1. Taxonomy (NCBI): domain Eukaryota; kingdom Metazoa; phylum Chordata; class Mammalia; order Dasyuromorphia; family Dasyuridae; genus Sminthopsis; species Sminthopsis crassicaudata. The sequence continues at coordinate 237,720,684 of NC_133621.1, read as the reverse complement.
CAAAATCTGCAGGAATCATTGGATTACCTGACACATGATAAGACTGATACAGGACTTCAAAACTTGCAGGAATCATTGTATTCCCTGACATAAAGTAATAAACAATAGTTTTTTGTTTTTTTTTTTTTACTATCTCTTGGCTATTGAAGGAAGTGTATGTGTGATTGTTATTTATATGACCTTCTCTTAGGACTTATGGACATGTTGATTCATGTTGTTTGTTACATCACTACTAGCCTGTGTTATATTACTATGTGCTTATGTATTACCTCCCATGCTGATGGATTTGTGTATAACTATTTCAAGTAAGACCCTTCAGCTCAGAGCAAACTTGCTAACAATATCTGGTTTGGTGTTCTCCCCTCCCTGAAAAGTCAGGGAGGGCGTGATCACCTGCTTTTTGATGTTTTCACCTCTCTTTCTGAGAAGTCAGGGAGGGCATGGCCACCTGTGTTCTAAAACAAAAGAAAGTGGGAGATGTAGAGGGCCAGAACTCTTGAGAAGTATACTTGAAACAAGGATACTTACAACAAGGTTTAACTCAGTGAAATTGATGAAATAATGATTCTCTACTTCACATATATCTAGTATGACATAATGACATAATCACTCTAGTTTGATATAATGATATAATCACTCTAATTGGCATTTACTCAGTATGCTGTAATGATGTAATTGTAATAGGGTATTTAAGAGCTGAGAGAACTAGGGACTGAGTCAATCAGAGTGAATAGACTGTGAAAGGAGACAATAAATTCCTGACCATCCTCGTGACTATCCTGCTGAGACCAAGGCCTGTCCAGAGGACCTCCTGAAACTATCCCAGACATTACATCTGGTAATATTTTAGATTTTTCCTTCAAAGATTTGGTTTTGTACAGTTCCTTCCCCTTCGTTTTCTTGGGGAGAGAAGCTCCAGTCTAATGACTTGTAATCCTGTAATGCACAGAGCCAACATCTTGACTTGGATCCCCAAGCCTAATGAAGTCACACTCATCCAGCAATCATCAAGAGTGCCCCTGCTCTGTGCTATTTATCAGGACTTCCTTCCAACTTACTAGGTGCCACCCCTTTCCTTGGATCACCAGGCTTTGATGATCCGAGGGTCCCATTCAGCCTAAGAACAGCTCAAGGCCACAGGCAGTCCTCTTACCTCTGGATTGTGTGCTCAAGTTATCTGACTGTCTTCTTGGCTCCAGGCTTCTTCAGAGACTTTACTTCTCTTTTTTGTTTTATCTAGGGAATACCTCTGCCTCAGGCCCATACTTCACAGAGAAGGAAGGAGAGAACCTGAACTCCAGGAAGGTTGGCAAAAACCCAACTTGGTGTCTGCTTGTATCAGAACCCCATCCATTTCTCTGAGAAATCATAGTTTACAGATAAACCCCTATAAAATGTGTGGAATGGGGTGCTAGATCCCCTCCTTAACCAAATTTTCTTACTCGGAGGCATCTCCAGATATAAACCAAAAGCATTTATTCACTCCTTGCAAGGAGAGGTCCGAACACAACAATTGAGTAGTCCAGCATGGACATGGTGGAAAACAGAGAATGAATTATATAGCAAAAAGACTTGGGTTCAATGCCCCTCCTCCTTCCTGTTCATTTTAAAATTCTTTGGATAGATTGAAATGGAAGTAACCATTGACTAATGATCAGCCAATGCTGTCTACTTCCTGTGGTTGCATGACTTACTGAAACTTAGGCCTAAGGTCTTACAGGCTCTGATAAATCTTCACCTGGTCCCATTCAGTAGGGAAAAAAACAAAACAAAACAACTAAGTCTGACAAATTATTCCATATTCATAATTCTTCACTTCTCCCAAGTGGGGAGAATAATGTATTTCGAATCAGGCAGATTTGAATTCAAATCCAGCCTCATATACTTAGCAGCTGTGTGGCTCTGGGCAAGTTATTTAACCTCTGTCTCAGTTTCTTCCTATCTTAAAAGAGGATAGTAAGGCCACCTGCCTCCCACGGTCAATATATCAAAGGTAATCTTTTTTCATGCTCTTGAAGAACACCTGATGCTGATCCTCTGTGACAAAGACCTTTACATTTCATTTTAGGTACCCTCATTATTTCCATTTTTCAGATGAAGAAATTAAGGCACAAAGAAGTTAAGTGATTTGCTCAGGATCACACAACTAAGGAAGTATCTAAAGCTAGATTTGAACTGAGTATTCCAAGATGCAATTAAAACAAAGGTTGGTAATTCTTCTTCCCTCCTCCTTTTTATTACTATATATTTTTTCTTATTATACATGTACATTAATTTTTTAAAATATGCATTTCTTTGTGAGTCATGTTGGAAGAGAAAAATTAGAACAAAAGGGGAAAAGCTTGAGAGAAAAAAATAAGAAAAAGAAAAAAAACAAGTGAACATAGCACATGGTGATTTACATTTAACCTCCATAGTTCTCTCTCTGGATGCAGATGGAGTTTTCCATCCAACATTTATTGGAATTGCCTTGGATCATTGAACCACTGAGAACAACCAAGGCTTTTATACTTGATCATCACATAATCTCACTGTTTCTGTGCACACTGTATTCCTAGTTCTATTTGTTTTGCTCATCATCAATTCATGTAAATCTTTCTAGGTCTTTCTAAAATCATTTTGTTTATGATTTTTAATAGAGCAATACTATTCCATAAATTTCATATACCCTAACTTAAATAGCCATTCCCCAATTGATGGGCATCTACTAATTTCGAATTCTTTGGCACCACCAAAAGAGCTGCTACAAATATTTTTTGCACATATCGGTCCTTTTCCCTCCTTTATTATTTCCTTGGGATACAGATCTAGTAGTAGCACAGATGAATCAAAAGGTATGCATAATTCTGTAGCCCTTTGGGAACAGTTCCAAATTGCTCTCCAATATGGTTGGATCCTTTCTCAACTCCACCAACAATGTATTAGTGTCCCAATTTTCCCACTTCCCCTCCAACATTTATCATTTTCTTTTCCTGTCATCTTAGTCTATCTGAGAGGTATGTGGTGGTATCTCAGAATTGTTTTAATTTGCATTTCTCTAATCAATAGTGATTTAGAGCATTTTTTATATGACTATATGTGGCTTTAATTTAATTAATTTAATTTCATTCATCTGAAAATTGTCTGTTGTATCCTTTGACTATTTATCAATTGAGAAATGACTTGTATTCTTATACAAGTTCTTTATATATTTTAGAAATGAGGCCTTTATCAGAAACATCAGCTGAAAAAAAAATCACAGCTTTGTATGATCATTTGCTCTGATTTTAAAATTTTACCATAAGAGTAAAAAGCAGGGACCTGATTTAAATAGCATCAAAACTGGTCCTTCAGGTCTTGGCCTGAGAGCATATACATGATACAGGATAAAGAATCCTTAACTCAGTTTTACTTCAGGTAATTGTCCCAGTTTTCAATTAATCATGAATCAACAATGCCACCTTAAGCCAGACTCAGGAATAATCAAGTAGATTCTAATTCAAAAGAACACCACTGGGAAACTGAATCAGAAGGATCCCACTTTAACTTGTCCTCACAACTCTTGTCTAGATACTAACTTCCACCTGTAACAATTTAGAATCACATTCTGAGTAGCTTGTGGCATATACCTTTCAGATGGTGGATCACTGGCTTGATGATCCATCAGACAGTCATACATGAATTTAAAACTCCAAATGCTTCAGTCCCAAGAAATTTTGTCTCCAATAGCAAATCTCATGAATCAAAGCTTCAGATGAATTTAGCTCTCAAGGATCTTGTATCCTAAATAGGTATTGACTATGACCTTACATTGATAACAGTAAGAGATTCATTCTAGAAAGTTCACAGCTTATCTTTCATATCTAAGTAGATGGTTTTAAGTTCAATATTACACAAATTATTTTGCATTTAAAATGCTCAGTACATAGAAAAATTCTAAACTGCATATTGTCTATAGCAGAAACATGTTCAAAGGGACAAAGGAAAAAACTATTATCCTCAGAGTCCCTTTAAATAATGGGTACAACTATAAGATGAGTCAATAAAATCAATTAAAACCCATACAGAATATAAAATATCATAATTTCACATAAAAAAATCTTATCAGAATTAACATCAATAATTTCTTCATTCTTAAAACAATGTTAATTTAACTTTTTCCAACTGAGGAGTCCCTATAAACTTTTTGGAAATATAAATAATAGGTATAATAACAATAGTTAAAATTCCCCTAAGCACAAACATTCCCATCAAAACGTTCCTTTTTTTTTTTTTCACAATATATTATTTTTTTTCTTTTTTTTTTAATTTTAATTTAATTTTATAATTATAACATTTTTTTGACAGTACATATGCATGGGTAATTTTTTACAACATTATCCCTTGCACTTACTTCTATTCAGATTTTTTCCCTTCCTCCCCCAACCCCCTCCCCCAGATGGCAAGCAGTCTTATATATGTTAAATATATTACAGTATATTCTAGATACAATATATGTGTGTAGAACCGAATTTTTTGTTGCACAGGAAGAATTGGATTCAGAAGGTAAAAATAACAGTTTACATTCATTTCCCAGTGTTCCTTTTCTGGATGTAGCTGGTTCTGTCCATCATTAATCAATTGGAATTGGATTAGCTCTTCTCTATGTTGAAGAAATCCACTTCCATCAGCATACATCCTCGTACAGTATCATTGTTGAAGTGTATAATGATCTTCTGGTTCTGCTCGTTTCACTCAGCATCAGTTGATGTAAGTCTCTCCAAGCCTCTCTGTATTTCTCCTGTTGGTCATTTCTTATAGACCAATAATATTCCATAACATTCATATACCATAGTTTACCCAACCATTCTCCAATTGATGGACATCCATTCATCTTCCAGCTTCTAGCCACTATGAAAAGGGCTGCCACAAACATTTTGGCATATACAGGTCCCTTTCCCTTCTTTAGTAGTTCCTTGGGGTATAAGCCCAGTAGTAGTATGGCTGGGTCAAAGGGTATGCACATTTTGATAACTTTTTGGGCATAATTCCAGATTGCTCTCCAGAATGGTTGGATTCTTTCACAACTCCACCAACAATGCATCAGTGTCCCAGTTTTCCCACAGCCCCTCCAACATTCATCGTTATTTGTTCCTGTCATCTTAGCCAATCTGACAGGTGTGTAATGATACCTCAGAGTTGTCTTAATTTGCATTTCTCTGATCAATAGTGATTTGGAACACTCTTTCATATGAGTGGAAATAGTTTTAATTTCATCATCTGAAAATTGTCTGTTCATATCCTTTGACCATTTATCAATTGGAGAATGGCTTGATTTCTTATAAATTACAGTCAATTCTCTGTACATTTTGGAGATGAGGCCTTTATCAGAACCTTTAACTGTAAAAATTTTTTCCCAATTTGTTACTTCCCTTCTAATCTTGTTTGCATTAGTTTTGTTTGTGCAGAAACTTTTTAATTTTGTGTAATCAAAATGTTCTATTTTGTGATCAATAATGGTCTCTAATTCTCCCTTGGACACAAACTCCTTCCTCCTCCACAAGTCTGAGAGGTAAACCATCCCATGTTCCTCCAATTTATTTATGATTTTGTTCTTTATGCCTAAATCTTGGACCCATTTTGATCTAATCTTAGTATGTGGTGTTAAATGTGGGTCCATGCCTAGTTTCTGCCATACTAATTTCCAGTTTTCCCAGCAGTTTTTGTCAAATAATGAATTCTTATCCCAAAATTTGGGATCTTTGGGTTTGTCAAAGATTAGATTGCTATTTTTATTCACTATCTTGCCCTGTGAACCTAACCTATGCCACTGATCAACTAGTCTATTTCGTAGCCAATACCAAATGGTTTTGGTGACTGTTGCTTTATAATATAGCTTTAAATCAGGTACACTTAGACCACCTTCCTCTGACTTTTTTTTCATTAGTTCCCTTGCAATTCTCGACCTTTTATTCTTCCATATGAATTTTGTTGTTATTTTTTCTAGGTCATTAAAATAGTTTCTTGGGAGTCTGATTGGTATAGCACTAAATAAATAGATTAATTTGGGGAGTATTGTCATCTTTATTATATTCGCTCGGCCTATCCAAGAACACTGAATGTCTTTCCAATTATTTAAATCTGACTTTATTTTTGTGGCAAGTGTTTTGTAATTTTGCTCATATAATTCCTGACTCTCCTTTGGTAGATATATTCCCAAATATTTTATACTATCGACTGTTATTTTGAATGGAATTTCTCTTTGTATCTCTTGCTGTTGGATTGAGTTGGTAATGTATAAAAATGCTGATGATTTATGTGGATTTATTTTGTATCCTGCGACTTTGCTAAAATTCTGAATTATTTCTAATAGCTTTTTAGCAGAGTCTTTGGGGTTCTCTAAGTATACCATCATGTCATCTGCGAAAAGTGACAATTTGATTTCTTCATTTCCTACTCTAATTCCTTGAATCTCTTTCTCAGCTCTTATTGCCGTTTCTAGTACTATATTGAATAGTAATGGTGATAGTGGGCAACCTTGTTTCACTCCTGATCTTACAGGGAAAGGTTCTAGTTTATCACCATTACATATGATGTTTACTGAAGGTTTTAAATATATGCTCCTTATTATTTTAAGGAATAGTCCATTTATTCCTATACTCTCAAGCGTTTTTAGTAGGAATGGATGTTGGATTTTATCAAATGCTTTTTCTGCATCTATTGAGATGATCATATGGTTTTTATTAATTTGATTATTAATATGGTCAATTATACTAATAGTTTTCCTAATATTAAACCAGCCCTGCATTCCTGGTATAAATCCCACTTGGTCATAGTGTATTATCCTGGGGATGATTTTCTGAAGTCTATTTGCTAATATCTTATTTAAGATTTTAGCATCAATATTCATTAAGGAAATTGGTCTATAGTTTTCTTTCTCAGTTTTCGATCTACCTGGTTTAGGTATCAGTACCATGTCTGTGTCATAGAAGGAATTTGGTAGGACTCCTTCAATCCCTATTTTTTCAAATAGTTTACATAGCATTGGAGTTAGTTGTTCTTTAAATGTTTGGTAGAATTCACCTGTAAATCCATCTGGTCCTGGGGACTTTTTCTTAGGAAGTTGGTTAATAGCTTGGTCTATTTCTTTTTCTGAGATGGGACTATTTAGACTACTTACTTCTTCCTCTGTTAATCTGGGCAAGCTATATTTTTGAAGGTATTCTTCCATTTCATTTAAGTTATCGAATTTGTCGGCATAAAGTTGAGCAAAGTAGCTCCTAACTATTGTTCTAATTTCCTCTTCATTAGTGGTGAGTTCACCCTTTTCATTTTCAAGACTATCAATTTGCTTTTTCTCTTTCCTTTTTTTAATCAGGTTTACTAAGGGTTTGTCTATTTTGTTGGTTTTTTCATAAAACCAACTCTTAGTTTTATTAATTAATTCAATAGTTTTTTTACTTTCAATTTTATTAATCTCACCTTTTATTTTTTGAATTTCAAGTTTTGTGTTTGTCTGGGGGTTTTTAATTTGTTCCTTTTCTAGCAATTTTAGTTGTAAGCCCAATTCGTTGGCCCTCTCTTTCTCTATTTTATGCAAGTAGGCCTGTAGAGATATAAAACTTCCCCTTATTACTGCTTTGGCTGTATCCCACACATTTTGGTATGATGTCTCATTATTGTCATTTTCTTGGGTGAAGTTATTAATTATGTCTATGATTTGCTGTTTTACCCAATCATTCTTTAGTATAAGATTATTTAGTTTCCAATTATTTTTTGGTCTATTTTCCCCTGGCTTTTTATTAAATGTTATTTTGATTGCATTATGGTCTGAAAAAGATGCATTTACTATTTCTGCCTTACTGCATTTGATTTTGAGGTTTTTATGCCCTAGTATATGATCAATTTTTGTATAGGTTCCATGAACTGCTGAGAAGAAAGTATATTCCTTTCTGTCTCCATTTAGCTTTCGCCAAAGATCTATCATATCAAACTTTTCTAGTATTCTATTTACCTCTTTGACTTCTTTCTTATTTATTTTGTGGTTTGATTTATCTAATTCTGAGAGTGCAAGGTTGAGATCTCCCGCTATTATAGTTTTGTTATCTATTTCCTCTTGCAGCTCTCTTAATTTCTCTTTTAAGAATTTAGATGCTATATTGAATAGTAATGGTGATAGTGGGCAACCTTGTTTCACTCCTGATCTTACAGGGAAAGGTTCTAGTTTATCACCATTACATATGATGTTTACTGAAGGTTTTAAATATATGCTCCTTATTATTTTAAGGAATAGTCCATTTATTCCTATACTCTCAAGCGTTTTTAGTAGGAATGGATGTTGGATTTTATCAAATGCCTTTTCTGCATCTATTGAGATGATCATATGGTTTTTATTAATTTGATTATTAATATGGTCAATTATACTAATAGTTTTCCTAATATTAAACCAGCCCTGCATTCCTGGTATAAATCCCACTTGGTCATAGTGTATTATCCTGGGGATGATTTTCTGAAGTCTATTTGCTAATATCTTATTTAAGATTTTAGCATCAATATTCATTAAGGAAATTGGTCTATAGTTTTCTTTCTCAGTTTTCGATCTACCTGGTTTAGGTATCAGTACCATGTCTGTGTCATAGAAGGAATTTGGTAGGACTCCTTCAATCCCTATTTTTTCAAATAGTTTACATAGCATTGGAGTTAGTTGTTCTTTAAATGTTTGGTAGAATTCACCTGTAAATCCATCTGGTCCTGGGGACTTTTTCTTAGGAAGTTGGTTAATAGCTTGGTCTATTTCTTTTTCTGAGATGGGACTATTTAGACTACTTACTTCTTCCTCTGTTAATCTGGGCAAGCTATATTTTTGAAGGTATTCTTCCATTTCATTTAAGTTATCGAATTTGTCGGCATAAAGTTGAGCAAAGTAGCTCCTAACTATTGTTCTAATTTCCTCTTCATTAGTGGTGAGTTCACCCTTTTCATTTTCAAGACTATCAATTTGCTTTTTCTCTTTCCTTTTTTTAATCAGGTTTACTAAGGGTTTGTCTATTTTGTTGGTTTTTTCATAAAACCAACTCTTAGTTTTATTAATTAATTCAATAGTTTTTTTACTTTCAATTTTATTAATCTCACCTTTTATTTTTTGAATTTCAAGTTTTGTGTTTGTCTGGGGGTTTTTAATTTGTTCCTTTTCTAGCAATTTTAGTTGTAAGCCCAATTCGTTGGCCCTCTCTTTCTCTATTTTATGCAAGTAGGCCTGTAGAGATATAAAACTTCCCCTTATTACTGCTTTGGCTGTATCCCACACATTTTGGTATGATGTCTCATTATTGTCATTTTCTTGGGTGAAGTTATTAATTATGTCTATGATTTGCTGTTTTACCCAATCATTCTTTAGTATAAGATTATTTAGTTTCCAATTATTTTTTGGTCTATTTTCCCCTGGCTTTTTATTAAATGTTATTTTGATTGCATTATGGTCTGAAAAGGATGCATTTACTATTTCTGCCTTACTGCATTTGATTTTGAGGTTTTTATGCCCTAGTATATGATCAATTTTTGTATAGGTTCCATGAACTGCTGAGAAGAAAGTATATTCCTTTCTGTCTCCATTTAGCTTTCGCCAAAGATCTATCATATCAAACTTTTCTAGTATTCTATTTACCTCTTTGACTTTTTTCTTATTTATTTTGTGGTTTGATTTATCTAATTCTGAGAGTGCAAGGTTGAGATCTCCCGCTATTATAGTTTTGCTATCTATTTCCTCTTGCAGCTCTCTTAATTTCTCTTTTAAGAATTTAGATGCTGCACCACTTGGTGCATACATGTTTAATATTGATACTGCTTCACTATTGATGCTGCCCTTTAGCAGGATATAATGCCCTTCCTTATCTCTTTTAATTAGATCAATTTTTGTTTTTGCTTGATCTGAGATGAGGATGGCTACTCCTGCTTTTTTGGTTTTGCCTGAAGCATAATAGATTCTACTCCACCTTTTTACTTTTAGTTTGAATGTCTCACCCTGTTTCAGGTGTGTTTCCTGTAAACAACATATAGTAGGATTCTGACTTTTAATCCAGTCTGCTAACTGCTTCCTCTTTATGAGGCAGTTTGCCCCATTCACATTTATGGTTAGAAGGACTAATTCTATATTGCTTGCCATCCTATTAACCCCTGCTTATGCTTTTCCCCTTTCCTTCTCTTTTACCCTCCTATCCAGTATTAAACTGGTGAACACCACTTGCTTTTCACAGCCCTCCCTTTTTAGGATCCCTCTCCCACCTTAAAGATCCTCCCCTTATTTTACCCTTTTCCTCGAAATTACTGTATTCCCTTCCCCTTAGCTTACTCCTTCCCTTTTACTTTTCAATGAAATGGAAGAAGTTTCACCATAAATCGAATATGTCTATTGATACACGCTATGTTCATCTCCCTCCTTTCTTTCTCTCAGATATAATAGGTTACTTTTGCCTCTTCATGAGATGTAGTACCACCACTTTACACTTTTTTAATGATATAATCTCCTTTCCACCTCTAGTTTCTAAGACAAATTGTACATATGTTCTTTACATATTTTTTTGACAGAAGTATAGTTCTCAAGATTTCTTTTTACCTTTTTAGAAATCTCTTGAGTTCTGTATTTGAAGATCAAACCTTTTATGTAGGTCTGGTTTTTTCATCAAAAATAGATGGAATTCATTTATTTCATTAAATGTCCATCTTCTTCCCTGGAAAACGATGCTCATTCTTGCTGGGTAAGTTATTCTTGGCTGCATACCAAGTTCCTTAGCCTTTTGGAATATCATGTTCCAGGCCCTGCGTTCTTTTAATGTGGACACTGCTAGATCCTGGGTTATCCTTATTGTGGCTCCTCCATATCTGAATTGCTTTTTTCTAGCAGCTTCCAATATCTTTTCCTTTGTCTGATGGTTCTTGAACTTGGCCACTATATTTCTTGGCGTTTTGATTTTAGGGTCCCTTTCAGTAGGTGATTGATGAATTTTTTCAATGTCTATTTTACCCTCTGTTTCCAGAATGTCTGGGCAGTTCTCTTTGATAATTTCCTCGAAAATGGTGTCCAAGCTCTTTTTTTCCTCCCATTTTTCAGGGAGTCCGATTATTCTCAAATTGTCTCTCCTGGATCTGTTTTCCAGGTCTGTTGTCTTTCTGGTAAGGTACTTGACATTCTTTTCAATTGTTTCATTTCTCTGGTTTTGCTTGACTACCTCTTGGTTTCTCCTTGAGTCATTCATTTCTACTTGTTCTAGTCTAATTTTCAATGATGTATTTTCTTCACTCACTTTTTTTATATCTCTTTGTAATTGTCCAATTGAGTTTTTATCTTCTATGGAATTTTTTTCCATTTTATCCATTTTATTTTTTAGAGAGCTGATTTCTTTTTCCAACTCACTAATCCTGTTTTCCTTGGAGTTGTTTACCTTTTCCAGCTCACTAATCCTGTTTTCCTTGGAGTTGTTTACCTTTTCCAGCTCACTAATCTTGTTTCTCAATGATTTGATTTCTTTATCCACTCTGTCTTTGAATGCATGGGATGACTTCTCCAGGCTCTCTTGCCAAGCTTCCCTTTCCTTTTCCCATTTCTCTTCCAGCTCTCTTATGAGAGCCTTTTTGATTTCCTCTATGAGGTTCTTTTGTATTGAGGAGCAGCTTATATCCCTCCTAGGGGATACATCTGGGGACATTCTGTTCCTAGTCTCCTCAGCATTTGAAGTCTGCTCCCTCTCCACACAGAAGCTGTCAATGGTTAGAGCCCTTTTGAATTTTTTGTTCATTTTGTCAGAGTAGGAATCAAAGAAAACAAACTGACAAGAGAAACACTTGGTCTGTTTTGCGGGGGATGGGGCTGGATGGTATTAATGGGCTTCCTCTACAGACTGGGGGGGAGGGCAGCAGAGAGCCACTAACAGAACAGCAATGACTGTACTGAGTCTGCGCTCTGAGGCTCCGAGATCGCACGGAGTCAGTCCAGGTGGGGGTTGGGGGTGGCCGGGCTCTGAGAGACGCTGGCTTTCTGGGGTTTTAATCTTCACCTCCGGTTTTTACACCCTCTCCGCTGCTCCTGGCTTGCTGCCAAGACGGAGCATCCACACTGGGGCAAAAGCCCTTTCACAGAAACGGCAGAGATCACACCCCTCCCCCTCGGGTCTGAGCTGTGTGAGCTGCCTGTCTTGCTCTGGCTGCCTGCCCTCAGTCTGTGCCCAGTCTGATTGACCCCCGAGCAATCACAGACCTTTTCTGGCGACTTTCAAGGATGTCTTCTCTTGGTGATTATTTGTGGATTTTTTTCTGGGTCAAGCATTAAGTCAGAGGCTTGTCATGAAGAGAAAACGAGGAGCTCAAGCAGCTGTCTGCCTCCACGCCGCCATCTTGGCCGGAAGTCCCAAAACATTCCTAATTGCAAAGTTAATGTTAGAGATTATAAATTGTTCTTAATAGTCCATTTTTTGTTATGGAATATTATTGTTCTGTAAGAAATTATAAGCAGGATACTTTCAGAGAGGCCTAGAGAGACTCACATGAACTGATGCTAAGTGAAATGAGCAGAACCAGGAGATCATTGTACACTGCAATAAAAAGATTATATAATGATCAATTCTGATGGGTATGGATCTCTTCAACAAGATGGTTTACACCAGTTCCAATGGTCTTGTGATGAAGAGAACCATGTACACACAGAAAGAGGACTGTGGGAATTGCATTTTCACACTTTTTGTTGTTGTTTGATTGCATTTTATTTTCTTTCTCATTTTTTCTTTTTTGATTTGATTTTTCTTGTGCATCAAAATAATTGTATAAATATGCATGCTTATATTGGATTTAACATATATTTCTAACATGTTTAACATATACTGGACTACTGTTCTCAGCCTTCAGACTGCAGTCTCAGTCATCTGTAATATCTGGTAAGATCTTTTCCATTCTGTTTCTTCCAGGATATAGTAAACACCCATTCTCCTGCAAACTACAAAGTGCAAAGGTATTGTCTAGCTCAGCAATCCTTTGTTTCCTAAGGGCTAAAAAGGGATGAGGACATTGCCGGTATATAATTCCTTAAAAAACTTATCCTTTGTTTCAAAAGAGCGTCTTTCCCTTTCTCTTCCCAAATAAAATAAATCAATCTTATATGAGGAAAGTTCCAAGTCGCTTCTGGGAACAGTTCTAATTTTTTAACAAAGCAATAAGCAAACATTTGGTCCAAGACAATTTAGTCTCTTTAATATCAATTTAGTAATAAATTTCTTAAGAAGCTGATTCATTCTTTCCACATCCCCTCATGAGGACAAATGCCCAGTTGTATAGAGTTGCCACTCAATTTGCATTCCTTCCCTATTATTTCTTATAAAACCTTATAAGTAAAATATGTTCCTTTAGCAGAATCAATAATCCATACTTAGGTACAATTTGTTTTAGTGTTATTCCACTAACCCCTCAGGCTCAGGGGAAAGCTTCCACACATCTCCAATAGCTCAGTTTCCCCACTGGTATTATTTCATTAAAACAAACCCTAAATATTCTGGAGCCAGGCTCCCTCTCTCTCTGGGACACCTCCTCTATACCTTCCCATCTCTCTAAACATATTACACACCCTTCTGACACAATTTGCTCTACAATTACACATATCCCTATATACCAAATTTTCTTGATTTTGTTTCTTTGTTAAAGAGAGAAAGCAAGACAAAACTTTAAGAATAATATTCTAAATTGCTTTGGACCAAATTTCACAAAATTTATGCCACATATCCATCCAGCTGAGCTGACAAAATGTTAAAGCAAAACCCATATGGTTTTTACAAATTACCCAATATACAATTTAATTTTTTTCTTTTTTTTTCCCCCTAAGGCAATTGGGGTTAAGTGACTTGCCCAGGGTCACACAGTTAGGAAGTATGAAGTGTCTGAGACCAGATTTTGAACTTAGATCCTCCTGATTTTAGGGCTGATGCTCTATCCACTGCGCCACCTAACTGCCCCCTATATATAATTTATCAAGCAACATAGTAGCTTAAATATATTTCATCTGATTAGGAGATATTAATATGTGACCTTTTTAGATAAGTTACCAGAAAACCAAAATTTTTAATTTAAAATAAAGTCAAATATAGATTTACATTTTTAGTAACAGTACTTTAATATTAATGCACACATTTCTAAACTCATACCAGAACAAGGTCACAATTTTAGTTTTAATTAATAGTAATTATCCCATACAATTTTAGAATCAGAATTTCACTTTAAACACACACACCATCCCAAAACTTAAGGTAGCGGAAAAATGTCCTTTCAAGTCTGACCACAGAGCTTTAAGAAATTGATAAACTCTAGGACCCTGGGAGAAGAGGGTCAGAGAAATTTGGACCCAGGTGTCTGGCTATAGGTCTGTAGCCCAGTGGCTGTCTCACTCTCTACACCAGAAATGCTGGGAAGGGGCCCCATGTCAAAGACGTTGGGGCACCACTCAAACCTCAGAAGAATTCAGACCAGCCAGGGACACTTCCCTAGCCAAGATAGATTTCACAAACCTGAAAATCTTGGAAAATTCTAGAGAGCAAGTTTTTTTCTTTTGGCAATTTCCCTCAGAAGGCTTTTTTAACCATGTAAATTAGGCCTACATAAGAACACAATAGAACTCAATTTAGCTTATAGTGCCAACCAACTTAAAATTTATTCTCAAAAACCCTAGAATCTGCTTTTAAAATGTTTTTAATGGACTTGCAGGGGTAGAGCCAAGATGACAGAGATGACACATGTTTCTCTCTGACCTTCTTTAGAACCCTCACAATAATTACAAAGTCCAGCCTCTGAATTAGCTCTGAATCAGCAGAACCACAAATATTGGGAGTGCAATAAATTATCAGCAGAAGATAATTTCAAAGATTGCCCCAAAAAAGTCTATTTCAATTGGAAACTGAAGGGAGGCAGCCAGGGCAAGGAGTACAAACACCAGTGCAGACAGCTCAGAGTCCCAGGGCAGAGAATTTATGGGAGGAGAGTCCAGAAAAGATCTATTTCAATCAGAAATGGGAGAGAGGCAGCAAAACACAAACAGCTGACCACAAACACCAGTGCAGACAGCTCAGAGCACTGGAGCAGTGCAGTCTCAGGGTGGTGCTGCAGACTCTGACCACAAATGCCAGAGCAGACAGAACAGAGCCCCATGGCATTGCTGACTGATTCCATGAGGCAGACCCAGCACCAGGAGTAAATCAGCACTGACCCAGTGCAGCTTGGAAAACATCTCCCACCCTAAAGATACACTTTAACTTTTAAAAAATGAGTAAAAAAGAAAAGAGGACTCTGACAATTGACAGCTTTTATGGTGAAAGAAAAGAACAGATTTCAAATCCTGAGGAGACTAAAGGCAAATTGTCTCCAGATGAAGCTCCAAAAGGTGAAATAACTTAGTCCCCATCACACAAGGCTCTCCTAGAAGAATTTTAAAAGGATCTTAAAAGAGAGCTCAAAGAAAAATGGGGAAAGGAAATAAAAGCCTTGCAAGAGAGTCTGGAAAAGGCAATACAAAATAGACATAGTGAAATGGAAAAAGCATATAACTTATTAAAAGATAGATTTGATAAACTGGAAAAAGAAAGCAACTTCCAGAAAATCGGAATTTGTGAAACAGAAAAAGAAAATAACTTCTTAAAAAACAGAGTTTGTAAAATGGAAAAAAAAAATTCCATAAAATAAAACAACTCATTCAAAAATTCAGTTGGACAAATACAAAAATATGAAAAGTAAGTGAAGAAATGAAATTCAGAATTGGAGAAATGGAAATGAATAACTCAATAAGATAACAAGAATCAGCAAGAAAAAGCAAAAAAAAAAAAAAGAAAAAAAAAAGAAAAAAAAAAAAGAAAAAAGAAAAGAAAAGAAAAAATATGGGAAAAAATGAAAAATACCTAATGGGGAAAACAACCGACATGGAAAATAGATCGAGGAAAGACAAATCTAAGGGCTATTTGACTCCCTGAAATAAATACATAATGAAAAAAAGATCTGAGACACTATTTTTCAGAAAATCATCAAAGAAAATAGCCCAGATATTATAGAAACAGAAGGTAAAATGACCATTGAAAGAATTCACCAAACACCTCCTAAAAGAGACCATAATTTTAAAACTCCAAATAATATCATGGCTAAATTTGAGAACTATCAGACCAAGGAAAAAATATTACAAGCAACCAGAAAGAAATAATTCCATACTGAGGAGCCACAATAAGGATTATTCAGGACCTAGAAGCTTCCACTTTAAAAGATCAGAGGGCCTGGAATCTGATATTCCAAAAGACAAAGGATCTTGGATGCCAAGAATAAATTACCCTGCTAAAATGAACATTTTCTTTCAGGGAAGAAGATGGACATTCAATGAAACTGGTGAATTCCATGTATTTTTGACGAAAAGACCAGAGCTAAACAAAAAATTTGACCTCCAAAAATAGAATTCAAGAGAAGCACAAAAAGGTAAAAAGAAAAAAAAAAACCAACCTCTTGAGAACTATATTTCTGTTATGGGTATACATTAAGAATACATGCATACTCTGATATTACTGTTATAATATTTTTTAAAAAGAGATGGAAAGGGGAATGTAACAGAAAAAAGGGGGAAAGTGGAGGTAAAATGAAGGAAATTACATTTCAGGAAGAGGCAAAGAAAACATATTATAATTGAGGGAAAGAAGGGAAGGTGATGAATACTGTGTGAATCTTACTCTCATCAGATTTGGCCCAAAGAAATAATATTAGATATATTTGGTTTCAAAGAGAAACATCTCTCATCTTATAGAAAAGTGGGAGGGGAAAGGGGAAAAAGGAAGGGGTAGGCTAAATAGAAGGGAAAAAAGAAATAGTAGGAGAAATGTATAAGAAAAGGGGAAGGCCTCTAAAGGTGGAGGTCTCTAAATCTTGAGGCAAGTATTACTCATAAGTAAAATACTGGGGAGAGGGAAAGAGGACTAGGATGACTGCAGGTATAATTGTTCAAATAATTTTGACTTCTTGGGCATCCATAATGCTAGTATGAGTTAGTTTTGTTGTGAATATAAGAATAAGAATATATAGTACTAATGAGCTAATTAACAAGATTATTAGTGTGTGGTCTTGAAAATATATGAATTCTTCTATGATAGGAGAAAAGTGTAATTTGTGGTTAATAAGATGGCAGGAAATAAGGAATTAATAGTTTTAACTGTAAATGTGAATGGGGTGAACTCTCCCATAAAACATAAGCAGATAGCAGACTGGATTAAAAGCCAGAATCCTACAATATATTGTTTACAAGAAACACATTTAAAGCAGTGATGCATAGAGAGTAAAGGTAAAAGGCTGGAGTAAAATCTATTATGCTTCAGATGAAGTAAAAAAAAAAAAAAAAAAAAGCAGTGATAGTCATCTTCATCTCAGATCAAGCAAAAGCAAAAATTGATCTGATTAAAAGAGATAAGGAAGGAAATTATATCTTATTAAAGGGTACCATAGATAATGAAGCAATAACCATATTAAACATATATGCACCAAGTGATGTAGCATCTAAATTCCTTTTTATTTTATTTTATTAATTTTATAATTATACATTTTTGACAGTATATATGCATGAGTAATTTTTTTTATAATATTATCCCTTGTATTCATTTTTCCAGATTTTCCCCTCCCTCCCTCTACTTCCTCCCCTAGATGATAGGCAATCTCATACATTTTACATGTGTTACAGTATAACCTAGATATAATATATGTGTGTAAATCCAATTTTCTTGTTGCACATTAAGTATTGGATTCCGAAGGCATAAGTAACCTGGGTAGATAGACAGTAGTGCTAATATTTTACATTCAATTCCCAGTGTTCCTTCTCTGGGTGTAGTTCATTTCTGTCCATCATTGATCAGCTGGAAGTGAGTTGGAGCTTCTTTATGTTGAAGATATCCACTTCCATCAGATAAATTCCTAAAAGAGAAGTTAAGATAATTGCAAAGAAGAAGTAGACAGCAAAACTATAATAGTGGGAGATCTCAACCTTGTTCTCTCAGAAGTAGATAAATCAAACCATAAAATAAATAAGAAAGAAATTAAAGAGTAAATAGAATACTAGAAAAACTAGATATGATAGAAAACTAGATGTGATACTAAGTATGAAGAAAACTGAATGGAGACAAAAAGGAGTACACTTTCTCCTCACCAATTCATAGAACCTATACAAAAATTGACCATATATTAGGACATAAAGATCTCAAAATCAAATTCAGACAGGCAGTAATAGTAAATGCATTTTTTTCAGATCATGATGCAATAAAAGTTACATTCAATAAAGGGCCAGGGGAAAATTGACCAAAAAGAAATTGGAAACTAAATAATCTCATCCTAAAGAATGAATGGGTGAAACAGAAAATCATAGACACAACCAATAATTTCATCCAAGAGAAATACTATAATGAGACAACATACCAAAGTTTGTGGGATGCAGCCAGTGGTAATAAGGGGAAATTTTATATCTCTACAGGCTTACTTGCATAAAATAGAGAAAGAGAAGATCAATAAATTGGGCTTGCAACTAAAAAAGTTAGAAAAAGAACAAATTAAAAAACCCCAATCAAATACCAAACATGAAATTCTAAAAATAAAAGGAGAGATCAATAAAATTGAAACTAAAAAACTAATTAATAAATAATTAAATTATTTAATTAATTAATTACTAAATAAATTAAATAAATGAATAAATAAATAAAACTAAGGGTTGGTTTTATGAAAAAACCAACTAAATAGATATACCTTTAGTTAATTTAATAAGAAAAAGGAAAGAGTAAAATAAAATTGTTAGTCTCTAAAATGAAAAGGGAGAATTATCCAGCAATGAAGAGGAAACTAGTGTAATGTTCTGTGTAATTGTTCTCTGTGTGCAGGTTTCTTGGGGAGCTTCCAGGAGCAGCCTTAGTTTCAGGTTTAGTTCCATAATCCCAAATGCAGCCAGGAGTTAAAGTCCAGATCCTTTATTGTGTCTCTCAAATATTGTCTCTTCCAAAATCTTATCTCCTTCAGTTGGTGTTCGGCTAATTTTTTGGAGGCCTTCCTCTCTCCTTGGTTCCTGAGAGCTCTTGTCTGAATGTCTCCAGTCAGTGCAAGGGTGGAAGTTAGACTGAATCTTGACTCCTCCTCCCAGAGAGTGGATTTGTGGGTTTCTGATCTCTGACTTGTGAATCTCCTGGAAGTCAATCATAGTTGTGAATCTCCCAAAGTCCATGAGTGGGCTTGTCCTTTTATATGCTCTTTTAAAGGTATAAAAGGTGTGAACTCTGAACTAGAGAATTGTTAAGTATCATGCTAAATTAGACAACCGACTTAGCCCCTTGTAAGAATCCTAACAAACTAGAGCAATTATCAGTAGTTACTTTGCCCAACTTTATTCCAATAAATTTGACAATCTAAGTGAAATGGATGAATACTTACAAAAATATAGATTGCCCAGATTAACAGAAGAGGAAATAAATTACTGCAATAGTCCCATTTTAGAATAATAATAATAGAATAATAGGTTAATAATTTTAGAATAATAAGTAATAGAACAATTCCCTAAGAAAAAATCCCTAGGAACAGATAGATTTACATGTGAATTCTACCAAACATTTAAAGAAGAATTAACTCCAACACTACATAAACTATTTGAAAAAATAGGGAATGAAAGACTCCTTATATGACACAGACATGGTACTGATACCTAAACCAGGTAGACTGAAAACAGAGAAAGAAAATTATAGACCAATCTCCCTAATGAATATTGATGCTAAAATCTTAAACAAAATATTAGCAAAAAGATTACAGAAAATCATCCCCAGGATAATACACCATGACCAAATAGGATTTATACCAGGAATGCAGGGCTGGTTCAATATTAGGAAAATTATAATATAATTGATGATATATCAATAACCAAATTAACAAAAACCATATGATTATCTCAATAGATGCAGAAAAAGTGTTTGATAAAATCCAACACCTATTCCTATTTAAAAAAACTAGAGAGCATAGGAATAAATGGACTGTTCCTTAAAATCATCAGTAACATCTATTTTAAACCATCAGCAAGCATCATATGTAGTGGGGATAAACTAGAACCATTCCCAATAAGATCAGGGGTGAAACAAGGTTGCCCACTATCACCATTGCTATTTGATATTGTATTAGAAATGCTAGCCTTGGCAATAAGAGAAGAAAAAGAGATTAAAGGAATTAGAGTAGGTAATGAGGAAACCAAATGATCACTCTTTGCAGATGATATGATGGTATACTTAGAGAACACCAGAATATCAATTAAAAAAACTATTACAAATAATCCACAACTTTAGCAAAGTTGCAGGATACAAAATAAATCCACATAAATCATCAGCATTCTTATACATCACTAACAAAATCCAACAGCAAAAGATACAAAGAGAAATCCCATTTAAAATAACTGTTGATAATATAAAATATTTGGGAATTTGTCTGCCAAGGGAAAGTCAGAAATTATATGAGCAAAATTACAAAACACTTTCCACACAAATAAAATCAGATCTAAGCAACAGGAAAAATATCAAGAGCTCTTGGATAGATTGAGCAAATATAATAAAGATGACAATACTCCCTAAACTAATCTATTTATTTAGTGATATAGCAATCAAACTCCCAAGAAACTATTTTACTGAATTAGAAAAAATAACAACAAAATTCATCTGGAAGAACAAAAGGTCAAGAATTTCAAAGGAATTAATGAAGAAAAAATTAAATGAAGGTAGCTTAGCTGTACCAGATCTAAAACTATATTATAAAGCAGTGGTCATCAAAACCATTTGGTACTGGCTTAGAAATAGACTAATTGTTAGGGTTAGGCTCACAGAACAAAATAGCCAATGACTATAACAATCTAATATTTGACAAACCAAAAAGTCCCATCTTTTGGGATAAGAATTCACTATTTGACAAAAACTGCTGGGAAAATTGGAAACTAGTATGGTAGAAAGTAGGCATAGAGCCACACATAACACTTTATACCAAGATAAGGTCAAAATGGGTTCATGATCTGGATATAAAGAGTAATACTATAAATAAATTAGAAGAACATAGGATAGTTTACCTCTCAGACCTGTGGAGGAAGAAGAAATTTGTGACCAAAGAAGAATTAAAGATCATTATTGATCAAAAACAGCTAATTTTGATTATATTAATTTAAAAAGGTTTTGTGCAAATGCAGACAAGATTAGAAGGGAAGCAATAAATTGGGAAAACATTTTTAAATCCAAAGGATCTGATAAAGGCCTCATTTCTAAAATATATAGAGAATTGACTCAAATTTATTATAGTTTAAGCCATACTTCAATTGATAAATGGTCAAAGATATGAACAGACAATTTTCAGATAAAGAAATTGAAACTATTTGTAGCCACATGAAAAGGTGCTCCAAATCACTATTGATCAGAGAAATGCAAATTAAGACAACTCTGAGATATCACTACACTCCTGTCAGATTGGCTAAGATGACAGGAAAAGATAATTATGAATATTGGTGGGAATGTGGGAAAACTGGGACACTGATTCATTGCTGGTGGACCTTTGAATGGATCCAACCATTCTGGAGAGCAGTTTGGTACTATGCTCAAAAAGTTATTAAACTGTGCATTTCTATTGGGATTACATCTCAAAAAGATCTTAAAAGAGGGAAAATGCAAAAATGTTTATGGCAGCCTTTTTTGTAGTGGCAAAAAACTGAAAACTAAGTGGATGCCCATCAATTGGAGAACGGCTAAATAAGTTATGGTATATGAATGCTATGGAATACTATTGTTCTGTAAGAAACAACCAGCAGGACAATTTCAGAGAGGCTTGGAGAGACTTACATGAACTGATGCAAAGTGAAATGAGCAGAACCAGGAGATCATTATAGGTGGCAACAACAAGACTAAACAACAATCAATTCTGATGAATGTGGCTCTCTTAAACATTGAGATGATTTGGACCAGTTCCACTTGTGTAGTGATAAAGAGAGCCATCTACACCCAGAACAGAAGGTGGAACACAACATAGCATTCTCAATCTCTGTGTTATTATTTGCTTGCATTTTGTTTTTTTGTTCTCAGTTTTTCCTTTTCTTCCTTCTTGATCTGATTTTTCTTGTGCAACAGAATGGCTGTGTGAATATGTATACACATATTGGATCTGTCATGTATTTTGGCATATTTGGCATATATTGGACTGCCTGCCAGGTCAGGGAGGGGATGGGGGAAAGAAGGGGAAAATTTGTGGCAGGGGGTTATGCAGGGGTCAATACTGGAAAAATTATCCATGCATATGCTTTGTGAATAAAAAGCTTTAATAAAAAAATAAAAATAAAAATGTTTTTAACACTTCTGTAACTTTTAAATATTTCTGCAGATTCAATTTGGCCAGTAATAGGTCCACAGAAATGTCATTTTTGTTTTGTTTTGTTTATCATATACAGGAGTGACTTCTATATAGCTCAGATCAAGGATCTCTCCACTCCAGTAACTATTAAATCTTCTTTATACTCTTGTTCTACTCACAGAGTAATTACCCATTATAGATTTTAAAATAATGAACAATCTTAGAATTTTCATAATAGCCAAATGGTTTTAGTTGTAATTTCCTCTTAATTCACAAGGAAGGTGGAAATACCCAATTTCCTAAATTATGTTTACCAAGTTAGAAAAGCTGATAATAACAACAGATTTTTAAACATATTTCCAGTTCCTGTTAGTTTTTCAGTTTATAGTCTAACATTCAGAATACTAGAAAACAAAGCAAATCTGGGTTCTACAAACTGAGAAAGAACTTATTATCAGTTCAAATAAAGCAGAACCAATCTATCATAATCAATTAAGTTTTCAATTTTAACACACATACCAATTTAAAATTATTTTAACTTTAGTTTGTAAGATTCCCTAAAATCTACCTAGATGTCCCATTCCTTCTTCTTATAAGCCAAGAAAGAGTTAAGCACTCCTTCCTGGGTTTTACTTTGAGATTCTTCCTGGAAGGATTCCACAAGCCTGATAACAAAGTACAGGCTCCTTTCTCACAATTCCATTTCCCACCTGTTCCCAGAGCTGGGACCTTGGGGAGGTCATTTGATCTCTGGAAAGATGAACTTTGAACCCTGGGATACATGAAGTTGCAGTAAGTGACCTGACCTATCGGAGGCAGCCAACATTAATGACCATTAGCTAAGGATGGTTAAGTCCTTTTAGTCTATCCAATGAGAAGGCTCAGGTCTTTGCTTTTTTAATTATTATTAATTTTATAATTATAACTTTTTTTGACAGTAATATGCATGGATCATTTTTTACATTATCCCTTGCACTCACTTCTGTTCTGAATTTTCCCCTCCTTCCCTCCATCATCTCCCCTAGATGGCAGGTAGTCCCATACATGTTAAATATGTTATAGTATATCCTAGATACAATATATGTGTGCAGAACTGAATTTTTTGTTGCCCAGGAAGAATTGGATTCAGAAGGTAAAAATAACTTGGGGGGAAAAAAAAACAAAAGTACAAACAGTTTACACTTTATTTCCCAGTGTTCCTTTTCTGGGTATAACTGATTCTGTCCATCATTGATCAATTGGAACTGAATTAAATCTTCTCTTTGTTGAAGATATTCAATTCCATCAGAATACATCCTCATACACTATTGTTTTTGAAGAGTATAATGATTTCCTGGTTCTGCTCATTTCACTCAGCATCAGTTCATGTAAGTCTCTCCAAGCTTCTCTGTATTCCCCCTGCTGGTCATTTCTTACAGAACAATAATATTTCATAACATTCATATACCATAATTTACCCAACCATTCTTCAATTAATGGGCATCCGTTCATTTTCCAGTTTCTAGCCACTACGAAAAGAGCTGCCACAAACATTTTGGCACATACAGGTCCCTTTCCCCTCTTTAGTATTTCTTTGGGATATAAGCCCAGTAGTAGCACTGCTGGATCAAAGGGTATGCACAGTTTGATAACTTTTTGGGCATAGTTCCAGATTGCTTTCCAGAATGGCCGGATTCTTTCACAACTCCACCAACAATGCATCAGTGTCCCAGTTTTCCCACATCCCCTCCAACATTCATCATTATTTGTTCCTGTCATCTTAGCCAATCTGACAGGTGTGTAGTGGTATCTCAGAGTTGTCTTAATTTGCATTTCTCTGATCAGTAGTGATTTGGAACACTCTTTCATATGAGTGGATATAGTTTCAGTTTCATCATCTGAGAATTGTCTGTTCATATCCTTTGACTATTTATCAATTGGAGAATGGTTTGATTTCTTATAAATTAGGGTCAGTTCTCTATATATTTTGGAAATGAGGCCTTTATCAGAACCTTTAACTGTAAAAAATTTTTTCCCAATTTGTTACTTCTCTTCTAATCTTGTTTGCATTAATTTTGTTTGTACAAAAACCTTTTAGTTTGATGTAATCAAAATCTTCTATTTTGTGATCAATAATGATCTCTAGTTCTCCTCTGGTCATAAATTCCTTCCTCCTCCACAGGTCTGAGAGGTAGAGTATCCTCTGTTCCTCTAATCTATTTATGATCTCATTCTTTATGCCTAAATCATGGACCCATTTTGATCTTATCTTGGTATATGGTGTTAAGTGTGGGTCCATATCTAATTTCTGCTATACTAATTTCCAGTTTTCCCAACAGTTTTTTTCAAATAATGAATTTTTATCCCAAATGTTGGTATCTTTGGGTTTGTCAAATACTAGATAATTTTTCTCATATAATTCCTGACTTTCCTTTGGTAGATATATTCCCAAATATTTTATACTATCGACAGTTATTTTGAATGGAATTTCTCTTTGTATCACTTGCTGTTGGATTGTGTTGGCAATGTATAAAAATGCTGAGGATTTATGTGGATTTATTTTGTATCCTGCAACTTTGCTAAAATTCTGAATTATTTCTAATAGCTTTTTAGCAGAGTCTTTGGGGTTCTCTAAGTATACCATCATGTCATCTGCAGAGTGATAGTTTGATTTCCTCATTTCCTACTCTAATTCTTGAATCTTTTTCTCTGCTCTTATTGCCGAGGCTAGTGTTTCTAGTACTAGATTGAATAGTAATGGTGATAGTGGGCAACCTTGTTTCACTCCTGATGCTAATAGTTTTCCTAATATTGAACCAGCCCTTCATTCCTGGTATAAATCTCACTTTGTCATAGTGTATTATCCTGAGGATGATTTTCTGTAGTCTTTTTGCTAATATTTTATTTAAGATTTTAGCATCAATATTCATTAGAGAGGTTGGTCTATAATTTTCTTTCTCTGTTTTCAATCTTCGTGGTTTAGGTATCAGTACCATATCTGTGTCATAAAAGGAATTTGCTAGGACTCATTCAATCCCTATTTTTTTCAAATAGTTTATATAGCAGTGGAGTTAATTGTTCTTTAAATGTTTGGTTGAATTCACATGTAAATCCATCTGGTCCTAGGAATTTTTTCTTAGGGATTTGGTTAATAGCTTGTTCTATTTCTTTTTCTAAAATGGGACTATTTAGACTATTTACTTCTTCCTCTGTTAATCTGGGAAAGCTATATTTTTTAAGGTATTCTTCCATTTCATTTAAGTTATCGAATTTATTGGCATAAAGTTGGGCAAAGTAACTCCTAGTTATTGGTCTAATTTCCTCTTCATTAGTTGCAAGTTCTCTCTTTTCATTTTTAAGACTAACAATTTGATTTTTCTCTTTCCTTTTTTAAATCAGATTTACTAAGGGTTTGTCTATTTTGTTGGTTTTTTCATAGAACCAACTCTTAGTTTTATTAATTAATTCAATAGTTTTTTGTTTTTTTTTTTTTACTTTCAATTTTATTAATCTCTCCTTTTATTGTTAGAATTTCAAGTTTCATGTTTGGGGTTTTTTTATTTGTTCCTTTTCTAGCATTTTTAGTTGTAAGCCCAATTCATTGACCTTCTCTTTCTCTATTTTATGCAAGTAGGTTTCTAGAGATATAAAATTTCCCCGTATTACTGCTTCGGATGTATCCCACACATTTTGGTATGATGTCTCATTATTGTCATTTTCTTGGGTGAAGTTATTAATTATGTCTATGATTTGCTGTTTCACCCAATCACTTTTTTAGTATGAGATTGTTTAGTTTCCAATTATTTTTTGGTCTATTTTTCCCTTGCTTTTTACTGAATGTAATTTTCATTGCATCGTGGTCTGAAAAGGATACATTTACTATTTCTGCCTTACTACATTTGAGTTTGAGGTTTTTATGTCCTAATATATGGTCAATTTTTGTATAGGTTCCATGAACTGCTAAGAAGAAAATGTACTCCTTTCTGTCTCCATTTAGTTTTCTTCAAAGATCTATCATATCAAACTTTTCTAGTATTCTATTTACCTCTTTGACTTCTTTCTTATTTATTTTGTGGTTTGATTTTTCTAATTCTGAGAGTGCAAGGTTGAGATTTTCCACTATTATAATTTTGCTGTCTATTTCTTCTTGTAGCTCTCTTAATTTCTCTTTTAAGAATTTAGATGCTGCACCACTTGGTGTATATATGTTTAATATTGATACTGCTTCATTATCTATGCTACCCTTTAGCAAGATATAGTACCCTTCCTTATCTCTTTTAATTAGATCAATTTTTGTTTTTGCTTGATCTGAGATGAGGATTACTACCCCTGCTTTTTTGACTTCACCTGAAGCATAGTAGATTCTGCTCCAACCTTTTACCTTTATTCTGTATGTATCACTCTTTTTCAGGTGTGTTTCCTGTAAACAACATATTATAGGATTCTGGTTTTTAATCCAGTCTGCTAACTGCTTCCTCTTTATGGGGGAGTTTACCCCATTCACATTTATGGTTAAAATTACTAATTCTGTATTATTTGCCATCATGTTGACCCCTGCTTGTGCTTTTCTCCTTTCCTTCCCCTTTATCCCCCTCCCCAGTATTAAACTTGTGAGCAGCACTTGCTTCTCACAGCCTCCCTTTTTAGTATCCCTTCCCCACTTTAGAGTTCCTCCCCCTATTTTACCCCTTTTCCTCACAATTTCTGTATTTCCTTCTGCTTAGCTTACTCCTTCCCTTTTCACCTTTCCCCTTTTTCAATGAAGTGGAAGGAGTTTCACCATAAATTGAATATGTTTATATTTTTCTCTTTAAGCCAATTCTAATGAGAATATTATACACACTATGTTCATGCAACTCTGTTCTTTCTCTCAGATATAATAGGTTAGCTTTGCCTCTTTGTGAAATGTAGAACCACCACTTTACTCTTTTTTCTGGTATAATTTCCTTTCCACCTCTAGTTTCTAGAACAAATCATATATGTGTTCTTTATATATCTTTATGATAGAAATATAGTTCTCAATATTTCTTTTTAGAAATCTCTTGCATTCTGTATTTTGAGATCAAACTTTTTGTTTACATCCGTTTTTTTCATCAAGAATAGATGGAATTCATTTATTTCATTGAATGTCCATCTTCTTCCCTAGAAAAAAATGTTCATTTTTGCTGGGTAAGTTATTCTTGGCTGCATACCAAGTTCTTTAGCCCTTTTTAGGCCCTTCGATCCTTTAATGTGGATGCTGCTAGATCTTGAGTAAGCCTTATTGTGGCTCCTCCATATTTGAATTGATTTTTTTCTAGCACCTTGCAGTATTTTTTCCTTCATCTGATGGTTCTTGAACTTGGTCACTATATTTCTTGGATTTGATTTTAGGGTCCCTTTCAATAGGTGATCGATGAATTCTTTCAATTTCTATTTTACCCTCTGTTTCTAAAATATCTGGGAAGTTCTCTTTGAACTGGAAAATATTTTCCTGGAAAATAGTGTCCAGGATCTTTTTTTCATCATATTTTTCAGGGAGTCCAGTTTTTCTCAAATTGTCTCTCCTGGATCTATGTTCCAGGTCTGTTGTCTTCCCAAGAAGGTACTTGATATTTTTTTCCATTGTTTCATTTTTTTGGTTTTGCTTCATTCTTGGTGTCTCCTCGAGTCATTCAATTCTATTTGTTCAATTCTGATTTTCAATATTGTATTTTCTTCACTCACTTTTTAAAAATATCTTTTTCTAATTGTCCAAAGTGAGTTTTTAAGTGAGTTGTTTTGTTCTATGTAATTTTTTCCATTTTGCCAATTTTATTTTTTAGAGAGTTATTTTCTTTTTCCAACTCACTACTTTTGTTTTTCAAGGATTTAATTTCTTTATCCACTCTATCTTTAAATGAGTGGGATGACTTATCCAGACTCTCTTGCCAAGCTTCCCTTTCCTTTTCCCATTTTTCTTCTAGCTCTCTTGTGAGAGCCTTTTTGATTTCTTCTATGATATTTTTGTGTATTGAGGAGCAGATTATATCCCCCTTTGGGGATTCATCTGGAGACAATCTATTTTTAGTCTCCTCAGAGTTTAAAGTCTGCTCCTTATCCATATAGAAGCTATCAATGGTTAAGAGTCCTTTTAATTTTTTTGCTCATTTTGTCAGAACAGAATCAAAGAAAACAAACTGACAAGAAAAACAAATGGTCTGCTTTTTTGGGGGGAGGACTGGATACTGTTACCGGGCTTCCTTTACAGACTTCAGGGGGCAGCAGTGATGCACTATCAGGACAGCAATGGCTGCTCTGATACTCTGAGACTCTGAGAGGGTGCTGAGTCACTCTGTGTGGGGGTGGCCAGGTCCCGAGAGACACTAGCTTTTTGGGGTTTTAGTCTTTACCTCCTGTGTTTACAACTTTTCTGCTGATCCTGGCTTGCTGCCAAGACAGAATATCCACACTGTGGTAAAGGTCATTCCCCAGAATTGGCAGAGATAGTACTCCTCCCCTCTCCGGTCTGTGCAGTGTGAGCTGCCTGCAAAGTTCTCACTGCCTGCCTGCCCTCAGCCTGCACCCAATCTGTTTGTCCCCGCCCCCAAGCAAAAACAGACCTTTTCTGGTGAATTTCAAGGATGTCTTCTGTTGGTAATTATTTGTGGGTTTTTTTCTGGTCAAGCACTAATTCTGAGGCTTGTCATGAAATAAATTCTGAGAGAAAACACGGAGCTTAAGCAGATGTGTGCTTCCTCTCCGCCATCTTGGCCAGAAGTCAACCTGATTCAGGTCTTTTGCTTTTAAATGCTGGGCAAGCCTGAAGCTGGAGTACATGGCAGAGTTGGGATGGCTCCCAGCTGTGTCTGGGGCTCTCCTTGCAGGGATTAAATAAACGCTTTCTCTTTGTACCTGAAGATGTCTCTGATTAATTAAGGGAAAGGAGGGTCTTGCACCCAACTTGTCTCATACAGTTTATGGGTGCTCGGGCCTGGGATCTGGCTTCTCAGAGAGATGGGTGGGACCCTGATTCAAGGTAGGTATCTTGAGATCAGACTCTCAGCCTCCCTCTCTGTGAAGAATGGACCTAGGGAGATGAAACACTCAGATACAAACAGAAGACACACAAGTCTTCTATGATGAAACCCAGATAAGAAAAAGACAGGTAATTTATGCATTCATGATCCTAGAGACACTATCTGTTAATGTGCCTTTGAACTATCCTTATGGGCCCTGGAATCATCAAACCTTGGGTGATCCAGATTAAGGGGTGAGGGCCAGATTAAGCCCTGTAAATGGTGCAGGATAGGAGCACTCTATGGTTGCTTAGGAAGGTAGTCAACTCCTTCTGACCCTCTTCTGCCAAGCCACACTTGGGGGGGGTCAGCTGTGCATTTTGCTGGAGACCAAGGGTGAGACTGTATACTCTGAGAAGGGAGCAGTCCAACCCAAATCTTTGGAGCAAAAGAAAAAAAATGTGCATTTGTGTATTTCTGTTGTATGTGGGAAAGTGGGGAAGGGATGGTACTCTTCCATGGGATTTTTGTCTTGTTTGTCTTTGTACAGAATGTCTTTGTCATGTTTGTTCTGTGAGCCAGAATTTGTTAAAAAAGAAAAAAAAAAAAGAAAAACAGAAAGGTCTGACTTGCCTGTAAGCTCCAACTCTGGGCAAAGTTGGAGCTTTAGAAAAAGTCCATTGAGAGTAATGGTTGGGGAATTTAGCAATTGGTTATTTCAAAATTCCAACACAATTCAATTAAATTAGGGAGGATAATATAGAGTGAAGATGGTAGTTTCTTTCTTTTCCTTCCTCATTCCCTGACTGCAGCAGGGCCACGAAGGGTCAGAGGGAGAGAAAGAAACTGTGGGGGATGTAGAAGACCCTTACCCAAAATAACTACTCAGAGATCACTTTTATTAACTTAAATTGGCATTCTTTTGTTTGCTAAGCCCTCAGAAAGCAGAAAGGTTGTTTATTAAAACCTCTGGAGGATGAGCCATTCTATTACGAGATAAGGGAAAGAGAAAGCAGAGGTAGGAGGGCTAAAGAAGTAGTAAGGATATACAGCTTTTATGCTAG
Source organism: Sminthopsis crassicaudata (assembly GCF_048593235.1). Taxonomy (NCBI): domain Eukaryota; kingdom Metazoa; phylum Chordata; class Mammalia; order Dasyuromorphia; family Dasyuridae; genus Sminthopsis; species Sminthopsis crassicaudata. Next base: position 237,690,323 of record NC_133621.1, on the reverse strand, counting down.
AGATTACATCACAAGTAAGAGAGCATTGAGAAGGGGAAGGGGAGGTATCTAATTGGTTGTTGATATTCGGAGAGATTGGAATGGAAGGTTTCTGTTTCCCCAAAATCATCTGATTTCTAGAAAACAGAAAATCTGGCCTTCAGGCTTAATCAAGCAAATAGTGGTAAAGCTAATAGACTAAATATCAATAAATGTCAAATTCTGATAAATGTCATCAGCTCAGGTTAAGTAAATATATTTGTAGCTGGCCAAGGCTCAAGTAAATATGGGCCTGCACATATTATACAGGTCATAGGGGAAACATAGAAATAATGAAAATAAAATACAGAAAAAGAATTCATACATTCCTGTAAGTTCTTCATCTTATCTCTCTATTCCACACAAAACTATGCTGTTTAGTAAAATTCATTATTTGAAATATGATAGCAAAAGCAGTTTTATATTATTGGGAATTTAAAGCTGTATTTGATTGGAATTTACATTAAAATATAGGTTATTAAAACAAAATGCTGGTAACTTATCTTAGGGGAGGTTGTGTCTGTATCTCCCTACTTAGATGGTATGTTGCTTTCTAGAAGTATTGCGTAATTTGTAAACTATGAGTTGTGCCTTAAAAATTTGTCAGCTCTGTTGGGTATATGTATAAGTTTTATGAAATTTGGTTCAAAGTTATTTAATCTTAAAGTTTGAAAAGGTGATTTAAAGACAGAGGACAAGAAAGATTAATTTGCAAAAGCAATTAATAGTTTAAATGGAGTGTATGTTTCAAGTATGTGAGAGAAGATTTCATCATGTGAGCATGGGGAGGAGGTAGATAGAGATGGGATGAGATGGAGTGAGAGAAGGAGGAAGACAGAGAGGAAAATGGCTTGCCAGAAATAGGGGGAAAAAGGGCACAAACCTCTAGTGAATTTGCCATTTGCCATGGTAAAGGAGATATCCCATGAGGTTGGGGCCTATCTTTAGCTGTCAGAGATTGGATCCTGGGGGATTTGGCACCCTAAAAAGTTAGCTGTGAGAAATTGGTGTCAGGAAGCATGGTGGAGTTGAGAAATGCTATGTGGAGTGGGGGAAGAGCCTTGTCAAGTGACAGTCTATCTAATCCCCTTCCCCCATTAAGTGTGGCTGATTTTTTCTTTTTAAACAAACTGCAGCTCCTTGCTGGTTCAAACATTAATTGCTTCTACTGTTTAAAGGAACAGCCTACGTAACAATATATAACAATATAATAATAGTGTTAATAACTGAATTTTTATTTTTATTTTTCAGGTCTATAGCTGCTGTAAAAGGTTTGTTGGAACTATAAGTTTTCTGAAAGCAATTTATTTCTTCTAAGATCCCATCTGTCTTCAGCAAATTATTTAATGTTAAGTGCATAATTGTCTCCTTGTTTAAAGAATATTATTTAAAAAAAAAAACACCTAGAGAGAAATTTTAATCTGATCTGATAATTTGATAGGGTTATTTCCAAAAGTTTAATTTTTTTAGAATAAAAAGAGTATTGATGTTAAATCTGAAAATTTCTTTTATGTGGAAAGAGGAGAGACAATATGCAATTTAGAATTTTTCCATGTATTGGATATTTTAAAAGCAAAATGATCTGTGTAATGTTGAACTTAGAACCATCTTACTTAGATATGAAAGATAAGCTGTATAAGCTGTGAACTTTCTAGGATAAATTTCTTATTATGATCCTTGAGAGCTAGATTCATCTGAAGCTTTGATTAATTATCATTAATGATAATTGCTGTAGGAGATAAAAAATATTTTGGGACTGTAGCTGATATTTATTTGAAGTTTCAAATTCAGGTAGGACTGTCTGGATAGATCATCAAACCATCTGAAAGGAATATGCCACAAGCTACTCAGAAGAAGCTGTTATAGATGGAAGTTATTATTTGGGAATGACTTAGAAGGACGATCTTGGCCTCTGCTGAAGGTAAGATCCTTCTGACTCAATTTCCCAGTGTTGTTCTTTTGAATAAGAACCCACCTGATTATTCCTGAGTCTGGCTTAACGTGGAATTGTTTAAAAAAAAAAAATTAGGACAGTTACCTGAAGTAAAACTGCTTTAAGTAAATCATGTCCCTGATTTTTCCTCTTATAGCAAATATCTGTAATCAGAGCAAGTAGTCAGTGGAAAATATAAAACACAATACGAATATATAGATATTTTAATTTGCAGCCCAGCCCTGGAGAACATTTTGGTTGCTGCTATTATATCTTTTAACTCTTTTACTTCCTAGAACAAAATACTTTGTCCAAGTATTTGGGGCCACTCCCACTTGCCCTTTTAAAAGTTCATTAAGAGAAAGCAGGCAATCTCATCATGCCCTGATTAGGCTAAGGTTTTTTAAAGGACCCTAAAAGTTAAACTAATTTGCCTAGAGTCTTTTATACTGTATGTTGATGAGAGGCGGGGTTAGGTCCTTGCAGTCTCTAGAATCCCAATCCCAGACCCCTGATTTATTTATCAAAAATATATACTGACTTCAAATGCATTTTTTATGATTTGCATGATCATGGGGGGCTATATGGAAAGAGCTGACACCCAAACAATTCGTCATTAAGCATACAGAGGAAATAATTACTGCCAGCTATCCATGGACCTAGAGAGGTTTCTGTTTCTTAAATGAAGGAGAATTCACTTCAGGTAAAGGGAAGTAGGTTTACAGATCAGCTACCCATGTTGCTAATTGCTTGTGACTTTATTCCCTGACTCCTGCATTCCCTCATAGAGCTCCCAGGCAAGTAATTTCTGAAAAGGGCCTGCACATGTGCCCCTTGAAGGGACTTGAAACTGCTTCCAGTTTTGTTAACAAATGTAAAAAAACCTTGGATAAAAACTTTCCATTGTAAGGCTCTAGAGGTTTTGAGGGAAAGATCATACTCACTGAAGGGCACATGTTCTACCCACTGTACCTACTCCTTTGAAGGAAACAAAAACAAGAATTTGGGAAAAACATTCTTTAGTATCTAGCCTAGTGATGGGAGAACCCTGAAATTGTCCTTGACTTTTGGAGAGCCCTGACACTCCTGACAGGGACCCATTCTTGGAGTAGTTAAGTGGTTTCATTAAGATTGGCCCAGAACCACTCCTTACTTAGCTCAAACTTAAGTGATCTCATTTAGCTAGAGATCTGGACCAATATTTCTTTTGAGTAGCTGGCTGCACCCTCTATTGAGCTGAAAATTAGTCCAGAACCACTCCTACTTTAGCTGGAACTTAAATTGTCTTTTTCAATTGAAAATCTAGGCCTGGGGGCAGTGACAACATTACATTTAATTGAAACTTCAGTCTCAGATTTTTTATTTAAAGGGCAATTTGGGGGCTCATTTATTTGCAGAGGCCTAAAAGCAGGAATCATGGCATGCCAAGGGACCTCTCTTTGGCACAGCTGCCTGCCAGAACCCCTGCCTGCTGTGAAGACATTATCTTCTCAACTTTAACCCTTCTTTATCTTTCTTCTAGGATTTCTCTGCTAAGACCTTTATCTCTCTGTCAAGACCTTGTCACTGAAGAAGTCAGTCTCCTAGAAAAAGCTGACCTCTCAGTGCAAATAAACTTCCTTTTGCCAGTCAAACTTTTCGGGTTTGTAAATTCTTTCACGTTGGACTTGTGCTGACCAAAGAGGGATTCCCACAACTCTCTGAATGCCACTAACCACATCATTTGGATAATCACTAGGAAAGCTATTTGGATGAGAGGCACTTATGATAGCCTCATCCCCATCCAGCCTTCTTCTGGATGGGTTTCCTGGTTACTGTCTAGTAAACTCTATATTAACTCTACATTTGTTTATTCTTTGTCTTTTACTCATATTTAGTCCTTGCATTTTAATATACTTGTGAGAGTTGCTTCTTCCAAATTCTGAGCCATGAAATTCCAACCACTTGGTCAACCTGAAATCAGCTGAGATCTGATTTTGACATTCAGCACCAAATACTGCTGCCACCTACAACTCACTTGTCTCCCCTTTTCAGTCTGGACTCTACTGGGTAAGGCCAGTTGTATGCCCCTTGTCAGCCTGAAGCAGCTCCAGAAGGTGAAACTCGTCCCTTTGTTCCAAATGAGTCTAGGTCTGGACTGCTTGAGGTGGAGATGATGTGACAATGGACCTGAAGCCCCCAGGCCTCCACAGTGCTGTAGTTCTATGGCTGCCAGATGCCAATCTTTTCTGTGAGGACTGGGTTTCCAAGAAAGATAGCATTGGTGGAAGCAGGGTCTGATTCCTGCTCATTGTTTTAAGCAGCAATATCCTGTCACCTGCTTACTTATGCGCTTAATTAGAGTAGTTCAAGATTTAGAGTTCAGGAGTACTGATGTGTTTTAGAGTTTAGGAGTTTAGGAGATCAGGAGTTGGATTGGATGAAGTATTTCTCAGTATTGAGTCATTTGATCTCTGTTCCCAGAGTTGGGATCCTGGGAAGGTCATTTGATCTCTGGAGGGATGAATTTTGAAGTCTGGGATACAGGAAGTTGCAGGAAGTGATGTGACTTGTGGGAGGCAGCCAGCATTGGTGACCATTGGTCAAGGGTGATTACATCCTTTTAGTCTATCCAATGAGAAGGCTCAGGTCTTTTGCTTTTAAACCCTGGACAAACCAGAAGCTGACCAGATTCCAGGAGGACATGGCAGAGTTGGGATGTCTTCCAGGTGTGTCTGGACCTCTTCCTAAATAATAAATTTATTAAATTAAAGATAAAAGCTTTCTCTTTGTACCTGGTGATGTCTCTGATTAGTTAATTGGGAAAGGGGGTCTTGCACCCAACCTGTCCCACAGTCTATACTCTTCTCATTCCAATGTGAACTTTCTCACTTGACTTTCTATATACATATAACTCCTTTCTTCTTGCTTTTACCATCTTACATATTAAAATATATTTTTCTCTTCTCTCCACCTCTTCTGCAAAGCTGCTGCAGACAGCCAGACTCAGGAGAGAAAAAGAAAAAGATTCTCTTTCCTTGGGCTAAGAACCCCAGAATTAGCTTGCAAATTACTTTACCAATCAATACACTCAACCATCTAGAGTGATTTCACTTAAAGATCTTGTCTTGAGCCACTCTGAAAGAATTACCACTCTAAATTCTAGAAATTTCAACAATTTAGCCTGGTCTTTTCCAAACCAGCAACATATCACAAGCTTGCTAATTTTTAACACAGAACACAATGCAAAGCAGACATACACACAGAAATCACACAGATGGTTAAGTTGGACATACCCACTTAGCCCTGGGCGCACCCACCCCATACATAAATAGAATTTAATCATTCTTTTCCATGGAAAGAAGTTTGAACTGTGCCCCCCCCCCCATTTTGAATAGTTTATGAGAATTTTCTGGGTCAGGTGCACTTAGATCCGTCTCTCACACCAAATTCGGTGGGGTCAATCCCAAACTCTCAATCACTCAAATGAACAGTTCTGAGTTTTTCAGGAATCTAATGCACTCAGATTCCAAGGTTTAGTTTCTCTGTCTTTGGATTCTGTGCATAGAGTTGCTGATTGTATCCTTTCATTGATCCAATCAAGGGGAGAGAGGAAGAAGGGGGATTCACTTTCACTTTACACCAAGTCTCTCTGCTTCAGGTCACTTTTGCTCAAAGTGTGGGACAGGACTCTCAAGTCATGGCAAACTGCCAAAATTGGGCAGGGTGTCTTTTGACAAGTTCCAAGAGCCTGGTGGCCCCCAATGATCACGTGATCCCGGGCCAAGCCCCAAACTATGTGGCACATAACCCACCCAATAAATTTCAGAGCTCTCAAGGTATAACAAAAAAGTTTTGTTTCTCATGAGAACCATCAAGAGGTAGAAGTGAGATGCCTAGCACAGGCTGCAGGGGCAATATATATTGTTCTCTGATGCAACATTAACTTTTTCCCTCTATCTCCCTTCTTCCTGGATCATCTTCATTAGCTAAGAATGTGGCCTTAAATTCTAACTATATTAGGAAGCATCAATCATTAAACAATCAGTACTGGCTGGGAAAACAGGTGTTAGATCAGTGGGAAATAGGAAATAACATATAAGTTTGAGATTTGGACAAAGACTTGTCTTACTGACTCTGAGATGTGTTTTCAACATATGGATTGGGTAGATAAGAGCTAGATCAGTTTGTTCTATACATTCCCAAAATTATCCTATTCATCAGTACCCTGGGAATTGTTTGCCAGGGAGGGAAGGCAGGGGAAAACAGGAACCTGATCCTATAGTTTAACTAATTTATAGTTTTCTTTTTGACGAAATATCAAACTTTTCACATTCATTAGCTATAGTGCATATCTATCATCACCACCATTATTTAATATTGTTCTAATGATATGGCAAAAAGACAACAAAAAATGAAGATAATAAGAATAGGCAAAAAAGAAACAATAATGTGACTTTTGCCCATGAAATGTTTAATTTATTTGGACAATTCTAAAAATTCAACAAAAATTAATAGAAATAATAACTTCAATAAAATGGCAAATTATAAAATTGTCCCACAAAATTTAGCAACCTTTTTGGTATGTAACTAACAAACCCCAGAAGAAATAAACAAAAAAATGAGAGGACTCTGACTCTCTTTGGATCAAACTTCCCTCAGGACAGAATCTGGTCCTCAAGAGTCCAGAACTAGAGTTCTTTAGTAGGAAAGGGTAACCTTAAGCAAGTCATATATACCTTTAGAACTTATTTCCCAAAAATATTGGAAGTCTGCTGTAATCTATCATAACATTCTAGTAGTGTGACCTTAGAGGTCATTTAATCTTCATTTTATAGATGAAGAAACAAATCTGGAAAAATAAAGTGAATGACCCAAGATCACATAGATTTTGATTCAGATATGGACCTAAAGTGAATGGTTTAGGATACTATGAGACCAGCAAATTTCTGGAGGTTGAGGAATGGAAAACATCAACTGCAAAAGTCACATTATTGTTTCTTTTTTGCCTATTCTTATTATTTTCAAAGACACTTTTTGCCTGGAAACAGAATTTGCCTTATTTTCCTCTTCCAAAACCCATGCAGCAACCATTTAGCTATCAAAATCTCATAGTGCCTTAGTCTGCAAATGAAAACTTTAATTTGTTAAAAACAAAATCCCTAATCGGGTTTTGGTAGGTAAAGAAAGGGTTGACTATGAGCCATTCATAGCTTTGTGTTAGATGTTAAGAAAGCAATCTGATTAAATCAATCTAATTTGAAGTAAATAGCAGTTTAGATGGGTCAGAAAAGTTTCTCTTAAGTTAAAAACTTCTGCCTATTCTGTCTAGTTTAAGAGTTAACTTTGGGATGATAAAGGGAAAAAAAGAGAATTTTTTTACTCCCAACTCTAGAAGCAGCCAAATTATAGACCTCTGCCAAAAATAGTAAAAAAAGTCAGCCAGATCACAAGCATTTATTAAGCACATAATATGTATCAGGCACTGAGCTCAGCATTGGAGATATAAAAACAGGAAAAAAACACCATCTCCACCTTCAAAGAGTTGACATTCTGATGAGGGAAACATGAAAGTAGCTAGGTACATGCAAAATCCCATATAAATCTGAGAGATTGGGAATGAGATGGGTCAGAAAGGCCTCCTGAAGTAGGTGGGATTAAAGTTGAGTCTTAAAGAGAGCCCAGGAAGCTAATGATAGGAAGTGAGGAAGGAACATATTCTAGGTTTCAAGGACAGTCAATTCCAATGCATAGAGTTGGAAATTGGAGTATGATATTTGAAGAGTCTGGATTTTGGATCTGAAGATATTCAGATACACACCACAACAGCTTTTTTTCTTTCCCAGTTCTTTACTTTTCCCCTAGGAAAAAAAAATAATTGAAAAACAATTTATTAGGTATCTGGTATGAGTAAAGCACTAATGAAGAATAGAAAATACATATACAGAGGTATATACATATATATTAAAGTAAAAGTATCTCAAAAATGAACTATTACAGAAATAATATTCCTAATTTTAAAACATTCGTTGAGAGCAAACAAATACATCCTCACTAACTGGATGGATCATAGAGCTAGAGCTAGAATGAATGTTATACTTCAAAAATAAGAAAAATTAAATACAGGAAGAATATTACATAACTTATAGTTCTAATGATGAACAATGTCTACTGTTCAAGAATTAGCCTTACTAAGTAAGGGAAGTTTCAAACCCAATTGTTGAGTATTTTAATAATAAAAATATAAATTATAGAAATAAAAGATTTTTGGAGGAGGCAAATATAATGAAAATATTTTTAAATGATAAAAATAATAAAATCAAAATAAAAGATAGAGGAGGCAAACCACAAAAATCTAAGTGGCCCTTGTTTTTCCTAAGTGACTTCCTTCTTGCTGCTACTGCAATGATGGTGCCCCACTCTAATCCATTCACCAAAGAAATATCAAAGTGATTTTTACCAAAGCAAAGATTTGATCATGTATAATACCGCCTCCCTACTTCATAAACTCAAGCAATTCCCTGTTGCCTCCAGGGTCAAATAAAATTTCTTCTGTTTGAAATTCAAACATCTTTGCATTCTGCCTCCTTCCTACTATGTGATGGATATCCTATAGCCCCACCTTACAATAATTACAAAGATATGAACTTTTCATCTGAATCCATCAGTCTATGGAAGTATGTGTGTGAATAAGGTCTATGAAAGTAGGTGTGAACAAGGTCTAGACATTTTCATTGAATCAGTCTTGAAACTAAGACAGTACATGTTCAAGATAGATGTCTTAGGAAGCCACTGGATGATATTGAATGAATTGCCTAGGAAATGTTTTTAAAATTGATTGAGGAAATTCAATTATAGCCTATGTGTAAATGCCAGGGCTTGAAGAGTCACGAAGAACTTAAATAACTTTTCAGGTGAATTGTCTAAGAAATGGTTGGGGAATCTAAAGGAACCTCTGTGAATATAAAGGAGGCCACTGCTGTGTTTAGTCCAACAGGGGACAATTGTGTAAAACTGATAGAGATTTGGTAATTTTAGGATATAGTGTAACTCAGAAAAAATGTGGTTAAATCCTATCAGGGATATATTTGTAAAATATTTAACAATTGGCTCTCAAAAATATGTTCAGGACATACTTTTAAGGTTAATCTGCATTATTAACATTATTAACATTTTTATCATTACTTTCTTAAGTGTAGACAATCAACAAAAGTACTGATCTGTAGTATTTGCCAATTACTATTGTGTAAATGGCCACACTGAAAATGTAACAATCCTCATCAAGAGACAATATGAGCACACCTTTAGCTCTCTCTTCTGTTTAATAACTGAGATTACTTTGCACAACATTTCATGCAATTATAAGAGAGACCCTCCCCAAATATTGTTATATAAATATTGTCACTGAGAGTCCTAGTCTTTCATTCTTCTATGTTTGTATCCATAAAGCTCTTTGATGAATTGCATTTATCTGATGTCTAGTTTATTTCTAAATTGTAAAGACAAAGTAAGCTCTTTGCTAAGAATTTAGTCCCAAGAACTAGAAACTCTGGGCTATGGTTTTATATATTTATCAAATATGGTTTCAGAAAGCTGCTCATGATTTCTTGTCTTTAGGAACTTCAGCTAAATTTCAAGGGTACTTCTTCATGAATCTTCTTTAATCACTCCAACTCACATTTATCTTTCTCTTAATTAGAATCATGGAATCTCAGACTTAAAAAAAAAAAAAAAAAAAAAGAACTGTTCTAACTCATAGTTAAGCAGAAATCCATCATGAAATATATCTATCATATGACTATCCAGTCTTTCCTTGAAGACTTCAATTAAATGACATGACATGTCATTTATTACATTTTTAATAGTTCTAATAACTAAGGAAAAGTTTTTTAAAATATACGTATCAGCTATAGTTTTATTTTCTGAAGCCAGGCAGAATAATTTATTTTCCATGTGATAGTCCCCTTCAAATACATGAAAAAAGTAATCACATCTTCCCTTCCTTAAATCTTCCCCTCTGGGGGTAAAATTAACAGTTCATCAATATGGCCTGATCTTGAAGTTTTCCACCCTCCTTGTTACCTTCCTCAGAAGAAAGTTATTGTAAGTCATTTTTATAATCAATACCACATAATTAATTGGTCTTAGATTGTTTCAAGTGTATTATTCTTGTGTTCTTAACTAGATTTTTAACTTCTTAAAGACAGAGGTCATTTCTTAATATGTCTTAAATTATTTGTATTACACAGCACTTAGCATGAGAGGTACTTTATAAATATGTGTATATTGAAATTAAGAACATCGTTAAGGCAATTTAAAATGGTATGTAATCACAGATCTTTTTCTAACTGAATTTCCTAGTTCCAAAAAATCAAGTGACCATTTTCCAGAATGATTCCAATAAGTGGTATAAGATTTTCATGTAGTAAGCTATTTATTTGTCCTTTCCCCTGAAATTCAGAAATGATTTCCTTTCGACCTTCTGTCAAACTAGATTTGATTTCATTTACCAGCAGGTGGCAATGAAGAGTAAACCTTAACAATCTTTCAGGTACCCAAATTACCCTTTCACCCTTTAGTAATTTGATGCCTTTGAGGAAAGTGGTTCCTTCTTTTGGAAATCTTGAAAGGAGTGGCTCATTTAGATACCTGGGTTAGGGTAGAGGAGAATACCAAAAGGAAGCTTTAACTGTTTCCTTAGGACCAGCCCTAGCTGACTCTACATAAATTGGCCAACCAATTGACTCAAAATGACATAAGCAATAACTTATAAGAAGTCAACATTCTATGTTTGAAACATTAGATATACAGGTGAGAGAGCTCTGGACCAAGAATCAGGAGATTCCACTTTTACTTCGGTCTGGTAATGATTAACTCTTTTAGTTCTAGATAAGTCACTTAAACCTCAGAGCCTCAGTTTCCTTTGTCTATAACATGAAGAGAATATAGTAGATATAGTCCAGTGACTCAGACATTTATTAGACACCTACAATGTGTCTTACTGAAACTAAAAAAAAAAAATAAAAATCAGTACCTACCTTTAAAAAGCTCGTCATCTACTGTGTGATTTCTAAGGTCCTTCCAACTCAAAGGAAGGAATGAGTATTTATTAAGTACCATCTATGTGCCAGACATAATGCTGAGTACTTTGCAAATATTATGTCATTTGATCCTCCCAATTACTTCATTTTATAGTTAAAGAAACGGAAGCAGGCAGAAGTTAAATGACTTGCCCAGGATTAAATAGCTAGTAAGTGTCTGAGGCTAGATTTAAACTTAGGATATTAACTATACACCTTTTATCTACTGTTTCATCTAGTTGCCTTTAAGATACAAATAAGATTGGCTCAGAATAACTGTTGTGAGAGAATAATCATCACCAAAATCTGATAAAGAGGTGACATTTCTCTATACGAAGTCTAATCTCACTAAAATAGATTAAAACTACTTCAGAAAATTGCACTTAGAATAAATAACCTTCCCCACATTCTCTTTTCTTCGGTCTCAGTCTCCTTGTTCTTTCTTTGTTACTTATATATGTTTCCAACCCTTCTCTAGTCTTAAAACAACAGTCATCTTGTATAGGGTCAGCCATCCCTTCAAGCTATACTGCTTCTCCCTTTTCCAGCAAAACTTCTAGAAAATCTCATCCACACTTAGTGATTTTTGTGAGGGATTATGTGGTTTCTCATAAAGTAAATTGACAGGTTTGGGAAATGAAATCCTTTGTATAAATATCATGATAAAGAACTTAAAATAGTTTAAGTAAAGTATTGTGACCAGCTAAACTTGAGCAAAGATTTGTAATAAGTTAACCATATCAATTTGAGTAAGCAATATAACAGACTGGAATGTAACAAACATCATAATACTTTATAACACTTTAACAATGGTAAAAATGGGAAACTGAGGATTTCTCAGCATCAAGAAGTTTAATCCTTAGGCTCTGAAGAACAAAGACTCTCCAAGTGAAAACATTTGAGAGAGAACTGCTTAGAGAAGAATCTGACTATTTATTTAATGGCCTGGAGATATTCCAGAGGTCTATAAACTAGCTAATCTCTGTTTGTTGATTGAGAAAAGCCTGAGGTAAAACAAAGTCTCCTTAAACTATTTTAAGTGATAGTTAACCTTAGAAGCAGAACAAACTCTTTCTTTTGGAATGAGTGTTACATAACCAAGACCTTCCTGCCACAAAAGCCCACCTAAATTCCAGAGACAAAGGTCAGGTTTGCCAATGATTTTAGGATTATAGCAGGAGTGGGTGGGTGAATAGTTTCTGTAATTTTTTTTCTCTCACTAATCATTTAAATCATTTCACAACCTTTATGAGACTGACCTCCTCCCTCTGGGACTTCAGTGAGAGGACTGTCTGGTTTTTTGCTAGATCCTAATAAAAACTTCTGTTCTTCACTTTGAGATATCTCTGAGTATTTTTGAATTGGGGCTTGTCATACCACACAGTTTTCTCTCATTCTCTTCTCAAACCTTTGCAAAATCAACCCAAAATTGGCTTCCAAAATCATCACTAGAGTGAAAATTCTCTCTAGGAATTATCAATGATTTCTTAATTGCCAAATCTGATAATCTTTTCTGAGTTCTCATCCTTCTTAATTTCTCACGAAATTTGACTCTGTTGCCCACCCTCTCCTCCTTGATTCTCTCTCTAGTCTAGGTTTTCATGACACTGTTCCTTCTTGCTTCTCTTTCTACCTATGGGAGAACCAAAGAGTTCTCTGGTCTTCTTTGGTGGATCATTTTTTCATATCCTATACACTAATTATGAATGTTCCTCAAGGTCCTACCCTAGGATTTCTTCTTATCTTCTACATACCTTCTCTTGTTTTATTACAACATTTAAACTGATGACTCACATATGTATATATTTATCCCTAGTATCCCTTTGGAGCTGTAGCCATGTTTCATGAATTGGGCATTAGACATTTCAAACTGGATGTCTAATAGGAATTTCAAACTTATCATGTCTAAAAGAGAACTCAGCTTCCCTCCCCCAAAACCCACCCTTTCTTTCAAATTCCTCTATTTTTATTGAGGGGAAGCATCATTCTTTTGATCTGAAACCTTGAAATTATCCTCAACTTCTCCTTTTCACTCAGCCCACATATTTAACCAAGAATCAAACCTTGTCATCTTTATAATCACCGTTTCTCTCACATCCATCCCTTCTTTTTACCAGCATTGCTACTACCCTAGTTCAGGTCTTCATCAATTCTCATCTGGACTATTACAATAGGCTCCTAATTAGTTTCTCTTCCTCAAGTGGATCCCTACTCCAATCCATCTTCTACTTAGGTGGCAAAGTGATTCCCATAACAATTCTATGTCCTTTCCTTTCTCAACAAACTCTAATGATTCCCTCAATTTGGTTATTTAAAGCCCTTCTCAACCTTGTCTTATCCTATATTTCTAGACATATTACACATTATTTCTCTTTATATGTATTCTGTCCCAGCCAAAGGGACTGTATTGTTCTTTACATGTGATATTCCCATTTGCCCTCTCTCATTGTTCCAAATGACTGGAATTTACTGCTTCCTCTATCCCACCTCTTAGAATCCCATCACTTCCTTCAAGATTCAATTCAAGTATCACCTTTCTATATGAAGCCTTTCTTAGCCCTCTTTCCCCAACTGCCAATATTTTTTTCCTAAAAATTATATCTATATTGTAAATTGTTTTACACACACACACACACACACACACACACACACACACACACACACACACACATTTTTGCCTTTGTATTCCCATAAACAACATAAAGCATGACACATAAGATGACTTTAATAAAAATTTGTTGATCATTGTTGATGAAAGCATGTATTAAAGGTCAGTCTAGAGGAAAAGTAGTCTTACATATGCAAACAAGAATGAAATCTTAACTCACTCTCCAGTCCATTCCTGTTACTAATTTGGTTAGAGGCCATAAAGAAAGGCTCATTTGGCTTCCTAAAGGAGTAAGAATAGAAGCAAAATATAATTGCTTATATTTAAACAATATTCCTTTCTTAAGAGTTCCTTTTTAAACTGGCACTAGAGTAAATGGACCTTCTTCCTCTGCTCCATTCCTTCACATTTCTTATGTATCTGAAAAAAGGAGGTAATCAACCATTTGCCTTATACACTTCTATTCTAACCTAACCCAAACTGAACCCTCAACACAAATTTCATTGGTTCATATCATTTAGAAAAGCTTTTAGAAGTTATGTTTCCTATCCTCTGATTTTACAGATTAGGAAATCTGCTCAGATAGCTGAAGTGGTTTTGATTCAAATCCAGGTCCTCTCTTTCCAAATCCAATGCTTTGCTCACTATGCTAGCCTGCTTCTCTCATTCTTTTGTAAGTTAGCCTCTAAGCTTTAAGCAGAAAAACTACTAAATATGGGTATTAGAGAGAAAGACATTGAGCTTTCTAGCAATTATACTCTTAGGAAATTATTTTCAAGAGGAAAAAAATTCTCCAGAAAGTGCTTGATATTTTAACTTCCAAGGGAGAATACTGTACAGTTTAATAGACACTTTAAAGAAAAAAGATGATATTATATATTGAATACTTACATTTCAGGTCAACAATTCAATAAGCATTTTCTGAGAGCCTTATCAAAGAAAAGGAAAAGAAAATGAATTTTAAAAATGAATAAGACAAAGTCCCTAACCTTCAAGGAGCTTAACAATCCAGACTTTTTACAAATGTTACAACTTGATACATTGTACAGTCCAGGAAGCTGGTCCATCTGTATGTATATTTTGGATAATTATTGCTAACATAGAATGAAGAGCCCAGAATTGAATAAGAGCAAGAAAAGGGTCCAAATTCATTTCAAAAAATTCATGGTACTTTAGAATATCTTCTCAAATTTAACATTTGTGTTTTAATAATCTGTATTTTTCCAGATATAGGGTATGCCTGTGAATTATGGAACATAATCTCCAAAGAATTAATGTTCTTTTCTTTTTTTATTGAACTAGATACAAAATAAGAAAAAAGAATAAAAAAAATAAAGTCATAAAAAGAAAATAAGCAAAACAAAACAAAACATTGTCCTGTGCTCAGCAGAACATCAAGGATTCAAAATATCTAACAATAAATTTTCATTTCAAAGAAAGTATCTCTCTCTCTCTCTTTACATATATATATATATATAAAATGGAAGAGATTATATTCAAGAGAGTGTATGTGTGTGTCCATACATATGGAAATATAGATCAATGTCGGAAAACAAAAAGCCTTCAATGCCAAATTAAAGAGTTTTGATTTAATTTAGTAGACAATGGTAAATCATGGGAGACTTATAAGTGGAAGAGCAATAAGATTATAGTTCTACTTTCGGATTGCAGAGTTGTATTTTAACTTAGATGAAGCAAATTCAGCTTTAATAACTAGCTAGTGAATACATTTCAAATAAAAAAAGAGTCATAGAGAACTAGATCAGGGGCAAGGGGTAAGGAAGGGCTCAGAAACATAGGATCTCTTGAGAAGGAAAAAAGTAGGCTTCTTCAAGATTAATGTAGAATTCTTAAAGTCCAACAGAGGAACTTTGAAACTCATCCAGGAAATATTTTCCTTACTCAAAGAGACACAGATGAAGACACCATAATCCAGGGACATAAAGGAAAAATTGCAGGTCCCAATAAGGGGATAAGACCAATAAGTAGATTTGGGACAGGATTGAAGCCCTCAGAACTCCTGAGTGTTGCCTTAAATGAAATACACCTCAAGCTACAGGTCTGTTTAACTTTGCATAGCTACAGGACCAAAGAAGAAATCATGTATATAACCTAGGTTGTAACAACATCAACAACAAACTATATAAATCTAGACTGATGTTATAGTCAAAATACTTTTGCAAACCTCAAAGTACTTTACAAATATATGTTATTTTGTGGAATTTTGGTTTTTGTTTTAAGTAGCAATATATAAATAAATGAAAATATAAACTTACCTAAAGCAATTTTGTTTAATTGTTTAATTTTTGTAAAAAGAGGAGAGGTTGAGAATATGAAACATTACCAAAGCTGAAGATTTTAAAAGAACTCTTTAAAGCATATATTAGAAAAAAAGAGTTGGCTTTTTTCTTTATTCATTTTCAACTCAAATACAGAAAGATCAAAAAAATTTCCATTTACAGAAAATATAAGAAGAAGATTTAATATAAAATCATGAAATGTTTTGCATAATTTCACATGTGCTTTCTAATTGCAGGGGATGGAGAAGAGTAAGGGAAAGAATCTGGAATTCAAAAAGTTTTAAAAGCAAATGTAAAAAATAATAATTTTACATGTAACTGTGGAAAATAAAACTAATAAAGTAAAATTATACATGTGTATATATAGATATAGATATACAAATACATATAGATGAATTTCCATTTCACACAATTTACTTTAAAAAAAAACCCTATATAATAAATATTATAAATCATTAGAAAAATTGATCTTGAAGTCAAAAGACATCTGAGTTCAAATCCCACCTCTTCTCAACATGGGAAAGTCAATGAATAGTTAACATTTATATATCAATTACTATATACTAGGGTATATATTAAATTCTTTACAATTATTTTATTTTATCTTCACAAGGATCCTAAGTGGTAAATGCTATTTGTTATCTTTTTTTTTTTTTTTTTTTTTTTTTTTTACACATGAGGAAAAGCTGAGGCAAATAGAAGTTTAAGTGATTTGTCCATTGCACCATCTAACTACACAAATGGGGGATTATAGGTAATATTAATAGTTTGATATTATAGCACGAGGACCTATAATTTTACTGATATTTGGGAATAAGGAAACTTCCTTTACTTATGCCTTTTCTATAGCTCAGTCTTAGTTTTTTTTTTTTTTTTTTTTTTTTTTTTTTTTTTTTTTTTTTTTTTTTTTTTTTACAGTACTTAGACATTAAATGGCAAGAATTGAATCAAAATTTTCTTGGCTTTAAGGCCAGTTCTTCACAAGGTTTTACACACATTATCAGAAATATTCAAACAAAATCTGGACCTAATCCTCACAACAACTTGCTGAGGAGATGCTATTATTATATCCATTTTTCTGATGAGGAAACCGAGGCTGAGAAAAGTTGAGGATGTCACATAGCTATTAAAAATCTTAGAGCTTCCTGACATTCTCTATACCATCTTTCCCATATTACAATGCCCATAACTTTTTTGCACTATGGTAAAAAGAATGGATAATTTCTTCCAAGAAGAAAAATGTCATTCCCTCACAGCTTTAATACTTCAGGGACTTTGAGATGTTAAAAATGTAGATATTGATCCATTAGTGCAGATCACAATTAACCTGTACTTTTCATCCTGTGCTATTCTTATCCATATTTTCTTATGGAGTTTTTGCAAAGCATCCACCCAACAAGATGGAGGTCTCTCTGTAAGTCTTTTAATTTTTTATGAGTATCAGAATAGCTCTCAGGCTTCAAGTTGTCAGTCTTCATTCTAGACGCATAACTAATTTTCAAATAAAAGATTTTCAAGCAAATGTTGCCTCTTCAGGCTCTACTCCCCCCCCCCCAATTTTGCAAAACATATTAGATATGTTATCTTATTTAATTTTCTTTTTTTATTGTTATTTTAATATATTTTATTCTTTTGTTTTCAAAGCAATAAATTATGTTTAATTTTTAAAAAAGTAACCCTTTGGTAGTTCTAGGATATCTAACCACATCCGCAAATTAATTTAGGTTGCATTGCCATTTTATGATATGAGGAAGGCACAGCCATTGCAAATTATTATCTCCTCATTAATTTTCTTTTATTTTTTTATTACACCTTTTTACTTACAAGATATATGCATGGGTAATTTTTCAGCACTGACCCTTGCAAAACCTTGTGTTTCAACTTTTCCCCTCCTTCCTCCCACCCCTTCCCCTAGGGGAGTAGACCAATATATGTTAAATATGTTAAAGTATATGTTAAGTACAATATATGTATACAGTTATTTTGCTGCACAAGAAAAATCGGACTTTGAAATAAGGTAAAAATAACCTGAGAAGGAAATCAAAAATAGAAGCAGAGAATAAGAGAGGGAATGGAAATGCTATGTTGTAGTTCACACTGAATTCCCATAGTTCTTTCAGTGGGTGTAGCTGGTTCTCTTCATTATTGAACAAATGGAACTGATTTGGTTCATCTTATTGTTGAAGAGGGCCTCGTCCATCAAAATTGATCATCATATACTACTGTTGCTGAAATGTATAATGATCTCCTGGTCCTGCTCATTTCACTCAGCATCAGTTCATGTAAATCTCTCCAGGCCTTTCTGAAATTATCCTGCTGATCATTTCTTACAGAACCATAATATTCCATAACATTCATATACCATAACTTATTCAGCCATTCTCCAATTGATAGTCATCCACTCAATTTCCAATTTCTAGCCACTACAAAAAGGGTTGCCACAAACATTTTGGCACATACAAGTCCCTTTCCCTTCTTTAAGATTTCTTTGGGATATAGGCCCAGTAGTAACAGTGCTGGATCAAAGGATATGTATAGTTTGATAACTTTTTAAGCATGGTTCCAAATTGCTCTCCAGAATGGTTGGATGCATTCACAATTCCACCAACAATGTATTAGCATCCCAGTTTTCCCACATCCCCTCCAACACTCAGCATTATCTTTTCCTGTCATCCTAGACAATCTGAGAAGTGTGTAGTGCTATCTCAGAGTTATCTTAATTTGCATTTCTCTGATTAATAATGACTTGGAGCATCTTTTCATATGGCTAAAAACAGTTTCAATTTCTTCATCTGAGAATTGTCTGTTCATATCCTTTGAGCATTTATCAATTGGAGAATGGCTTGATTTCTTATAAATTAGAGTCAATTCTCTATATATTTTGGAAATGAGGCCTTTATCAGAACCTTTGACTGTAAACATTTTTCCCAGTTTATTACTTCCCTTATAATCTTGTATGCATTAGTTTTGTTTGTACAAAACCTTTTTAATTTGATATAATCAATTTTTTCTACTTTGTGATGGGTAATGACTTCTAGTTCTTCTTTAGACATAAATTCCTTCCTTTTCCACAGGTCTGAGAGGTAAACTATCCTATGCTCTTCTAATTTATTTATAATTTCATTCTTTATGCCTAGGTCATGAACCCATTTTGACCTTATCTTGTTGTATGGTGTTAAGTGTGGGTCAATGCCTAGTTTCTGGGCAGCCTATAATTTTGAAGGTAGTCATCCATTTCATTTAGGTTATCAAATTTATTGGAACAAAGTTGGGCAAAGAAACTCTTAATTATTGCTCTGATTTCCTCTTCATTTGGTGGAAAATTCTCCCTTTTCATTTTTAAGACTAATATTTTGATTTTCCTCTTTTCTTTTTCTAATCAGATTTACCAAAAGTTTATCTATTTTGTTGGTTTTTTCATAAAACCAACTCTTAATTTTATTTGTTTATTCAATTGTTTTTTACTTTCAATTTTATTAATTTCTCCTTTTAATTTTAAAATTTCAAGTTTAGTGTTTGGTTGAGGTTTTTAAATTTGGTCTTTTCCTAAGTTTTTAAGTTGCAAGCCTAACTCATTGATCTTCTCTTTCTCTATTTTATTCAAGTAAGCCTCTAGAGATATAAAATTTCCCCTTATTACCGCTTTGGCTGCATTCCATAAATTTTGGTATGATGTCTCAATGTTGTCATTTTCTTGGGTGAAATTATTGTTTCTATGATTTACTGTTTCACCCATTCATTCTTTAAGATGAGATTATTTAGTTTCCAATTGCCTTTTAGTCTATTTACCCCTAGCTTTTTGTTGAATGAAGTTTTTATTTCATCGTGATTTGAAAAGAATGCATTTACTATTTCTACCTTTCTGCATTTAATTTTGAGGTCTTTATGTCTTTTATATGGTCAGTTTTTGCATAGGTCCCCTGAACTGCTGAGGAGAAAGTGTACTCCTTTCTTTATTCATTCAGTTTTCTCCAAAGATACCTAAGTTTTCTAATATTCTATTTATCTCTTTAACTTCTTTCTTATTTGTTTTGTGGTTTGATTTATCTGATTCTGAGAGAACAAGGTTGAGATCTCCCACTATTATAATTTTGCTTTCTATTTCTTCTTGCAACTCTCTTAACTTCTCCTTTAGGAACTTAGATGCTATGCCACTTGGTGCATATATGTTTAGTATTGATATTAATTCATTGTCTATGCTACTCTTTAGCAAGATATAGTTTCCTTTCTTATTTCTCTTAATTAGATAAAAATTTGCTTTTGCTTGGTCTGAGATAAGGATGGTACCCCGGCTTTTTTTTTTTTTTTTTTTTTTACTTCAATCTAAGCATAATAGATTCGGCTCCAGCTTTTTACTTTTGCTCTATGTATCACCCTGCTTTAAATGTGTTTCCTGTAAACAACATATTGTAGGATTCTGGCTTTTGATCCAGTCTGCTATCCTCCTTTGCTTTATGGGTGAATTCATCTCATTCACATTTATGGTTAAAACTACTAATTCTGTATTTCCTGCCATCTTATTATCCCCAGATTATGCTTTTCTTTTTCTTTTCCCCCTTATCCCTCTCTCCAGTATTCAACTTATGGGCATGACTTGCCTCACACAACATTCTCTCTTTAGAATCCCTCCCACCCTCTTTGAGTGCCTCCCCCTTTCTAATACCTTTCCCTTATTTTTTCTGTATTCCCTTCTATTTAGCCTACTCTTTTCCTTTTCCCTTTTCCTCTCCTACTTTTTAATGAGGTTAAGAGAAGTTTTTCTGTAAACCAAATATGTCTAGTATTTTCTCTTTGAGCCAAATCTGACGAGAGGAAGATTCACATAATGTTTTTCCCCCTCCCTTAATTCCCTCAGATATAATAGATTTCTTTTGCCTTTTCATGGAATGAAATTTCCCTTTTTCTTAATCTCCCTTTTTCCCTTTTTCAATCCCCTTTCCACATCTACTTCCCCTCTTTTTTTAATATTATAACAGTAAAATCAAATTATACACATGATCTTTACATATGCCCATAACAGAAATACAGTTCTCAAGAGTTCTTTTTATCTTTTATGCTTCTCTTGAGTCCTATATTTGGAGGTCAAATTTTTTGTTTAGCTCTGGCTTTTTCATTAGGAATAAATGGAATTCCCCTGTTTCATTGAATGTCCATCTTCTTCCCTGGAATGTTCAGCTTAGCTGGGTAGTTTATTCTTGGCTGCATTCAAAGTTCTTTTGCCTTTTGGAATATCAGATTCCAGGCCCTTTGATCCTTTAATGTGGAAGCTTTGATCCTTAAATGTGGATCCTGACCAATACTTATTGTGGCTCCTCGGTATTTGAAATTTTTTTTTGTCTGCTTGTAATATTTTTTCCTTAGTCTGATAGTTCTGAAATTTAGCCACAATATTCCTTGGAGTTTTTATTTTGGGATCTCTTTCAGAAGGTGTTTGATGAATTCTTTCAATGCCTATGTTACATTCTGATTCTATTAGATCTAGGCAGTTCTCTTTGATGATTTTCTGAAAAAAGTGTTTAGGCTCTTTTTTTCATCATGGTTTTCCGGGAGCCCAACAATCCTTAGATTATCTCTCCTAGATCTATTTTCAAGATCTGTTGTTTTTCCAAGAAGATATTTTAACATTTTTTTTTTATTTTTTATTTTTGGTTTTGTTTGACTGATTCTTCTCAATGAATCAT
Source organism: Sminthopsis crassicaudata (assembly GCF_048593235.1). Taxonomy (NCBI): domain Eukaryota; kingdom Metazoa; phylum Chordata; class Mammalia; order Dasyuromorphia; family Dasyuridae; genus Sminthopsis; species Sminthopsis crassicaudata. Next base: position 237,668,724 of record NC_133621.1, on the reverse strand, counting down.
TCATTTCTATTTGTTTAGTTCTCATTTTTAATGAGTTGTTTTCTTCATTAACTTTTTTTTACTTCTTTTTGTATATGGCCAATTGAGTTTTTAAATGAGTTGTTTTGCTCTATGGAATTTTTTCCCATTTCACTAATTTAAATTTTTTTTAATGAGTTATTTTCTTTTTCCAATTCACAAATCCTACTTTCCTGGGATTTCTTTATTTTTTCCAATTGACAAATTCTGTTTCCCTGGGAGTTCTTTACCTTTTTAAATTTACATTTCAGGAAGTTGTTTTCTTTTTCCACTTTATCAAATATTTTTTTAATGAGTTATATGCCTTTTCCATATTCTGTTGCAGAACTTCTCTTTCCTTTCCCCATTTTTCTTCTAGCTCTCTTTTAAGATCTTTTATAATTTCTTCTGGGATAGCCTTGTGTGATGGGGACCAGGTTATATCCCCCTTTGGTGTTTTGTCTGGAGACTGTCTGCTATTAGTCTCCTCAGGGTTGGAAATTTGCTTTCTTTCTGTATAGAAGATATCTATAGTTAGAGCTAGCTTTGCCTTTTTACTCACTTTTTTTTAAAAAGCCCTTGGGGTCTGTCTTCAAGGCAAAGAGGTTCTCAGCTTCCTCTACAGAACAGGGACAGATGGACAGTAGCTGTCCCTCAAACAGGCTGAAAAGAGCAGGGCTGAGCAGCGGAAGTGCCACTGCCCTTGGAATAACCCCACTGTGCTGAAGTGTGACTGCCCTGGGCTGATCCCTGCTGTGCAGAACAGTGGCTGCCCTGGGAAGAGTGGCTGAGCAGCAGAAGTGTGACTGCCTGAGCAGAGTCCCACATTGTGCTGCAGGAATGTGGCTGTGCAGTTATACTGGGTGGTAGTGCTGAGTCACTCCCCATGCTGAGTGGGTGTGGACAGGTCCTGTTAAACTCTGGTGTATACTCTACCTTTGGCATTTGTGTAATTTTTCTGCCTTTCTACTCTTTTGTAACCAAAGCCGAGCAGCCAACCTGTGATTGAGTCCTCCCTGCAAATTCTCCACCTGTGGAGACTGTACCCTGCCCTCAGTCCGCTCAGTGTCCACTCAGCTCAGCTCAGCCTCTGTGTTCTGTCTCCCTGACTGCACTGGCCTCCCCCCCCCCCCCCCCGATAAAGACAGACATTTTCTAGTGATCTTCCAGATTATCTTCAACTGGTAATTTGTTATACTCCCCATATTCAGGGATTCTACCATCAAGCACTATTACAGAGGCTGAATTTGGTAATCAGTAAGTGAGGGTAGAAGGGAGTTCAGAATGAAGTGTGTTTTCTCTCCACCATCTTGGCTCTACCCCCTCTTATTTAATTTTCACAACACTCTGAGATAGAAGTTCTTATCATCCCCATTTTTTATATGAGGGAATATGAAGAAACCTGGTCAGGACCACACTGCTAGGAAATATAGAAGGTGAGATTCAAATTCAGGCCTGCTAGTCTCTCATGTAGGCCACCTGGTTCCCTAACTTCAAATAATAATTTTTAACATATCCACTTCACAGGATTATTGAAAAGATTGAATGGGAAATTTTATATAAAGAATTTCTCAGACCTTTTAGTGCTAAATAAATGTCAGTTATTATTAGATGAGAAATTATTAAAAATGAGAGATTATTGGGCTGTGAAATCTGTGCTTTATATCACTATATGTTTCTGTCTTTGTTGTCACTACTATCATCACCTTCTTCTTCTTCTTCTTCTTTTCTTTATTCAGCAAAAGGTCTTTTAGAACAAAATTCACCCTTGTGTCCACTATCCTAAGGGATACTTGAGTCTAGAACACATATGAGAATAAAATCCACAGAAGGCAGATGTAGTAGTGACCATGGGTGGCGCTCTCATCCAGGGAGATTGTGGAACTAAGAGAAATTAATAATTAAAAACAAGAGAAAGGAGGAACCAAGAACAACTGGTTCTAGTGACTTCTTCCTTGGCCTTCACAATACTATTTAAAAAAAAATAAATTAAGCAACATAATATTTGTCAAGAATAAAGTTTTCTTTTAGTCATGTTATATGCTTGTATTATTTTCATCTTTATTTACTTTTTTGGGGAGGCAATTAAGGTTAAGTGACTTGCCCAAAGTCACACAGCTAGGAAGTGCAAAGTGACTGAGACTAGCTTTGAACTCAGGTTCTCCTGACTTCAGGATGGTACTATATCTACTATACCACCTAACTGCCCCTTTAATCTTTATTTAGCTCCAAGAAAATATGCAACATACCTCAGGGCAGTAAATAAACTATTTTACTGAACATAGCATGAAAAATAATATGTCCATATTTATATTACTATTTTTCAACTGTAAGTCTGATTGCGCTGAATAAAATCCAAATTCATTTGGAAGAATTATATAATTTGGAGGTGTTTTTTTTTTTTTGTTGTATAACCTTTTTTAAAAATTATAACTTTTTATTAACAGAACATCTGCCTGGGTAATTTTTTTACATTATCACTTGCACTCACTTCTGTTCCAACTTTTCCCTTCCCTCCCTCCACCCCTTCCCCTAGATGGCAAGCAGTCTTATACACGTTAATTATGTTATAGTATATCCTAGATATAATATATGTGTGCAGAACCTAAGAGTTCTCTTGTTGCACAGGGAGAATTGGATTTAGAATGTAAAAATAACCTGGGAAAAAAGCAAAAGTGCAAACAGTTTACACTCATTTCCCAGTGTTCCTTTTCTGGATGTAGCTGATTTTGTCCATCATTGATCAATTGGAATTGGATTAGCTCTTCTCTATGTTGAAGATATCCACTTCCATCAGAATACATCCTCATATATTATCGTTGTTGAAGTGTATAATGATCTTCTGGTTCTATTCATATCACTTAGCATCAGTTCATGTAAGTCTCTCCAAGCCTCTCTGTATTCATCTAGAGGTGTTTTTAATGCACTCTAATATCAATTTTAGAACTAGAAGGTATCAGAAGCCAGCTACAGCTAGGGCCCAGAGAAGTGATGTCTTTCATAAGGTCACACAGGTGGTAAACATAATGTCTGCCTTTTAGATTTAGGTCCTCTGAAAAGAAAGCCAAAATTCTCCTAGACTATGTTGACATGTATTTTTAAATCAACAGATAACAATATAGCTATGGTAAAAGAGGGTGAGAGAGACCCATGACATTTTTAGATGTTCTGAGGAAATTCTAATACTGGAAATGATTAGATACTTTTGGGCTAGATTTCTTGTAAGGTTCTGCTTGGATGAATTTAAATGACCAAATCACTGATGTTGCCTTTTATTCCCCAACACACATCCAGAGCATGTCAAAGCTATCAAAAAGACTCATGTTTGTGGCAACCGTGTTAGCACCCTGGGTACCTTAGAATCAGTAGGAGTCAGGATAAGCAAAAGTTTTTATTCTTGGTCTTTAGTGGCAGAAGTGAAGAGAGTGGACGTGTGGGATCTCTGTGACCTCACCTCTTCGTCTCTCTCACAGAAGTGACCCTGGATAGTCTCACTATACCTCCTAATCCCTCCCACAATTCTGCAAGTGATAATGTTGTAAAAAATTACCCACCAAATGATTGGGCCACACAGAATAGTGGGAAGGGACATTTTCCAAGCATATTTTCATAGAGTATTGTCTAATCAGTAATTAGCCTCAAGTGCTTGATTGTTCCACCCCAGTGCATTGACTCAAGAGTTTCAGGCCTTTATACATGCTGATTACAAAATTCCTAAATGGCAACGTGTACCAGGTTATTCACCCAAAATTGGTATTAAACATACTTTTGGAACATGATAAAGTAAAATAGTATTGGTGTCTAGATATGAAAAATACAATATTGATATAGGTATAAGAAAATGATATTGGGGTCTAGGTAAAAGAATGGGGTACAATGGATAGAATGCTGGGCCTTGAGGCAGGAAGACTTACATTCATGAATTCAAATCTGGCCTCACACACTTTGTAACTGTGATTCTGGGCAAGTTACTGCATCTTGTTTGCCACAGTTCTCTCACCTGTAAAATGAGCTGGCAAAGGAAATGACAAAGCACTCCAATATCTTTGTCAAGAAAAACTCTTTCAGGGTCACAAAAGAGTTGAACAGAACTGAAAAACAACTGAACATAAACAAAAGACATAAGAAATTACTTGGGGTAGATAAAAGAAATCATATATGGTTTTTACATTTGAGCAATAACTTAAAAATTAAACAACTAATTATTATGTAAATTATGTATATAATATGCTCAAGATGAAAACTAATAGAATCAAAATTCCAAGTTGACATATGTTTATTCTTCACTTTTTTCTGAGCTTGATTTTTCATGTGTTTTTCATGGATAGGATCAGTCTTATAAAGCTTCATGAATAATAAAGCAGAAATCTGATTCTGTTCCTATCTCTCATGTCCAGGAGAGCCTGGAAAGGTTTGGTCGATAGTGGAGTGGGATTGTAAGAGGAGGATTAGAAATATTTAAAGGGTAATCAACAGCATGTGTATGTTCACGTCCAAAACACATAGACAATCTTTCTTTGGCTTAGGCTATGTTAGCACTATAACAAAACATTCAAAGTGAAAAAAATCAATTAATCAAGTGACTACTGTAGTAGATTACCCAGTACCGAACACCTCACCTATTCGGTAGGCAGATGAAAAACCTAAAGAATTATCTAGATTTTTCCATCTTCATCCAGACATTCTGGCATAGTATAGATGCAGCCTTAGAATCTTTTCGATGTGTAATTAAATTAAAGCAAATAATATGACTTTGTCAACAATAGCAAATGGAGAGTATGCTGTAAGTAACTCTTGGGATGGGGTAAGGAGAAAGAATACCTTTAATTTAATCATATTTCAATATTCTGCTACTCTAAAGAAGCATGATCTTGATGGGGTATTCTTTCCAAGATGTTGCTTGAAACCCCTCCATACCTTCTCATTCTTCACAGCTCTCATATATATATATACATAACCAAACATTCAAATAGGTGTGTGGTTTCACTTATGAGCATATTTCTTTTTATAAAGCAGATTACAACCTATCTATGTTGGCTGTTTCTGGAAGACTTCAGGTCTTCTCTTATGAACTCCACCTAATATGTTGGAGAAACTTCCTTGTTTACTCCCAACATCATGAAGGTTATCAGTGGAGCATGAAGGCTCCTACTCTAAAAATCTAAACATAATTTATATAGATACAGTTAAACAAAAATCAGAATAAAGCATATCAATAGTATTGCCCTCACATGTTAGTTTAGTAATCCTATTTGAAAGGAAAAAAAGGAGATAAACTTAGTCTGACTTGAGCTCTTGATGAAATAATTCTGGTTCTTTGTGATCACTGATTTGCTCTCCAGATAGTCATCAATGCTCTATTTAATCATCCCAGGCCACCTTCTTTTTCAATCATACATTTCTTTGATGACATCTTGTTCTTCAATATTCTTCAAAATTCCTTATTTGCTATATGTTAAAATCTGCTCCAACCCTCTGTTCCCTGTCCTACATTATTATCTTCATGTAAGTGTTGTTGTATGACTCAAAAGAAGGCAAAATAGACAACTCTTGAAAAAATGAGAAAAGAAATGAGAGAAATGAGAGAGACAGAAAGAGAGAGACAGAGAGACAGACAGACAGAAAGACAGAGACAGAGAGAGACAGAGAGAATGAATCCAAGAAAAGCTCCCCTAAATAAACTAAGGATAGAGACATGATGGATACTATTATCTCTTCTCAGGTTGTCTTCTTCCCAGATTCTTTTCTTTCAGCAACCTGAAGTTGGGTTGGGTCATTTCTTGTATCTGAAAGTTAGAAGCTTCCAAATGCCCCCAATTCTACTTTTTAATGAGACAACTTTTTAAAGAGACAACTCTGAGATACCCCTATATATCTCTTAGATTGGCTAAGATGACAGGATGTTGGAGGGGATGTGGGAAAACTGGGACACTGATACTTTGTGGGTAGAATTGTGGATGGATCCAACCCATTCTGGAGAGCAATTTGGAACTATGCTCAAAAAGTTATCAAACTGTGCATACCCTTTGACCCATCAGTCAAAGAAGGGAAAGGGACCCACATGTGCAAAAATGTTTGTGGCAGCCCTTTTTGTAGTGGCTAGAAACTGGAAACTGAATGGATACCCATTGGAAAATGGCTGAATAAGTTATAATATATGGATGTTATGGAATATTATTGTTCTGTAAGAAACAACCAACAGGATGGTTTCAAAGAGACCTGGAGAAACTTACATAATGATGTTAAGTGAAATGAGCAGATCATTATCCACTTCAACAGCAATAATTTTCGCTGATCAATTCTGAGGGACTTGGCTCTCTTCAACAATGAGATGATTCAAACCAGTTCTAACTGTTCAGTAATGAAGAGAATCAGCTACACCCAGAGAGAGAACTATGGGAAATGAGTGTGGACCACAACAGAGCATTTCCACTCTTTCTGTTGTTGTTTGCTTGCATTTTTGTTTTCCCTCTCAGGCTTTTTGTTGTTTTTGTTTGTTTGTTTGTTTGTTTGTTTGTTGTACTTTTTTTCTAGATCCTATTTTTCTTGTGCAGCAAGATAACTGTATAAATATGTATACATATATTATATTTAACATGTACTTTAACATATTTAACATGAATTAGACTACCTGCCATCTAGGGGAGGGAGTGGGGGGAAGGAGGGGAAAAGTTGGAACAGAAGGTTTTACAAGAGTCAATGTTGAAAAATTACACATATGTTTTGTAAATAAAAAGCTATAATAATAATAATAATAATAATAATAAAGACTCTTTAGAGAGTTAAGACCAATTCATGTAACTCTTTGAGATTTCTTCTGTGGACATTTTGTCCTCCTATGAGTTAGTGTGTTGGTCTTTCCTGTCAACATAGTAGCTTTCTATGGTCAAGATTCTTTTCTATTTCTTGATCATTTTCTTTCCTTTTCTTTTGGTATTCCTTTCTTGTTCTTCTTCTTGTTCTTCTTTCTTCTTGTTCTTCTTGTTTTTGTTCTTGTTGTTCTTGTTGTTCTTGTTCTTGTTGTTCTTGTTGTTCCTGTTCTTCCTCTTCCTCTTCTTCTTCCTCTTCTTCTTCCTCTTCTTCTTCTTCTTCTTCTTCTTCTTCTTCTTCTTCTTCTTCTTCTTCTTCTTCTTCTTCTTCTTCTTCTTCTTCTTCTTCTTCTTCTTCTTCTTCTTCTTCTTCTTCTTCTTCTTCTTCTTCTTCTTCTTCTTCTTCTTCTTCTTCTTCTTCTTCTTCTTCTTCTTCTTCTTCTTCTTCTTCTTCTTCTTCTTCTTCTTCTTCTTCTTCTTCTTCTTCTTCTTCTTCTTCTACTTTTATGGGTGAGTTCTGTTCCTGGGGTAAAAGGGTGCTATCCCAAACATCCTGTGCAACTCTAAGCTTTGACTTTGAGTACAGGGACTCTTTATATTTGCAGGGGGTAGCTGTTTTTTTCCAGGAAACAGCTTGGTTTTCTAGAATTTGCCTTCTGAGGTGGATCTGCCACACTTATCCACTCCTCTACTGAACTAGGACCAAGGGTCTCAGTTGCTAATCTTCTGGGAGTAGGACCTTCTCACTGTCTTTCCCAGACTGTCTGAGCTGGGCTAAATATACCCTTTTTACCCCAGTGATACTGACCTTTCTTGAAGTTTTTCCAATTTATTTTGATTGGGAGAGTGGTTTCATTTCATCAAACTGTTCAGAGGTTTGGTTTCATGTGCTTTTCAAGGAAAACTGGGAGAGTTCAAGCAGCTTCCTGGCTTCACTCCTCCATTTTGCCTCCACCTCCAGAAGTTGCAACAAGAAATTCTGGAAGACAGAAGCATCCAAAGTGACTTGAAGAAAACTCGAAGACTTGAAGCAAATTCAAAGAAGACTGGAAAGCTCTATTATTCCCTACTCTTGCTAACTCCACCTCCACCTCTCACACAAGTAATGACTATTATATCAATGGAACTTGGGATTGTAGTTACATAAAATTTTAGTTTCTATACTGTTCTATGACTAAGTGCCATACAATACCCATAGAATACTGATATTAAAAAGATAGGCCTTTGTTTCTGAGCTCTGTAATTTACTACGAAGTGATTCAAAGTATTCTCCTCTTATTTAATTCTAACTCATAATCTATTTGTACTTTCTGTCCAAGGTAATTATAATCTTTAATATCTCCCTTTCTACTGGAGTCTTACTTGTCGCCATATAATCATCCCCATTATCTTTTTGAAGAACAACAGCAATAAACTAAAACCAAAAAGCCCTCGATCCCTCCATCTCCATTAGATATCTTTGAATAGCTTTTCTTCACTGTTAATTAAATTCCTTGAAAAAAGTGTCTATACTTAGTGCCTTCATTTCCTCCTTTCTCAGTCTTTTCTAAACCTGAGATAATTTGGTATAACTCATATATCAACTTCAACCCTCTCCAAAGTTATCAGTGAACTCTTAATTACAAAATTAATAGGCTTTTCTCAGTTTTCATTCTTAAAATTTCTCTGCTGACACTATTACTTCCTTTTCTTCCTGGCTACTTTTCTGTCGAATTTTGATAACAATCCTCTCTCCATGGTCTCCTCTCACTTGTCTGACTGATCTTAGTATACTTTGCTTATTCTTCATTCATGTCATGCCAAAGTCCTGCCCTGGAATCTCTATACCTCCCTTTCATTTGGTGATTTTGTCAAGGCTCATGGGTTCAATTATCATCCCTAGGCTATATCCTCAAGTCTTTCTATTGTGTTCTAATCTCTAACACCAACTTGCTATTTGACAATAAATATATTTTTATTATGATTAATATTCACTTATTTATTTATGCTACCTATCCAGTAATTCCTCCGATCTATTACTTTAAGTGTCATGTGTGGAAATGATTTTTTACAATAATAGCTTTTTCTTTTCTTTTTTTCAAAACATATGCACAGATAATTTGACAACATTGACCTTTGCATAGCCTTGTGTTTCAGATTTTCTCCTCCTTTCCCCCATTCCCTCCTCTAGATGGCAAGCAATTCAATATGTATTAAACGTGTTAAAATATATGTTAAATCCAATATGTATAAACATATTTATACAATTCTCTTGTTGCACAAGAAAAATCAGATTTTTAAAAAAGTGAATGAGTAGGGAAAAAAATGCAAGCAACCAACCACAAAAAGAATGAGAACATTATGTTGTGATCCATATTCAGATCCTACAGTCTTCTCTCTGGGTGTAGATAGCTCTCTTCATCACAAGATCATTGGAACTGGCATCAGTCATCTCATTGTTGGAAAGAGTCATGTTCATCAGAACTGGTCATCATATATTGTCATGTACAATGATCTCCTGGTTCTGCTCATTTCACTTAGCATCAGTTCATGTAAGTCTCTCCAGGCCTTTCTAAAATCATCCTCCTGATCATTTTTTATACAATAATAATATTTCATAACATTCATATAGCATAACTTATTCAGGAATTCTCTGACTCACGGATATTCACTCAGTTTCCAGTTTCTAGTCACTATGAAAAGGGTTTCCACAAACATTTTTGCACATGTGGGTCCTTTTCTTCCTTTAAGATCTCTTTGGGATATAGGCCCAGTAGAAACACTGCTGGGTCAAATGGTATGCACAGTTTGATAACTTTTTGAGCATAGTTCCAAATTGCTCTCCAGAAAGGCTGGATCCATTCACAATTCCACAAATAATATATTAGTGTCTCAGTTTTCAACATCCCCTCCAACATTCATCCTAGTCTTTTCCTATCATCAGCCAATCTGACAGGTGTATAGTGGTATCTTAGAATTGTCTTAATTTGCATTTTTCTGATCAATAGTGATTTGGAGCACTTTTTTATATGATTAATTTCTTCATCTGAAAACTGTCTGTTCATATCCTTTGACCATTTATCAATTAGAGAATGGCTTGGATTCTTATAAATTTTAGTCAATTCTCTATATATTTTAGAAAAAAGGCCTTTATCGAAACGTTTCCCTTCTGATCTTATCTGCATTTAGTTTTGCCATTGGGAATATAACACATTACCAACAGAAGATATCCTCAAAATTCACCAGAAAAGATTTGTTTTTGCTTGTGGGTGGGGACAATTAGACCAGGCATAGCCGAGAGGTAAGGAGTTTGGTAGTGAACACATGGGTCTTCAGACTAGGTGTTCACTAAGGAGTTAACAAGTCAGGGCAGCAAGTCAGGGCATTATGTGAGTAGGTATAATAAAGGCTTTTAAGATTACACGTGGCTGTTCTTGAGTGTGCTACCGGTTATTAAACTACTATTCAAGAAATCATGGCCAGAGACCTTTGAAGGCTTCAGAGGAAGCGAGCCGGGTAGAGTTGACACTGCAAAGGTCAGTGGTAAAAGGTACTCTATTGGGCCCTGGGCAGAGTAATAGTAACTGCCAGGAGGGCATATTACAAATGGCAGGCAGCAAGAGCACAGAAGGCAACTAAGGCTGAGCAGACCAGAGTGGGGTAGAGTGTGGTCTCAGCCAGTGGAAAATTTGCAGGGAGAATTTTACCACAGTATGAACTATTTTGCCTTAGCAGAAATACAGTAGATCAGCAGAGAAGCTATAAACACAAAGGGTAAGGACTATAATACTGGAACACTAGGGTCTCTTGGGACCTGGCCACATTCATCCAGTACCCAGAATGATTCAGCATGCTCTCAGAGTCTCAGAGTGCAACTGCTGTGCAGGCAGAGCAGCCATTGCTGTCACACTGCTGCTTCACTGCTACTTCCTGTTGTCTGTAGAGGAATACCATACTGCCCAAAAAGCAGACTGCATTTGCTTTTTTTGTTTGTTTGTTTTCTTTGTTTCTTTTTTGTCAAAATGAGTAAGAAATTAGAGCGAGCTAGCTTCTATAGATAGATAGCTTCTATATGGATAGAGAGCAGACTTCAAATGCTGAGGATACTAAAAACAATTGTCTCTAGATGAAACCCTGAAGGGTTGGGAAGATCCCCACCATACAAGGCTCTCATGGGAGAAATTTAAAAGGCTCTTACAAGAGAGCTAGACGAAAAATGGAGAAAGGAAAGGGAAGCTTGGCAAGAGGGTCTGGATAAGTCATCCCACTCATTAAAAGATAAGAGTGGATAAAGAAACCAAATCCCTGAAAAACAGAATTAGTGAATTGGAAAAGGTAAACAATTCCAAGAAAACAGAATTAGTGGATTGGAAAAAGAAAATAGGTCTCTAAAAAATAAAATTGGCAAAATGAAAAAAAATTCCATAGAGCAAACAACTCACTTAAAAACTCAAGTGGACAATTACAAAAAGAAATAAAAAGTAAATGAAGAAAATAATTCATTAAAAATCAGAATTGAACAAATGGAAATGAATGACTCGAGGAGACACTAAAAATCAGTCAAGCAAAACCAAAGAAAAAAAAAAAAGAAAAAGAAAAAGAAAAAATTGAAAAAAATGTTAAATACCTACTTGGGAAAACAACAGACCTGGAAAATAGATCTAAGACAATTATTTGAGAATTATTGGAGTATGATGAAAAAAAAAAAAAAGAGCCTAGACACATTTTCAGGAAATCATCAAAGAGAACTGCCCAGACGTTATAGAAAGAGGATAAAATAGACACTGAAAGAATTCATTGATCACCTACTAAATGAGATCCCAAAATCAATACTCCAAGAAATATTGTGGCTAAATTCCAGAACTATCAGACCAAGGAAAAAATACTATAAGCAGCTAGAAAAAAACAATTCAAATACAGAGGAGGCACAATAAGGATTACTCAGGATCTAACTGCTTCCACATTAAAGGATTGAAGGGCCTCAAATCTGATATTCCAAAAGGCTAAGGAACTGGTATGTAGCCAAGAATAACTTACCCAGCCAAAATGAGCATTTTTTTCCAGGGAAGAAGATGAACATTCAATGAAATAGGTTAGTTTCATCTATATCTGATGAAAAAACCAGAACTAAGCAAAAAGTTTGATCTCCAAATATAGGACTCAAGAGAACCATAAAAAAGGTAAAAAGAAATCTTGGGAACTATATTTCTATTATGAATATACATAAAGACTACATATATAATTTGGTTTTACTGTTATAATATAAAAAAGAAATTAGAGGTGGAAAGGAAATTATACCAGAAAAAGGGTAAAGTGGGGGTACTACATCTCATGAAGAGTAAAGGAAAAGGAGGAAAAGAAGGTAGGGGGATGAACATAGTATGTATCTTACTCTCATCAGAACTGCCTTAAAGAGAAAAATATTAGATATATTCAATTTACAGATAAACTTCTCCCACCTCATTGAAAAGTGTGAGAGGAAAAGTGAAAAGTGAAGGAATAAGCTAAGTGGAAGGAAATACAGAAATTATTAGGAAAAGGGTTAAGAAAAGGGGAGAAACTCTAAGGTGAGGGGAGGGATCCAAAAAGATAAAGCTGTGTAAGGCAAGTAGTGCTTACAATTTTAATACTGGGGAGTGGGGTAAAGGAGAAGGAAAGGAGAAAAGCATAAGCTGGGGTTTGCAAGATGGCAGGAAATACAGAATTAATAATTTTAACCATAAATGTGAATGGGGTAAACTCTCCCATAAAGTAGAGGTGGATAGCAGACGGGATTAAAAGGCAGAATCCTACAATTTGTTGTTTACAAGAAACACACTTGAAGCAGGGAGATACATACAAACTATGTATTGTAAAAGGCTGTAGAATAAAGGTAAAAAGCATCTACTATGCTTCAGGTGAAGTAAAAAAAGCAGGGGTAGCCATTCTTACAAGCAAAAGCAAAAATTAATTTAATTAAAAGACATAAGGAAGGGCACTATATCTTGCTAAAGGGTAGCATAGATAATGAAGCAATATCAATATTAAACATATATGCGCCAAGTGGTGTAGCATCTAAATTCTTAGAGAAATTAAGAGAGCTGTAAGAAGATATAAACAGCAAAACTATAATAGTGGGAGATCTCACTCTCAGAATCAGATAAATCAAACCACAAAATAAATAAGAAAGAAATCAAAAAGGTAAATAGAATAGAAAAGTTAGAGACAGAAAGGAGTATACTTTCCTCTCAGCAGTTCATGGAACCTATACAAAAACTGAACATATTAGGACTTAAAGACCTCAAAATTAAATGCAGAAAGGCAGAAATAGTAAATGCATTCTTTTCAAATCATGATGTAATGAAAATTACATTCAACAAAAGCTAGGGATAAGTAGACCAAAAAATAATTGGAAACTAAATAATCTCATCCTAAAAAATGATTGGTTGAAACAGCAAATCAGAGACACAATTAATAATTTTATCCAAGAAAATGACAATAATGAGACATCATGCCAAAATGTGTGGGATGTAGCCAAAGCGGCAATAAGGGGAAATTTTATATCTCTAGAGGCCTACTTGCATAAAATAGAGAAAGAGAAGGTCAATGAATTGCGCTTGCAAATAAAAAAGCTAAAAAGAGGATCAAATTTAAAACCTCCAGTCAAACATTAAACTTGAAATTTTAAAAATAAAAGGAGAGATTAATAAAATTGAAAGTAAAAAAAAAACTATTGAATTAATAAATAAAACTAAGAGTTGATTCTATGAAAAAACTAACAAAATAGACAAACCCTTAGTAAATTTGACTAGAAAAAGGAAAGAGGAAAATCAAATTGTTAGTCTTAAAAATGGAAAGGGAAAACTTGCCACTAATGAAGAGGAAATTAGAGCCCGGAACTACTTTGCCCAGCATCATGCTAATAAATTCGATAATTTAAATGAAATGGAAGAATACCTTCAAAAATATAGCTTTCCCAGATTAACAGAGAAAGAAGTAAATTGGTTAAACAGTCCCATTTAAGAAAAAGAAATACATAAACTATTACTTAACTTTCCTAAGAAAAAGTCCCCAGAACCAAATGGATTTACATGTGAATTCTGCCAAACATTTAAAGAACAATTAATTCCAATGGTATATAAACTATTTGAAAATAATAGGAAATGAAGAACTCCTACCAAATTCCTTTTATAACACAGGCATGGTACTGATACTTAAACCAGATAGGTTGAAAACAGAGAAAGAAAATTATAGACCAATATTGATACTAAAATCTTAAACAAAATATTAGCAAAAAGATTACAGAAAATAATCCCCAGGATAATACACCAATGACCAAGTAGGATTTATACCAGGAATGCAGAGATGGTTCAATATTAGGAAAATTATTAGCATAATGATTATATCAATAACCAAATAAACATAAACCATATGATCATCTCAATAGATGCAGAAAAAGCATTTGATAAAATCCAATATCCATTCCTCCTAAAAACACTTGAGACTATAGGAATAAATGGACTTTTCCTGGAAAAAGTCAGGAGCATCTATTTAAAACCATCAGTATCATATGTAATTGGGATAAATTGGAACAATTCTCAATAAGATCGGGAGTGAAACAAGGTTGCCCACTATCACCATTACTATTCAATATTATATTAGAAATGCTCAGAAATAGGAGTTGAGAAAGAGATTAAAGGAATTAAAGTAGGTAATGAGGAAACCAAATTATCCCTCTTTGCAGATGACATGATGGTGTTCTTAGAGAACACCAGAGATTCTACTAAAAAGCTATTAGAAATAATCCACAATTTTAGCAAACTTGCAGGATACAAAATAAATCCACATAAATTCTCAGCATTTTTATACATCACCAACAAAATCCAACAGCAAGAGATACAAAGAGAAATTCCATTTAAAATAAATGTTGATAGCATAAAATATTTGAGAATCTATCTGACAAAGGAAAGTCAGGAACTATATGAGCAAAACTACAAAACACTTTCCACACAAATTAAGTCAGATTTAAACAATTGAAAAAATATTAAGTGCTTTTGGATAGGCTGAGCGAATATAATAAAGATGACAATACTATCTAAACTAATCTATTTATTTAATGTTATACCAATCAGACTCCCAAAAAACTATTTTAATGACCTAGAAAAAATAACAACAAAATTGATCTGGAAGAACAAAAGGTCAAGATTTTCAAGAGAACTAATGAAAAAAAAAATCAAATGAAGGTGGCCTAGATGTACCAGATCTAAAACTATATTATAAAGCAGCGGTTACCAGGATAATACACCATGACCAAGTAGGATTTATACCAGGAATGCAGAGATGTTTCAATATTAGGAAAACTATTAGCATCATGATTAAGGAATTGACTAATTGATCAGTGGTATAGGTTAGGTTCACAGCACAAAATAGTCAATAACTGCAGCAATCTAGAGTTTGACAAACCCAAAGATCCCAACTTTTAGGATAACAGTTCACTATTTGACAAAAACTGAAAACTGGAAATTAGTATGGCAGAAACTAGGCATGGACCCACACTTAACACCATACACCAAGATAAGATTAAAACGGGTTCATGATTTAGACATAAAGAATGAGATTATAAATAAACTAGAGGAACATAGGATAGTTTACCTCTCAGATTTGTGGAGGAGAAAGGAATTTGTGACCAAAGAAGAACTAGAGATCATTATTGATCACAAAGTAGAAAATTGTGATTATATCAAGTTAAAAAGCTTTTGTACAAACAAAAATAATGCAAACACTATTAGAAGAGAAGCAATAAACTGGGAAAACATTTTTACACTTAAAGGTTCTGATAAAAGCCTAATTTCCAAAATATATAGAGAATTGACTTTAATTTATAAGAATCAAGCCATTGTTTAATTGATAAATGGTCAAAAGATATAAATAGACAATTTTCAGATGATGATATTGAAACTATTTCTACTCATATGAAAGGGTGTTCCAAATCACTATTGATCAGATAAATGCAAATTAAGACAACTCTGAAGTACCACTACACACCTGTCAGATTGGCTAAGATGACAGGAAAAGATAATGATGAATGTTGGAGGGGATGGGAGAAAACTGAGATACTGATGCATTGTTGGTGGAGTTGTGAACAGATCCAACCATGCTGGAGAACAGTTTGGAACTATGCTCAAAAAGTCATCAAACTGTGCATACTCTTTGATCCATCAGTGTTATTACTGGACTTATATTCCAAAGAGATATTAAAGAAGGGAAAGGGACATTTAGTTCCCACATCCTCTTTCTAGATGCAAATGTCTTTCTCCATCTTACAAGTCTATTGGAATTGGCCTGAATCACCTCATTGACAACGTATATTTTAAATTCAAAAAGTTCAAAGAGAACTCATTCTTCTCCCCTCCCCAACCTCAAATTCACCTATCTTGTTATTTTCTATTAAGGGCAACAGCAAACTTTCACTTGTCCAAATTGTCATCCTTTTCTCATTTTCATTATGAGAAATTAATAATTTCCATGAAACCTAGGAAATGAAACCTAAAGGTTAGGCTGACATGGAACAGAAATAAAACTTATATATAAAAGCCATAAATTAGAATAAGAATAAGAAACATGCTATTGATAGATGAGTAGATAAATTAGTTTAAAAAAAAAAAAAAGAGTTCTGAGGTTAGACAGAAGGGATGTGTACACACAAAATAAGGGTAAAAGAAAATAAGATTATAGTCACCAAAATGTGGGAAATAGAAGTTAAAATTAAGACCAGAGACTTAGGGGGAATTAAATGTTTTGGCTAGGCTGTGATCTCTGTAGTATTGAATCAATGAGGAAACAGGGGAAGGACTTATGTTTCAGGACTAGGTATAAAAGTCTGTGCTTCTGCACTTCAATGATGTGCCTACTTTTTGGACTCCCACTTTTGCAATAAGGTAAATAAAATTATTTTCCTGCATTCATCAGCAAATCAGTGGAATTCTTCATAAGACCCTTGTTTCTTATATTATTTACTCCATTTATTTAATCCGCTGACAAATCTTATAATTTCTTTCTTCCCAATGTCTCTTAAATTCATCTCCTTTTTACTCACATAGCCACTATTCTAGTTCAAGCCTTCCTCACCTCTTGTTTGGGAATATTGTAATAGCTTTTTTTGGAGGCATTTAGAGCTCAGTGACTTCCCCAGGGTCACACAGCTAATACATGTCAGACACTGGTCTATCTACTATTCTATCTTACTGCCCCAATAACCAATAACAGCATTTTAATTAATATTTCTGCTTTAAGTCACTCCCCATTTCAATGCATCCTCTACATAGCTCCATGTCTCTACTACCTACCTGAGAAAAATTCCCATCATGTCCAAGATTATATATTAACTCTCAATTTAAGCATTAATAACTCTTCAGAAGTAGTCCCTGTCTGATCATTCCAAGCTTCTTACACATTACTTCCATCCATTCACTTAAGGATCTAGCCTTTGTGGCTTACTTTCTGTTTCCTATCTCCATGGCTTTGTATTAACATGAGAATAATGGTAGCACATGGTGCTCCTTCATATTTATGTGCCATAAGAAGATAAGGATAATAAAATCAGCATCAATATAGGAAATTTCTAGATCGTCTAGCCAGGACACACCAAAGACAACTTGAAAGGTCATCAGGAAAGATTTGAGAACAGTATGAGAGAGCTTTGAGAAAACAGCAAACTAGGAATGAGCATGGGTGGCAGTGGCAGTGGCAGCTTGTGGAGGCCTAAGCTCACAGGAGGTCTCTTTTCTAGCCCTAGGAAGGACTCTTGTTTCAGTAGAATTTGCAGGCACAGTGGAGCATTCTTCATAGTTCCAGGGCAGAAAAGAGATAACTAAAAGGATGTCTGAAAACAGCTGCATAAGACTCCTGAAGCTTGGGACAATGGTGTTTCTTCCATCTGGAAACGGAATCTTACTTTAACAAAGAGTTAAAAGCTGAGTAATAAGCTAGGAAAAAGAGCAGACAACAGGAAAAGTTTCTGAGTATAGAAAGTTACTATGGTGACAATGAAGATCAAAACACACACTCCAAAAAAAAAAAAAAAAAAAGTCAAAGCTTCTACATCCAGTGACTCCAAGAAAAATAAGAATTGGTCTCAGGCCATTGAATAACTCAAAAGAGATTTTGAAAATCAAGTAAGAGAGATAGAAGAAAAATTCATAAGAGAATTGTACAAAAAGAAATATAAAAACTAAAGAGAAGAATGCCTTAAAAAACAAAATTAGTCAAATGGAAAAGAAGATACAAAAGCTCATTATAGAAAATAATTTCTTGAAAATTAGAATTGAGCAAATGGAAGCTAACAACTTTATGAGAAATTAAGAAATGATAAAACAAAACCAAAAGAAAGAAAAATAGAAAACAATGTGAGATATCTCATTAGGAAAACAATTGACTTGGAAAACAGATCCAAGAAAAACAACTTAAAAATTATTAAACTACTTGAATCCATGTTCAAAAAAAGAACCTAAAAATCAACTTTCAAGAAATTATCAAAGAAAACTGTCTTGATATTCTAGAATTAGAGGGCAAAATAGACATTGAAAGAATGCACCAATCACCACCTGAAAAAGATCCCAAAATGGAAAACTTCTAGGAATAATATAGGCAAATTCCAGGACTCCATGGTCAAGGAAAAAATATTTCAAGCATCCAGAAAGAAATAATTCAAGTATAGTGGAGTCCACAGTCAGGATAACATAAGATTAGCAGGTTATATATTAAAGGATCAGATGGCTCGACATATGATATTCCTGAGTGCAATGGAGCTGGAATTGCAAGCAAGAATCACTTATCCAACAAAATTGAATATAATCCTTCAGAGGAAAAAGGTAGACATTCAATGAAATTGAGAATTTTCAAGCATTTGTGATGAAAAGATCAGAGCTGGAGAGCTGATTTTCAAATATAGGACTCAGGAGAAGCTTAAGGAGATAATAAGGAAAGGAATATCATAATGGACTTAATAAAGTTTATCTGTTTATATTCCTACATAGGAGAATGATACTTGTAATTCATAAGAACCTTCTCATTAAAATAGTATATATAAATAGAAGATATATCTATGAGGTGAATATGAAGAGATAATATCTTTAAAAAGTAAATTTAAGGGGAGAGAGAAAAATTACTGGGAGGATGGGAAAGGAAACCTTGAAATGGCATAAATTCTTTGCAAGAAACAGTTTTATAGTGGAGGGGAACAGGGGAAGAGAAAGAAGAGTGAATGAATCTTACTCTTCAAAATTGGCTCAAAGAAGAAATAACATACACCCTCAGTATGTGTATAGAAATCTATTTTACCCTGTAAGAGAGTAGGAGGGGAAAGGGGATGGGGGGCATGATATAAGAGAGGGCATATTTGGGGAGAGGATGGTCAAACACTTTTGAGGAAGGTCAGGGTGAAAGGAAGGAGAGAAGAGAATAAACAGAGCAGATACAGTTAGCAATAGTAATTGGGACAAGAATTTTGAAGCAAGTTTCTCTGTTGAAGTCCACATTTCTCAAATGTATAGGGAACTGAGTCAAATCAATTAATTAATTAATTGATTTTTATTAAAGCTTTTTATTTACAAAACATATGCATGGGTAATTTTTCCAAAACTGACCCTTGCAAAACCTTTTGTTCCAAAATTTCCCCTCCTTCTTCCCACCCTCTCCCCTAGCTTGCAGATAGTCCAATGCATATTAAATATGTTAAAATACATATTAAATTCAATATATGTATACATATTTATAGACTTATCTTGCTGCACAAGAAAAATCAGATCAAGAAGGAAGAAAAAGAAAAACTGAGAAAGAAAACAAAATGCAAGCAAATAACAGAGAGAGTGAGAATACTATGCTATGTTCCACATTCTGTTCCCATGGCTCTCTCTTTGGGTATAGATGGCTCTCTTCATCACTGAACAAGTGGAACTGGTTTGAATCATCTCATTGTTGAAGAGAGCCACATCCATCAGAATTGATCATCATTCAGTCTTTTTGTTGCCAGCTATAATGATCTCCTGGTTTTGCTCATTTCACTTTGCATCAATTCATAAAAGTCTCTCCAAGCCTCTCTGAAATCATCCTGCAGTTGTTTCTTACAGAACAATAATATTCCATAGCATTCATATACCATAATTTATTCAACCATTCTCCAATTGATGAACATCCACTCAGTTTCCAGTTTCTTGCCACTACAAAAAGGGCTGCCACAAACATTTTTGCACATGTGGTTCCTTTCCCTCCTTTAAGATCTCTTTGGAATATAATCCCAGTAGAAACACTGCTAGATCAAAGGGTATACACAGCTTGCTAACTTTTTGAGCATAGTTCCAAACTGCTTTCCAGAATGGTTGGTTCCATTCACAAGTCCACCAACAATATATCAGTGTTCCAATTTTCCCACATCCCCTCCAACATTGGTCATTATTGTTTCCTTCATTTTAGCCAATCTGATAGGTGTGTAGTGGTACCTCAGAGTTGTCTTAATTTGCATTTCTCTGATGAATAGTGATTTGGAGCACCTTTTCATGTGATTACAAATAGTTTCAATTTCTTTATCTGAAAATTATTTGTTCATATCCTTTGACCATTTATCAATTGGAGAATGGCTTGATTCTTATAAATTAAAGTCAATTCTCTATATATTTTGTAAATGAGGCCTTTATCAGAACCTTTAACTGTAAAAATGTTTTCCCAGTTTATTGCTTCCCTTCTAATCTTGTCTGCATTAGTTTTATTTGCACAAAATCTTTTTAACTTAATATAATCAAAATTATTTTTTGATCAATAATGATCTCTAATTCTTCTTTGGTCACAAATTCCTTCCTCTTCCACAAATCTGAGATGTAAACTATCCTATATTCTTCTTATTTGTTTATAATATCATTCTTTATGTCTACATCATGAACCCATTTAGACCTGATCTTGGTATACAGTGTTAGGTGTGGGTCTATACCTACTTTCTGCCATACTAGTTTCCAATTTTCCCAGCAGTTTTTGTCAAATAGTGAATTCTTAATGAAAAAGCTGGGGTCATTGGGTTTGTCGAATATTAGATTGCTATAATCATTGACTATTTTGTTCTGTGAACCATATCTATTCCACTGATCAACTTCTCTATTTCTTAGCTAGTACCAAATGGTTTTGATGACTGTTGTTTATAATATAGTTTTAGATCTGGTACAGCTAGGCCACCTTCATTTGTTTTTCTCTTTATTAATTCCTTTGAAATTTCTTGACCTTTTGTTCTTCCAGATTGATTTTGTTGCTATTTTAATGGCCTAGATATTTTTAAAAGGATAAGGATTTATGTGTATAAAAATATTTATATCAGCTCTTATCTCAGGGCAAAGAATTGGAATTTGAGAGGATGCCCATCAATTGGGGAATGGCTGAATAAATTGAGCTTCAATGGGTTTTGAACTCAATTGCTAAAAATATAAAAATGCAACACCTGCTAATTAGTTGCATTAGGAAAATGGAGATTT
Source organism: Sminthopsis crassicaudata (assembly GCF_048593235.1). NCBI lineage: Eukaryota > Metazoa > Chordata > Mammalia > Dasyuromorphia > Dasyuridae > Sminthopsis > Sminthopsis crassicaudata. The sequence continues at coordinate 237,647,447 of NC_133621.1, read as the reverse complement.
ACTAGCTGGAATTCAACAAAAACTTTTATATAATTTTTACATGATATTGCAAAATGATTGCCATAATTTACTAAATGCAGCCAATGATACACTTCTATTTAGATATACATTTATGAAGTAATTTTTTTAGCTATCATTTTCAGGACAAAATATTGAAATAAACTCAACTTGAACACAGACATTCAAATAATCACATCACATTGTGTTGAACTAAGATTTAAAAAATATGAAGCATATAAAAGTATATTGCTCTTACTAAAATATAAGTATCAATAATAGTATTTAAAGAGATCAAAAGCTCTTTATCATTAATAAATATTTTATTTTTATATCATTCCTTTAAAATATTTTGAGTAAATTTTATGAGATATATAATTATTACTACAATAGTTGGAAGGGTGCATGCTCAAATTATTTTTTCCTTACAGGATGAAAAATCAAAATCATTTAGAATTCAGAGTTCTAATCTGATCCTGACTTATCTTGTGGTTTTGTTTCATTGGTAAATTAGCTAAGAATGCCATCTCTATCTTTATCTAAGTCAGTTATTTACCAGCAACAACATTAAAGAGCATAGGATCAAGTACATATTCCTAGAATGCTCCACTAGAGAAGTACTGAAATATTGACATTAAACTAGTCTCTTTCAATCTAGCCATCCAATTAGTTATGAGCAGCTAGGTAGTACAGTAGTTAAAACACTGAGCCTAGAGCCAGGCAAGTTCATCTTCTTGACTTCAAATCTGGCCTTCAGACATGTATTAGCTGTGTGTCTCTGGACAAATCGCCTAACCCTGTTTGCCTCAGTTTCCCCATCTGTAAAATGAGCTGGAGAAGGAAATGATAAACCACTCCAATATCTTTGCAAACAAATCCCCAAATAGGATCATGAAGAATTAGACATGACTGAAATGATTAAACAACAACAATAAATCCAATTAGTTATGAACTCATCTAACTGTATTATCATCTAGCCCACATCTCTTTACTCTCCTCAAAAGAATAATAGAATATATTTTACCAAAAATTCTCCAAAATCTAGGTAAGCTAAATCTATTGCAATGTCCTCATATGCTAATTTCATAATACTTTCCTTTTCTTCCTTTTTTTTTTTTTTTTTTAAAGAAAATGAGGTTGTTCTGTCATAAGCCATTGTGAAGCCTTCTGGCTTTTTGTGACCACTGCTTCCCTTTCCACATGATCATCAACCATAATAATCTATTAATAATCTATTTTAGAATGTTCTAAGAAATAGAAGCCACACTCATTATGTCTATCATTTGCAGACTCTGCCCTCTTAAACTTTTTGGAATTTGCCCTTCTCCAATACTGGGCTATATTTCCATTTTCCATGTTTTTTCAGATATCACTGACAATGGCTCAGCAATCACACCTGCCCGTTTTTTCAGTATGTGAAATGTAGTTTAGCTAAACCCAGTGATTTGAATTCAAAGGTTCTCAATCTATTTTTTCTTGCTTTATTATCCGCTCTCCATTAACTATTTTCCCCTTAATTCCAGTATAAATGCCATTTTAAACACAGAAAACAGAGGCAAAATCATAATGAAATATTTCTGCTTTCTCTCTTTAGTCAATTATCATTGTCTTATCTACTCCAGGCAAAGGCCGTATTCCTGAATTGATCCTTTTCCTCCCAGGATAGCTTCAAACAAACAAACAAACAAACAAACACCTCTTTTCTTTTCCTGTTTCCTTTGGCAGGCACAGCTCCTCTTGGGCTTCAGCACCTTGAACATTTTTATAGGACTATACCATGCTTTTATATTCATCTTCAGATACTTAAGATTACTTCCAACTTGCACACATTTCTTTTGAAAATCCAAGTTGGTTTATGAGTTCCCTCTGCTTTTGCATTGGTATCTTCAGGCAAATTCCCCCTTTCTTCCTCATTGGAATTGATTCTTTTTGTGTTTCCCAAATTTATTAAGTATATTTTATTCCTTATGTTTTTGATTTCTTCTGTAGAATTTTCATCCATGAGATTCTCTTTATTCTTCCTCTGAGCTATTTAAAATCTGTCTTCCCAAAATCTAGGGTACATCTCAAATTATTACTAGATTTTTTTCTCTCTCTTTTTTTAAAATCACAAACTCTAGAGAAATCATTCATTTTCTCCCCAGGCCCCTGATCATTTCTATGCCTCAGCAACCAGTTCCTCTTCCCTGTTGACAAGGATCAGATAAAGAAAAGAATTTATTTTTATAACTTTCTTCATAATTAAATGATATCATTAAGGAAAATTAAAAAAGCTGCTTTGTTTTTTATTTAAAATAATTGAACTACCTCATCTATTACTAGATCATACCTCTGTGTCAGACTTTTCATCTGAACCCAAACTCCTCATCTCTTTCTTCTTTATAAATAGTCAACTGGTATTTATTAAGCACTTACTATGTGTGAAGCAGAGTGCTAAACACTGAGAATATAAATAGGAAGAGAGACAGTTTCTGTCCTCATGGAGCTTACATTATAATGGGTGAATAAATAATACAAAAAAAGAAGCTGAAAAGAATTGGGCTCTGGGGCATAGTAGGCAGCCTAAAGTGGAATATCACATTACTGGCCTGGGGGTCTTCCTTAAATGGAGGTTCTAGAAAGAGTCATCCAATAAAAATGAGAGGCCACAGAAGCACAATATACTCCCAATATGTGAAGTCTAGTATTGGTCCTGAACAAGTCACTTAATCTATGTATGCCTCATTTCCTCAACTGTAAAATCAGAATCATAATAACACCTCTCACAGATGTTGTGAGGATCAAGTGAGATAACATTTGTAAAGAGTTTGACTAAGTTCCTGGCACATATTGGACACTGGATAAATCCTTGTTCTTTTTTCCTTCCCCCTACATTCTATGTTATCTATCTTAGGATATACAGTTGATAGATAAATAGATAGATAGACAGAAAAACAGATAGACAGCTTTGGACATATATATGTCTAAAAATATAAATAAAATATATGTCTATGTATATATACATGTCTATATCTATATATTTATCTATCTCTATCTCTCTCTACCTAAATAAATGTCTCTCTATATATTATTCTATATGTATATATCAGTATATATACATACACACACACACACACACATATATATATACACATTCATATTCTACACAGATATACACACATAGTCTTCTTTCCTCTCTCTTTTTTTTTTTTAATTTAGTGTCCTTTTAATTCAATTTGCAAGATAACTGGCAAATACTTATTCAGTGAATTCCAGCAATGCCTGTAGTGTTCTTGGTTGGTTTTCTGGAGGTCTTGGAGCAGCTTTCCTTTCAGTAATCACCACTAGAATAGCCAGGTAGTAAAGTCCAAATTCTTTATTGTCTCCTTGACTTGCTGCTGGGCAGTTTTCTGGAGAGCCTTTCAGACCGACCTTAGTCTCAGTGGGGGAAGTGCAAGAGGCCAGCCACCATGGTGGTATAAGATGAAATGAATGAATCTGTCTCTCCTTGGCTCCAAGAGCTTGAGCACCCACCTCCAGTTTTATTGTCTTCTCTGGCTTTGACTCTTTCTGAGTTTGTCCCAACTTTATATGCTCTATTTTAATTACATCATAGGTATGAATCTTGTAGAACTATATTAAGTACTAAGTACATGTACAGAGAGAACTATTCATCACCATGTTAAACTAGATAACCATTGTCTTATCAGTTCCACTGACTTAATGCCTTGTAAGAATCCTTGTTTTAAGCACAGAGTTCTGGCCCATAACATCTTCCTCTATCTTTTGTTTCAGAACATGGGTGGTCACACCCTCCATGACTTCTCAGAAAAAGGGGTGAAAACACCAAAAAAGGAGGTGCTCATGCCCTCTTTGATGTCTCAGGAAGGGAGATGAAAACACCAAAGGAAAATGGGAAATCAAACCAGATTAGTGGGTTTTTGAAGGATCTCACTTGAAACAGGCATACATAAATCTATCAACATGGGAGGTATTACATAACAAAAAACATGAATCAACACGAGGAATTATACATGTCCATAAGTCCTGAAATAGTCCAAAACTAATCTATTGTCCATTACTACATGTGTCTGGTAATCCAATAATTCCTGCAAGTTTTGAAGTCCTGCAATAGTCTTATCATGTCTCAGGGAATCTAATGATTCCTGCAGATTTTGAAATCATATATCAGTCTTATATTTCAGGGAATCCAATGATTCATGCTGGTTTTGAAGTTCTGCAACAGTCTTATCAACAATTTTTAATCTCAGGAAATCCAATGATTCCTGCTAGTTTTGAAGTTCTGTAACAGTCTTATTATCAGTCAGCTCTTTCAGTGTCAGATGTTTCTTAGGTCTTCTCCTTTATTTAGAGTTTTTTTCTCTTTTTCTGTCTCTCTCAAGGTGCTCATTAGCAACCATCTGATTCCTTCTCCATCTATAGAGATATAAGCAAACCCTCTCTCCCAAGCACTTAACCTATGTAGCCCCTTCCATTCACCACTTTCTGGATCTCTCTACATCAATTGACAATTACATTGGAGCTCCTTGCACTGGATACTGCCCTTTCCTTGGGTTAAAAAGCCTGTATTCTCCCCAATTGTAATCTCTTTCTCCTATCTGATTGCTTTTTGGCTCATTGATCATGTAATCCCTTTCTCCCATCTGATTGCTTCTCTGCTGATTGATCATATCAGAGTATTGAGCTGCTAAAGACTCTTTGGGTATAACCTTGGCTTCCATCATGCCCCAATTATTTTTTGTTTGAGGTCTTGGAGCTGTGCCCAGATTCTCATTTCCCTGGGTCAATCTACATTCTGAGGCCCAGTGGAAGTCCTTGTTGCATTTTGGACATGGGGTTTGGGGTATTGTTCTTCCCTGTCTTCTCATTATATCTTTATGCCTACATTGAACTTTCAGATGCCCTACTTTACCACACTGAAAGCATTGATGAGTCTCTCTGGAAATCCCTTGCCAACAGGGACCCGGTCTTCCCATATTCTGCATCATAGCTTAGGTATAAAAGGCATTTGTGCCCACTGTGGCACAGCATCTTATCTCCTCTAAAGGAGCATCTTTGTATAGTCCCAGCATAATTCTTCTACAAACCTCATTAGAATTTTCCTTAGTCAGGTGTTATATCATAATTCCTATAGCTGCATTTTCTCCAATTGTTCATATGACGGCTGTTTGCAAACGTCCCACAAAATCAGCAAAACATTCATTTGGACCTTGCTTTATATTCATGAAGGCTTCCTCTCTATCTTTTCCTAGGAGGCTGCCCCATGTTTTGATAGTAGCAGCATTTTTGCTTATATGCTATCAGGGGTTAATTAGTCTGTATTGAAGTGTCTGCACACTCACCTTTACCTGCTAGTTAGTCAAAGATGATTTGTATATTAACTCCAGTTTGCCTATTTTGTTGGGCTTGTATTCTACATAATTCACTAAACTTTGAAAGCTACAAGTTTTGTCCAAATTCTAAGCATGTCCTTGCTATAAATTTCTTATCACTAGGGGTTAAATTTTCATAATTTACTTTTCTTAAATTCTCTAGTACCATCTTAAAAGAGTGCAACCCTTTTTCAGATCTTTGATAATTTCCAGCTCAAAAGGAATATATCTTCTCTTTTGTTGACATGAAGAATCAAACTCTTCAGTAACAGGGTATGCTTTTATATTTAAATAAGATATATCCTGTCCTTTTTTTTAGCTTTAATTAGTGTCTTTTGTAATCTTGTCATAGGCTGCTTCACAGGTGTTGCTGATTGTGTCACTGCCCATCCCCCTCCTCTTTCTCCCTCCACTCTTGAAGAGTTAATTGAGTGGGGTAGGTCAAAGAATGGGGAATGCCCTAATGGCTCCTTCAGTGAAGTACCACATTACTTAATTTCATCAGAATTGTGCTTAACTCCATTCTTGTCTAATTCTTCATGCTTTTCACCTAGTTTTTCAGTATCCTCCCTCTCCTGTTCTTTCTTCTTTTTTCTTATTCTAATACTTATATAATTCCTTAAAGCCAATTATATTAAGTTATATGTATAGAATGTTTCTTTAGGAATTGAATCAGGGCCATTATCATAGTAATATTCACTTAGTTGCCCTCCTAGTAATTTCCATTCTTCTGGATCTAATTCTTTTTCCTTTGAGAACCAAGTAGATGTGTATTGTAATGTTTCTAAAAATTCAAGATCTGCTCACAAGTTACAATCAAACCTTGGTTTTTTATGAGTTTAACCAAAAAGCTCCTTTCTAAACATTTGTCCCATTTCAGCTGAAACACTACTTTAGCCCTTAACAAAGTTTCGTTCTTGTCTGTTTTTGTATTCACCCTAATTTCTGGGTCACAGATGTAGGTCCTTAGTCCCATATTCGAACACCAAAATTGTGTTCTGGAGGTCTCTGGACTAGCCTTCATTTCAGTTTAGTGATCACCATGAGAAGAGCCAGGGATAAAGTCCAAATTCTTTATCATCTCCTTATCTGATGCTGGGCAGCTTTCTGGAGAGCCTTTCAGACCAGCCTTGGTCTCAGTGGGGAGGAGGGCAGGAGGCTAGCCACCACAGTGGTATGATGTGAAGTCCGGGCTAGCTCCCTGGAACCCTCAGGATCAGCCAGAATCAGAATAAGCAAAGGTCCTTGAACTTTAGGAGGAGAAATGAAAAAGATGGACAAAACCGCCAGGAGTTTTGCCAAGGATCCCTCTTTGATTCTAAAGTCCAGAATCTCCACACTTTTCTCCTCCTTGTCCTGTGGCCAAGTGAAGTTCTCTTCCCTCTCTTACTCTACCCCTAATCCTTCCTATGATTATCTGTTTACACCAAGCATTGAGCCAGCACAGAACAGTGAGAAGGGCCATTTTCCCAAACATATGCTAATAGAATCATTGTCCAAAAGGTAATTAGCCTTAAGTGCTCGGTTGTCTGATTCAAGCACACCTTTTAAGAGTTTCAGCTCTTTATCATATGAGATGAAGTGAATGAATCTGGCTCTGAGTCTCACCCTGGCTGAATTTGTCCCAGTTTATATGCTCTATTATAATTATATTATCATAGGTATGAATTTTGTGGGACTATATTAAGTACTAAGTATATGTACTGAATTAGAGAGCTATTAATCACCATGCTAAACCATTGTCTTATCATTTCCACTGATTTAGCACCTTGTAAGAATCCTTGTTTTAAGTACAGAGTTCTGGCCCATAACAAATGCCCATGAAAACTATCATGACTATATTTTATTTAAACTGTGGTGCAGATGCTCAAATCTTATCCCCAGATATTACATTTTTAGCAGGCTCTTCACTTGCCAAATCAATTTTTCTCCTTTATCTTCAATGAGCAATAGTGAGAAAAAGACAGATTGTGACTCACTAATTTTCAGTCTCTTATCCAATATTTCATAGTCATTGGCAATATTTTCCAGCTTCCTTCAGGTGTTGAGTTAATAGGATGTCTCAAATTGAGATTCAGACAGTTTCCAATACAAAGTCATTTACTGAAGGAGGTGCAGCTTAGTAAAGCAAGACAAAGGTATTTATAGAATACATGGTGCTGATTACATCACAAAATAGGTAGATCTTGAGATTATAGAAGTTTACAAGCATGGAGAGGTCCTAAAGCTTTGGTGAAACTGCACATGCATATATACAGAATGCATATAGAAAAACTCACTGGTAGGATATGATAATGATATTATAACTAGCGTAAGTTCACCCACAGTTAACAAGGCAAAAAAATGTGCGTGCATCACACTGGGGAAAGTCCCTTCTGTAGTTTGCAGTCTAATATCCTGTTCTGCATCCTGTTGGTACAGCTCCCTTATTGGTTAATTTCTGTGGTAGTTGGTGTGGTTATGGAGCATGCTGACATGTTTGTCAGCATGTGATTAAGATTTTCTCTGGAGTTTAGGCTGGGGGCAATGATAAGAATCCTATCATAGGCCTTTGTGCCTATGTGGAGCATCAGAAGTAAGTCACTAACATTTGTTTTGGTAAGTCTTGGGAGGTTCTCTTTAATGTTTTGGATATACATCCCAGGAAAATTAATAAACCATCTCTATTATTGTTATCAGGTTAACAAATAGCTGCCTCAGTAAAATAGTTATGTAGCAACAAGAAGACTGGTCAAGATATATCATAGGAATATGCAAAGGAGAATAAAACATGAGAAGTCTGAAAAAGTGGGAAAGGGCCATGTTATGTAGAGTTTTAAATACCAAACAAGGGACTTTATATTTGATCTTGAAAATAACAGAAAAGTTACTTGAATTTATCAAGAAAGGTGGTGACATGGTTAGATTTAAACACTGTAAATTCACTTTGTCAGCTGTATGGAGGATAAGGTGGAGGGGAGGAGAGTAAAGCAGGGTTATCAATTAGGAGATATTGTATCCAACCATACATACAATAGTCCATGCAAGAGGTGATGAATGCTTGAATCACAGAGGTGATATATATGAGAGTTGATGTAAATGCAGAAAGGACATGATATAGCAGTTCAAAGGCAGTCTGGTGAACCCTATACCCTTTCTTAGAATAATAGTTTAAATGCATAAAATAATACAGAAGATTACAAAGGAAACCAATTGTGTTGAAATATAGATTGTGTGTGTATTCAAGTTTTAGAAAAAGACCTCTGCTTTGACCTATGATCCTATGAGTGTTACATATAGACAACTCCATCTGCAATGTATTTATTGAATTCTCTACTTTGATATCTGAACTCATAGTAAGTAGATTTTTCCATCAGTTCATTTGTGAGAGTGAGTTTCTGACACAACCACTTTCTGCTTTGGTGAGAAAAGATGATGGGAAAAGGAAGAATAAAATAGAGAGTAAGAACAAAATAAGAAGTAGTAGAAATTTTTGTAGTTGATTTGGAGGTTCTTCACTTTGTGAAGAAGGCCAGAAGTTGAATATGGAAAAGAAAAGTAGGTTAGAAATTGAGGGAAATTTGAAGGAGAGCAATCTTGAAGTCTAAATATTGGTCTAGATACTAGATTTGAAATCACAAGACCTAAATTGGAATTCTGATTCTGTCACTTATTATCTGGGTGACCTTGGGCAAGTTTCCTAAATTCTATTTCTAGCAGTTCTCTGTTTTCTCTCAGTTTGTTAAAGAAGGATGTTGACATGGATGACCTCTGAAGTCTCTTCCAGCTCAAAATCCTATGAATAAGTTGACTGGGGCAGAGGCCAAGAAATGAGATAGATCACTCACCCACTCAGTGTTCATTATGATAGTATTTAACACAGAATCCTTTATAACATACAAAAGAGAGTCAGTGAGCTGGATTTTTTAAATGCTGCATATTTTTTTAGATACATGAGAGATGGCTGAATTATTCACATAGGTGCTTCAGAAAAGTTGGAATCTCTTCAGAGAAATCTTTTTTTTTTTCAGTGTTGGGGTTTTTTTTTAATATAGCTTTTTATTTACAATATATATGCATAGGTAATTTTTCAGCATTGACAATTGCAAAACCTTTTGTTCCAGTTTTTCCCCTCCTTCCTCCCACCTCCTCCCCCAGATGGCAGGTAGACCAATCCATGTTAAATATGTTAAAGTATATGTTAAATACAATATATGTATATATATCCATACAGTTATTTTGCTGCACAAGAAGAATCAGACTTTGAAATAATGTACAATTAACTTGGGAAGGAAATCAAAATGCAAGCAGACAAAAACAGCAAGATTGGAAATGCTATGCAGTGGTTCACACTTATTTCCCAAAGTTCTTTCACTGAGTGTGGTTGGTTCTATTCATTATTAAACAAATGGAACTAATTTAGTTCATCTCATTGTTGAAGAGAGCCACGTCCATCAGAATTGATCATCATATAATATTGTTGTTGAAGTATATAATGATCTCCTGGTCCTGCTCTTTTCACTCAGCATCAGTTCATGTAAGTCTCTCTCCAGGCCTTTCTGAAATCATCCTATTGGTCATTTCTTACAGAACAATAAAATTCCATAACATTCATATACCACAATTTATTCAGCCATTCTTCAATTGATGGGCATCCACCCAGTTTCCAGTTTCTAGCCACTACAAAGAGGGCTGCCACAAACATTTTTGCACATACAGGTCCCTTTCCCTTCTTTAAGATCAGAGAAATCTTTTTTTATTATTATTATAGCTTTTTATTTACAAGATATATGCATGGTCACTTTTACAGCATCGACAATTGCCAAGCCTTTTATACCAATTTATCTCCTCCTTCCCTCCACCCTCCTTCCCCAGATGGCAGGTTGACCACTACATGTTACATATGTTAAAGTATAAATTAAATACGATATATGTATACATGTCCAAAGAGTTATTTAATTAATTTTATAATTATAACTTTTTTTTGATAGTACATATGCATGGGTAATTTTTTTTACAACATTGTCCCTTGCACTCACTTCTGTTCCGAATTTTCCCCTCCTTCCCTCCACTCCCTCCCCAGATGGCATGCAGTCCCATACATCAAACAGTTATTTTGCTGTACAAAAAGAATCAGACTTTGAAATAGTGTACAATTAGCCTGTGAAAGAAATCAAAAATGGAGGCAGACAAAAATAGGGATATTGGGAATTCTATGTAGTGGTTCATAGTCATCTCCCAGAGTTCTTTCTCTGAGTGTCACTGGTTCAGTTTATTACTGCTCTATCAGAACTGATTTGGTTCATCTCATTATTGAAAAGGGCTTCGTCCATCAGAATTGATCATCATACAGTATTGTTGTTGAAGTATATAATGATCCTGCTCATTTCACTCAGCAGCAGTTCATATAAGTCTCTCCAGGCCTTTCTGAAATCATCCTGTTGGTCATTTCTTACAGAACAATAATATTCCATAATATTCATATACCACAATTTATTCAGCCATTCTCCAATTGATGGATTCAGTTTCCAGTTTCTGGCCACTAAAAAGAGGGCTACCACAAACAATCTTGCACATACAGGTCCCTTTCCCTTCTTTAAGAAGATCAGAGAAATCTTTTAATGAATTGTTGCATAAAAAAGTCCTACATTGCCAAGTATTTCTTCTTGGTCAAAATATCATTATTATCGACTAAAGAGTTAAATTTTTAGGAGTCTGATGCCAAACTTTCAGAAAACCTAGATATAGGTTTGCTTTTCCACCCTGTTCCTACCTGCATCCCCTTTTGGAATAAAACTTCTCTGGTTTTAGACTTCTTACTATTTCTCAGGAGTTACAGCAAGATAAAAGATATACTAACGTCTTCATAAGTTGAAGACAAAAATAAACATATGCAGGCACATTTATTTTATTTTGGTGAAGAATAAGGAATTAAACATTTGGCTAACCATGAAAGGAAATGTTTTGTTTTTCAGAATTGGAGAGTAGAAGAGCTATTCTTTCCATTTTCATAGCATATTAAAGTTGCTCTTCCCCCACCCCCTTTCATTGCCTAATTTAAAAGAAAACAAAAACATCTGCCAATTTTCAGGTACATCCAGTTGTCTATGAAAATCAAGTAATTATAACTTGCTTGTACATGCTTCTTTGCACTGGTATGCAAGTGTAAATTACATATGTAATCTGATATGCTTATCAAAATCATGGAGCATTTTTAAAAAATCCTTAAAGTTAACCTAAACCCCGGCCTGACTAAGTGAAAGAGTAGCTCATCATATCTATTAGCCTCTTACCTCAAGAATGGAAATCTTGTTTGGAAGTTTAAAATAAAAGTCATTTAGTAATTGTCACCTCATCATGGAATCATAGGGTACCTTAAACCTGCAGTTTTCAGTTGTTAAAGCTTAACATTGCACTATGACTTTTTGGGATACCCTTATTATGAAACATCTAGATTATTATCTTCTCAACAAGGAAAAGAAAGTGTAAGGCAACTTTTCTCCACTGAATTCATAAGTAAACATCTTAGTGAACATAGTAATGAAATCCTGCAATGAAAGCTTTTAGATTAATAACTAGAGATTCTGTGGAAACTTGCCAGTATAGATTTTTGTTTTACCTTATCAAATAATTGTATAGAAGCAATTAAGTTTTCAAAGTCAATAAGATGCTTGAGTCAACCAATCAAGTTGGTTATAATTTATTTCCATTATGAGGAACTGTACTAAGATCACCAAGATAGTTTCCAAAAGTTATTAAAAGATCTTTGGATTTAGGTTAAGGAAGTGCTTAAAATATTAATTTCTTTTGATTCAAATATCCTACTTCTAGTCATGCTCCTAAGCAGATCAAAATTAGACCACATACTCTCAAAATATTTAAACTTCCACATTTTGTGGAAGAAAAGAATTGGAAACAGGTTAGATGCCTCCCAATTGGGGAACAGCTAAATGATGGTATAAAAATGCAATGGACTATTACTATATCATATTCTTTAATACAAGTTGGCTCTGGGTAGGAGAAGGGAGAGAGAAAGATTTTGAAAAAGAGAAGATGATGTAAAAAGATACAAATAACACATTAAAAAGAAAAATAAATATTTAAAAATAATTTTTATTAAGTAGCAATACTTTTTCATATATATTTGTATCTGTTTGACATATAGCTGTGTCTGCATGAGATAGAATTGACTTAAATATCCATTTTTTCCTACTTAGCCAAGTTGACAAGTGTCCATAAATGTCAATCTAATAAAAAAAATAGGGTGATCTCATCAAGTTAGGCTAAATCATGGGATTATAGAGTTGTGGATAATAAATACAGAGTTAGAATAGACTTTAGAAGTCATAAAATCTGAAAGCATTTTATAGATTCTGAGGTGAAAGGGACTTTAGGAACTATGTAGTTTAACCTCTTTTCATTTTACTGATAAGAAAACTAAGACTAAGAGAGATTTTGGATTGCTTGAGGTTACAGAGTGCTGATATTTTTTTCTCTTCAATTCAACAAACATTTATTAACCTACTAGAAACTGAGAGTATCTCTCTTCCTTTAAGGTACAGCTCAAGCACCATCTTCTGCAAAAAGTCCTAATTCCCCAACTGTTAGAACTCTTTCTCACAAAGTATATTGTATTTACCAATTTCGTATATTTGTATTTATGTAATTCATATTTTATGTATGAACTTGTTGCTTCCTTAATTATGTGAATAGAGATTGTCTCAGTCCATGCATTTCTTTCCTCAGTGCCTAGAGTAGTACCTAGCACATAGTAGATGTTTAATAAACATAAAGTTGGTTGATTATCTAAAATAACTCAAAATTACTATATAATAAAGGTACAATGTTATATGAGGTCTAAGGGAGACTATGGTTATTGATTAGGGAGATCAATGAAGTATTCATTGATTGAAGAGGCACTGAATAGTAGAAATTATCTATGGAATGATGGTTAGTGATTTGGAAACAAGAAAGTCTAAAGCCTTCTTCAATCAGAATTCTTCAGAAATTCAGAAATTCAATCAGAAAGATTCTGCAATCAGAATTATAAACTTGTTTGTTTGTGTGTGTGTGTGTGTGTGTGTGACTATTTTTAGTATAATTGCTTTCCTTTGTAATCCTATATATTTCATATTGTGGATTTAAAATTTTAAAATATTATTCTGGGAAGGGGTCCATAAACTTCACCAGATTATCAAAAGATTTCATGGCATGAAAAAATTAAGAATCCCTAGTCCACAGAATGAGGGATTCTAGAGTGGTGATTAGTAAATCATCAAAGCAACAAGCCATATGAGATGAAGCTAAATATAACCAGATTAGGAAAAGTAGTTTAGGCAAGTTAACATGAAGGAGAGAACTAGATACAGTAGAACTATGAAAAGTAGTGACCAAAGGTTGCTTTTAGTAGTTACCGATTTTGGGGCTGATGTAGTTTTATAAAAGAATGATGCTTAAAGAACTCACTATCTGGCTGGGAAAACTGGAAAGCAATTTGGCAGAAACTAGGTGTAGACCAATATCTCACACCTTATATCAAGATAACTCAAAATGGATACAAGATTTAGACATAAGGGGTGATATCATAAGCAAACTGGAGGAGTATGGTATTGTTTGCCTATTAGATCTATGGATCTATGGATAAAGGAAAACTGTATAACCAAACAAGAAACAGAGAGCATAACAGGAAGTAAAATGGATAATTTTGACTACATTAATTTTAATAGGTTTTGCACAAACAAAACCAAAATTAGAAAGAAAGCAGAAAATTGGGGAATTTTTTTTTTACAGAAAATATCTCTGATAAAGGTATCATTTCTCAAATATATAGAGAATAAATGTATGAATCAAACTTATAAAAATATTAATCATTCCCTTATTGATAAATGGTCAAAGGATATGAACAGTTTTTACAAGATTATATCAAAACTATTTACAGTCATTGCTCTAATGAGTTAAATCACACAACTGCTTATAGGGAGGCAAATTAAAACAGCTCTAAAGTACTACTTTAAATCTATCAGATTAGGTAATATGATGGAAAAGTAAAATGAAAAATTAGGATACTAATACACTTAGACTTGATGGAATTGTGAATTGATTCAATCATTTTGGAGAACAATTTGAAATTATGCCTCAATAGCTATAAAACTGTACTCTTTAGCTCAGCAACACCACTACTAGATCTGTATTCCAAAGAGTTGTTTGGTTTCTTTTTTTCTTTCTTTTATATCCTTTTTGGATCCATATGTACAAAAATATTTGTAGCAATTATTTTTGCGCTAGCAAAGAATTAAAAAAATGTTCATTAATTGAGGAATGGCTGACAAGGTTGTGGTATATTATTGTAATGGAATGCCATGATGATATAAGAAATAATGAAGAGGATGTTTTGAAAAGAACCTGGAAAGACCAAATGAATAGAGGCAAAGTAAAATGAGAAAGACCAGAGAAACTTAGTACATAGTAGCAGCAATATTGTACAGTACTCAATATGAATGATGATTATTCTCAGTCATATAATGATCTAAAGGAATTCTGAAGGACTTAGGATAAATTTTATCTACCTCCAGAGAAAGCGGTAATAGAGTCTGAATGTAAATCAAAGCATTCTTTTTTAAAATTTATTTTTATTGGTTTTGGGGGAAATTTCTTTTGCAACATGGCTAATATTTTACATGGCTGCACATCTATAATCTACATCAAATTGTTTGCTTTGTCAAAAGGAAGAAGAGAAAGGAGAGAGAGAATGGTAAATGTAAAACTTTACAAAATGAACTTAAAATCATTTTTATATGTCTTTGTGAAAAAATATAAAAAAAAATTTGGAGGCAATTGGGATGATGTGACTATCTGGGGCCACACAGCTAGAAAGTATTAAGTGTCTAAGACTGGATTTGAACTTGATCCTCTTGACTCCAGGGCTAGTTCTCTATTCCCTGCACTATCTAGTTGCCCCTAAAATATATATTTTAAAAGAGCAAGTAAAATCTAAGGTAGGACCATGTCAGCATACTCCTGAAAACATTTCTTTCAGTGCTACCTCCTAAAGGAAAGGCTTATTCTGATTCTCTTGTTGTTGAAGCCCTCCATGTCTAAATTACTTGAATTTAGTTTATTTGTAATTTGTCTTTATATGTGAACATATTACTTCTTCCTCTCCTTCCTTCCAAATAGAATGTAAACTCTTTGTAGACTGTAATTGTCATTGTTGTTTTTGTTATTTTGGGCTTGTTTGAAACACTTAGATGATTCCTGGAACATAGTAGGCAAGTAGTAGATGTATATATTGAATGGTTTTACTATATGCCAGGCACTAGAGATACAAATGGAAAATAAATAATGAATGTCTTGATATCTTCAAGCAAATTTCATTATAGATGGTGTGATGGATAGAGTGCTGGATTTAGAGTCAGGAGAGCTGAATTTAATCCCATGTCAGGTCTTTCCTAACTAAATAACCCTGGGTAAAGTTGCTTAATCTCTCACTCAAGTTTCCTCAACTGTAAAATGAGGGTAATAATACCACCTCCTTTTCAACTGTTGTGAGGATAAAATAATTGTATGATGTTCATAAAGCTTATAGTATTTTATAAAAGCTACCTGCTATTATTGTCATGAGAAACAACATGTACATAAATAAATATGGCATAATATAAATGCAAAGTTATTTAGAGGAGGTACTAATAGCTGGTGGAGTTCAGAAAAGATCTCAAAAAGGTAACAATGTGAGCTAAAATGAAAGAAAGCTGGGTTCTTAAGAGATCAAAATGAAGAGGAATAAATACATGAATCTCCCCATTTCTCCAGAATTATTTACTTTCATATCCACTTACACTCAGCACACATTCCATCCAACCATCTCCTATACCTAAAAAACATGAACCTTGTTTCATTATACTAAAACAAAACATTCCCTAACAAAAACAAAATGACGTAGTAGATCCTTCAGCAAGAGACTAGAAGGATATATGCATCTCTCTTCTCTCTCTCTCTCTCTCTCTCTCTCTCTCTCTCTCTCTCTCTCTCTCTCTCTCTCTCATCATATCTAATCAAAGTATATAAATATATATTTTATGGAGCAAAAGAGAGAGAAAGAATATTGTGGGAAGGGAATGAACATAATATGATAAAAATGCAACAAACATTTAGTAAGCACTTACTGTTTTCAAATCATTATTAGGTTGAATACCTAGTAATGCACTGAGGAAAATAGTAAGATGGCAGTTCCTGCCTTCATGGAGTTCATAATATGATAGAAGGATAAGATAACAGCATGTATAACTACAATACAATAGCACTGGAAATAGGCTGAGGCAGACACCTATCCCTATCTCAGCCCAGAAAATGTCTCAGATGCATAATAAAAGTGGAACTCATAGAATTTATGAACAAATACAATTCTTCATAGATCCATGGGAATTCACTATAGCTTGAAGCAAGATATGTTTTTTTTTTTAATTAACAGTTTTTATTTACCAGATATTTGCATGGGTAATTTTACAACATTGACAATTGCCAAACCATTTGCTCCAATTTTTACTTTCCTCCCCCCACCCCAGATGGCAGGTCGACCAATACATGTTAAATATATTAGAGTATAAATTAAATACAATATATGTATACATGACCAAACAGTTGTTTTGCTGAACAAAAAGAATCGGATTTTGAAATAGCCTGTGAAGGAAATCCAAAATGAAGGCGGACAAAATTAGAGGGATTGGAAATTCTATGTAGTGGTTCATAGTCATCTCCCAGAGTTCTTTTGCTGAGTGTAGCTGGTTCAGTTCATTATTTCTCTATTAGAACTGATTTGGTTCATCTCATTGTTGGAGAGGGCTACGTCCATCAGAATTGATCATCATACAGTATTGTTGTTGAAGTATATAATGATCTCCTGGTCCTGCTCATTTCACTCAGCATCAGTTCATGTAGTCTCTCCAGGCGTTTCTGAAATCATCCTGTTGGTCATTTCTTACAGAACAATAATATTGCATAATATTCATATACCACAATTTATTCAGCTAATCTCCAATTGATGGACATCCACGTAGTTTCCAGTTTCTGGCCATCACAAAGAGGGCTACCACAAACATGCAAGATATGTTTTCATGTCTACATAATTAGCCTGGCTGTTGGGCTATTTATTCTTTTAGAAAGAATGTCCTGTAATATAATAGAATAACTCCATAATGAGTAACATTGATGGGTTTCTCAAGACAATCATGGAAAATTTTGATGACACCTTCTACATTTCAAAAAACAAAAAATTCCTAGAAATACCAGAAGAGAAGATACTTTCTTTTCTGGTTACCTACCCAAAGATTCTAGTTACAGGTCATATGACTCTTTTCAAAATTTTACATATCATCACCTGTGAGTCTGGGTGGCTACTGTGTCTAGTGTGTCCAATCCTAGAAGACATGTGATCAAATCAAGAACCCTAAGTAAAATTATCAAATTTCTCCTAGATAATAGTAAGACTAAGCTTTGTCCTTCAAGTCATGGACCTTAGTCTGCTGGTCATAAATACTCTGATCAAAATGCATCATAAATTTAGAAATAAAATGAACAAGACATGAGATCTAAAGCTTTTGTTTTATAAATGAGGAAACTGAAAAGATAAATAATAATTTGCTATTAAGTGCCTGAGGCAGGATTTGACCATGTGTCTCCCTGATTACAATTTAAAGTTTTTATCCACTACCATTTGATGTCCTATGCAAGACCTTTCACTGCCACTTCATCTTACTATTTCCTAAAATGAAGAATCCATTTCTAAATCACTTCCCATCTCATCTTTTTCTCTGATTGGGAATCCTAATCAACTCATGTTTTGAACTACATTATTCTATGCCATATGGATAAAAATTAATTCTTCATACCATGTTGCCCATAATCTGATTGACAAAGAACACTGGGCAGACTATTAAACAGTTTTTCAGCTGCTACACAAAATATTACTCAAACTAATGGTGACTCCATTTCCTACAGATGAATTTGATTAATTTGATTCATTTATCCAATAAAAATACTCCCTATAATGCAAACTTTGATTTTCATTCCAAATACTTTCTAACATTCTCACATCTGTAACCAGTGACAACAGTTTAAGGAAGAAAAAGGTTGCCTTGATTGATTGACCTAATGAATAGTAAACCAAAGCAGATATATGTGGAAAGTTGACCTACCTCTTGCCTTTCCAAGTCAGAGTTCAAGTCCAGCTGGCTGTCCCAAACCTGCAAACTGACAGACTAGGAAAGTTGTTGACTTTCCCAATTATGCAGGTCCCTTTGGACTACTGACTAGAATTCCCACATCATTATGCATCCTTATTCATCTTGAAAATGGATCTGAATTCTCTAAATCTTCAACTATCACCTTAATTTGTGAGCATACAAAAGGAATATGTTTTCTGAGAGATCTTGGATTTGTTTATGTGATCACCAGTGATACTCCATTAAACAAGTCAGAGAACCTGAAAAATGTTCTAGGTGGAGGTCTAACATCTAAACCTACATTGCAACGTATATAACTAAAAAGACAGATGATAGTATGATTAATATCACTGCCATAAAATGGTATTATTTCAAGATTATTCATTTCAAGAAGCAAACAGTCATTAGTTGAAATCCTACCTATGTTTCTACCTTCTTGTTTTCCTGGTTTGCTCTGTATATTTCACTTTTACACCTTCTCTCTCTTTCCTCCCATGCTAGGCTTTGTTCCCTGAACTCTTTCCATGCTCTCCTTTCTAGACCCCTAGACTTTGTGGCCTGGTGACTTTGATTTTTCATCTAGTTACCATTTGCTTTCTTTGATCCTTAAGAATGGGCTGTTGTGATCTGAGGGCTGTTCTCTTCTATAGGCATATTGACCTTCTCCTTATATATAATATCCTCAATAATCTCTGGGGAAACACATGTGCAAAAATGTTTGTGGCAGCCCTTTTTGTAGTGGCAAGAAACTGGAAATTAAGTAGAAGTTCATCAATTGGAGAATGGCTGAATAAGTTATGGTATACTAATATTATGGAATATTAATGTTCTATGAGAAAAGATCAGCAGGATGATTTTACAGAGGCCTAGGGAAACTTAGATGAACTGATACTGAGTGAAATAAGCAGAATCAGGAAATCATTGTACATGGTAACAAGAAGATGATACAATGATCAATTCTAATGGGTGTGGCTCTTTCCAGCAATGAGATTATTCAAATCAGTTCCAATAATCTTATGATAAAGAGAACAATCTACACCCAGAAAGAAGACTGTGAGAATTGAGTGTGGGCCACAACAGCATTTTTACTCTTTCTGTTACTGTTTATTTGCATTTTGTTTTCTTTCTTTATCTAATTTTTCTTGTGCAGCAAGATAATTATATACATATGTATACATATATTGGATTTAATATATACTTTAACATATATAACAAATATTGGATTACCTGTCATCTAGGGGAGGAGGTAGGGAGAAGGAAGGGAAAATTTGGAAAACAAAGTGTTGCAAGAGTCATGCATATGTTTTATAAATTAAAAAATTTTAAAAAGAGAATAATATATGGGGAAAGCTTCCATACAGCTCATGTCATCAACAGAAATGTTGGGGCCTTGGCTGATTATGAAAAGAGTGGAGATGAAGAATAAGACTGCAAGCCAGGTCAGTTGTGTCTATTCTACCATGTATTTTTGTTGTTGTTGTTGTTTGTTTGTTTGTTTTAAACATGTACACTGGTTAGATTTATAATAGTTGCTTGGAGAAAGTGTCTCTATGCCATGATATTCCTATACTGAACAACAGACTTCTTGAAAAATAGTGATAATATATGTATATATATATACACATACATATGCAGTGAAATAAACACTATATATACATATGTGTAAATGTGTAGTTAATAGATGAAAGATACATTGTATGGTCACACACATATATTAAAGTAGTTCTTTTTTTACATCACTATATTTTATTGTATTTATTTATTTAAACTTAGTTACAAAATAGGTAGGAAAGCATTGCCTTGTGCACAGCAGAACATGAGAGGATTCAAAATATAAAACAATAAATTTCCATTTAAAGAAAGAATTTATAATAAATACTACTCATTGTGTTCAGAGCTGTCCACCTTTGCTTCCATTTAGGCTTTCTTTTGTTCTCTGCAATGCACTTTTTACTCTATCCTTCCCAACCCCCCATCCCCAACTTTTCCCTCTTCTCTCAAAAAGGCTGCAATTATGCTTGAATTTATTTCATATCTAGATAGACAGATATATAGATAGATGTAGCTGTATAAACACAAATATACAGATACTTCTATATACATATATATATATTAAGTCTACACAAACATATACATAGATATTTATAATCATACACATATATACATATTCATTAATATGCATCTATGTGAGACTGTACTATGTTGGTTTCTCTTCTGTTTCTCTGAAGGTAGATCTAAGTTTTTTTTTAACTACATCAACTCATCAGTTCCTATATGTCAGCAATATTCCAACCCTGTACTATCTTAAAAAAGTCTAAAACACTATTGATTAATATAGCTGCATATACTGTATAGTTTCTCTATTTTTCTCTTTTGATTAAATCAATTTTAGCTGTAATTTTGTCTGAGATGACAATTATTACCCCTGCTTTTTTTTTTTAACCTAACAAACTACTCCTGATCTTTATTTTGTGTGTTTATTATTATCTTTTATTTCCTATCCCTCTTGACCCCTTAACTTTACTTCTACCTCTACCTTACCCTCCTATTGTTTAATCTACCCCACCCCACAGGATCCCTCCCTTATCTACCTCTCCCCACTTTTCTCCTTACCCTCTTATTTTTATCTGAATTTAGAAGACTTTTATAGCCTTCTAAATATATATGTTATTCTCCCTTTATCCCATTCCCATTAATCTACACACTTCTTATTCCTGTTATTCCCATTTATTGCCCCCCCCATTAATCTTATTCCCTCACCCTTGTATTTCTTTGTAAATTTAGAAGACTTTTATTCCTGTATGTGTGTGTGTGCATGTGTGTTTCTTTCTTTAACCCAGATGTTATGTGAGTAGGATTCCCTCCAAAAATCCTTCCCCTTTTCTTCCTCCCCTACCTTTTCTCTTACTCTCTTATTTCTTTCTGAATTTAAAAGACTTTTATATGCTTCTATACATGTATGTTCCCTCTTCAATCTATTCACATTGAGTAGGGTTCCAGAATTATCAGCCTTTCTACTCCCATTTAATTCCTTATGTTCATTCTTCCTGTCCTACCTCATTTATAAAAGATAATTGCTCTTTTTGCCTTTTTCCTACATGGTTTTGATTTTTAGAATAACAAGACACTGAGATCTATCCCAATCTTTCTTTTGCCCTATCCAATTACTAATGACAATCTTAGACATATGGTTTACATTTCAAGGTATAAAAAAATAACTAGTTTGTCCTCATTGAGTCCCTTGTAATTAGTCTTTGGTGTTTACTTTATATTTTTCTCAGATCTTGTATATCAAATTTCCTATTAAGTTCAGGTCTTTTTGCAACAAAATCCTGAAATTCTGGCAATTCGCTGAATAATTTTGTTGTTGTTGTTCAGGATTATGCTTAACTTTGCTGGGTATGATATTTTTAGCTACAACCACAGTTCTGTTTCTCTTTGATATATAGTATTCCAAAACCTGTGGGTTTTTTTTTAATGTAGCCACTGCTAAGTCTTGTGTGATTCTCATTGTGTCTTCTCCATATTTGAATTTTTTTTTTCTTGATGCTCCTAATATTTTTTTCTTTGACCTGCATTTTTTTGAATTTGGCTATGATATTCCTCTAGATTTTCTTCATAGGATCTCTTTCAGGTGATAATCAATGGACTTTTTTTTTCCCTATTTCTCCTTCTACTCTTGTTCTAACACTTCAGAACAATTGTCTTTATTTATTTCTTATATTATTGTACCAATTCTTTTTTTGAACATAAGTTTCATACAGTCTGATTATGTTTATCTTCTCTCTACTGCATTTTATTTCAAATTAATTTTATTGATCTCTTGTTTTTTGCATTATCAATTTCCCCAAGTATCCCTCCTCACATGTCCAGAGAGCCATCTCATATAATAAATAGTATTTTAAAAAAAAGAAATAAAAAGGAAAAAATTAGCATAACTGATCAACACTTTGAAAAAGCCTCAAAATATGTATAATGTCCAATTCCTAACAAGTGATCTTGACCACTTGAGATGAAGAGGAAAAATCTGTTTTGTAAGGTTGCCATTATATTTTTAACAAGCTCTTGACATATTTCTTTCTAATTCATGTTCTCTTCTTAAAGCTAGGCATCATTGACTTTCAACAATGGACTAAAGTGACCCCTTACTACAGTTTGGCAATCGTACACAGTGGCCTGGTATATATAATAAACACTTATTAAATGGTCAATTTCCTTTTTTGCTTTATCAGTTCTCTAATTCTCCATTATGATCATTTCAACTCCATTCCTCTCTCTTCAAACCTTAACATCAATGACATCACTTACTTAGACCCATGATAGAAAACTTCACTTTTTATGAAAAAGAACCAGGACACCTGATATTAGATCTTCAATGCCTCTATACCACCCATCAAAACTTCAAAAAAATACAACTTTAAATATCTTTTTAAAAAATAAAGATATTGAGAAGTTTTTTGAGTTATTTTCTTCTACTTCTGAAGGTAAAGTATCTCTACTATTTTTCATCAATGACCCTGTATCATTAATCCCATCCCAACTTCTTCAAAACCCAGTTTTATCAATTAGCCTTTAAATGTACTTTCAGTATTTATCTTTTCAATGGCTTCTTCTTATGGTACAGGTCTCTGCAAACTTAGAAGTGGCCACCAATTTTTTATCTCCTTTTTCTTTTCTTTTATCTCCAAATTTAAAACAAAACAAAACTAGTCTACCATGAATGTTTCTACTTTCTCCTCACTCACTTCTCAAAAAAACATTACACCTTACAAACTGACTTTCCCATTCCACCACATAACTGAAATGATCTTCTCAGAGGTCACCAGTCTTCATTCTCTGACTTTTTTTTTTTTTTTTTTTAGAATTGAACAGTCGAGGAGGAAGGAATTTATGACCAGAGGAGAACTAGAGATCATTATTGATCACAAAATGGAAGATTTTGATTACATCAAACTAAAAAGTTTCTGTACAAACAATACTAATGCAAACAAGATTAGAAGGGAAGTAACAAATTGGGAAGATATTTTTAAAAGTAAAGGTTCTGACAAAGGTCTCATCTCCAAAATATATAGAGAACTGACCCTGATTTATAGGAAACCAAACCATTCTCCAATTGATAAATGGTCAAGGGATATGAACAGACAATTCTCAGATGATGAAATTGAAACTATTTCCACTCATATGAAAGTGTTCCAAATCACTACTGATCAGAGAAATGAAAATTAAGACAACTTTGAGATACCACTACACACCTGTCAGATTGGCTAAGATGACAGGAACAAATGATGATGAATGTTGGAGGGGATGTGGGAAAACTGGGACACTGATACATTGTTGGTGGAGTTGTGAAAGAATCCAGCCATTCTGGAGAGCAATTTGGAACTATGCCCAAAAAGTTGTCAAACTGTGCATACCCTTTGACCCAGCATTGCTGTTATTGGGATTATATCCCAAAGAAATACTAAAGAGTGGAAAGGGACCTGTATGTGCCAAAATGTTTGTGGCAGCTCTTTTTGTTGTAGCTAGAAACTGGAAGTTGAATGGATGTCCATCAATTGGAGAATGGTTGGGTAAATTGCGGTATATGAAGGTTATGGAATATTATTGCTCTGTAAGAAATGACCAGCAGGAGGAATACAGAGAGGCTTGGAGAGACTTAAATCAACTGTTGCTGAGTGAAATGAGCAGAACCAGAAGATCACTAAACACTTCAACAACAATACTGTATGAGGATGTATTCTGATGGAAGTGGAAATCTTCAACATAAAGAAGATCCAACTCACTTCCAGTTGATCAATGATGGACAGAAATAACTACACCCAGAGAAGGAACACTGGGAAGCGAATGTAAATTGTTAGCACTACTGTCTATCTACCCAGGTTACTTATACCTTCAGAAGCTAATAATTAATGTGCAACAAGAAAATGGTATTTACACACATATATTGTATCTAGGTTATATTGTAACACATGTAAAATGTATGGGATTACCTGCCATCGGGGGGAGGGAGTGGAGGGAGGGAGGGGATAATTTGGAAAAATGAATAAAAAAAAAAGAATTGAACAGTCATCCTTTTCTTCAGGATAGTCTCTCTTCCTTGGACTCCAAAATGCTATACTACATCTATAATTCTTTTTCTTTGACTCCCCTTTCTCTTTATAACCTATTCACTCAAAGTTGTCAGCCTTTTTCTGTTTTCTCTATACTTTCTTCTTTATACACTTTAGTATTCAGATTTAAATCAGGCTAGTCTAGTAGATGAAACTGAGGAGTGGAATAAAATAAAACTCTTATAGACACATTAGTACACAATAAAGGGAATCCTATATAGCTAAAAAGGTGATTCAATAATGATATAACCCTGATTTAGGTAGATGCAGCTTCCCTTTGCCTTCACATTTGTCAGTTAGTGGCAGCAATGAGCTAGAAAAATCTGGTAACTCAAACAGTAGGGATGGTTCGGTTAAACCTGAGGAGTGCTTCCTCTGAGGAGGCTGGACCTTTTACTCTGCTCTATGTTTTTATGCTCCTCTATGTTTTTATGTTCCCAGGTGACCAAAAAATCATGTTAATTGTTTGTGCCTTAGTTCTCTGAAGTCTAGAAAAATGAGCTCAACTTACATGAAGCAAATATTTTTCATGTCACATTTGGTAATCCCATTTAATATCCAGGAATTCTCTAAGCAGATGACTCCCAGATTTATATCTTTAGATCTGATTATTCTTCCAAGATCTAGACCTACAACTCCAACTTTTTGATCTCATATATCTTTACCTAAACAGTAGTGGTAACTAGCACCTTAGATTAAACATAGCTTCTTTTCTTTTCTCTAAAGTTGTTTACTGTCCTGAATTTTCTATTTATGTCATTTCCACTAGATCTTCCCATCTCTATTCTCTTTCCTTGTACAGTTGATATTTCATGCATCTGTCAAACTTATCTTTCTTATTCATAAATGTGACTTATGTCACTTATTTGTTCAAAATATTTCAATGACTTCCTTATATATATTGAAATTGGCATGGAACATTAGCCCAATGGGATAGCTAATTTGCTGAATGACAGAATCAGAATAAATATCTTATCACAATAGAATGATATGCCAAATCTAACATGACAAAATTATATACAAACACTCATATGTATATATGGATAGAGATGGGCAGGTAGATATGGTATGTGTGTGTGTATATATATAAAAAGAGAGAGAGAGCGAGAGCGAGAGAGAGAGAGAGAGAGAGAGAGAGAGAGAGAGAGAGAGAGAGAGAGAGAGAGAGAGAGAGAGAGAGAGATGGGCAGTATACACACACACACACACACACACACACTCCTTATACACTTAATTTTTTTTTCAAACCAGCTTCACAAAATGGGAGAGCTTTAACTAGATAGTATTTTGAACCAGGGGGAAAACCACCATAATAAAATCTAATTCAGTAGTATTATAAAATACAAATAAAGAACACTGATGACCATTCAATGAACTCAGAAATAAAAGGATCTCATCTGAGGCCAATTTTTGGCATTACATTTTAAGAGGATAAATAAATTTAAATGTTCCCAGAAAGAGAATGACAGATATGGTAAAGAATTTGAAACCATTACATATAAGAGATATTTTAAGGAAGTTGGAAGTTTTAGTGGAGAGAAAAATAAAAGACTTAAGGAAAACATTACATCTATTTTCAAAAATTTGAAAATTGTCATATGGATGAGAAACTAAATTTAATTTGTTTCATTTCTTCAGATGGAACTGAGGCCAACTGAGGACATGTTAATAGGAGGCCAATTTCAGTCCAGTAGAAAGAAAATCTTCATGACAACAGCTTCAAGAGGACTAAAGTCCTTGATAATTCTGAAAAACAATATAGCACAGTAAATAGAAAGCTGGCCCTTTGGAGACAGGAAGATTTGAATTTAAACATCTTTTTTAAAAAATCACATATATAATTTTTTAAGAGCTGTCTCTTAAAAGAATTCCATGAGATGACATTCTTATACTACTTCAGATTTTGTTTGCAGTTTTTAAAATGCTGACACTATAATTAACCTTGAACTCTGTTATTCCCAGCTCCAATACCAGCTCCCTATCCATTGTCATGCTACCTCTAATTTAATTTCAGAAATAGGAATTGTGCCAAAGAAATAGTCTGTTCTATTTAGTCTCTCTCTTGAACTCCCATACACATATATACATTATGTATATATGCATATGTATATGGACATATAAAAGTTGGAAAGGAGTTATTACATAAGTGTATAAAACAGCTACAAGTGGGTATGTATTTATATATGTATGTTTTTGCATAACATTTATATGTAGCCCTACTGGAAGGCCAAACAGATTACATTTCAATCCTTCCCCAGTATTCTCAGGTTCCATTAAAGAGGTCTGGGGTGTCTAGGCTCTCTACAAATGGCTCCAGTCCAGATAGATGGCTTCCCCCAATGTACACAAAGGAGAGATTTCCTTTGTACTTCAGTTCTATTTACTACTAATTGATTAGCTTTTACAAAGAAATACTTATTTTAAAAGCTATAATCACAAATTCACAAATTTACAACCCTCCCCCTCTTCACCTCAATGTGTGGGAGGAATAATCCCTTCTCTCTTTTACCACCTTGGTCTCTGATAATGGAAAGAAGATAGAATCATAATTTAGTTCAGTTCATTTATAACTCAATTTCTTAAACTGTGGTTTGCTGCCCCATATGAGGTCTTAATGTGGAGATCACAAAATTATAATGTATTTTCAGTAAATCTGTAAATACTTGAATTGAATGTCTATTTCATATATCTATATATCTGTCATGCTTAGGTGAAAAGGGATCATGAGTAAAAAAAGTTTAAGAAGCCCTACTTTAAACCATAGTCCTAAATTTAAAGTCCAATCACTCAGGGTCAACCCTTGGCATTCCTTCTAAGTTGGCTGTACTATCTCACCTAGAATTCTGGCTTTAGATCCTGGGATCTAAAACAGAATGGGGGAAAGATACTTTTTCCTCCAATTCAGTCCATAGTGTCTGTGCTACTGGGGACACTGTGATCATCACTCTCTGGACACAGCAGGAAAGAATATAAACAAAAAAAGCATAGCAGAAAGTGACCATTTCAGTCTCAATTTTTTAAAAAATGCCACTTGTTTTGGTTATGTAGCCAGTCAAAGGAGGTTATAACCACCTATGAGAAAGGGGATGAAGAAACTTCCTATTAGATATGCACCAAAGGTACCTTGGGACACCAAGGAACCCAAAGATGGGTTCCTTGACCTCAAAGAGCCTACAATGTAGTTGGGAAAGTGACTAACTAATTTTGACTAGTATAAATCCCCAAATTAAGTACAAAAAGTATATGAAGGAAGATGCTATCTGCATTCAAAGAAAAAAAGTGATAAAAAGCTTGTATAGAATGGTTTTATGTGTGTGTGTGTGTGTGATGTATTCATTAATATACATATATACAATATACATACATACACATGCATGTGTATATATAAATATTTGTGTCCAAAGTAGCCATCAAGGAAGGAAGGAGATGAAAAAAAAGTTACATGATAACTCATTATATATTTAAGAGAAATAGAAGCAAGTTGTACATAAAAGATTTGCAGTTTCATTACTATTGCTTTCTTTCTATTCTACTATGTTATGGAAGTGTTAGCTTTATTTCTTAAGTTCAGACTAAAATAAATAAAATTTTATTTAAAAAAAGGCAAGATTACATTTTTGTTTTCTTTCTCAAGTTTTTTCTTTCTTTCTAGATCCGCTCTTTCTTGAACAGCAAGATAACTATATAAATATGTATGCATATATTGTATTCAACATTTACTTTAATATATTTAACATATATTGGACTACCTTCTATCTAGGGGAGGTGGTGGGGAAAGGAGGGGAAAAATTGGAACAGAAGATTTTGCAAGGGTCAATGTTGCAAAACTACACATGCATATGTTTTGTATTTAAAAAGCTATAATAAAAAAAAGAAAGCAAGAAAATTAACCATAATTTGGTACTTCAACAATATGGCTGGAAGGGCCTTGGAGAACACCTCCATTTTACATATGAGAAATTTGTGGTTCAGAGAGATTAAGTCACTTGCACAAGGTTAGGTAGGTGAGTGTCAAAACTGGGATTTGACTTCAGATTCTCTGAATTTTGTATCAGTGTTCTTCCCATAAAATAGGTACTTCCCCAATATAGTGTATACTCCACAACCCATTACTAATCCTGTGGGTCTTCTCCTTATTCATAAATCTTCTAAAGAAAATCCACTAGCAATATTGAACATTCATTCCTGTCTATGGATTCTTCAAATCTGTAATCCCTCCATTCTTATTTCAAGTATAGACATACATTTATTTCTTAGGTGACTTACTCTTTTAAGTCACTAGTATCAAACCCAAATAGAAATGTGGGTTAGTATTTTTTTTTTTTTTTTTTTATTTTGTTAAATGCTTCCCAATTGCATTTTAATCTGGTCCTGGCTAACTCTTATGTGTGCTTTTTTGACACCTCTGTTTCAAACTATTGCTTGTGAAAACCAGTCACAATTGGAACTATGTTACTAACTTACCTATGCCTACAGTACTATCGGCCCACTCATAGTTTGGATGATTGTTCTTTTGAGTCTTCTTTGATTCATTTATTTAGACCAAACCAAAAAAGTCAGTCTTAGAGGCATACTAGGCAATAAATACTCTTGAAATTCAGAGAAGGAAAGAGTTTATTGTGGGTTGAGAATGTGATCAAGAAAAACCTTCAAAGTAGATTACAAATTATTCCACCTTAGTAAATAATGTATCTTTTTCATGTAAATCAGTGTCAGTCAACCTTTTCTACCAAGTATACAAGTTTAATATTTGTGGTCTTCTAACTGAATGATACTGTACCTTACAATGAAGACTTTACCTGTATTTGTTTAAAATTGTTTCCTTAATTCAGAACAGCTGAACTTAAAAAGTGAAACAATGAAACTTTAAAACTGAAATAGAATGCAATTTGGAAATGGAAAGGTAACACACTTAAAGTCTGAATGATAATTTGTAATGCACATGATTGTATGTACAAGTCTTGAAAACAAAAGAGTTACAAATTAGTTAACTAGTATTTTGGGCAGAGGAGTATTTTTAAAAGAACCAGTGGAAGTCACATGGTTTAGCCAGTCATTTCAAAGTAGGAAATTGACACAAGGTTAGAAATAGACGGATAGAGGAAATGAGATACATCACTTTCTAAACTAGGACATTTGGTTCACAATAAGTTTGAATTTTCTCTAAATTAAGCAAATTTAATAATTATCAAATTTATTAATTTACAATATGAAATTAGTAATCTACTCCCTCTAGCTAGCTCCCATAGCATTATGTCATTTACTGAAACAACAGTCTCCTTTTACTTCTAACAAAGTTTTGTCAATAATATGTAAACAATTTTAGCAAAATGCAGTACTTCAAATCAAAACCCAGTTGTTTATTTATTGTCTTTAAAAAGAAAATAGAAAATCTCTTGTATTTTTTACTAAGTCAGGCAATGTGGCTTTGTAGACAGGAAAGAAGTAAAGAAAACCTAACTTCAAATATTACCTTTGACACTAGCTGTGTAATATTGGACAACTTGTTTAACTTTTTCAATTTTTTTAAACTAACCTTTCTTAATATTAATTTCATCATCTGTGAAATGAGGTGTGGTTGGACTAAATAACCTTCTGTATTCTTCTACTTTAAATCATGTAATTGTCTCCTTTAGAATTATTGAAGGAAAGATACCCAGTTTCAAATTGATAAATCAAGTCTATAAAATGGTAGGCTTTTAGATAATCTCTATAACTACCCCCCCCCATCTCAAATAAATCTATGGCAAATTTTTCCACTAATACTACTTACTAATAAAAGGGCATTCACCCTTGAGAATAATGGGTACAGTATACAAAGGTAGTGATCAGCACGCGTGCAATGAATAGATGTTACTAAGACTAGCCATTCCTTTTGTGGCTTATTTTGTTGCCAAACCTAACTCTTCTCTTTTGAGTTTGTGTCTAGCTCTCATCTTTGCTACCAGAGGTAATGTTTCTTAAATCTGCTTCTATTCTCAAGTGAGTGATTTTCAGTATTTATGTCTGTTTGGAGAGTATGCTTTTCCTCAATTACGTCTCAAAATCTCTCAAGCTAAATCTTTCGCTTTTCCATGGGATGTTTCCTTTTGAGTAAGTAACATAATTCCATTGCTAGATGCCATGTACAGTAAGTTGATGGTGGAATAGAGAAAATTTCTTTTCCTCTTCTAAGAGGTGAAAAATTGTGTTTCTCCCCAGCTGTTATTAGCTCCCTCTTTGACTCAAAGTAATTGAACTATCTTTTAAAAGTCACCCAGCAACATGGCCAATCATTATCAATCTAATGATTTTGTTGCTTTCTGACTCAGAATGAAAGCAAGAGTGAGAGTGAGAGGGAGAAAGAGAAAGAAAGAAAGACAGAGAGAGAGTGGGTGAGAGCAAGAGACAGACAGACAAAGAGACAGACAGACAGAGACAGACTGAGAAACAGAGTTATTCAAATTTCATGAATGTATAATTGCATATTAATACCTTTTAAACACATTAATACTTCATCAACTGTGATTACATCAGGTAACTACATCAACTGAGGTGTATTAGTATAGAAGACCAAATTTTCCTTCCACACATGCATGCATATAATACAATTTAGTCATCTGTTTTTATATCCTATCTTCATCTATAGTCTTAAAAATTTCTAATTATTAGATTTTTGAAATCAGTTTTGTTTACTGGGAGCTCCCTATGCTAATGAAATCACAGATATAGTGTCTCTCCCTTCACCAGATTTCCATGGATGAAGTATGTTTTATCTGGAGATGTAGTATCTTCACTCTCACTACCTACAGATATTCACATCTTTGAGGTAAAGAAAGTCTCCTCATATTTTTATCCCCAGAGCTTAGAGCAGTATTTGACATGTATCAAATCCTTCATAAGTTGAGGGAAGGCATTGATAAAAAAAATTTCACATATTAAAAAATTTATATCAGTACATTTTGTGCTCATGAAACAAAGTAATTGTCCATTGACTGGAGCATGGTTAAACAAACTATAGTACATGAATGTAATAAAATATTAGTGTGATATAAGAAATGGTAGATACATTGAATACAGAGAAACTTGGAAAGACTTGTGAATTAACATAAATCGAGGTAATAGAGCCAAAAAAATAATATCACACAATAATAATAAATAATAGAAGTGGAGAGTAAAACCACAATATTAAAAAAGGGCATTGCAGACTTACAAAGAACAAGCCTGGCATACAGAGGTATAAAATATTTCCCTTTATTATGTTGTAGAAAAGGTATTTGTGTGAGGGATAGTCTTTGTCTTTGACATATTGAATATTTCAAATTTATTTTTGGAAATGTTTTGTGATTTTTTTTTCTTCTTTAAAAAAGTTCTTTAAACTAAGGGATGACCCTTTGGAAAATAAGAGTAGGGAGAGATACGGGTTAAAATTTAAGTGATATAAAACAAAAGACGACAATAAAAACTAGTTTTAAAATGTTGGCTGATTCTACAGCAGTTTCTAGGAAACTTAGGGTTAGTAAAAAGTGCTTCACAATTTCTCAAAAGTAAGATAGCTGACTATCCTTCTCTTCAAATCTGGATACAGTTGATACTCTCTTTGTCTGTCCCAGATATATACACTACTGGACAATATTGATAGCATATCTGTTCTGATGTATGTTGGAACTTGTTCAAGAGACATTCTTCATCTATTTAGTCTTTCCTGTGGGATTAAATTCCTTTGAATAATTGTATAGATTTCTTCCAGAAGATCCTACATTGTCTGGGGGCATGATGCAATCAATAATACAATGTCATTTTCAAACAAGAACATTTGGAAGCTCTCATCATGTACAGATGATTTTTTTTAACCTTTTCTCTCCTTGTTTTATGCTTTGATGTTTATTATCAAAAGGTCATTGAACAGGACTATTTTCACTGCTATATCTTCAAGACATATTATATAATCTTCATATATAACTGAAACACATAATTATAGGTCATATTTTGTTTTACAGAGTCAAATCCTTTTTCATAGTTGACAATGAATACAATGCTATGTTAAAGTCTTCACATTTTTCAAGTCAGTTTGTGATGGTAAAGATGCAGTCCATTGTTAAATATTGTTTGTGAAAGCCTGTTTATTTACTAATGCCCTCCTGGAGGATACTTTTAATTCACATATATATGGCCCTAATAAAGATATATTATATAAAGATAGAGAGTATAGAAGGCATATAGGTAGATAGTTGATAAGATTTTCTCAGTCTTTTTTATTTGGGGGAGGGAGTGGATTAATAAATTCCAAGAATTTTCCCATGTCTTTGGCATCTTACATGCCTTCATGTGTTAGATATATTCTAGATAGCTAAATTAGTTCCTTAATCCTCTCACAAGTATATTTCTTCCAGCATGGATTTCCTGTGTATGTATGTGTATATATGTTATGTATTTATACATATATTTGTATATATGTACATATATATATATATATATATATATATATATATATATATATATATATATATATATGCACATACTTGTTCTAATCTAGCTGTAAAATGTGATAACACTTATCTTAGGGTGATTGTAAAGATCAAATGAGATAATGTATATAAAAGCATTTTGTAACTATAAACACATAGTAACAATTTAGAATACAGTTTATTTGACTATTCTAAATAAGTTTTATAAGTATGGGTAATACCTCCATTGATACAGATAATATCTGTATCCTCCTCTATTATTATAGAATATGCCCTTATTGAGATGTGGTAGCTCAAAGATGTGTAGATTTCCAGGAATACTTTTCTTTGTAAATTTCTGTAGGCTGCTCTTCAAAAAACAGACATACATTCTATTGTCCAAAGTTTGTGAATAGCTTGCATAGACTTTGAGAATTTAGAATCACCTTTGCACAATGATGAGTAACCAAAGTAAGATGTTAATTGGGATTCATATAGAATAATAAACATAAATCAAATAGTAAGAAATCTGGTCCTCAATAACCCAGATATAAATTCTAATCTGGTTAATTAATTAAAGGTTGTTAGGAGAGTATGCCATTAATGCCAAATGTATTTCAGCACCAAAGGTACTGCAAATGTAGCAAAAATCATGTTCTGAAGGTCAGTGGGGGATAAATTCATTCTTGTTTATATGTATAGTGCTTTGTGAAATATACTATCTAATTGTATCACAGGCTATTTTTTCAAAGAATCATAGATATATTTAGAAGGCACCTCAAATGTTTTCCAATCAACTTTTTCATTTTACAGATGAAAAAATAAATGAGGTGTAAAGACATTAAGTGACTTGCCCCAAGGTCACTGAAGTAATAAGCATCAGGTGTGAATTCTAAATAGAGGTCAATTGACTTCAAACCAAGGGATGCTTCCACTAAGATATGCTATCTTCCTTAGGGTCATAGGTATAACCATAATTGCTCTCATATATATTTTCATAAACTATGATTAATTTGTATAGAATTATAGTTATAATGAAAAAACTTAGCTTACCTTGGAGACTATTAACTATTAGTTTTTTACACACAAATACACACAATACAAAATACGTTAATTTGTAGTTTTCTAAGTCAGGCCTCTTTTTATTTGAGTTTGATACCACTGATATCAATTTGAGCTGTGATATTGTCCAGTTCCATTACCAGGAGTTCTCCAGGATATTTTGAAGACTTTATTGGTTTCTTGGGGATTTGTTATCTGGTAGTCCCTGAAAGTGAACTTTTAATGTGTATTTATTTTTAGGCATTTACTAAGTGCTAAATTTTCACAGCTTTCAAGGAATGTATTGCATTCTCTAAATTGTTTCTTTTCATTTTCTTCCACAAAGATACTGCAGTGGTTTGCCATTTTCTTCTCCAGCTCAATTTACAGATGAGGAAATTGAGACAAAGAGGATTGCACAGCTAGTAAATGTCTGAGGTTAGATTTGAATTCAGGAAGATGAAGCTTCCTGACTTCAGGCCTGCCAGTGAACTTTATCTACTGCACCACCTAGCTGTTCTTGTGGAAATCCTAGTCCTATATTGCCATAATCAACTTGTTTGCAATCATAAATTTGTTTACATACACATACCCCACATACACACACAATAATGCAGAATTTAGCCATTTGTTCTATGTTAATATATTTCTGGCTCAGTTGATGCTGATGTTATAAATGCACAGCTTTTGATTCTACTCTTGGGGTATTAGTTATTTCACAGACTCCATCTGACAAAAAATCAGGGTTGTATTCACCAACTCTAATGGCATATACCTATCAACTTTTACCATTGCCTGGTTAAATAATAACTCTATTCCAAAAGTATTTTTATAAGGTTTTTGCTTGCTTTTCATGTGCTCTGACAATGTCTAACAATTTTTGGGGGGATGGGGTGGGAGTGATAGTAGATATAGAAAAATCACTATTTTTTTATAATTTGACCCCTATGTTTTGTTAATATTATACTTTTTTTTTTAAAAGGGTAATTCCCAGATCTGTTATAGTCCATTTTTACAATTCCTAAGATGTGGTAGCTACATACTGATTGGTAGTATGTAGATCTTAATTACTTTAAATGTGTTCTTCCTATCAAGTTCTGATTTAAAATGTTAATAATTCATTTAATGTATTCAGCCACAACTTTCTCTTTTATATCCTTATGCTCAATATATCTTGCCTAGAGAACACCTAGGCATTTATTTATAGGTATAGCCTTCAATTATTGGTTCAGTTTAATATCTAGTTTCAAAATCAAAGCCTTTAGTTTCTGTTTTAAAGTAATCTTAAGAATTTTATACTTATCAAATCTCCCAAAACATCTTGACATTATTAGAGAAAGATAAAAATAATTTTAATTTTTTTTTTGGTATAACCACATAACTTGATATCACATGTAGCATTTTGTTGATAGTTCATAGAGAACAATTTTAATTGTGGATATTGAATACAATAGTGTTCTCACTGTACTTGAATCTATTTATATATCTGAGGTACATGAATAAGCCATGAGTGTGGAACTGAGTAAAAGATTTTGTGATAACCAACAAAGGCATTATATATGTTATGCTGTTTTGGGAAATCTTGGTCAACAATTACTGAATCTATAATAAATTATTTTTATGGTCTTAGGATATGTAAGCTCACATTTTTGGCTCCTTAGTCAATGTTATTTTCTTGTACATTTTAGTATATAGTCATGCATGTACATACATATGTATGTATATCTATATGTTTATGCATATGCATATACACAAAGATGGGTAATATACCCACATATGTACATGTGCATGTAGATATACTTGTGCATATATATATATACATAATGATGTGTATATATGTTTTTGTATATATACATATCTATATCTGGATAGATATCCTGGCTAATGGAACCTCCAGTCTCAGAAAATGTTTATTGTGCTTTGTCTGCTCTTAGACTATGTAAAAGAGGTTGAGAAACCTGATTCTAGAAAGGTAGGATGATGAGTAAGGGAAGGGTCCCTCCTAATTGGGAGCATGCAGAGATATTCTGTAACTTGTTCTAGTCCTCTAACCACAAGGGGAAAAGATCATCTTTTGATTTTCAAAAGACATTAACCATCTATAGTGAGTTTCTTGATTTTACCCATTCTTTCTAGGCTGACATTCAAAATAAGAGAGATATGATATAAGCCATTGGATAGAAAGTGAATCTTTAAAAAAAAAAATTTAAGCTTTTTATTTTCCAAAACATATGCTCAGATAATTCTTCAACCCCTGCAAGACTTTGTGTTCCATTGTAACCCTTTCCCACCCCCTCCCCTAGATGGCAAGTAGTCCAATATATGTTAAACATGGTAAAGGAATATATGTTAAATCCAATATATGCATACTTATTTATACAATTATCTTGTTGTACAAGAAAAATCAAATCAAGCCAGAAAAAAATTTGAAAGAAAATAAAATGCAAACAAACAACAACAAAAAGAGTGAAAATGCTATGTTATGAATCATACTCAGTTCTCACAGTCCTCTCTCTGGGTACAAATGGCTGTCTTCATCACAAGATCATTGGAACTGGTTTGAATCATCTCATCATTGAAGAGAACCACATCCATCAGAATTGATCATCCTATAATCTTGTTGTTGTGTACAATGTGTACATTGATCTCCTGGTTCTGCTCATTTCATATAGCATCAGTTAATCTCTGAACTCTCTGAAATCATCCTGCTTATTGTTTCTTATAGAACGATAATATTCCATAACATTCATATACCATAACTTATTTAGCCATTCTCCAACTGATGGGCACTCACTCAGTTTCCAGTTTCTTGCCACTACAAAAAGGGCTGCCACAAACATTTTTGCACATGTGGGTCCCTTTCCCTCCTTTAAGATCTCTTTGGGATATAATTCCAGTAGAAACATTATTGGATCAAAGGGTATGCACATTTTGATAACTCTTTGGACATAGTTTCTGGATCAGCTCACAATTCCACCAACAATGTTTTAGTGTCTGTTTTAGTGTCCCAGTTTTTCCACATCTCCTCTAACATTTGCCATTATCTTTTTCTGTCATTTTAGCCAATTTGAAAGTAGTATCTCAGAATTGTCTTAATTTGCATTTCTCTGATCAAGAATGGGAATCTTTGTTCTTTTCCTCTGTATCTGTTGATTTTTAATTTACGTTAATGCGTACTGGAGTTGGTTATAACCTTGTGAGCTGTGAAACACTGAAGAGTGAAGGCTCTTGCCTTCTAAGTCTAAGAAATGGAATCTGTGCCAGGATTTTCCAGAAGCCAGATGGTAAGGAAGAAATTAAGTCCCTAGTCATATGCTTACCCCAGCATAAATTGGAGGCAGCCAAGAGGGAAATACAGTGATGTATCCAATGGCTATGACAAATTTGGAAGTGAATTTGAAAGAGATATGTTATGTAAAAATAGCTTTAAGTTTGAGACCATTATCTCCAGAAAATGGATTGATATAAGGGACCATATACTCCCCCTCTTTTCTTCTGTTCTTGCTATATTTTCATAGTAAGTATCAATTTACATAAAAGCTAATAAAAGACAATTAGCTGTTAATTAAATAAACTGTAGTACTGGCAATGTAGTAATCACATGAGAAGAACACAGTAGAAAGGAAGATTGAACTGATGGCATTGGAGAAATACCTCTCAGTCCCCCAGGAGCACCCTTGTCTCAGGGACTTATCTCATCTGTGAGAATGAGAGTTGGAAAGAGGATCCTCAGAGATCATAAGGGCTATAGATATATAGAAATAGAGATACTCAGATATAGATACAAATTATAAATGGATCAATTCTAATTTCAATCAAAGCTAAAAGTGATCCATATTTGAAGAGGCCATTTGATAAAAGATGTGAAGTCTTCTATTAAGAAAGGTATGATTCAGGTTTATGTCTGATAAGACATTTTACTAGTAATTTATATGCCACCATGAAGCATTTGATCCAATAATTATGGATCTTCTTCAATTCTTCCACTTTCAAATTTTTCAGGAAGCTCAGAGATTCAGTTATCTTCTTTGACACATTTGTCCATTATGTTAGTATTTCACAAGTTTTGCAGTTCTTGTTTAATCCAACTTTCATTTTCATTTTGTTGGACTTCTTATAGTCAAAGAAGCTGAAAATTTGTACATCTTCATGTATTTTCTCCTCTATTTCTAGACTCTCTTGTAAAATTTTTGATTGATGCTGGATTGTTCATTGTGTTGCTTTGACTCCCTATATTGCCTCAATCTTTTAATTTTGACTTTCAGTTACTGATAAAGGGAATTTAGAATTTCTCATGTTTTTGTTTTCCAGATTCTTTTCCACGTGTTTCTTTTTGTTGCCTTTGATTGAGCATTAACCTTTTCTAAAATGCTTATCAGCTAGAAATTGAAGTACCCTATTGATGCTTTAGCACAGATCTTTAATGGCTCTTTTAAGGTATTTTGCTTATATTTTTTAGCACTTGCTCTTAGACATACCCCTCAATATGCTAACTAATTACAGATTTCCATTCATATCATGACAGCTGCTAATACAAATATTGTTATGGGTATTTTTTTTAAACTCTTTGTGTCATATACAATTAAACATGTTCATTCATGATGATTATAGGAGATATTAGCTTTTATAAGCTATTCTTTTTTTTGCAAAATTTTCCTGCTTATTTTAATTCATGTTGCTAAATACAAAATGGTCTTTTTGGAATTTTAATTTAAAACTATGCCCATCTTTTCAAAATTATTTGGGACTTATGCTTTTATCATTTATTTTGTTATTAGGCATAGTGTGTAGAGTTTGTATTAAGTTAAAGTTAAAATAAAAGTTAAAAAGTTTAAAACTTTTAATGACCTGAAGTTCCTTAACTTTCTCCTCTTCAGGTTTTAATAGCTCCTTCTTTCACTTTTTATTTCATCTAATGAATGTTCATTATTTCATCTTATGAACATTCTTTAGTGGAGTCACCCACAGGAAAGCTATTTGCAGCAGATTAGGTATTGGCATTTCTGATTTCTTTCTATGTAATTTGCCTTATCTTCCCTGACAAGCTGATCATTCTAATGTTTTTGAGTAGCGTCAGCTTCTGCAATTCTAAGCCATACATTCTATTTTGTCGATGCTTAAAAGTAGTTATATTCTCCTAACTAGAGTACTAACCTAAATGTCACCAGAGATCAATTTATTATTAGTATTGTAGTTGTTATTTTGATCTTAAAAGCAGTTAGATTTTACAGTGAATAGCATGCTGGGCCTGGAGTCAGGAAGTTTCATCTTCTTGAGTTCAAATTTGGTCTCAGACATTTACTAGATATATGACCCTGGACAAGTTACTTCTTCCTGCTTGCCTCAGTTTCTCATCTATAAAACAATCTGGAAAACTAAATGGTAAATCACTTTTTGCTAAGAAAATCTTCAATAGTCATGAAGAGTCAGATATGACTTGAAATACAATTGAATAATTTTGCACTTCCATACATATGAGTACTTTAAATGAATGCTTTCACATTATGTCTCAGTATTATTATTTTCACAGTTGTGATTATTCACATTTCTTATATAGTTCAAAGAGTAATTGCTAAGAAAGTGCTTTGTAAACTTTAAAGTCTACTTGCTGTTCCCCATACATGACATTTTTTCTGTCTCCTCTTTACTCCCTTCTCTCCCCCCTCCTCATCCTCTCCTCCTCCCCTCCCCCCAGGCTTCTATGCTTGGAATGTGCTTCCTTCTAACCTTAGACTCTTGGAATCCTCTTAGGCCACAAGAGGTCTTTTTGAATATTCCACTTACAGAGTTTTAGCTAAAAATTAATTTTAATATATTTACCTAAGTATACCTGTAAAATGTAATTTTCTTGAGGGAAGACATTTCTTCATCTTTGTATCCCCAGTATCTAATACAATGTCTTGTACATAGTAAATGCTTAATCAACCCTTCTTCAATTAAATTGCAGTGCAAATGAAAGTTGTTTTGCTGTCAATATCATCCTCCAACTGTTTTGTCTTTCAGGGCAGATTTATTTACAAATATTAGACAATGGGAGAACTAGAAGAGAATAGGATTATGAAAACACACAATCTCAGTATTTAGAAGCATCTAGTCCAACTCAATACTAAACAAGAATCCCTACTATTAATGTTTTTTAAACATTAAATTCTTTTTTTTGGTTTACTTTTTAATAGTTTTTATTTATCAGATATATGCATTGGTAATTTTACAATACTGACAATTGACAAACCTTTTGTTCTAATTTTTCCCCTCCTCTCCACCCCCCCCCCCCATGGCAGGTTGACCAATACATGTTAAATATGTTAAAATATAAATTAAATACAATATATGTATACATGTTCAAACAGTTGTTTTGCTGTACAAAAAGAATCAGACTTTGAAATATTGTACAATTAGCCTGTGAAAGAAATCCAAAATGCAGGCAGACAAAAATAGAGGGATGGAATTCTACGTAGTGGTTCATAGTCATCTCCCAGAGTTCTTTTGCTGGGTGTAGCTGGTTCAGTTCATTATTGTTCTATTGGAACTGATTTGGTTCATCTCATTGTTGAAAATGGCCAATAGAATTAATTATCATATAGTATTGTTGTTGAGGTATACAATGATCTCCTGGTCCTGCTCATTTCACTAGTGTCAGTTCATGAAAGTCTCTTCAGGCCTTTCTGAAATCATCCTGTTGGTCATTTCTTACAGAACAATAATATTCCATAATATTCATATACCACAATTTATTCAGCCATTCTCCAATTGATGGGCATCCACTTAGTTTCCAGTTTTTGGCCACTACAAAGAGGGCTGCCACAAACATTCTTGCACATATGGATCCCTTTCCCTTCTTTAAGATCTCTTTGGGATGTAAGTCCAGTAGTAACACTGCTGGGTCAAAGGGTATGCACATTTTGATAACTTTTTGAGCATAGTTCCAAATTGCTCTCCAGAATGGCTGGGTGTATTCACAATTCCACCAACAATAAACATTAAAAGCAAAGCATTAACAAAGAAGTTAAGAGTCAGGAGAACTTAAGCTACCTCAGTCACTTGCTAGCTTTGTGATCTGTGGCAAGTCATATAATTTGTTGATTCTGGAGATAAAAATATCTCCTTTATAGAGTTGTTGTGAGGATTAAATGAGATAATATATGTAAAGTGATTTTCAAACTTTAAAATGTTGTGTAAATACTACCTATGATGATGATATGTTATATGTTAAAACCTTCATGAACAGAGTGAAAAAATGCTTTACATAATTTTCTGTTTTACAAGAAAAGAAAAATTTCAGCATGAAATACAAAGATGAAAATGAAATAAGAATATATTATCACAAATAAATAAGACCTG
Source organism: Sminthopsis crassicaudata (assembly GCF_048593235.1). Classification (NCBI taxonomy): domain Eukaryota; kingdom Metazoa; phylum Chordata; class Mammalia; order Dasyuromorphia; family Dasyuridae; genus Sminthopsis; species Sminthopsis crassicaudata. The sequence continues at coordinate 237,605,964 of NC_133621.1, read as the reverse complement.
GTATATAGTTAGGTGCTTAAAATGCTTATCATTCATTCATTATTTCCTAAGCTCTATGCTAATATGTACTGGAGATACAAAAAACAAAAACTAAAAAAAGCTAGTTCTTATTTTCAAGGGGAAAACAAACATTTTAGAGGAATGGAGTCTTGATTTGAAGAAATCACAGGGATGTTGCATAGACCAATAAAGAGTAAAACTTTATGCTCTTCCAAAAGCAATGATAGTATTGATTTGACAACAGTGAACAAGAGGTAAAAGCAAGGGAGGGAGAAGGAGAGGACAGTACATGAGACAAGAATGGACTTGATGGACTGCTAGAGGGAATATAAAGACAAAGCATGATCTGGGTTTGAGATTAGTTTAATATAGTTGGCTAAATTGGCTAAGGTTGTACTCACTTGATGCCCAATCAAATTGGCTTGGTCCCTAGATGGGAGTTTCAAATAGTGTTTTCAGGGTTTGGAGACATGAATTTTTTTTCTTTTTTTCTTTAAAGCTTTTTTTTTTTCCCCCCCAAAACTTATGAATAGTTTTCAATATTTACCCTTTCAAAACCTTGTGGTCCAGATTTTTTTTTCTCCCTTCCCCCATCTCCTCCCCTAGACAGCAAGCAATCTAATAAATGTTAAATGTGTGCAATTCTTCTATACATATTTCCACAATTATCATGTTTCAAAAAAGAAAAAATAAGAAAACAAAATGCAAGCAAACGACAAAAAAGCGAAAATACTATATTGTGATCCACACTCAGTCCCTACACTCCTCTTTAGGTCCAGATGGCTCTCTCCATCACAATACCATTGGAACTGGCCTGAATAAACCTTGCTGTTGAAACTTACATCACAGTTGATCATCACATAATCTTGTTAGTGTGTACAATGTTCTCTTGTTCTACTCACTTCACTTTTCATCAGTTCATGTAAATCTCTCCAGGCCTTTCTGAAATCATCCTGGTGATTTTTTTCTTATAGAACAATAATATTCCATAACATCCATATACCATAGTTTCATATTGCTTTCCAGAATGGTTGGATAAGTTCACAACTCCACTAACAATGTATGTGTCCCAGTTTTCCCACATCTCCTCCAATATTCATCATTATCTTTTCTGACAGGAAGAGAGGTATGTAGTGGCACCTCAAAGTTGTCTTATTTGCTTTTCTCTGACCAAGAGTGATTTAGAGCATTTTTTCATATGACTAGAAATGGTTTTCATTTCATCTGAAAATTATGTTTATACTATTTATCAATTGGAGAATGGCTTGTATTCTTATAAATTTGAGTCAATTCTCTATATATTTTAGAAATAAGATCTTTATCCAACGGTGAACCCTTGGACATAAAAATTTCCCCCCCAGTTTACTGTTTCCCTTCATTTTTTCCGCATTAGTTTTGTTTTATCAAAAACTTTTTAACTTAATATGATCAAAATTATCCATTTTGCATTCCATAATGTATTCTAATTCTTCTTTGGCTACAAATTCCTTCCCTTCTCCATAGATCTTAGAGGTAGACTATCCTTTGTTTTCTAATTTGCTTATAGTATCACTCTTTGTCTGAACCATGAATCCATTTCGACCTTAACTTGGTATAGGATGTAAGGTGTGGGTCAATACCTAGTATCTATGGAGACACAGATTCTGACGGTCAGGTAAACATACTGGTCCAAGTACAGAGAAGCAGGCAGATAGCAAGATGGTCATGTTAAGTCTGGGCTAGTGGTAGTGAGGGGGTGGGGATGACAAGCAAATAAGGAAAATAAACTAATTTTGCATTTTCTCAATCACAATTTCAAATCAGTATGAGCCCATATGAACTTCAAAAGCTCAGATATTTTGTCCTATTAGATTTGACCCAAAATTCTAGCCTTTTAAGATAATTTTGGGTCCTGCTCCCCAGTGACTATCCCATGCAGATATATATCATATGAAAATTGGATAAGCATACAGCTTTGACTTTTTCTAAGTCATTAAATGTTATATCATACCCTGGGTATTATACTTGAGAACTCTTTTCAGTATGATAATGAATCTTTAATAATGATTCTTTGGTCCAGCTATTCTATTGGTTCTTGAATATACCTCATTACAGAATCATCTAGTCTATATATTTTTTTTCTATCAGAATAGTATGAAAAATTTACTTCCTTTGTTAACAGCTCGAGAAACTATTATGTCAGTCTAATAATCATGTCGAAAAAGGAAATGTTAATTTGATTTGACTTATTCTTGAAAGTTATGTTCGTTCTTTGTGATTACTTTTTTTTTTTTTTTTTTTTTAATATGGTCACTAATAATACCCTTAATATTACATACTCTTGCCAGGAATTGAAGTCATACAATTGGCCACAGTCCACTACTCTGGCAAGTTTATTTATATAACTATAAACAAATGAATCATTTAGTTATGTATCAAAAATGAGCCCAATTTTTGTGTAGTTTGTATGGTAACAATTTTAAAAAAAATTACATTATTTTTACTTCATCTACTTATACTTTAAATGTTTGAACAGCTTGGACAACTAACCTAAAGTTACAAAACTCCTTAAATTGCTTCTGATCTGCTTTGAAGAGTTTTTTTTTTTTCCCTACTTTTTATCCTCACACCATAGTTTTACTGTAACTTTTTTTTGAACTCATTTTTCAAAAGTAACTCTTACAGAAGAGATTTACCTTTTGTCTGTACTACAGTATGAATCAATGCTTGGATTTGAAGTCTGTATTTAAGTACTGATTACTGTGACCTTACTATTAACCATTTACATCTTCATGCTTGTTTCCTCATCTATAAAACAAGGAGATTGGTCTACATGACTTTTAAGATGCATTCCACATTTATAGCTCTGATTCTGAGTGGATTATGCTAAGACTTGTGATACCTTGAAGCTCTAAGATCCTATGCTAATCATTTTGGTTGATAGCTTTAATTTGTACAGTGGTAGTCAGGATATGTAGAAACAATTAGATATTGCCATGTACAAATAGTCATGCCCACTCTTGGCCATCATATATCATGACTGTGAATGCCATGATCAGACTGACAAAGATTCTGGGCAAGGGAAAAGATGGAAAAGAAGTGAAAAGATGAGATCTGTTCAGAAATAGGCTACAGAATAAGTGAGTTGTGTTTGTTTTCCTATGTAAAATATTAAGTGATAGCAAAGTTGTTTAAATACATGAATAATGACATTTTCCCCCCATTTACTATATTGACATCCTTTTGGAATTATATTATTTTTTGACTTTAAAAACATCATATATATGTGTATATATATATGTATATATATATACACACACACATACATATAGGTATATGCATATACAGATACCCTTATTCTTTTAAAAAGATTTTTATTAATCTTTTTACATTAGATTTCACCTTGAATCATTTTCATATTCTCTCCTAGTGAGTTATCCTTATTTTATGTTTTCAAAAGATAAAATGGGAGCAAAATGTCAAGGTAGTGGGAATATCTGACATTATATGTAATATTCCAGGCTTTGCAGCACAAGAACTTTGTAAAGGTGAGGGGGAGATCAAGCGGGGAACATATGTCTCTGTATTTATTTGGCATCAGTTGTTTCTTTTCATTATGCAGCATTCAATTTCACTGTCTTGTGGTCATTCTTTTCATTCCCACTGTTGTAGAAATTGCACATATTGCTTTCTTGGCTCTTACTTCACTGCACCAGTTCACGCAAGTCTTTACATGTATTCATCATGTTCACTGTTTCATATAGCTCCGTAGTATTCCATTATATTTATTAAACACACTTTGTATAGTTATTTCCCAATCCACAGCCATCTACATTGTTTCCAATTCTTTGCTACCATAAAAAGTGCTGCTATAAATATTTTTGTGCATAGAGAACCTTCACTTCTGTCTGTCATCGCTTGGAAATATGTATCTAGCAGAAGATACAACATTTAGTTAATTTCTTAGCATAATCCCAAATTTTTGGAATTTCTAGACTGGTTAGATCAATTCACAACTCCACCAATAATGAATTACATTGTGCTTGTCTTTTTAAAATGCCCTCCAACAATGAGTTTCCATATTTTGTCATCTTTATCAATTTGCTGGTCATGAGATGAAACTTCAGGGTTAGTTCTATTTGCACTTATTTTTTAGAGATCTGCAATTTTTCTTTCATATGGTTAATAGCAATTCTTTTGAAAAGTATTCCATCTTTTTACTTTATTGTTATCTAGAGTCTCATGTTCTTCCTTTTGGTACTTATTTGTGAAGAGTTCGCTAAATAACGGATACTTCAAAATATACCACTATGCTTGCCTTTAAAGGAAAAGCAGAGTTTTAGGCAAGAATTAAACCATGGTAGGTGAAATTTAAGTTATATGGTAGTCTCTACAATTTCAACTACTGAGTAATAAAGCCTATCAACAAAATTATAACTGAGGGGAAGAACTTCCATATCTATCTTTGCAACCTAAATACTAAAAGCCCAGGACATGGTAGGCAGTTAACTATTGATGACAGGGACAAGAATTAAATGTGTGACTTTGTTATAGTCAGTGAACAAGCATTTATCAACACTTACTGTTGCTGGAGACACAACAATAAAGACAAAAACCAAATCAAAACAAAAAAACAATATCTTCAAAAAGGATATATTCAAACTGAAAAGAGAATATGTAAATATGTAGATATGTAGAAGAGACATTCAGAATAGATGAAGATAATTTGAAAGCAAAAGAAATCAGGAGCTAGAGTGACTAAAAGAAAGTCATCTATAGAAGGTGGAAAATAAGCAAAGACTTGAAGACAACTAGGGACTAGAGGCAGTCAGATGAACTAGGACTCAAAAACTACTTAACTTCTCTCCTGTTTCTTTCCCTGTAAAACATGGGGGTTAGACTCAATAAACTCCAAGTTTTCCTTAAGCTCTTAAGATTTCAAAGCAAACATTGTCTACCAAAGCAAGTCAGAATCTTTATTCCATCTTAAAGGCCTGAAGAACAGCTTAGAGCAAGGCCTGAATTCTTCTTCATCAACAGGAACTAGCAGTTATGTTGCAGTCATAGAATCCAGGAAGTGGTTGTGGTGAGTTGAAAGCAGTACATGTGCTTTCATTTTAAAAGCAAACCATCTTCCATCCAATGATTTACTGGGGCAATAGTTAAAGCAGTTGAGAGGCATTGCACTTATACAGTGTTTATTTGAATTTAATTCTGTCAGCATAAATATGTATGTCTCCTCTATGTTAGTGAACATTTTTCAATCACATCTTTAGTCTGTATTCTAGTTACACAACCGGTATGAGTTAAGAGCAGCACCTGAATTCAGATCTTCCAAAACGTTAAATGAGCACTAGTGGTACAGGTCTAGAATAAAGATCTGGGTTCAAATCCATCTCAAGACATCAGTTTAATGGCTCTGGATAAATCACTTTAAATCTGTTTCTTCAATTATAAAGTGGGGATAATAACAGCACCTACCTTACAGGATTGTTGTGAAGATCAAATGATTTCTAAAGTGCTTAGCACAGTGTCTGGCACCATATAAAAGTTAGCTAATATTATTATTCTGACATAGGCTTTACCAGGTTGTGCCAAAAAAAAAGTAAAAGTTTAACAAATGCTTATTCCCTCCCTTGCAATGGAATCTGGTTAAGTTGACAATGGAACCTCTATGAACTCTAGGAAGACTGGGTGACGATCCTGTCGCTTGTGAACATTTATTAGAGAATGACTTTTCAACTCAAACTAAGTCGTATTAAGAGAACTGAAGTTCAGGGTCGAAGAACACTTTACCTCTGGCGGCTTTAAAATGCTTATGCTTCAGATCTGAGGTACTGTCCCAGTTCAGGCCGGGGGTGGGGAAAGAAGAAAGCAAAGCCAAACCCGGAATTCAGGGGTTCAGGACAGGTGATGCAAAATTAACCTTCCAAGAAGGACATTAAACTCACTTAAGAAGCAGGCTGGCACTGCGCTGGCAGGACCGGGAGGAGGATGCTCGGGCACTGGGGTACGGTCCTGGGTTTAGCTAGCTCCCGGGGGGATACGTAGGAAGAACAGAGGAAAGAGTCCTGACGGCGCTCTGCGCTCCGTGGCCCAGCCCGTGGAGGGCGGTAGAGGCCGGCAGCGGCGGAGTCGGCACGGCCCCCACTTGGCTCGCTGTAACGACCACGAGTGGCAGAGGTAAAGGCAGCTGCAGTGAAGGCAGCGGCGGCCGCCCAGGAAGGCGGGAGCAAGATGCATCGGCTTCGGCGGGAGGGGGGGAGGGGGTTGTGCGCGCGCGTGGGATGATGCCACCCCTCTCCCTCCCCCCACACGCACACGCACACGCACACACACCCGACCCCATCGCAGCACGCGACAACGATTCCTACCCTACCCCTAAGCCCCCTCTTGCCCCTACCGTCCCAGAGTACTACAACCGCAGCTCCAGCCACCCGCTACCCCCTCCGAACTGAGCCCGAGCGGCGGCAGGGAGGTCACGACGGGGGTCAAAGGGTAAAGGTCCTGCTCCCAGCAGCCTCCGCGGTTGATACGTCGCCATCTTGGATCCGCGGGACAAGAAAATTCATGCGGTGAGTTTTTGGCAATTTTTCGGAAGTCTGGCGGCGGGGCGCGCGGCGGGGGCGGCTAATCCGGGGTCCCCGCGAGGCGGGGGAAAGCTCCGGGGCCGGTCCGGTCGCGCCGGGGGTCCGTGGGTAGCGTCCCGGTCCTCCGCTTCCCGTTGCTTTTGTCTCGGCTCCAATCGAGGGAGGGAAAGAGCGGAGCGGGCGGGGAGGGGGGGCAGCGGCGGTGGAGGGAGGGAGGGAAAAAGGAGGGAAGTAGGGAGCGGGGGTGGGGGTGGGGAGGGGGGACGGGACGTAAAGCGTCGCTCGATCCGGCCCGCGGCGGCGGAGGTGGCTCCGGCTCCCGAGGCCTGGGCCATCCGGCGGCAGCGGCAGCGGCGGTGGTGGTGGCCCGGACCCCAGTTCCCCCAGGCGCCCGCCCGCCAGCTGGCGCGGACGAACCTTCGCGGGGGCCGCCGCTGCCGCTGCCGCCCCAACGAGAGGAGGAGGAGGAGGAGGAGGAGGAGGTGGCAGCGACGACTCGGCAGCCGGGATCCAGCTCTACTCCGGCGCCGCCTCCATCTCCTGCTGCCGCTGCCTTGTCAGGCCCAGTCGTCAGTCTGTCCTGTTGCTGCTTGTGTCCGGAGGCAGCGTGGGGGGCTTGGTGGGTGGGTAACGGGCCACGCTCAGATTATCTCCGGTCGGGAGGGCAGTGGAAGGAGGGTATGATCTCGATGGGAAAGGAAGGGAGAGTTGAGGACAGGCGGTCCAGGATGCCGCTATGGATATTGCCCCGGCCTTCTCAGAGAAGCCCGCAGCCGAGCTAGCGCGGCCCTCCCTGCGGCCCCGACGCTCGGCACCTTGCTCGAGCTGGTCGCCACCGCTGCCTCAGTGTCCGTTTTCATTTCCGCTGGGGCCTCCGCATTTGCTCCAGTCTCCTAGTCCCTTGAAAGTTTCGGCCAAAAGAGGTCCAAAAGCACTGGGGTGGCCGGTCGGGTAATCTGATGGAGGCCCTGGGGCCGATCCAGGACCCCGCCTCCTACAACCCCGCCTCTCCTCTAGATAACTTCCGATGGGAAGTTTGTTTGCAAAAAGCATTCCTTGACTTTTAGATTTTGCACTCTAAGGAGGCCTCCTGTACCAGCCGTACTGCCGTACTTTGGAAATGCATCCCACTTCCTCCCTTCCCGGGTGTGCTGTCTGTTTCCTTGTCATGGAAGTGCAAGGAACCATCCCCACTTTGCATCATCCAGTAGATGGAGATCCATGATAGGATTCTCTTCTCATTCTTGATTGCTTAGAGTATTTCATGCAAGTTAATTCTCCAGATAGCTATACTTAGGTATCTGATTGCACTGCACGGAAGACTGCAAGTTAAATACTTTGGCTTTTAACTGCAGAAGCATCTGCTCATTAAGAAGGCCTACACAGAGTTAGAATTGAACACATTTAGTGCCATTTCTACACGTTTTGGAATAAAATTCAGTTCCACCATTAGCTTGCTTTTAAATGAGAACAGAAACAGACAATAATCATGAGTTTAAATCTTCTTTCCAGGGGCAAACTACTCAATTTCACAGTTCCATTTTAGTTTGGTATATTTAGGTTGTGATATTTTATGGTAGATTTTTTCTAGAACACTCCAAAAGTGATCGCATTTGCACTGTTTGAAGGCATCACTGTTTTAATTTTAAGAGTTGATCAAATTTTTTCGAATTTTTATTAGTTTAAGTGGCTCTTTTTAATGGATGAAGGAAGAACATTTGTGTGCACTGTATATACATTGTACCACCATCCTGGAGCAATTACCTTTAGTATATATTTGGAAATTACATTTATGAGCTTGACAGAAAAAACATCAGAATACACTTTTCTCAGCCAAAATTCCTAAGAAAATTCTCTCAAAATTTAAATTCGACAAAACTTTTAACTTTTACTGGAAATTCTCTTCCATGAGAGAATGATTCGATAATGTTAGTAAATAGTACAAATGCTAGTATTTAGTTATTTTCAATTTCTTTATTTTCCTTCATTTAAAATTGCTTTTAATTTCTTAACAGGTTTTCAGAATACCTTATTTACAATCATTTCTATAAATTCTCATTTTGAAATGGGAAGTGAGTTGTAGTTCATTTTTTTACACCTATTTTGATGCTTCAGTAAATAAGTTAATTTAAGCATTAAATTTTTTTTTTTGGCATTGGGGGCAGCTAGGTGGTGTAGTGAATAAAATACCAGCCTTGAAGTCAGGAGGGACCTGAGTTCAAATCTAATCTCAGACACTTAACGCTTCTTAGCTGAGTGACTCTGGGCAAGTCACTTAAGCCCAATTGCTTCAGCAAAATAATAATAATAATAATAAATTGGCATAATCCTTTTCATTCTGACTACTGTTTTTCAGAAATGTCTGTATAAACTACTTTTGATATTCTGGGAGTAGGGGGAGATGAAAGTTTATTGTTTTTCACTCAACTATGTTTTCAATATAACCTTTCTATTTTTTCTATGCCACTTAAGTTTCAAAGCAGACCAGAATTGTGGGAAAATGAGATTAGATATCATCGTAGAGGTGTAATGTGGTATAATGAATTGACATAGGACCAGGATTCAGAAGCTTAGATTCTAAGCCCTCCCTTTTCTCCTTTTTTAGGTTACCTGAAGTTGGACTAGCCACTTAACCCTCACACACCTCAGTTCTCAAATCTGTAAAATGGGATCATAACCTAGATTTATTTTTTTAAAGAGGTTTTTTGAGGATCAAATAGATATGTGAAAGCATTCTCAAGTTATAAATTGTCATGATAAAATATATTTTTTTGTTGTTGTTGTTATCACATAAATAGGAGTAAATTGTTTAAATCACTTGAATAATGCCTCAGGTACTTCTTAAAAAATGTAATAACTGGGGGCAACTAGTTGGTGCAATGGATAGAGCACCAGCCCTGAAGTCTGGAGGACCTGAGTTCAAATTTGGCCTCAGACTTTCTAGCTATATGACCCTGGGCAAAGTCACTTAACTCCAATTGCCTCAGGAGAAAAAAAAAAAGCCACAACTAATTTTAAAAATTAAATTTCAGGACTCTGTAACAACCTGATCATTCTAAATTTACCCCCTCCCCTCTTTTTTTTTTTTTTAAAGATGTTTTGGGGGTTTAATTGACTAATGTACCTGAAAGTATTCCTATGAAAATAAGCAAATACTTAAGATTTTTGAGAATATTTCTTTAGAGGTATTTCTGAAGCCCAAGTTTTTTTCTTTTTATTTATTTAGTCAAACACTTATCAAAACATTTATTTTTAGGCTCTAAGTAAAGGGTAAGTACATATGTCAATGACTTCACAACTTTTCACAATTGTGAAAAGCCTTATGTTAATCCTATTTACTATCTTTTAATGAGTGAGTCTTAGGGATTTTCTAATGGCCAGAATATGTAATATGAAGGTGTGTAGTGATGTAGATGTATGAGTAAACTTTAATGCAAACTTTTAATGTTTATTTGTGTCTAGAGGATAATGTGCTTACAAGAAAAGGCTTTTCACACTTTAAAAAAAAAGTTAAATGATAATACTGATGCTTTGAAATGTGTTCAGCCTTTTGTGACATTTTTATTAAATCTATTTTGTAATGCTCATTCTTTTAAAGAAGACATTAGAAGATTATATTTAAAGAGTGTTATAGAAATGGTATTAAAGTGTAAGATAGTGAATTACAGCAAATATTTATGATTTTAGTTATTACCCAAGGCTCATAATAATGAGAAGTTCAAAGTTATTTTAAGTGGCATTAGGACATGTGAATATTAATCATATACAGTCCTGATAACATTTATTTTACATTGAGAAGATAGTTTTAATTACAAATGCAAATAAACTATATGAACCAACTTCCCAAAGCTAGACCTTATTTAAGAGATAACTTTTGAGTATTCAATTTCAAGATGATATATACTAGGTAAATTAAAAAATTTTTTTTTTTTTTTTACAAAGAATAGAAAAAGAACTACCAATGGAATTATGAATATTGTGCTACTTAACCACTTTTTTGTTATGAATTTCAACAATGTTTAGCTTGTATGTGTTCTTTTCTGTATTCTGTTGTGTTTTTATTTTTTTCAGGTGATTCATTGATGCTCTTTTTTGGGGGGATTACGGGAGAAAATCACTATCACTTCTCCCCCCCAACATTCCCCAACTCTTCTTCCATACTATCACCAAAAATGTCCTACTTTAAAACAAATATAACCACACAAAATAAAACCACACTTTGGTCATGTCTGAAAATCTGTGTCATTGTGTACCTCTGTTCCACCATCATACTGTCTAGAGGTGAGAATCGGAACTTATCATCAGTTTTCTGAGTCACTATTGTTCATTGTGTTGATCATAGTTCTTAATCCTTTCACAGTTGTTTTCCTTTACAATGTTTTGGTCATTATATAAATTGTTCTTAGTTCTTTCAACATCAGTTCTTACAAGTTTTCCCAGGTTTATACATAGATTTTAAAAGATGTGGTGGAATTAATAATGTTTCAGACTAAAATTGATAGTTAAAATAAATTAAGGAAATATATATTTTAATTCATTTTGCAATTTTTCCTTGATTTTACTGTTAGGTTTCCCATTTCTAAATAGCATTCACTTCTTCTTTGGTTTGAACTTCTTTTTGGCTTGGCATAATTTGATTTGTTGCTCCTTTGAAGTCTCTACTATAAACCACACTGGATTTGTGTGTGTGTATGTGTGTGTGTGTACATACTTCCATGTGTTTTAATTTGTATCATTTGTAGGAAGGAGTCAGATTTGAAATGATATATATACCTATATACTTATGTATGTATATATATGTATAAACACATTCAGGCATACACACACACAATTTCCTGACATATTGAAGAGGTTCTATATGTATTGTAGTGTCAAATCCATTAGATTATAATTTTTAAAAAAAATTTTATGGCTGCTTATATCAGAGTTACATCCAGTTATTTTAATGACATTGCTTATGTTGGAATTTCCATTCCCACATGATCTTTCCGGTATAATAAAGGAAAACAGCTGAGCTTCTGATAGTGTATATAGAGCATTCCATACACATAGTTCCCAATTTCTTTATTAAAGAAAGAGAACTTTGTTTTGGACCAATTTTGGTTTTTGTGAATAATAAGAGTTTGGATGTCTTTTGGTATTGTTTACATGTACTTTGCTGTAGTAATTTCATATGCTTTGGGGGTTAGCTTGGGGTAACTTCATCTGTTAATTCAAGATTTCCCATGTTTCTTTGACATTGTCTTATTTGTTGCTTCCTGTAATCATTCATTACATTCATGTACCACAATTTATTTAGTTGTCATCAGAGATACTTGATTAACCAATCATCAAGCATTTATGAAATATCTTAATATATTACAGGTACTGTATTGTAGGGCTACAAAACTAAAAATGAGATAGTCCCTAGCCTCAGGGAGCTTATTTTCTATGGGAAGGAAATGACAATACATATATAAATATATAAAGTTATGATTATTTTTTTCTAATTTTTGTTGACAATATTTAATTTAGCAGTGAAGTATGTTACCCTGATATGCTTTATTCATTTTACATTGCTAGAAAAGGAGGCTATAAATAATAGAACTTTTTTTTCAAGTAATTTTTTCCTTTAGTACATGTTTATGGAACTTTGGAGAGACAATGAATATCACAAAATTCTTGTCTTCAAGCATTTAATGATCTAATTAAAAATTATATCTACAATACAAAAGGGAGACTTTAGTGAGTATTGTAGGGAAGATTTTGTCATGATGCTAGGAGAATTCAGAAGAGAACTATTATCTGATTTGGGGCCTTCTTGTTGGAAGTGGCATTTGAAATAACTTTTGAAGGATTCACATTTTTTTCATTTTTTATCACTGTGAACATCAAGAAACACCAGTATTTCTATAGATAAAAAACAAAAATGATTGATACCGTGAAACTGTCCTACTTTCACTAATTAAAAATTAATTCTCTGTGTATTTTTCAAAGTTTAATTCATGCTCTTTTTTTGATAGAACTATCATAACTACCCTTTTCAATAAATTTCTCTACCTTTTCCTTAATGTTAATAAGCCAAAACACACATTGACTATGTCTGAAAGTCTCATTTTTGCATTTTTAATCCATCTCTCTGTTAATGAGATAGGAAGGTTGATTGGTGTTTTGTTATTGCATATTTCACTAAAACTAAAACTTTAGTTTTAGAAATAATTTTCCTTGATATTTTAAAATAAAATTTCATGTTTTCCTTTTTTAAGATTTTTATTATCTACCCCTACCCAGAAAGCTGTCTCATATGACAAAAAACTTTAAAGAGAGTAAGAAAAAAAAAAAAAGCTTAAGTAAGACTATATATCAAAAGTCTGATATATTCATATTAAATGCATATATTTTATGTATCACACTATGGGTTACCATTTCTGCAAAGAAGCAAGAGAAGACATTTTCTCACATCTCTAATCTTTGAGGCCAAACTTTGTTAATCCCAACATTCATTTTTGATTGTTTTGTTATTTCTATTGGTGTATTTTGTTTTCTTGGTTCTGTTTACTTCATTTTCCATCACATCTTTCCACGCTTATCTATTCATTATACTCATTTCTCACAGTAAATCAATAATCTATTAACTTTTTGTACCAAAAATTGCTTAAGCATTCCTGATTTAACAGACATCTACTTTGTTTCCAGTTCTTGGCTACTAAAAAAAGTTAACTGCTGTAAATATTTTGCTATATGTATAATTTTTTTGTGATTTTCTTCCTTGGACTAGCAATGAATGATCTGAGTCAAAGGACTTGGGCATTTAAATTACTTTATTAGTATAATTCCAAATTGTTTTTACAAGGTTGTGATGAGGGTTTAAGATTTCTAATTGCCCAACCCATGACTGACCTTGATTCACAAATTCTGGTCAAAGGGACCCCAACCCTCATCAGTTGGACTAGTTCATGATATTACCAGCAGTGCATTAGTAGGTTCTTTGTATCAAGTCATACAAATCTTTCCAGGTTTTTCTAAATATTTCCTTTATTTTCTTACTACAAATATTTCTTTACATTCACATACCATAATTTATTTACATATTCCTCAGTGGTGGGCATCTACTTTGTTTACGATTTTTTATTTCACTTTCTGTTCAGCTTTGGCCTTTTCATTGGGAATGCTTGAAAGTCCTTTATTAAACATTTGTGTTTCTCCTTAATAAGATTATGCTTGGTTTTAGAGGATAAGTTGTTCTTTGTTTTAAGCTCCTATCTTTTGCCTTTTGTAATGTTGTATTCTAAGATTTTTTATTTTCCTTTATAACATAGCCTTATGTATTTAATCTTGCTTATGGTTCATTAGTACTTGAACTCCTTATTTTTAGATTTTTCATTTTTTCCCCCTTTTGTCTTAGATTGGCTCTCTCAATTTGAGTGTTTTCAAAACAGGCAAAAAAAAACCGGGCTTTCAATTTGAGGTTTCTTCCAGTAGGTAAGCAGTGGATTGTTTCTGTTTTTACTTTGTCTTCTGATTTCAATAGATTTGGGCAGTTTTATTGAAATTTGTTATTCAAGAATTTTGCTTGATTATGACTTTCAGAGAACCTGATACTTCCTGAATTTCCTCTCATTTTACAAGTCACTTGTTTTTCATAGATATTGTATAAAAAAAAAAAAATTAAGACCTTTATTTTTTCTACCATTTCTTAACTCATAGAACTATTGAAGAGAGTACTCCGAAACTCTAAAAATTCTTGAAGGAGAAAATCTCCTTCAACTCTGCCTCTGTGAGAGACTGCTCCACGGAATCAGATAAAGTCCTTTACCTAGGTGGTGAGGGCTGGTTGAGGGCTGGTTGAGTCCTGAGCTAAAGAATTCCAACCCTATTCAAATGAAGATCTTCTATTCAATTCAAGTTGTACCCTGCCCCATCAAGAGCAACCCCCTGCTTGTAGCCAAGGCTTATAAAAGAGCCAATCTAAAACCAGAGGTTCCAAACAAACCAGCTATGTTATGCTCACTATGCCAAGGAGCCTCTGTCCACTGGAATATTCTTTTCCAGTGCCACCTCTCTTTACCTTCACCCATTTCCCTAACCAGACTTTATGCCTTTCTGTCAGGATTTCTAACCTTACTTCCCAATTTCTATAATAAACCTCTTTTATCAGTCTAGGTTTTTGGGTCTGTAAATTCCTTTACAGACAATCTTTGCGATGCTAGAAGGGAGTTCCCCAAAAACTCCCTACCCTTGTGCTGAATCCCAAGGTGGGGTTGCAAGGGAGCCAGACCTCTCCATTTAGTTCCCTGAACCCCCGAACCTGCCACCAGACCTTATCATTTAACTCCCTGACAACCAGAAACTCTAATCTCATTTTGGTTCCCTAAATCTAGACCATATCACTATTGGGTTCTGATTTTTTTTTTTTTTTTTTTAAGAAAATCTGTTATATTAGTAAAGTTTTCCTGTCTTATGTTCTAAGTTATTTACTTTTCTTTCAAGTTTTTTCCTGTAGCATTTTAATTTCAATTCTAATTTCATTATAAAATCTCCTATTTTGTTTCATGAAGCCATTTTTGTGTTCTTTGTGGCTAGCTATCTTTGGATCTTCATATACTTGTGGAGTTAACCCCTCCCCCCTCTTTTTTTTGGATCTGAGAATACATTTTCTTTCTTTTCTCCTGGGAGTCAGAAATACAGTGAATTTTTTTGAGTGGCATTTGGAGTTGGGGAGGAGGACTTATGTTTTAATTCCAGCTTCTCCACTGTTTTCCTTTCTGATTATATGATTGATCTGCTTTATCATCTGTATATAAATATTCTAGTATTTACCTGTTGCAGTATATAGTACTATATATATTATACAGTTTATTTTTTTTTGAAATTTTAAACATTGGCATATATATTATTTAAAAAATTAAAAATTTTTAGTTTAGCATCTTTTATGTATACAGAAATGATCTTTAAATTAGTGGGGTTTTTGTGTAAGTAGTTGAGTCCTGTGGTTTGGGAGAAAATTTTGTACCATATTAGAGGAGTATTCCTAATTAGTCAAAAATGATTTATTTGGGGCACATTTTAAATGATGAATTTGCTGGCATAATCATAGCTAATATGTTTAAAGTTTTTTAAAATCATCAGGCCCTTTCATAATTTCAAAGAACATTTTCATTAGACAAATTCAGCATTTTATATAATGTGGCAATTTTTATTTTTTTAATTTTTAAAAGAGAAGTTTTCATACCCTACTTTTAGTGTAATCTAAAGATTGAATTTTTTATTCATGTTAGAGAAGTTTATACAGTTACATAAAACTTGAAATACATTTAAATTTTGAGTATCCAGTTTTGTTTCATATTACATATAGGGCCCTACATTATTATATCATTATAAAATATGAATGTTAACATTATTATTATAAAACAGATTCAGAACCATATATCAAATTTATGAGCAAATTCTGTTTGAAGTTATTCATAGTATTTTACTTTAATTGTGAAAGGTACATATTTCAGATACTAAGATTTGCACTTATTAAATTCTTTTAACATGTTATTAAAATGTCACATTTCAATGCTTGTAGTATTTGTAAATTCATTTTTAACTTAGTGTTTTTGTTTGCCCTTATAAAGAAAAAAAATGGAGACTGCTTCATTAAGAGGGAAGAGTTTTTTGATAAATGAGACAGAAAATGATTGTAAAAATTATATCAATAGTATTGCTTGGATACAAAACCTGTTTGTATCTTTTTAGGCTTTATGTGATTGGAATAAAATAGAATTAGCTATGTGAAGCTCTCTGGGTGTTTGAATCTTGGGCTTGAACTTCTAGGGCCTGGCTTTGAAATCTTAGTCGTACCACTTGCTACCTTTGTTATTCTGGTCAAACCATTTTCCTCCATGGGCTTCAGTTTCATCTGTAAAATAAGGGGATTAGACTTGCTGACTCATAAAGTAACTTTCAACTCTTGTCTATGGTCCCATAATTCTACCTTCTATTTTAGAAACATACTGTATTGGGGTATTGCACATCCTAGTATAGTTAGTGCTTATTATTAAGTTGAAGCATTGAAAGAAGGAATCTAATATGAAGTGTATCGGTGAGCTAGAGATGAGGCTATATACCTTGTACTTTCAGACCTTACATGTAAAGACTTAACTGTTATATATTTTAAAAGGTATAATACGACATCATTTTTCTGCCAGAAATTATCTTTAGGCATCATCTAATGGGATATATAGATCATTTACAATGCAGAAATTTAAATAATATAGAGAGGAATCTAATTTCCTAGTTAAAAATAAAAGTATAATTTGTAAGCGAGATAGTGTCTGCTATGTTCCAGGTGATCTGTGGTTTTTGCCTAGAAGAAACTCAGGTATTTCAAGATTGCTTATGGTTGGTTGCCTTAATGTCCGGCAGCTTCTAAGTTGATGACTGGGTTTAAAATTTTAAATGAAGATTGTTATATAAAAATGAGACATTTAAATTGGAATCCAGGGGCTACTTGGAAGAAGAAAATGCTGTTTTCAGTGGTTTGAAAACATTTGTTCTTTTAGTAAGATATCTTAGAAATATTATTTGAACATTAGATTTAAGATTTTTTTTTTGAGTGTTAACTTTGCAGATAGTTTAAATGAAGAGAGTTTTAAAGTTAATCCTCAACTAATTTAGTTCTTTTCCAGAAACAATATGAAGAATATTCATTTTTTCAGTTGAAGGAACAAATTAAAGCTGGAAAATATTGGAATAGAAAAGTTTAGGTCCAAAGTAGGGGAATTTATTTTGAACAGTTCATAGGAAAACTTACCTTTATGCTTAGAAGGATATTTCATAATTAACAGTGGTTTTGAATGTCCCTTGCTGCTTTAAAACATAAATTTAGTTTATTTTAGAGTATGTATTGCCTTATGTTGTTACGATTTATTTTTGCTAGTGCTATTTTCTGGTTTTTATTTTATAATTCTTCTTAAAAATTTAGTATAACTATATCTTACTCCATTTTATAGAACTTTTAAAAACTCTTTTAAAATTTTGTTAGACTATTTTCCAGTATACAAGTCCCCTCACTTCTGCCATGAATTCAGGATACTTAACACTTGGTATCCTACACATACTGAAGAGTTTAGTCCTTGTGTTGATTTATGTAAGGCAGTATTTCTCAGAACCTTGCTTATCTTTACATTTTTATATCTTATGTGCTTAGGAAAGAATCTTATACTCAAAGAAAGACTGGGGTGCTAGGATTTAGAACTAGAAGGGACCCGAGAGCGTTTCTAGTCCAAAACCCTCATTTGACAGATGAGGATATCAAAACTAAGGGAATCTGTGACTTGTTCATTGACCATATATTATGACATGTCAGAGACAGGACTTAGATCCAACTCTTCTTGATACTAAGTCTAGTAGAGTCTCTCTCTGTCTCTCTCTTTCTCTTTCTCTCTCTCTCTCTCTCCATATATATATATATATATATATATATATATATATATATATGTGTGTGTGTGTGTGTGTATTTACATTTGAATATGCCTTTCTCTAAAGAAAATTTGTATTTCTATTATATTTATCAATAAACAAACTTAATTTTTGTAAACATTATAACTTTTTGCTACCACAAATGAGCTATAGTGTATGTATTAGTTTGAGCATATCTTAATTTGACATTATAAACAAGCAAAACAGTAAAGAATAAGCCATTTCTATTTACTCAGGTTTTAGCGACTTTTATTATTTTTTTTACTTCCTTTCATCTTCAGGGAATACCAGTTCTTATCTCAAATACAGTCTAAGACAAACTAAATTCCTACCAAATAGTCACAGGAACAACAATTTGAGATTGGGTCTTGGTGTTTTCATTTAAAGATGCATAATATGTGTATGCATGCTATTTGCTATTTATGGCATATTGCTATTTATGATTTGCATTCATAATACCACCAAAAATTTTATATAAGAGGCCATTTGAGCTGAACCATGAGAGAAATTAGAGATGGGTGTATAGAGTGCTTCCCAGGAATAGAGGTACAGACATTTGCAGATGTATCCGTGTAGAAAAAAAAAAACATTTAGGAAGCACAGCAAGAAGGCCAGTTTGATAGGAATGTAGCCTTTGAAGGGGTGTGATATATCCTGGAAAGGTAATTTGGGGTCAGATTGTAAAGGATCTTATTAAATACCAGGGGAGGAGGAGGTGTCTATTTGATCCTAGAAATAATAAAGAGCCATAGCATTTATTTTAACTGAATATGTACAAACTCTAAAAACAAATGGTAGTATATATTCAGCAACAAAAGGATAATGGAGAAAAATCAGTCAGTAGTTGATTCATTAGGGAGTTAAGATACTAAATTACCATCCACAGATATAGTCTCTAGTTTGCATTTATTCACTTAAGCTTTTTATTGTCTGTTTGTTTTAAGCTTCTTATTTTTGCTTCTAGATTTTGTAAGCTCCTTGAGGCCAGGAATGTTATTGTTTTTCATCTTTGTGTCTCATCTATAATTGACATCTGGAGTTTTTGTTTTTTTGTTTTTTTTTTTTTTTTAATTGATTGCTTGAGTAGCTCTGTTGTTTGGGATCCACGAAAAAGGAAAGCCTCTATTGTATTAAGTAGTTCTTCTCTAGAGGATTTTGGGAAACACATGGATGAAAATTGAACAGGACTAGAAGTCTAGGGCTTCCTTTCACTTGTGCAGCACTTTTTAATAATTCAGTCTATCATTGCTGCAAAAGGCCCAGCTGTTTTAAGACCATGCCTCCTAATGATATTCTAAGTCTGCAAATCATATAGTATCATAATCTCCAGTAAATCAAAAGGGACAAGGACAAAAACATGTGTGTGTGGGGGGGTAAGGAATTATGTAGACTTTATTATGTGCCAAACACTATGCTAAGACTTTTTTTACAGATACCTCATGTGATCCTTATAGCAACCTTAGGAAGAATTTTTATAATTGAGGAAACTGAAAGAAAAAGGTTAAATGATTTGCTCAGGGTCTCAGAGATAACTGAATTTGAATTCAGTTCTTCCTGACTCCAGACCCTTCTTTCTACTATATCACCAGCTGCTTCAGTAATTCTTTCTAAATTGTAAAGTACACCTTTGAAAAGAAGAGAGGCACTCTTGACAGAGTCAAGTTTCTTAATAAATGAAGATTGTTTATTTTGTTGTTTCTAATGTTTACCTGGTTCTTACTTCAGTTGCATAAATTCATCTCCCTACCCCCTCTTTTGTTTTTTAATTTTTGGGTCATATTTTCTTACTATAATCAATAATCCTTATGCACTATGATTTTTTCATTTGATCTCCAACTGTTAGGAGAGAAACAATATGTATACAGAAAAGTAAACACAAAATTTATCCAGAGTAGGGGCAGCTAGGTGACAAAATGGATAGAGCACCAGCCCTGAAGTCAAGAGGACTTGAGTTGAAATTTGATCTCAGACATATAACACTTTCTAGCTGTGTGACCCTGAGCAAGTCACTTAACCCCAATTGCCTCAGCAAAACAGATAAGCAATTAAATAAATGATTTATCCAGAGTAACATGCATATGTGTGTGTGGGTGAAAGGAAGATTTGTAGAAATTGGGTGGTGGTGAATCAAGATGGTTATGATAAAGAGTTTTGAGTGAATCTAGGGACTCTGGGATGGAGAAGTGAGGAAGAAGTTCATTTCAGTCAGAGGGGACAGCTGTACAGAGTGGCAGTGAGGTAGAATGGAAAGAGATGTATTTTATTTGAGGAATTTCAATTTCACAGCTATGTGGAATCTGATTTGGAGAGGAAACAATGAGAGCTTTCATCAGAGGGATCGATTTCATTAATGTTCCTTTTACTCAATTTAAATTAGTACTTAGTATTACCTTAGCAGGAAACTAAATTATATCTTAGGATTTTTGATTGTTCATTCAATTAACATTTATTAAGCACTAGTTACTTTATTAAGTGATGAGGATACAAACACAGAAATGAAACAATCTGTCCTGAAAAAGCTTACCTTCTATCAGATATGATTATGTGACTTATATATATTTTTATATACATTTCTAAGTGTATACAAAATAAATACAAGGTGATCTTTTTTTGGTAGACACTAGTACCAGTGTAGCAGGTGTCAGCTGGGTCGTGCTCTGAAAGAATCTTGGGACTTTGAGAGACAAAAATGAGGAAGTAGTCCATACAGGAAGGGTGGGCAGCCTTTGCAAAGGCATGGAGCTGGGAAATGGAATGCTATATATGAAGAACAGCAATGAGGGTAGTTGTAAGTATATGTAATAATCTTAGAAAGGTTAGTTTATAACCATGTTGAACAGGGCTTTCTTTCAATGTCAAACAGAAAATGTTGGATTTGCTCCTAGAAGTGATTAGGGAGGCACTAGAATTTGTTAAGTAGGGGAAGAGAGCCCTTCTGCAGTAGAGAGGTGTAGTTAAGAAGATTAGCTCATTTATGTATTTATTACTGTAGTCCATATAAGATGGATTGAGGGTCTGATCCTAGTGGGATCCATGTGGAAAAAAATGAGTGCATGAGCTGAGAAGATGGAATAAACAAAAGTTGGCAACTGATTAGATATTTGGGTGAACAGCAAAATTTTCTGGTTAACTATTCAAATAATTTAGAAGATATATGATTTAGTATTATAATGAACATTAGTTGACTACCCTCATGAATTTCTGTATTTCAATTCCCTCCTTCCTCCTTTCACTGTGACTTATTTTGAAACTGGTTATTGAATGATTGAATGATTGACATGCAGTCTCTTACCAAAATTATATTCAAAGTCTTTTCAACTTGATAAAGTTAGCCAGAATTCATGGCATAGCCTGTGAGTGTCCATGATTGTCTTTCATACCATAATTGGCTCCTGGTATTAGGGTACTGGACTTTAGTGGAAGAAATTAGCTTGAAAATTAAATTAACCTAGTTGGTTCATTTACTAAGAGTTCATGTAAAAAACATTTACATGCAAATACCCTTTCCCCCTTTCCCAGGTCATCAGATTCCTTAAAAGGAAAAAAAATATTAAACTATCCATTGGTAGAAATTACTGTTCTATATACTTGAGAGATATTATCTCATTTAGATCCTCAAAACAGCCATGAGAGGTAGGTTCCTTTCTTATCCTCATTTTACATTTCAAAAAAACTGAGGCAGGGAGTGTTTAAGTGATTTGCCCAAAATTACACAGCTAGTAAGAATCTGAGACTATATTTGAACTCTGCTCTATTCTTTGGGCTACCCAACTCAAATGGGCCCACTAAGTTATAAATAAGAATCCCTTCAGCCTGTATATGAACTTAGAGAGCCTCACGTTGACATCATTTATATTTTATTGTATACTTATTTTGCTAAATATTCTCTAATAATATTTTAACTTCATTTTGGAGCACTGGGGGAGTGTGGTGGATTTATCTGTGACACATCTAATCTCTACCAATATTCCAACTCATCATATACACAGATAGATGATCATGCCTTTGTTCTCTTCACCACATCCATAATGGATAAATGATCTTCCATCATATTATGTGTCTCATCCCTCTTAATCTATTCTCAATAAAATTGATTCATCCATAAGGAGTTCTCTCTCTCTCTCTCTTCTCCCCATTTGCCCCTTACCTCATTTCCCATTTTCTTTTCCTTGCTAAAGTCAACACTTCAACTTCTCTTCCTGTCCTACTTTCCCTAACTTGCAACCTTCCCTTATCTTTTACTCTTAAATATTGCCCAGTTCCTCCCATCCTTAAAAAACAAACAAACAAACAAAAAACCTTCCCTTGATCCTATTATCAACTCTAGCTCTCTTTCTATATCTCTCCTTTCATAGACAAACTCAGAAAAAGCTGGCTTAGTGCTTCTTATAGCCTCCCACTCACATTTTAATGTCTTGCAATCTGGTTTTTAACTTGGGCTTTCTACTGAATATATACAGTAGTTTAAGTTCACTGATATGGTCACTAATGATTTCTTTGCATCCTCAGCTCTTAGCACAGAGCCTAACACATAGTAGGAACTAATGAAATCTTTGTGACTTTATAGTTAGTTTCAGTGGTCTATTTTTCATCCTCATTCTTTTTAACCTCTGTGTAGTGTCAGATAGTATTGACTTCCTGAAAAGCCCTCCCTAAGTTTTTGTGACCAGGTCCTTTGTGTAACATCTTTCTCATTCTCCTTTGAAGGATCATTATCTTTGTCTAGTGTGATAAACTCTGCTGTATCCGGGGTCTTATCTATGATTTTTTTTTTTTTTTTTTTTTTTTTTTTTTTTTTTTTGGCAGAGGCAATTGGGATTAAGTGACTTTGCCCAGGGTCACATAGCTAGGAAGTAAGTGGATCCTCCTGACTTCAGAGCTGGTGCTCTATCCATTGCACTTCTTAGGTCCTAAATCTTTCTTTTCTTTCCTCACCATTCTTCAGTCAAACTATCTAATAGATTGTTTTCTATATATGAATTTCTCTCTTTGGACTGTGCCTTTTATATTTGCTATTTCCATTCCTAGAATGATTTCTGTCTTTACTTCCTTTTGCAGCCCTTAGGGGTCCCTTCCAGCCTTAGGCTGTAGATAAGCCACCCTATTCAAGTAGTCATTTCTGTTCTTCCGGTGTTAGGTCCCTTACATAATTATCTATGAACATAGGTCATTCTTTCCCAGGATATAAATTCATTGAAATCAGGGACTGCTTATATTGTTGTTGTTTTAATTTGTATTCAGTTTCTAGTGTAGTACTTGCTTGGCACATAGACTTTAAAGAGCTTTAAGAGTGATTGATAGCTTTGAATTAGGTGATGGGAAGAGAAAATAAAATAAAAATAAGACAATTCTGGAAGTTAAATGTTAGTAGAGGGTTATAATTCATGCATACTTAGTTATGAATAGTATATTAATATCTTTTAATTTATCTTATAGTACTTTGTACATATTTTTAAATAGCTAAACAAGTGTTTTTAAAATGTGGATCTGTGTCTACTCTGCATACTCTCAATGTGCTTAAGGGATAGTACCATATGTGGATAGCCTTTGGAGAGAGGGGACTGAAGATAGCTGAAGATAGATGATAGGATATGCTGTTTTGGGAAATATATATATGGTAATCTGTATTTCACAAAGTACCAACTTCTCAATTGTCTATTCATAAGGTTTCATAAGGTTTTTCACTAGGAACCTTAAAATGGAGAAAAGAGCAAGGAAAATATGGTCATTTTCTAAATCAGGGATTCTTAACTTGTGTTTGCTTATATGTGAGTATGTCCATGTGTGTTCACTTTTGAGAATTCTTTTTTAAAAATAAAAACATGAGGTTACAAAGGAAGCCAATTCTATTAAAATGCAGTTATCAAAATATATTTTTTTTATTGTTTACAGAACCCATATTAAGAACTCTTGTACCAAATCCTCTAGTTTATCATAGATGAAATGTTCATTGATCCTTTTCCCTAGGAAAATATGAATGGCCAAAGAGACATCCTGATTCCCTTCTTTTTTCCTTTGACTATCCTCTTCCCCCCCCCCCCCAAAAAAAAAAAAAAAAAAAAAAACAAAACCCTAGAAGACTGTGATTAACTATTCAAATACCTTGCATTAGCATCAGGAATCAATTTTGCCAAATACTGGAAACAGATATTTGGACAGATTGCTATTAAAAAGCATGTGCCAGGCAGATTGTTTAGAGTAGGAGTTCTCTGCCTGAGTTCCATGAACCTATTTATTTAATATTTTGATAAATATATTTTGATAACAATTGATTTCTTTTATAATCATGTATTTTATTGCATGCATCTAAAAACATTCTCAGAAAGGTTCATTAAGTACCTTCCTTAATGATTTTAGAATAATGTATCAAAAATATTAATATTAAGCTATAGTCTCAGATTCATTTTAAGTTAACAATGATTAAGTGCCTGCTCTTTGCAGAGCACTAAATTTAATTCCCTGGAACACAGTGAAAAATAACAGTCCTTGCCTAAAAGTAATTTGTGAGTCAGTTAAATAACATAATGCTAATTAGAATACTATTAATTAATAAATAAGTTGAGAAGAGAAGTTAAAGCAGACTACCACCATTCACATAGTCTACTTAATGCTCTCACTATCAGGGAGTAGAACACTCACCTTGTAGTTAAGAACATTAAGGTTTAGATCCCGTCTCATACTTGCTAGCTTCTTAAACTGTGGTTTGTAACTCCATATGTATTCTTTTAACTGAATATGGGGTTGCAAAATTGATTTTTTTTATCAGTAAATGTTTGATTTGTATACCTGTTTTATATACCTACATACCTGCGAAAAATTTCTCCAATGAAAAGGGGTTGTTTGTGGAAAAAATTTAAGAAGCCCTGTCATATATGAGATCCTGGGAAAGTCACTTAATTCCATGCTTCAGTTTTCTCATTCATAGAATTAGAGGTTTATATTTGATAGCCTCCAAGGTCCTTTTCTGCTCTAGATTTATTCTTGTTAGCCTTTGTTACATGTGATCCAGACTACTCCATGCAGTTTTTCCCTTCTCTATTCCCACATATCCCTAGAATGTATTCCTCAGTTACATTTATTTGCCTTAGAGAATCTTTAGGAAGCTTATTTTGACTCCTTAGTTGCTAATAATCTCTCCCTGGAAATTATTTCATGTGTACATATATATATTCTATTTGCATGTTTCCTCCAGTAAATTTTGAGTGCTTTAAGGACAAAGACTGTTTCTTTTTGTAGCCTCAGCAATTGCAACAGTGTATCTTGCATATGATAAATGATAAAAGTATGTTTTGTTGAATGGACTTAAGGAAAGGATCTAAGAAAGCATCATGGAGAAGGTGACATCTGACCTGAGTTTTGAAGAAAGAGATATTCAACCAGTAGAAATGAAGGGGGAAGAATTAATTCCAGTTTAGGTACACAGGATAATTCTCATGCAGAAATAGTAAACCAAAATTTCGTAGTCAAAAATATCTTGGACTGAGAGTCAGAAGATTGGGCTCTTGCCTTGGTTCTGCCACTACATTATAGAATCTTGGAGTGGAAAGAACTAACTATCCCAAGCTAGTATCTACAATATTTTGATTAAGTGATTTTCCATTCTTTGCTGGAAGACCTCAAATTCAGGAATACCTACTCACCATATAGCCAGTTCCAATTTTGGTGAGCTCTATTATGATGTTTTTTCCTCATATGATCCTTTACCTATCTG
Source organism: Sminthopsis crassicaudata (assembly GCF_048593235.1). Taxonomy (NCBI): domain Eukaryota; kingdom Metazoa; phylum Chordata; class Mammalia; order Dasyuromorphia; family Dasyuridae; genus Sminthopsis; species Sminthopsis crassicaudata. The sequence goes on along the minus strand of NC_133621.1, from coordinate 237,580,239 downwards.
TCTGCATCTTCAATCTTCAGGTATTTTTGGTTCTGACCTTTAGAGATTATCAGAACAAGTATAATCCCTTTTACCCAGAAGAGACCTTAAAAAAATTTGACATTTATCATATTATGCCTACATTTTCTCTTCTTTAGGCTAAACTTTCCCAGCTCTTAACAGTCAGCCCATATTGTATCTTCTTGAGTCCTCTCATTGTTTTGGTCACTCTTTTGCTGTTCTACTTCTGTCATTTCTATGATGTAATTCCCATAATTGAACATGATGTTCTAGATGTGGTCTAGGAGAGAATAATACAACGAGACATCCTTCTGCTTTATTCTGGGTCCTTTAATTAATTTCTTCAATCAGCCAACTTTTATGAAGTGTTGTAATAAGCTGGGGAATGTGTGCTAGGCATTGTAGAGACAAATACAAATCATGAAAACATTCCTTCTTAGAGGACTTACATTCCAGTGGAAAGAGGTAAGAGGTAAATATATAAAGTAAATAAATACAACGAACCCAAAAGAACACTACACAGCAACCACAAGATTGTGATGATCAATTGTGATGGGCTTTTCAACAATGAAATGATTCAAGCCAATTCCAGTAGACTTGTGATGGAGAAAGCCATCTGCATCCAGAGAGCAAGGCTTGAATGTAGATCACAACATAGTATTTTTACCTTTTTTATTGTTTGCTTGCTTCTATTTTTTCTTTCTCATTTTTCCCCCTTTTGATCTGATTTTTCTTGTGCTGCATGATAAATGTGGAAATATGTTTAGAAGAATTGTACATTTTAAATCTACATTGGGTTACTTGCTGTCTAAGGGAAGGGGAAGGTGGAAGAAGGAGAAAAATTTGGAACACAAAGTTTTGTAAGGCATGTATTTTGAAAAAATATAAAGCTATTATAAAAAATAAGGAAGTTTAGAAAAGGGGAGGCTTTAGTTATAGTAGGGGTCTTAATCTTTTGTGTGTGTGTCTCTTCAGGTTGTTGCTCTAAAATGCATTAAAAAGGAAATCAATTATATGAAAATAGTTCTGTGCACAGTTATGTATGTATTATATGTGTATATATATATATATATATATATATATGTTTATATATACATATATATATATTTATTTACTTACATTTGTGTTTGTATATACCCATATTCACTCAACTTCATGGAACCCAGCTTAAGAAACTCTGGTGGGGATAAAGGTAATGAATTCAGTTTTGGATATGTTGAATTTTAAATGTCTCAGGGCATTGTTTATAAAAATAATAAAGATTGATCTAGATATCTTGTTACTCAGAATTTCTGTGATGAAAATGCTATAATCTTTAAAGTGCTATATAAATGTCATATTCCATTTTGATGTGACTTAGCCATAAAGATCATTTAAAATGCTGATTGACATCCACAAGCTGACTATTTTTCTTAGCTCTATGTCATTGACAAATCTGATAAAAAATGTCATTATGTAAATGAAGACATCATGAAGATGTAAGATAAAATTAACACAATCCTGGATCACCATCTGGAGACTTCTCTCTATTGACATTGGAGGGATGTGTGTGTATACATACACACAGAGAGATCACACACATGCTCAAGTTTCCTCTTTTATCAGGTGCTTCCTTTAGAACTATCTTTGAGGTAGTAGGTCATTTTTCTATTTCCATTTTATAATACTTAAAGCTCAGAATATGTGACTTTCCCATAATTATGTGTCTTATGAGGTTATTCTGAATTAAATTTCAATCTTCTTTCTATTCCAAACTTTATTTCTTTAAGTGAAATGGGAGGTAGAATCATAGAATTCTTATAATTGAAGAATGTCCTATAGGTTTTTAAGAGGCTTGAAAAAAATCATCTAGGCTAGTCTTTGCAGATAAAATGGTCAAGTGAGGTAGGTGAATTGATTTCCCACAAAACACAAAATAGTGGAAATAGGACCATAACTCAAATCTTAGGACATCTAACTTAGTTTTTCTTTTATAGTGCTTTTTTGCCATTTGGCTTTTTAGCAGATGCCACTTAGATAAACATTTGTTCTAGACTCTGAAGATAACACAAAAATAATACATCAGAACTCTGTCTTCAAGGAGTTTATAATCTCCTTTACAGTAATCTCTACTGCCCTTCCTAATCCTGAAAGCATATTATTTTTACTCATTAGATGGGTTGCTAAACAGTATAATTCCTATAATTTGTGTGTTTTAAGGTTTTTCCTTTCAACAAATTCCTCTGGTGGGAAGTATAAGTGCTGTTATTAATATTTTGTTATTGGAAAAACTGAGACTCAGATATAAAGTCATTTGCTCCAGTGCAATTACCATATGGGACAAGTCTAATGTACACAATTTACTTTCATATTGGTCAGTTATTTAAATCACTACATTCAAAGCAAGCATTCTCTTGCTGTAGTTTTGACCTGGATTATCTCCACAAAGTGGAGAATTATTTTCACATGTATATTTTTTAAAATTTATATTTTTACATCTTTTAGCAGTACATGTAGTCCTGTGACAATGAATTTATTTCCATAACTTTTTTTCTCTCCTTGTCTAGAAAATGAAACAAGGAGCTTTTTGACTTACCAAAGAAGCAATTATCCATCTTGTACATACTTTATGTTAGTTAGTATTCCAGGTTCTGTCAAGTGTTTAAATATTATCAAAGGGCTTACAGAAAAAAAGATATGCTAGAACATCAAAAACTGAACATCAGAAATAATTTTATATTATCAGCTAATAAATATTTTTAAGTGCTGTGTGCACTTTTTAAACTTTTTCCACTAGCGACCCTTTTTCACCTGAGAAATTCTCTGTCTCAAATCTAGGATGAGATGTTTCTGGCAGTGTTCATGAATGCATGATACAAAATACACATGTGTGTTCAGAACCAAGACTGCTGTGAAGTAGTGTGATACAGCATGGATGAGCACTGCCAGAAACACTTTGGATTCATTATGCATTTGATTTTCACTCAATTTTTGATTGTTGCATTTAGAAGCCTTTCATTGTTGCCAAATTTTTCATAACTTCATATGAGGCTGCAACACACAATTCAAGAAGCTTTGCGCTATACTAGTTGACCCTTACTTGAAAGTGCATGTAAATAGTAAATAAAAATTATGTTTTGAAGGATTTTGGGAAGGCATTTTTTTTTTCAAAAGGTTTTGTGTGATGTGAGTACTCTCCAATTGGTTTATTAAATTTGCATTCTTGTATATGTATTTTCTTAAAGTAATATGTTAGTCTCCTGGCATATATTTATTTATTTATCGAATCATTCATTCATTTGTTTGTTTATTTGTAGGTTAAAGATCAGATTTCCCCCTTGACCCTCAGGATCTTTGCTCAGAACCATCTGTTTAATCTTTGTTCTTTTACAAAAATTTGCAAAGTTGTACTTTCTGTGCACAACTATCTTTCTTACAACATAGAACATTCATTAGAGAGTGCAAAAATGAGAAATGATATAAAATATCAAGAAATAACACTGACTTTTTTTTTTTGTAAACAGGTAAGCCATAGACACGCAATCCATCTTAATTACTTATTTGACTTTTGAGTTCAGTAAAGGGAGAAAAAGCTTTTCCTGTAAAACAGAATTAATTTTAAATTAAGTAGCTTACCAAAAAAAAAAAAAAAAAAAAAAGAGAGAGAGATTGTCAAAAACCTTTGAGTTTTTGAGTCAGTAGTTAATGTCTGTTTTTGTTTTCTTGTTTGGTTGTTCAGGCATGTCTGACTTTTTATAGACCGTAGCATCCCAATCTCTTCTATCCCTCTCTCAAAGTTTGTCCAAGTTCTTGTCTGTTATTTCCATAACACTATACATTTTATTACTTGAAGTCCCCTTGTTATCTTGCCTTTGATCTTTACCAATACCAAGGTCTTTTCCAGTGAGTCCTTTTTTCTCATTATGTGACCAAAGAATTTAAGCTCTGTCTTCAGTATTTGCCCTTTTACTGAATTGCCTGAATTACTTTCTTTGAATAATGACTAGTTTTCTCTTCATGTTGTCCAAGGGACTCTTGGACGTCTCCTATAGCACCACCATATGAAAGTATCAGTTCTACAGTGCACAGCTTTCTTAATAGTTCAATTCTCACTGCTGTACTTTGCTTAAAGAAAAACCATAGTTTTGATTGTCTGGACCAGTGGTCCTCAAGCTTTTTAAATAGGGGGCCAGTTCACTGTCCCTCAGACTGTGGAAGGGCCGGACTATAATAAAAACAAAAGCTCACACTCTGTCTCTGCCCCTCAGCCCATTTGCCATAACCCGCCGGGCCGCATAAACGTTCTCAGGGGGCTGCATCTGGCCCATTGGCTGTAGTTTGAGAACCCCTAGTCTGGACCTTTATTGGCAAGGTGATCATCTTTGCTTCTTAGTTTGCTCTCTAGATTTGCCATAGCTTTCTTTCTGATGAGCAAGTGTCTCTTAATTTCATGGCTGAAGTCATTGCAGTGATTTTTGAGCACAAGAATAGAAATCTTATGCCACTTTCATTTCTTCTTTTTTGTTTGCTAGAAAATGATGAGGCCATCACCAGAATCTTTGTTTTTTTGTTAAGCATGAACGCGGCATGTGCGTGTGTGTGTGTTTGTGTGTGTATATTCTTTCACTCTCCCTAAAAGGTTTAATTCTTCTTCACTTTTTGCCATCATTGTTGATATTTTTCCCAGTAACCTTAATTCTGGCTTTTGATTGATCTAGCCTTTCATTTTACATGATGCATATAAGTTAAAAATATAAGGTGATTATATAGTCTTGTCATATTCTTTTTCCAGTCTTAAATCAATAACTTATTCAATGTTAGATTGTAACTTAGTTCTTGACCAAGTTCCTTGGGAGACAGATAAGATGATCTGATACTTTTGATTCACATAAGTCAGGGGTTCGTTCTCAAATTATGTTCTGTGGGCCAGATACCGCCCACTGAGGACTGAGGACGTTTATGCGGCCTGCTGGGTTATGGCAAATAGACTGAGGGGCGGAGACAGAGTGTGAGTTTTTGATTTTACTATAGTCTGGCCCTCCAACAGTCTGAGGGACAGTGAACTGGCCCGGCCCCCTATTTAAAAAGTTTGAGGACAACTGCGACATAATCATTAATGTAGTCAATGAAGCAGAAGCATATGTTTTTCTAGAACTGCCTTGTTTTCTCCACAATCCAGTCAATGGTGACAATTTGATCTCTGGTTTCTTTGCCTCAGAAAACCAGCTTGCACTTCTGGTATTTCTTGGTTCACAGTATTGCTTTGGCAAGCTAGGCTTGCAGAATCTTAAATATAATCTTTGTTGGTGTGTGAAATGAGTGCAATTTGGTAATTTGAAGATTCTTTTGCATGGCCTTTCTTTAGAATTGGGCCATAAACTGATCTTTTCCAATCCAGTGACCTCTGAGTTTTGCAATTTATTGGTATATTGAGTGTACTTTAATTGGGTTTTATAATCTTTAATGGATTTAATAATCTTTTAGGATTTTAAATAGTTTAGCTGGAATTCTAACACTTCCACTTATCAGCAATGTTTCTAAAGGTCGATTTGTGAGTTCATTCTCTAGGAGTCTAGTGTAGAGGACTTGTAAGTCAGTGATGTATTTCTCAAACTACTTTGACCAGGAGGACACTTTTGGCCTTGGCCTTTTATTGATGGTTCCTATAAATTAAGATCTGAGATATTTAGGCTACAAATTCGGGGATGGGTAAATTTCACAAAAGAATGGAAGAAAACAAGCTTTTGGACAGAAAATGTGGAATGTAGGTCACATAATGTAATTTAGTCTTTTGTAGGAAAAATATTACTAATATTGAAACTTTCTTATGAGACATCATATTTACCACTAGAGTTACTTCAGAGCACAATTGCAAATCATTTTTGTTTCAGTCTCTTGGAGGAGAGAGAATAAGTGAAAAAATAATAGGATGATGAATTGTGAAATAAACTAGATTGAATTTTGCCAGAAATAAGCCGTTGAATTGCAGTATCATTATTGTTACAGTTATTTGTCTACCCTTTTCAGTAAGTTACCCTAGGAGGATTTTAAAAATTGTGTTTGTGAGTGAATACTGACTTGACTTAAAACAAACTATAAAAAAATTTAGTTCCCCAGTAAGGTCTAGGAGTAAATAGGATTGTATAATCAAAAAAAAAAAAAAAAAAAATTTAAAACACTGGAATATATATCTGTTCACTGAGTATGTGTGTACCTGTATGTACATATGTGTATTTATTCAGAAATTTTATTACATTAAAGCATAATGAACAAATCTTATTTCTAGCAGTACCTAGCAAAGGTTATTGAAATAATTAAACAGAAAAACAAAAGGTTCAATACTTAATGAACGACCTCAGGGTTTTGTTGTTGTTTTTATCCTTAAAATTGAAAGAGCTTGTAATATAAAGTTTTCCATCACCTAAAGTCTATAAAAAATTTTAAGAACATAAGTCAGTATAAAATAGTGGATTTAGAGTTGTAAAGCTTGAGTTTAGACATCCAGCTGTTGCAATGTGGCCATGCACAAGGTATTTAACTCTCTTAGTCTTGTTTATCTCATTTGTTAAATAATAGCAGTATAGAATTTATGTGAGGATCAAATGAGATATTGTAAGTGCTTATTTTATGATCATGTCTTCTATTAGACCTGTAGCTCTGGAAGATAAATGAGTAATTTAGCAGTTACTAAGGTTACTGGAAAGTGTTGGTATGGTGAGTAGAGCTTGGAGTCTGGAAGACTCATCTTCCTGAATTCAAATTTGATCTTAGACTTATTAGCTGTGTGACCCTGGGCAAGTCACTTCACCCTTTTTCTGTCATTTTCTTCATCTATAAAAGGAACTTGAGAAGGAAATTACAAACTAGTATCTTTGACAGGAAAACTCCAAATGGGATCATGATGAAATGGACATGAGTGAAAAATGATTTAACAATAAGCTGAAAGGCATCAAAGGAAAGAAGAGGAAATAGAATTAATCACCAAATGATTTGCTAATTTTTTGGTGAATATTTGTACTTCTGCAAAACTTTTCTTCATTTTTATTTACAAAGGTAACATTTTTTTCACTCTTCAAGAAAACTTGAAGTCTAAGTCCTTTATTTTGTACATGAGGAAACTTGAGATCTAGAGAAATTTAAATTTGCTCAGTCATGTCTGGGGGCCAGTGTAATAATCTTCAATTTAAAAAAATCTATCATTAGAAAAATAATTGACTGCTGTTACTGTGTGTATTGGAGAATATAGATTTGATTTGTCCACTAAAGAAAATCTTATTATTAGGTATAATAATAAATAATATGTCTCACTTGACTTTGGGTGAGAGAATATTAAATATTGGCATTTAATATCACTACCAGAAAGTTATACCATTAATAAAACATTTTTAACTAATATCAATCCATAATACTTATGACACCAGAATAACTTCAATACCTCAATTAATACAGGTTATATTGACTTTCTCATTCTAATTGAATCTTATCATGTCCTCCTATAAATATTCCACAAAGGCTTCATCCAATGTGATAGAAGCCTTCCTTTAGTTCTCTTGACAGTGAGTACATATCAGGGTCTCATACAGGCTATTCCATTTGTTTTGATCTGCTTTTGCCACATGAACAGCATAACTTGTCTGGTCACTTATCTCTTGTGACAGTCTTTTATATAGTTCTTGATTGATAATATGTTGTAGTATACTTATGTCTTCTACATGTCTCTCTACTGCCCTTTGGATAATCTTCAGTTTTAAATTATTTGCAAGCATTGTTCTTCCTTTATGTAGAACATCACTAGAACAATGTTGCTATTAAAAATATGAGCCTTTGTAACCCTAACCCTTTTAAGTACTGGGCCCAGATTATTTTAGATCTATTTAAGATAGATCAGTTCCAAATGCATATCAATCTAGAGCAGTAATCTCCAACCTTTTTTTGATTATATATTTCTTCCCTCTATCCCCCAATTTTGAGTATATATTCTTTCTCTGTCTCATTTTCAGTGTATATATACATATACCTTCTCCCCCACACACCCCCCCCCCCCCCGGGGTTAAGTGACTTGCGCAGGGTCACACAGCTAGGAAGTGTTAAGTATCTGAGACCACATTTGACCTCGGGTCCTCCTGAATTCAAGGCTGGTGCTCTATCCACTGCGCCACCTAGCTGCCCCATATATCTTAATTTTTAGTGTTGTTTGTGTACTATTCTATAGCTGTACATGCTAGAGAGAAGCACCTTAAGAGTTTAAATGGTAGAAAAAATGCTGACATAGAGTTTCCTCATCTGGAGTTCCAAATCTATTCCTTTGAAATTTTAGGTCTTATGTAGCAATTATATTGGAGAGGGGTGATTTGAAGCAGAAACTAACGAAAAGATTATTGTCTTTGTCCAAGTGACAAATAATGAGGACAAAAATGGTGGCCTTGGAGTGGAATGGAAACAAGTGGATGATGAATGCAAGAGACTCTGTTGAGGCTGGATTAATGGATAATGGAACTTGACAGTTGATTGGATATGTACAGTAGGAAAAATGAGAAAGTATTGGTGCTCTCAATTAGGAGTGAATATTTTGGGAAAGATAATTTAATGTGATCTGTTATGCCAATTTGTAACCTGTTGAAATCTAGAATGGACCTGGGTTCAAATCCTACCACTGACACTAAATGTTAGGTTAGTTCAGTAAGTATCATGACTGTTATTATGAGGGTGATAAGACTGTGACCTATCCTCTAAACTCTTAGTTACCTCTTTTTCTGTCACAGATTTCTTAAGATCTCTCGGTAAACTCCTGCATATGCAGGGACTCCCACTTTGAAGACTACGAATGGTCTAAACAAATGAAAACTAAATCCCTTCTTAAATTGAGAAATCCCATTCTGAAGTAGTTCTGTCAGTCTTAGGATTCTTTCTTTCTTCTTCCCTAGAGAAAAGAAAAAAAAGGGTGATGATCATTAATTATACTGAAGATGCTTTTAATAAGCCTACATAAAATGAACTTTTAATATTTTTGTACAAAACTTTATCCTTAAATACAATAACTGGTACATGGAATATTAAACATAAAAGAATACTAGCTTAACCATTAACATTTCTTCTCTGAATAGCACTGAAAAAAAAAAGATGAAAGTGAGATAATAGCTGAGGGAAAAAGAGGTTTACCAAAAAGTTCCAAGGATGTAAAAAAATGACATATTATTGAATCAATTATTGAATAAACTGGTGAAAAGTATCTTAAATCTTTGCTGGTTATCACAAAATCTTAGAAAAAGTTTGCAAATAGACTCAAGTATTGAAAAATGCTAAAGTATTTGATGTCCACGTGGAAAATTAGTAGTTATTGGAAACATGCTACAAACAATGTCAGGAAAATTGATATAAACTCTACATTTCCAGCAATTCAATTTTAATCCCTTGTGGTTCTTATTAGCCTTAAATTCGCATTCCTCTTAACTTGAAACCAAGTATGGCTTCCAAGTTAGAGGACGACTAACTGAATGAATATCTTATTCATTATTTAATATTCATGGCTGACATCAAATTACTTGTCTCCACCAAAAATTCTATTTAATAGCTCCTTCACTTCATTAGATATTTCTCCAGCAACATCAAAATATTACTTGATCATAACTATAAAATTCTTAATGTATTCCAGAAAAGACAGAGTCTGAGGACTTTTAAGTTTGAATCTAGAGGTCACATTGAACCAAAAAAGGGGATAACTACAAATATCTTTGTCTCTAGTGAAGAGAATTCAGACACAAAGATAAGAAATTATCTAAAGAGGCTTGCTGGCCTCCTGAAGTCAAAGCCAAATGCAGAGATATATTTAAAGCAATTAACATGTAGTTTTTGTTTGTTTTTTTAAGCTGTCCTGAATTGGGACTTTGTATTGGAGCTAGGCTCTGTGTATTTCTGATGGGAATGGTAGGGTCCTGTTTGGTCTTGATTTATATTATATTGCTATTGCTTCTTCCAAAGATTGAGCCCTATGTTCCTCAAAGGATCCAAGGTTGGCCTAGGCTAGCTACAAGCTTTCAGCTCTTTAAGGGGTTTAATCTAGAGTTTGGTCTGATCTTGTTGCCCTCCCAGTCTTAGCTTTGCAGGATTATGACTCTATTTGGGACTGGAGGATTCAGCTTCAGTCTTGCCTTAGAGTGGCATGTTAGCAGATTGCTAACTAATTGCAGACTTCATAGCTCTTCATTTCCTGGCGCAGTTTCAGACTCTGGGCCTCTGGTCTGAGGTGAAAGCCACAAACCTGTACGCTTGACTCTGGACCCTCTGTGCTGCTCTTTGCCTGATATCAATCTCTAATCTGCAGGAAAGTGCCAGTCATGGTGAAAGCAACTTCTTTTCTTCTTTTTCCATGCATAGCCCGCAGGCTCTCTCCCTATCTTCAAGTTGTAAAGCTACACTATCCAATTTGGGAAAGTATGACCCAGCTAAAATCTTGGGCTTAGTCCTCACTCTGCTCTAAGGTACAGATGCAGGCCTTATCCCTGGTCTACTTGAACCTCTTCCACAGACCTGTGGCTATCTCCCTTTGCTGACTTATGTTAAAATAAAGCACTCATTGTAGCTTGTCATTGGACTTTCTTTTCTCTATTCAGTTTAATACTTTTATTTCTTATGGAGGAGTTTTGTGAGAGAGCTGAGTTATACTGCTTTTCACAATTCTGTCTTTTCAGCTCCTTGAAAGCAGAGACTTTTTTGACCTTCCTTAGTACTTAGCACAAAGTTAATGCATGCTTGTTGACTTGATCAGTCTAATTCACAGTGCTATTCTTAATTTACACATGAAATGGATTAGTCCAATAAAGTATCCTGTCAAAAATTAATTCAGATATTGAAAGGTGATAAATAAGACTTATAGATATTATTATGGTACTATGGACATTATTATGGTACATGTTAAACAGGTCAAAAACTTAAGTACAAAAGACCAATATAATAGGCATGTATTATTCGATTTGTTGAATGCAACTGTAGATTTCCCAAGGCTAACCTCTGAAAAACTAAGTGGCTCAGAATGGAATCAAGAGATTCAGGTAGTATATTGATAAAAAAGCTTTGAACAAATGAGCTGAAAAAGGAAATGGTAAACCACTTAAGTGTCTCTGCCAAGAAAACCCTGTGTAGTCATAAAAAGTCTGACAATGTCTCTTATTAAAGAGCTTAGATTACTGCAAGCCATAAAAATTAGCACTTTCTAAATACCTAGCGAGATATGACCTGGTGACCAGTATTAGACTTCAGAAGCTCACTATCTTTCATTGACAGACATAAAAAATTCTCACTTTGCCAGTGCATTCCTCAATAATGAATATTAAAACTGGACTATTAGTTGTTGCCCAGAGCAACTGGGACATAGCATTAATCCTTAAAAAATTAAAAACAATGTTTTTGATAGTACTATTATTAAACATTCATCATATCCAAATTATATGGAACAAAATGTTATCAAAATAGAGGCCCAACAGAGCTCAAGATCAGGGGAGAATTGGAGAATCATTCCTGATGTGTCACATATGGTATAGGATGCTTATATATATATATATATTCCCCACCCCACCCCCCAAGGCTGGGGTTAAGTGACTTGCCCAGGGTCACACAGCTAGGAAGTATTAAGTGTCTGAGACCAGATTTGAACTCCTGTCCTTCTGAATTCAAGGCTGGTGCTCTATCCACTGTGCCACCTAGCTACCCCCATATATATTTAATTTAAAATAATTATTTTAAATCTAGCTGTGCAACTTTTTTGACTTATACATAACATAAAGAGTAGTAGCAGGATTCCAATATCACTATTTCCCAGCTGTCTACATTTCTACCATGATCTTATTCTCTTCTCTCCAAATCCTAGATTAAAATCTCTGAGATCCCAGTCTCTTAATAGGTGAGATTTTTTATCTTATCTTTCTTGGAATCAGGTCTCTGCACCACTTCTTAGGTTGTCATCCATCTTCTCCCAATCCCTTTTCCCCCATCCTTAACTACCTTGGACTCTGAACATTGGGACTCCAGGTTCTTATAGGTGAGCTTTTGCTTTATCTTACCCCAAAGCAAGTTTTTACCTCAGTTCTTGGCCTACGTCTATCCTGCCTCCGTGAAGATATACCCTTATCTTATTTGCTTTCCACCCACCATTTAACGTATTATCTTCCATTAGACTTTAAGCTCTTGCAAGGACTGACTTGCTTGTGTGTATTTGTATACCTAAAACTTATTGTATTTCCTGACACAAACAAGTCTGATAAATGCTGACTTATTTCTTCCATCCATCCATCTCTATCTCTGTATAACTGTCAGGATGACTGACTCTAATAATTATTGAAGAAGATGTAAAAAATGAGATGGTGGTAGCAGCAGCAACAGTCTAGTTGCTGTTGTTTTCAATTTGAAATTTCATCAGTTTAGGGCCCTCCCTTTTTGGAATCATCTTCTTCTGATAGATTCAAGGCTTTGAAAAATTAAATGATTTGCTCTTGATTACATTGCTGTTAAGTCTCTTAGGCAGAATTTGATTTCAAGTCTAAATGATCTCAAGGCACACACTTTATTACTCTTATGTTTTTGTTTTATGATCATAATAGATGATATTTAACTTCTTTACATATAGCATATCATTTGTTTTTACATCTGTTAGATTGAGATAGAATTTACTGAATTGTGAGCAGTTAAATTAAAAGAATGAGAGGAGGAGGAAAAGAAAAGGGGAAAGGCATTAGTTCAGACAGTTCTCTATCCAGTCATTCAATGTTTGCTAGGTTAGGACTTCTTAAGGTTATCCCTTTTTGCCAGAGAGATTTTTAGATGATCCTGAGTATATAAATAGATTAAATAAGTATAAAAATCAAACAATAATTTTATTTTATGTAATATTATAATATATAATATTATGATAATAAATCATAATTTCTCCATTCCCAACAGTTATAGTTTAAGAAGCTTTGCTCTAGATCCTGGACAGTTTGGTTGCATGAGGAAGAGGCACATAATATGCACAAATTTTTATGTGCTTGATTTTAACTTGATTTTTAACTTGGGAAATGAAGTTGGTATTTTATACATGTAAAGTGGCTTAATTTTAATAGTTTCATCTAAAGCCTATCATAATTTCAACCCATAATATATGGGTCAATAATCATTAGAGATGGGATGACAAGTAATCAAGTTATGCATACCTTGTGAGTAGGATTAGTGTAGGAGTATGACAAGTACTCACAGGTCATTTCCCAAAAATCTTTATGGCACTCTACTAGTCTGTCAATACAAGTGAGTTTGAAGATCTATAAGGAGCATACTTCCCCAACCCTCAGACTTTGATAGCAACTGACGAATCAGATATTTGGAAGGATAGGGAAAATAGTTTGACAGATGCATAACTTCCATCCTCACTATCCTCTTATAGACATAGTACTTCTTTAGAATTCCCAGCTACCATGTTGAAAGCCTACCTCATTTATTTGGGGTGGGAGTCAAAGCCACCCACCATAGTTAGAAACAGTCTAGAACTTGTTTCTGTCTAGTCTACTCCCTCTAACCTTGGCAAATAGCTTATTTTACTCCTACTTTTCCTAATTTCTACTATCTTAATGTTGTTAGAAAATGGCTATATTGTAATTTTCAACTCACACTGTTAGCTTCTAGCTCTTTGGAAGACATTTTGATGGTGAGGAGGCATAATAATTTGCCCCTCCCCCCTGCCTGTTTCATCCAGTGGTTTCTTTTTTTTTCTAACTGCCATAAATCTTATCAAACCTTTGCAAAACTGTCAGGAATATCTTGGCTTCTTAATATTCTTTCTGATATAAAAGGTTGGTCCTTGACAGAGTTGTAAGGTTCAGTTTCTCTTCTCTTTTAAGGAATAATAGGACATTAAGATAAATAGGAAAATAGTAAAGGATCTGTTTCAGGGGATTAAATTGATTAAATTCAGGGAATTAAATTGCCATTATTTATTGTAATAGTTATGTATTTCTAAATCATAACTTTTTTCCGTTTGATTTCTTATCTATTTTTAATGTGTCGATGACAAAAATTTTTAAGCATTGTCATAATAAATTCATTTTCCCCATAAGCTCTGTGGTTTTATTTGTTGATACTTCATAGCTCTGTGCTTTTCGAAAATATACATTGGTTATATCAGAACTGGCTCAAATGTTTGTTGGCTGACTGAAGGAGCTCCCAGTCAGTGAGAAAGGCGGAGATGCAGACAACCATGTAGAAACAAAGTACATGCTCTGTAAAATGGAGATAATCTCAGAGAGAAAGCATCAAGATTAAAAGGCATTTAGACTTTTTGTAGAAAGAGCTACTTTAACATTTTTAAAGCATTATATATAATTTATATTTTGGGTCTTCTATATATATATCATTTATTTATTTTACAACTCTTCTATATATATCCACATTTATCCTGCAAAAAAAAAAATCAAAAAGGAAAAAATGATCAAACCACGTGCAAACAAACAACAACAAATTGAATGAAAATGCTACTTTGTGATTCATATTCAGTTCCCACAGTCCTCTTCTGAGTATAGATGGCTCTCTTCATCACAAAATCATTGGAACTGGCTTCAATCATCTCGTTGTTTAAAAGAATTGATCATTATATAATCTTGTTTCTATGTACAATGATCTCCTGGTTCTGCTCATTTCACTTAGCATCAGTTCAGATAAGTCTCTCCAGGCCTCTGAAATCATCCTATTGATCATCTCTTATAGAATAATAATATTCCATAGTATTCCTATACTATAATTTATTAAACCATTTTCCAACTGATGGGCATCCATTCAATATCCAGTTCCTTGCCACTACATAAAGGGCTGCCTACAAATATTTCTGCACATGTAGGTCCTTTTCCTTTTTTTATGATCTCTTTGGAATATTGGTCCAGTAGAAGCACTGCTAGATCAAAGGGTATACATAGTTTGATAGCCCTTTGGTATAGTTCCAAATTGCTTCTCCAGAATTGTTAAATCTGTTCACAACTCAACCTGCTATGCTTTAGTGATAAAGTTTTTCCACATCCCCTTCAACATTTATCATTATGTTTTCCTGTCATCTTAGTCAATCTGAGAGGTTTGTAGAATTTTTGCATTTCTCTGTAATTTTGCATTTCTCTGATAAATAGTGATTTAGAGCATTTTTAAAAATATAACTAGAAATGGTTTTAATTTGTTCTTCTAAAAATTGCCTTTTCATATCCTTTTGACACAAGTGAACTCTGTATGACCTGAGTGAATTCTGTAAAATGATGTGAAATCACAGAAACCATGTCTCCTTTGATCTATAACTCCAAATGGTCTCACATCCAGAGTTCGATAAGCTGTGCCATTCAAGAGCAAATCAAACTTCTATTGATCTTACTGGGAAGTCACAAACCCAGGAAAGATTTCACATTCAATTGAGAATTATTAAACTTCCCCTAGACTTACTCGTAAAATAGGTTTTCTGAAACTGATTCTTTGCAGATCTTCCTTCATTGAAAAAGATATGCTGCCTAAGAGAATGCCTCTTGGTGTGTTTTTTAAACAATAAAACCTTATTTTACCATAGCCTCTGGGTTAGCGAATTCTTTCCCTTCTAAAGGAACCTCATTCATTACCATACCTCATAACTTTTTTTAAAAATTAATTTTATAATTATAACTTTTTTTTGACAGTACATATGCATAGGTAATTTTTTTTTTTTTTTTTTAACAACATTATCCTTTGTACTCCCTTCTGTTCCGAATTTTTCCCCTTCTTCCCTCCACCCCCTCCCCTAGATGGCAGGCATTCCCATACATATTAAATATCTTCTAGTATATCCTAGGTACAATATATATGTGCAGAACCAAATTTTGTTGATGTTGTTGTGGCAAGGGAAGAATTGTATTCGGAAGGTAAAAATAATCTGGGAAGAAAAACAAAAACAAAATGCTCACAATTTACACTCATTTCCCAGTGTTCCTTTTCTGGGTGTAGCTGATTCTGTCCATCATTGATCAATTGGAATTGGATTAGCTCTTCTCTATGTTGAAGATATCCACTACCATCAGAATACATCCCCATACAGTATTATTGTTGAAGTGTATAATGATCTCCTAGTTCTGCTCATTTCAGTTGATATAAGTCTCTCCAAGCCTCTCTGTATTCATCCTGTTGGTCATTTCTTACAGAACAATAATATTCCATAACATTCATATACCATAATTTACCCAACCATTCTCCAATTGATGGGCATCCATTCATTTTCCAGTTTCTAGCCACTACAAAAAAGGCTGCCACAAACATTTTGGCACATACAGGTCCCTTTCCCTTCTTTAGTATTTCCTTGGGATATAAGCCCAGTAGTAGCACTGCTGGATCAAAGAGTATGCACAGTTTGATAACTTTTTGGGCATAATTCCAGATTGCTCTCTAGAATGGTTGGATTCTTTCACAACTCCACCAACAATGCATCAGTGTCCCAGTTTTCTCACATTTTCTCCATCATTCCGCATTATCTTTCCCTGTCATTCCCAATCTGACAGGTGTGTAGTGGTATCTCAGAGTTGTCTTAATTTGCATTTCTCTGATCAATAGTGATTTGGAACACTCATATGAGTGGAAATAGTTTTAATTTCATCATCTGAAAATTGTCTGTTCATATCCTTTGACCATTTATCAATTGGAGAATGGCTTGTATTCTTATATGAAGCCAGAGAATCTGGAAAATGGACATCAAAAGGGAGACTGTTTCTGACATGGGGCAGGGGATCACTCACCATAAGTAAAGTGATTGTTTTTAGAGATGGTCCTGGAACATTTTTATACACAGTAACAGCAAGATTATGTGATGATGATCAACTCTTCTCAGCAATGTAGTGATGTAAGACAATTCCAATAAACTTGGGATAGAAAATGCCATCTGCATGCAGAGAGAGAATTATGGAGACTGAATATGGATTGAAGTGTAGTATTTTCATCTTTTTATTTGTATGCTTTTTTTTACTCCTTTTTTTCCCCTTTTGGTCAGATTTTTCTCTTTCACAACATGACATATATGGAAATACATTTAAAAGGATGGTACACAGTTAAGCTATATTGAATTGCTTGCTGTCTCAGGGAAGTTAGGGAAGAAGGAAGAAAAAAGGAATCTTACAGAAATGAATGTCAAACTATTTTCATATGTTTTTAGAAAAATTTGAAAACTACTGAAGAGGGAGAAAACTTATAAGCACCCCTTTACCCCCCCCCCCCCACCAAAAAAAAAAAAAAAAAAAAAAAAAAGATGTTCCTACCCTGGGCCTTGATGAACCAGAAATTGCCTTTTGGGACTGTTGGACAACTCTTTCTGGGAGATTATGGGGACCAGATTATTTTGTATTCCTGTCCTAGAAATGTTTCAAGTTTTTGGGTCAAGCCTTGGTCTAGTTTTATTATCTGATGGGTTCTTTCAGAATACTTCATCCTTTTAACTCCCATACTTTTGCTTCTTTCCCTATGCCTAATGGAAAGAGCACTCCTTTTACATGAGAGGCTTGTGTATTTATTTGGACCTTTGAAGTTTAGCTAAATGTCCATGAATCACTTAACCTCTTAAATCCTTATTTTCTTTATCAGTAAATCTAAATAACATCTTTAGCATCACTTTATTGTTTCTTAAGACAGTATTTTGGATTTAGTTTCTTTGTATCTCCCATTGCTATGCTAAGCTCTGTACTCCTCTTGGACTTAAAAGATATTTAACATTTGTGGAATTAGTTGAATCAGCTGAGATTGTAGATACATTAAAGCACTATATAAATATTTGCTTTTATTATTCTTCCTTAGCTTTGCATAGGTCTCCTTGGAATCCAAAAAACAACACATACCAGAACAAGCATTCTCTTTACAGGAGGATTATCTTTGATCCTTATCTCTTTGTCTCAGATTATTTCTACTTATAGTGAATTTTCTACATAAAGAAATGTGTCATTATAAATTGCCCTTTTTATTAGTAAAAATGGTACTCTTCCTGAGAATTTTGGGCTCATTCCCACTCCCCCCAAATCTTACCCTAAAAGAATGAAATAAAGTAGTTAGGTTTATTTTATTGCAGCTTGCTTACTTTTGATGTCTCTTGCTCCCCCATAGAGTACTCTGAAAATCTAGTCTTTTTTTGTGGACTATTTGCTTTTATTCCCTTTTGGGAGACAGAAAGAAGTTGAGTCCAGATTTTGTTCTCTTTAGAGCAATGAATTGTAGAGCAATGTTTTCTTATAATAACTTTTTATTTTTCAAAATAATTCAAAGTTAGTTTTCAACATTCAACCTTGCAAAACCTTGTGTTCCATATTTTTCTCCTTCCCCATCTCTGCTCTCCCCTAGGCAGCAAGTATCCAATATAGACTAAATGTGCAATTCTTCTAAACATATTTCCACATATATAATGCTGCAGAAGAAAAATTAGATCAAAAAGGGAAAAAAAGAGAGGGGGGGGGTGGAATCCAAACAAGCAAACAACAGCAAAAAAAGTGAAAATATTATGTCCTCGTCCACATTCAGGCTCCATAGTAATCTCTTTGGATGCAGATGGCTCTCATCCATTACAAGTCTATTGGATTTGACCTGACTCACTTTATTGTTGAAAAAAGCCAAGTCCATCATAGTTAATCATCAGATAATCTTCTTGTTGCTTGTGTACAATGTTCTTTTGGTTCTACTCACTTCATTTAACATAAATTCATGAAAGTTGTAAATTCATCCTGCAGATCATTTAAGATAACAACTTATTTAGCCATTCCCCAACTGATAAGCATTCACTCAGTTTCCAGTTTCTTGCCACAACAAAAAGAACTGCTACAAACATTTTTGCATATGAGTCCTTTTCCCCTTTTTAATCTCTTTGGGATACAGACCCATTAGAGATACTTCTGGGTCAAAGTGATGGGGGTTGAGGTCCCTTTAAGATTCCTTTCTGATTTCCAACCCACCCAGGGCTGAAGAAGCTAGGATTCACAAATCCTGGTCCAAAAGAACCCTTTTTGAATTCCAATGATATTCTGGCTTTCCCAGCCCTCACTATCTGCTCAGATTTCCCCAACCCCCACAAACAGCTTCTTCCTTATTTAAGGACCTATTGAAATCTATTCAAATTCTAACCTTGACTTCTGAAGCTCAGGCTGGAGGCCAGCCTGGGACTCTACCCATGGGCCCCTTTGGATTGTCCAAACCCCCCCATTATAAAAAGAGCCAGACTGGAGTCCACTCTTTGCAGAGGTCCCAAACATGGCATCCTTACGCTGGTCATGTCAAGGATTTCTGCCCACCGGAGCCACCCTGGCTCTGGTGTTTTCCTACCTTTTAATCTTACTTCCAAACCCTACAATAAACCTTTTTTTTTTTTTTTTTTTTTTAATCAATTTAGGTTTTGGGGCCTGTAAATTCCTTTACAGGGGACTCTGTGCTGTTGCAATGATCCAAAAGGGGTTCCCCCTTTCCTAACTCTCATCAAAAGGATATGCACAGTTTGCACAACATGTACACAACTTCATCAACAATGCATTAGTGTCCCAGTTTTCTCACATCTCCATTACTTTTTGTTGTCATCTTAGCCAATCTGAGAGGTGTGAAGTTGTACCTCAGAGTTGTCTTAATTTGCATTTCTCTGATCAATACTGATTTAGAGTATTTTGTCACATGACCAGAGATAGCTTTAATTTCTTCACCTGAAAATTGTCTTGAACTTGCTCCGTCAAATGAAAAAGATTGGTTATATAGTGGCAATTACATGAGGAAAATAAGGAATATCCTGGGCGAGTGTGTGTGTGTGTGTGTGTGTGTGTGTGTGTGTGTGTGTGTGTGTGTGTGTGTGTGTAATTAAACTTCCTGGTAATGTTATGCCACAGTTCTCTTTTATTGTCCTGACTCAGTTTCCCTAATTAATGTTATGCCACAGTTCTCAGTTTCCATAATTATCCTGACCCAGTCCAGACTGTCTGGACCCAGTTTCCCTGCTTTTCAAAGCTCAGTCCTGCAAAATCTCCCCTCCCACCTCCCTCTTTATCAGAATATTTGATAAGGATAAAAGATCTTATGTTTTAGAATATCAGAATGCCTCTCCCCATTTTCAGGATACCTCTCTTCATTCTGTCAGATTGTCAGAGTCCTGTTCCTGCTCTCAGCACCTGACTCTGCCCCTGCCTCAGTCTACCCCCTGAGTCTGAGCCATATGTCATTGAGAACTCAAATTGTTGGATTCTTGGAGGCAATAGTCTCATTCAGCCCTGGGACCAAACCATGGATCCTTTTGGTCCCAATAAATCTCTCCCCTTAAATAAATTATTAAATTGTTCTCTAATCTCTATCCTGCCACAGTTTCTCCGGCATTACATTTTCCTGACTCAGTCCTGCTTAGGTTTTCCTAATTGTTCTGCTCAGTCCTGAGAAACCACCCCTTCCTCTTAATCAGAATATTTGATAAGGATAAAAAGGTCTCATATTTTAGAATATCAGAATGCCTCTCCCTATCCCAAGCTATCAGAACATCAGATACAGGCTTATCTAGATGCCTCTCCCCATCTCCTGGGTGCCTCCCCCTATGATTTAATCCCCCTCTCCTGTGGCTCACCCCACCCTGTCAGAGTCCTGTTTCTGCTCTCAGCACCCTGACTCTGCCCCTGCCTCAATCTACCCCCTGAGTCTGTCATTGAGAACTCACATTGTTAGATTCTTGGAGGTGATAGTCTCATTCAGCCCTGGGACCAAACCATGGATCCATTTGGTCACAGTAAATCTCTCCCTTTTAAATAAATTATTAAATAATCTCTATCTTGCTTCTGTTTCTCCGGCATTACAGTAAGTGGTGGATTGTTGCTGAGAATCAACTGAGTTAGAAATCTCTCTTATTCTTTGTTGATCCTTCTGTAGAAAGAGGCAGTGGAAATTTTAGTGTATTTTCTTGTCAAAACCAAGAAGATCTGAGTTCACATCCTGTTCTATGTGACTTTGGGCTAGTCATTTCTCTTTTAGTGCTCTATGCCAACAGTTGCAAACTCAGGAACCTGGGTGTATAGGTTACAGAAATTTCAATGGGGGATCCAATCAGATTGAATTGTAATTGGGGAATGTTTTACATAGTAATAAAAATACTAGACAATATTGTTTAGTTAATGTTAATTTATGGTTTTATAACATGCAATTGCCTTAGAATTGTCCTTGAGTTTGACACCACTGTTAAGCATCCTTTTAAGACTATTAGTTACAGAAATAGTGCTGACTTGCATTGGTAGACATTGGTAGAGGGAACCTCCACCCCAGTTTTCTACTCAGATGAAATTATAGATCCAGTCCCTATTCCTTTCTCTCTAGTCTCTATAACCATTGTATTTATTTTCTCTTGAAAGATGTGAGCTTCTTGAGAGTTGTGATGGTTTTATTTTTTGATTTGTGATCTCCATTGTGTAGCCCAGTACTTGTTACATATTAGGCATTTAATAAATACCTATTTATCCTTTATAGAAAAATCCAAGTGCAGTGTACAAGAAGCCTTTCCAGATCCTCTTCCACCTTGGACCTTAGTACATTTAACTTGTACCTCTGTGTTCTCTTTGTCATATACTATTTTGCATTTTTTTCTAAGATTCAGTTTCTCTTAATACAATTGTGTTACCTGTCTAAACTTTGAATTTCTCCAGGCACTTCTGGCCATAGTAGGAGCTTAATAATTGATGAGTTGAACAGAATTTAACCAGGTACCTTTTCAAAATTCTCCCCATTTAATAGATAAAGAAATAATTTCTGTCCAACTCTACAGTTACTTTGTAGTTGCTTTTGTGTATGTCTTGTCATAATAGAGTTTTCCTGATAATGAATATTTAATATCGCAGCTAATACAATAAGAATCAAGGAATGTCTTCTAAATTTTTAAAAATATTAATTGTAAAATTGAAACTAAGAAAACATAATTCAAAAATCCAACTTACTGTTTTTGCAGTAAGTACTGTTTTTGCTATTTAAGACAACCTCTTTAGAAGAATGGAAAAATTTATCCTGTGATAATAAAACATTAACTTAAAATTGTGCCATATGAAATATTTTACTCATGAA
Source organism: Sminthopsis crassicaudata (assembly GCF_048593235.1). NCBI lineage: Eukaryota > Metazoa > Chordata > Mammalia > Dasyuromorphia > Dasyuridae > Sminthopsis > Sminthopsis crassicaudata. The sequence goes on along the minus strand of NC_133621.1, from coordinate 237,558,201 downwards.
AATAATTTTCTTTTATCTCTGTTCATACGAATATATTCTTAAAGTATCACATCAATAAGCATTTAATAAATATTTATGTTAGACAAGGGACACAGAGTCAAAGAATGAAACACTCCTTATTGTCAAGCTTACATTTTTTCTAGTCAGACCATTTGTACCAAAAAATAAGAAGTTGTTAAGTAGTGGGAGGAAACAACTTTAACAGATAAAATTTGGAAATACTTTTTAGATAAGAGATGGTGCTTGAATTCCATCTTTAAGGGAGTGAGGGATTTAATGAAACCCAAGTGAGGAGGGAGTAAGGTCCAGTAAAGAGAGGATAAGGATAGTCCCTGCTATGAGGAAGGGTTTTGGAAGACACATTTACATATACCAGACACTGTGATAAGGGCTTTACAAATATTATTTCAACAACTGTTTGATATATACATATATTGTATTTAATTTATACTCTAACATATTTAACATGTATTGGTCGATCTGCCATCTGGGGGGGGGAGGAAGGAGGGGAAAAATTGGGGGGGAAAAAGTTTTGGCAATTGTCAGCGTTGTAAAATTACCCATGCAAATATCTGGTAAATAAAAACTATTATTATTTAAAAAAACAAATCAAAACAAAAAAACAAACAAATATTATTTCACTAGAGGCATAGTGCTGTGTGTGATAAAGAGAAGGGCCAAGTTAGTTATTACAGAGTTCAGGAAGTTACTTGGTACTGCTATATTGTTATTAATATTATTTTTCCCCTGAGGCAATTGGGGTTAAGTGACTTGCCCAGAATCACACAGACAGGAAGTATTAAATGTCTGAGGCCAAATTTGAACTCAGGTCCTCCTGACTTCAGGATTGGTGCTCTCTATCCACCACACCAACGTCTAATTTTCAATACATTTATGACATACAATAGTAAATAATATGCAGAGATCTTTACATCTGTTCTAAAAGACAAATAATTCACTTCCTTACTCAGAAACTCTTATCTGACTAGAATTTATCATTCCATCCTTTTACTATGCCTCACCCTCTTAGAACTGATTTTTTTCCTCTCCTTGTGGCCTCCATCTCCTGACTTTTTTTCCTTTTTTCTCAGTCTTGACTTAGATTTAAATGATTCTGCTCCCCACATTCTCTATTCTCAAATCTCAGCCTGTTCTGTTGCTGTGAATCCTAAAAATTCTGATCTGATTTACTTCTATTAGCCATTTCCTTTGAGTCTTTGTGAATGCTTTTGAAGAAAGTCACACAAGCATTCTGACTTGAGTACACTATAAATTTGTTAACCATCTACAACTGATTCCTCCTGGTAACAAGCAATTCTTTTGTAGCTCCTTAATTGATATCCTATTTCACTTGCCTCCAAAGCCTTTTCTCTCTTATTTTCTTAGTTGAGAACCTCTTATTTCACTCAGATAGTTGAGTCCACACCATTTGAACTTCCCAGTACTCTTTCCTTTATCCCCTAAATCTTACCTTCTCCTTTATCCCAGTTCCTTGTAATGAAAGTTGTCATTCCCTTTGTCAAGGCTTAACCTTCTACATTTGCCTGTGATGATGGATGATCCCATCCCTTCTGGTCTTTTCTATCTCTCTTTTCTAGTACTTAACCTTTATCTTTTCTTTACCATTGCCTTTAAATTCAAAAGCCTCCCCCAAACTTTAAAACTTAACATCTTGAAACTTAACATCTTAAATCTCACAATTCCTCAAGCGGTCATCCTACTTTCCTTTCCCATTTTTATTCATATTATTAGAAAAAGTTGTCTACATTCATTTTTTAATTCCTTCTCAGTCGTCAAAGCTTTGCATTCTGACTTCCAGCCTTCTCACTCAATTGCATTGTTCTCTCCAGAAGTTAACTAATGACATCTTAATTGCTAAATCTGATGGTCTTAGTCTTAATTCTTCATGATTTCTTCCCTATCATGCCAATTTGATCACTCTCCTGTATATTTTCTCCTTTCCTTATATTTTCTCCTATATACTTTCTGTTCGTTAGTGATACATTTTCTCTGCTTTCCCTTAGGTAACCTTTCTATATGATAGCTCCTTCTTTTTCTGGATCATTATTCTTAATCTGCATTATGACAATGGGGGCACCCCAAGTCTCTGGAGTTCACTTCTTCCCCTTTTACCATGTACCAGTTTAATTATCTGTATGCAGATTTCTTCCAGATTCATATATTCTTACCTAGATTTTCTTATATCAAATACCTTATTGAATTTTTCTTTTCTCTGCTGCTACTGCTTCCTTTTCTTCTTCCTTTATTCCTTTTTACCCTTCTGCCCAAACTGAGTGAGTCCAGGCATCTGGCTACATCCCAGACCATAGTGTTATAGAAACTGTAACCTGTTCTGTTTTTCTTAGGGAGCTTGTAGGCTCTCTTCTTCTCCAGGGTGCTCATCATATTAGTGCTGGAATTAACAGAGACCTTATTTCTGATCAATTTTTTTTCTGCTGTATCCCAGAATCCCTTGCCTTGAGCAAACCCATTCGTTTCAACATTCCCCTCCCCAGAATGACAGGCATGTCATGAGACCTTGCTCAACCTATTGGATGTTTAAAATGAATGTTATTTGGGCATCTATGTGCAAAATATCTAAAGCACAACTCAATCTTTCCCCCCTAAATCTTTTATCTACCAAAATTGCGTTCTTTTTGTTAAGGATGACACCCTTCTTCCAGCCTCCCAATTTTATAACTAGATTTTTGTGTGCAATTGTACTCCCTTCTCATCATGCCATATGGACAAGGCTCAAAAACTGTAAGTTTGTGTTCCTTTCTTAAGTCCTATTTTGCATTTATCTTACATCTATTTAATCTTGATTTAGTATCTTTTTTATATAGGGTGTCCCTGTATATGCTTTTAAACTTTATAAATTTAAAGCTTTATTAACATTTTGCAACACTATGCACATGTAATTTCCCTCTATATAGTGTAAGCTTTTTCAGAATAAGGCTTGTTTCCTTTTTTTGTTTGGCATGTTGTAGGTGATGAAGAATTTTTTATTGATTGGTTGATTTCATTTCTCCTTTAATTCATCCTTCTTCTAGAGGAAGGTACCAGCATCTTTCCAAATACATGAAGAAGCTTAGATTCTCAGTGTTATTCTCATTTATTATTGTACTCATTGATTCCACATATTGAATCATTTGCTAAATCTTTTCATTTCTGTGTCCACATCTTCTTTGTATCTCTTCTCATTCACATAACTACCTCTTTAATTCTGGTCTTCTGGACAATTTAAATAATTTCTTTATTGATGTCTTTTCACATAACTACCTCTTTAATTCTGGTCTTCTGGACAATTTAAATAATTTCTTTATTGATGTCTTTTCCTTTTTTTTTCCCCCTTTATTTTGTCTTCTATCCACTTGCCAAAGTGATTTTCCTGAAATACAGGCCTGCCCTATCACCACACTATTCAGTAAACTACAAAGATTTCTTTTGCCTCGAGAATCAATATAAACTCAGAATGGTATTTAAGTCATTCTGAAACTTAAGACTTCTTTCTACCATTTCACTCTGTGCTGACTGCCTCCTCATCCTATCCTACCCTCCATTATTTGTCTCCTCAACACTGTATCTCATTTTCTTTTTACTGAACTCAAGTACTGATGCCTTCTGTATCAATCCTTAATGTTTCTATCTTCCTTCCCCAAAGCATTTTGTATTAGTTTATTAATACTCCATATTTATATTAATAGCTCTTTCAGAGAAGATACTGTTTCATTTTTGTCTTTGTATCCCTAGCTATATTGCATGGCATATAGTAGTATTACTTTCATTTTACAGATGATGAAGAAAGCCCAAATAGGTTAGTGACCTACCGATTGGTCACAAAGCTAGTCAGCAGAGGTAGAAGCTTGCACTTGCTTGGCTCTAGGTCTAGCATTCTTCATGCTTCCTTTCTTCTATTAATTACAAGAACTATCACATCCTTTCTTGAATGATTAAGGTGCTTTCAGATATTTCAGTATAAAAAATAGCCATTTATATTTATGGCATCATCTAGACAACACTTCTTGATCTTGAGGGGTATTCCATGATTCAGAATTGTTGCTTTTTATATGTCTTAACATTTCATACTTGTTTTTATATGGTTGTATAGCAAAATGTCATAAGTAGGCTACTATATACTGATTTGTATAGAATCATGGACAATGTGACTATTCAAATATTTAATTATTAAGTTAAACTTTTTCTCAGAGACAACATAGTATAAATATATATATGTATAGATACATATACATATATATATCTCTATGTGTATATATATATATGTATATATATATATATATATATATATATTTTTTTTTTTTTTTTTTTTTTTGCTGAGGCAATTGAGATTAAGTGACTTGCCCAGGGTCATACAGCTAGAAAGTGTTAAGTGTTAAATGAGATTAGATTTGAACTCAGGTCCTCCTGACTTCAGAGCTGGTGCTCCATCCACTGTGCCACCTAGCTGCCCCAGAGACAATATAATATAGAAAGAATCTGGCTTTGAAGCCAGTGCCTGGGTTCATGTCCCATCTCTGACACATACTGACTGGGAAAACATATAATGTCTCAGTAATCTATAACTTGCAGGAAAATTACTAACATATATTGGTAGAGGATTTTCCATTTGTTGAAGATATTTTATATATCATCTTTCTAAACTCTTCAGTGCATAACTGAAGTAATTTATAACTTGCCCTATGCTATAAAGGAAGCAGAGCTACCTTATGCAGCTTTAACTACTCTACGGTACATTAATTAAAATAAATATCTTTGGTTTTATACTATTTAGGTCAGGGGTTCTCAAACTACAGCCCGCAGGCCAGATGTAGCCCACTGAGGACCTTTATGTGGCCTGCCGAGTTATGGCAAATGGGCTGAGGGGCGGAGACAGAGTGTGAGTTTTTGTTTTTACTATAGTCTGGCCCTCCTACAGTCTGAGGGAGAGTGAACTGGCCCCCTATTTAAAAAAGTTTGAGGACCACTGATTTAGGTTCTACCTTCATATTTAACCACTGATAACTTAAAAGTTTTCAGTTTCTGTTATTAATATGATAAAATATCAGCTGTCTGGAATTTAGACTCCTAGAACATTGAAATATCTATCTTTGACTGCATATTGATATATGCAGCTAATAATGTTGGATTAAAGTTAATGATTTGATTTCAGCTTGGAAGGAGCTCTTCACTATAATACCCTGGGGAGATAATCTTCAACTTTTTCTTGCTTAACTTCCCCCCACCCCCACCCCCCCCAATGAGTTGGATAAAGGCCTAGTTTGGGTATTTATAAAATTTTCAAGTGCCACAAAATCTGGAAAGTAGAGTTCACATGGTAAGTGATAGTCAAGATTCAAAAAGATCTTGACAAACTAGAACATTAGCCTACATATAATAAGATGAAGTCTAATAAGACTAATAGTAATTTTACACTTAAGTTTTTTAAAAGATTAACTTCCCAAATACAAGATAAGAAAAGTAATGGCTATCAGATTGCTTTTGAAGATCTGAAATTTTTAGTGGACCATCTGCTTAAGATAAGTCAGCAGTTTGAAAATGGCAAAAAAGATACCTAATGTGATCTTATCTTGTATTGAGAAGCATCCTGTCTAGGACTATGGAAATGATAGAATAGAGATAGGTGCTGGACCTATGATTTCTTTTGTTTATTTAACTCCCTACCAATGCTGATTGACATTGAGATGCATACAGTCTTTTTTTTTTTTTTTTTTTTTTTTTTTAATAATAATAGCTTTATTTTTCAAAATACATGCAAATATAATTTTCAACATTCATCCTTGCAAAACCTTGGGTTCCATATTTTTCTCCCTCCTCACTTCTCCCCTCCTCTAGACAAATAATCCAATATAGTTACATGTGCAATTTTTCTAAATATATTTCCACATTTATCATGCTGCAGAAGAAAAATCAGATCAAAAAGGAAAAAAAAATGAGAGGAAAATATACAAGCAAAGGTAAAAATATCATGTCATGATCCACTTTCAGTTCCCATAGTCCTCTTTCTGAATGCAGATGGCTCATTCCATCACAAGTTTATTGGAATTGGCCTGAATAATTTCATTGTTGAAAAGAGCCAAGTCCATCACAATTGATCATCACCTAATTTTTTTTTTTTTTTTTTTTTTTTTTTTTGGTTGCTATATACAATGGTCTTTTGGTTCTACTCACTTCACTTAGCATCAGTTCATGTAAGTCTCTGTAGGCCTTTCTGAAATCATCCTGCTGACCATTTCTTATAGAACAAGAATATTCCATTACATTCATATACCATAACTTCCTTGTTGAAAAGAGCCAAGTCCATCACAGTTGATCATCACGTAATCTTCTTGTTGCTGTGTACAATGTTCTTTTGGTTCTACTCACTTCATTTAGCATAAGTTCATGAAAGGCCTCTCTAGGCCTTACTGAATTTATCCTGCTGATCGTTTCTTACAGAACAAGAATATTCTATTATATTCATATATATTCATATGTCATTCCCCAACTAATAGACATTCACTCAGTTTATAGTTCCTTGCCACTACAAAAAGGATGTGTAAGAATAGGGGGAGGGAATAATTATAATGAGCAAAACAGACCTCCTCATGCAGAAGAGGGGGGCTAAAAAGGGGAGGATGCAGAGAACTTGGAATTTAAGGGAGTGCTCATCAATTGATCATTCATTGAATAAAATTGTGATGTATGAATATAATGGAATGTTATTGTGCCACAACAAATGATTAAAGGGATGATTTCCGAGAATCCTGGGAAATATGAAATGAGTGAAGTAAACAGAAATAGGAAATTAGTTTATACAATGAAAACAAAATTGAAAAAAATAATTTTGTAAAGAAAAGTAAACTTGAAATACTTTAGAACTCTATCAAATCAATGCTTAACAAAGTTTGCAGTGGACCTGTGATGAGGCATGAGACCCTCCTGCTGACAGGTGGAAATACTCAAGGTGCAGAAAAGTGACATTTGAACACAGCCATTATATATGCAGATATTCCTTCCAACATTGAGGGATTCTCCTTTCATACCAGAGAAGTCTTTAATTATTATGGTATTAAAAGATAAAATATGTTGATATTACACAATTCTATACATATATTTTATATAGTTGGTTTATATAAGAACATAAACGTAAGGGACAGGACAGAATGGAATGAAACATAGCTAGAAGAATTTAGAACCCACACAAACACCCTTACCCAAACAATCCTTATATAAATATGTTAAATTCAACAGAAAAAAAAGTGGGGAAATGGAGAATTCCTTTGAATTCTTAAACCTATCATTATTAATTTTCTAGTGTTTATTATATCTGTTTGAATGATTTCTGAAAACCCACAGTACTTTTAGTACTACATATAACATAGAAAATCAAGGTTGCCATGTCATTTTAAATTGAGGTCAACGGTACCTTCTTTTTAATCTGTTTTGTTTCAATAGCTTATATTTATACACATACGTATGGAGATACATGCATATGCATATGTAATTAATATACACACATATTTGGCATTATAAATTAATTGAAAGAATGCATACAAGTAATGATAGCATACAAAATATTTGTCTTCATTTGCATTCTGTTCATTAGAAAAAATGCTATTGTAATATATTGGGATAAAATTTCCTAAGTGATAATTTAATTCCAAATAAGAGGAAATCTTTACATTAGAAAAATTGCTTCTTAATAAAATGAGAAAACCCAGCTTTGGCTGTCAGTCAGTCACTGGTCATCCACTTAAAAGAAGTTTTGCTTATTTTGGCTGCATCTTTAGTCATCATGAGAAGCTTCTGATCCTGACAGGAGGATGTTTATTAAACAAGAAAATAGGTTGAGGCACACTCTTTGTTTATTCCATTTTCTCTCACTGTGGACTACTTCCTTATAGTGAGTTCTAGCAGATAGTTTTAGTTGGTGTGAGAGGGAAATTTTTCATATTTGATAATTTCTTGTTTCAGATAAAGCATGCCTGCCAGTCCCGCCATCCCCAGATTTACCAAAGGGGAATCTGTTAAGATGTAATACAGAAAAGTTCTGTTCTTAGTTTTTTTCTCATTTTGTTTTTTATGTTATCATATTGGATATTTTTGCTGCTGTTCTTATTTTTTACATGTTAGTAATTTTGACGGCTTTTGGATAATTCCACTCTAGAGGGAGAACTTGGTGGGCGGTCCTTCCTGTGACACGACCCTTGAGTGACAGTTCTGTTTGATTGCCTCCAGTACTGTGAGGAAAGGACACGACTCTATGGTGAGGACTGATGGACATACATTATCTGAGAAAAGAAACTACCAGGTAAGACCATATTTTTTCCCTTATTCCATTGGTCACTTTTATAAAATTGTTTAGCTATATGTTAGCCAGAATGATCAAATTAGATGTGAATCAGTTTAAAAAATTGTGATTTACATTTAAATAACTTGCATAATATATTAGACAAATGAAAGAATTACACAGTTTTTTATCATATCAAGATATTGATCTATCATTAAGGACATTCCTTTAAAACCAAAATTTAAATTTTGGTTTTTTTTTTGTTTTTGTTTTTGTTTTTTGTTTTAATATATAATCTACCCCAAATATTATTCTGGTCTATGTACAGAAGTATTGTTAAAATGGTAGTAACAAATCAACAACTCTTTGCAAAAAAGTTGGCAAGATTGAATCTGTACTCTTACATTTGAGTTTTGGAAATATTGTAATGGGAATTTTGACAAAAAGCTGCCAGATAAGAAAACAGTAATGAGAAACAACAGTGTAGTACAATGTTTGCTTGATGGTTGAAGCATTTTTATTATGTTGACTCTTCCAATAGCTTACTGTATGTACAGTTTTATTAATTGTCCAACTGTTAGTTTGTTTTTTTTAAAGAGGAAATTAAATAATAACTATAATAGCTTTTTTTAAAGCATTGAAAGTCAATTGAGGAAACTATCATTTGAATGAAGTTTTGGAAAAGTGGCTTTTGAATATTTTTTCAAAAATGCTTCATTTTATATAAGTGCTATCCTTTACTAGCAGTCCAGAAGAATTCTTAGTAATCTGATACACATACACACACACACACAGACACACACACACACAGATTTAAATGTGAGGCTCTTCTCCACTTCCTTCTTCCCTTTCTATTCTCTCTCAGCCCTCGTTTTATTCTAGATTCTACTTTAGTGTTTCTTAATCTTTTTTGTATAAACAAAACTTCTTGTTAATCTGGCACAGATTAACAATAACATTTTAAAATGCATAATGTAAAATATATAAGATTATAATATAATTATAAAAATGATCAAAAAGAAGGAAGAGGGTAGGGCATATGCTTATATTGCCTCTCCTTCTCTCCTCTGAGTAGTAAGGAAAATTGTATAGTAAGCACTATAGGAGAGAGGATCACTATACTGAGAGTCAAGAGTTATTTACTCTTCTGATTGTTGTATAACCTAGGGTGAATTTATTTGGAATTACTTGCCTCAACTGTAGAGGAAGGATGTTACAATCTGTAATCTCCCAGCTGCCTTCCAGCCTTGAAATGTTATTACTCTATTATTCAAGAAATTGAAGAGGCTTAATAGTAGGTTGTCTGTTGCAGTTATTGTATTTAAAATAACCTATCTCAGATCATTTGTTTCCGGCAAGTATAATTGACAAACAAAATAGTAGGTTTAAACAAATAGCATTATAAAATAGAAAGAAAATTTAATTTGGATTTAGAAGACTTGTGTTTAAGCCTCCTCTTTTCATTTCTTAGTCTTGTGACCTTGGACAAGTCACTTATCTTAACCTCAATTTCTTTGTTTGAAAATGGAAATCACCTTTTCCCTCCCCTCCTCTGACTATTTTCATTACCTGGCCCATGGGATTGTTGTGTAGAAAGTATATGTAAATTATAAATGGAAATAAAATTGAGGTGGTATTGATAATAAAGCTAACAGTATTTTTTTTTTTTTATAGCCAAGTTAACCAGTAAACAAAGCATAATGTTGCCTTTAAGTCCCTTATAATTCCAGAATTCCATGATTTAATTTATGTTTATAACTTTTAAGAAAGATTAGAGACTTTGTATCTTTAGTTGCCCTGCCAATAGGATGCTGGAGTGGGTCCCTTATAAGCTTTTTTTTTTTTGTCTATACTGATACTTTGATATACATATTAAAATATCCATTTGTATGTAATAGATTCATGGTCCTTTTTTATTTAAACTTAAATAGGAAAACAATGAAATAGAATAAAACTAAAAAGAACAAAAAACATTGTCATATGCATAGCAGAATATAAAAGAAGATTCCAAATATGTAGCAATAAATTTCCATTTTAAGAAAGCATATATAACAAAACACATTGTATTCAGAATTGTCCATCTTTTGTTTGCTTCCATGTAGGTTTTCTTTTGTTCTCTGCTGTGCACTTTTTACTTTACTAACCTTTTTTCCTTCTTTCTTCTCCTCCCCTCCCAAGAAGCCTACACTTTAGCATGTTTTTTACATATGTCTTTACATATTTGTTTACATACTTGTATATACACACATATATCTGCATTGTATCTTGTTTTCTATCCGTGATAATAATTCTACTTTATTTCTACCTGTTAGCTTGCTTGATTATTACATAATCTTCTCCTTCCCCTCCCTCCTATATTCTCCTCTCATCCTTTCCCTTCTTCTTTATTCCTTCTCCATTAATCTACATACTTTATCCCATTATGGTAAATCTACACATTTTTCTATACCCTATCTTATCCTGTTCCCTTCCTCACTTATTTCTTTATAGATTTTGGAGGACTCTTCTAGGGTGTGTGTGTTTATATATATATAATATTTTCTTTAACCCATTAATAAGTAGGATTTCAGAATACTAGCTGTTCTTCCCCCTTTAATTCTTCTGTGTCAGTTTTTGCTCTTGCAAATATTATTTATGCAAATATATTATAATATATTATTGCAAAAAATATATATTATTTGTATAATAGAATTACCGTTTTTACCTTTTCCTGCACAGTTTTGCCAAAAATCATATCACACTCGGCTCTAGCCCACTCTTTTTTTTTTTTGACTGAGTCATTTAGAGATAAATTACTTGCCCAGGGTCACACAGCCAGAAAGTGTTAAGTGTCTGAGGCCAAATTTGAACTCAGGTTCTCCTGACTGGGCTGATGCTCTATCCACTGCGCCGCCTAGCTGCCCCTCTATCTCAATCTTTCTTTTGAACTACCTAATTACTAATGACAGTCTTAAACATATAGTTTATATTTCTGTGTATAAAATATAAACAGTTTGTCCTTATTAAGTCCTTTGAAAGTAATCTTGGTCATTGGCTCTTATTTGTCACATTTTGTATTGAATTAAATTTAATTGCAAAAAAATTGTGAAAATCTGACAATTCATTGAATGCCTTTTTTTATATTCAATACTCTACTTAATTTTTTTGGATATAATATTTTCTGTCACAACTCTACTTATTTTGATTGTTGACATATAGTATTCCAGAACCTATGGTGTTTGAATTGTTGCTGTTGATAGATCTTATGTGATTCTAATTGTAGCTCCAGCATAATTGAATTGTTCTTGTGGTTATTTGTAAAATTTTCTCTTTGATTTGGGGATTTCAAAATTTATCAGTAATTTTTTTGTATAATCTCTTTTAGGTGGTGATAGGTTGATTTTTTTTTTTTTTTCTATTTCTACTTTTTTCTCTCTCTTGTTCTGTCACTTCAGAACAATTTTCTTTGATATTTCTTGTAATATATGAAATTTCTGTTTTTGTTCATAGCTTTCAGGTAGGCCAAGTCTTATATTTTCTCTTCTTGATCTGTTCTCCAGATTTTTTTTCCCCCTGAGGTGCTGTTCACATTCTATTTTATCATTCTTTATATTTTGTTTTATTATTTCTTGGCCTCTCATAACTTCATTGACTTCCCATTACCTAATTATAGATTTCAAAGAATTATTTTCTTCCTTAAGACTCTAGATCTCCTTTTATAGTTGGTTCACTTTATTTTCATAATCTTCTGGTTTTTCTTGGATTGTTATTTTTTTTCCTTTTAGTTTTCCCCCAGTCTCTCCCATTTGATTTTAAAAGTCTTTTTTGGGTTATTCTATAAATTTGGAGAGTGCACATTACATTAACATTACTCTTTGGGGGAGGTAAGGCTTTTTTTATTTCTGTCCTTCTCTGAAAGATGAACTCTAGTCTTATTCCCATAGTAACTTCCTATTGTTGGGTTCTTTCTCCTTTATCTGCTCTTCTAAAATTACTGTTATTACTATTTATTTATTTATTTATTTTTGCATAGGATCTTATTAGTCTAATCACTTCTAGTCCTGAGGTTGAGGGAATCTGGCTTCATGTCTTCCTTTAGTTCTCCCTTTTAGTATGAAACCCCAAACCAATAACTCCACTCTCCTGTAAATGCTCACAGACAGTAACTTTCCTGACTCATTGCTTCTGCACTCACTTGGCATTTACTGGTTCCTTTTCCTGTAATCTCATCTAAGCAGCACAGCTGGACTTGGCATTCCTTATTAACAGAGGTTCTCCTCAGTCTTCCCTGACAAACCTAGACTCTCCACACTGTCTGAAAAGTGAAAGTTCCTAAGATTGGGTTTGAGGCTACCTCGGAACTCAGCCAGTCCCAAGGCTCTCCATTTGTTTTATTGGAAGTTGCTTGGAGGTGTTTATACTTTACACTCACCAAATCTCTGTCCTGAGCTAGCTTTTTGGATCTTTTCCTCTTGTCACAGGAGGACCACTATTCTACTGTTTATTTTTAGCTGGTATATATTTATGCTGAAGCATAATTTTGTTTTGTTTGTGGGGGAAATTTGGAGTATTCAGAATTTTCTGATCTGTTCCAACCATCTTTCCCGAATCCTAGTCTTTAACAGAATCCTTTCTTACCTTTTTTCTTCTTCATAACCACTTCCAATGATTTTTGCTGCATGAAGTATCTTTTTCAGAATGCCTTAGGCAGGATTAGCCCACTAATATTTGTATGACTATGTGGTGACTAAATAAAACATGAGATTTATTCAGTTTCTTGTTTCTGAACCCATAGAACAGCTGTTGTATAAGTAATTTGCATTATGAAACTGTATAGATAGTTTTCCACACTGGTAAGGTGAATTATATTTAGCATTATGTTAAATTGATTTATGAGTATTTTAGTCATAAAAACAATTGTGCTTATGAAAGAAAAAAGTGACACTTTTAAGAATAGGCACTTAGAAAAAAGTTTTCCCTACTCAATCTTTATTGACATATCTTTTTGTTATGATGCCATTATTTTCAAATAAATAAGTCACTTAAAATATATTAGACAATTCTGTTCTACATGTGACATATATTGGATGAAATTATTGTTCTCTTCTGTTTTGCAGTTGCAGGTAGAAAACTAAAATAAACTTGAAATTAAAATTTAAATTAATTTAAATTTAAAAAATGAAATTAAAACTTGAAAACTTGAAATAAAATTGAAATTTTCTATTTGCTTAAGTATTGAAATGAATCAAAGGCATGTACCCATGGTGTAATATCATTCATAAAGTTTATGAACTAGTTTAAATCTATATAGTGATGCTATTCATATATGTTATTATTATATCCATATGTTAGAAACCTCCATAGTGTGGAATAGAATAAAACTTATCTTTTGCATGTATAACATGACTTTTATGACTAAAAGTATGAAATATACATTATACCTCATTTTAAGTGGATTTGATGCATGTTTTCAGATTCAGAATTAATAGCAGAACCATGTATTTTATATATATATATGTATATATATATAAAACATTAAACTTCAAATTTAAAAAGTTTGTGTAATATATTTATGCTAGGTTATATCTTTAGATAATTATTTTAGTTCAACTTCATCAAACATCTGTAAGAAACAAGCATCTTATCAAGAACTCCCGATTTGCTGATGAATCCAGGAATTTATTTTACATTCTTGCAAAAGGGGGTATCTAAACTAATAGGCACATCCTTGAAGGGCCAAGGCACAGCCTTTTATTCTCCTATGAGTAACTATATTGGCAGATCCTCTCCTAATTACCACTCCCATTTCCCACATTTCAGTGGCCTTAACTCCTATTTTCTTTTACCTGTATTTGGTGTGTATACACTTTTTTTGCATCTACCAATAAATGGTTTCCCTCTATAAGATTGATTTCCTTTCTCAGCCTAGCCTTTATGTTTCATTTATTAGATTCATTTCTCTAAATTAAAAAAAAATAAATAATTGAAAAGTAAACTCTCATTTGATTCTTGTAATGTTCTTCTCTAGAATAGAATGTTTTCTGGGAACAGGTTTCTTGGGGAGCCTCTGGAGGCAGCCTTAGTTTCAGTTCAGTGTAATAATCACCTCAAATTGAAGCCAAGAATTAAAGTGGAAATCCTTTATTTTCTCTTTCCTTCACTTGGGGTTCGGCTAGCTTTTCTGGAGGCCTTCTGGATCTTGATTTCAGTGTTCTCTACAGCACAGCCTGCACCAACTTCTCTGTCATCCTTAGTTCTGCCCAACTGAATCCTGGCTTCTCAATCTCCCAGAGTCCCCTTTGGCCCTGAGAGCTTCTTGCTTATATGCTGCACACTGAATATACTCCAATCATTACATCACTAGGAAATTGTAGGATTAAATCAATGCTAAACTAGATTACTATTGTCTCCTCAATTCCACTTAGTACCTTGTTTCAAGTTCTGGCCCATAACATATCCTTTAGGATCAGATCACTCATACGAACCATGGTAAATTAGATAATTATTGTCTCTATCTTAGTACCTTTAAGAATCATAACAAATTCTCACACATCAAAAAAAAAAATTATGAAAGAAGAGATGCCAAATTCTGGAAACTACCTGGAATTTAAGTAGAATGATCTTTTGGTTGGAAAAGTTACCATAGTTTGGAAGGGTTTGTCTCACTTTTATATTTATATTCAAATGCTTGGCCCATAATAGACACTTAATATGTACTATTCTTCTTTGGAACTTACAAGTTTTTATCAAGGTCATTACTTCCTTCAAGTTAACTAGGTTCAACATTAGAATCATCTACAATTCCTCATTTCCCCCTCATCTTTCATATCCAGATAGAACTGGCAAGACCTGGAGACTATATATAAGATGTCTAACATCTGTTCATTACAATCCACTAATATGGTTACCATTCTAGTTCAGACCCTCATTACTTTTCATGTAGACCTCTTCCAGTTCACCCTTCATATAGCTGCCAAAGTCATGGCATGATCAGTAAAAACCAGTCACTTCCTAGGATCACATATAAACTTCTTGTGTTTGGTATTTTAGGCCAGCAGGAAACGAGGTACAGGGGAATGGGCAGGATTTTTGGGGGGAGAAGAGAAGCCCCATTTATTAAATATCTACTACATGCCAGGCACTATGCTAAACAGTTTACAAATATTACCTCACTTGATCTTCACAATAATTATGGAAGGTAGGTGCTATTATTACTCCATTTCATAGTTGACAAAACAGACATACAGAGGATAAGTGACTTGTTTTGAGTCACATACCTAATAAGTATCTGATAGTAGATTTGAAGTCAAGTCTTCCTGATTCCAGATCTAGTGCTCCATCTGCTATGTTACATAGCTCCCTTTACAACATGGCTATTGCCTACCTTTCCCACCTTTTAATAATATCCTGCTTTTCATACACTCTAATCTAACTGACCTTGTTGCTGTAATTCACTTACAGCATTACCTCTACCTTCACCATGCCTTTGCATATGCTGTTTCCCATGTCTGAAAAGCACTATTTTCTCTGTTTTTATAATTATAAGGAAACCCCTTTTTTTCTTTTAGAACTCAGCTAAAACACCACCATGTACATAAACTTTCTGTTCATGAATCTTTCTACCTGCTACTGCTTCCCTTTCCTCCTTTAGCTTGTGTTTATTATGTATATATTTTGTATACTTTATATGCTGTCTTCTTTGATAAAATGCAGAGTCCTTGAAATCAGAGATTGCTTCATTTTTGTCTTTAAATCTATTGTACCTAGCATAGTGCCAGGTAGGAGCTTTAATAAATGAATGCTTATTTGCTTTATTAACAGTGTTTGTTGTTTAAAGAAAAACAGAATAGGAAGTATAGAGAATATTTCTAGAGTGTTGCCAATAGTACAGGATTAAAGAATTTTGTACTGTAGAAAGACATTGATTTGATGGTTTTAGGAAGACAAATACTTGTTTGGAACGTGTAAAACTGCGTAAGTGATCATCTTATTAAAACTTTTTTTTTTCCTCAAAAGTGACTAACCTAGTTTCTTGGGAGTATTACATAGTAGGGGAATAGATTTCTCGAAGTAGGAGCATGGCCTTCAATTTTGTATTAAACAGAAAACAGAAAATTAAGTGATTGACAATAAGTAAATAATAACTATAATATTTTCTGCTTGGTATTGTAACAAATATAAGTTCAGAATAAAAACCTTAAGTTCATCATTAAATTGTGTGTTTGTATGAGTAGGTATCTTTGAATTTTTAGCCAGCATCATGAAATTTGAATGGAAAAGGTTTTTCATTTCCATCAGCAATGGATGAGAAAGGATCTCCCCTTTACCCTCTCTTAGTTTACATCTCATATCACATCTTTCTCTTTAAGCACTGTATATGGTTAAGAGTAAAAAGAAAGATATTTTCTCTCTCCCTCTCCTTCTCTCTCTTTCTTTCTTATTGGGGTTAAGTGACTTGCCCAGGGTCACACAGCTAGGAAGTATTAAGTGTCTGAGACCAGATTTGAACTCTGGTCCTCCTGACTTCAGGGCTGGTGCTCTGTCCACTATGCCACATAGCTGCCCTTCCTCCCATTATTTTATAAAAAAGAAATGGGTTGATTTTTAAAATCTATTTCAAGAAGTATGCCTATAGTGGTTATTTTGTCTTATGAGGGTACATCATACTGCCCGGTTTTCCAAAAGTGGCTTATTAATATCTGATAATCATCAGTCTGAAGGGACAGGGCTTAAAACTTGTAATTTCATTGTTAACAGGAAGAGAACTCCCAGGTAAGGAAATACCTTCTGCTTGTGCAAGACTCTTTATACATGCTCTATATCTTAGACGCTTGGAGAGTTGCCCTAGAGTCCTAAGAGTGAAGGTTCTCAAGGTTCCACAGCTACCAGTCTGAAAGAAAGGGAAAGGCTTGTCTCAACCTGTAATGATGCTCAGACTTCTTCCTTTTACCTTGTTATAAAATCCCTTTCTTATGCTCTCTCATCATTAGTGCCTTTCAGCAGTCGGCAACTATTCAGTGAAGTGGTAGAGTCTTGTACATTTAAAATAAGGCTCCCTTTTTTATACTACCCTTTTCCTAAAGTATAGGCCTTTGATGAATGTCATCAGTGTATGATACTCGGTACCAATGCAGTTCTGCAACTTAGTTCTATAATACTCCTGCAATTTAGAAGTTAATTTTTAAAAAATTGCTTGTGGAACTACAATATTGTTACTAGTCCAGTTTCGTAGCCATTAAAGGACGGAGGCAGGTAGTCCTGGCTCAGGTCTTTCCACTAAGCTACACTGGAACATATTAATTATGCATGCTAACCTTCAAAGTAATACATTTTCTCCCTTATTTTCTTGGTAAATAAAACCAAAACAAACAAACAAGCATTTTCAGCAATCTCCTTGTCTCCTATCTACCTCCTTTCCCACCCCTGACCCCTGGATATTTTTCATGGATCTACCATCAAATTTAATTTTAGGAAGACAAAATGATTAGATTGAGGAATTTGGCTTTATGTGGGCTGAGTTCTATGTATTTCAAAGAGGATGTTGATAGAATTAATGTGTTTCATATCTAGAGACCATGGTTAAGCCTAGCTCAAACATTAATCTCATGTTCAGGTATTTAGCTTTCTTTGGGGTCCAGTTACCTTTTAAAAATAAGAGTATTTGACCTAGATAAACACTAATATATCTTTACCTACCAATTTCTGTGAACCCATGAAGATCATATGTCTTTTGTTTTTTTGTATCAGTATTAAGTCATAGGCTAGGGATCCCAATTAACTTTAAAATTTTTGAACTCTTGAGTAGAAGATTGAGGGTAGGAGATCAAAGGGACTTCCTGAACACCATGTTGGAGTTTAGACCCAATTCAAGGAAACCTTTCAAATGTAGAGAAATGCTTAAGTAAAGATTGGAAGGCACATGGAATGAAGGGTATTGTAAGTAGTATGAGAGGGACAAGTTGGAAAAGGTAGAGTGATATCAGATTATCAAGAAAACTTTAATTTTCCACATTGGAATTTGAAGTTTATTTGATAGAGAATAAAAAGACATTTATCTATATTGAGTAGAAGGACATGACCAGATCTCTGCCTAGGGGCTAAATTATTTAACGATAGTATGAAGGATGGATTAGATAAGGGAAAAAGAAAATAATTATTATTAGAAATCATTGCAATAATGGCAGTAAGTAAAAGAGCTAGAGCAAAGATAGAATTGACTGGATTACATAAGAGAATAGATATGAGTGATGAAGTTTTACCCACCTGAGACTACAGAATCTCTGAATTGGACAACACCTCATAACAGACCATGTAGTTCAACCTAGATGCGAATGAAAGTTTCAATGAGATGAGTGAAAACCTACTTATTACTTTCTGGGGAAGCCTTTTTCAGTTTTGTAATTAATTAATCAGTAATTAAAACTGATCATTATAGTCTAGCATGCTCTGGTCAGGGAAGATTTTTTTAAAAACATTGGCTAGCCATCCTTTTTTAGTAATAATAGCTTGTAGAGGTATAGAGGTATGATCAGGAATCTAAGACAAGGTCACTCATGTATAATTTGAAGAATCTAATCTTTTGTTTTTGGAAAATAATAGTATTTGCTCATTTCAATCATGAAACTATTGGTTCTTCATTATTTTAAAAAAGATTACTGACAGTGATTTAATAGTCACTATTAGCAATTATTTATATCTAGAGGTATGGCTCACCTAGATCTTATGAATTGAGTTTATCCAGGACAATTAGGGTTTCTTTTATTATTTCCTTTATTTGCTGCTTCAACTTTTTATTTTATTTTATTTTTTAATTTTCAAAACATATGCACCACCCTTGCAGCAACCCTTGTGTTCCTTTTCTTCAACTTTTGATGAACTTTATAAGCTCATTTTCCTTGACAGAAAACACCAGAAAATAAATTGAGCCAGCTCTGCCTTCATTGTGTCTTAAGTTTTCATAGACTTGTCTGTTATCAGTGAATCATTCAATCTGATGAACAGCTTTTGCTTTTCTTTTTCCCCTGATAAAACACACATAAATCCTTTCTACTGCTCACCAGATCCCCTTAAAAAAGTTTTTATTTCTTAGCCTCACTCATTTTGAGTGTTAATGGTTCTGACATAGTTACAGCAGTGTGCCACACTTTTATATGCATTTTTTTGTTACCTCCTTTGCTTTTGTTTCCTGTACAAGATTGCTGTTGTTGGGTTTCTTTTTTTTTTTTTTTAATTTTGTTGGTTAATGAGATCTTTATGTAGCCAAATTGGTCCTTTTATTCTCTTTATCTCCTTAGGATTTAATTTTTTTAGAGCTTCTCATTCTTTCTGAGCCTACTTTCTGTGTAGAATTTTAGCTTATGCCAATGTTAATAATGTGAAATACTGTAAGAATGTTGTATCAGAGAAATTTAGGATAAGAGAAAAAGATAACTTAAGGAGAAAGATAAACTTAATCCTAGAATTTTGAATTTAAAATGCCAGTGAAGTTGGCAACCTCTAATCATTTGAAATATCATATATCATAACATAAAAGTGAATTAGAAATATGAATTTGGGAGAGCTCTTAGTGAAGAGAATAGTTGAAGCTCTGGGAATGATTGTGATTGTCCTGGGAGAGAGTTTAAAGGAACAGAAAAGAAATACATATTTTAACATATTGTGAGGACAAAATGGCAAAATGAGAAATGTATAAAGCAAAGAAAGCTGGAAAGCAGAAGAGGAATCTAAGAAATAACAAGTTTCTAGTAGAAGATCAATGATTAGGACCTAATATTAAAAAGCCAGTTATATATCTGTTCACTTATGAACATTTATAAATGAGAACATTTATCCATTGAGAAAATTTTGGAAAATATCATGTTAACTTAAATGCATTCAAATAGGAACATAGAGCTTATGGAAAATAAAGGAGGAGAGGTGGTTCAGGCAGAAAAATTTTGATTAGCTTATTTCCTTTAAAAAAGATATTTAAATTCAGAAAATTTTTAATAGGCATAGTAGTCTTGATAAAATCTTTACTTGGAAATTAGAAAAGATCATTAGGAAATAAGTAGAATTGAAATGTAAATGGATCATTTATGAAGATGAAAAATAAGATTCTTGCCATTGGGTAGTCAGGGTATCATTCACAATATTAATAATCAAGAGCTCAGCTTTCTAGCACTTTTACTGTTTTCAGTTCAATGAGAAGTCAGATTTCTTTGTTGGAATATAATTTAGTGTAATGTAAAAGGTATAGTGATGTGACTACAAATATGTCTATGAATTCACCAATTCTATACCACACAATTAGAAATTAGAAGATACACTTTGGTTAGTAAGAAATGTTTCATTTTTAACTCATTCATTCAAGTCTTATATTAGTACTTTTTTGTTATGCATGCTACTTGTTTCTAGCTGGTACTATATATGGCTTACCCCAATTCTCAAATTCTATTTTTGTCTCTAAAAGTTCCTACATTATTAATAATTGAATTAAGATCAGAGATAATATGATTAGCTTCATTAGCTCTCTAATAATTTATATATGCTAAGTCACACATTTTACCTTTATCTAAAATAAAAAGTTGGAAGTAAAAATTTAAAAAAGGATTATTTGGGGTGAGCTAGATATGACTAAGGATAAATTTATCCCTCCTCCCAAAAAAGTGTGAAGTGTCTGTTAAACTCGCTGAAATTATTTTTTAAACATTTCATATTAATAACCAAAGTAATAAAAATGTTTTCTTGTGTAAAGCAAATTTAAACATTTATTTAAATACAATCTTTAATGCTATCTAAAGATTATTCATTATAATGTATAGGGGATAATTAACCTTTAAATGATTTAAACCATTTCCTTCAATGATCTTTGGTTAACTTTAGTAGTTGTCAAAATTTCTTAATAATAGTTTGATTAATAAATGAATGAATGATAAGCCAGTAAAGCATTCTACAAATAGGCAAAATATTTCAGGACACTGTCTACTTGAACATTTGCCAGCTGTGCTCTTCTCCTACTAAACACATTTGTCATGGAGGTGATAACAGAAATTGGGGGTAGCAGAAAAACTGAGCAGCCATAATGAGGAAACTGTACATTGAAAGCTTTTACAAAGTCATTTAATTATTATTTTTTTAAAAATTAGAATCCTATAGTTTATAGTTTTGGTAAATACCTTTCTAATCTATGAGTAAGAAGTTTTATCTTTAGTGTTATCTTCGTTATATGTTAAATCAGGGGCACCCTTGGTGTGTCTGGCTAGTGCCATGGCTCACCCCTCAGTTTCTGCTTCTTTGCTTCATCCTCCAGATGTGTGCTTTCCAATGTCCAGATCTGCAAGTGGTGAAAGAAGTTACAAAGGTAAGTATATGGGAGATAAGATTTGGGAGGGAAATTTTTTTTTTTTAAATACTGAATCTCTTCTTCATCTAGTATTTCATTTACCTTTTCTTTGGCTCTGTCCTTTTTCCTTTACAGTTATAAAATTCCTGGAATTACTCATAGCAGAATAGAATTTTAGAGCTGGTAGGGACCTCTAAAATTGGCCTAGACGCTTTCATTTTTTGAATGTAGAAATTGATGCTCACCTAGGTAAAATAACTGAAAATCACATGCAATACCAGAGAGAGCCATGGAGCCATTACTAGAATTTAGAAGTATTATATGTCCATATTTTACTGGCAAATAAATTGACACTCAGAAAAGTGGAAATTACTTGTTTAAAGCTCCTTAAAGAGCTAAGATTCAAAGTTTGTTCCTTTGTTTCAAAATGAAGCATTCTTTCAACTAATTTTTGTTCTTTTTTGGAGGGGGAGATGTTTCTTCTTCCATGGCAAACTTTCTGTATTATTTTTGTGGAAAGGAAGTATCTAAAATTAAATACTTAAAACAGCTTTGCTATTTTATTGTGCTGATCTTTAAAAATGATAGATCACATGCATATCAGCTTTCAAAATCATTTAAAATAAAAAAGGTCTGTAGATGTAGATTTATATAAATTTAAGATGTGAGGAAGTATAGTTATGGTGGTTAAGAAAGTAAAATTAGAATAAATAATTGTATTAGATTTTCTTCAAATATTTCAAAAAAGAGAGGATTCTAAAATAATGAGCAAGATCTCAAATTTGCCAAATATAAAAAAGCTCTGTTAAAGACCGTATTTTCTCACTTTCTAAAGTCTTACCTGAAAATGGTCATATGGGAACAAACAGGTCTTTGTAGATAATTTCTCAGACTTACCTAGTTATTCCACTATAGACATTTACCCAAGGCTGGAGACTATAACCTAGTTCTTACTTTACTCTTTGGGATAAGAGCCCCAATCTGCTGTTTGCTTCCAACCTTGTTCATTGTACAGTACAAAGCTAGGGCCTGCTAGTGACTATTCCTGTCTATACCTCTATTTAAAGATACTACCAATCCTCTAGTCAATATGTAATTGAGTAGTAAATGACAGAACTGCAAGATGGGACCTCTACTCATATATTGGTTCAGTGATAATCTGCCTAGGTGCTTCCCTGCCCTGATAATTAGTCTCAGCTCTCTTTTACTCTCTTGATGTACATAAATTCTGGGCTGGATCTATCCTAGTGAATATAAGCCTCTCTATCTGTTTCCTTAAGCCACTTTGAGCTTCAAAAATTGCTCACTGTAACTTTTTCATAGCTTTTCTGATGTGAATCAGATGTGGCAACTTTTCTAGATCTTTGTGGAGGGGAGAGAATTTGTTAATCCATACTTATTGCTAGTCCACTGCCTTTCCAATAACCTCTTGTCCTTTTTTTTAAAACTAAAAGAGAATATATTAATGGTCCTAATATTAGGTTATAATTCTGTCTCTATTTATGGGGGAATTTTATTTTTTCTCTCTAATCTTTTGTTTTGCCAGTTATGAAATGATTGTAATATTTTTACTAGAAGATAATATATATATTATCTTCTAGTAAAAATATATATGTATAAATAATGTATATACATATCTGTTTATCTATCTGAATGGAAGCTATTGTTACTGTCTTGTAGAATATTATGGTTTTTGGCTGTCCCTAGTTATAGTCTTTTTTTTTTTTTTTTTTTTTTTCTGGAAGTACTTTATGTTGATTTAGTCTAGTAACTACATTGATACTGCTTCTAATCTATTTCAATTCAGTTTTTATCAAATGCCTGCAGTTTGTAGATCCTGTTTTAATCTTTTTACCTATCATTTTTGGTTTATTGGTTTTATTGATAGATAAAATTTTAAAACTTTCATATATTTTATGTGCCTATCATAAATCTGGTATTATATATGCTTCAGAAAATATGATTTCTAAAAGTAATTTTAATTATATAATTTATATGGTTAGTATTTTACCAAGGCACTTTTTGTGTGCATGTTAGGCCATTGAAGCCTCAAAATAACATTATGAGTAAGGCAGGGATTTTTGTTTCTCTTTTTCAAATGATAGGTTAAATTTGTTTTCAGAAAATCATAAAATTAGTATGTATTGAAGACAGGATTGAACACAACTAGTCCAAGTCTTTCTCCTTTTTACTTTACTGTTAAACATAGTTCTTTTTGCTATATGTAATTACTGGTGGGCAATATTAGTTGTTGCTTTTTAATATAAGTTAGAAATGAAAATGAAATTATAAATAAAATTTATATGATAAAGATTCCAATTAACAATAATTGTAGCTTTAATAAGAATATGATGTAAAACTTTAAAAATCATGTAAAGATAGAAGTACTATGACTTATAAAATGCATTCAAAGGTTAAATTTACAGCAAGCAATTAAAAAAGTTTTAAAGCAAATACGTTGTACTAGGTGCTGTGCTAGTTGTGTGGTTATCAAGAAGAGTTAAAACAGTACCTACCTTTAAAGAGTGGAATTCTTATCACTCATCCTATTTATTCCTATTTAAGTCATTCAGTGATACTTAATTAAGCTTATATGTGTAAAACAATAGGATGATTTAAAGAACACTCATGTTTTATTCTTTAAATGGGGGTTACCATAAAATCCTTACATTCAGCATTTCATTATGAAACATTTTTATTAAGCCTATGATGTAGGAACCTTTTTTCTTTAATTTTGGGAAGATGGAGATGATGATAGGAATGTGTTCATCTGCTAAGGAATTTTTTTTAGCCATATAATTCATGAAAGTCATATACTAAGGTATAGAATGTTGATGTCTTTCGTTAGTACAGAGGGTATTCTACTTTTTTAAAATCATAAACTCTTGGAGGCTTTTAGGCATTCTAACCTCAGAGAGGCTTTTAATAGCTATAGTGTGCTTAACAAATACTTACCTAATTTGAATGGGCATTTGATTTTCATAGTGCTTTGAAATGGCATAATTCCGTTATAATGAATTTAGCAATATGATTTCTAGGGGGTTCAGGAAAGATTCTTGTATTTAGAATATGGTGACCTGGGTTTTAATCCCAGTTTCACTACTTAAAGAAGTAGTGAATAATATATTGCATAATCCAAGACAAAGCACTTAACTTCTCTGGGCTTCAATTTTCTCTGTAAAATCAAGAAGGTTCCATTTGACAAATGTTTATTAAGTACCTTCTGCATGCATGGTAGAAAGTACTTGGATTGAAAAGACAAATGAAGAATTCTTTGCTTTCAAGGAGTGTTCAATGTACATGGGTCATATACAGACATAAAAAAAAGTTTAGTGCAAGTTAAATAGGGAAACTATACTAGTAAATGGGTGAAATTAGAGAGGTACCGTGGTACCGCACCTAAGAGGAGTGTTGAAGGGAGAAAAGGAGTCATTCCAAATGCACAAAATGAAGTCTGTGATTATGTATTTCTTGCCTGGAAAAATGTCAGCTTTGCTTATGTCATATGCACATGTAAAAATTGCTTTTTTTTTTTTTTTTTTTTTTTTTTTTTTTTTTTATTCCCATAGAATTCTTAGGGCATAGAAAGAGAAATGCATGCATTTAGGGTGCAAGACATCAAATAAAGAACTTACTTATGAATTATTGTTGCTTTTTAAGTTTAATTAAGATTTTTGATTGTGTTCTTTACTTTTCAGAGTTCTGTTGCATTTTTAGTTTGGAGCATTGATTTTTCCTTGTTTAATATAATTCATTGTTGAAATGAAAAAAGTTTTGTACTTTATTTTTCATACATAGTAAGTCAAATGGATTCTGATTTTTGAATGATTTTAACAGTAAAATTAACAAATATAGGGAATAATATTTTAAAAGGTTATATTTGGTAGGTTATATTTTAAGATTATAGTTAATTGTGTAGACAAGGAAAATGAGATATGAAAGACTTATGTATAGGCAGTTTCTGCTTTTTATTATAATATATTTCTGGAGATCTCCTTAGAAAGCAGAACAAAGAAAGATTGTTTTTGTTTTGTTTTTTTTCTTCCCCACATGCATTTCAGAGTCACTGCATTGATATTGGTGGTAAGGTTGAATATACTAATGGGTGATTGGATTAAGACCTCAAAAGGAAAGTGTTGGGTTTTGTTCATTATTGTTGTATGGACTGACATAGTCTGAGCATTTTTACAGTAAAACCTTATTCTGATATTAATCTGAACATTTTGTTTTCATGGAATATGTTTGTATTTTTCATTGAGAACAGGCAAAAATATAAACTGAGATATGGAAGTAATTTTGTAGATGTGACTATGGCCTTTGATACTATCAGTCACAAGGGTTTATGGAAATTATGCCAAAATTTGGTTACCCAGAAAAGTTCATCAGTATTTTGTACATCAATTTCACAATGACATGCTTGCCTGGGTTCTGCTTAATAGAGGATGCTCTCATGCTTTTCCATTCACCAGTGTAGTGAAACAAAGCTGTGTATTTGCTTCTGCGCTTTTTAGCTTGATGTTTTCAACCATGTTGCCAAGGTTAGCTACCACCACACAGATGGAGTATTGGTGTATGATTGCAGATGATTGTGCATTCAATACAGTTTGTGAAGCTGAAATGCAACAAAATATTCTGTCATTTTTACTAATTTTGGTCTAACAATTAACACCAAGAAAACACAGGTGTTCCATCAGCCAGCATTACATTATCCATATGAGGAACCATTGGTTACAGCAAATGGAGAAGTTTTGAATGCTGTAGATAAGTTCACATACCTTTGCAGTATACTTTCCACTAAACATGAGATCGACTCACTCACTGCCAATGTTAGCTTAGTGTTTGGAAGGCTCCAAAAATGTCAGCTTTGCTTATGTCATATGCACATGTAAAAATTTGCTGGGTTTTTTGTTTGTTTTTTTTTTTAGTCCCATAGAGTTCTTAGGGGATAGAAAGAGAAATGCATGCATTTAGAGTGCAAGACAGCAAATGAAGAAATTACTTGTGAATTATTGTTGCTTTTTAAGATTTTTGATATTAGAAGAGATAGTAGATTAACTATCAAACTGAAGGTCTGCAGAACTGTTGTGCTGACCTCATTGTCATTGTGCTTGTGAAACTTGGATAGTGTACCAACACTGGCAGTTTTCTCAGGAAGATTCTGAAGATCACCAAAAAGCATAAGATATCAAGACACTGAGGTCATTTCTTGAACTAAACAGCCAAGCATTTAAACCTTACTGCAGAGAGCACAACTCAGTCGAGCTGGTCACATTGTTGAAATGCCAAATGTATATTTGCCCAAAAGACCTTTTTATGGAGAACTCATGCAGGACAAGTGCTCACATTGGCAGTGAGAAAAAAATGATATAAGCCCACTCTTGGAATCTGTCAAGAATTTTGGAATTGATTTCATGACATGGGAAATACTGGTCCAGTACTACTCAGCATGACATGTCTTCATCATAGCAAAACTGAAGTAGCTTAAAAGAAATATCAGGTTCTCAAAATTAGAGACTCTTACCATTTTGAGCTTAAATTGGTCTGATCAACTACAGTTGGGCATATATCGTCTTTAAAAATGAAGGACCACAGCCAATTATAGAATAAGAATCGACACTTAATGTTGATCTTGAATCATCAAAGAAAGATTAAAGGATAAGATTATATTGTGCCTATTTTTAAAAATAATTTTCTGTTACCACTAAACAATAAAAATAATTGAAAATGATACTTCCTATATACCTTCTTAAAGTTATACCATGTTATTTTTATTGAGAACAAGAGAGCATTTGAATATAAAATAGTGTTTTCCTGAAATTATTATTTATTTATTTATTTTTAGATCTTTGTACTTAGATCTTAGGAAAAGGAAGTGGAAAACGAAGAGATTTGAGCTAAAAATGCTTATAGTAACTATTTAAATAAAATAGGTTTATTTTGATGCTATAAGATAAAGTAGTTATAATGTCATCCTTATTGAAAATTTATCTGTGACCATTTATTTTCTTTCTAAGTATTTAGTATAGTCATTAATTTGGTATATAATGTTCTTTATATACTTATTTTTCCTTTATCTGCCATCCCTTTAGAGATCTTTCTGGGTTTTTTTGGGGAGCTGTTTTTGTGTCTTTTTTTTTTCTTATTTTAAATACAACTTATCTTTTAAATGTGATTTTTATGCAAATATGAAAAGCCAGATACATCTAGCCTTTTATATATATGGCACCCACTAGAGTAGGTAATGAATTTTAAGTTTTTCACTGTGTACCAGATTGTCTTGTTTAATTTTTATAGGACATCCACAGAATGTGCAATGCATAGCTGGAAACATCAAATTGAAGGTTAGAAGAAAAGTTAGGATTTAATCAGATGATCTGGGAATCATGAGCGTAGCAGATAATAGTTGAATCCATGGGAATTGATGAATCATCAAGAGAAATGTGGCGATGCCAGTGGTTAATGGGAATGACTTGGATAAAGATTTAGTAAAGGACGTTGAGAAGGAGCAATCTAGGAGGCAGGAGAATTAGGAGAACAGTTTCACAAAAACCTAGAATGAAGAGATTACAGGAAGAAGAGTTTGGTATCAAAGATTCAGAGAGCATTAAAAAAAAGGAAGGATTGAGAAAAGGCTATTAGATTTGCAGACGCTCAAGATAAAGGATGATAGCTAGTAGAAGTAGATGAATCGAAGGGATTTTAGAGGTGGTTTATGTGTATGCATGGGTGAATTTGTAGGCAGCAGTGAAGTAGTCAATAGATAGGGAGAAATAGAAGAAAGTAGGTATGAAAGAGAAGAAGACAAGATGGATAGTATCACTTGTAAATGTACAGGAATTAGCAGGAAGAAGAGCTGTTTCTTCTTGTGAGGCCAATGAAATAGAGGTATCTGAGTGATGTGAACTTAGGAGAAAGGGAGAAAAGGAAACTAGCTCCTCAGTAAACTGAACTGTTTTTTTCAATAAGGTAAGAAGTTTAGGTAAGGTTTTCAGTTGAGAGGATGAAGGGAGAGAGGAAGCCTTGAGAGGTTTGAAGAGGAATAAAAGGATTTTTTTTTTTTGGTGATTTCAAACCTTTCTTCCCCCATTCTCATTTGTTACCCTGTTGATTTTGATATTTTTGAAGGTTGAGATTGGATCCTTGTGCATGAGTATTATGTTCAGTCATTTTTATATTTCATAGAAAAATATATCTACTCATCCTTTTCTTTGCCATTGTCTGTTCTTTTTTTTTCATGTATCCTAATTGTTAGAAATGGCAAGTTCTACCTCCTTTATGCTCTTTTTTCTATCCTAATATATTTTTCTTATCCTCCATTCTTCACAAGGCTGTTAATAAGGATCAAATAAAGTAATAAAGCACTCGATACCTGGCACATAGGAGATACTTAATAAATAATCTTTTCTCTTCCCTCTCTCCTCTTTGCTAATCCTCAGAAAAGAATCCACCCCCAAGACTTCTCTCATATTTTACTTCCTCAATACTCAGTAAAAATATTAAGGTTTTCATAAGAACATTTGTTTAATTTTTCCTTATTAAGATATTAGTACTTTTTCATCGTATCTCTCCAGTTACTCAGTAAATCTTTCTTGATTTCTCTTGATTCCTGTATTTGTATTATAGTTTCTTATCCATCCTTGTTTGTTTGTTTTTTCACCAGAAATTTTTAAAGGAAAAGGCCATTAAAGATTTATTTTTCCCCTCCTGTAGGATTACATTGATTTTTTAAGGAAAGTTTTTCATGCTTGTAAATCTGCATCTTTTGCTATTTGGAATATTGTATTATAAAATCTCACATTTTTAGTGAAAACTGCCAGATTTTGTGTGATCCTGACTGTAATTTCTGGTATTGCTTTGTGGTTGCTTGGCAATAATTCTTTCTTTGATGTGGAGCTCAAAAATTTGACTTTACTTTTTGAGTTTTTATTCAGAATACCATTGATAAATTCTGTCTTTGCCCTCTGGTTCTATAGACTTGGTCAGTTTTCATGTATAATTTCTTGAAAAAAAAACTGCTTTGTTGTTTTTGTTACCATCATTATGGTTTTTCAGGGAGTGCAATCATCTTTTCTTGATCTCTTTTTGTGCTTAACTATTTTTTTTATATCAGCAATCTTAGGTTTTCTGGAGGTTATTTTTGGTCTTGATTTTGTTTAATTATTTCTTGCCATTTCAGCAAGAATTTCTTGTTTCATAGAATTACTGATTTCTGTGTAGTCTATTGTACTCTTCTGGGAATCTCTTATAGGCTTACTATCTAAGCTAATAAGTCGATAATTCTTTGCCCTAAGGCTTTTCTTCTTTTTTAAAATCTTGTTTTTCTTTTACATATTCATTGTGGAAAATTCATTTTTTTTCCTTGTCTCTGCCTGAAATTGTTAACTCCTACAATAATTTTTGGTACGTTTTCATTATTTTTGAATTTTGTTATTATTTTTTAAATTTATTCATCTCTTTGAGTATAATTATTGAATTAGCTCTTCGGTAGGGAGTATGCTTTTATCTCCCTTTGCCCTTTTGATTGGGATGATCAGCCTAACTTGAACTCATCCTTTGTTCCTAGGCTGATTGTATCTTTGAGAGAGTTTGGCTCCCTGGGATTGCTGAGATTCAAAGTGCTGAAACTTTAGGTCCCTCCTTGGAATCTCTAGAACTTGAACTTTCTTGATCTTAACACTATGCAGTTCCTGGGTCAACTTCCATTCCCTGGGGGCTTCCAGTATCCTCCTATGTGGGCTTTTTGAACACATCAGGCTTTCTCAGAAGAGCACTGTGCTCTTGCTGCTTTGTAGACGCAGGTCTTTGCAGAGTATATGTGTTGCTGGCCCGTCTCTAGTGTCTGTAAAATTGTTCTGTGCTAGTTCTGAATTTCCTGGTTCTGACTGACTTGTGGTATTTTAAGATAGAAGAAGTAATAATACTTTCCCATTTGATAGAAGAGGTGCAGGCTTGTGGAGCTGTCTTTTCTGGAAATCTTTGGGTTTTACTTGAATGTCTATAATATGTATGACATTAATTTCCACAAGAAATTCATCCTGAAAACCTCTGTAGAATTATGGATTTTGCACAAGTCATTAAAATTTTCTGAATATTTGTTTCATCACCACAATTATATAACATATCACACAGCCCTTTGTAAGAATCAGATGAGTGCTTTTTCAAACATAACATTTACAGTATAGATGGAGTGTTGGCCTTAGAATCTGGAAAACCTGAGTTTAGAATCCTGCCTAAATCACTTATTAGTTATGTCATTGTGGGTTTCTTAAACCACTTTTAAGCTCGGTTCCCTTATTTGTAATGTATGAATAATATTGTCTCCCCTCAATATTGCAATGATGTTCAAATGAGATAATACAACTCTTTAAGGTTTACGAAGTTCTTTATATGCATCATCTCATTTGTCTAAGCAGGATTTAAACTCAGATATTCCTAACTCCATTCTATGTATTATGTCATTTGTACATAAGTATTTTACAAACCTTAAAGCACTATGTAGATGTTAACCACTTTTATTTTTTAAAGGTAAGTTTCTGTTTAACCTATTTTATTTCTAGATAAAAAAATACAAATTACAAATGTTGAATTCTTTTGAATTGCATCATTTGCCAAAATTAGTCATTTCCTTTAGTGTTATTGTGAAATGATCAACTGTCCACTAATTGGTATGAAATAGGAAGATAAACCCCAATTCTTAACATTCAAGTTAAAATAGGGAACTCGCAATTCAAATTACAAACATTTGTGTCTGTTCTACCTATTACTTGACAGGTCCTTTTAGAGTTTTTATTTTAATACATACCGGATTATTGGAAAATCAATAGCATTAATAAAAATGTTTTAAAATATGATTTAGGTAAAATTTCATCTTGTTGCTTTTATTATTTCATTCTCTATTACCAAAGTTATTTTGATTCTTGATAGTCAGATTTTAACCATACAAAGAATACAGAATAAATTTTTGTTGTATTAAATTGAATTGGAATACAATCTTTAGGTAACATGTTTATTTAGGCTTATTTTCCTATTTTTAGAACATATATATATATATCCTTATATATCTTTTACTTTCTTTGGTTCTGTTTCATGAAATTGTAAAGTAGAATGTTAATATTCAATTATGGATGGTTTTTTTCCTCTAATGATTGGTTATAGAATAATGTCAAAATTAGTAAAAGTGAATTTTTAGATTATCTCTTCTTTTCAGTATTCATCCTTTTTCCCTATGGGACACATCAAGAATAATTGTTGGGAAATTTGCCTTAGAAGTAAGATATGAATTCAATCTGACATCTACTGGTTATGTGATCTTGGAGTGTCAGCTAGGATTTCATTGTCCCTGCTAATTGTTAGAAATTAATTTGAAGAAGAAATTGATAGAAATTGATTAATTGATTTACATTGATCAAGAGAGTTTCTTCACTAAAAGTTCTCTATACCAGTGAAATCACAGATCCGATTTAAAGGAAAATCTCCGTGTGTGTGTGTGTGTGTGTGTGTGTGTGTGTGTGTGTGTGTGTTTTTAAAAGAACAAGATGTTGAAAGTGTTGAGTGGATGATAGTACAAAAACTCACTATCATTTGAATAACTGTTTCAAAATATTTAATATTGTAACTCAAGATTCTAGCTTCTCCAGTGTTTTTGTCAGAGGTTTGAATATTGCTGTAGAAAATGCGCTTACCAATTTTGTGAAAAGCGCAACCCTTAGAATTCTAGATAATAATGTTGTATGATAGCTAGGAATTAAAATTTCTTTATAGGATAGAATGAGGAGGTGAAATCAAGAAGATGAAAATTTAAAATTTGAATGGTTTTATGATGAAATATTCTTTCTAACAAGTCCATGTGCATTTAACTTAAAAAAATAAATAAATAAAAGATAAGAGGGGCAAAATACAAGCCAACATACATTTATAAAGTGATGCCATGTGTGCTCTGGGGATTCAAAGAAAGAAAAGATGGACTTAGCTTTAATCCTAATTGTACAGATATTTGAATGCCAGCTCAGGAAGGTCCTGGATATTATATACTAAGAGAAAAGGAAATGATGTAAACAAAGAAATCAGAAGACTGAAATAATTGTAAGCATAAAATAATAAGGCCCTTAATTAATGATAGTATGTGATAAAGAATGAATGAAAAGTCTGAAAGAAGCAGCATCAGGACTGGCAGTTGTTTTGATAAAGAGACAAGGGAGCAGTAAGAATCAGAGGCATCTCTTGAGGTTTTGTATAATGTTCTTGTTTGGTTTTCTGGAGGTCTTGGAGCAGCCTTCCTTTCAGCTGAGAATAGCCAGGTGTTAAAGTCCTTCTTCTTTATTGTCTCCTTGCCTTGGGCTGGGCAGCTTTCTGGAGAGCCTTTCTGACCAGCCTTGGTCTCAGTGTGGGGGAACAGGAGGCCAGCCACCACTAGGTTGATGAAGGTGAAAATGAATCTGAGTCTGAGGGTTTGTGCTTCAGCCTCCAGCCACCATAAAAGTGTATGATGGAATGAATCTGTCAGTCCCTCTGTCCCCCAGGAGAGCTACCAAGAGCCCGACTAAAGATGCAATGAATCTCTTCCAGTCCTTGCTGGCTTTTATATACTCTATTATACATTATCATTATATACATTATTATACATTATCATGGGTGTGAATCTTGTGGAAATATATTAAGTATTAAGTACATGTACTGAACTAGCGAACTATTAATCACCATGCTAAACTAGATAACTGAAGCGGGTTGTGATCCCTTTTAGAAACTAGTCCTTTCAGATTGGTTTATTCCTTTTTGATTCCCAATCCTCCTAGCTGATGCATTATCAATTCAAGAAGCTAGGACCTTTGATTCACAAATCCTGGTCAAAAGGACCCCTTTTGAATTCCAATAGGAAATCTGGGCTTGTCCCAGCCCCTACCAATCTGAGCCAGCTTGGGCCCTCACAACCCCCATAGGATCTGAGCCAACTTGGGATTCCACCCACAGGCCTCTTTAGCTAAATCTCTCATTATAAAAGAGCCAAGCTGGAGTCCTCTCTTTGCAGAGGTTCCAAACATGCCAGTTTTATGCGTGACATGCCAAGGGTCTCTGCCCTCTGAAATAATATTTCCAGTGCCCTCTTTTCTTTACCTCACACTTTTACTAATAGACTTTAATCTTACTTCCAATGCCCATAATTTATCAATCTACATTTTTGGGTCGTTAAATTCCTTTATAGGGGACTCATATGCTGCTACTAGACCTCATTTAACTTCCTATCCTTGCAGCGAATCCAAAGGGATTGCAAGGGAGCTCCGTTTGACTCCCTGTACCCCGAATCTGCCACTAGACCTCAATTTCATTTGGGTACCCCAAATCTATATCTCATCATAACCATTGTCTTTATCAATTCCACTGAGTTAGCACCTTGTAAGAATCCTTGTTTTAAATACGAGTTCTGGCCCATAACAGTTTTGGTTCTACAAATTTGGGTAGTCGCACAAACCAAAATAGATAAGTGATTTAATTATGGCAGTGAGAGAAAAACTACTCATAGGTAGCTGGAAATGGAGAATGAAACTTATGCAGAGAAGTTGCTTTAGATGCTCAGAAGGGAAATTCATCTTCGCTCTCTTTGGCAGAATTACTTGAAAAATGAATTAAAGAAGTTTCTGTGAACTATTTTCCAGAAGGGAGACTTAGTGGTTGTTTTCAGTTTGACTGGAATGGGGTAAGGACAAATTCTGTTATGTCCCCTTATAATTGGAGGATTTTGGGTGAATTACTTAATCACTGGGTCTCAGTTTTCTCATTGTATAATGAACTGGTTGAATCAGATGGTCTTCCAAATCACTTTGAGTTTGAGATGTATGAGCTCATGATTTTGCCTTAGTCTTCTAGTTTCATTTCTACTTGATTTTTAAGCTATAAATCTGGTCTATAATTTTCCTATGCTTTCTTAGTACTCAGTGTTTACTTAACAGTTTGGGATTTCTTTCCATTACAAAGTTCTTTGGTTGTGAATAGTGATCTTGAAGTAGTTGAATGGATTAATCATTCTTAATATTGACTTAAAAATTAAAAAAAAACTTAATCTTTAATTTCTATCATCCATTAAACTTTTTCTTATCATAAAGAATTAAATAGAAGATAGACAAGAAATTCAACAAAAGTAACCAACATATTTTAAAACCTGCCATAGTATGTAATTATCCATGTCTGTGACCCCTCATAGACTTGGGGATGCTTTCTTATCTCTCCTTTGAGGAAAGTATAATTTTGTAGCTTGAATTTTCCATTGTTTTATTGTAGGTTTTAAAAATTTACATTGTTTTATAATTTTGTGTTCTGTTTTCCTGCTTCATTTACAACTTTCTATGCCTCTTTTTATTTCTCATGTTTATCATTTCTTACAACACAGATACATTGTATTACAACCATATATTCATAATCTTTCCCTAACTGGTAGCCTCCTATTTTCCTTTTGTTCTTTCATTTTTTGAGTTATGCCTCCATTTTGGATTTTCTTGACAAAGATATTAGAATGGTTTGCTATTCCTTCTCCAATTCATTTTACAGATGAAAAAACTGAGGCAAACAGGATTAAGTGACTTGTTCAGTCACACAGCTAGTAAATACATGTCTGAGATCAGATTTGAATAAAAAAAAAAAAAAAAGTTTTCCTGATTTCAGATCCAGCTCTACCAACTGTATAACTTTTGTTTACAGATCTTTATTAATTGCAAAAAAAAGAAAAAAAGGAAAAGCTTCACTTTATCTTTTAGGAAATAGGAATCATTAAACATTTTTAAATGGAATGATACCACAGATGCAAATGCTTATTAAACCAGGTTAGCGTATGTAGCAATGGTGTGGTAAGGGAGAGAAGAGTAAGATAAAGGAGTGTGAAAAATTGAAGCAAAGACAAAGCCCTTCTGGTCTTATTCCTGCTATTTTTTCTTGACTAGGAGAAAGATCAAAATAAAAATAGAAAGGGAGTTATCTTGATGAGTTGAAGTTATCTGACCCAGAGGAACTAACTTTCTAGGAACTGAAAGAACTAGTGAAGATGATTTCTGAGCTAGTTATTAGTCTTTAAGAGATTCAAACAATGCTCATCCCTCCTCTTTCTTTCCCTTAACTATAATAGGTCTTGTGTGCTCATGTGATATAATTTACCTCCTTTTATCTCCCCTTTTCTCCTTTAATATAAATCTCTTTTTCATTCCTAATTTCTTTTTGATATTATCACATTAAAGTCAGCTTATAACTACACCATAGTATACCCCTTCTAACACCCCTGACAAAGATAGGGTTCTCAAGGAGTTATACATATCTTCTCATATAGGGTTATAAACATTTTAACCTTTAAAAAACATACTCTTTTTCTTCTGTTTATCTTTTTATGCTTTTCTTGATTCAAGTATTTGGAGATCACATTTTCTGTTCAGCTCTGGTCTTTTCACCAGAAATAATTGAAAACCCCCCATTTCATTAATGTCCATCTTTCCCCCTGACAGATAATGCTTAATTTTGAGTTGATTTCTTGGTTATAGTCCAAGCTTCTTTGTCTTCTGCAATGTCATATTCCAGTCCCTCTGATCCTTTCATGTGGAAACTGCTAGATCTAGAATAATCCTGATTATGGTTTCTCAAAATTTGAATTGTTTCTTTCTGGCTTCTTGTAGTATATTCTCCTTGATCTGATTGAAGTCATCAGTGAGTTTTATTGTAATCCCTGTCAATTTTTTAGCCTAATCACAGAAAACAAGAATGATTTCATCAAGATCCTGTCATAAACTAGATTTATTTTTGGACTTATTAGACTGTTAGATCAGGGAAAAAGTATGCCTATAATTACTTTGAGTAAAGTTTTGAAAAAAGTTTCTCCAAACTTGTAGAAAAAGTACTTTCACTTTCCTTCTAGTTGAGTTTAACTCAACTGAAACTACTTTTTACAATGTTTCCAATGATCTCTTTACAGTTCAAATGTGCTTTTCCCATCCTTATCCTTAATTTATGCAGAATTTGATGGTGGTGACTATCTTCTGCTCTTTTCTTCTGGTTTTGTAGAACTTTGTCTTCTGAGTCTCATTATCATTTATATTATATTCCCTGATTATGGTCGTTCTTCAAGGCTCACTCTCATGCAATCTTGATCCTGTACTTTCTATATTGTTAGCTTTATCAGTTCTCATATATATAATTGTCTTTGCATAAATACCCCCTCCTCCCACTACATATCCTACTCTAGTTGAACTTTAGTCATGCATCTTCCATTATCTTTTTGATATTTCAACTTTAGACAATCCAGACTTATTGAAGAAATAATTTATAATGAAGGAAAGATAGGAGGCAGCATGCACCAAGCACATCATGTCATTTCTAGAACTTTCCAATAGTATTCTCTGAACACAGCCTAATACCCTGAACCCAAGAGCCCCAAGAATAGCAGCAATTTCAGAGCAGTACCCCTCTTTTTCTCCTTGTCCCCTAAGCTCCATAGAGAAAAGGGTTCCACTTTAACTATAAATATAAATGCCAACTATAAATGCCAACCACCACCCAACCAACCACTTTTAATGGAAAGGTAAACAAGTGCTTTGGTAGCAGCAATACTCTGCTTCCCTTTTCCCCCAGTAGACCACCACCTCTGTTTCTAGTCTAGCCTGCACTGCCATTATCTAGGGGAAGCAAACTATATATTGATGCCATCTGGAAATTTCCTTTGCAATCTTTATATCTTTAATAGCCCATAGCTACTTAGTTTGACAAATTAAGTCAAATGGTACAAGGCATATGATTTTTATTTATGGAAAAGGACATTAAAATGATACATTACTCTGTTATCTCTCCTTATTAGAATGTAAGCTCCTTGAAGACAAGGACCTTTTTCTTTTTCTGTATTGTAAGCACTTTAGCATAGTGGTCTGCATATAGTAAGGCCTTAATATATGTGTCTTCCCTTCCTCTCTTCCTTCCTTCCATTCCATAGGTATCTCAAACTCAACATGTCAAAAACTTTGTGTAATCACGCTTGCTACCACTCTGATTTAGATCTTATCACGTCTTGCTTGGACTATTGCAATAGTCCCTTTATTGGTCTTCCTGCCTCAGATGTCTTCCTTTTCTGGTCCTTCTTTTTGACACAGCTGCCAAAGCAGTTGTCTTCAAGTATATATCTGAACCATATCAATTCCCTACTCAATAAACTCCAGTGACTTCCACTTGCTTTAGACATTTATCTTTCCAATTTTGTTAAACATTGCTCTCTTTCCTGCATTCTGTATTTAACTAATTTTACCTACTTATTGGTCCTTAAATAGGACATGAACTTTTTATTTATTTGTTTTTATACTCATTGTCTATCCTCTTTTATTTTTCTTCATTGGAATCTATTCTCTTCCCATGTTCTCTATGTGACAGTATAGGTCTCCAGGAACAGCTCACTCCCCTTTTGTCTTGTATTTTGCCTATAGTATACGTACACATTATCTTCCCCAATAGAATGTAAGCTTCTTAATGTCAGGGGCTATTTGATTTTGTCTTCAAATTCCTAGTATCTAGCACATAGGAGACATTTAGTAAATGTTTGTTGATGGATTGAAAAAAGATGGATTTGGAACTAATTTCATGATTAGACCCTATTAGTAGACATTAATGATTAAGTGTCATATTGCAAAGGAGAAGTGCCCCAAGGATCTTATTTGGTGCTGACCTTTTTGTCTGTGTGATGAGAAATAAAGATCATAGAAGACATGCTTATCAGATTTTTAATATGACAGAAAAATGAGAGAGAACTTGACTAATTCTCTGAATTAAAAATTCAAAATTCTTGACATACCCAGCTTTGAACTAACTCTTATAAGATTAAACTTAAGTTCAAAGTGTGAGAAGCATGGTTAAATTGGTTTGCAAAAGATCTAGGAGTTTTAATGAACTGCAAACTTTTTAGCATACAACATTATATTAGGGGAAGTTAAAAAAAAAAAAAAGATTAGGCTTTAAGAGAGGCATAGATTGCTAGAATATGGAGATAACAATCCTAATATATTTTGTTCTGCCCAGATGCATCTGACAGGTTATGGGTGCCACATTTCTAAAAAAACATTCATAAGGTGAACAGTGTCCCAATGAGAGTAGCCAGGATGATGGAGAACCTGGAGTTCCTTTCAAAATGATGTATGAAGATTGGTTGAAGTAACTGAAGATATTGAGCCTAAAAAGGATTAGGGAAGGTATATGGAGAATGATAAATCATCTTCAGAGATTTGAATGAATCTTCTCTTGAGGAACTAACAAATAGAATATAATGGAAGGGAGCGTAGCAATGTGGAAGTTAAAAGCGTCTGCATCTGCATTTCCTCAGCTTCATACATTATCATTTAAAGGAAAATTCCTTGGATTCTTTTCCATTTCTTGAATATTTGTATTTAGGTCAGGTATTATGTTCCTTACAAGTCTAGTTTGTTGTCAATATCATACTACTTTAAACTTGCCCATTAAGTTACCGTTAATGGCAGGGCATTGGTCAAAGGTTGTAGTGATTTTTACTTCCTATGCTTCCTTTTGAAAGAATAAAATTTAAGTAAGTTGATATGCAGAAAGGGAGTTTTAAGCTTGGGAAGGGGGGTTGTAGCCCAGAAAAACAAGCAAATCATGAGATTAATTGCCAGAAAAGAACTGATTCAAGTCCTATTAGAAAACCAAAGAAAAACTATAAAGTGAATGTGGAGAGAGTTTAGCATTTTAGAGCATACCTTAATCTAATATTGCAAAACAGACTTGGCAAATATTTCAGAAGAATAGCTTATAATAAAAATATCAATAATTGACCAGGCCGCAAGATCTCTGGGTTTCTCTGGCTTATTGTTCTAGTGTTTTCAGTTTTTTATGACAGCTGTTCTATGCTAACATAGTTACCATGTGAAACAGTAATGTCTACTGACTCGTTTTCTAGTCTAAAAATTGTCTTTTCTGACGCTGCCCTACCCCCTCAAAATCTTTTGTGTGAGGGTAGCAAGAACCTTTAAAAATATCCCTCTATATTTCAAAGGTGAATTAGCATCAATATATGAAAAGTTGTATTTGTATATTAGAGGAGAAATTCACGCATAGCTGCACAGAAATAGACAATAGAGAGAAAGCCATCATTCTCCATAGCAGCCTCAAAGACACAAAATGTAGCTAAGTCTCCAAAATGAACTGATTTTGTTGATCTGAGCAGATTAAGGGTCTTACTGTATGCAGAACACTATGCGAAGTGCTTACTATATAGAAAAAGAAAAAGGTCCTTGTCTTCAAGGAGCTTAAATTCTAATAAGGAGAGACAACATAGAGTAATGTATTATTTTTAATGTTCTTTTCCATAAAATTATATGCCTTGTACCATTTGACTTAGTTTGTCAAACTAAATAACTATGGGCTACTAAGGATTTAGAGATTGCAAAGAAAATTTCCAGTAGTAAAGTTATCTGCTAAGAGAAATTAATAGAGTAGGTAAAATTGATGGCTTGGAAAAAAAAAAAAAGAAAGAAAGTTTTTGACAGCAACTGATTATGATTAAGTTCATTAGAAAAGATTAAAAGGATTTTTTTTGTGAGGAAGAGTCCCCTTGAAGTTAACTTTGTGGACCTAGTCAGCACGATTTTATGTCTTTTGGGGGATTCTGAGTAGGGCCAGAGAAGGCAGGTGGTGGAAGTGACTCAGATGATAATAGAAGAATAATTTACATTTTAAAAACCCTTTATGTTGCTTTATGAGCATTACCTTAATTAAGAATTCAGCAAATGGACAAAAGAACAAGAGTGGAAAGATATGTAGGTTATGAAGACAAATGGTGTAAAAACAGTGTTGTAGATGA
Source organism: Sminthopsis crassicaudata (assembly GCF_048593235.1). Classification (NCBI taxonomy): domain Eukaryota; kingdom Metazoa; phylum Chordata; class Mammalia; order Dasyuromorphia; family Dasyuridae; genus Sminthopsis; species Sminthopsis crassicaudata. Next base: position 237,517,785 of record NC_133621.1, on the reverse strand, counting down.
ATTCAAAGTAACATATTTAGAACATGAAAGAATCTTAGGGATCACTCATTAGAGATGAAGAAACTGAAACTTAGCGAGGCTATGAGATTTTTCATATGTTCCACAGCAAGTTCAAGTCTGAGGTGAGATTCAGATTCAACTTGCTGATTCCAGATTCTACATTACACAGTGATGCACTCTGCCTCCTTGGATTTAGAGACAAAATGTTAGAGCATCAAAGTGTGAGGATTTAGGAGAAGTAAGGTATAGAAATTGGAAGAAGAAAGGAACTTGGGATCAGAAAGAGAGAGATGAGAGTTTTTCAGCTTGAAGATAGAATGATTTGAGTTTTAAACAATGGGTGAATGAGGGTCAATCATGAGAGTCAATGAAGTCAGTGAATATGGTAGTCCAGAGTGGTAAAAAGAGTCATTGGTATGTGAATATTGAAGTCACAAAATATGGGCTGGTTGGTTAACTTAGATATTGAGACTAATCCAGGTATTTAAGTCATTGATCTCGAGAAGGATTCTGGATGTCGAAGGAGATAGGGTCACAGGATTAGAATTGGAAGGGACCTTATTGATTAATTAGTTAAACCTCATTCATGTTTTGTTTTGTTTTTGTTTTTTAAGAAGTTCGGTAAAGGTAGCAGAGCTGGGATTTGAATTTTACTGTCAGTGTCTTACCACAGTTTTTTGAACATTGTAGTATTTGGATTTAATTTGAGATGCTTTAAAACAACTTCACTTTTCTTAACCTGATAATGCTGGATTTGAAGTTTAAACACTAAGATTCAAATCTCACTTCTGCATACTATTTGTGTGACCTTGGGAAAATTATTTCCCTTCTGTAGGCCTAAGTTTACTTGTCCATAAAATAAAAGAATTATAATAATTTACCTATTAAATTTCAAATCACATGGTCATATAATTACTCATAACCACAAGTAATCTTAGACAAATCAATTAAGCCCTTTGAATCTGTTTGTTTTTTTAACTGTAAAATGAAGAAAATACTTTTTCATTCTCTACCATCTTCACAGGGATGTTGTGAAGAGTAAATGAAATAAAATATTTTGCAAAGAATAAAATAGTATTATTGTTTCCCTATAAAATAGAAATGATTAAATACTTGGGTTTCAAAAACTACATAGAAATTCAAATAGAATATGAATTAATAAAGTTGATATAAAGTATAGGTACTTTCAGTAAACTCACATGGTATTTTCAGTTTTTAGGGACAATGTATATAGGTTAAAAGTCTTATGTAGTTAAAACTTTCAAGAGGAATAAAATATGAGCTTTAAATCAAAGGAAGGTCACGATATATGTGTGTCTATATATATATATATATATATATATATATATATATATATATATATATATATATATATATATATATATATATATATAGACACACATATATATATATATATATACACACACACAGTTAAGATTATTAGTTGTAATTTTACAAATCACAGGGTAAATATAGTTTTTTAAATAGGAAAATGATGTTTAAGGTAATATCTGACTCTTCTCTTCACCAGAAACCCAGATGTTTAAGAGAAAAATCTAGTGCTACATTTCTTGTGAGCAGATTTGTGATCTTATCTTGTATCACTCTGCTTTGCTCTGACTAGTTTGGTCTCTTGTGTAGCATAGCATTTCTTCCATAATTTTCCATTTTCATTGACAAACCTATGTCTCACAGAAGTTGTGTTACTCAAAATATTGTTTTTCCCTAAAATAACTTTTTTCTTTAGGTGACAAACAGCATGTTTGGTGCTTCAAGAAAGAAGTTTGTAGAGGGCGTCGACAGTGACTACCATGATGAAAACATGTACTACAGCCAGTCTTCGATGTTTCCACATCGGTCAGAAAAAGATGTAAGTTAATAAGTTATATTGGTTTTTGCTAATTAATATGATTCTAAAGTTTTTGTAAATCATATAAAGGGGAATTTATATCCATTTTCTAATTTCAAAACTCTGCCATATTTTGGCTTTCTAAATGAATCAACATATATATAGACAAGTTCTGCTTCCTAGTAGAAAATAATAGAACTATATTTACAAAACTGATATAATTTGTATTAAAATGTATTTATTAGAGCTTATATTTAGAAGCTCATTCACAGTGTGTTCTCTAGAAAATTTAAAAGTTTCCCCAAAAGACAGTAAATCCCTGGCTATCCCTTTACAATAGAGAACTGCTTTTCTTCTATTCCATTAGGTACAATTTCATCATGAGTACTAGGTTTCCTTCTTCCTTCCTCTCACTTCACTTCCCTTTTTCACCATCACTTAGCAACCTCTTATCCTTTGAGATTCATACCATCTTTCTTTAGCACTTAGTTCAACTCCTTGTCATCATCTATGGGACTCTACTTCATTCTCCTTCCTTTCTACTCCTAGCTTTAACTTCATTCATACTTAATAAACTTCAGTAAACATAATCTTGTTCCCCTGAATCAATACAAATGTTTTTAGAAAGCAGCTACATGTGAAGGAGTCAAAAACAAAAAATCTTTGCTTTCAAGGAACTTACATTCTATTTGGAGAAGACAACATGCACCACGTGCTCTCATGCATACATGCACATGTACACACACACACATTGATCAGATCTGTCATTTTGTTGGTGTAGGGAATTTCTTTTTTTCTTTCTTTTTTTTTTTTCTGAGGCAGGAGTTAAGTGACTTGCCCAGAGTCACACAGCAAGGAAGTGTTAAGTGTCTGAGATCACATTTGACTCGGGTCCTCCTGAATTCAGGGCTGGTGCTCTATCCACTGCGCCACCTAGCTGCCCCCGGTGTAGGGAATTTCTAATGAAGAACTTGTAATTATAGAATTGAACCTCCTTCCCTGAAACTTAAAAGAGTCAAAAGTAGTTTCTGAGGCATTAAGAAGACATATAACTTACTAATCCCATCTTAGAGCTATACAGTCAGAGGTAGTACTTGAAACCACTTCATGGCTCAGAGACTAGTTTTATCCACTATTCAATACTGCTTCTCAGTTTAAAGATTAAATATATGCCATATTTAAAAAAAATATGTATATATAGGCTAAAAAATATAGGGCTCAGCTAGGTGATGCAGTAGATAGAGCACCAGCCTTGAAGTCAGGAGGATCTGAGTTTAAATGTGGTCTCAGACACTTAACACTTTCCAGCTATGTGATCGTAGGTAAGGGATTTAACTTCAATTGCCTCAATAAAAAAACAAAAACAGGCTGTAGTTTAATACAGTATACAATATAGTTAAATACAAAGTTAGGAGGAAGAAAGGATACTAGCATTTGGAAAGGATGTCAGAAAAATATTTACATAGAAGATAATTTTTGAGGTATATAATGATGGAAATAAGAAATTCTGGTGGATATAGATGAGGAGCCAAGGGCATTTTAGGCATAGGGAATAGCCATGTGGAAAAACCAGTTTGGTTAGAATAATCCCATGACAGGGAATAATACATAATGATACTAGAGAGATTCTTTTAGGGTAGGTTGTGAAGGGCTTTCATTAAAGTTGACTGAGCTGAGTGAGGTAGGTAGGTTGATGTGGTCACAGATGCTCTTTGGCAGCTCTGTAGAGAACACTGATGTCAGACAAATAGAAACAGCTCCCTGCAAGCTGTATATTGACCTAGAAAACCACAACTTAACAGTATCTTCTTTGTATTTTTATTTTATTTAATATTTCCCAGTTGCATTTTAACTTTGTCCTTGCACTCAGAGTTTGACACCTGATATAGAGAGGATGGATTGAATTGGGAAGAGGAAGGAATGCCAATTAAGAGAACAGTACAATAATATAGACATGAGGCAATGAGGGCCTGATATAAGATGGTGGCTGTGTGAGTAGAAAGAAGAGTTTGGATTTGAGTAATATTGTGGAAATAAAAAACAAGATGTTGCATCTGATTAGAAATGTTGAGTGAAAAGGGATTAGGAGTCAAGGATGATGAACGGGAATTTGTGAACCTTAGTACTTTTAATTGTAATCAGAAGGTTCAATTTACTTTCCTTTTGGTCCTCTTTGGAGTGAATGACAATGTGTTCTGTTTTGTGCATTCTGACTTTGAGTTCTCTGGTACAGGTGTTTTAAATGCTGAATGGGCATTTGTTGATACTAGCTCTGGAGAGACTTTAGGGTGGGTGTGGGAGACATCTGTAAAGAAATAAAAATCAAAACCATAGGAATTGAAGAGAAAGAGTTAAGGAGAGAAGATTGCCCAGGACTAATTAAAACTTGAGGAAACACCCATAATTAGGAGATAAGGAAACTGAGAAGCAAAAAAACAACTAGGATGAGAACTAGGAGAGAAGGAAAGGCTTTATTTAATTTTCTCAATAAAATGGGAGTAAGGATCCTTAACTGAGATAGGTGATAGGGAAAGGACATAATGTCTAGAGAGACCTCTGATTACTTCATATGAAAACTGCTTGTGTCTTTTGATCATTTATCAATTGGAGAATGACTCTCATTTTTATAAATTTGACTGATTTTTTTTTTTTTGAAATTTGAGAAATGTGGCCTTCAAAATTTATCAGAGTTACTATCAGTAGTGTATTTCCCTCCATTCTATTTCTCCCCCACCTTAGTTTGTTTTATTCTCTCTCTCTCTCTCTCTCCTTTCACCTTATCTCTACTCAAAAATCTTTTGCTTCTGCTAGTCCCCTCTTCCTAATGTCTTCCTTTCTATCTCTCCATTCTTTCCACCACCCTTCTGTTATCCTCTTCCCCTTCTTTCTTGTAGGGTAAAATAGATTTCTGTACTCAGTTGAGTGTGTTATTTTTCTTTGAGCCAATTCTGAGGAGTGTAAGGTTCATTTATTCCTCTTTTCCTCTCTGTTACCCTCCACTGTAAAATCTTTTTTCTTGCCTCGTTTATGCAATTTATCCCATCTAGCCTTTCTCTTTATCCCAGTATATTTCTCTCTCACCTCTTAATTTAATATTTTTAGATAGCATCCCTTCATATTCAAGTCACAACCATGTTCCTTGTCTGAATATACTCCTAACATAATAATCAGAAAGTTCTTACGAGTTACAAGTTGTCACCTTCCCATGTAGGAATGTAGACACTTCAACCTTATTGAGTCTCTTGTGATATCCCTTTCTTCTTTACTTTTTTATGCTTCTCTTGAGTCTTTTATTTGAGTCATATTTTCTACTGAGCTCTGATCTTTTCATCAAGAATGCTTGAAAGTCCTCTATTTCAATGAATATCTTTTCTCCCCTGAAGGATTATATTCCCTTTTGCTAGCTAGGTGATTCTTAGTTATAATCCTAGTTTCTTTGTCCTCCAGAGAATCATATTCCAAGCCCTCTGATCCTTTATTATCAAAGCTGCTAAAGCTTGTTCTATCCTGACTCTGTATGATACTTGAATTGTTTCTTTCTGGCTGATTGCAGTATTTTTTCTTTAAGCTGGAAGCTCTGGAATTTGACTGTAATATTCCTGGAAGTTTTCATGTAGAGATCTTTTTCAGGATATGTTGATGGATTCTTTTAATTTCTTTTTTACTCTCTGATTCTAGAATAGTGGGCCAGTTTTTCTTGATGATTTCTTGAAAGATGATTTCTAGGCTTTTTTTTTTTTTTTTTCCCCATGGCTTCCAGGTAGTATCTCTACTGGATCTATTTTCCATGTCAGTTGTTTTTCCAGTGTGGTATTTTACATCTTCTATTTTTAATCATTCTTTTACTTTTAGTTTTATTGTTTTTTGATTTCTTATAAAGTCATTACCTTTCATGTGCTCAGGTCTAGTTTTTAAGGAATTGTTTTCTTCAGTGAGCTTTTGTACCTCCTCCATTTGTCTCATTCTATTTTTTGAGGCATTTTTTTTTTTCCTCAGTAAGCTTTTGTCCCTTTCTTTTCATTTGGTCCATTTAGCCTAATATGATTTTTAAGTTGTTATTTTCTTTGGTAGTTTTTGTATCTCCTTTACCATGCTGTTGACTCTTTTTTTCTTGATTTTCTTGCATCACTCTTATATCTCTTCCCAATTTTTCCTCTACCTTTTTCACTTGATTTTCAAAATCCTTTTTTGAGCTCTTCCATGGTCTGAGACCAATTCATATTTTTCTTGGAGGCTTTGCATGTAAGAGTTTTGACTTTATCTTCTGAGTGTTTTGATCTTCATTGTCACCACTTTTTATGGTTTTCCCAGCCTATTTCTTGAGTTGTAAGTTTTTGTTAAAGTAGGGCTATTTCCAGGTGGAAGGCATATTTTCTCAAGCTTCAGGGGTTTTGTGCAGCTGTTTTCAGAGGTACTCCTAGGCACTTGTAAATAAATTTTCAGTTCTTCCAAAGTAATATGATGTGGGGAGAGATGTGTTTACTATTTTTCTGGCCTGTATTCTGGTGTATGAGTTAGCTCAAGCACTGTTTTATGCCCTGGAACTATGAGGAGGTTCCCTACTCCACTGTGGCAGCAACCTCTGGGTTGCTCCTTCTCACTCTGAGAGTACCACCTAGGACTGTGATCCACATTGGAGTATGGGCAAAACAACAGTCTTGCCTCAGTGCTAATAAAGATACCTCTGTAATCTTTCTGACCAGCTGATCAACCTTCTTAACACCTGTGGGCTGAGAGCTTTGCTGCTGCTGATTCAATGGCTCCCAAGGCCTACTTTTAGTTTTCTGTTTAATACTCAAGTGCAACATACCTTTCCTGCTAACTTTCTAAGTTGTCTTGGGCTTGAAAATTATTTCACCTACTCCTCTTACGGGTTTTGCTGCTTTGGAAATTGTTTTATGGAATTATTTAAAGGTTTTCAGAGGGATTGGGAGGAAAGCTTAGGAGAATCATTGCTTTTTTTTTTTCCTGCCATCTTGACTATGCCCCTACAAGAGAGTTTTTAATAGCTTCTGTGGGAAATGGGATAAAGCATAAGTTAGATTCACAAAATAATGACAAAATAATGATTGCCTTTACAGCAAGGGCCCAGTTGAGTTTTTATATTTATACTATATTAAGTTCAGCATGGTTGTGTGGTTTCTTTCAGATCTATTCAAGAGCATATGAATAGGTGCAAAAGAAATAGATGGTGGGGGTAATTCAGTTGAATTTGACAAGGGATGAATAGTGATGTTTGAGGTTAGAGGAGAATAAGGGGATGATTTGTTAAACTATAAGTTTTAACTATAATAAAATCACTATAATAGGTGATGACATTGAGGTGTGGAAGGAGAAAAAATAGGTTTATGAAGGGTTTCACTGTTCAAGTAAGAAGAATGCTAGAATTTTTTATCTAGTACTTGGAGCCTTGTGTTGCTGAGGTAGAGTGTAAGAGTATGTTATGAAATTTGAGATTGAGGAACTGGGAGATGAGAGTATTTTAGGAAGAACCAACCTGAAGTTTGAAGTCCTCTAGATTAAGAGCAGGATTTGGAGAACAACGAGAGAGAAGTATTGAATTCCTTGAAGGGAAAAATGAGCCACTGTCATCTGAATAGAGTGAACTTCAGAGGAGGAAATGTTACTGGGTGATGGAGGCAAAGGGAGAATCTGAATGTGTTCCATATAATCTTCCATGACTACTGTGGTATATTCACTCACTACCTCCATGCAACCAGTGTCAGAGAAGATGACTGGGAGGTATAATGTAGTCTGGGAGAAGCCTAATCTCAGTGAAATCAAGTGGATAGAAAGAGTATGAGAGGAATGGGTAATCATTATTAATTCCCTAATATGTGCCAATTCCTGTATTTAGTGTTGGCTAATACAAAGAAAAGTAAAAGATATTCCTGCTCTCAAGGAGCTCAGTCTCAATATGCAAACAACTATATCCAAAAAAGTTATATATAATTTGGGAATACGTGTCAGAGAGAAAATGCTAGAATAAAGGGAGATTAGAAAAAGACTTCCTTTAGAAAGTGGGATTTTAGCTGAAAAACTTGAAGGAAACAAGGAGAGAAAGATAGCAGACATTTCACGCATCGGGGAACAGTCAGTGCAAGTACCCTGGAGCAGGAGATCAAATGTCTTGTTCTAGGCACATCATGGATCCAGTGTCCCTGGATTGCACAGTATGTGGAAGGAGAAAGATATCATGTGGTTTGGGGGTTAGAGGTGGTCATGAAAGTGATATTGAAATAGTAGGGAAGTGACATGGTCAGATCTGCACTTGAGGAGAATCACTTTCACTTTGACAGTTAAAAGAAAGAGGATGAACTAGAGTGAAAAGAGACATACAGTAAGTAGACCAACTAGCATACTATTTTAATAGTCCAGGCATTTGGTACACTAGAGTGTTAATGATGTAAGGAAAGAAAGAAACTCTATTTGAGAGATGTTATGTAGGTAAAATTGACAGGTCTTGGCAACAGATTGGTTGCAGGGAGATGAGGAATCATGAGAAGTTGAAGATAACACTTTGATTATGAGTCAGGATGATTGTGAGGCTCTTGCTGCCCTTGACAGTATATATTTTTCTATATAAATTTGTGAGTGTGAGGGAAGTGTTTTGGGGAAAGATTCTGAATTCAATAATTTATATGTTGAATTTAATGTGTCTATGGTAGTCCATTTTGAAATGTCTAGAAGGCAGTTAGACATGTCGGTTAGGGAGGTTGGCAGAAAGTTGCATATATAGATTTGAGAATCATCAACATAGAGATAATTGTTGAATCCATGGAAGCTGAAGAGATCAATAAATGAAATATAGGAGGAAGAGATGAAGAGCCAGGACAAAGCTTTGCAGAATACCCATTTTTGGATCAAGTAAAGGAGACTGAGAAGTTGTGATTAAGATAGCTCTGAAAGGGAGCAGTGCCTCAAAAACCTAGAAAGGGGAGAGTATCAAAAAGACGGTGATCAATAGTGTCAAAATCTGTAGAGAAATTAAAAAGGATGAAAGTTGAAAAAAAAGTCTTTGGATTTGGCAGTTGAGATTGATAGTAACTTTGGGAGATAGCAATTTCAGTTGAATGATGAAGTTGGAAGCCAGACTGTAGAGATGTAAGTAAGTTAGAGGAAAGGAAGTGGAGAAGTACCTTATTGTAGATAGAAGAGATTTAGTAAGTTAACTAGTTGGGGGTGAGTGGATCAAATTTTTTGCAAATGAGGGAGATATTATATTTGTAAGCAGTAGAGAAGCAGCCAATAGATAAGGAGAGTTTGAAATGAGTGAGAGTAATAGAGGGGGAAATATGGTGGAGAAGATTAGATGGAATGAGATCACTTGTTAATATTAAGGGTTTTGTTTGTATTGTGTGTTGCCAGGCAAGGCCAGGAGCAGTGAACCTTGGTTCACATTTTTCTTTTCTCTGGGTTTGCCAGGGCAGGGCCAGAGAGATCTTGGGTTAGACGGGGTAGAGTTGGGCTCCTTGCCAACTACTTCTTTCTTCCAAGCCAAAAATGAATTGGTCTTGGTCACCCTCTTCTCTTTGGGGATAAGGGTAGGGATTGGGTGTGTTAGCTAGTATAGAGCACAATCTTCCTAGTTCATTATCTTCTTAGAACTCACATTACTTTCATCTTCATACTATTTTAGCCTTATTTGAATATAATTTCATCACTTGTAGTAATTCTGTTTCCTATATACTTTACTACAAAATTCTTTTCTCCAGTCCTAATCTTTCAACCTCCCCCTTCAATCTTCTTCTGAACCTATTGTTTGTTTTTACTATGACCTTCAGTTTCTTTGTTTTCCTTTGAGCTTTCAATTCATTCTCTGCCCTTCTAGTTTGTTACTTCTGCTATGTTCTCTTTTCATTCCTTTCCTAGTTTTGGTCCTGTAGTTGACCACTTTAGCCATCTTATCCTACTTTGGAAAACTTCAGAACTAAAAACTCCTTTAAAGAAAGCCATGCAACTATGCAGTCAGTTTATGTTACTTAGACCTTCACTGCCACAATATAATTCTAAATGATTGGTTCTTTCTCTCAACATGCATAATATCCATCTCCTTGAAAATTCTATTCTGCTTCCTCTTCCACCCTGAACTCCTTGTTTCCTCCATGCCTCATGCCTTAAAATTTCTCTCTCATCTCACAGTATTTCCCTTTTTTCAGATTCTCACCAAGAGATAGCTCAGTTACTTCAAAACCTACTTCTCTAATCTGTGTCTTTCTAATGTTTTCTAGAAGCTTGAACTCACAATTCTTTATATTCTCTAATACTTAATCTCTTTGTTTTCTCGGACTCTTCCATGAAATCTCTTCTTTAAAGGATTGTCACTTGATTGTGCCATTGCCTCAATCTATCATCTTACATTTCTTTTCCCTATGCAGACTTCCAGAGAGTTATCATCTACACTAATTCCCTTCTTATCATTATCTTCCCCTTCTGAATTCCTTATAACCCCAAAGCTCAGTTAAAACTGCTGTCTCCAAATTCAACACCTCCGAAATCCAATGGTCTAATTATTTGTGGACTCTGTAGATATTAGACACCTTTGTCTGAGGCCAGATTTGAATTCAGGTCTTCCTGTTTCTAGGCCAGGTGGATAGGACACTGTTCTATTCATCTAGCTCTCCAACAAACCATACCTTAGGAAAAGCAACAAGAAATCCCCAATTAGGAAGTAAAGCAGAAGATGAATTTGAACTCAACAAGGTGTTCTGCAATGGCTTCCTAATTATTTTGTGTTATGGTCTGTGATGTTCTGTTTCTCTAAAATATAATCGTTCTCTTGGAGCAGATTTCTTGGGGAGCTTCTGGAGGCAGCCTTCCTTTTAGTTCAGTTCAATAATCCCAAAATGCAGCCAGGAGTTAAAGTGCTTTACTGTCTCTTTCCAAATCTTATCTCCAGATCCTTTATTTTCTCCTTCAAGTCTTGTCTCCTTCACTTGGGGTTCGGCTAGCTTTCTTGGAGGCCTCTCTTTCTCTTTGGTTCCCGAGAGCTCTTGTCCGAGTGTCTCCAGCCAGCACAAATGTTGAAGTTGGAATGAAATCTTATGCTGCCTCCAAGAATGTGGGATTGTGGGTTTCCCAAAAGTCAATCCTAGTTGTGAATCTCCCAGAAGTCTATGAGCAGGCTTTTCCTTTAGACTTGTAAATCTCCTGGACTTGTGAATCCACTGAATCCTGGCTCTGAATCTCCTGGAGCTTCCCTGAAGTTCTCCCCTTCACTGACTCCTGGCTCTCTCCATCTTCTCATGGAATCCTGGCTTCTTATATCCTCCCAGAGAGTGGGCTTGTGGGAGCTTCTTAAAAGTATGCTCTCTTAAAGGTGTGAATCTAATGTGTGGACCAATGATCAAACTCCTTTAAAGGTGTGAACTAAGTGCATAAGTACCTTATAAGAATTCTAACATCTCCCCCTTTCTTTTGATTTAGAACATAGGGTAACTTGAAACATAAATCCATCAATATGGAAGGTATTACACATAATTACATAAATTACATAAACACATAGTAACAACACAGGCTAGAAGTGATATAACAAATAACATGATCAAATAATCATAAATTGAGAATTTATACATGTCCATAAGTCCTAGAAATAGTCCAAAAGGAATCCATTGTCCATTAGTTTATGTGCCAGGAATCCATTAATTCCTGTAAATTTTGAAGTCCTGCAATAGTCTCATCTTGTGTTAGGGAATCCAATGGTTACTGCAGATTTTGTTCTTAGGTGTTCTCCTTTGGTTTATCTCTCTCTGATGGACAAGGTGAATATAACTGGTTGGCACCCATCTGATTCTTTCTCCATCCGTAGAGAGACAAGCAAACCCTCTCCCCCAACCAGTTAACCTTCCATTCACCACTTTCTGGATCTTTCCACATCACCTGACGATTATCTAAAGATAGTGGAGCTGCTCCTACTGGACACTGCTCTTCCAGTGGGTTGTAAAACCTGTCTGCCGGAGCCAGTGCATCTTTGTCAAAAATTTAAAAATTAATGGTATAGAGAACGAAATTTAGAAGTTCTCCAGGGTTACCTGTGGTTCCCCCTTTCTTTTGTTTTTGGAGGAATATCATAATGTCTCTGTTTCTTCTCTCTACTATTGCCTGACCTCACTGAGGATTAAAAGGTATGCCAGTGGTGTGTAAAATCTTATACTGTGCACAAAAATGTGCAAAATGTTTAGAACTACATTTAGGTCCATTATCTGTTTTTATCTTCCCTTTCATCCTCCACACAACTATTTTCAATTCAAAAATTTGTTTTAATTCAATAGTATTTTATTTTAACAATTACATGTCCAAATTTTTTCCTCCCTTCTCAGACCCAAAGACAGCAAGCAATCTGATATAGGTTTACATTTGTACAATCATTTTAAACATTTCCATATTATTCATTTTGTGTAAGAAAAATAAAACAACCATCACTTCATCATGCACACAAAGTTAATTAGAACTCAGGGAATAGCATCAGAGGTTTGCTGTGAGTCCACATCTTACAGACTGTATGTTTTTCATAGAATCAATCTAGTTAAAATATATGTTGGACAAAGGACAACAGATTTTTTTGAGGGGTGGATGAGTATAAAATGTCTCTAAAATTTCAACTGTTAACTCCTATATGGATTGGAGCAGAGGTCCGACAATAATGGAATTCTTGATCCTTGAAGAATCTTCAAAATTAATCTAAAATTGGTTTATAAATAAAAAGATAAAATTTATTCATTTAATTCAACACATTTATTAAACACCCACAACTGCCCGGCACTATCCTACTCACTGGATATACCAAAATCTCAAAAAAAAAAAAAAAGCCCCTGCCTTCAAGGAATTTGGGGTTAGTTTAGGGACATCTTTAAATTGACTTTCTAATTAATACATTTCTAAATAATCTAATCTAGGATTCCTGTTCTGATCACGAAGAAGATGTACAATAAGAATTTGTCTTAAAATCCTACTATGGGTAAGGAAGCAAAAACAGTCTAAGAATGGAAAATAATCTATACCTGTTTGCCCATCTCTCTCCATGATGTTATAGAACATTTATCCTTTCCCAAATAATTAAAAAAAATCTGATTCTGGCAAAATATAGAATTAAATGAAATCATCGCTTTTCAAATGAAATTTGTCTATAAAAATGTATTCTGTTGACACATAACTTTATATGTATAGTTTCATACAGATGTATAAAACCAAGTTAGAAAACAAACTAGACTTGATTTAATAGTTTTAGTATTTTTTCTGGGTTATGATTTAATAATCTTCAAGTGAAATATTTATGAACAATGCCAAAGATTCTAAATGTTAAAAAAAAAAAAGGATAAAGAACAACAAAAGGGAAAAACTATGAAAAAGGAAAAGCAAATTAAAAATATGCTTTTATCTGTATTCAGTCTCCATTCAGTTCTCTCTCTAGATACAGATATCATTTCCTATCCCAAGTCTTCAGCAAATATTTTTAAAGCGCCTATTTTGTGCCAAGCATTATAGTAAGCATTGAGGAGGAAGCTGTTCTTGATCCCCTCAATCACTTTGCCTTGGGTGAGCTGTCTTCCACTGTTGTTTTTGTACATGTGGAATGTACTTTTCCCTTGTTTTTATCTTTCAAAATAGCTGTCTTGTTCTCAGTTGTTAAGTACTCTCTTTGTAAAATTTGTCTACACTTTGCATTCATTACTTAACCTTTGTATTTGTGTTCTTCCAGTAGAAGAACTGATGTCCCTTGATGGTAGGGACTGTTTCATTTTTCTCTTTATAGGGAAGTTCAGGGACATCTTCCATCAAGTAGTTTTCAAGCTAATAAAATCAATTTTCTCATCATGCTCCAAAATATGCCATTTTCATCCCACATCTTGACCTGGAAATATCATGTCACAGCATCTTCTCATATTACAAAATGTCAAAATTAGCAAGAAATTTCAGGTCTTCTAATCTAAATTTTAAACTGCAGTCCCCTCTGTAACATATGTGACAAATAGTTTTTCAAGCCTTTGCTACTAGCATTGTCTCTCACATCAATAATTATCAATAATTATTATTAGAAGGTTGTTATAGAGAGGATTATTCTTTTTAGTCCCTGAGATCGCTTCCTTATTTTAGATTGTCCTGTTCTTTATATAATATAGCATGATCTTAAGTTCCTTCACCTCTTTAGGTTTTAGTTCCCTTTTTGGGTAGCAGTACAGGTGTGTGTGTGTGTGTGTGTGTGTGTGTGTGTGTGTGTGTGTGTGTGTATGTGTGTGTGTGTGTGTGTGCGCGCGCGCACATATATATGCAGCCTTCTCTTTTTCTTTGTACAATTCTCCAGGAGGAATGAGTTATATTCCTTGAAATGGCTCTGACGAGCCCCACTCAAGTCAGAGATTATGCCTTTAAATATCCTTAAAGGATTTTAAAGAGTTTATCTCTTGCGGTGGCTCCAAATGTTAAAATGTGTACATCACCTGGCCTTCAGATTACTAGCCCAGAACTAAACACAGTGTTTCAGGTTTAGTCTGATCCAGCTCTTTCTTTCCTTAAAATGCAATATAAGATCACATTAGCTTTTTTGATTTTTATAAGGCACTGCTGGCTTATTCTGCTTCTATTTTACTAAAACCATTAAATCTTTTCCAAAAAATTTATTAATCTAACTACATCACTTTAGTCTGAAGTTGATTTTTTGAACCCAAGTGTAGGATATTGTATTTGTGCCTGTTTTTAAGTCCTGATCTTTGTCAACTAATGATCATTTTCTTTCTCTTTTTCTACCTTTTTCTTTGTAAAGGAGACAGGATTAAAGGAAAGGGAAAAGTATAAGAGGATAGGTAGTTGGAAATAGAAAAGTAATCATAACTGAGACAATATTATAAAACAACTTTTAAGTATCTTGATTAATGAAATTATCAAGCCTAACTCAAGAAGACTAATGATGAGTAATGGCTGAGAGGATATGGACTAGGGTTACAAAATAGAGGTACATTTTTAGACATGTATGGATCTGTTTCTTTTACCTATTCATATAATGGGACAAGAAAGGGTTTTTGATTTTGGAAGAGTTGAGAGACTGAGAAGTAACAGTGATGACAAAAAAGAAATGAAAAATTGCACCAATGAAAAAGCTTATAGAAGAGAGTAGAATGGAGTGCAGAAGGAAACAATAAACTATTGGTACTACTTAAAAAACAAATGAGGTAGTATTATTCTCTTATTATTCTTTGGATGTCCAGTCTTTAATTTTTTTTTCAATGGCAGTAAATCTTTTCTATCAAATTATTTTGTTCCATCTCAGTCTTTTGCAATTCTTTCAAATAAAAGAAAAGTGGTTAGTCTCTGACGTGGCTTATTTTGATGAATTTCCATGCCAGCTTTTTGTAATTATTCCTTTGCTTTTCTACATGTTTACCAAGAATGAATGTTAGATTGTTTTCTTTCCTCCCCTCTCCCTTCCCCTTTCCTTCCTTCTTCCCCCATCATTTTTTTTTTTTTTCAAGGGCCATTTGGATATTTATAACATCATTCTTGGGCCATACAAAATTATCAGCCACATAACTCCAGCACTGAGAGGTTTTTGTACCTAGCTTTCAGCTCATCATTGTCTGCAGTTGCCTTAGCAAATAATTTTTATTGCCTTATAAGGCCCATGGGCCAGATCTTCCCCATCTGTCCTATGTGATTTAAAAACAGAAAACAAAACAAAACAAAAACCCTACCTTTTTTTTTTTTCCCTTAGTTTAGCTTTCTTCTTAAGATGTAGTTCATTTTAAATCCTAGCAATTTTAGCACAGCTTTTTAAGGAAAAGATTAACATACTTCATATTTATCTTGTTAGCAATCCTTAACTTCTGTATTTTGTCCTTAAAATCTCAATTCGTTGTTGAGTTTATACATTGTTCTTCTTAAACATCCTGTATTGGAGTTTTTTTTCTTTCTAATGTATTTCATTCTTGGGAGTTTTTCTTCTGTAGTGGGCAGACTTCCCTTTTAGAATTTTAGTTCATGGGATCCTAACTAGTCTTTCTTCCTTACTTGTGAAATTAGTTTGTTCATTTGATAATTTAGATGTTTTTATTCTTTTTTGTTATTCTCTTATTCATTTCTAGATAAATTCCTTTCCTTCACTTATCTTGTAAAGCTTTTAAAAGGAAAAAAAAAAAAGCAGTCTAGCATACCAATACATGATCTATTTAATAGTTCAGGAAATACTTCTCATCCATTATCTTTCAACTCCTCAACTCTTAAAAACTCATTATTTAGGCTAGTGGGCTATTTTTCAAACCATTGTCTCCTAAATCTCTTCTCAGTTTATTGACTAAGCTTGATAAAGTTGTCTACATTAGGTGCCTTTACTTATACTCTCTTCCCACTTGCTTCTAAACCCTCCAAAATCTGGTTTCTAACTTCACTATTCACCTGAAATAGGTCTTTACAAAGTTACCTTTGATCTCTTCATTGGCAAATCTATGACCTTTTCCCAGTTCTCTCCCATCTTGACCTCTTTGTATAATTTGACACTTCCTCTTACTGGACATTTTATCTTTTCTGGGTTTTTGTGGCTGTTCCTTCTAACTTTCTGATTACTCCTAATCTCTTGATAGATCTTGCTACCTTGGAATGTTTCTCAAGGTTCTTGACCTAGACTTTTCTTTTTTCTCTTTCACTTGTAGTTTCATCAGATCTCATGAATTATCATTCTGTTCATCCCTGAGTATATTTTTTCCTTCACAGAATTTTATTTTACTGCTTTGGAGATATTAATTCTTTAATTTATAATATTTAAAATTTTTCATCATTTAAAATATAATAGTTATAAGTTGGTCTTGTCTTTCTTTGAATTGATTATTTCTAAGTTTCATTCTTCACAAAGTGAAATCACCTGAAAAACAAAAATTAAAGGGTCCAATAAAACTTATAGGAGACATTTCTTTAATATAAAGAACTCTATAGATTTTCATCAATTTTTTTGAATATTATCATGAATTTCATTATTAAATTTCTAAGCTTTGAGAAATCTTTAGAAGATTTTTATTATCTGGTCCCTAATTTTGTTTCTTTGTCTTGTTTTTTGGGCAAGCTTTTAAAGGTTTTCATGTATTATCATTTGTGGACACTGAATTTCAAAAGGGAATTATTCCATCCTAAAACAAAGCACAAAAGGAAATTTAGGAGACTTGGGTTCTTGAAGCGGTTTCTTTCTATCTAGTTGAATCCTTTTAAACTGTCTCTCAAGTTCATTACTTATTAAAAATAAATGGTAGAAGTAATGCTTTTGGGTTCAAAAGTCTATGTGGCTTAGTGTGATTCTTGGGCCTGCCTGTATAAAAGAAAATTGAGAATCTTCCCCCCCCCCCCCTGAATAAAGTTAAATTCAGCAGACATTTTTAAGAATAATAAATACTTGGTGCAAAGAAACTTTAGAGACTATCAAGTTGAAACTACATATTAAGGTTAGAATTATTTATCACTTTAGACAGTTAACACATAACAATAACATACCATTTTATAAATTAAGAACTTGAGGACCCAGAGAGATTAAATTGCTTTCCTAGATTCACATAGCTATTAAGTGTCTGAGGCACTTAAACCTGGATCTTCCTCACTTCAACACTAGTGCTATCCACTACTCTATGCTGCCTCTACTGGGCCTACCATGTATAAGATGTGGTATTAATTGCTGACAGTTGTAAAGATAAATAAATACAAATGCTGTCATTAAGGACTATACAGTGAGGTAAAATAAACTATTTATAAAAATAACTATGATCCAAGATAGTATAAAGAGGTTAAAAGAGAGCTGTAGAAAAAGCATCTGAAAATGTAAAGGAGGGAGACATTACTTTCAGATAAAAACTCCATGAAGATTGTAGCATCAATGTTGGACCACAAAGTAGAGAACATTTTAACAAGTGGGGATGCAGAGGAATCCATTACAGGCATAGAAGGTAAAGTGAGTCAAGAAAGGGGACCGGGGAGGGGGTGGAGGGTGGGGATCACATGAAAGTAGAAATTAGAAGCAGTCTATTATGCCCGAAACTTAGAGTTGATTAAGAAGAATAGTATGAAATAATGTTGGTAAAATAAGCTTAGAAGGTAAGGTGGAGCCTGATGTTTAAAATTTGTTTTTCACTTCTCACTACTGGATCTTTGCTATTACTGTCTCTTCAGTTTTATTGATTCATTGAATCAAGACAGCTGAGAAGTATGACTATTTGCTATAGGAACTTTTTTGATAACCAGAATTTTAGTACTTTCCTTCAAAATTCTCCTATAATGTATGCAACTCTGGAGTAAAAGTATTTTGATGAAAAAGCTCACATCCTTCATTCTTAATATCACATATCTATTCATAACTTGAGTGACATAATTCTCATAAAATATCAAGTTCTTACATAAAATTTTTTTTTTCTTCCCTTTTACATCTTTTCTCCTTTTTAATGTATTTCTTACTTGCTGGTTCTATTTTCCATGGTTTCTTACTCTTTTAGGCAATTTTCATTATAAATTGGATTTCATTTTAGTAATAGAATTGACAGAATTTATGAGATATAATTATCATAAGAAATTTTCTAGGCCACCACTTTGCTTTTAAATCTATAGCATGTAATGTGGTCCTATTTTTAAAGGTGTTGCAAGTAGCTTTGCAAATTTTTCAATTTATAAAGATTATGGCAGGAACTTTTCTTTTACATTTAAAATCTTTAACTTTTTTGTTTACTGAAAATTTGTGAGGGCAAAATCATTGTCTTTAAAGTAGTGTTTTTTCATATTTGGGAATGTACAACTGTGAATGAGCAATTGTTAAAAAAAAAATATTAAGTGGAGTTTGGGAATGTTAGCTGTCAGCAGTCTGTTCCTAAGGAAATGAAAGGGAAAAATGGACAATGTATAGACTTGAGGTCACTTCAAGTTTGTAGATTTCATCCTTTAATGTTAACAAACACTTTATGAAATCTGGTATTCTGTGAAAATAGCTTTGTTTCTTTGAGTAACCTTATCTATAATTTCTCAGGCACTAAAAAAGGTTATAAATTTGACAGGTAAACATAATGAAATGTGAATTAGATAAATAACCATGATTTATGCTATTATGCAAAAATATATTTTAAAGATGCTTCTTTAAAATTGTGAGGCATGCCTGTAATTCTTGCTTTTGGGGAGGCAAATACTGATGGATCACTTGAGCTCTGATATTTTGCACTATGTACTACTTAAGAGCCAAAGCTCATTGAATGTCCATTTTAAGTTGGCACCAGTATGGTGAGACCTTGGAGTGGAGAGCCGTTAGAATGACTAAATAGGGACAAATCCACGAAAGAAACAGAGTGAGTTAGAGAAAGAAGACCAAACTTCTGATTGTATTCATCTAGGATATATGTTCTTCGAAAAGGTGTCAATTTAATTGTGGGTAGAATTATAAGATGCTTGTAAGATAGAACAGATGTCCTAAATAAAAAAAACAAAACACACACACACACACACACACACACACACACAGAATTATAAGATGCTTGTAAGATAGAACAGATGTCCTAAATAAAAAAAACAACACACACACACACACACACACACACACACACACACACACACACACACACACACACACACACACACACACACACACACACACAACCAGGAAAGTCTAAATACTATAAATGAGTAGTTTAGCTAGTAGATAGATAATGGCTTTTTGTAGGAGAGTAGTGAAAGAAAAGGCTGTAAAGAAAGGATAAAGTAAAATTGTGGATAACTTTGATTGAGGAGGGAGGAAATATCTAATTGCAATTTCTTTTCTTCTTTTTTTTTTATTATAGCTTTTTATTGACTAAACATATGCATGGGTAATTTTTCAACATTGACCCTTGCAAAAACTTTTGTTCCAACTCTTCTTCTCCTTCCCTTCACTCCCTCCTTTAGATGGCAAGTAGTCCCACATATGTTAAATATGTTAAATATAATATATGCATACATATTTATATAGTTGTCTTGCTGCACAAGAAAAATCGGATTTATAAAGAAGGTAAAAATAACCTGGGAAGAAAAACAAAAATGCAAGCAAACAATAATAGAAAGAGTGTAAATGCTATGTTGTGGTCCACATTCATTTCCCAGTGTTCTTTCGCTGGGTATAGCTGGTTCTCTTTAATACTGATCAATTGGAACATTTGGATCCTCTCATGGTTGAAGGTGGCCACTTTCATCAGAATTGATCCTCATATAGTATTGTTGTTGAAGTGTATAATGATCTCCTGGTTCTACTCATTTCACTCAGCATCAGTTCATGTAAGTCTCTCCAAACCTTTCTGTATTCATCCTGTTGGTCATTGTTTACAGGATATTAATATTCCATAACATTCATATATCATAATTTACCACTGTTCTTCAATTGATGGGCATCATCCATTCAATTTCCAGTTTCTAGCCATTACAGAAAGGGCTACCATAAACATTTTTGCACATACAGGTCCCTTTCTCAACTTTAGTATTTCTTTGGGATATAAGTGCAGTAGTAACACTAAGGGATCAAAAGGGGTATGCACAGTTTGATAACTTTTTGAGCATAGTTCCAAATTGCTCTTCAAAGTGTCTCCTTTCACAAAAGGTCTCCTTTCACAGCTCCACCAACATGCGCATCAATGTCCCAGTTTCTCCACATCCCCTCCAACATTTGTCACTTTTTTTTCCTGTCATCTTAGCCAATCTGAGAGGTGTGTAGTGGTATCTCAAACTTGTCTTAATTTAGTTGCAATTTTCTTATGTCACATTAGAAAAATGTATTCTTAAAATTGTAGTTCAATACAACATTCTTCCTTCCATAAGATAATCATTCAAGGAACTTTGTGATTATCAATGACCTTTTAATTATCAAGAAATATTTTTTAAAATATAACCAATAATTGGGTTTTTTTTCCTTTTTTCTGAGACATCTTAAAAATCACACTCGTGCCGAAAGTCCTTTTGTTTTGTTTGTTTAATGATGTCAACAAGTAGTATATTTCAATAATTTTAATTTGTTTGCCTCAAAGGACAACAGGTATACACAGTCCACGCTGTATGCTCTTTGCCTATATTTATTAAAGGACTTGGCTTTTGGTTTTGTGCTTGCTTTTTCTTTCATTTTTTAGTCATTTCATTGTTTGTCCTTAATATTGATACATTTTATGTTCAGACCTCTTCTCCCCATGCTTTATGTTTGATTATTTAACTTAATTAATATCTATCATAAACCCAATGGAAAAATAAATTTAATAGTATAACTATGAGTTTTTTAATTGAATTGAAAAATGCAAGTATGATCAATGTTTGCTGCTATAATTAGCTATTCTGTTAGTTTTTTAAAATTTGGACTTGATATTTTAAAATTCTAGATCATTAAATTTCAGATAATTTTTTAATATCTCAGTTAAATTTTGGATTCTTTTTTTCAATCTTCACAAATTTCTGCCTTCGGAATAAAATACTCATGCATATTAAGCTGATTTATATTGATTGATCTTATATAGCATGATTTTTCTTCAAAGAGTCATGTCTCTTGAAAAGTAATGTAGATTGAGAGTATTTCCCTTCTTTTAATGGTTTGGATAGGAAATTTTTATAAGTTAAGTCCTAAAAGAACCCAGATTTCCATACATGTAATTATTTATTCTTAATATTTTGACCATTTTCCTCCTAATATGAATATTATAACCACTGTGAAAAATATGTTTGAAATTTGTATATAATCAATTAATAAAAAAGAAAATAATAGTTGATTAATACAAAAGAGACTTTTCCCTTATTATTAAATGGTGATTAAGTGAACTTTTGAATATATAAATGTCTATCTAAATACTTTTTCATTGATATCCTGAGCCAATTATCAATTTATGTTGTGTTAGTGGGTTTATGATCTATTCTAATATTGTTATGGATGCTACGTTTCTATATTTTTTGAAGGAACTTATTAATTGGATTTTTAGCTTCATGAACACATGTAAATGTATAAATTATATTCAGTATAAGTTTAATAAAACTTAAAAATTCCATACATATAGAAAATTAATTTCAGTTTTACAATTTGAATTTATCAACTTATTGTGTACCTAAGAAATGTCCAATTCAATAGTTTTTTTTTAAAATTTTATATTTTATGCTTACATTTAAGTTCTTCATATCTTATGAGCACTTTGAGAGCTATAAGAAATGAATTAGTTATAGTTGTATGCAAAACATTTGTAACATTACTAAAGTCTAAGTTCATTGAGTGTTGTTTGTAGCTCTTTATGCTCTAATATAATTAATTTATTTCTAGATGCTGGCATCACCGTCAACATCAGGTCAGCTGTCTCAGTTTGGGGCAAGTTTATACGGGCAACAAAGTAAGAATTTGCATTTATTTTGCGGTTCCCTTTTTAATAAAAAGCTATCTACATGTGCATTAATGGGGAATTTCAAAAGAGTAGGCATTTTCAGTCTTTCTCACAAGCATTGTTATAATACATTTCATTAGTTTATAATTTGTTCATTTAAGATGTTATAATTTGGACATGAATCAGATTGAATTCTACCATTGCAGTGGCTTTGTAAAAAAATAAATAAATAAAAATTGTTTAGAAAAATTAGTATATAAATAAGTTTTCTAGGATGTTACATATATATATATATATATCTTATAACTTATAGAGTTCAGGTATTTTAAGAGAATAATTTATACTAAAATAATATTATTTAAAAATAGTATTTCATATTTTAGTGTACTTTGATACAACTTTAGCTAGATTAAAGCAATATTTCTCTTTAGCACAACTCTGTATTAGTTGCTATAAAAATCTTCATAATACTAAAAGAGATGGAAGGAACTTTATAAATCCACTTTGTTTATTTTATTGATGGGAAAACTGAGTTCCAAATAGCTTGTTTGACTTATTCATAGTTATCTTCTGGATTAGATTCCAGGAGTTCTGATATTAGTTCTCTTTTACCTGTTACATGTTTTGTTCTTTAAAAATATTTTATTATTCTGACTAACTGAAACTTGTCTTCCTTACAATTATTACCACCTAGAGGGTTTAATAGTACATATTAATTTGGTTTATGAGATTATAATTATGAATTTCCATGTTTTCTGTGAAGTACTTTACTAAGTAGCATTTCATTTTATGAATGATTAATAATATCTGATGAAAAATTAATAGATTATAAAAGGAAATCAAGTAATAATAACGTTGTCTTATTTTAAAATTAAAAAGATATTATAATAAAAATCATTTTTAGTACAATATATATGCCATTTTACCTTTTAAACTGAATTTGAACTCAAATAGTTAAAAGGTAAAACAGTACAGTTTTCTCCCAGTTTTTCCATTATGTCTTCTTATCTTTCTTCTGTAGCTATAATAAATAAGATGCCATATATACACTGGTCAAAATTTCCTGGTTGTTAAATAAAAGCCAATAATTTCATTCTGATTGAACAATAACAAAATAAAAATTAGATCTGAATGTGTTACATATTCAAGACTTTATACTAGTTGTTGAATAATTACTGTAGTTTCTGCAACTAAGCATCTTTTCTTATCATATGTTCCAGGAACATTTTTACTTTACAGGGGACCAGACAAATAAGAGCAGGCATTACCAGTGGATACTTAATGATTATTGCTTGACCAGTTGTCTCCTTAGCATAAGTATTAGGATTTTATGGATAAAATAGTAAAATTAGAAGCAATTTTAATAAACTGTCAAGTTTTATCCTTATTGTTCATATTTGAGAATAAAATACAAAATATCTTCACAATCTTTATTCTTTTCTTTTTTTTCTTTTTGATCCTTTTAGTGTACTCATATCTGGTTAGCATTAAATTCATAGGGAGAAAATAGGGTTTGTATTTGAATGAAATTAATAAGTTGAATTTTCTTTTACGTTGAACCAGGTTATCACTTACATAGACTGTAAAAAGAAAACTATCTGTTTAACAGTGTCCAATCATGACTTCAAAAGACTGATTATGAAACATGTCTACCATCTTTTGACAGTGAGGTGATAAAATTAAGAGTTACAGAATTAGACATGCTTTCTGAGACAAGACCAATTTGTTGGTTTGTTTTACTTGACTATTGGGAGGAGGAGGCAGTGTTCAATGCTAACCATTTTAAAAAGAGGATCAATAAGAGTTTTTAAATGCATCCCAAAAAATAGTTCAAGTGGAACACAAAGAAATTTTGTTACATTATTGAATTTATACATATTTTTAAAAATAAACTATGTAGTTTGTTTTATTTTATGGTCCTTTCTCTTGTTCTTTGCGCATTGAAGTATTTGTTCTCCATAACAAAACAAAACCAAAATAAAGAAAATTTAAAAAGAGAGAAGATCTTGAAAACCAATTGTGGTTTCTCTGTCAGGATCTAAAATGGATATGCATACTATTAAATTGTTATCTGTGAAGCTTAATTTTGAATATCAGGCCCTGTTTTTCACTAACACATTTTGGATCTATTTGTACAGAAAATCAAGACCAATTCTAGAAAAGCTAAGAGTTAGGACACCAAAACAGTTTTTTTCTTCCTCCTTTTAAAATTATAGCTTCTGTTTTATCAAGCTAGATAGCAATTCTCATATAGGCTCTTATTCTCCACTCTAAAGTAGTTGGTGCTTAATTCACTTTATCAGCAGTATAATTATATAATATTTAAGGTGCTTTCCTTTCAGCACCCTGTGAATTAAGTTGTGTAAATCTTATTGTTTTTATTTTGTAGTTGAGGAAACTCTAGTGACAGTAGGTTAAATTATGCATAATCATGCAACTATTGCCAGCTTTGCAGCCATTTCTGAATCCATCTAAGTTCTCCAACCTACATTTGTTTCTTCTCTGAGTCTTTTTCAAATATTTTCATCAAATTTAGGTAAGCTTTTTTCTGTGATAATTTTCTCATCTGCCTGTCTGAAAGTTGTCTAAAAAAAGGGAAATAGTGTTAGTCTGATATGCATATCATGTTGACTTTTTGTGATTAATTCCTAGGTATTCATTTGCTTCATTTTGATAATATAGTCTAGATTTTTCCAGAAGTTAACATCAAAGTCACTGGCCCATAGTTTACTAACTTTTTGGTGCAATGATACCGTTTGTTTTTCACCATCATCTTCTAAAAACCATTGATAGTGACCAACCATTCCATTTATTAGTTCTTTTAGTAGTAAGGAATGTAGTTACCTGAGCTTTATGACTTAGATCTTTTTAGAGCTTTGGAGCTGACTGTCTCTTACTATCACTTTATCTGTTCTGCAGACGTACACAGCAAGATAGGAAACTTCTGCGTTATTATAGTGAAATTAGCAAATATAGTCATGTCATTTACTTGGGATAAACAGTTTTTATAATAGTTCACTCTGTGACAGTAATCATGAGTGTATATTGCTGATACTAGGCTAACTCAGAATATCAGACCAGTTGAAAATGAACTGAGCTGATTCTTCACTTTTATTTAGTTCTCTGTCACTTGAGTATTCGATTTGGATTTTATGCCATAAAAACATTGCTCTCTTGTTATGTTTTTAATTCTGTAGTTTAAAAGAATGGATATTACTCCAAGAACACCTGCAGAAGTTGTAGCTCTTAAAGAGCACACTTCAGTGACTGTTAGAGATATTGAAGCAATTGTTGGTGTGGGGAAGTCAGACATTTCAAGGATCATTCAAGCCCATGTGAAAAAAGGACCAGTCACATAGAATATATTCAGAAACAAAAACAGTGCCAAGAACTGGCAAACTTCCTACAAAACAACCTAATTAATCCTCAGAAAACAAAGAAGATCTTCAGAATGTAAGAAGTTGGAAGAACAGTGAGAAGACAAATTTTTTTTAAAATTTGATATGAAGAAAGAAAATGGCATGAGCAAGATATACAAAATGTAGTATACTGAAAAATTGGGGGAAAAAGGTATTTTTCCAGTGAAACTGATGAAGCTTACTTTTTTGTTCAAAGTTATACCAAAACTGTTGTCA
Organism: Sminthopsis crassicaudata; assembly: GCF_048593235.1. NCBI lineage: Eukaryota > Metazoa > Chordata > Mammalia > Dasyuromorphia > Dasyuridae > Sminthopsis > Sminthopsis crassicaudata. The sequence goes on along the minus strand of NC_133621.1, from coordinate 237,491,983 downwards.
GAAATCCAGGTAATCTTTATAAGATCTGAATATCTTCATCAGATTGTTAAACAGCCACCAAAAAAAAAAAAATGTTTTGGGAATTTTTAAGGATTTCATTTGTCCTCCATGGGAGTCATATGTCCATGAGGCAGTGCCAATGCTAATAAATATATTGACATACTGAAACATAGAATTATTCAAGAATTACAGAAATCCTCAGTGGACATAGAACATTGCAACATGCTCAGAAATTTATTTAAGAGGTGGAGATAAACGGTCATTTAATGCTAAGGAACTTGCTTTTATTTAAACTCTGTTGAAAACCACTTGGCTATGATCAATGCCAGATTTGCAAAAATGGACTTTCTTCAAAGGTTTACTTTCTCCAGTGTAATATATGATCTCATGACGAACTAATGAATGTGTCAATATATTGGGGAGTCATTGCCAAATTGTATAAAACAAGTGACTGCAGCAAAAGAAGGACATAGTGCATATTTAACATTTTTACAACAACAACAAAAAGTTGTAAGACTTACTAATATGTAAATAAATTAAAAATTTTTTTGTCACAGTTAATTTTCAGAGTACTTTAGTTACCAAATAGCTTCTTAGCCATTAAGATAATCTCTTACCTAATGATATATTCCTTATATAATAAGCTCCCATCTTAGAGGTTCTCTGTTCTAATCTTTTGTAAGAGCTATATATCTTTTATTTAGCATCTGGTAATCTGCAGTCTTTTTCTTTATTTTCTCTTTTCCCAGCTTTTAGACTTGTGACTTGCTAGAATTTTCTTCTCCTTAAATCTTTTTTTAGTATTTGTTTGACTTTTTTTTTCTTTTCCTCCAATTGAATGCCTTCTTTAAAAAAAAAGAAAGAAAAGAGATGTGTCTTTTTTACACCAGAGAACGGGGAAAGGTATTTTTTAATGCCCCTTTACCTTCTCTTTAGTTGGAGATCTGTGCTGAAGTTTTAAGCATAGATGACAAATTCTTGGCTATTATAGAAAGAAAAATATCAATCTTTACATGTCACTACAAACTTTCTTCTGTTCTCCGTGGTATCTAGAAGCAAGACCCTCAGCCCTTACCTTTCATATTAGTTGCTTTTATGGGTCTTCTCCTTACCTTTTACAAGCTTGTAGCAACTACTACAAGTTGTCATACTCAACTTTGTTTCCCATCTTATCAACTTTAGCATCCTCCTCTGTTTCTCCTTTTTTCCTTTATAACATTCTCACATCCTTCAGATATTCTTAAATCATTCTTCTCCTTTAATTTCAGTCCCAATTTATTTTCACAAGTTGTAATGTTTAATACTCATCTTTTTCAGATCATAGAGTGCTTACGCTACTCAAAAAATTTTATGTACTCCATATCAGAAGAGGGGGCCTTCTTATTTTGCTTCTATATTTAAAGATCCCCCTAGCTATGTGATTTGGGGGAAACCTAATTTCTTTAGCTATCAGCAGATGCTGACTTAAAAACATAGCAGCAGATATTCCTTGAAGTCTTTTATAGTATTTAGAAATTATCTACAAGATGATGATAAGAGAAATAGTTTGCTGATAAGGTGAGACAGAGACAGAAAAAAAGAGCACATAATTATCATGTCCTATTCCTTTACTAATATGTATCTAGCAGAGTCCTCCATTCATAGTAGTTATATAATAGATGAGTGTTGAATTGATTTTTATTATAGTAGTTTACCAGTGGCAAAATACTTCTATTTGCATCTATTTAGTTGTCATATTCCAAGACATTATGTACTGATTTTGCTCATATGGCTCTTGTTTGATATAAACATATTGAGAAAATAAAAGGTTTGCAGTTATCCTTTCTAATTAAGTAAATATTAATCATTTGACTTGATGTGTATTTGAAATTAAAGTTTAATAAAGCAATCATCAAGCATTTGTTATGTGCCTACTTTGTGCCGGGATCTCTCCTAGGCACTAGCGATACAATTGGAAAAAAAAAAAAATTAAAACAATCCCTACTTACAGGGAACTTAGAAGGGAGCTCTATCATTAAATGCAGAAAGACAATAAGTTCATATATCAGTCAATATAAAATAAAATAAATATAGAGGGAGTACACACATGGGTACAAAAATAGTTAAATACCAAGTAGCAAAGAAGGACATACACAACAAGATAGTTAGATCTGGGAAGATAATCAAAAAGGTTTCATGCAGAAGATGATTCTTGAGCTGTGGCTTGAAGGAGGAGAGGTAGGTACCCTATGAGGACAGGATTCCCTGCTATGAGTGAATTCCTACCATGGGGAATGGCCTCTGTGCAGTGAAAGATGGAGTAATCTCTGTGAGGAACAGAAAGAAGGCCAGTTTACCTACATATTATGGGAAAGGAAGTAATGGGCAATGAGAGGGATAAAAATAGGTTGGGATCATGTTTGGGGGATAAGTTAAAGGAGAGTTTTTATTTTATCTAAAACAATTCTTAGGTCACCACTGTAATTGATTTAGTCATGGACTGATAGAATCATATCTGCCTTTAAGGAAAATTATTTTGGCACAATGTTTAAGAGGGACTGAAGTTGTCAAGACTTGAGGCAGGGATACCAACAAGCAAGAATTATTATTCTGAACTATTGTTGTAGTTGTGTAAAATATATTAGCTATGAGAGTTCAGCAAATGAATTAAACCAGTTTGTTTCCTAATAACAAGAGCTTTGAGATTAAATCTTACATTATTAAATATCTGAAGACTGATTATCTCATCTGAAATTATCCCATTCCAATTTTCCTGTCATTTCAGCTCTTTTGACCTCTTTTTTTTTTTTTTTTTTTTTTTAATTAGCATTTTCTTTAGACTGAGACTGACATTTAAATACTAATTATTTTGTGGAAGAAATAGGGTGAATATTAAGTGATAAAATATGAATATTTCAGATTACCTCTACATTTTCTTTATTCATGCCATCTTCTTTGACTTTTAGCTCAAAAAAATAAACTGAAGAAAGTGTGCAAACTTATACTTGAGTAAATATTTTGTTATGGTTAGTTTTTCCCGAAAAGACTTGCTTTAGAAATTTTTTGGTTTGCTATCTTAACTTTTCTGATGTTATTTTTTATGAAAAATCATGGAATGTATTTGGAGAAATGCATGAAAAAAATTGAGTAACTGTAGCTTAACATTTGTAGAAGTCTTAATGGTAATCATAGCAGGCAAAAAAGACATCTTTTTGCTTACAGTGAAAAAGATGGAGAATGGAAGAAGACAATTAGAGAAAGGAAAATAATAAAATGGGAAAGAAAGCAGGAAGAAAAAGAAGAGAAAATAAGCATAAGGACAAGGGACGGAAAAGGAAGAATTAATTAAACTTTATGACATACAGAAAGGTGTCAAATTGCTCTTTGCCATCTAAGGAAATTGGATTTTGTTTTGTTTTGTTTTGTTTTTTCCCTGAGGATTAAGGATGGCTTCTGGGAAAAGTATTAATTGTGAGAGAAGAGGTATTGTTTGAATTAAACTTTAAAAGAGAAATGGGATCATAGTTTTGCATCCATACTTCTCTATAATTTGTATTATCTGTTGTGTAGTGAAAAGAGCACTAAATTTTAAATCAAGAAACTTTGTTTTCTGCCTCTAATTGTGACCTTGGACAAGTTTCTAAATCTGTGTCAGTTACTTCATCTATAAAATTAAAACTGAACTGAATGATCTTTTTCTTTTAGGTACTTTTGGCTTTTAATATTCTGTGATTCCACTTCCAGGCCAGGGAGCATAAGAAATAAATCTCTTTGGGACACCTATAACTAAAATTACACTTTTAGGATAAAATGATATATTACAGTAGAATTCTTAACCTAGACTCTCCAATGTCCTTGGATAGATTTCAGGAAGGATGGGAAGGGGTGAAGAGGTGAGGAGTTATCAACTTAGACAGGAAGAAAAATTATACTTTCATTTTCAATAACTTTTAATTATAATTTAGCATGTCATTCAATTATTAAATGTAGACAATAGACATCATTATTAAAAGGGTTCTGTGGGCTTTGCCAAACTGTCAAGGGAGTATATAACACTTACATAGAAAGTCAAGAACCTCTACTACAGAGAGCAAGAATAACAATTGAAGTAGAAGTTATGTTGGGAGCAGAGATGAATATGAACTTGGATTAAAATTTGTATTTATATTCGTATGTATTTTGCAAGTATATTTGTATTTATATTCATGTAAATATTCACACTCCTATTTATATTTTATATAAATATTCACATAAAGAAATAACTCTTATGTTGCTTCCTTGGGCTTTTCCTTTCCAATCTACTCTTCTCTGTTGGGCCTCAAGAGAGTCAGTTTGAATTGCCTCATTACTAGTCTCAAGACATTGTGCACTTACCAGAAGTAGTAAATGACATGGGGTCAGCTTCTTCATGATTTTTCATTTTAAAATTAAACATTAGTAAGCATAACATATACATTATGATAATTATGGGTTTTGAGTCCATAGAAATCAATGAGGTTTGTAGCCTGAGTTTGATGCTTACCAGCTTCCTATTTAACAAATTAGCTTTGTATTGTAAAAATGTGTTATGATATAGAAACTGAGAAATAATACTTTCATTATGCTAGAGAATAAAAAATTATTTCATCATTACATTCATAGTATCTGGAAAACATTTTTCTGGCAAGAAAGCCTTGAAAATGCGAGTCTCACAGTGTGACCCCAGTACTAATGTGCTATATTCATTAATTCTTCACTAGGGCTTGGTTGACACTTAATTAACATATAATTCCTAACTACCTTTTCACAGCATTTAAAAAAATACATGAAAAACTGTAGTAGTCCTCAAATTAGTGAAATGTTGCTTGATTTTTAGAGTAAGAAAAGTGATTATTAAAGTGAAGGGGAGAGAATTGGGGATTTTCTGCCATTTTTCTTTATTGTATTATTTTCCTTTGTTCTTTTGCACAGATTTTCTGAGCCTTGTAGAACATATCTTACCATGTATAAAATCACAGATGAATTCACAAATCTTTTAAGTACTGAAGAGTTTATAAATTTAGACTAGAAATAAACAAGTCTTTTATGAACTCAGAGACATCAGTCAGACATATATAATTAGCATGGCATGTTTTCTGTGGTATAAGAGTAAGTGTTAGATCTTAGGAAATCTAGGTTTCAATTTTGGCTCTGACATGCTGTGTAGTTCATTTTAATTTGGGGGGTTCATCATTTATAAAATTAAATGATCTCCAAAGTCTTTCCAGCTCTAAATTGTTGTAATTTTTTTGCTTGCTCATTTATAGCAGATTAGAAGCTATGAATTAAAAGGTGTAGGAGAGAAGTTGCTGTTAAGAGTAGACATAGAAGTAGTAGGCCTTCAATTTCCTCATCTGTACAATGAAGTGTTCTTTCTAGCTCTATAGTTCAAAATTAGAAAGCTTAATTTTATGGAGGTGTGTCTCTGAGCTATGAAGAAAATAGGTTAAATATTTTTCAGTATTTCCTGTTTAAAAAAAAATACTGTCAAAGGCTACTCAATTTACTTGTTTTAGTTCACAAATGATTAAGTTTTGTGGGAAATTTATTTATGTAAAACACCTCATTCCCTAGATAGTAGTGGTATCTGGTATCAGAAATCTGAAATGTAATCCTTTTTAAAAAGGTTGGTAGACAAACCCCAATGGTATAGAATAGACTTTTGGTTAGCCTTTAATAGCATAATTTTTTTATTTGTGAATATATTCTCTAAATGGAAATATTTTCTCAACTTATGTTTCACACTAAGTAATTGAAATTAAAATAAAAATAACATATACTAAACAGAATTAAGCTTTTTAATAAAGTAGCTGATGCCTTAACTTGGCAAATAAAGAGCTTAACAGAAACAGATTCTAATGTATGATGTTGTACGTTGATCTTAATAAAACAAGTCAAATTGTAGTTCTTGGACTTCAATAAAGCATATAAATCTGTTGTTAAACTATGGACATAAGTGGACAAAATTTTTAAATCTTATAAATTAGAGGATATTTTGATATGGAAATTTCTTTTAAAATACCATTCCGAGAAGTTTAATTTATGTCATTAGAAATTTGTAATTTTGCAATTTCTTAATGCATATTTTAAAACCTTTTAAAATTGGTTATTTTTCCCTCTTATAATTTTTAATAGGTGCATTGGGCCTTCCAATGAGAGGAATGAGCAACAACACTCCTCAGTTAAATCGCAGCTTATCACAAGGCACTCAGTTACCAAGCCACGTCACGCCAACAACAGGGGTACCAACAATGTCGCTTCACACACCTCCATCTCCAAGCAGGTATTTATTAGTGATCTCAAATATATCTTTAAAATCTGTATCTGTATATATATACATGTAGTGGTATCACTAGATCTGTTTATGTTCTGAAAAAGATAATCTATTAATATATCAACAAATAATAACTATAAATATATATATATATATATATATATATATTTTTTTTTTTTTTTTTTTTTTTTTAAGGAAACACCTATTTTTTTGGTTAGTGCTTTTCATTGAGACAGAAAATTGATATACTGCCCTTAAACTTTTCATTTAATTTAAATATTTATGTTGTAATAGGGTGAAACATTTGCAAAATACATCTTCCCTTATAGAGTTAAGGTCAGAACCAATAAATGCTGCTCAAATATTAAGAAATTATTAATTATTATTATTTTTCTTCATGTATTTGTAGGGCAATTGGGGTTAAGTGGCTTGCCCAGGGTCACACAGCTAGGAATTGTTACATGTCAGACCAGATTTGAACTTAGGTCCTCTTGATTTCAGGGCTGATGCTCTATCCATTATGCCACCTAGCCGCCTCCTCCCCCTCCTTTCCCCCCTACAAGATATTCTTTTAAAAGAAATTTGATACTGCAAGATTTATTGCTTCATTTTGTTTTGACAATTAGTTTTAAATTTGACAATTAGTTTTACAATTAGTAATTCTAACAAATATCTTCCCCTTGCTCCCATGTCCTCTTCACCCAAAAAAAGTTAAATAGGACTGGAGCAATTGGGTATAAGAGTACATATTACTTTCCATTTTTTGTAATTTGCCATTTGTTAAGAGAAAGTAAGAATGTGTGCTTTAATTTTAGAAGGGTCATATTCTTGGGCATTTCATATCAAAGTATTCTTTCCCATTATTTAAGATTAACAGTATTTTATTTTTCTTCTTCTATTAATTCCTATTGTGATTTACCTGTTCTTCCACCAGTATACAGAGAAAGAATATGAAGAACATAGTAAATTTGAATGATATTGTAAAAAAAATACTTTAGGAAATTAAATTGTGATAGAAATTTTCTTTTAGAAATTTAATGAGGTATTCTCAAGACCCCATTTTTTATAAATGATTTCTTTTTCAGGGGTATATTACCTATGAATCCTAGGAATATGATCAACCACTCCCAGGTTGGTCAAGGCATTGGAATTGCCAGCAGGACAAATAGCATGAGCAGTTCAGGGTTAGGTAGCCCTAACAGAAGCTCGCCAAGCATAATATGTATGCCAAAGCAGCAGCCCTCTAGACAACCTTTTACTGTGAACAGGTAAGGTAAAATAGATCATATTGCATGTATATGAATTGTCTTTTTTGTTATCTTTTGGCTTGTTGCCAGCATTGCTATTCATGCCCACGACTCTGCTCATATCCTCTTTTGTCTATGAACTCATAATGATATATCATCGCATACTTGTGATCAAAAATTTCATTTCTTTTCCATCTCAATTTTGCCCAAACTATCTGGCCTTAAAGTTTTGTTTTTTTCCCCCAAGGATGGTAAAATGTGGGAATATTGTTTAATTGCTTAATCATATTCAAATGTGCACTTTTATTAACCAATAAATAAACATTATCAAGTAAGTACTCTGTATCAGGCACCATGATAAGTTCTGGAAATAAAATAAATTTTATAAAGTCTCTTCCCTCTAAGAGCTTACATTTTAGTGGAGGGAAAGACATATATTAATCAGAATGTATAAGATAAATGTGTCATAAATAGAAAGTCACCTTAGAGAAGAGGATTCTGTTAGCTAGGGGAAACCAGAAAAGGCCTCCTAAAGTAGGTAGTGCTAAAGTAGAGTCTTAACTCCTGTTATCCTAAAGGTGAATACTGGAACAAAGAGCATTTCAGGCATGAGGAACAGGCTTTGCAAAGGCATGGAAATAGGAGACAAAGTGGGTGTTTGAGGATCAGCTGTTGGCTAATCTGGCTGAGTCATAAGAGTATGTGGAAAGAAATAGAATATAAAAAGATTAGAAAGATAGGAAGAAGGTAAATTATAAAGGGCTCTAAATTACAAACAAAAAGACCTTATAATTGATCTTAGAAATAATAAGAAGCCAATAGAATTTATTGAGCAGGGGGATGATTGGTTGGATTAATTAATGGAAGATAGATTGAGATAGGAATGCCAATTTGAAGGCTATTGCTATAGTCAATCAAGAGAATCAGCACTAATAGTTGTGTGAGAAGAGAGCATACATCTATAACATATGAGCTAAAGAAAGAAATAATTTGTATTTGAAACTAATTGAATACGTGTGCTGACCGAGAGAGACTAGTTAAGGATATCACTGAAGTTTTGAACTTGGGTAATTGTAAGACCTGTAGATAGTAATAGGGAATTTCAGAAGATGAGAGAGCTTGAGGGGAAAGATAAATTTTGTCTTGGTTGATTTTGAGAATCTAGTAGGAAATCTGAGTTCAAAATATCCAACAGACATTTGCTAAAGGAGGACTAGAGTCTAGGACAGTGACAAGGTCTCAGCATATAGATCTGACAGTCATCTGCCTAAACATGGTAATGGAACATATAACATTGTAATGAAATTATCAAGTGAGGGAATATGAAAAGAAAAAAAAGGGCCAAGATAAAAGCCTTGAGGGATATTCAGAGGTAAGGAGCATGACATGGATAATGATCCATCATAGATTCCATTTGTTAGTCAAATAAATAATACCAAGACAAAACGGAACCACAAAAACTCAAAGAGGAAAGAGTACACAGAAGAAGGTGACCAGTGTGCTAGTCCATTAATTCTGTCATTTAAGAACTTATTGGTAACTTGAGAGAGCCTTCAGTTGAATGATGAAGTGTGAAGTAAGAAAGAAAGAAAGTGAAAGCTTCTAGTCTTGATGGCTTTCTTAATTGAGATGAGGAGGAAAGATGTAGGTCAATAGCTGACAGGCTTATCAGAATTTAGTGAAGGTTTCTTTGGGGGGGGGGTTTGGTTGTTTTTTAGGATGATGAAGAATTGGGCATGTCTGTAGGCAGTCAGTGAGGTCTGAGAGATTGGGAAAGATTGAAGATTTTAGAGAAAATGAGGGTGCTGTTGAGTCAGTTTAATCTATTGGAGAAGATGGAAGAAATGGAATATTGCTTCCACCTGTAGAGGAGTTAGTCTCAGCAAGCAGGAGTGAAAAACAAATTAGTGGGACATCAAGTCCAAGGATATGAGATAAGGAGGAGGTTAAAAGAGTGAGTTTTTGGCAAATGGTCTCATGTTTTCAGTGAAATATGAAGCAAAGATCCTCCATAAATAAAGTGAGAATATTAAAAAAAAAGGGACTGAAAGAGCAACTATCATAAGTGCAATGGGAAATCAATTAAGAAAAGTAATAGTATTACTACTATAGCAAGGGTGTTGCTGAGATTAGCTGCCATAAATATTTACAGCATACCCAGTCAGCATAATTTTGTTGCTTCCTCCCAGTCCATGAAGCATCACTTGATTAGGAAGGAAAGAGGCAAATTTTTGTAATTTAGGATTGAGGTTTGACAGGCACGAACTGTGATAGTACCAGGAATCAAGGAATTCAACCAAAGAGACTGCTGTCAGGTGTCCTGATTGAGAAGGAAGAGAGAATAGCTAGACCAGTTATTACCTTGTGCAATATTCAGGAATGAAAAAATCCATTTTAATAGCTTACCATTTTAGGAGATGTGTTTAAATGTTCTATCTTACTTTTGAATTGGACCTGTGACTTCATTTCCTCCTAGTGAGGGAAACTTCTTTTGATGCAGATTGGCAGCTGCTCTGAATCTTTGCTTCTTAAAGAGCTTCCTGGAACATTAAGTTGATCTCAGGCTATCCTAACTCCAAGGCTCATACTTGATTCACTGTTTTATACTATCTATCTTAAAAGTTTCCCATATCATTTTTGAAAACTTTTAAAAAACATTAATAATGATTGATAAAGCCTTATTATACAAAGAAAGCTTCAACTTGTGTCTGTTATGATAGGTACCAAAGAAGAGTGGATAGAGTTGACCTTAGAGCCCTGCTTCTGACATACATTTAAACTTTCAGTGCTCTATTCAACTCCCCGAGCCCAAGTCTTTACTTTGCATAGCAAGTATTCTTTATATTGGTTTGTGCATCATAACCATATGCCAATGCTGTCATAGATCTAGTTTTAAAAAAAAAAAAAAGTATATATTATCATAAGTTAGAATCAAGACTGTTGCTGGGTTTCTTCAGATAATTTTTTCTGGTAAGTTTATCTTTTAATAAAATCTGTGTTTAAAACAAGTCTTGCACTTTCTGTTTAACACAGCATTTAAAAGAATTGATTTTCAAACCAACTCTCTATTCCTGAGGTTACATGACAATAATGGACATTAAATCATAAGAAGTGGGTTCTAAGTTTATTGTTTACCTAGACTTACCAAATTAAACAAGTCACCTAATTTCTTTTGCTTCATCAGTAAAATGGGATATGCCATATCTATTTCAAGATGACATAATGTGACTTTACACACTACAAAATATCCTTGTAAAGTATGAAATAATAAGATATTTGTATTAATTTCTCATTTCCTCATTAAGATTTGCCATTCTGCTTTTGGAAACTATCAATTTCATGGATAGAAATTTTAAGGCCAGGTCAAACAAAATATTTTGGAGAGGGTAAATGTATGATTATGTTGTTTCTCTCACTTTATAGTTTCCAAAGAATTATTTACCCACATTTAAATGTTTTCAAGTTTAGATGATTTACTTCTGTCCAGCAGAAAATTTCTTAAAACCAACTTTATTATTAGGTATTAAATGATTAATTAATGTTTGGAAAAGAACTTGGGAATGAGAATTTTAGAAGATCCTGACATAATGTCTGTACCCTATTAATATTTCAAATATTTTTATGTTGTTAGCACAGTTTCTATTTATTCTTCATTCTAGAAGTTCCTACTTCTTTTATTCAACCCTGTTGTAATTTACTGCTACCTAGTATTTTACATGTCATTTCTTTGCTAATTTTTTATCTAGAGTACTCTATCTAGTCTCATACTCCTTTGTATGTTTTTGTACTTATAATCTAATATGTTTTCATTTGTTTTTATACTTGTTTTAGCTCATCCTACTAAATTTTTTTCATGTCAAGGAAGCACAATTGTTATAGTGCTGAACTTGGAGTCAGCAAGACCTGAATTCAAATCCTGCTATAGACACTCACTAGTTCTATTCCTCATTTTCTTCATCAGTAAAATCTGAGATAATAATACCTACCTCCTGGGGTTGTTATGCAGAACAAATGAGATACATTGCATGAATCTAAAAGTGGTACATATTTGCTACTATTACTATCAAGAGTATACTTGTATATGTTTAATGGCTTACTGTAGGGAAAAAAAACTATGAGTGACACATTTTGAGTTTAATTTCCATTATTAACATTTTCTACATAAGTCTAGACAACAAATAAATCAAGCCCTGATTTGTTGTTTGCTTTTTTTTTTTGAAGTTTACATCCTCATATTAAAAATGTAATAACAGGTTACAGAACCAGTTTGAGCTATCTCTAGCATGTTATTTTTAGGTATCCCATGTTATTTTTATTTATTTTTTATATTAAAAATATATTTGGATTTTTTTTTGGACTTTGGTATAAACAATTTTTAAATGTTTGTCAAATACAAAGCTCTGAAGTGCCACAGCACATTTTCTCATCTAAGAAAGTTGTGTTTGAATATTCTTGCATTATCAATTTTAATTATATCTGTCTTTCTGCCATTGGCTTGCTTCCTCTAGCTATATATGTCTTGTAAACATTTTTTACTTCCCTCTAATTTCACAAAAAACCAATCACCATTCTACATTATAATCAATCTGGAGCATTTTTCCAATATTGACTAGAAAACCTGTGGGGCTTCTGATCACAATGAACATAAAAAGTCTTACTAAGTAGTAATACATTGTCAATGTAAGATTTGCATTTTTAAAAATTAGAATTCTTAACTATTTGTGAGTTTTTTGATGCTTGGCATGAGGCCATTCTTTGTTCTTAAGGACTATATTATTGGAATATAAACTCTGGCAATTCTGTTGAGCTGAAAAGACCCAATGATGGACTGTATGCTTGTTAAATTGAGACTACCATAATTAAGTCTAGAGAGGTTCATTATCAGAGAACCAGTAGATTTTCAACTTAGAGAACCATAGCTCTTCAAGACTTTCTAAGTTCTTGTGTCCAGTCAGTAGAGATAGTAATCCACAGTAATAAAATCCCAGATTTTTCCAGTATTGAAGACATGTCTATGATCATGGTTTCTTTAGATTTAATTTTATGGTAATTTTAATGCATTTTGACCTTTAAAAATTTATAAATGTGCTTTAAAAGGATGTGATTTAACAGACATTTGGAATGTTAACTGTGTAGGTAGGAGATAATAAAATAGCTGAAGACTAGGCATTTGGTCTCATGGAATTTACAGTTTAGCCTGAGAGATCAGCGTCATTATGAAATAATATATTGTGAAACACATTTAATTCATTGGTGATAATGTTCTTTATAGTATAGCAAAATGCAGTCATAGAAAACTCATATAAACCAACTAATCTTAGAGTAAAACTACTGGGCATTGTATTTACTCTCAGGATAGTAATTAGTCTGTTCACTAAATGGTACTTTGCTTATAACATTCTTTATCTTCCTAGGTAGGTATAAATGCTTTTCATTCTTATGTTTATTTTATTCCTTATAATCTTTTAAGAAAAAAACAAATCTGGTACATCATCCAGTTGGTTTTAACAGATCAGACTAGTTAAAGCAAAACAAAAATTGCATTTAGTAAACTGAGATTAACATCAGTTTCTAAAGGTTGTATATAATCTGAAACAAGGAAATCAAAAGTATGTACTTGTTTTTTGTTTTTTTTTTTTTTTTTTTTTTTTTCTCAGTTGAAAGTTAGTGTTCTTATATCTAAAACTATTTTCTGTGTACCCAGTATGTCTGGATTTGGAATGAACAGGAATCAGGCATTTGGAATGAATAACTCTCTATCAAGTAACATTTTTAATGGAACAGGTAAGCTTCTTTCATTAATAGTAGTATAGGAAAAAAAATAAATACCCTGCATGATTGAAGCATAAAGCATATTTTGGTTGTTCAGTTTGATACACAATATTTTTGTTATGAATTAACTTAATATTTTGATGTTACTAATTGCTTAGTGGTAATAGAGAGATGCTAATTAGCTACATATTGTTATGTTTGCTAAAGTATGCTTAGAAACATTGAATATTTTATAACACACATATAACAATATATTGGCAGCTTTTAGCTTATCCATATGAGCACATTTCCAAAGATCTCTTCCATATCAGAAGTCATTGTCTTTCAGAAGCTGTCCTCCCCACCAGGACTATGGAAAAACAGTCTTTAAAAAATTAGAGGTTTAAAAAACATGAACATTTGATCACGTATATAATTTAAAATTTCAGTTTTCATGGAGCTGAATATTTACCACAGTTATTGAAAAAAAAAGTAAAATTGGACATAAGCAGTTTTCAATGTAATCCAGTATCAACAAATCCTTTGCTGCAACTTTAGTAGCAGGATCCACTGACCCTAGTTTACCTCTAAAGGAAAGTAAAGACAAGAAGAACCTCAAATTTGAGTTGGTCCCTAACTGGGAGCATGGGAACAAAAAGGAGAAAAATTTTTTGGTTGAGGTTGAAATTAATTGATATGGGGAGAAAAGTAAGAAAATAATAGGTGAGATAGACTTAGCTTTCTAAGTAACGAATGGTTTTAACTTGAACAGGAAGCTCAACAAGGAAGAAATAATTAAGTTTTTATAGAACTTTAAGATAAATAATTTCTTTAAAATGAGAAAATAGTAAAATTCTTTAGAAAATAGAAATGTTAATGAAATATGAGGTTTAGCGATTAATTTGTTTCTTGTGGCTTTTATATAGTTTATAATATACTAGAATTCCATGACATGACACAATGTATTGTGCTATAAAATTTTAGCATAATTTTTAAACATTCATTTGGTACATTTTATGCTAAGAAAATTACTAAAATGATAGTTTTGGGTTTGTTTGTTTTTTATTGCTAACTAATAAAAAAGTATCTGACTGATTTTTGTACCTCCAATACTTATTTTTTTCAAAAAATACTTTAAATTTAGCTTTTTAAAGAGAGGTATCATCATGGTATGACATATAAAGAAGGCTGATGTTAGAAGTTTGATGGAGTTTACAGCTTTGTAAAGAGTTTTCCACATGTAGAGTGCCCTAAACAGATCAAAGAATTTACTTATCAAAAGTAAAGGGGGGAGGGGAAGGTCAAGCTGTAATACAAAATACTTAATTTCTGAGGGACTTATTTCTAGGATGATGATAAGGTGATGGCATTTTTCATTCATGGTAATTATTTGAAATTGTTTCTTTAGTAGGGTTGTGATCTGCAAGTATGCACACCCACAAAGTCATGGATCCTCCAAGTTCTGAAATAATGGAGCCATGAAGAATGCATATTGTCCATATTGCATTTCCTGTTTTTTATTTTCCTATATTTTATTATTTTGTCACCTTAGGGTATATAATTGTCAGCTTTGTCAGTTTAACTGATATTTGAATTTTTTTCTACTTTGTTATCCTTGAAGTATCGATTTTAAATCTTAGGAAATAATCTACTTTTCACATTGATCTAGTTTTCAAACAAACTATCCATTTTGAATAGTGTAAACAATAGCCTTCTGACTCTAAAGTTTTATTAATTTGGGAAGTTTATTTTTTTATGCTTAAACATACTTTATCAACATTTATAACTCTCAGAAACAATTAGCGTAATTTATTTAGAGCAGTTAATCACAGTAGTACCTAAATTTCCACAATTCTTCCTTAACCTTAATCCTGCAATTTTATAATATTTTCCAAATACCCCTTTTAAATGTTTAATACATTAAGATTTTAGAAATTTATCATAGTTCAGAATGTTTTGTCTTGTGACCTTTTTTTTTTTTTTTTTGAAATGGTAATACCTGAAGATGTGAAATCATACCTCACCTGTTTTATAAGCATAAAACATCTTGATCCAACATTGAGCCTAGGTGGGTAATGATGAAGGCTAGTACAGTGTTTTGAATAATATTCATGCAAAATGATATTTCTCCTTGGGTATTTATTATTTGTTTACTTAAAATCATGAGATTTTTACATGAATGCAAAGATTTATAACTTACATATTTTGTCATTGTTTAGATGGAAGTGAAAATGTGACAGGATTGGACCTTTCAGATTTTCCAGCGCTAGCAGATCGAAACAGAAGGGAAGGAAGCGGTAACCCAACTCCATTAATAAACCCCTTAGCTGGAAGAGCTCCTTATGGTAAGCTTAGGAGGGGTGGGGGAAGACCGTTAAGTTGGGAAATCAAAAGAAATTTCAGTGAGTGTATTTCAGTTGACTAGAATAATCAATATACAAAATTAATATGTTCAAAATGCTTTTTAAAGACACCTCATTGACTATATTTGCTTCAAAATTTTATCTTGGGCGAGGAAAAAAACCACAAATGCGAAGTGTAGCAGTGAGGCATAGATATGCACCAAGAATTTGCTAATGAATTATACTTTTAAAATATTTTCCCAGAGAACATATTCAACATTAATCGATAAATAACAATTTATGGTTAGTTACTAATGCAAGGTTTATCTAATGGCCAAGCATAGTATTAGGTGCCAGGGATGTAAATAAAAAGAACTAAACCATTCCTACTTGGAAGATACTTGTGATGAGAGTGATAAGCTGTGTCTGCATATAATCAATAAAACACAAGGTAGTTTAGGAGGGGAAGCACTAGAAATTAGGGAAAATGCTTGAGCTTCTTCTTAAAGAGGTTCTTTGTGGTAGAGGTAAGAGAAAGAACATTGCAAGTAAGAGGAAAAGAAAAAAACAGAAAGGAGAAGGACTATCATGTGCAAACTTTGACTGCATCAAGTGAATAATTGACTGTCCAAAAATTATTCTTCTAGTGCAAGAAGCTATTTTGTAGTCTGCATAAATTAGAAACATGGAGTCTCAACTGGAATAGACTTAGAAAAAATTTAATGTATTCAATTTAATTATTTCCTTTTTTCCCAGACAAGAAAAAGGAGGTACAGAAAAGATTTTCCAAAAAAAACTTGCCAAAGAGCATACAAATAGCAGTAAACATTAAAGTCATGGTAGCTACTACTATAATCTAGGTATTTTTCAGATCTACTATAATCCCCTGCTCATATTTCATTGAAAAGCAAGAATGCAGAGAAAACTGCAAAGTTAAAACTGAAACAAGCCCAATAATGTAATATATAGTTAATTTACACAAAGCTCATAGGCAGGCGATAATCATATGCATGTATATAGTGTGAGTTCTTTTGTAAATTGGGGAATTTAAACCCTTGGAAATATTCTGATGTAGATCATGTGTAAAGATAACTTACTTAAAAGGATAGGTTCTAATCCCATAGTAAAATCCTTTAAGATTTCTAACCAAGAAGGATTTCTAGGGCTTCCAGATCATGAAACAGAGAACTATCTTGTTCATAATAGAAATTTCAATTCAGACTCTAATGTCTTTAACCTTTCCTCATAGGTCCAATTTTTCATCCCTTTAATCATTTCCGTTGTTCTCCTTGGACCATCTCCAGTTTCTCCATATCGTACTTGAATTGTGGAGCTCCAAACTGGACACTGTACTCTATTAAGGGCCTGATCAATGCCAAGTATAGTGGGAGGATTACTTCCCAATTCTTGCATGTTATACATCTAGAACATGGAGTCCTAAGAAAATCTGAAATAATGTGGAGTTGTTATATAATTGATTGCAATTTTCCCACCCTGTAAGTCATTTTCAAATAGAATATTGGCATGTTCTTTTAAACATTACTTTATATGCATTTGTGTTTGAAAGCTAACTAGTAGTATGTATATTATCTAGTTAACATTTTAAAGAAAGCAAGCTTTTTAGATAAAAACATGTTACTGCTTCTTGAAGCTGATATCAGATAATATTAAGCATTTGTAATATGGCACTAAATTAGTGCTACAATCTTACCTATCACTGACCTCCCTTGTATTATTCTACAGAAAAAGATATTATGGGATAAGACAATATTAAAATAAAACATTTTTGGAGCAAGGTTGTAAATGTTTACAAATAAAAACATTCATGCCTTGTTCTTAAGAGCACAAATATTTTAAAATATATATATATATGTAATCCATTTAGTTTTTTATTTATTTTTAATAAATAGATAGTAAAATGTTGATCATACAGATTTTTTTAAACATCCGCAATTCTGTTTTCACTACTTAGTTGGAATGGTAACAAAACCAGCAAGTGAGCAATCCCAGGACTTTTCAATACACAATGAAGATTTTCCAGCATTGCCAGGCTCCAGCTATAAAGATCCAACAACAAGTAATGAGGACAGTAAATCTGTAAGTTATTGTAAATCTTAAGGGGAAAAAAAAAATTAATGGTTCTTTTCTCACTATATTTGGCATTTTGAAGTCGTGTGTGTGTCTGTGTGTGTATCTGTGTTGTATATATATAGTATTACAAAATTGCTTCTTTTAAAAATACTCTTTAACAATTAAATTCTTACTGATGTAGAAAACATCAGAATACATTGCTATTTCCTATCAGTTTGCAAATTGTTGTTGATCTCAGAATTAATTTAAAATTTTATTGTAGTCTCTTGATGTTTGAAATATTCTATCCAGAGGCAACTAGGTGGCACAGTGGATAAAGCACCAACCCTGGAGTTGGGAGGACCTGAGTTCAAATTTGATCTCAGATATTTAATACTTCCTAGCTGTGTGACCCTGGACAAGTCACTTAACCCCAATTGCCTCTGCAAAAACAAACAAACAAACAAATAAAGAAAGGAAAGAGAAAAAATAATATATCCAACTAAGGAACTGTTTTCTGGAATGAATTTTCCCATTTCTATTTCTGTGTTGATTTTAGCAAAATGATTTCCTATTCTGTTTTACCCAACATCTTTATTTTGTCACACTTAGATGAAGTATCTCTTCACTAAAAATGTTGTTTATTATCACAGTTGAAAACATAAGGACATTAAGAACAATGTAAGAAATCACATATTCTAAGCAGGAGTAATATCATTTATGTAAATAAGTTAGGTAATTTGTTTTTTGGTTTTTTTCCTAATGGAGAACCTTTATAAAATTCTGTTTTAAAGCTCCCTCAAAAATGAAATAATTCAATTAATTTTTTATCTTTCTGACTTTACAGAGAAATGACTTATAGACTTTGCACTTTTTTTATTATTTTAAATTTATTTGAATGTTTTATGGGGTACTGTGGAGATTTCAGAGCAGGGATTCTTAACTTGATGTACATAGAAAGATTTCAAAGAGTTCAAATTATTATTGTTTTAAAACCATTTTAATAACTTTGTAATACTAAGTAGTTGTATTTTAAAAATTCCAAAAAAACTGAGTAAGGCCTCACTGGACAGTCAAAAAGGATTTTCAAAGATAAATAGAATGCTATCTATACCTTGTAAAAGATATATTAACTTGTCATTAACTTAAATGTAATTTCCAGATATATAAGTTGTGATGCCATTCACATAATAAATATTTAAATATGTGATCATGAGAGTTTTTACAAATTTACAAATATCTATATCTATGTACAGATACACACACATACATACATATTATATGTATGTGTGTATATATATTTTTTATATATTTACATATTTCACTTTTGAAAATTCTTTCTTGTTTCAGAATTTGAATACATCTGGTAAGACATCTTCAAGTACAGATGGGCCCAAATTCCCTGGAGACAAAAGTTCAACAACACAAAACAACAACCAGCAGAAAAAAGGGATCCAGGTGTTACCTGATGGTGGGCCCATATAAGAGACAATTTAACAAATTTTTGAATGTATTTTCTTCATTTCACACAGAAAAGAACTTTAAAATTTAAAATGTGTATTCTTATCTAGGTCGGGTTACTAACATTCCTCAAGGGATGGTGACGGACCAATTTGGAATGATTGGCCTGCTGACATTTATTAGAGCAGCAGAGACGGACCCAGGAATGGTACATCTTGCATTAGGAAGTGACTTAACAACACTAGGCCTCAATCTCAACTCTCCTGAGTAAGTCTATTTTCTAAGTAAACAGAATCATTTCTTTAAAAGCTTTATTGCTTTTTATGATATATATTAGTAAAAAAGAAAGTAAATTTATCTTTTAAGTTAAGCATTGAAATGTACTGTCAGTTAAATTGAAATTTTCTTTTTGGTAAAAAATAGCCTCATAATTTTGAAGGAAGTCAGTTAGCATTATAAGTTTTCCATTAAACTATTAACTTGTAGTATACCTTATGGGCTTTACAGTAGCTTTATAATTATGCTTTTTAATGAGAGGTATTTATCCATTTTTTTTCTTTAATACATAAACATTCTGAATTTTTTAATAAAAATTTTAGAAAATACTAATTTTTTTTAAAGCTAAAGTGCTTCTACTAAATGGTTCCTTATCATATGCCCAAATAACTGCTTAATCTACCAAAATTTTAATTTGGGGGTCCTACTTGTAATGAAAAAGTCTTAATTTAGCAATGTGGCATCTATAATTCTGTTTTAAATTGTCTTTTAAAAAATGTTAGCTAGCACTATATATAAATTTAACTTTTATGGGTTTTTACATTAATTCTTCTATATTAGTCCTTTGATAATAAAGTTAGATAAGACATTAATTATCTCATATTTAGTTTGGCAAAATGTTTAGAGAAATGTGCTAAAACTAAAAATAATGTGTGAGTGAATATTAATGAAGGTACTCCTTTTCTAAAAGGCAGAAAATTGCTTTGATGATAAAAGTAGGCAAGTTATATCATGATTAAGTCCCATTTGAAATTTGTTTATATTAATTTCTTATTTTTTCCACTTCTTTGAATGAAAAGTAAAAGTAGAAAATTTCAAATGTGGCAAAACTTTAGGGGCTATTTTGTATTTATTACTTTTCCAGGGTTAATTTATAAATACATATATATATATATATTTATATTTATATAAAATAATCCCTTTATATTGTTCTGATCTTTAATTTATTAATTTTTGCTTCTGCTATTTATTTCATTAGTTAACATTTGGAAGAAGCTTATGTCTTTAATTTATAAAATTAAATCCTCCAAATTCCGAAAGTGGAACTTAGTGCCAAAGATATTAGTCTTTGATAAATAATTATTGTGTAATATCTTTTCCCCCAGTGATATTATAGTATTAATAAATCCTTTGTGATATACAAATATCTATATCTATGTACAGATACACACATACATACATATTATATATATGTATATTATATTATACATATGTATATATATTTTTTTATATATTTACATATACATATAAAAATATGTGGGAAAAATTTTACTGACTTGATAGTAATTTTTTTTTTCCTGTTCAGAAATCTCTATCCCAAATTTGCATCACCCTGGGCATCTTCACCTTGTCGACCTCAAGACATAGGTAGGGAAATCTATTCACATTAAAACTTATCCCCTCAATTTTACTCCCAATATCTGTAGATAAGTAGGTAATCAGCACCCCCCCCTTTTTTATTATATAGACTTCCACGTTCCATCTGAGTACTTAACGAACATTCACATTAGAGATAAGGTGAGTATGCTTTTCTTCTCCTTAATCAACATAAGTTTAATTATCTGACAAGTAAAACATTTTTTACAGTTTAATGCTGCACTTCAGAAATACTTATCTGCCTTTAATTTGCAAAATTATATGTTTTTTAACTTTATAAAATTCTATTTGATCTCCTTTTGTTGCTTTTTTTTTTTTTTTCCTCTCACATTCAAATGGTTCCTTGGTGACTCAATATTATTTACAGATATTGATAGTCTGCTTTCCAAAGCAGTCATTAACAGCATAAAGGCAGGACCTCTGCCCCTGATATACACTATATGGAGAACTTTGCCCTTTGATAATTATATTATATGCTCTGGTTCTTGAAACTGAACAATATTTTAAAGTGACATATATTGTGGCTTTAAATGAAATGTTCCGTAAACACATGAAAAGTCTTTGTCTTCTTCAGTGTGGTAAAATCCTGGTATAGAAAATCTACCACAGATTGCAACCCAGCTATTATTTAGTAAATACATAAATTGTAGGGAATTATCTTATGCATATAGATGAAGTGACTGAGATAAAGAAGTGTTGAAATAGTATTTGAACCTAGGACTTCCTAATTCTAAACCAGAGTCTCCTACTTCTATTAACACTGTTAATGGATGACCTATGCTTAAAAATTCAATTGTGAAGTACGTTTTTCCATATCTCATTATGTTTTGTTTTTTTCCCTAAGTCTAGTGTGAAACAAATATTAAGAAATAGAAGCCCTAATCTGTCTATCTAAGAAGAGAAATATTATTTTAAATTTCAACAGAAAATATGGGGAGGAGGAGGTCAATAAAAAGCACTGTCAGATTTTATAACAATTGAAGAATATATACAGTGGGGAAATTCTTTGAAACTGAGTGATATGTGTTTAAATAGGGACAAATATGTTAACTGCTTAGGACTTACAGAATTTTATAATGTATTTAAAATAATTTTGTGAAAGAGTAGAGTCAGGCATATTCTAATTACAAACTGGCAAATAAACTGCTTCTAGTTTTCAGACCAATTCTTTCAACAAATAATTGAATTATTAATCTTATAGGTGATTTGCAAAGGTTAATCAGACATTGCCCTCATGGAGTATGCAGGCTAGGATGGAAATAATCATAAATACAGATAATTAGGACATAAAATTTTACTTGATAACATAATTTTTAGAAAGGCATGAAGCAAAATGCTGAGTGCCATGGGAAAGTCGTTGACCATAAAGTGAGATACATTTTATGATATTTGAAGAGGAGAGAAATTAAATAGGCAAAGTGAGTGATGTCAAGTCTTAAGGCTTAGAAGGAATGTGAGCAAACATGGGAGAATGATAGTATATTCAGATTATAGAGCAGTTTGATGGGAATCACAAGCTGAGAGTAGAAATGAAATGACACTTGAAAGCTAATATGGCACCATATTGTATTATGAGCCATTGATTTCTAGGCAAAAATAGTTACTTCAGAATGGTACACATTATTCTTCCACCCTTCACCACTTAAAATTATTTATAGTAATGGCTCTACTCTTTTATTTTTAACATCTAGCTAAATTATTATCTATACTCTAGTTTTTTTGACATTCTCCACAGATCTAGTGCTGAAAAAGACCTTATTTGGTTCCACTTGGTTCCAGTCCATTCACTATAAGGGAACAAAGGTCATATAAGTAGAGTGCTACAGTGTTAGAACAGAGATTTCAACTCTGATTTTCTAACTTCAAAACACAACACTCTTAACAATCTTATATGCATTTATAGGAACTTTTAATTCTTCATTCTTCTGCTAGAAAAGGAGGGAACATTCTAAAGTCTACCATTCCTGAAACAGCCATTCCATTGCATTTCCTCCCGAGCATCCTGTGTATCCTGTCTCAGTCTCAACCATTTTTCTCACCTGAACTGGTGATGTTGATTCTCCATCCCCACATTCCCCTTTTTTTCCTGAACCTGAAATCCTGAGATAATAAACTCATTCCACAGTGATTAACAAATTCATACTTCATCATATGCTCCTAATCCCAGTGATTTTTGAACCCCTGGCTGTCATTGTCTCAGTTTTACTATGACCTGCTCTGTTAACTTCTTAGTCCCCTTCACCCACCTCAGTCTACCCGCAAGTTTGCAGAAATTTATTTTCTTTAGAAAACAAGCCTGTTTTCATTTAAAATCTCCTTTCTCCGTCTTCTTGGATTCACTGAGATCTAATCCCTCCTTATGATAAAATTTTCATATTCATCTTTCTAGCATTGATTGAACTTTCACTTATATCCCCTGTTTTGCTGGGCAAGTAGGAATACTTCTTATTCCCTGTTTCTACTTATAGGTTCTCTGCCTACTACCATCACTCATTTATTTCTCCTCCCTTAAAGATATATTTAGATAAGATTCTGATATTATCACAATTAAGATTTTGCTATTATCTCCTGACCTTGAGGACACTATTCTTTGCTCAGTAAATTCAGTCCCTGACTCAGTGCCTTATCTTTCCTCTCCTAACTCCTGCTCTTACAGTAGGAGAGGTTAGAATCCCTAATCTCTTAATTCAACTTACTTTCCAAAACTTACTCCTCCACCCCACCTCAACTATACACAGAAATGGTAAGTCCCCTAACTTGCTATTAACTATAGCTGTTCTACTTTAATGTTCATGAACTCAGAAATTGCCTTCTGTGTTCACAGTTTGTTCTCATTTTATCTCTCCCTCATCCTTACAACCCCAAATCTTGTTAGGTCACTCACTTTCCCCCCAGGCTATTACCCCTACCCTGGCTACATTCTCCTTCCTTTTCCACTTTGACCCTTTGGTGAATCAGTTCAACTTGAAATTATTCTCTTTTTCAATCTTTTTATCTCCTTATTTTATGGATGTTCTTGACCTTCCCTGTCTCAGCCTTAGATTATTCTTACCACTTTTCTTCCTATTTATATGCTACTGAACAAAGCTGGAGAAAATCACAAAACCTCGCTGACTGGGTTTGCCACAAATTTCTGTTGCTTATATTCAATTGGGTCCTCATTATGGCAAGGCAGTCTTTTTCTACTTCCCTACTTAATCCTCTCTCCTCTCTTTTAACCCTTCCATCTGACAACCTTGCCTTTTGATTCACTGGGGAAAAATGAAATCATTTGCTTGAAAGTTCCCTCTTATTCCCTTTCTTTTCTTTCTCATCCAAAATTACTCAGCTGTCTTCAGCACCATCTCAATTTCATCCTTGTGTCAAATGAAGAAATGGCCCCCTTTTTGCCAAGACAAACTCTTTATATGAATCTCATTTCTGTTACAAAAGATTATTCCATCTTCTCTGCTGCCTACAAAGAAGCCAATATTTTCATCCTCAAATATTTTCACTTTAGACAGCCATTCCCACTAGCTTTTGTCAAATCTCTCCTCCTTTTTAGCTAAACTAGTTGAGAAGATGTATTATTAATGGTTCCATTGCCTTTCCTCTCACTTCCTTCTTAAGCTTGCAGTTTCTAACATCTTCATTAAATTGAAACTTCTCTCATAAGTTAACAGTGATTTCTTAATTGCCAAATGTAATGGCTTTATTTCAGCCCTCTGCCTTGTTGACCTTTTCTCTTGGTTTTCTTGCCAACACTACTCTCTTCTGGTTCTCTCCCAAGATGTCTAACCACTTCTTCTCCATCTCCTTTGTTTGATATTCATCCATATCATGCTTCATTTATTATAGTTGTCCTCCAAGATTGGAGTTCTTGGGTTCTCTTTTTTTTCTGTTCAATTTCATTTGATCTCATTGATTCTCATAGATTCAATTATCTTTATACTAATTATTCTTATATCTCCTTATCTAGCCCTAACTTCTCACCACTACACCTCTCGTCTTAATTCTCCAGCTATTTATTGAACACCTGGAACTCTGTCCCCAGCATATCATGAAATTAATTCATTACTTCTTCTCTTCCCCCTTTTCCTTCCTTTTAATTTTCCCATTACTGTCTGGGGCAACATCATCCTCTCAGTCACCCAGGCTAATAATCTAGATATCCTCTCGACTCCCTATATCCAAACTGTTGCCAAATCTTAATCTGTTTTCATTATTCAGTGTGTCTTTGTCCTCTCTTTTTCCTCTCTTGGCATTGCCATTACCTTATTGCAGTCCTTCATCATTTCATACTTAGGCTACTCTTTTATTGGTCGTCCTGCTTCAATTCTTTTTCTCACTGTAATGTATCTTTTCAGCTATCAAATTACTTATCTGACCATGTCACTTTCTACTAATTAAATGCTAGTCATTTCCTATCACCTCTAGAATCATATACAAAAATCATTGTCTCTTAACTTGGCCCCTTTCCAAACCTTTCTAATCTAATATTCCCTCACTGTCATAAATCACTGTTTATATCCCTTGCCTAAAATTCTCTTCCTCCATATAGCTTTTCTGATTTTCTTCCAGTCTCAGCTAAATCTTTTCTCTACAAGATATCTTTTTCCCAAGCCCCCTTTTAGTGTCTTTTCCCTATAATTTCTAATTTGTCTTTTTACGTAGTTGTTTGTTTATTGTTTCCCCTCTTAAAGATTGTGAGCTCCTTTAGATCAAAGTCTGCTACAGTTGACTTGAAAATATGCTGTTTTGTATAATTTTAAATTGAGAAGACAGTATGATTAAGTGAATATAAGCCCAACCTGTGTCAGGAAATATTGGGTTCAAGTTCTGATTCTGACACATACTAACTATATAATTATAGGGATGTCATAGCCTATTAGTAACCTAGTCACCTCAACAAGATGGTAAGGTACAAAACTGTTGTTGAGCTCTATCAATGAGAAGATTTTCACCATGGGCTTTTGCTACTTGAACAAAATTGTAATTATGAAATTCCCCCAATATACAACCATACACAATAAATGACTAAAAATCTGCTTCATCTAAAAGTTCTTGTTGTAATAGAAAATTTTCTTAAAGTCTTAAAGATTTATTTTTCAGCTTGAAATTTTGTTACATTGCAAAAACAAAACACCAAACATTTGGAAAACATTTTATCAGTTGGTCAGGCAGAGTATAAACCTGCCTTCCTGTCTCCTTTCCTTCTTTTCATTTCCTTCTTCCCTCCTCTCCTTCTGTCTTTCATATGTACAAATAAAAAAGTTTTAGAATTATAGTTCTCAGTGATCAATTTATAAAATGCTGCAGTTAAAAATGGTCTATACTCATTTTCAAAATGGTATTTTTTTATATTGGCATTCTTATACTTGTTTTATATTCTTGATTTTTATTTGAATATTCTTCTTTTATAGCTGGCTGCAATAAAACTGGGCCGATATGGAGAAGATCTACTATTCTATCTCTATTACATGAATGGAGGAGACGTATTACAGCTTTTAGCAGCAGTAGAGCTGTATGTTCAAAATATTTGATCACTTTTTTTTTTTGTATCATAGAGGATTCATATTCATTCTCTGGTTATCAAGTTATAGTTAAATTATGTGAATAATGGTATATTACATATATTATTATATGTTGTTATAAATTACAAAGTTTTATTTTTAAAATGATATGCAACCTGATTTTTAAGTTGAAATTAGCATAATGGTATATCTTTTGATAAAGAATCAGCTTGACCAAAATATTTAAGTGGATCAAGGTAATATAACTCATGAAGACTAGTGTGAAGAAGTCTACAAGAATCTTTTAATTCCTTACTTTCCGCTGGTTTGTCCAGTACAAAGGAATGTTCTTTGCTTCCTTCTGAAGCTTATATAAATTATTGGCAATCAATAAAATTGACCAAATCTTTTGATTCAGTTAGTTCTGTGATAGTTCATGTCTACTACCCATGCTCTTAAGTTCATGTCATCTCAAGCCTTTTACAATGTCATTGTACTTTGTTTTATCCTTAAGGTTTTTTGTTTGTTTGTTTTGCTTTCACTGTATTTTGAGCAATTTAATGGTTATATAGTAAAAGTCAAGAAAAGTAAATAGTAGATTGTTTAAAGTACAATGAAAGCAAAAATCTGGAATATACACAAAGGTAAAGGGTGAGTAAGACTATTTAACATGTTTGAAAGGATCAGATTTTTTTAAAACTATGAGTAATTTTTATCCTTAACATTCTCTTGGCCATATTTAATAGTAGCTAGTATAAAACAATTGGCCCATTTATTTCCAGGAATAATTTCTAGTATTTGCCCAATATTTCTGTATTCACCTAAGAACAGCATTTAGTCAATGTCACTTGATCCTAGTTGGTTGTACCTTATGTTATTACTGAATTTCCATGTTTACTATATTAGCATTTTCCCCTTATTGCCAAAAAGTGATTAGATTTAGGAGTTTGTTTCTTGTAAAGGTATTTATTTAGAATATAATAGGCATCAGGGACTATCATTAATTTTAGTAAAAACTTTTTCTAAGAAAAATGAAATTGGTTTTATCAATAAATTTACTTCATCATTTATTGCCTTAGCTGAAGAATGTATTGTACACTGATTTCCTTAAAAAGCAGGTTCTTCTCCTTGTCCCTAAACTTTCTGAATAATGTAAAAACCTCTTACTACTTCCTTGTCATTTTACCTAAATGGTAGATCTGATGTTCCAACTTTCTCCATTATCTTTTCTTTCCTTTGTTTTCCTCCTTACCCTACTTTATTTCTTTCCTAAAATTAAATTCTGTAATTTGTTGGATTTTAAGTTCTCAAATGAATTCTGTAAGGTCAAATTTTTTTAACCTTTAACTTAGGCCACTGTAACTTTAGCTACATATCACAAATGAAAATTGAATCATCTAAGAACTGTCATCGGTGGACATTTTTAGCCATTATATGATCAGTTGCACAGGCATGAAAGTATGTATTGTATAGGTGACATAATAAGTTTCTGAGTAAATCTACAAATATCTCTTATCTTTTTTTAACTAGACAATATCCTAGTTAGTTCAGATCCTTGTCTGCAGGACTGTTTTAACAGCTTTTTCATGGATTTCCTTTGTTTATAATCTCTTCTCTTCCCAATCCAGCCTATATAAAAATACCACAATGATTTAAAAGTGCCTCAAAAATCACAAGCACATAATAGTTGTTGATTCCTGTGGGTTAGCTCTTATTATGTCATTCCAGTCCTCAAACTGGTATCTTTCCTCTATTAATTCATCTCCTTGGCTTTTAAAGCCCTTTACAATATACCTTACTTCCCTTTGCAAATTCTATACTTCTACTAGTGTAACCATTATGTTCCTCCGCATATATAGCACACCGTCTACTCTTTCTGTGCCTTTCTATAAATTGTGATGTATACAGTGCTGTCACTTTTTATATGCTTTCTTTATTCTCTCAGCTGCTAGGACCTCCTCCTGAAAAACTGCATTTATTTTATATCACCTTAAACAAGTGCATTAGTGCATTGATATAGTGCATGTTCTTGAGGGTAAGGTTTTGTTTTTGTTTTTTTGGTTCACCAATGCCCAGCCCAGTCCTTTGCACATAGTAATCAATAAATACAAAACTATTAACTAGTTACTAGTATCATACTATTGATATTACGTTTAAATTGATTATCAAAAATACAATTGTATAAAGAGAGGAAAAATATTCCCTAAATCATATGACAGCTATTTAGTTTACCTTCAAGATTTTTCCTTACATTTTTATGTTGTTTCTCATTTTCATTAGTAACAAAAGGTGCTTTTGTTCAATGAAAGGGATCTACGATTCAGTAAAAAAATTTTTTTTTTTTTACTTAAAGATACTTTAAAATTGTTTTCTTATTCATAAGATATTAAAACAAAATGATTAGGTGAAGCAAATTTGATTATGAATTTTCATTCATGTTTCTAAACTTCTTTAAAAAGTTCTAAAAGAATTTAGATGTTTATGTAAAATATATCAAAAATTAATAACAGGGAAAAATAATTTTTTTTCTTTTAAAAGTTTTAACCGAGATTGGAGATATCACAAAGAAGAACGAGTATGGATTACCAGGGCACCAGGCATGGAGCCAGCAATGAAAACCAATACATATGAGAGGGGAACATATTACTTCTTTGACTGTCTTAACTGGAGGAAAGTAGCTAAGGTATATTTTTTTCCTTGTGCAAATGTGTAAATGTATAAATCTAAACTTTTTTTATTAAACCTCCTTGTTTATCTGTTTATGTATGTACCAATACATCCATTCCAATAATGTGCCAGATATTTAGCAAATCTTTTGTCTCCACTTCCTTTTGTGACTTGATTTTTGACTCCAGGAGGGGGTCATGAAACAGTTTATTTCATCAATAGTTAGGAAAATGATTGAGCCTAGTAAAGAGATTTTGTAATTTTGCACAAGTCCTGGTAACATTGAAATATATATATATTTTTTGTGACTACTGAATTGTAAAATAAAGATACCCTCTTGCAATCCCAAAGTCATGTATTCTTATATTATTTAAACAAACATGAGATTTAGTTAAAAATAACTTTTTTTTTTTTACACACCAATATTTTACTCATTCCAGTGAAAGTTAAGTCTTTGGCAACTGTCCTAAAAAAAAAGAAATATTAATCCAAAAGCATGAACTTTAAATAAAATTCAGCATGTTGGAGAAATGGGCATATGGTTTCTCAAAACAAAATAAACACACACCACTCTGAGTTTTCCTAATAAAATCTATAGGAAGTTATTTGGTACCAGATACCATATCTTCTTATCCCACTTTCAAAGCTGTCTTGCTTTCAATGCTGTACTCTTGTATCCAGAATTATATGAAAGGTTATACTGCTCTCCAAAATCCAGGATTTTCTTGCATTCTTCTTCCATTGATATGATTCTAAGGGTTTAGAAATTTTTGTTTTTTGAACCTATAAGTTTCAGGATTTGTTTCTCTTAATATCAAAGGTGAAATGTCATCTCATTACTTATAACACCTGTAGTGCATTTGCACTATGATGAGAATAGAATAACTCTCTGGCATGAAGAAAAAATTGAAGACATTTCACTGTATTGTGTTTTATGCGAACTATTTGGCTTGAGATTAGGAAGATGAATTCAAAAGAAAAGAACCTTTTAGTAGGTGGTTCTTTATTTATGGATGTTCTGTTAGTGTAGCCAAGGTAGAATTATTTGGAGTCAAGTTCTCATACTTGGTTCCATGTCCCAGTTAGGATCAACCAACTGCCCAGTTTTCTTTGGGTATTTAATGTGAATGTGAACACCCCCAAATTGTGTTCATCTATGTGGTTTTTAGATTCTATTAGAATGTATTATATCATTACCAGTTTGTTATGTTTTTAAAATTTGCAGGTGCATTCTTTATTACTTTACCATTGTGACCATATTATTGTAATGTTTGCTATTGACTGTATTATCAGATTCACAGAGGATGAGTGAGGTTTTCTAATAAAAGTGTTTATAGTGCATCTAAATTGACCCCATAGTCAATGTACATACTTTTCTTACATGTTATGTAAAGCTCCAGAAAATATTTATGAAGGATTGTGAAGGACAGATAGTAAATTCACATTTTAGGCAATACTTAGTATTTCAATTAAGGGAAAAATTAAATAACAAGGAGTTTTCATTCATTTGAAAAATAATTTTCTTCCCACTCATTTTAAGTAACAAAAATAGATTATACATTGGGATTGCTCCTAGACTATTGAAAAAAAAATGCTGCATATTAGCATAATTAAAGAAATTAAATGATTAGTCTCAATTTGGATCTACATATTTTAAGATGGAAACTTGACATTTTGGATTATCTTGGGGAAGACATACCAACTTTTCTTAATACAGTCACATTAAGAATATTATTCTATTTTGTTTGAACAACTTTGCTAAACTCATAGAAGCACAACATTTAAAAATAATATGATTGTAGTTTCATTATCTGCATTGCCTTTCAGAAGTTTTGTTAAGGAAAACTTGTATTAAAAATATTACTTTTCAGCTTTCCTTTAAAGTTGTATGAATAATGGAAAAATATTTTAAATTAAAAATCAGTAGTAACTAGGGATGAAAATATAATTAGTAAACATTCTCAGTTATTCCTTTTGAAAAAGGTGAAAGTCAGTCCCACAAATAAAATAACAAATATGAAACAAAAGTTGTCTTTTTATTTTTAAGATAACATCTCAAATTCTCAAAACTGCATATATTAAAGTGCTTTAAAAAGTACAAATATATAAAATGTTATTCAGCTACTTAATTCTTATTTTGAGGTTTTAGACAGTCTATTTTACTAGTTATGTGCATTATCATTTCTACCATGAGTTTTCATTTTTCTTTTCAAATATATTCAAACAAAAAGAGTTCAACATATTTTTGTATCAGAAGAATTATTGACAGCTTTAAAATATATAATACCAACTTTTAAAATGTTAAAACAGAAATTGTATTATATACTAGCATAATATCAGGTACTTTTCTTGATATTTTTGAAACATTTTTCTGAGTGTATATATATATATTACATATGGCCTTGTAAGTTAACTTGTTATATACAATAAAATTGATGTTATTAATAAGTGAAATAGAAAATATGAGTAGTTGTGCAGTTTGGGCTAAAGAATATTTTTCTTCTTAAGCATATGATTATTTGGGGGAGGGGGATGGGAATTGGCATCAATTATCCATATATCAGTTATCCGTATCAACTTACTTAAGCTAAATCCTTTTCCTGTGGAAAACATTCCTCAGTCAGGGAAGCAATTTAAGAAAAAGTTCCATTGTTTTTCTTTAGCTTCTCTCAAATTTGTCATGTTTGAATCCATTTTGAACATCTGGAAAAGGCATTAGATTTATCTTGCTTGGTCTTGAAGAATAGTAGAGTGCATATCTTAAGGAAAAAGCTTCCTCACAGCTGCCTCGATATTGCAGCAGTATTACTTTTGGGGAGGGGGAAAAGTCTTGAGTTCCCAGATACTGAGATGGTATCTTGTAGATATGAGGAGTCATGCTTTTGGCAAGAGTTGGATTTGATGGTCTCCAAGGGCCCCTTTCAACCATGTGATCCTATAATTCTAAGAATTTATTTCCTTTTCTTTCCATTTCTTTTCCAAAATTGGAGTTATATAACAAGTACAGTTTTCTTCTTTTTTTTTGAAATCTATTTTAAAGTAGTTGCATTAGAACAGAAAACAATTTTTTAAATAATATAATTTATTTTTACTTGAGATTAACAGTTAATAACGTTTGTTCACATTAAACTATACATCCCGGAACCATATAAATTTAAATAATGAGACTCATCCAACAATTGAACTTTTCTTGTTGGCTTTGATTTAATCTTTAAAAGAAATGAGGCAATCATAAGACTTTTGTACCCAATAACTACAGGCCCAGCCATTGATAAGTACGGTTATACCTAGGAAATTAGAAATGCTATCAAATCAAGCAAGTCAGTTTTTATCTGTAAAGTTGGGGTATAACTATTATAGTTATCAAGGAGAACTTAAAGAAATAAAATACTCTGTGAGCTCTTTGAAGTTGGTAGTAAGAGGATCAAGTGTGGTTTGCACAGTGCCCAGCTTAGGTGCTTAAATGTTTTTTCTCTTCCTCTGATCAAAGTTTCACAAAGTGTTAATATAACGTTCTCTTACAATAGACAAATTCTCTCTAGGATTATGTAAAGTGATAGCTTTGGTGGGTACTAAATTTCCAGATTTTAAAAAAAAATTTTAATTTTTAGGATGGGTCCTGAAATCTGCATAAATATGAGTGTTACAAATTTATTTGGAGAAACTTTTATTATCAAGAACATTTTTTGATACAGATTAATAGAAATAATTCCAATATTTTTAAATTTTGTGATAATTCAAACAGGACATATGACCCCTATCAAAGTAATACAAGAAAAAGTTACTTTTTTTTTTTTTTTTTAAATATTCAAGCCATTGATTCAGGGCTCATATTTTCATGCCTTTTGATAGGCCTACTGTAGTGTTTCCTATTGATATTTTTATTCATTGGCACCAATTTATCCCTTTTATTATGCTAATTTGTCTAAATATGTATTATTTTATTGTAATTTGTCACCAAACCTAACCCTTCTTACAGGATTTTTATAACTTAAGAGGGATGGCTTGAGATAAATATTCCTAAAATTATTCCTGTCCTTTCAATTAAGCCTTTTTTATATTATGTCTTTTAGATCTTTGCCCTGGATTAGATGCTTTAATCCAGAATTAAAAGAGTGAAAACTAGAGATAACTTAGGGAAATTGAAAAAGAATTCCCTTATAAATAATGAGATATATGCAAGATAAATTCCAACTCAAAATTTCATGATTTTATATAGGATCATGTACACTAAGTTGATCTTTCATGAGAATGGAAAATTTTATTTTAAATTCCAACACAAATTTAGTTAACCAAACTCTAAAATACATCGAACTAATTTTAAAGTTTTCAGCTCATCATGAGATGTATATAGCATAAATGATTCTGTTTCTGGTATTTTTCATTGTTAAGCAAATAGTATAAAGTTTCTGTGTCTTAGTTACCCTAACCAGAATATGGATGTAAATTTTCAGATGAAATTTACCACAGTAAAACTTTTTAAACATCTGTCAGCAAACTTGAAAGCAGTGTAGTACCCAAAGAAACATTTAAATTATAAGTGTAAACTTATCTTTTATCTTGAATTTTCATCTTGATTTCACAAATAACTTTTAAGGTTTTGGAGAGTCCAATCAAAATTAGACCCCTAAGGTAAGATACCCTAAAGTCAGGTTTTCTTCAGTCACTTCTTGGTAATAAAGCATTTTTTATGGAATTGGCTTAATTTTTTTGTTACCATTGATGCTTTCATGCAGTTCTAAGACAATATAAATTAACCAAATCTAAATTATTAATTTTCTTTACTGCATAATAAAAACAGGCTTTAATACTTGGCCATATTCTTGAAAATGTGAAGTGCTATTATAGCTTTTGAGAATTGTAGATATACATTTTAGGACTTTAATGCACATTTGATAGTGATCTTTTTAAATCTGTACAAATCACAATATATTTCCTTTTTAGGGAATGTGGTTTATGGATTGGGAAATCTGGAGATAGGGGAAATTTCACAGGTTTTTAATGGTTGGAATACTTTTTCAAGTTTGGTTTTTAAAGGTCTAGATTTAAAGCAAATTCAAAAGGTGACTTGAATAAGTCATTGAATACCCCCTTTAAAAACTTGTAATTTAAATACCATAGATATTCAGCATTCGTAAAAGTACTTTTTTTGTGTGGGGGGCTATTTTAGTAATGGCCAGTTATATTTTGGATGCTTCAAAGAAATAGGTTTTATATGTGTATTACAATTTTGAAAAGCCTATTTTCACATTGTTTTTCCTTTATCATACTGTTTAGTCAATCTCTTTGCAATGCAGCATTTTACTTAGGAAGTGGCATGAGTATAGGTTTTGAATTTTTCTTTATATAATTAAAAGCATAGTTTTAGCAAAAAGATGCAATCGAGGACTTTGTAATAAAATTTTATGTTTTAATTTTTTTTTCTGTTATAGGAGTTCCTTCTGGAATATGACAAATTAGAAGAAAGGCCTCATCTGCCATCATCCTTCAACTATAACCCTGCTCAGCAAGCCTTCTAAAGACTTCCCTTTTCTTGGGGTATGGCTGTCTCAGCACAATACTCAACATAACTGCAGAACTGATGTGGCTCAGGCACCCTGGTTTTAATTCCTTGAGGATCTGGCAATTGGCTCATGCAAAGGGTCACCATTTGAGGTCCTGCCTTACTAATTATGTGCTGCCCAACAACTAAATTTATAATTGTTTTTCTCTAGTTTGAGCAGGGTCTGAATTTTTCTTTTTTTTTTTTTTTTCTTTTCTTTTTTTCTTTTTTTTTTTTTTTTTTTTTTTTTTTTTTTTTTTTTTTTTTTGGACAGCAGACGTTGATCTGTAATGACAAAAAAGTACACTGACAAAGTTTACCACATAGTTTCCAAAATATAAAAAAGAAAAAAAAAACCTAGAAAAAAAAAAAACCCAAAAAATTAGACAACAAAATTTGCATTGTTCATTGTAGCACTATTGGTAATAAAAAAAAAAAAAAGTTTGTGCATTTTTATGTGAAGATCCTTCTCGTATTTCATTTGGAAAGATGAGCAAGGTCTGCTTCCTTCATTTTACTTCTCCCTTCTGTTTTTGAAAGGCAGTTTTTCGCCAAGCTTAAATGCAAGAATATCTGACTGTTTAGAAGAAAGATATGGCCACAACCTCTGGATGGTTTCTAGGGTTGTGTTATTACTGAGCTTCATCTTTCCAGAATGAGCAAAACACTGTCCAGTCTTTGTTACGATTTTGTAATAAATGTGTACATTTTTTTTAAATTTTTGGACATCACATGAATAAAGGTATGTATGTACGAATGTGTATATATTATATATATGACATCTATTTTGGAAAATGTTTGCCCTGCTGTACCTCATTTTTAGGAGGTGTGCATGGATGCAATATATGAAAACGGGACATTCTGGAACTGCTGGTCAGGGGACTCCTTTGTCGCCCTGTGTACTAAAGGGCCAGATTTTCAGCAGCCAAGGACATCCATACCCAAGTGAATGTGATGGGACTTAAAAGAAGTGAACTGAGACAATTCACTCTGGCTGTTTGAACAGCAGCGTTTCATAGGAAGAGAAAAAAAAAAAAAGATCAATCTTGTATTTTCTGACCACATAAAGGCTTCTTCTCTTTGTAATAAAGTAGAAAAGCTCTCCTCACTGCAGTGTGGACTTTGATTTGAGATTGTGAAGTCATTTCTTCAGCAATGAAAAATGGAGAAAAAGAATACCTGTTGACGTTTTTATAATATCATGCTACCCAGCTGTTAAGAGACTTAAAAGGAAGTCATTTAACTGCTGACAATTTAATGAAATCATTTACCATTTCACATGTAGGTCAAAAAATAGTCTTTTAGTATAACAAGAAGAATAAAATGTAAAACATGGAAAAATGAGCATTTGTAGCATTTGACATACTCTGAACTCTTAGGGGTTTATCAAAATAGTTTCATTTAAATATTAGTCACAATTTACTTTCAAGCTGATCACTTTAAAATACCATAGTTATTCAAAGATAAGAGGTTTTTTTATTCACAAGTTCTGAGAAGCCCAAACAAAATCATGAAAAAATTCTTTTTCCATTTCACTGTATGATTTCACAATTTATCCTTTTCTGAGTTCTTTTCCATCTAACGTATTTTTAAATGCTTGAAGACTAAAGTTACCAAAGCAAGAAAAAGACAGCAAAACAATGTGTTTATTTTTTTTTTTTAATTCTAGGTTTAAACCTATTTTTCTATATGGAAAAACAGTTTGTCATCTATCAAATGTTTTGAAATTAAACAATAACAACATTGCTGTGTTAATGTGCAAGAGTTATAGCAACTTAACTACATTTCTATATGTATCTTGGGATAAGAGAAAATCAACATAACATTATCAAGTTACTTTTTGCACCTTCATAACAGTAAAGTAAATTCATACTTAAAATTTAACTTAAACTTTACCTATGATGCAAATGCAAACAGGCCCCAATATTTTATGACAAGTTTAGTACAGTCCTAGATAACCTCTTTTAAAAATCGAGAATACATATATGTAGAATATATTTAATCCATTTAGAAATATTTCTGCATGGCATGCAAAACCATATGGGACACAAAATAAGGAAATGTAAATTTTTTTTTTTTCAAATACAAAATAGAACTTTGAGAAGTCACAATTTTTCAATCGCAACTGGAAAAAATTAAATCTTAATTTTGGTAGTACAGAAATAATTTTTTTTAACTTTATAGATTTCAAAGAGATCAATATGTACAGCTTCCCAAATCAGTGTAGTTTATGCTTTTGCTTTTAAAGCTTAAAATTGCACTAAGACTTTGGGGACTTTCAAATATAATGTATCAGTCAGAAAAAAATTTTCTCTAACATATCCTACTACTCCAGTGTATTTTCATGTTCAGTTTTCTAATTTAATAGAATCTTTGGGGGTTTTCTTTCCTTCAGAAATCTGACATTTAGAAGCAACTAAAATATTTAGAATATTAAAAAGTTCAAAAGAGAAAACTAGCCTCTTAACATGAAATTCAGGTTGTGTTATTTTTAAGCTGGTGAACAACTGTAAGCGTGTATCAGTAGCAGTAAATGGTATCTAAACTGAGTAATTATTACATGCCACATTTATCATTATTAGGTTTAATCCTATTTAAAAAAATGTCCTTAATTTTAAGGCATGACTGTATTAAAAACAATTTTAAATCTATTTTTTTCCTTAAAAAATTATAACTGCAAAAGTAACTTCTTTGAACTTAAAATTAGTGCCATGCAAAAAAGCCTTTGTTTTATTCCATTTATCACACTATTTTCAGGAATATGATACTGCAAAACTTATTCTCCATGGGGGTGCAAAAACTTTCTTTTAAAATAATTGGAATACCTCTAAAGTAGAACATGCAATGTTTAACATTTTATCCCTTCTGTCCCTGACAATTCCTTTAATTAAAAAAAAAATAGGCTTTAAGAATAAAATGAAATGAAAAATTTGTACTTTAAAATATTTTATTGACTTGGGTAATAATTTCACTTTTAATCTTTTTCTCTGTATTTTAAAGAGACCCTAAAGCTTGTTTTCCTCACATTCTCCTCCCCTCTGGTACTATAAAATATCAAGTCTCTCTTCCCAAGTTTCTTGTACTTTCAACCCTTTCCATCCCATCCCAAAACTTAAGTTTGACACTTGAATATAGGACTATAAAGCAGGCCAAAGATTTTAAGCATTCCTTATTTGCTTAGCAGTACCAACATTACTGTAATTTAGACAAGATGGAACTACAACATTTAGTCCACTCAATTATCCATGGTTCCTTTATAGGCCAGGGGGACCTGGATAAACAGGTGCCAGTAAAATAGGCTTCAGGGAATCAGATCACACGTACCAAGAGTGTTGTTCGTTATGGGGTAGATGTCATCCAGGAGGGAGATCTCTAGAAGCATGCCACAAGACTCTGTCCTTGGTCTTGCCTTGCTCTAGTGCTTTTAGATGAAGGCACTCAAGGCTTGCTTACCAAATGTCCCAATGATGAAAGTTGTAAGTATAGCTAATAGAACAGATAACATGTTTAAAAACTAACATTTATCTTAACAAGCTTAGCAGATCAATTGTATAACTTTTAACATGGAAGAGAAAATCTAGTTTGAAAACAGTTCTGGAGAAGGAAAGGAAACAAATCATAGGAATTTGAGTTTTTCAGCTGCTTGATACAAGCCAAATATATGTAATAGTAGAAAACAATGTTAAAACTATAGATATAAGGAGAGAGCCTCATCCAATAAAAAAAAAAAAAAAATTACAGTGGGCTGAGATTTGGAAGACCTAGGTTTTACAACGTTCTGGTTGTTTTCATTTTGTATGATCTTGGACAAATCAAATCCTTTCAGTTTTGTTTCTTACTCTTTCATCTTGAAAATGAAGAGCTTTAATTTCCTCACATTTCTC
Organism: Sminthopsis crassicaudata; assembly: GCF_048593235.1. Lineage (NCBI taxonomy): Eukaryota > Metazoa > Chordata > Mammalia > Dasyuromorphia > Dasyuridae > Sminthopsis > Sminthopsis crassicaudata. The sequence continues at coordinate 237,453,603 of NC_133621.1, read as the reverse complement.
CTGACCTTCCTTTATTCAAGGTATTCTGTTTCCCCTGGCCATTTGGACAAGCATTTACTTATTCAGATATATTTCAAAGATTTTTAGTCTTTTTTTTTAAGATTGTTGAGCTCAGATCTCAAGATTAAATGGTCCTAAATGGTATTATTGTGTCAGGCAATATTTGCAGTAGTTGCAGAAATTTACTTTAAGATTATCATATCTGATAAGACATGAAGCCAGATGATGAGGACCATAATAATGATTGTTCTAGGAAATATTGAACATTTGAAGGAACCAGAAATATTAAGCCTAGCAACAGGTAACATTTACATAGAGCTTATATCAAGCACCATGCTAAATGCTTACACTTGATTTCCTTTGTTCTCCCGACCCTGGGAAGTAGGTGTTATCATTTTACAAGTGAAGAAACTGAGGCAGCCAGAAATTAAATGATTTGTCCAATGTCTTAAGGTTGGTTCTGAATTTAGGTTTTCTTAACTAAGGAAGACAGCAGATTATATGCAGATGTTTAAATGGCTTTTGGAGAAGAAGGATGTGTTAGTGTATCTTCATTGCTTCAGAAACCATTAGGTTCATCTAGATTTTAAATTAGAAAGTACTCTCAAAGACCATCTTGTCCACCCCATCCCACCCTCATTTTACAGGTTAAGGAAAAAGAATCTTTGGGAGTTAAATGACTTGCACAGTCTCATATGAAGTGTGGGTCAAAAAGGGATATGTTTTTTTCCTCTGTACCAGGCTGCCTTAAATTTAAGGGTACATGTTATGGCTCTTCAATATACCAGGGAAAAAAACTTTATACAATGAGCATCAAATAGATTTCCTTTTGAGTGCCTTTCATTCAACAGTATGCAATTAAGCACTGTGTGCCAAGAAATGTGTTGATACAAAGGTACCCATGCTTACACACACACACACACACACACACACACACTCTCTCTCTCTCTCTCTCTCTCTCTCTCTCTCTCTCTCGTTCCTGCCCTCCAGGAGCTCACATTCTAACAGAAGCCAACATGCATATGACTATATACAGAAAAGATATATACAATGTAAAATTAAGATCTCAGAGAAGGCACTTAAGCAGGAGGCAGAACTGGAAGGCTCATGCAAAAGATACGAAATTTAGCTAGGTCTTGAAGGAGGCCAAGAAAATCAGGATAGAAAGTAAAAATAATTATCATGTTTGGGAGACCAATCAGAAGATAGTGTCATGTGCAAGTGCAACTAGTTAGTTGGATGTGGAACTATGATGGAAGGAAGTGAGATGTAAAAAGAAGCTGAAAAGCTAAAAAAGAGGCCATTACTAAGCATCCTTCTCATTAGGTAGAGGTTAGTCGAGTTGATTCTGTCATAGTATTATTCTAAGCGCTGAATTCATTATGCTACAATTAGATTTGGGGGGGGGGAAGTACTATTAATACCAAAATCTAAACTCTTAGATATGTATATAGATATTTTGTTATATACATATATATCCATATTTATTGAAAGTAATTTTAAGTCATGAAACCAGATCAAGATACGTTACGCTTTTCAAATCAAAAAGCAAGGAAAGGCATTTTAAAGAAAAGATTATGGTTCACTTTTTATCTAGCTTTAAAATAGAAATTCTTAAAACTTGGCCCAAGAACTTTTTTTGATGTATTTTTATATAATTGCTTTTTCTTTATAAACCCATATTACTGTTTTATGCAACATTTTGAGGGGCTTACAGGTTCCACTGGACTGCAAAAAGAAGCAGGGTTTATGAAACAAAAAGGTAAGAAAATTCTGTTAAGATTTATAAAGGGTTTTTAAAAATAACCTTTAATTACACCCATTTTTAAAATGAAAAAAATTGTGGCAGAGCTCTAGTAAATAATTTAACATTTGACTTGAGATCTCCTAATTCCAAGCTATTTTTCAAAAGCATCTCCCCCTCTTCCCTCCATATATGAATCATCACCATTTAAATTAGGAATTGAAAATATAAAATTAAGTAGGTCTCTTCTAGCTATGGTCTTAACGCAATCATTATGCAGATTATCAGGATTACTTTAGTCTACACCCAATGGGATCTGTGACAACTTCAGTCTATTCTATAGACACCATTGTGAAGAATATAGCCCAAGAGTTCAACCACTAGGAGAAGTCTGAAATGAACATTACTAAAACTTGTCATATTTGGGCCAGAAGTTCATTTATCTTCTCTTTTGGTACTTAGTTTTTAACAATTATGTTGTTTTCATTTTCTAAATCTAAATTAGGAAACTACTTACACATATATATTGGGAATAATTGCTGTTTTGGATAAAATATGTAATTATCCCTCATTTTTACATTTCACCAACTTACCAAAGGCCACCATAATTGAGTGGTAGAGCCACAATTCAAATCTCTCAGGTCATGCTTATGAAGCCAGCATTCTTTCATATGCTGCTTCCATTAATTAAAATTGTTTTATTCTACCCAATTTGGTATTGTTTTATGAAAGCAAGTGACCTGGCAGTATTTTATGTAAAAAGTTTTAGAATTATAGCATTTATGCCTTCTTCCATAGTTTCTTATATAGAGTTCTGTTAAAATACATTTAAGAGACAGACCTCCATCAAGCTGGGTAGCAGATTCTTTCAGGGAAGCAATTGGGTTGGAATAGACATAGTTACAGGAGGTACCCACATTAGTGAGATCACAAATCCATTGATCTTTTGAATACAATGTTCCTATTTTTATGAGGTTTTCTTACTTTTTACATTTCAGATTTTAATCAAGGCCATCACAGACCTACTGAATGTCCATTGACTATGAAATTTTTCCACATTTGTTCAGAAAACCAAATCGGTTTTACTTTCATCCTGTATGGGTAGTTAAAAATGACTGAAGGCATTTGGTGCTTTATAAGATATTATGTACATCATACCATACTGCATAAGACATTGTTGACAATTTTTGAACAAGACTGGCTGATATAAAGCTTTATAATCTGTGTCTCTAGACTGATGATAAAAAGTAATTTCCATTCTTATTCCTGATATTCCAATTTTAAATGTAAGATAGTTGCACAATTCATTAGTCTACTTCAGTAGAATATAGGAAAAATTTAACAAAAGAAAACTTCCAAAGTTTTTGAAAATAAATGATCTTAAGTCAGTGTCTCAGTATCTCCATTTTTTTTTAGTTTTCTAACAATTTATAACTATTAAAAATTCAAGATTATTTTTCATAACTATAGAGATGAACAAAAATTTACTTAGAGAAATGATAATGTGGCTTCGTGCTCCATTTTTCCCTCTTAACAAAAATAAAAAAGATTTGGGATAGCCAGTATGTTTAGTTCCTTAGCTTTAAATCTATTACATAATGAACATTTATTTTAAGATGTAGCTTGAAGCACCACTTTTACAAGGGAAGAGTGATAAATATTTCTAGTTGGGAAAAAGTTAATATATAATAGTTTTTAAAACACCAATGAGGTAGTTATATCTTATTAAAAACATTTGTATACCTCAATTTACCTTCAAAAGTTAAACAAATTTTATGAATGCATTCTGATAGTACAACTATGTACATTTCAAATTAATATATTAGTGAATTTAGACATTGTTTAGAATCTATGCTTTTATATGTGAAGATAAAGCACTATGTAATTTATTATGTACACTGGCATTAATAATAAGTGGTATAAAATCTCAGCTTGGGAAAATTTCAGTCATTTGTGTATGATGGTAGTCTTTGGACAATCGGTCAGTTTGCCCTGACAATGAGCATTAGTATGGAGTATGTATAGGATGAGGAAACTCTCTCTAGTAATTCAAGTTAGCAGCTTCTCTACAATTTAGTTTTTCTACCATTCAGATTTTCCCGTTACCACATATCAATTAGCCACTGTCAAGACATGGAACTTAAATCTAAGTCTTCCTGGTTCTCAGACCACTTCATTAGCTCTCAAATCATGCTGGTTCTCTCAGCATAAAAGGGGGAGGGGGAGGAGGGGGACATTTAGAACTGGAAAAAATCTTTTTATCTTGTCCAAATATTTTAGAAGAAGAAACTGAAGCTAGAATTGGCTTTAATTGTTGATTTCTCTTTACCAACTTTTACTTTCAAGGTCACCCCTTCTTTGTTGCCATCCATTTAGGAACACTATATAATTTTAAAGAAGTAATCCTTTGAAATCCAAACATTTAACCAAATGTGTGACAGCAAACAAGACCAAAATTGCCTTTGCTTTAGTTACTTCACTTGTAAATGGAAGAAGATAGGCTCCTTGATCTTTTAGATATTTTCCAGCTCTTAAAAATTTTTGAAAGATTTTTATGGAACAGAAAATACAAAGAAATTACTTTAGCACAGGATTTAGTGTCAGAGGACCTGCTACTTACCAGTTCTGGAATTTTCTCCTCCGTAGGAAAAGGAGGCCTAGATGGCTTCCAATAGATCTTTTATAACCAGTCTTCCATCAGGTAAACAAGGCTTTAGGTTGATGTTCTTCTGCATGTGAAATATAGGTTGTCTAATGTCTGTAAGGAATGGAGTTTGCAAGAAGAATCCAGGTCAGAAGTGGACTATGGTTTCTTACCTCCCTTAAATCAGCTATTATCAAAAATAATTTCTAGCTTATTAAGTGTATATGGTGAACCCAGAACAAATGTAAGGAATCAAATCCTCACAGAATGATACTTTTGGTTCCTGAAAAATATACTTAATATTGAAGATTAAATTTAAATTTAAGTTACATGGACCACAGAAATCAAGTAAACTTAGTTTGCTAGATTGAGTAGTTTATTACATAAAGAATATTGAATTTTAACTACTTCATTTAAAACTTTAATATTTTATATATTACAAATGTATATTAAAAGTATAATTTCCCTATAATTTTAACAGAGGTACTATGCTTGATATCACAGATACTTTAAGTACTTTAAAAGTATAACATTAAATCATCTTAATTTTTGAAAATGAAATGTTCTATGTAGTCTTTTAAGATAAATGGCTACAAATAGAAGGATATTGTTACTTTGTTATATAAGTCATCTATATAAATGATGACATTTAAAAAAGTTAAAAGATAAATTACTTGAAAGATTTCTTCTGAGTGATATATTAGGGGAATTTATTCAGGTAGAACGAATGTAGGAAATCACACACACACACACACAGAAGGTAAATGCTAGAAACATGCCATCTAAAAGTTAACCAAAATAAGATTCAAAATTAACATTTTCTACAGCTAATATAGATTAGTACAATTTGCTGAAACAAAGGGGAAAAAAAACTTATCTTTTGCTTGTCAGATGATACTGGAAAATAAAGGGCATTTTTTTTTTTTTTTTTTTTTTTTTTTTTTTTTTTGCTTTTTAAAAACCAAATACAACACCTAACTTTGAAGAATGGTAAAGATGGGTGAAAATATTTAAAGGTGGTTTTTAGTAGTTTGTAAAGTGTTAAAATGATTAAAAAGGCCTGTGAAATGAAAACACAGGTATTGGAAAGGTGTGGAGGAGATAGAGAAAAAAGAAGTTGGGTACATATTAACTTCAATTTTATTTATATGAACTCTTCCCCACTATATTTTTCATCTAAAATCTTGACACTAAGTATCACTGCAGAAATCAAATGGTACAGAAAGGGTGGGTGATATTCAGTTATTTCAGTTGTTCACAGAATAAGCTATAAATGCCTATTCAAGGGCTAGATTTTAACTGGAAATGTTGATGAGACAATATTTCTTCATATGCCATTTGTTTGAATTATTATTATAAGCCAATTTTTTTCATTAAAAAACTCAAAAAATATCATTTATCAAAATTTTACCAACAGTTTTTCTGTAATATATCTCTAAATTCCTTTCTAGTACTAGCACATCAAAATATTCAACAATTCTTCCCTACACTATCTTTCCCTTTCTCAGTGATAATTCCTTTTGTTATCCTGCAACAGACTTCCTCCTTTTAATTTTTTGGACATTGGGGATTGTAGATTTAATCATCAGTTGTACTTTCTTGTAGGAGAATACTGAAGAAAAGAACAAATTATGAAGAGTAATGTTTTGATATTTGCTTGATACATATGTTTAATGAAGCAAATAGCTTCTTGACTTGGTAGTGATTCCACTGAAAACTGGAATTAGCAAAGGCAAATTAGTAATTTAAAATTTTTTTTTAAAAAAGCAGAAACTTTGCTGTGAGGTCAGAAGTTCTAAGTTATTTTTTAAAAACTGTATTATCTCTAATTTTTGTATAGAAAAAGATTGGGTTCCATTTTATTACAACGTAACAATTGAGGGGAAAAAAACTGTTGAAGAGAATAACTTCATGCTAAACTGTTCTAGAATCAGGGGCTTCCCAAACACCTTATAATAGAATCAAGCTTTATTTGGGAACCACTGAGTAATAGGTACTAGTGAAAACCTGTTTTTTTGAAACTGAGTGACTTCATGAAAGTATTTTTTCCTTTGTATAACTGAGAAAGGAGATAAGAGGAAAAACAAAAGATAAAAAAAAAAAAAAGTAGGAGATTTAAAAAAGTATTACCATGACAATTCTGACCCAATTATACATTGATTAGAAATAGAAAATGATTTGAATGTTAAGTGTCTTGCATTAACTGAATAATTACTAACCAATTTAAATGATTACAAATGCAATGTGAAAATAAAAAAAGATCTAGGGATAAGCAATAAAAATTTAAGACCAAAAAGGAAGATGAAAGATAAAGGAAACAAAAGGCTGAAGGATGACAACTTAAATGGCTTTAAATGTTATTCATTTAATGTTTATTCAATTAATGTATAGCAAACGTCTATGTGCTAATAAGCTTAGGCTTAGACATAGATGAGCCATTTTCGATGACCTGAAATGATCACTGACAAATTAATGACACTGGCCTTCTTGCAGTTCCTTGAATAAGACCCTTCATTTCTAGACTCCAGGCATTTTTATGTCTGATCCCCATGTCTGAAATACTCCCTCACTTCTGCCTCCTGGCTTCAAGTGCCAATATCTACAAGAAGCTTTTTCCAATCTCTCCTAAATCTAGTACCACCTTTTGTTCTTTCCTATTTATCCTATACACACACACACACACACACACACACACACACACACACACACACACACACACTACTTTTACATAATTTTCATTTTGTCTCCCCATTTAGACTGTGAACTCTTGCTGGTCTGAGATAGTCGTTTGTCTCTTTTTGTATCCCCAGTACATAGCAGTGATTGACATATAATAGATGCTTAATAAATGCTCACTGGCTAAAAGTACACAGATGGGGTAAGACAAAAATAATTTAATAATGATAAGCACACCTGAGCCTTGGAAAACACAGGTTAGTCAATAATCTTGTTCTAACTCAAAGGGAAAAGGTTGGCCTCATAAAATTTATAGATATTTGTAATGAATCTTACTAATCAATTAGTTCCCTATACTTAACAAAAAAGTTGTTTGTTTGTTTTTTGTTTTGTTTTTTTTTGGTAAAACAATACTTTTACTCTAAGTAAAAGTATTCTAGTATTGAACATAATACTTTTAGCAATTAAACACTGAACAATATATAAGCATTTAGTATTTGGAAAAAGGATAACTTTTTTTCTCCTATGCACAATTGTGTTTGCCTCCCTGAATAAATATCCTAAAAGTATCTTCACTTAAAAGAGGAAGAATATTATATGTAAAAAAAGGGATTATTGAAAGAAGAGGATTTGACATTTTAGGTTAATTTCTCTCTTTCTAGATATTAAATGATCATGTAATTACTTTATTCATTCCTAGCAAGAGGATTAAATCTCTTAATGAATAAAGATCTACTTTGATTTCATTTGATCCTCCTATTACCTGAACAAAATCTCCACTAAAACATACCACGTAAGTGATTATTCAAGGCCTAAAATCCTCCAATGGGGGAACCCTATCAACCACATTCTAATGCAATTAATTTCAATTCTTGACCCTTCTAATAATAATAAAGTTTTTTCTGTTAATCAAGTCTAAATTGCTTCTTTGCAATTCCCACCAACATGTTGCTGGTGGAAAAAATGTCAACAACAAATCTAGCCTTTATAGCAGCCCTTCAAATTGAAATCCCTCTTGAGGCTTCTCTTTTTCAATGAGCTTCTTCAATGAACTGAACATACTGCTCTAGATTTGAGCTAACCAGGGCAAAGTAAGGGACTATCATGGCCATCCTCCTTTTTGCTGGAAACTATGTTGCTCTTATTTGCCCAAGATCAAATTAGCTTTTTTAGCTGCTATATTATTACATTGCCAACTCATCTTGAGTTGACTAAAAGTCATGCATCTTTTTTTCAAGACAAAGAGCTCTCTAGCCAAGTCAATACATTTATCCTATTACTTATGAAACTGATTCCAATGTAACACTTTACATTTATGCCTACTGAATTTCATCTTACAATTTCTTAATTCGGGGCAAAGCTCTAACTTGTGAAAATTAGTTTGGGACCAGGATGGTTAAAGGGGTAGATAAGCTTCCCTTCCAATCATCTGAAAGTATATTATCAGGTGTCAAGCATGCCTTTTATTAGTCACTGATAAAAATGTTCAAAAGCTCAGCAATAACCATAAGTCCCTGGGGCTTCTACCAAGACCAAAATGACATTAAATCATTAATAAGAATATTTTTTTTGAATCTAGTCTTTCATCCAGTTTCAAATTCATTTAATTATATGGCTTTCTCATCCATTTCTCTCCTTTGATAAGAATAGCAAAAAATGCTTTATAAAATTCCTTAATTCAGGCCACAACCACCAGACAAGTGCATTCTAATTGCTCTCCCTCTCTCAAATCTCTACCACCCCCAATCCATCTTTCACATGCCTGCCTAAGTTATTTTCCTAAAGCTACCAAGTCTGACCATGTCATATCCCTATACAAGGACATCCTATTATTATTTTTTTAATTCTTCTCAACCTTGGACTCACTCTATAATTCTACTCTCATTACATACATTTTTGCTATTCCTGTCCTCCACAACTCTCAAACTTCTGCTATTCTTCATACCCTTCATCTCTTTATCTGTACCTGCCTTATCTGATCTTCCCCTATGTCTGAAATGCTCTCTTTTCTTATCTTGGCCTCACAGAATCCCTTACTTCCATTATGAGCCAGCTCAAATTATATGTAGCCTTTCCTATTCTCTTACCTCCTATTGCTCTCCCCTCCATAAACTACCTTATATATATATATTTTTATATGCTTACAAATATACATTCTGGTTCCCTCAATAGAATTTATGCCAGCACTGGCCACACAACAGACATTTAATGATTCTTGGTTGATTGATTTGCTAAAATCTAGGTATCTATGATCTATCAAAAAACCAAAACAACAAAACAAGGTGAGTGGGACATAACCTTGCTAAGGAAGTCATGTTATTTGTAATTGCTTTCTTTTCTAGATATTTACTAGTGCTTCAATCCGTTCTAGACACAGAGATCAAGCTTTTCCTTTTTTGAAAATCAAATCCTGCAGAACCTCTACCTCTTCCCATGATCTTTCAAACAGCACCTACAGTGGCTCGGCCAACACACCTGCTAGTTATTTCAATACCTGAGGATGTACTTCATCTGGGCATCCATTTGGATTCATCAAGGGCAACTAGGTGCTCTCCCACTAGGTCCTCATTTACCTTGGCTATCATCTCCTGTCATCCATTTTTGTTCTGCCACTTCCAATGCATAGATCATTCTGAGTAGGAGGAGAAAAACAGAAGAAAAATGAGAATTGAGCAGCAGTCTTTTCTCAATTTATCATTTGTCATCTTCCAATTTGCTACTGCAACTTGCTTTGCATTTAGTGATGAAGACAACTCCAATCTTTCTGGCAGCTTCAAAGTGATTAGAGCTGGTTTAAGAGTGGAAAACTCAAGAAGCATTCAGGTGCCCATCTCTCATTAGAATAAAGAATCCTTGCTAAAATCTGAGAGCCAAGAAACAAAGAGCAAGGATCATAAAGACTCAAATAAGAATATACTAAATATGACATGTTATTAAAAAGAAATTCAATGTACTTGTGTCATTTGGGACAGCAGAGGAAAGAAAGATATCAGTGCCTATGCAAAGATGTTTAAGAGTAAGTCTACCTGAGGAGGATGCCTCTAAATGGTCAGGACCTAACTTAAAATCTTTATTTGTTTTGAGAATGTGCCCATCTTTACAAAGTAAAAATGCTGATGGTTTACAGACCAGAAAAAGACATTTTAACTTCATACACACACACATATGTAGCATATGGGTAAGGTAGTGTATACATAGGGATCGAAAGGATCTGGAAAGGACATTAGAGGTTATCTAGATAAATCTCATTCACTTTACATTATCAGGAAAGTCAGGCTCAGGGAGGCTGTGATTAATACGGCTAGCTAGTAACAAACGAGCCAATTTTTTGAATGTAGGTCTTCTTGGCTCCAAGTCCAGCATTCTCTCCACTATAACCGGGCTTCTCTGGAGGAGTAAAACAAACAAAAAACCAAAAACCCCACCAAACAATCTCACAAGAAAAAGGAGGCTTGGGGTTGGGAGGGAGGAGAGGAACACAGAAGTAGCGAAACTTGGTCCGCCATCCCGCAAAGTGCGTCTGCGAGTCCCAGGGATCCATTTCAGGGACTGGATACGACAGCCCAGGGGTCTAAGAGACTGAAAATCAAGGGCGTAGCCTAAGAGAAGCGAATCAGATTTCTGGGAGCCCCGTGAGAAAAACCTCTTCCCGTTTCCTGCTAGTCCCCACCTTTCGGCGCCCATAGGGAGCGGTTACTTGGACGGCTGGGACATCCCTGGGTTCCCAATGGCAAGAATGATTTCACTTCCACCAGCAGAGGGGCCCCAATCCCCACGCCCCCTACCCCCACAGCTAAGGGAGGCAGAGGGCTGAGTCCCGGCGGACTAATTCTAAGCCAACCCAAGTCCAGTTGCGTCCTTAACCCCGGAGGCTCAGCTGTCAACCCGTGGGACGAACGCCGCCAAGACGACCGCGTGAGCCCGCTACGCGCGAGCCTGCGCAGACCGCAGCCGTTTAGAACGCTCGCGGGGAGGAGGGACCAAGGCAGGGCCGGCGCGCGCCTGGACCGTTACTCCCCGAGACTGGGGGGGTAGGTGGGAGGAAGAGAGGGCTAAGAATGAGAGTGGGGGTAGGGAGTAAGGGGTGAAGGAGGGGTGAGGGATAGATGCTCCGGATTGGACAGTTCCGGGCTTAATTTCTCGGTGATTGGATCTCTCTTCCAGAAGTGTGAAGAGCCTTAGGTGGATCTTTTCCCCGGCACTCACTGAAAGGGGGTGGGGAGTCTTTGCCTAGCTTCCCCGCAGGTTCCTTGTCCCTTCCCTTTGCCTCAGCCCTCCGGTTCCAGCTTCTCTCTGTTCCCCTTTCCCTAAATCCTTTCCTTCCATCCGGACTCGAACACTTATAAAATATAAATTAGCACTTCCATGAAGGGAAGGATGGGGTGAAGGTTAAAAACGAGTCGAGGATTCCCCAATCCTTCCTCTCCATCTTCTCAATCTTAACCCTTACAGGAGCCATTGAGGAAGGGAAGTGTGAACCGGACGCTTCCTGAGAGGGATCGCTCCGAAGTCTCAGCCTAACCCTCTGGTTTCCCCTATCCTTCCCGCTCCTCGCCCCGATCTCAGCTGGTAAGGGGAGCAGGAGGATGGGAACCACTCCAGTAGAATGGGAAACACCCCGCAAGGGGCGGGGGAGGGGGGAGGAGGAACAGGGCACGCTCCGGGCTGTGCAGCCGCCTCCGGCTCTTCCAGTGTGGCCCCCGAGCTGTGCCAAGCGCTGGGGGCTCCCACGTGGGGGTTCGGCTGGGCCGGCTAGCTCCTCAGCTGGGCTGGCTAGCTCCTCAGCGGGCTGCGGGCGTTCCTGCTGGCAGGAGACCGGCTCGCTCCCTTTGTTCTTTCTCTTCCCCCTCACCTCCCACTCCCCTCCTGTCTCGTGGTGGCGGCTCCTCCCGCCGGAGGCTGTCAAACTGCTCTGGAGAAGGGGAGAAGGGAGGAGAGGGGGGAGGGAGAAGAGGAGGAGAAAAGCTCATGGGCTCCTGTGGCATTAGGGGCAATGGCGAAGATCAGGGTGGCTTACGAGTACACGGAAGCAGAGGACAAAAGCATCCGGCTAGGCTTGTTCCTCATCATCTCGGGCATTGTATCGCTCTTCATCTTTGGCTTCTGCTGGCTCAGTCCTGCTCTGCAGGACCTGCAAGCCAAGGCGGCCAACTGTACCGTGCTGTCAGTGCAGCAGATCGCTGAGGTGTTCGAATGCACTTTCACCTGTGGCACAGACTGCCGTGGCACCTCGCAGTACCCCTGCGTCCAGGTTTATGTCAACAACTCCGAGTCCCACTCCCGGGCGCTGCTGCACCGCGACGAACACCAGCTATTAACCAACCCCAAGGTAAGTACACGGACTCGAGGCGTAAGGCTCACCTGGCTGCCCCATGCAGAGAGAGGGGCTCGAGGCACTAGCCTGATTGTTGTGTCCAACTCGGCCCCATGTGCATTAGGCGGGTTAATGGCCGGGGCAATAGCCCTGCAACCGGGGGGGGGGGGGAGGAGAAAGAAAAAGGGGGAGAAGACAATTCTCTGCTAGTGGAAGGACTAAAGCTTGATGCTACCGCTGCCGCCGCCTCTGATGATCGAAGGTTTTCTTCCAAGAGATTTCCAGGCTTTCCGGATTCCGATGCTTTTCATGGAACAGGCCTCCCTCCTCCTTAGCTTGCTACGAACCATGAACCTGTAAGATTCAGCGGTGGCTCGATGAGAAGAAACAAACACTTCTCCTTAAAGTTAACTTTTCTTTCCTCCTGGTTGAAGTTCTGCAGCCAAAGCCATAACCTTAATTGAACACCCATCATGGATCAAGTGTTATAACTGCCGGACACACTGGCTGATGAGCTGTCGAGAGTGGAAGCTATCCACGAATGCTCTGCAAAGAGAGGTCCTGATTTCGTGGTCTTTAGTCAAAAGATCCAGGAACTTGTTGAGGTTTTCTTTGGGGGGGAGGAGAGGGGAAGAGAAGGGGAAGGGGAGGATGTCAGTTCCTTAACTAGAGGCATAATGCAGGGATACGTCTATAAAAATATAAATTTAGGCATATATAATCTATTGAACCTGCTTTCCCTAGAAACTTTTCCTGCCTATTTGAAAAGTCAACAAACTCATATTAAGTGCCTAGGACTGTGTTAGTATACAAAGAATGAAACAATTAGGGATATTTCTTTAAAATACAAATGTAAACCTAGTTATTCTTCCTTTTCAACTTCTGCCTTATTGGAAAAATAAATCAACAAACATTGGTTCTGATACAATACCAAGAAAGAAGCATCCTTAACTTCTAAAGTCTTGCATTCTAATGGAAAATTCGATATCTTTTGACTCTCAAGACTCCCAGTCTTGAGTGTAGTTTGCACTAGGAAAACGGTTGGGAAAATCTGCTTATAAAATGCAGTGACCTTAATCTGGAAATTGAGTTTTTGCAGCTCCCCTGGGGCTATCAGAAAGAATTTCTCATTTTCTTCGATCTTCTTTCTTCCATTATACACGGTAGAATTTTTTTTTAAAAGGTAGATCTTATCAAAAAAGTATTTTTTCTAAAATTTTTCTCAGTCCTTCGGGTGCCTAGCTTGATAATTAAAGGGAAGGTGATACAGAGAAGGTTCCATGATTCGAAGCAAAACGTTAGCTCTACCAATTTAAACTGTTAATTTGAAGTTTGACTACTTCTCCCTTTAGGGGAAAAAACTTGTTATCTAGTTATCTTTCATTAGTAAAAGAGTATTTTGAGAGTTTATTTCATTGAGTATTAAAAATTAGGTAAATGTGTACTACAGAAACCTGTCACCTCGGAAAGCTCTTGCATTAAACTTTAAATTCGTGATTTGAGATTGTGAGGGATGTAGAAAGAAGACCCTTACCCAAAATGACTACTCAGAGATCACTCAGTAGAAGGCAGAAAAGTTGTTTATTGAAAACCTCGGGAGGATGAACCATCATATCTAGAAATAAGAAAGAGAAAGCTTGTGGTAGGAGGGCTAAAGAAGTAGTAAAGATAAATAGCTTTTATAAAAGAAATTACATTGCAAATAAGAGATCATTGAGAAGGGGAGGGGGAGGCATCTAATTGGTTGTTGCTATTTTGAGAGATTGGAATGGAAGGTGTCTGTTATATCATATGTTGGGGAGCATTGAGAAATAGGTGCCCTCTCCCCTTAATTGAATGTTAGACATGAATGCCAGCAGACCTTCAAAATTTAGATTACTAAGTTAACAACATTCAACTAATAGTCTAAATATTGATAACATTGAATAGTGATAAATATCATCATTTCAAGTCAAGTAAATATATCTAGAGTTTAAGTAAATATTGGCTTACACACAACATAGTTATGCAGGTCACAGAGACATAGAAATAATGAATAATACAGAAAAAGAATTTAAACATTCCTGTAAGTTCTTCACTGTATCTTTCCATTCCCCCACAAGATGTAAAGGAACTTATTTAATCCAGAAGTATTTGTTCCCGGATAATCTAGAAGAAAACGGAGTTTTCTTCACTTTTAGATAGAAATGTAGATTTCAGAAACAAACCAAAATTTATATTACTTTCAAATAATCAAAGCATCAGAAACATTTTAGTAGTTAACCAAGCTCCCCAAAAGCCTCTCCAAGAATCACAGCATTTCAGAGCTAGAATATCTATTCCATAACTTAGTTTCATTTTAAAAACAGTAACTTATTGTAAGTGAAGATCTGTTATCCTTAAGAGATAATTTCTCATACAAGTCATATAGCTTTGTCTATTGTTAATAATTTAAGGCAGAAAAACTTATACAAATTAGTAAACTCTTGGACAAAGCTTCCTTAAAATCTTCCCCAAGTTTTGAAATTTCTGGCAGAAGAAAAATTGGAAGCATTAGATAGATTTATTTGGAAGCAAATACTTTGCATAATACTTATATCTGATTGCATATACCAAAAATCTGCTTCTTTAGAATGCCAGTTCTGATGCTGACAGGATAGATCTTGAAGTACCTGGGCAAAATAACGTTTAAAAGAAGTTTTAATAGAATTGAGGAAATAGATCTAAGAAAAACAAACACACCTGTACTTAAACTTATTTGGAAAAATAAGGGACATTCAGTTAAAAATTGAAGAAAAGTATCTTAGTCAAAACAATCAAATCTCCTCCAGATGATGTTTTTACTAGGGGAATTTCATTCAAACTGTAAATGATTTGCTATATTATGAATTTATGCTTTGGCTGTAGTCTTTCCATTTCAGAGTAGTATGGGCCACTATTGATAGAAAAATAAGATGAGTAAATGTTCTGAGGCAGTGCAGTGCTAAGTTCAAAAGCAGAATGTTTAGGTAGGAATTACTCCCTTCTCCCTCTTTTTTAAAATAGCTGACTTGTTATTTCATTGCTATTAGAGAGCTGTTTGGCTCAGTACTTGTTCTACCTAAAATCATTGTTTTTAAGACCCAACTTCTCAAACTGTGGCCCCAATCCCCACCAAATACGGGGATTGAAAAATTGATTTATTGTATACCTATATAGAAGTTGATTTTATGTAAAAATTTCTTGGGTGAAAAGGGGTCATGAGTGGAAAGAGTTTGAAAAGCCCTACTTAAGGCACTGAGAGGTTAACTTCCCCAGAGTTAAACCATATCACATAATATTCCCAATTTACCTTTCCCATCAAGAAAGAAATCCTTTCTTCCCAAAATTTCTCCTTCCTCTTGGATTTTTCACTTCTCTCCAATAACTTTTATCTGAAACTCCCTAAGCCTCCCAAGCATTCCCTGTAGAGAACATGTAGAAAATAGCCCTACCTCCAAGAACAGCCTAAATAGACCTCCAGGAATCCAAGATTTCTTTCTTCATTACCCATCCTTACCAGAAGTAAAATTTAGTAAATCATTCAGAAAAAAATCAAGGTTTTAAAGAATTTTTTTTATCTTCACCGAAGTCTTCAGGCTACTTTTTAATTGCAATGGAAGTCAGTAAAGAGTTCTGGGTCATTATTGTTTGTCCTTCATTCTTAAAGAGTGCCATGACATCAGGGAGGTGATGCCATAAATGCAAGTGAATTGGATTTAAATGAGGGATGGTTGTGCACGATCACCTGCCTCACTTTCCCCTCCAAAGCCCTCTGAATCCAGTCACAAAATATAGATCAAGATAACTGGATATGGCCCTAGATGAAATGGGAAACCTTGGCCCTTTTAAGCTTAGGTCTTCAACAGCTCTTGGTTTTGACTGAGACTTCCCCCATTCAGTGATTAAGGCTGGGTAGCAATTGAAGCAAAGAATCTCTTCTTTCAATTAATCCAAAAAAAAAATCTAAATAAATGAATGATACTTGGAGGGGAAGAGCCTTAAGTTTTCTGGACAAAGCAAAAACGACTGCTATTTACATTATATTCAATGAGTCAATCAAGATCCAAACTATGACCAAATGGGGTTTAGCTTAACATCTATTAATGGCCAATTAGAATCAGATTTTTGGTTTGAAAAAGATTTTTCGTTTAAGTCCTGGTCCTTGAGACATTTAGCCAGCAAACCCAAAGATATCTTGGAAAGGTTTAGAGGTACAAAAGAGAAAATGAGTTTTAAGAATTTCTGTAGGCATGATTCATGGAAATATATTTTAAAATGAATGTACATGGGTAACCTAAATAAATTAATAAAATTAAGATAATAGCACCAGTATTATAGTTACTGTGAGGATCAAGTTAACATATATGAGATACTTTGTAAACTTTAAAATGCTATATAAATACTATCTTATTAAAACTTTGGAAGAATTAGGAAGAAGAGTAATGTACTAAAATTAATATGAAGAGGATAGAAAATACAGTAAGCAGAAGGAAAACAGATAAAATGATTAAAAGGGACTCTGCAATTTAGTCTGAAGACTCATCAAAGTTGAAACTTAGTTGAAACTTCCAAAAAGTATCAGAATAAACTACTAAGTCTCCAAAACTAGACTCCTACCATCTATCCAGAAAGGTTGTTTAGTAGTAGTACTGGCAACATACTCAACACAACAAAGGCCCGCCTCTGGATTCTGTGTTTAGCTTCATTAGGCTCACAGATGATCCAAAAGATTTAAAAATAGAGTTTCAGGTTGTAATTCCCAAGAAAGGGCCAATTTCTTGTCTCAACACTTTTTTCAAATATTTATTCTTTTATGAAAGGAACTATAGTTTTTTATACCAAGTTTATTTTAAAATCAGTGTACTAAATTTTGTTTGCATATTAAAATAGCTCTTTTGTTGAATTATGCAAGATTTTTTGAAAAAATGGTTATCTGATGATTTTTTTTTTTTTTTTTTTTTTTGCTGAGGCAATTGTGGTTAAGTGATTTGCCCAGAGTCACACAGCTAAAATGTGTTGTGTCTGAAACCATATTTGAACTCAGGTTCCTCACTTCAGGACTAGCACGGTGCTCTATTCATTGTGTCATCTAGCTGCCCTCTACAATGATCAATTCTGATGGACATGGCTCTTTGAAACAGTGAGGTGATTCAGGCCAATTCCAATAGACTTGTGAGGGAGAGAGCCTTCTGCATTCAGAAAAAGAACTGTGGGGATTGAATGTACATGGTATTTTCACCTTTTTGTTGTTTTTGTTTTCTTTCTCACTTTTTTCTCTTTTTTTGATCTAATTTTTCTTGTCAAGCATGATAATTGTGGAAATATGTGTAGAAGAATTGCCCAAATTTAACATATTTTGGATTGATTGCTATCTAGGTGAGGGAATGGGGGATGGAAGAAAAAAAGTTGTAACATAAGGTTTTGCAAGGGTGAATGTTGAAAACTCTTTGCATATTTTGAAAATAAAAAATAGGTTATCAGAAAATATTTGAAAAATGAATGAATATTGATTACAATGTTCTGTTTACTTTTTTTCAATGCTGCTAGCACTTCAGAATTTTGAAGTAATACTTGATTACTTAAAGAGTGACAAATTAGAGCTTGAAAAGAGCTCAGTCATCTTGGTTCTCATTTCATAAAAAGATGAAAAGTGCTTTGATCAAGAACACAGTTTGTATGTAGCAGAGCTCAAATTCAAATGCAGATTCTTTTAGAGCCAAATCCAGCACTCTTCCCATGGTGCCATGTTGTCTTAAGACCAAAGACTTAAAATCTCTCCCATGTGTCCCTTATTTTATATTCTCATTGAACTGTTTTAATTATCTACTAGGGAAGTTGCTTTAGAAACCTCAATATTACTCATAAATTGAATCATATTTCTATCATTATAGATTATTTTGCGACCTGGGGCATTTCTCACTGCCTCCTTTTTTAAATTTACAAATTGAAAGGATTATATTAAATGATCTCTAGGAATATATCTAACACTAAAATTTTGTGCTTCATGATAAAAATTAAAGAATTGAAGTTCACTGTGAATATATCAAATTGCAGTGTACTGAAGTAGGTTTTTCCTCCTACTTCCTACTTAAGCAAAAATGACTAAAGCATTTTCTTTTGTCATCATGAAAATTAATTTGCTTTGAACTAACCCACAATTTAGATTAGATTTTTAAAGTGATCCATGTGAGAAGCATCTGACAAAATTGTTGAAAGGGAATTCAAATATACTGTATTTTTAGTATGACGGTGCCACAGCGAGTTTACATTTTTACATAAACTTAAATTAGTAGCAGCTAACTAGACCTCTTCAACTCTTTGAACAAATTTAATGCTAAGAATTTTTCATAATCTCTGAAAAATCAGATAAACACTTTTTGAAGAATTAAGATTGCAGATCATCTAATAAAGGATAATGGAGTTACCCTTGGAAGTAGGTGGTAACAAATAACAATTAAGAATTACACAGGTTAAGTGTATAAGAATTTCATCAGAGACACAACAAATTGGAAATGAAGTGGCTGATCATGAAGTAGTGACACAGGTTAACAAGTGAATAGCTCATGTGTTCCCTTGGAATCCATACAGTGTCAAGAGTCATAGACATTTAAATAGATGGAATCTATGAAAAATTTGGGGTGGGATTGTTATGACAAGGATTGCATGGAATTAGCTGAAATTGTAATCTAACATTAGATTGAGTTAACACATTGATAAAGTCATAGGTCACAGCACTGAGGCATGAAAAAATTGTCGGCTTGAACTTAATTGGATTTAAACTGGTTTTCTTTTGTCACTTAGGCATATGACAACTACCATATAATTTTAGGAGGACATGTAATATTTAAACATTGATTAGAACATAAAGTAGATCTAGCAATTTAAAAATATGTGAGGTTTTATCTCATTACTCTTATAAAACACTTTACATTGGTTATTTCAATAACATCTCCCATTTTATAGAGGAAACGGAGGATCAGAGATTAAATGACTACCTATGGTAACACAACCAGTGCATGTCTGAAGCAGGTACCCAGATTTTCCCCATGTCAGGGTTAGCACTTGCTGCATATCTCCCTGTGACTTATGTTGGAATCTACTTGTCAGTCTGTTTAAAAAAAATTGCAGATTTACTGATAGATACCAGAGGTTGCTGAAAGATTAAAGATTATGCCTTTATATTTATGTAGGGATTCAGCAACATTCATTCATAACAATTTAAGGTCTATCAAGTATCCAGCTTATCCAAATCCATAACTTTGGCTGATTTCTTGTCCTTCAATGTTTTTATTGAATTTCACATAATAGCTGAGTATTAACAGCATCAATATGTAGCATTTAAAGGCTTTAGAGATTTAAAATTCCAGCCTGTAGAGAAGTGTTCTTCCTCTGAGAAGTGTTGGAAAATATTTTCAGCAATTTTAGGGATATGTTACTCATAAGACAATAACTAATTTAAAAAACTTATCAAATGTTATTTTATATTAGCCTATTTATATCTTAAAATAGAATTTTATTTCATGTTCAAATTTTATAGAACATGTCAGAGTTCATGGTGTATACTTGGTGTATCATGGTGCAAACTTCAGGAAGTTTGGATTAGCTCTATACTACAACAAAGCATTAGTCCTACAACTTTTGTCCAGTTTTCATCATACCATAGTTGCTTAAAAAAAATGCTACTATGGTTTGTACAATCCCCACTATTGAGGAGCTCAATTTCAATCAGTAAGTAAACATTAAGTGCTTTCTGTATGTCAGTAAACTGGTCACTTAATAATGAATTATTTCATTATAGTAATCCATGAAACAAGAGAAAATATACAATTATACTTGTACGACCAATAGATAGAAATATTACTAGAGGAACTAAAGCACTTTAACATTTACATTCTATTACTGAAAACTTTTTTTTGATTATATCAATTTTTAAAATTAATTTTATAATAACATTTTTGACAATACATATGCATAGGTAATTTTTTTTGCAACATTATGCCTTGCACTCCCTTCTGTTCCGAATTTTCCCCTCCTTCCCTCCATCCCCACCTCTAGATTGCAGGCATTCCCATATATATTAAATATGTTATAGTATATCCTCGATACAATATATGTGTGCAGAACTGAATTTTTTTTTGTTGTTGCAAAGGAAGAATTGAATTCAGAAGGTAAAAATAACCTGGGAAGAAAAACAAAAATGTAAACACTTTACATTCATTTCCCAGTGTTCCTTCTCTGGGTGTAGCTGATTCTGTCCATCATTGATGAATTGGATCTGAGTTAAATCTTCTCTTTGTTGAAGATATCTACTTCCATCAGAATACATCCTTATGCAGTATTATTGTTGAAGTGTATAATCTCCTGGTTCTGCTCATTTCACTTTAGCATCAGTTGATGTAAGACTCTCCAAGCCTCTCTGTATTCATCCTGCTGGTCATTTCTTACAGAAAAATATTCCATTAAATTTATATACCATAATTTACCCAACCATTCTCCAATTGATGGGCATCCATTCATTTTCCAGTTTCTAGCCACTACAAAAAGGGCTGCCACAAACATTTTGGCACATACAGGTCCCTTTCCCTTTTTTAGTATTTCTTTGGAATATAAGCCTACTAGTAGCACTGCTGGATCAAAGGATATGTACAGCTTGATAACTTTTTGGCATAATTCCAGATTGCTCTCTAGAATGGTGATTCTTTCACAACTCCACCAACAATGCATCAGTGTCCCAATTTTTCCACATCCCCTCCAACAATCATCATTTGTTCCTGTCACCTTAGCCAATCTGACAGGTGTGTTGTGATATCTCAGAGTTGTCTTTGTATTTCTCTTATCAATAGTGATTTGGAACACCTTTTCATATGACGACAAATAGTTTCATTTTCTTCGTCTGAAAATTGTCTATTCATATCCTTTGATCAATTGGAAAATGGCTTGAAATATTATAAATTTGAGTCAATTCTCTATTTTAGAAATGAAGCCTTTATCAGAATCTTTGAATATAAAAATGTTTCCCCAGTTTATTACTTCCCTTCTAATCTTGTCTGCATTAGTTTTGTTTGTACAAAAACTTTTTAACTTAATATAATCAAAATTAAATATTTTGTGATCAATAATGATTTTTAGTTCTCCTTTGGTCACAAATTCCTTCCTCCTCCACTAGTCTGAGAGGGAAACTGTTCTAATTTATTTATGATCTCATTCTTTATGCCTAAATCATGGACCCATTTGGATCTTATCTTAGTATGTGGTGTTAAGTGTGGGTCAATGCCTAGTTTCTGCCATACTAATTTCCAGTTTTCCCAGCAGTTTTTGTCAAATAATGAATTCTTATCCCAGAAGTTGGGATCTTTGGGTTTATCAAACACTAGATTGCTATATTAATTCACTATCTTGTTCTGTGAACCTAACCTATTTCACTGATCAACTAGTTTATTTCTTAGCCAATACCAAATGGTTTTGGTGACTGCTGCTTTATAATATGGTTTTAGATCAGGTACAGCTAGGCCACCTTCATTTGATTTTTTTTTTTCACCAATTCCCTTGAAATTCTTGACCTTTTGTTCTTCCATATAAATTTTGTTATTTTTTTCTAGGTCATTAAAATAGTTTCTTGGGAGTCTGATTAGTATAGCACTAAATAAATAGATTAGTTTAGGGAGTATTATCATCTTTTTTATATTCGCTCGGCCTATCCAAGAACACTTAATGTCTTTCCAGTTATTTAAATCTGACTTTATTTTTGTGGCAAGTGTTTTGTAATTTTGCTCATATAATTCCTGACTTTCCTTTGGTAGATAGATTCCCAAATATTTTATACTATGGACAGTTATTTTGAATTGAATTTCTCTTTGTATCTCTTGCTGTTGGATTTTGCTGGTAATGTATAAAAATGCTGAGGATTTATGTGGATTTATTTATATCCTGCAACTTTGCTAAAGTTATGAATTATTTCTAATAGCTTTTTAGTAGAATCTCTGGGGTTCTCTAAGTATATACCATCATATCATCTGCAAAGAGTGATTGGTTTCCTCATTGCTTACTCTAATTCCTTTAATCTCTTTCTCGACTCTTATTGCCGAGGATAGCGTTTCTAATACAATATTGAAGAGTAATGGTGATAGTGGGCAACCTTGTTTCACTCCTGATCTTACTGGAAAGGTTCCAGTTTATCACCATTACATATGATGTTTACTGATGGTTTTAAATATATGCTCCTGATTATTTTGAGGAATAGTCCATTTATTCCTATACTCTCAAGTGTTTTTAGTAGGAATGGATGTTGGATTTTATCAAATGCTTTTTCTGCATCTATTGAGATGATCATATGGTTTTTGTTAATTTGGTTATTAATATAGTTGATTATGCTAATAGTTTTCCTAATATTGAACCGGCCCCACATTCCTGGTATAAATCCCACTTGGTCATAGTATATTATCCTGGGGATGATTTTCTGTAGTCTTTTTGCTAATATTTTATTTAAGATTTTAGCATCAATATTCATTAGGGAGATTGATCTATAATTTTATTTCTCTGTTTTCAACCTACCTGGTTTAGGTATCAGTACCACATCTGTCTCATAAAAGGAATTTAGTAACACTCCTTCAATCCCTATTTTTTTCAAATAGTTTATATAACATTGGAATTAATTGTTCTTTAAATGTTTGGTAGAATTCACACGTAAATCCATCTGGTCCTGGGGATTTTTTCTTAGGGAGTTGGTTAATAGTTTGTTCTATTTCTTTTTCTGAAATGGGACTACTTAGACTATTTACTTCTTCCTCTGTTAATCTGGGAAAGCTATATTTTTGAAGGTATTCTTCCATTTCATTTAAGTTATTGAATTTATTGGCATAAAGTTGGGCAAAGTAACTCCTAAGTGGTGAATTCTCATTTTTCATTTTTAAGACTAACAATTTGCTTTTCCTCTTTCCTTTTTTAAATCAGATTTACTAAGGGTTTGTCTATTTTGTTGGTTTTTTCACAGAACCAACTCTTAGTTTTATTAATTCAATAGGTTTTTTTACTTTCAATTTTATTAATCTCTTCTTTTATTTTTAGAATTTCAAGTTTCATGTTTGTCTGGGGTTTTTAATTTGTTCCTTTTCTAGCATTTTTAGTTGTAAGCCCAATTCATTGACCTTCTCTTTTTTATTTTATGCAAGTAGGTTTCTAGAGATATAAAATTTCCCCTTATTACTGCTTTGGATGTATCCCACACATTTTGGTATGATGTCTCATTATTGTCATTTTCTTGGATGAAGTTATTATGTCTATGATTTGCTGTTTCACCCAATCATTCTTTAGTATGAGATTTAGTTGGTCTGTTTTTTGGTCTATTTTCCCCTGGCTTTTTATTAAATGTAATTTTCATTGCATCATGGTCTGAAAAGGATGCATTTACTATTTCTGCCTTACTGCATTTGATTTTGAGGTTTTTATGTCCTAATATATGGTCAGTTTTTGTATAGGTTCCATGAACTGCTGAAAAGAAAGTGTACTCCTTTCTATCTCCATTTAGTTTTCTCCAAAGATGTATCAGCAGTCAGCCTGTGGCAGAGTTGTCTCTGTAAATTTTCTAACCACAGAGCCCACCCCTGCCTGTTGACCAGGATTTTTAATGGAATCAAAGGTTCTGGCATCTTGGAAAGACAACTGTCTGGGGAGGATATGCCTCAGCCAGGAGGGGCTGGGACTCTGAAAGAAATCACAGATCAATAGGAAATAGTTTCTTAAAGGGACCCCCAACCTGCTTCAAAATGACTAGTTATCAAATATGTGACATTAATTTTTTTTCCCAAATCTTCTATGTACAATCAGGCTACCAATTGAATGAAACAAAGATAAAAATACCGAATCAGAAATAAAAAGTAAAATGATGAGACACATAATTGAGACTCTTGACTAAATCATCCATGCAAGAAACAATTATACCTATTATTGAAACTAGGTCCTAGAGATGTCAAGACAAAAATGAAAATTTATTCTCTATGCCCCCCAAACAATCTGCTTCTGGAAGCTCACTACAGTCTTGGAATTGATACACTGCAGCTTCTCACTCTGATTTATTAGATCCTTCCAGAACTGTGTAAGGGAATCATCCAGGACATTCATCTCTATGGTGCATTTCCACCACATACTCTACTATGATCTCTTCCTTTTCAACTTGTTTTGCATATGTTGACTTCCTCTACTAAGATGTAAATTCAAGAGCAGGAATTCTTTTCTTTCTACTTATATTTGCACAATGCCTTGTACTTAGTAAATGCTTAATAGGGTTTAACTGAAGAGTTCATTTTCTCAAGGACTTTAAATATTATTTGAAAACTCAATATGTACAGAATGCATGAATTTATACTGAATAAATGCATAATGTTAAGGGAAGGAAGGAACCAGTAACTGGAGGGATAAGGAAAGGTTTCATTTACAAGATAGCATTGAAGCCAAATCATGAAGCAAAAAAATTCCAAGATAGACTTGAAGAGGGACTACATTTTAGATTCAGGGATGGACACAGAGATAGGAAGGAGTTCCTTGTATGAGGACAGCTGGAAGACCAGTTTGGCTAGATCATTAAGCGCAAAAAAGGGAAATAATTTGAGATTGCAAAAATGGGTTGGGCCAGGCAAAAAGGATTTTAATAAAACATGTTTAAGGGGCTTGCCAGGCAAGCCTATCAAAAGAATTTTTATATTATCCAAAAAGCAATATAGATGTCTAAATTTTATTGAGCATGGTCAGAATTGTGTTAAAGAAAAACCATTTTATTGGTTATATGATAGATGAATTGGAGTACAGAAAAACTTGAAATAATTGAAGTAGCCCTGAAAAGTGATGAATGTATAAACTAAGTTGGTGACTTTGTGAGTAGTAAGAAAAACAGATTCAAGATAGAAATGGAAGGTTGATTAGGTAGATGAGATGAAGGTGAGTGAAAAATCAAGGCTAATACCAAACTTGTGCCCTTAATAGAAATAGGAAAATTCAGAAAAAAAGTGGGTTTTGCAGGAAAGAGATGTTTGTTTTAGAAATATTGAATTGAGTTTGAAATGACAATGGCATGAAATATAGGACTAGAGCTGAGCTGAGTCTTAATATATATTAGAACAAATAATATGATAAAGGGAAAACAAGTTTAAAGACTGGAGGATGGTGTGGAATTGAACATGGTAATTCATACTAGACTTTTTTACTATGCTTTGCTACTGTGGTATTTTCAGGTATCTTACTACAAAGGACTTAGAGCACTCAAGCAAATATATCTTTCAAGTTTTCCAAATTATGGATACATAAAGATAAGAAATGGGAAGTAACTATTTATGGCCTACAAAGGGAACAAGGGGTTGACATCAAAAGATTTTTGGGGGAGCTTAGAACAAACAAAGGATTAGAGGGAAAAGGATTGAGAAAATGTTGGTAAACATTCTTCTTCCTTTGTGATTTTGTTTTTGTTGTTTAAAAAAAAAAGAGAGAACTGGTCTCAAAAGCTAGGTAGATCTGGGTCTAAGGCTCACCTCTGATACATATATACTGATTGGGTTTATCTGAGCAAGTTCTTTAAGTGCTCTGGGCAACTAAGATTCTAAGTTGCTGAGTAAATTCAGTTCTTAACATTGTATAAAGGAGTTTCCTCATCAGAAATTCTCTAGATAAATGAAACCATGGGTCTAATCCTTCTCCCTCCTTTCATGCTGCTACTATTGACAGTAACAGAATTAAACTTATAATTCCTCTCCAGAATCCTGTTTAAAACTATAGACATTCTAAGGAGTTCAGACTTTTATTAGCCAAGGTGGGTTCCAAGATCTTTGGGGTGGCCCCTCATTTTGGCAATTGATTCATATTGATATAGGTAACTTGGGAAGTAATGAAAATCCATGCCAATATCTAGTTTATCAGTATCAGCACATTATCCTACTATACTCCTTCCCAACTTCCCCTCTTCATAGAGTCCTGACTTAGCCTAGTTAAAGTTAGCTAAAGAGTTGGCTCTTTTCTCTAGCACTGGCTTAATCTTCTATGGAATCCAGATCCATCTTTACCTCATCACTCTTCTGCTGAAGCTGATGTTGTATTTCTTGTTCCTCCTACCACATCTAGATACACTCTTTCCCATTACCAATCAGCTTCCAGATGTAAAGGCAAATGTATTTTATTTTCTATGCTATATGCACTTTAGGAATTTGAAAGAGTATTTTAAAGTTGAGAGGTAACATGATTTAGTGGAGAAAGGTTTGAGTCCTATCTCTGAAACATACTATTGTGTCACCTTTGGCAAAGCATTTAACTTCTCACTGACTTGGAGCCTGTTTGAGATTAGCAAACTACTGATCTTCATCAATGAAGGGAATTTCCATACCAGGGAGTTCTCTAATCAGATTAAATCATAGGCCTAGATTATTTCTCCTTTTCCCCCACTGTAAATTTATATTACTTTTTGGAAAGAATACAAGAATCAGAATAATTCCTGGGCTTTGATATTATGTGAAAACTACTCAGCATATTTCCAGTCTTTATATGTTATGGGTAAATATTCATATATATATATATGTCAAACATAAATATTCCTTTGTGATAGGGAAAAGCTTCTCTTCCTCACCCTCACCAGATTGGCCTCATCTTCCCCAAAGCAGGTTTATTTCCCCACTCCCATACCCCAGCTGGTAGATCCAGGACAAAGCTGGAGTAAAGGGGAGTTGTTAAGGAAGCTTTCTCAGGAAAGCATATTTGTCATAGTTTTAGCAATTTGGGATGAAAGGTGATATCCTGACTCATACTATGGTTGAGTTTGGAAAAGAGCCTTGCAAATAGGAAGAAGTCTGACTTGATGGAGCTTGTCACAAGATCCTCCTTGATTGTTTGTGTGAAATTCTCTCTGTAGCACAGGTTTGAAGTATCTTCTAAAACAGAGGGCAGTCCATAGAAGGGAGGTATATTATGAGCCCAGTTATCTGTGAAGGCCCTTTCAGAAATCTCTTAAGCATGTTATAATGGGTAAGGCCAAATGGAAACCTTTAAAGTTGCCTATACTCTCTCACATATTTAATACCATAAATATTGGTGCCCTAGAGGAGTGGATTATGTTTCTTTTCTAGTGATGGAACTAAAAGAAGCTGGTATGCTTTTGTTCTACCAGATCCCATTACAGTGGGATCCTCTTGAGGAAAGCTAATGACACCTGACAACTTAAACCAGATTACTGGGCTTTGACCCTGGGTGAGTTTATGGGTCTGTCAGTCTTGCAAATGCTTCCCCCCCTCCATTCTTATGGGTAAAACTAATCATGAGCAGTTTCACCTGGGAAGGAATCCAGTATGTCTTTGCCACCCTTCTCCAAGGCTACCTAATTTTCTTTCATACTTTCACATATTTTAGGCCATGAGTTTCATCTGGTCAAGTAGTCTCTAGTCTTAGAGAGCATAGAGCTAGCAAAGTTCTCTCTCTCTTGAGGTCAAGACCAATGGAAGAATTTTGTCAGTGCTTTTCACTGCAATTAGTTATTTGTGGGCTATATGTTAGCACTCAGAGATGTATGCTAAACAACCATGTTGGAAGCATTATAAGAACAGCAGATGTTGAGAAGCAGATACAGTATCAATTTGGACATTTGGGTGGAAATGCCATGCTGTGCTAGGCATAGGACCATATGATCTCTCTAAGGGCAGGACAGCTATTCTTAATCCAAATGGCTCTCAATCTTTCCTCAGATAGACCCGTCCTATTTCAGGGCAAGAGTTTTGCCTGGTCAATCAATAGCTGCGTCATTATATATCTACCCAGGTCCGATAATTATCTCACAAGCCATGCCTTTGACAAATCAAAACAATCCTGGAAAGAGGTAGGCTCCTCATTTTATGATTTCTTGCATTCAGTCTTTAGGAAGACTTTTATGATAAGAATATGCTGGTTCTAGACATAGTTCTGGCTGAGCCTGTTTGGTTCTTCCTTTCCCAGTACAAAAGTAACTTGGTCTCAACGTCCTTGTTTCTTCAGAGGGTTCCATATTCCCTGAAGAAGTAGCTCAGACCCAGAAATAACCATTGGTAGGCTTCTTTTCCTCTGAGATGAATTGGGAAACTTCTTCCCAACAAAGATTTTTTGGAACAAAAAATATTATTGTTGGGAGATCATTTGCTTTCTAAAAGTTAAAATTATCGATGTTTAGCTATGATAGGTGTCTCTTAGTTGACTTTATGATAATACTGAATCACTAAATGAAAGTGAGAATCTTTATTTAGCCACTAAAGACAAGGGAGGCAACCCCTTCACAGAGGCTCCTAAGGGAACAAAAATTTTGTTCATTCTCCTCATGTGATTTTCAAGAGGTGAAAGGTTACAGGGCATATTGAGTTAGTTGTGGTATAGGGAGAGCCCCTGAATCAACCTGGATACATATTAGGGTCAGGTAGCATTTAACAGGCTTATGACCTTTTACCTTGTTTACTAAAGATGACCATGATTTATGATGAATTATTTACTATATCAAAAGTATCTCATTCTGATGATCCTGGAGCTTCTGCTGAACTTTATCAATACCTCATAACAGATTTCTTCTGTGACTCTAGTGGAGATATAATGAAGCTGATACTATTGGCACTGTTTTAGTTTATTTATTGCCACCTCAAATTAGGAGACTCACTACAAACTATAGGGAATATCACCTACAACATGGACCAGTAAAAGACTTGAAATTTTGTCCTTCTGAATGGAAGTATTTAGTATTGCTCGGTATAGGATGACTATCCAATAATAAGTTTGAGATTTAGTTCTTCAAAAGTAGAAAGGAAAGCCTTAGAATTATTGGCATGTGCTTTCCTCCATATTTTTGTTTTTATTTTTGTTTGTGTGTGTTTCCATTTCTCTTTTCCTCTTAATACTGCCCATGATAGGGAGAATTGTTCAGTAAGAGACTTGAGACTTGTTCCTTAAGGGTCTACATAGAAAAGGCCTAGGATCATAAGCTTTTATCTTCCACTTTGTCAGGGAATTGGGGAGGTTCCTTTTTCTTGCTTTTTACCTTTTGTACTGCTCAATTAAAACCCTATAAACATTAAAGAATATACAAAGCCATTTAGGGCAGAAATATTAAACTCACTGCCTGCAAATCTTCGAAATGTGATCTAAACCAGATTAAAATGTAATTGAGGAATGTTTAACAAAATAAAAACATGGTACAACATATCCTCTATTTGTGATTTTTCTAAGTCAACATAAAGCCTACAGAAAATACACTTCTGTTTGAGTTTGATACTACTACTGTAGAAGATCCTTACCTAGAACATTGCCACTAAGGAGTTTTATGTTGCTAGGATAAAGCTGTTCCCAGGATCTGATAGGCTGTGACTTCCTGATCATCTAGGGATATAAAAAAGTCCCAGCCATCCAGATTGTAGTAGAGATGAGGCTGCATCTAGAAAAACTAAGTGCCATGTTGTATACTCGTTGCATAATTTTGCTGTTTTAGGGTGAAGTAAATCTCCTTTGTTAAATGCATATTACCATATTGCCTCCTTTGTTCTTTGTTAAATATTAAATGACTTGTGAATGAATATGTCATTTTATCCCATCACTGTATAAGAAGATTATATTAGAGTCTCCAGTTTCATATCCTCTAAATTAGTGAACATTTTAAGGACAAGAATCAAATTTCATTTATCTCTTTTAAAATCTCAAAAGTTCCATTTGAAGCACAACACTGTTTTATACACTGTGGATACTCAATATAAAAATGTCTACATGTTTTGCTTGGTAATATCTATATAAAAGTTAATCTCTTTTGTTCTAGCTATCCCTATTTAACCTTGCAACAAAGTTAGAAAGGATGATTACATACACACACACTGATATAAACAATTTTGAAAGAAATTCAAGCTATCAAAATACAACAAATCGCTAATAATTAGAGAAATGTGAATTGAAACATCCTGACACCCATCAGATTGGCAGTTGACCAAGAAGGAAAATGACAAATAATTCAAGGACTGTGGGAATACAGACATATTTATTGTTGAAGTTGTGAATTGATCCAGCCATTATAAAGCACTTAGGAACTATACTCTGAAAGTTACCATACTCTCTACATCCTTTGCTACATTAGTATACCTACTATGCTTATGCTCCAGAGATCAATAAAAGAGGAAAAAGACCTCTATATACTAAATATTTCTGGCAGTTCTTTTTGTGATAGTAAAGAAGTGGAAACTTAAGAGGCATTTATTAATTGGGAATGGCTGAACAAATTATGGTAATATGCAAGTAAGTCTTTTTGAGGATGAGGGAGCCATGGGCATATTTATAGTCTTCCAGGAAGTAGCATAATTAAGGGGGAAAAATAGATAATGGTAGTAGGAACAACTTGCTGGAGAACACTGGAGAGATTGGAATCAAGGGTCCATGTGGAGGAGTATGCTTTAGCAAGGAGAAGTGCTATCTCTTCATGAGATCAGAGTGAAGAAAGAACTAGTAGAGGATGATTTGGAATCCTTTCAGAGATGAATATGCATTTAACAAAGAAGATTCAATTCACCCTAAAACACCAAAAAAAAAAAAAAAAAAAAAAAGGCAATAAGTACACAACATGGTCAGTAGTTCATCAGGGTATTTCCATGGTTACTCCTGTAGTCTCCGTCTCCCACCAAGTCTTATAAGAACATAATATGCATGGCTGGGACTTTTTTATGTTCCTAGATGTATAGAAGATATGTTTTGAAAAAATTCTTTGAGATTATATATTCAGAGAGCAAATATCTTTCCATAGACTATGGAGAATATTGTACTGTGAAAAAGTATTCTGATTAAAAGATAAGACATAAAAACATAAGAATATGTGTTCTTAGAGCATGTGTGAAGGGTAATGTAAAGAAAGGGTAACATGTATGATGGATCTTAGAGAGGAAACAGGTGTAGGATTTAGCTTATTTTGCCTCAAATCTCTGGCTAATAGTCTAGGTGGATCCCAGAATCATATATTTAGAGCTAGAAGGCTCTAAGGGTCATCTAGTTCATTTTTTTCATTTGAAGATGAGAAAACTAAAGTCGTCTAGGAAGAAGGGACTGCCCAGGGTCACCATCTTAACTTAAAATATTCTACCTCTTAGAATATGGGTTTTTGTTTTCCTATTATATTACCAATTGTTCAGGATAGTTCCCTTATTCCTGTGAATAAATGGATATGATATACATTTCTATAACTGCTTTAACTTGGAGTTTTAAAATAAAATTTAATTTGATCTAATGTATTTGTGGTATTCTCTCTCTAGTAAAAATCTGGATCTTTTCCATATCTTGTAATGTCATACAAAGTGCTAATTCCACTTCCTATATTTTGTTTTGCTAGTGCTCATATATTCCTCCTTGTGAAAGAGAAAATCAGAAGAATTTGGAAAGTGTCATGACTTGGCAACAGTACTGGGAAGATGAAATTGGTTCTCAGCCATTCACTTGCTATTTTAATCAGTATCAGAGGTAAGTTCACATTGATATATTCATATCTGAACATTTCTATCACCTGTTCTTTTGATCCTGACATTCATTTGTGTCCATATAGATTTGCCCTGTCTTATTTCAATGGTGCTCCAAGCATCTTGATTTTGTTGAAGTATTCCATTCAGTGACACAGAACCTAAACTCTCTTTGACTGGGCAGACCATCCTTAAAAGCTGCTGTCATTGAAAAAAAATCATCGTCCTATGACTAATATGATAATGAGCCTCAGAATTTAACCAGTTTGGCCCTTACGTGATTTTTCTATTATTGCACCAATATTTGAAATTTTTTCCATCAGAGCTTATATTCTGCTGGGATAGTCTCCATTGGTTTAAGACTTTTAATGGTGATTTTGTATAGTTGATAAAATATTATTTTCATATTAACATCAATTAATAGTGTCTTTTAGTTTAAACAACTAGGAGGTGGGCATGGAATTGGAAAGACATGAAATCAAATCCAGCCTCAGATATTTATTTGCTGTTATAATTCTAGGCAGGTCACTTAATTGCAGTTTCCCTCAAATTTCTCAGCTGTAAGATGGATATAATAATAGTATTTACCTCCACGTGTTGTTGTGAGGATAGTATGAGATAATACTTGTAAGGCACTTTGCAAACTTGAAATCACATTGTTGTTGACTACTACTACCACTACAATTATTATAGCTAATCTCATTATAATTACTATTACTCCAATAATAAAATCCTTTATCGTTTATTTTTACTTTTTTACTGCACTAGAAAAATCAATGAATATAGTATTAAAGATCAAGAGTACTTTTATTCAAATTTTGACTCTGACACCTAATATTTGTGTAACTTTGGACAAGTTGCTTATAATTCTGAGGGTCTGATCATAAAACTGAAGGTTCAGGCAATCAGTACTCATTTTAAAGTCTCTTATCATAATGAATGTTATTAAAATCCATCTGGAAAATTTCATCATACCCCTTATCTGTGCTCCACTGCTCCACTGTCTGATAACATTACATATGAGAAATGAATGTTAGGCTGAATTTTATCTTGAGAAAAAAAATGTTTGATACAGCTTTCTTTGAAAGACAATATCATAAGGCTAAAAGGACTTTAGCTTCAAAACTTTTCTTTTATGCTTTGATCAGGTCTCAGTAAATGTTTTATCCATAAAGGACCACAGTGCCATTAAGAGATAGGCATTTTATTGTAATATAAAGAAAACTGAAATCTGGAGATCACAAGCTCTAAAAGTAGTATTGTCACTAATCAGCCAGGTCACCTAAGATCTCATTTTCTTCCTTTATAAAATGAAGTGGTTGGATTAAGTTAGGTTTAAGATCTTAACTCTGTAACAAAGTGAATATTTATATTTAGAAATCACTTTAAGGTTTACAAAACCTTTGTAACAACTTGTAAAAATAAAACACAATGAGAAGATTCATGAAACTTCAGAGTTGAAAGGGACTGCTTCCTTCAGTCCATGACTGTAGTCATCTCTATATTACAATATAACCAAGAAGTGATTATCTAGTCTTTGATTGAGACCCTCCTTTAAGAAGGAACCCACTATCTTTTGAAGTAGTTCATTCTGTTTTTGGATAATTACAGTTCCTCTTCCCAACTCAGAGGATTTTCCTCCATAGTTTTCTAGTTTTTGTGCTGGCTGCATCACATGCCTGGAACTTTCATCTCTGTCTCCAAGAACCACTCTTCTTTTAAGATAAAACTCAAATATTACTTTCTACATGAACTTTTTCTTGATTCTTCCAATTTCCAGTCTCGACTCTGTCTTCTCTATATTTAACTCCCTTTTTTTCATTAGCTTTATATATTTTATATACTTACCTATGTACTGGTCTTTCCTGTTAGGATACTTTAGGACAATTTCAGTCTTTGTATCTCAATAGCCACTCCAGTGCCTGACACAAAGGAAGTGCTTCATAAATGCCTGTCAACTGATAGATTTACTACTCATAAATCAAATTCAACAAATATTAAGTTTCTATATAATACTATTTTAAGTGCTGGGAATGAATGAAAAGATCAAAATTATACTATCACTGCCCTGAATGAGTTCACTTAATAATATGTACATGTATAAGTAAATACAAAATGATTAGAAAGTCATTTCTGGAAGGGAATGAGTATTCACAGCTGTGGGAATTAGTAAATGCCTTTTATCAGGAGGTGGCAACTGGGGAGAGGAGAGAGAACATTCTAAGCCCAAGGGATGACAGCCTGTACCAAGGTGTGGAGCCTGAAAATAAGCAGACCAGTTTAGCTGGAAGGTACAGAGTTTAAGGAATAATATGTTATCAACATGGAAAATTAGGGTAAAGACAGATTTTGAAGGACTTTAAATGCCAAATGGAGGAGTTTGTGCTTTATCCTACAAGCACTGTTGTATCTTGAATGGGTAAGTTGACAGGATCAGACCTGTGCTTTAGAAATATCAATATGCACCTCTGTGAAGGCTGGTTTAGAAAAGAGAGAGACTGGATGAGGGGAGATCAGTCTAGAGGCTTCTGAATTAGTCAGCTCTGTTGTATTTTCTCTTATATTCCCCTCATAAATTGAGAAAGGCCTAAGTTAGGGTGGTGGCTTATATGAATGAAAAGAAGAGAAGGGCTGCTGGAGAAGTTGTAGAGATAAAATGGACTACAAAGAGTAGTTGGATATTGAAAGTGAGGAAGAGCAAAGAATCAAGAAGCACTGCCAATTACCTGATTAATTGAAATAATGGTAGTTCTCTTGCAAGATATATAAAAATCAAGAGGAGGCATAGGCTCAAAGGAAAAGATAAATGAATTTGTATTCAATTCATACAGTATACATATAATATATTCATACAGTATATCTGTATATACTGAGGGATATACTGAGTTTGAAATGGAAACGTCCAACAGTTGGTGACATGGAACCTGGTTCTTGGTAAAGAAGATAAAGGCTAGAAAATTGAAACTTCTTCCCATTGTTCTTGGGAGCAATTTTAATATCTTTTCTCCATGACAGCTTTCTATATGTTCAAAGGAAGAATCACATGATCCTCACTTCAAACTAAATGTCTCTAGTTCCCTCAACTATTTTACAAGTGGCTTATCTCAGAAAGTTTCACTGTCTCCTCTCTAGTTTATCAATGCCTTTCCTAAAATGTGATCCTCTAAACTGAACATAGGATTTTATATGTTTGTATAGGCCTGGGACTATTGATAAAGCAGGCAAATAACTTGCCCTACTGGGCAAGCACGATTGAAGTTGAGAGTAGATACAGAATCAGTACTTAGTCAGGAAACAGAGGAAACTATCAGTGAGGAAATGGATAAACTAGCAGGAATAAAGATCAGGCCAAGGTGCCAACAGAGGGAAAAACAAAAGGAAATGCCCACAGCAGAAAGAGAAACATTTGATACTGATCTAATCACCTTTTTCTTAATTTTATTTTTCCCTATAGCATTTTATTTTTCAAGAACATGTAAAGATATTTTTCAACATTCATTTTTGTAAGAATGTGTTCTAAATTTTTCTCCTTATCATACTTACCCAAAGAGAGCAAGCAATCTGATATAGGTTATAAATGTGCAATCTTTTAAAACATTTCCATATTTGTCATGTTGTACAAGAAAAAAGACCAAAAAGGAGAAAAAAGCCACAAATAAAAAAGCCCCCAAAGTGGAAATACTATGCTTCAGTCTTTATAGTTCTTTCTTCAGATGTATCTAATCACTTTCTAAAGGGTTCCTTATATCCTCTTTATTCAAGACAAGAATTAGTTTCAGAGAATAAGTTAAGTATGAACACATAGAGGAAGATAAGAAGGTTCATCTACAGAATGAGACCAAGGAGCCAGGCGTTCCTGGTAATAATCACAGCAAATAAGACCTATATTACAAAAGTTATTTGTATGATTTTCTGAGATTTATCTTAAAGAAATTAATTGTGAAGGTACATCTTAGTGTTTCCAGTAACTAAGGATAAAAACATTGGGTGTAGTCTGAATCAGGGAAAATTAAAAAAGAGGTGTGAGGCCCACTCACTCAGTGTGATATCTTCTTCAGATTCTAAGTAATGATGCCTATAGTTTAATCTTAACTTTGTTGAAAGCCTTATTTGTCTTCTCCCCCAAATGAGAGATATCTGCTAGGTGCCCTTTGTCTTTGATATTATTTCCTTTATCCTCCAAATACACAGAGGTAATGTTTTAGAATGAAGCCAAAAGTCATCAGCCATTAGTTATATTATATGGTATCCCGTTATTGTCTGATTTCTCTAGAGGAACATAACAGACCTCTACTATATCTGGCAGATATTGTAATCCTGAAGGTTTCTAGAGTACCTCACAATCATTCAGTCAATAAGATTTAAAAAAACAATAGCTTTTTATTTTCAAAATACATTTACAAGGATAACTATTAACACTCACCCTTGCAAAACCTTGTGTTCCAAATTTTTTCTCCCTTCCCTATCCCCTTCTCTAGTTAAATTCTTCTATACATTTTTCTACAATTAGCATGCTATCATTAAAAATTTATTAAGTACATACAATGTACTAAGAACTAATAGTACAAATTCAAAAAATGAAACAGTTCATTCTCTCAAGTACCATTATAAAGAACCTAGAGGTATCTTTTATCCAATATGTGATGTTTGTCTAACTAAGGACAAGTGGTCCATCCAGTTAAGGATTAGTCTCCTTTTGGGGGCAGCCAGGTGATGGAGTAGATCTAGTGTTGGGTCTGGAGTCAAGAAAACTCATCTTCCTGAATTTAAATCTGAACTGAGGCACATATTAGCTATTGATCCCCAGGAAAGTTACTTAATCCTGTTTTCCTCAATTACCTAAACTGGATAAAATGAGCTAGAGAAGGAAATGATGAACTACTCCAGTTTTTTGTTTTGTTTTGTTTTGTTTTTTGACAAGAAAACTCCTATTGGAAGAGTTGGACATGACAGAAAAAATTACTGAAAGAATCCAAAGGGTAATCATTAATGATTCATTTTTGACTTGGATGGAACCTCCAGGAGAGTGCCCCAAGAACTTTTCCTTAGCCTTATTCTATTCAATATTTTTATTAATGGCCTGATTGAAGGTATAAAAGGCAAACTTGTCACATTTGCAGATGGTATGAATTGTGAGGGATAGCTAAAACATTAGGTGACAGAGTTACAATCCAAAAAAGATCTCAGCAGGTTAGAATGTTAAAATATCATTTAATAGGGATAGATGTATAGTCTTCTATTTTGGTTATAAAAAAAGTCAACTTCAAAATCCATGGTTATAGAATTAACAGGTTCCCTTATTCAAACAGAAGCTGGATAAGCATATCTTGGGACTTATATGGAATCAGGTATGATATGGATTACCTGACCTTTCAAATGTTTTCCAAATCTGGGGTTTGATATTTTCCATGAAAATTTTCAGCTATTTCTTGCTTTTGCAGTTAACATCTGCTTGTGGAGTGGATGTACTCTATGTTCTAAATCTTGACCTAGGGACTATGAATTTTTAAAAATATTTTTTAATTTGATAACTATATTTCAATATAATTGGTTTTCTTTGCAATCTTATGTATTTGTTTTTTAAAATGTTTATTCTGAGAATACAAAAAAGTTCAAGATCTCTGGTCTATAAGACTCCTGTCTTATATTTAGTGTCTCTGGGAATATATTGCTCATGATAAAAAACAACTGAGATACTCATAAAGCATTCTCTTCAAAGGTTATATCTATATATTATTATCATTGTATATTATATATTGTATATATTATCATTATCATTACTTGTATCAATATATATTATCATTATCATTACTTGTTCCCTCAGCCTTGAACATTTATGTATTGGAATAGTAAGAGTACTATCTGTTTTATCTAAGTTAGAGGCTCCATGCCAGATGAAACATTTTCAAGTATTTTAAAGGAACTTATGACTGTGACTGTAAAACTGCCTTTGATTATCCTTTGGGAATCATGAAGAACAGCAGGAGTGCCAGAAGACCAGAGAGAGCCAATGCCCTGATTTTATGGTGCTTGGAACACAGTACTTAAAAAATACTTGTCACAAAAAAGATGAATATTGGAAAATAGAGATTAGTAAACTTAATATTAATATCAATCCCTCACAAAATTCAAGAGTAAATTCTAGGATGAAAACTGTGCTAATAATTTCACTAAAAATAATTGTCAAACCTCATTTTTAAAAAATGCATCATCTGACAAATCAAGAAAATGATGTAGACATAAGGCATCTAAGCTTTAAATAGGCACTTGATAGTCCCTTATGACATTTTAATGTATCAGATAAAGAAATGTGATTGGATAGCTATGTAATAAAAAATAATAATGATCAATGTCTACAATGTGAGGATTTAGAATTATACATCACCACAAGCAGTAATTTAGCAATACCAAATAATGATGGCTAGATTTAACATTAGAAACTCACTATCTTTCATGATTTGACAGACAACAAATGCTTTTATTACAAATACAAATCCTTTTTTTTTCTTTTAATAGTTTTTATTTACCAGATATATGCATGGGTAATTTTACAACATTGACAATTGCCAAACCCTTTGTTCCAACTTTTCCCCTCATTCCCCCCCCAGATGGCAGGTTGACCAATACATGTTAAATATGTTAGAATATAAATTAAATACAATATATGTATACATGACCAAACAGTTGTTTTGCTGTACAAAAAAAAATCTGACTTTGAAATAGTGTACAATTAGCCTGTGAAGGAAATCCAAAATGCAGGCGGGCAAAATTAGAGGGATTGGGAATTCTATGAAGTGGTTCATAATCATCTCCTAGAGTTCTTTTGCTGGGTGTAGGTGGTTCAGTTCATTATTGCTCTATTGGAACTGATTTGGTTCATCTCTGAAAATGCCACATCCATCAGAATTGATCATCATATAGTATTGTTGTTGAAGTATACAACGAACAAATACAAATCTTAATATGCTTTTGAGAACTCACTCAATAAACAAAACGATTGGCACACCACCAAATAATGGCAAGAACAATTGATATTTTGTAAAATGTGGCATTTTCTACAGAGACATTTTAAGCCTGTTATGATTTAGGCCAGTCCTATCTGTCATGATCTCTTTTTAATTAATTTGGCTTTTATTTCAAAAGTCATATTGACACATCATATTAATTAGTTAGTATACATAGATAAAATCAAGTCATATAATTCTACCTAAAAAAATTCTAATTTCCCCCCTCCTGGAAATTGTCTCAAATGATATCAAAATGTCATTTGAACTAAAAAATAAAGTTCTTATTATATGCCAAAAAAAAAAAAAAAGACTAGAAGCTTTGAGTTTGAATATGAAGATCAAACTGAACCAATAGATGATATTTACAAATACTTAGGTCTTCTCCAGATAAGACACATCAAGCATAATGCCATGGAAGAGAAAACTGTGATGGTACTTGCCAAAACATTTCTGTTCTAAGTCAAAGCTCAATGAGAAGAACACATTTAGAATACTTTGTCTCTATTTTACAAAAGAGGAAACTAAGATTGAGGAAGTACAAATGATTTGCCCTGGGTCTGTGTCCGAGGCAAAATTCAAAATGCATTCATAACTGATATAACAACTGTATTCAAAGAGCATTGATTGATAATTTGATTATTTTCTATATATTTAATTTATAGCTTGTTAGTGACTCACTAGATAGAGGACTAGGCTGATGTCAGAAAGACTCATCTTTGTGAATTAAAATCTGGCCTCAGAAAGATATTTCCTAGCTATGTGACTCTGGGCAAGAAATGGCAGACTACTGTAGTATCTTTGCCAAGAAAACCTGAAATGGGGTTACAAAGATAGCCCCAGAGCTTAGCACAGTCCCTTACACATAGTTGACTCTTAATAAATGTATGTTGACAGTGGCATAGGTTAGGTTCACAGGGCAAGATAGTGAATAAAAATAGCAATCTAATCTTTGACAAACCCAAAGATCCCAAATTTTGGGATAAGAATTCATTATTTGACAAAAACTGCTGGGAAAACTGGAAATTAGTATGGCAGAAACTAGGCATGGACCCACATTTAACACCACATACTAAGATTAGATCAAAATGGGTCTAAGATTTAGGCATAAAGAACGAAATCATAAATAAATTGGAGGAACATGGGATGGTTTACCTCTCAGACTTGTGGAGGAGGAAGGAGTTTGTGTCCAAGGGAGAACTAGAGACCATTATTGATCACAAAATAGAACATTTTGATTATACCAAATTAAAAAGTTTCTGCACAAACAAAACTAATGCAAACATGATTAGAAGGGAAGTAACAAATTGGGAAAAAATTTTTACAGTTAAAGGTTCTGATAAAGGCCTCATCTCCAAAATATACAGAGAATTGACTTTAATTAATAAGAAATCAAGCCATTCTCCAATTGATAAATGGTCAAAGGATATGAACAGACAATTTTCAGATGATGAAATTAAAACTATTTCCACTCATATGAAAGAGTGTTCCAAATCACTATTGATCAGAGAAATGCAAATTAAGATAACTCTGAGATATCATTACACACTTGTCAGATTGGCTAAGATGACAGGAACAAATAACGATGAATGTTGGAGGGGCTGTGGGAAAACTGGGACACTGATGCATTGTTGGTGGAGTTGTGAAAGAATCCAGCCATTCTGGAGAGCAATCTGGAATTATGCCCAAAAAGTTATCAAAATGTGCATACCCTTTGACCCAGCCATACTACTACTGGGCTTATACCCCAAGGAACTACTAAAGAAGGGAAAGGGACCTGTATGTGCCAAAATGTTTGTGGCAGCCCTTTTCATAGTGGCTAGAAGCTGGAAGATGAATGGATGTCTATCAATTGGAGAATGGTTGGGTAAACTATGGTATATGAATGTTATGGAATATTATTGTTCTATAAGAAATGACCAACAGGAGAAATACAGAGAGGCTTGGAGAGACATCAACTGATGCTGAGTGAAACGAGCAGAAGATCATTATACACTTCAACAATGATACTGTACGAGGATGTATGCTGATGGAAGTGGATTTCTTCAACACAGAGAAGAGCTAATCCAATTCCAATTGATTAATGATGAACAGAACCAGCTACATTCAGAAAAGGAACACTGGGAAATGAATGTAAACTGTTATTTTTACCTTCTGAATCCAATTCTTCCTGTGCAACAAAAAATTCGGTTCTACACACATATATTGTATCTAGAATATACTGTAATATATTTAACATATATAAGACTGCTTGCCATCTGGGGGAGGGGGTTGGGGGAGGAAGGGAAAAAATCTGAATAGAAGTAAGTGCAAGGGATAATGTTGTAAAAAATTACCCATGCATATGTACTGTCAAAAAAATGTTATAATTATAAAATAAAATATAAATTAAAAAAAAATAAAATAAATGTATATTGATTGATTGAATTGGGTTTCAAAAGATCTCATAAACCCAAACAGTGGACCTAAGATAATAAACTTAAATAATTTAAAAGTGAAATGGTGAGTCCTGAAACAGTCAACTATACAAGTACACAATTATGTTATCTGAATGGGAGAATTTGACTTAAAAGCTAATCACGTGAAAAAGACTTGTAGGTTTTAAGTTGATTACAAGCTAAATATTAATCAGTGTAGCCTACTAGAAAAAGAATTAGAGTTGGAATCAAAAAGCCTGGATTTGAATCCTTTATCTGCCACTTACTACTTAAATAAGTAGTAACTTCTCTAGATTTGTTTTTTTATCTGGTAAATTAAGTGATTAAGCCTGTAAAAGTCTTTTTCCATTAAAAAAACCTTAGGATCTTAGTTATAGCAACTTTAAAAAGCTAATGGTTTTACTTTCTAATAATATGATGGTGCCAGGAACTTATTAATGTGTATTCCCTTTGATAATGTAACAAACAAATCAGCCAATAATACCTAAGCTCCTAAGTATCAGGCAGTATGCTAATTACTGAAGATAAGTCAAAAAATCTCTGCTCTCAAGCAACTTAAAATTCTAAATGGGAAAAAAAACCCTAAAGATTCTTATATGTAAACAAAATATAAAGAAAATACATATAAATGCAGAAGAATTTGTAAAGGGACAACAGTGGAAATTGAGGGAGTTTGGAGCTTTGTTTTGAAGGATGACAGAGATTCTGTGAGAGAGTTGAGAAGTAAAAGCCTTCAAGGATGGAGGATGGCCAGTGCAAAGTCAAAGAGAGAAGAGATGAAGCATTGTATTCAAGGAACTGAGAAAAAGCCCATTGGTGTAGACTATGGGGTACAGGAAAGAGAGTAATGTATGGTGAGGCTGGAAAAAGAGGTTGGAATAAAGTTTTGAAGGGCTTTAAAAGCTAAACAGAAGTTTTATAGAGGCAGTAGGAAGACACTGGTAATTATATAGTGACATGATTAAATGTATGAATAAGGAAAAGCAGTTTGGTAGCAATGTGTAGAATGATCTGGAATAGGATGAAGTAATAATGGTGACAGACATGGAGAGGCCAATTTGTAATAATCTAGGTAAGAGGTGATA
The DNA here is from genome assembly GCF_048593235.1 of Sminthopsis crassicaudata. Classification (NCBI taxonomy): domain Eukaryota; kingdom Metazoa; phylum Chordata; class Mammalia; order Dasyuromorphia; family Dasyuridae; genus Sminthopsis; species Sminthopsis crassicaudata. The sequence continues at coordinate 237,411,235 of NC_133621.1, read as the reverse complement.
GGGCCTAACTTTAGGTGGGACCAATATGAGTAGAGAAAAGGGGTGGGACAAGAGAGAAGTTGTAGATGTAAGAAAATCTAGATTTTGACAACTGATTGAATATGTGGGGTGAGGAAGAGTGAGAAGGCAAGGATAATGCTAAACTTGTGAACCCAGTAGACTGAAAGAATAGTGGTTCTTTCAGAAGAAATAGAGAAGTTTTGAAAATAGATGGATTTGAGAAAGAAGATAATTTCCATCTTGGAATTGTTGAATTTGATATATCTTCTAGATGATTAGTTTGAAATGTTCTGTAGGTAATTGGCAATGTGGTACTCAAGATCAGAGCAGAGATATGAGGCTGAACAAAAATCTGGTTAGCAGCAAAGATGATCGCTTTGATGCCTCAGGAGATCATGTTCCTGTGTCAGGTACCTCATGGTGAACACTCCTCTCACTTTTCAGCTTGCTTTTGTGTGTTGTCTTCCTCAATATATTGTAAGGTCTATTGAGGGTAGAAACTTTCTTTTTTTTTTTTTTTTTTTTGAAATTTGTGTTTCTGAGGCTGTACTAGTGTCAGTGCAGAGAGTGGTGGGAATCCCCTTCTGGTGGATGCAGGTTCAATGTGAAAGAATTCACGAACCTGAAATATTAGTGGCAAAAAAGGAAGTTTGTTGGCACTGAGAAGAGAATGTCTTCACAGCAGGCAAGAGTCCTGGTAGGCAGCTAAGCCCTACTCTGGACTTCTGCAAAAATATGGAGTTTAGAATTGTCCTTTATAGAAGTCTAAGGCTAAAACTTCCAGTTGAAAAGAAAGCCAATGCCCTCAGGCCTAGATACTTGGAGTTTCAAGCACTTAACATCAGACCCAGATCTTCCAATTGAATGAAAATCACTTTGAAGGCCTGAAAGAATTTGGAATTTCCTGAAAATGGTTGGCATCCCCCAAAGATTAATGTGGGGGGCGGAGAAAGTGATTTGCCCAAGATTTCTAATTGAATGATGCCTCTTAACTTGTCTGGGGAGATATGCTTTCCCAGGAGAGCCTGAGACTCTGAATCTCCCTTATAGATCAAAGGGGACACAGCTTCCAGAGTGATTATTTTACGGATTAAAGGGGACACAGTTTTGTAGTAGTCTCATCAACAATTTTTGATGTTCATGAGTCAATTGCCATATTTATAGGGTTAACAGCCATGCTTTTTCAGTGGTACTTGTAGTCAAGAGATGGAACCATCTGATGTTTCTTGGGCCTTCTCCATCTCTCTTCAATGGACAAGGCAAATACTGCTCATTGGCACCCATCTGATTTCTTCTCCATCTGTAGAGAGACAAGCAAATCCTCTCCCCCAAGCAGTTAACTTATCTGATCCCTTCTATTCACCACTTTCTGGATCTCTGCACATCATCTGGTGATTATCTAATGATAGTAGAGCTGCTCACACTGTTCACTGCCCTTCTGGTGGGTTATAAAATCTGTCTGCCGGAGCTACTGCCTCTTTATCAAAAAATCAAAGAATTTATACAAAGAGCTAAATTTAAAAGTTCTTTAGGGTTACCTGTGGCTTTTCCTTTCTTTTGTTTTTTTGGAGGAGCGTTTTGATGTGTCTATGACAGCGAACATCAAAATTGTTGATGAGACTTCAAAATCTGCAGGAATCATTGGTTCCCTAACATATAATGAGACTGTTGCAGGACTTCAAAACATGAAATAATGGACAATAGATTGGTGTTGGACATTCTCTTGGATGCTGAAGGAGGTGTATGTGTGATTGTTATTTATTCACCCTCCTTCTAGGACTTATGGATATGTATAATTCCTCATGTTGATTAATGTTTGTTACATCATTATTAGCCTGTGTAATACCCCCATGCTGAAAGAATGTTTATTAATGGAATATTTACTTGATAGGCTGTGAATGGCTGACCCTTGGATTTTGTTTTACGTTGCCACTTTAACTAGAGACTTGAGTGAAAACATAGAAGGCATGCTGCTGAATTTTGCCAATGAAATAGAGTCATAAGATAGTGTTAATATTTTGAGTGGCTGGAAGTAATGGCTGAAAAGAATAAAATGAATCTTAATAGGAATTCATGCAAAGCCTGGCATTCAGGTTAAAAACATAAATTTCACAATAAAAGGATGGTGGACAACTGGTCAACAGAAATTCAAGTGAAAGGGTAGGGAATTACTTTAATAAAAACTTAATATAAACCAAAAAATGTGACTCCAAATATTAATACAACCTTTGATTGAAAAACATGGCAGATGACAAATAGTAGAATGATATTTATCTCAAAAGAGAGAGAATTCATAGGTGTCAAGATGATTGCTGACTTAAAGTGTTAAGACAGAAAAAGAATTGAGGACATTTTGCTAGCTTCCAGAAATTAGAACAAAAACTGTAATGTTCGGGCTGGCTTTCTGGAGGTCCTTCAGATAGGTCTTGGTATCAGCAGGATAGACACCATGAGAATGGTCAAAAATAGAGTCTAGATTCTTTATTCTAGCCCAGTTTTGATCTTAGTGCAGGAGGCATGAGAGCCACCACAAGGCTGAGAGTCACCACAAGGCTGGTCAAAGATAGAATGTCTATCTTTCAGTCCTTCTTAGCCCTTGTATACCTTATTGTAATTACATTATCACAGCATTATCACAGATTATGTGTGAATTTAGAGAACCATTACATCACCATGCTAAGTACTAAGTATATGTGTGAACTAGAGAACGAGATAATCAATTTCACTGAGTTAACACCTTGTTTCAAGTATACTTCTCTAAAGTTCCACCCTCTACACAGTTTCACCACCCTTGTCATTTCTAGTGTTTAGTGCAGTTATTGGCATATCTTTATTGTTTAATCATTTCAATTGTATCTAATTCTTAATTAACCTATTTGGAGTTTTCTTGGCAAAGTTACTGAAGTACTTTGCCATTTCCTTTTCCAGTTCATTTTATAGATGGCACTGAGGCATAGAGTTAAGTAACTTGCTTGAGTTCACACAGCTAGTAAGTGTCTGAGGCTAGATTTGAACTCAGTAAGAGAAGTCTTCTGACTAAATGTCTTCCTGACTAAACTTTATCCCCTGTGCTACCTAGGTACTCTATCTGGCATTTAGTAGGAACTTAATAAATCAATTGAACTGAATTTAATTACCCATTTTAGAAGAATGCCATCTATGCTTCCCTATTCAGTATTATTCCCATCCATTTCTTTCCATATATTTGTCACATGAATTCATCCCATCATTCTGAGGTTCTTCCATAAATTCTTTCATGAATGTGTGTGGGAGGGAGACTCTTCCCAAATTAAAATCTGAGATTCTTGAGGTAAAAAAACAAACACAAAAAAGGATTTATTACAATCTTGCAAGGAAGAGCAACTCCCAACAGAGAGGAGTGCCAAGCATGAATTGCAAAACACAAGATTATATAAACCCTAACACAGAAGCCCTCCATCCCCTTCTGAACTTTTCTCCCATTGGCTAGGGGAGTTCAAGCTTACATTCTAACACAGAAATCTACCCCATAGATAAAGAATACTAGTTAATACTATACTCTTTACCTTATTAGCTACTTAAATGCCAATGAAAAGGTTGGGGTAGGGATAAGGGGGTGGGGGGTGGAGGAGAGAGATAGGAAGGGAATGTAAGTATCTAAGATAATCAAACACCTGCAGCTTTTAGCTATAGCCCAACTTGTTATTGCCAAGTCTTAAGTCACAATTAGGGTATAGGGTCGAGGCCACATTTTTATGAGAGGTCTTCTTTCAGTTCATGTCATTCAATTTTTCCTCTTACTAATTTTTGAAGACCTCTCACCTCCTTCTTGATACATTTCCTCAACCAACTCATCCTCAGCTTACAATCCCTCTGGGCCTGGTTTGTCCTTTTTCTCTACTGGAGTCCATTCTCGTCTTTTTAATATTCTAAGTCTAATTGGACCTCCCTCTCCAGGTTGTTCATTTTTTATCATCTTGACCAGTGATGTCTGTACTACCCTTGTGATAAACTATATCACACAGGGAAGGCAAACAGGGAGGGTAGTATGATTCCATTTAAAACTATCAGCCGGAACCAAAGAATCTGTTTCTACCAGTTGCCTCCAGACTAAGATCTCTTAAGAGGTATTAAATAGTGAGGACCAGGTCTTGAATGGGACATAGGCCAATTTTCTGATGTTTTTGGCAATGTCATTATCATCAGTTTTCACATAGCAAGTAGACAGATTTAATTTCCCACAAACTCCACCTTCTTCAGTCAACAAGTAATCTAATACCAATCTGTCCTAGAGTACTGCTACCATTTACATCACCATTAATTAGATTAGGTAATCCTTTACAAAAAAAATATGCCTATCACAAACAGAAATATTAAAATAGACAGAAATATGCATCTAGACTAGTTCAAATATTCACTTATCTACTTATTTAGGATATAATGACCATATATTTTCAGATAGGACACTACAAGATCTTACATACTTGAAGTGTACTTATAGTTTCTACTGACCATTTGCCCTGATTATAGAAATTTGCTATAAGAGGAAAAAGCAGGAATATCAATCAAAACTAGTCCTTTAAGCCTCAGCCCAAGAGCACATGCATGACAGAATGAAACATCCTTAGCTCAGTTCAACTTTAGGTAATTATACACAATAATAACTGATAACTGTAAGAGATTCATCCTAGAAAGTTCACAGTTTATCTTATCATATCTAAGTAGATGGTCTTAAATTCAACATTACAGAAATCATTTCTTTAAGATGTTCAGTAGATTTGTTAATCTATAACTTTTAAGTATTAACCATGTTCAAAGGAACAAAGATATAGAGCACCGTTCTAAAAATCTCCTTTCGCAATTACACATGTCTATTACAATCTCATGAAAAGGGGCAATTTCTAGTAGAGAGGGAGGAGTGCCAAGCACAAACTGCAAAACACAAGATTGTATAGACCCCCCCAATACAGAAGCACCATCCCCTTCTGACCTTTTCTCTCATTGGCTAGGGGAGTCCAGACTTGCATCTTAACACAGAAATCTACCCCAGAGACAAAGAATACTTGTTAATACTATACTCTTTACTTTACCTTATTAGGTATTTAAGTGCTAATGAAAAGGTTGGGATGGGAAGACAGGGGAGACATAGGAGGGGAATGTAAGTTTACTTAAGATAATCAAATACCTGCAACTTTTAGCTATGAGCCTACTTGTTATTGCAAAGTCTTAAGTCACAATTAGGGCATAAGGTTAAAGTCACATTCTTATGAAAGTTCTTCACTCAGTTCATCCCATTCAAGTACATCAATTTATAACCCATGGGTTGTCCATCAATTACTACCCCATTTTCCCCAATTCTGTATTTTTCCAATAATATTTTTTATCTCAATTATTTTAGATCATTATAAGAAATTGTAACCTCTTTCATGCCTCTCTTTTGCTTTTTTTTTTTGGAACATCCTTAACTTTAGTTCTTCAAACACTATGACTATGACCAATAGCATCTCTCTAAAATGTTATGCATTTTATATATATAGTATATATGTATATATATATATATATATATATATATATATATATATATATATATATATATATACATAATATTAAAAGATAAATCTTTTTCCAGGGAAAAGCTTGAAGTCATTAATAGAACTTTGTAATTTCTTCAATGCAATTTAGCCCTTGTTTTTAATATGAGCCCAGCTTATATATTATATATGTCCATCTTCAGTTTTCATTGGAAGAATTTAAATCCTTTATACTATTATTGATAAAGAATAAACTAAAGCATATTTATTATATAATCCTGATAGCTCTTTGGAAGGATGGATGCAATTTAAAAATAATCTTTATCATTTTGAAATATAACCCAGGATTAAACTTTCATTCAGCAAACAGGGTATAGGCAGGGTACCTTTGGGGCCTAGTAAGAGATCTGAAGTCTGCACTTCTATCACAGCTGCAACAGAACATTGGGTCAGTCTAAGGAGATGACACTATTTAGGCAGCCTGCACTGGGAGGCACCAGAGGAGGTACGAAATGTACTTGACTCTGATGTTCAGCTGTGGCCAAGAGTCATCTCTTGGTTGCTGATTGTGCACGGGTGAAACAGAGACATGCCGAGACCATCAATCATACTGAGCCACTAGGAAATAGAGGCAGAAGCTAGGAATTATAACAGAGGGTAGAAACTTATCCCAGCTACCCACTTCAGAATAGCAGTATCCACAGAATCCAGACTGCAGAGACTACTGAACTGGTTAGGTTCTAGTGTGATTACTCTTCCCAAGCTTGTGGGAAAGAATGAAGCCCTCAAGCAGACACAAAGACCTAATTCAGAAACTGAAACTGAAGATATAAGCTAGAAAACTCCAAATACAATTAATAAATACGATCAGTTACAAGAACTTCAAGTCATAAAAACCTATAAGAAGAGAGAACTCCATAATAAGTACAGATAAAGCCTCAAAAGAAAAGATTAGGTTGGCCTCAAAGACTCCAGAAGTAGGTGGGAAAAGTTAAGCAAGTAATAAAATAAGAAATTAAAGCCCCAAAGGAAAAAAAAAATTTGAAAAAAACAAAAGAAAACCAAAAGATGGGAAATTTCAGATAAGTTAGTGGAGTATCAGAAAAATAGAATGAACCAATCATAACTCAATTATTCAATGAGACAACAAAAAATATTAGAACAAAGTCAAATACTGTAAAATTAAAAGTTCTATCAAAATCAACTGACCTAGAAAAATGGCCAAGAGATAATTTAAGAAACATTGGACTTTTCTGAAAACTATGATCAAACCAAAAAAAAACCGTAGATACCATATTTCTTTTTTTTTAATATTTTATTTTATTTTATTTTTATTCATTTTTCCAAATTATCCCCTCCCTCCCTTCACTCCCTCCCCCCATGACAGGTAATCCCATACATGTAACACATGTAGTTACAATATAACCTAGATACAATATATGTGTGTAAATACCATTTTCTTGTTGCACATTAATTATTAGCTTCCGAAGGTATAAGTAACCTGGGTAGATAGACAGTAGTGCTAACAATTTACATTCACTTCCAGTGTTCCTTCTCTGGGTGTAGTTATTTCTGTCCATCATTGATCAACTGGAAGTGAGTTGGATCTTCTTTATGTTGAAGATTTCCATTTCCATCAGAATACATCCTCATACAGTATTGTTGTTGAAGTGTACAGTGATCTTCTGGTTCTGCTTATTTCACTCAGCAACAGTTGATGTAAGTCTCTCCAAGCCTCTCTGTATTCCTCCTGCTGGTCATTTCTTACAGAGCAATAATATTCCATAACCTTCATATACCATAATTTACCCAACCATTCTCCAATTGATGGACATCCATTCAACTTCCAGTTTCTAGCTACAACAAAAAGAGCTGCCACAAACATTTTGGCACATACAGGTCCCTTTCCGCTCTTTAGTATTTCTTTGGGATATAAGCCCAATAGCAGCAATGCTGGATCAAAGGGTATGCACAGTTTGATAACTTTTTGGGCATAGTTCCAAATTGCTCTCCAGAATGGCTGGATTCTTTCACAACTCCACCAACAATGTATCAGTGTCCCAGTTTTCCCCACATCCCCTCCAACATTCATCATTATTTGTTCCTGTCATCTTAGCCAATCTGACAGGTGTGTAGTGGTATCTCAGAGTTGTCTTAATTTGCATTTCTCTGATCAGTAGTGATTTGGAACACTCTTTCATATGAGTGGAAATAGTTTCAATTTCATCATCTGAGAATTGTCTGTTCATATCCCTTGACCATTTATCAATTGGAGAATGGTTTGGTTTCCTATAAATCAGGGTCAGTTCTCTATATATTTTGGAGATGAGACCTTTGTCAGAACCTTTACTTTTAAAAATATTTTCCCAATTTGTTACTTCCCTTCTAATCTTGTTTGCATTAGTATTGTTTGTACAGAAACTTTTTAGTTTGATGTAATCAAAATCTTCTATTTTGTGATCAATAATGATCTCTAGTTCTCCTCTGGTCATAAATTCCTTCCTCCTCCACAGGTCTGAGAGGTAGACTATTCTCTGTTCTTCTAATCTATTTATTATCTCATTCTTTATGCCTAAATCATGGACCCATTTTGATCTTTTCTTGGTATATGGTGTTAAGTGTGGATCCATAGTAGATACCATATTTCAATAAATCATAAGTAGTTACTCCAGATCTTTTAGAACCAAAGGACAAAGTGAAAATAGGATATATATATATATATATATATATATAAACCCCCTAGAAAGAGCTCCCAAAAATCTAGTGGTCCAAGTAAAATAACTACAAGAAGACAAAAGGGAATCCAAATACCAAAGAATTAAGACTCAGACAGAAGTTGGCATAACAATTGGAAAAGAGAGAAAATAAAATCTTAGCAGGCAATTATCTAAAAGGCAAAAAAAGTTTACAATCAAGAGTAACTTCAGCTAAAATGGGTACAATCTTAAAATGGGAAAAATGGGCCTTTAATAAAATAGGGAACTTTAAAGAACTCTTTATGAAATAGTCTCAGATGGATAGCATCTTTGAAATACAAAGGAAACAATGGAAACCTATTAAAGTTAATACATTTGAGCAATTGAAGGAGGTTACATAATGCTCCATGGTAAGTGTCCCTTTAGAATTTCATCCATCACAAATCACTGAAAGAGTAAAGGAAATTCTGTTGTATTGATTTTGCAAGGTCAAAGCAAGGGAAAAAAAAAGATATATGCCAGGAAAGAAGAGGAAGAATTTGTTAATTTTTATAATTAGTTTGTATCAGAAAACAGGTATACAAACATGGAGGAGAGGGATAAAAATAAGGAACATCTCAAAGGATAGCCGATCATATTTTTACACAGTATTTAATGCAGAAAAGCATTCAACACAACAGCAAAATACAGAGATAGGAAGGGGAAGCTTGAGTGAAGCAGTCATGTTGAGAAGGGAATAATGATGAAAAAACTTCAAAAAGTAGGTCAAAGGAGAAAGGGATGAAAAAGCAAAACAATGATACAAGAATTAGTGATCAGTGTTTCTAATTTACAAGCCATATTCCTACTTTATAAAGAACAAGAATCTAGGTAAAGAAAAAGAATTGGATCAGTGCACCAGTAATCTATAAAAAAATTATATCAGAGCATCATGAAAGAAGAAATATTGAATCATAGAGTGGGGGGCCCTTCACAGTTCCAGGGCAGAAAAGAATATTTGTTGTCACTCACAGGCTAGATCACGGGCCAGGAGAGTAGTAAAGAGACCTCTCCTTACATCATACCATTCTGGAAGAACTTAAAACTTACAGGTCCCTAGAAGTATTTATGAAAATAGTTGCAAAAAATCCCTGGAGTTTGGGATAGTACACTCTGAAAGCAAACTCCTAACAAAGACTTTAAAGTCAAGAAATAGACTGGCAAAGCAAGCAAACAGAAGAAAAAAAATTGACCAGAGAATATTACTGATTGATTAGTGTCCTTAGTTTTTTAAGAGGACCAAAATGAAATCACTATGTTAGAGTCAGGTTACAGTGTTTCTGACTTTGGCTGATCAGTCAAGTTACAGTGTGTCGGACTTTGTTTGATCAGACCCATATGAGTTCAGAATGTTCTAACAAAGATTGGATTCAGATAGTCCTTGTGAACATTTATAGTGGATTCTCTACATTTATACATCCCTTGTGTCTTTTAAACTACTACAGTTCTGCTAAATAATACATAGAACACAACATACCCTCTGATGAAGTTGTGCCATGCTGGATGTTCAGAAATAGAATTGTTAATATTTGAATTATCTTAGGAAGATTCTGAAGATTACCTGGCAGGATAAGATACCAGAAAGAGCATTCCAACTCTACTTTAGAGAGCACAACTCTGTTAGGCTGGCTCCATTGTTCCAACATCAAACATGCACTTGTCAAAAAAACTATTTTATGAACTCAACAGCTCACATGGTGGTCAGAAAGTGATAAAAGAGTCTCTCTTACGAAATTTAGAATTAATTTGCAACGTGGGAAACAGACACAGAAAGTTAACTATGGTGACAAGGAAGAGCAAAACATACTCAGAAGAAAACAAAATCAAATCTCCTACATCCAGAGCTTCCCTTATGAATTGGTCTCAAGCTATGGAAAAGTTCAAAAAGGCTTTTGAAAATCAAGTTAATGAGATAGAAGAAAAACTGGGGAGAGAATGAGAGTAATGCAAAAAAAAATAATCAAAAACAAAACAGCATGATAAAGGAAAAATAAATATTGCAGAAAATAACAGCTTAAAAAACACAATAGGCTAAATGGTAAAAGAAATACTAAAAGACAATGAGGAAAAGAATGTCTTAAAAAGCAGATTTGGCCAGATGGAAAAAGAGGCACAAAAGCTCATTAAAGAAAATAATTCTTTAAAAATTAGGATTGAGCTAATGAGTTTTTGAAAAATCAACCAATAAAACAAAAAAGAACAATGAAAAAAAAAAGATAATGTGAAATTCTCATTGAAAAACAACCTAAAAATAGATTCAGGAGAGTGAATTTAAAAATATTGGACTATCTGAAAGCCAGGATCAAAAAAAAAGCCAAGATAATTCTTCATAATCAAGAAGTCATCAAGGAAAACAGACAACCTGATATTCTAGAATCAGAAAATAGATATTGAAATAAATCTATTAATCCTCTCCTGAAATAAATCTCAAAATTAAAACTCCCAGGACTATTGTAGCCAAATTCCAAGGCCAACTTTCCAGGAGAAAATAGTGCAACCTTCAGAATTCAAATATCATACTGCCACAGGTTAACACAAGGTTTAGTAGCTTTTACATTAAAGGATCAGAGGAGTTGGAATAATGATATTCTAAAGAACAAAAGAACTAGGACTATATTTAAGAATGCAGAGGTGCATATAATCCTTCAGCCGAAGACATTTAATGAAATAGAGGACTTTCAAGCATGACAAGTGGAATTAAATGACTTGTCTAGGGTCACACAGCTAATAAGCATTAAGTGTCTTGAGGCTGAACTCAGGTCCTTTTGACTCCAAGTCCAGTACTCTTATCTATTGTGCTATATAGCTGTCCTCTTAACATTCTTGATGAAAAGATCAGACCTCAATTAAAAAAATATGACTTTTATTATATTTTTATTGCCAGAATAATTGCCTGGGTAATTTTTACAACATTATCCCTTGTACTCAGTGTTCCAACTTTTCCCTTCCCTCCATCCCCTCCCCTAGATGGTAGGCAGTCTTATACATGTTAAATATGTTATAGGATATCCTAGATACAATATATGTGTACAGAACCTAACAGTTCTCTTGTTACACAGGAAGAATTGGATTCAGAAGGTAAAAATAACCAGGGAAGAAAAACAAAAATGCAAACAGTTTACACTCATTTCCCAGTGTTCCTTTTCTGGGTTTAGCTGATTCTGTCTATCATTGATCAATTGGAACTGAATTAGATCTTCTCTTTATCGAAGATATCCACTTGCATCAGAATATATCCTCATACACTATTGTTGTTGAAGTGTATAATGATCTCCTAGTTTTGCTCATTTCAATTTAGCATCAGTTCATGTCTCTCCAAGCCTCTCTGTATTCATCCTGCTGATCATTTCTTACAGAACAATAATATTCCATAACATTCATATACCGCAATTTACTCAACCATTCTCCAATTGATGGGCATCCATTCATTTTCCAGTTTCTAGCCACTACAAAAAGGGATGCCACAAACATTTTGGCACATACAGGTCCCTTTCCCTTTTTTAGTATTTCTTTGGGATATAAGCCGAGCATTACTGGATCAAAGGGTATGCACAGTTTGATAACTTTTTGGGCATAATTCCAGATTACTCTCCTGAATGGTTGGATTCTTTCACAACTCCACCAACAATGTATCAGTGTCCCAGTTATCCCACATCCCCTCCAACATTCATCATTATTTTTTCCTATCATCTTAGCCAATCTGACAGGTGTGCAGTGGTATCTCAAAATTGTCTTGATTTGCATTTCTCTGATCAATAGTGATTTGGAACACTTTTTCATATGAATGAAAATACTTTCAATTTCTTCATCTGAAAATTGTCCATATCCTTTGACCATTTATCAATTGAAGAATGACTTGATTTCTTATAAAGTAGAGTCAATTTCTCTTTTTATTTTGGAAATGAGGCCTTTATCAGAACCTTTAACTATAAAAATGTTTTCCCAGTTTGTTGCTTCCCTTCTAATTTTGTTTGCATTAGTTTTTTTTGTACAAAAGCTTTTTAATTTGATTACATATAATCAAAATTTTCTATTTTGTGATCAATAATGATCTCTAGTTCTAATTTGGTCACAAATTCCTTCCTCTTCCACAAGTCTGAGAGGTAAACTATCCTATGTTCCTCTAATCTATTTATGATCTCATTCTTTATGCCTAAATCATGGACCATTTTGATCTTATCTTGGTATATGGTGTTAAGTGTGGGCCCATGCCTAATTTCTCCCATACTAATTTCCAGTTTTCTTAGCAATTTTTGTCAAATAATGAATTCTTATCCCAAAAGTTAGGATCTTTGGGTTTGTCAAACACTAAATTTCTATAATTATTGATTATTTTGTCTTGTGAACCTAACCTATTCCACTGATCAACTAATCTATTTCTTAGCCAATACCAACTGGCTTTAGTGACTGCTACTTTATAATATAGTTTTAGATCAGGTACAGCTAGGCCACCTTCATTTGATTTTTTTTCATTAATTCCCTTGAAATTCTCAACCTTTTGTTCTTCCATATGAATTTTGTTATTTTTTCTATGTCATTAAAATAGTTTCTTGGGAGTCTGATTGGTATAGCACTAAATAAATAGATTAGGGATATTGTCATATTTATTATATTTGCTTGGCCTATCCAAGAGCACTTAATATTTTTCCAATTTTTAAATCTGACTTTATTTTTGTGGCAAGTATTTTGTAATTTTGCTCATATAATTCCTGACTTTCCTTTGGTAGATAGATTCCCAAATATTTTAAACAGTTATTTTGAATGGAATTTCTCTTTGTATCTTTTGCTGTTGGATTTTGTTGGTGATGTATAAAAATGCTGAGGATTTATGTGGCTTTATTTTGTATCTTGCAACTTTGCTAAAGTTATTCATTATTTCTAATAGCTTTTTAGTAGAATCTCTGGAGTTCTCTAAGTATATACCATCATATCATCTGCAAAGAATGATAGTTTGGTTTCCTCATTACCTACTCTAATTCCTTTAATCTCTTTCTCGATCATTGCTGAGACTAGTGTTTCTAAAACAATATTGAATAATAATGGTGATAGTGGGCAATCTTGCTTCACTCTTGATGTTACTGGGAAAGGTTCCAGTTTTTCCCTATTACTTATGATACTTACTGACAGTTTTTAACATATGCTCCTGACTATTTTAAGGAAAAGTCCATTTATTCCTATCCTCTCAAGTGTTTTTATTAGGAATGGATGTTGGATTTTATCAAATGCTAAAAAATATGACTTTCAAATACAAGAGTGAAGAAAAACATAAAAAGGTAAACAAGAGATAGGGTTAAAGTGTTTATATTTCTACATGGGAAGATGATACTTGTAACTCATATATGACTTTTCTCTTTATTAGGTCTGTTAGAGGAATATATTTAGAGAGAGGACAGAGTTGTGGGTTGAATATGAAGGGATATCTAAAAAAATAAGATTAAAGGGTGAGAGGGATATAGTGGGAGAAAGGGGAAAATAGATGTTGAATGGGGTAAATTATTTCAAAAGAAACAAGAAAAAGCTTTTGGGGTGAGTAGGGTGAGATATTGAAAGAGATGGTTGATCCCTACTCTCACTGGAATTAGTTCAAATAGGAAAAAAAAACATATGTATTCATTGAGTCTATACCCAGTTGAATATCAAAAGCAAGAGAGGAAGGGATTAAGAAAAGGATGTGTGTGTGTGATAGAAGGGAGAGCAGACTTGGGCAGAGGCTAGTCAGAAACAGAATACTTTTGAGCAGACATTAAGGTAACGGGGCAGGTAGCAAGGTATCTTGAAAGAATTCAGACTCATAGAGTCTCTAAATCAAGCATAGGTATTTATTTGGGTTAACACTTCTAGCAGGTCCTATCCATAAGGAAAATATGTGAACCACCCGAATGAAACATGAGATTTATATAGAATAGAAAGTGTTAACAGGTGCTCAGGATCTGTTCCAAACCATTGCCTGATTATGGAGACAAAGTGGAGCTTTGTGTATGGTCACCCTTAATGAATATAAAAAAGCTCACTGAAGGAGGCAAAACTTCAAGGCAAATGATTTTTAAATGAGCCTAGATAGATACTGCCTAGGTACAGCTCTAGACAAAGTCCCTTCTGTGGTTTCATGACCAGCATCCTATATGGATAATACATTCATTGGTAAAAATATGTTTTATCTAGAGCAAGGGTGGGGAATGTCTGGCCTGCCAGACTTTATGAGACCCACAAAATCACTTGCTAGGGCAACCACAGGCAATGATGAACTCAAAGTTAGGTATAACAATCTCCCACTGAGTTTTATAAGTTGAAAAATTTGTATGGTCTGCAAATGATAAAAGGTTTTCATCTTCACCTATAGGGCTACAAGCAGTTCCTCATTATCTAGAAATTATTGCTAACACAATTGTTGACTCTGCTGCTCTCTTCAAAAGGGACGAAATGAAAGAAAAGAGAGAGTAGAATAAACCAGGGGAAAAGAGGAATAGGATAGAGGAAAATACAATTATCTGCGAAAAACTTTTGAAGTAAGTTTCTCTGATAAAGTCCTCATTTTTCAGTTGTATAAAGAACTGATTCATATTTATAAAAATAAAAACCAACAGATTCCCCAACAGATAAGCAATCAAACTATATGAACAGTTTTCAGATGAAATAATCAAAGCTATTTATATGCTTAATGAAAAAATGCTTTAACTCACAATTGTCTGGAGAAATGCAAAGTAAAACAATTCTGAGACATTACCTTATACCTATTAGTTTGGGTAATATGACAGAAAAGAAAAATGTTCATTGTTGGAGGGGATTTAGGAAAACTAACACAATGCACTGTTGGTGGAATTATGAACTGATTCAGCTATTGTGTAGAACAATTTGGAAATATGTGTAAAAGGCTATAAAAAACTATATACACCTTTTGATCTAGTAATACCAGTAATAGGTCTGTATCCCAAAAGAGATTAAAAACAGAAAAAAGGAAAAGAACCTATATGTATTAAAATATTTGTAATACCTCTTTTTATGATGGAAAAAACTTGGAAATTGAAATTTACCATCAATTGAGTAATGACTGAACCAATTGTGGTATGTGATTATGATAAAATACTATTGTGTTATAAAAAATGATGAACTCTCAGAAAAATCTGAAAAGACTGTTGCAAGTGAAATTGTATTATGAACAAAGTAACAATATTGTAAGATGATCAGCTGTGAATGACAGCTATTTCAGTAATATATGATCTGAGATGACTATGAAGGACTTAATGATGAAAAATGTTATCCATCCCCCAAGAAAGAACTGCTGGTGTCTAGATACAGATTGAAGCAGCATATTTTTTAAAGCTTTTCCCCTGTGGTTTGTTTTTTACAACATAATATTTATTATGGAAATGCTTTGTATTATTGAACATACCTAACATAACAAATTTCTTACTTTCTCAGTGGGAGGAGCACGGAAGGGAAAAAAGGGAGAGGATTTGGAACTCAAAGTTTTAAAAACAAATGCTAAAAATTCTCTTTATAACTAGGGAAAAACAAAATACTAAATAAATTTTTGAAAAATAAAGGCATCTGGGGGAAAGAATAGGGGGAAGGAGGGGAAAAATTGGAACAAAAGGTTTTGCAGTTATCAATGCTGAAAAATTACCTATGCATATATCTTGTAAATATAAACCTATAATAAAAAAGAAAAATAAAGGCATTACCATAAAAGAGGGGAAAGAACGTACATAGGCATCCACTCAATTTCCAAATATCAGTTGAAGACTGGCTGAATAAGTTATGGTATATGAATGTAATGGAATATATTTACTCTATAAGAAATGGTGAACAGGCTGATTTCAGAAAAGTCTGAAAAGACGCTAAGTAAACTGAGCAGAACCAAGAGAACATTGTACACAGTAACAAGAAGATTGTGTGATGATCAATTGTGATGGACCTTGGCTCCTGTCAACATAATAATATAATTGGAAAATGCTTTCCAGACTGTGGAGTCTGAATGCAAATCAAAGCATACTTTTTTTCACTTTATTTTTCTTATAGTTTTTTTTTTTCCTTTTAGTCTGTTCTTTCAAAACATAACTGATATGAAAACATGTTTTCCATGATGGTACATATATTGCATATCAAATTCCTTACTAAATGAAGAAGAGAAAGAAAGAAAAATTTGGAATTCCAAATCATTAAAAAAGTGAATGCTAAAAATTATCTCCATATGTAATTGGGAAAAATACCATTTAAAAATGTAAAAAAGGAAATACATAACTTATATAACTAATCTTAGAGGGGAAATTGACCAAGACAAATGAAGAACCCCTCAATCCCCCCAAAAGGATCGAGAACTAAATGGATTTACAAGTGAATTCTACCAAATGTTTAAACAATAGTTAATTTTAGTATTATATACATTGCTTGCAAAATAATTTGAGAAAGAAGGCATCATATCAAATTAAAAGAAAACTCTAGGCTAATATCTTAAATAAATATTGAATAAAATATAATCCAAGTGGCATTAGTAACATGTTTTAAAAATTATACACTATGACCAAGTTAGGTTTTTGCTGGGGATATAGGATGGGTTCCAGTTTTAGGCAAACTAAATATAAAATTACATATAATAAAAATAGTGAACATAATATGATTATTTCAGTTAATTCAGAAAATTTTTTACAAAATATAATGCCCATTTATGTTTTTATCTCAATATTTTATTTTTCCAAATGTTTTCAACATTTATTTTCAAAATTCATTTTTGTAAGACTGTGTACCAAATTTTCCTCCCTTCCTTTCTTAAATCTTCCCTCCACAAGAAAGCAAACAAGCTGATGCAGGTATGCAATCTCTTCATTATTTGTTTATTTATTTATTTATTTTAGCTGATCATTTATTTAATGCAAAATGGCAGAACAATCAATGATACAAAGCTTTAATGAATTATTATGATGTCATAAGAAAACAGCATGGGAAGACATAAAAATTGATGCACAGTGACATAAGGAAAACTGGAATATACCCACAAATTACAACAATATAAATGGAAGGAACAGGAGATTGAAATGGGACATTACATAGTCATAATGGTGATATTCAACTCTGAAAAAAGACAAGAAAATTTCATCCCTCTCTTTTTTTTAAATTAAAGCTTTTTATTTTCAAAACATATGCATGGATAATTTTTAATATTTTTAATAATAAAGAAAAAACGAACAAAGATAAAAAGACTGTTCTTCAATCACGTTCAGTCTCCATAGTTCTCTCTGGATTGAGGATGGCATTTTTCCATCTCAAGTCTATTGGAATTGTCTTAGATCATTACATTGCTGAGAAAAGCCACCTCTTTATGTTTGGAAAAAATTAGAAAGCAAAGAAATAAATGGATTATTCCTTAGAGTAGATAGTATCTTTCAAAAATTATAACCTAACATCATCTGTTATATTCTCTGCAGGCTTTTCCATTAATTTCAGGAGTAAAGCAAGGGTATATATTGTAAGTACTTTCACTTGACTTATTCTAAAAATGCTAGCAAATAAAGAAATAGAAAAAAATAACAATTTACTTGGAGAGCCATGGAGATTCAAGCAAAAAGTAATTGAAATAATTAGTAACTTTAGTAAAGTAACAGTACATAAAATAAATTCACAAACTGCACATGCACCTCTGTGTACTACCAGCAAAACCCATTAATGAGACAGAATTTCATTCAAAATAACTACAGAAACATAGCTAATAGAGAAATATGTTTTGCATGACTTTATATGTATTATCCTCTCATACTGCATTACCTTTGCAATGAATGGAAGGATATTATTTGGAATTCAAAATTTTAAATGGATGTCAAAATAAGCATAATTTTCAAAAATAACTGCCAAATATATGACAGGAATTTCTTCCAAGAAATGTTTCATCATCATCATCATCATCATCATCATCATCATAGCTAACATTGATATAAGCATGCACTATGTGCTAGGCACTTTGCTAAATGCTTTCTAATTATTATCTCATTGGATTCCCCACAACAATCCTGGGAGCTTAGAGGTAGATACTTATACACATACACACACACACACACACACACACACACACACACACACAACCTATGTAATAACTGATGCCACCTCACACTGATAGTGCTTGAAGTAGGATTTAAACTAGTCTTCTGATACTCTTATTTACTGTGCCACCTAGCTACTCCCCAAAATTATGTGAATACAACTACAAATATTATAATACAAATACATCTACAAAGAATTCCTTATAGAAGTAAAGGAATATTTAAGTAATTAATTGATTGTGGTTAGATCGTGCTAATAAAAATGACACTGCTACCCAATATGATATGCAAATTAATCATGTCATCCAAACTGAATCAATCATTACTTTATAAAAATAAATGAAATGATTTTAAACCATGTCTGAAGAAGCAAAAGTCCAAGGATCTTGATGAAGAAAAACAATACTAATAGCATTCTCTGATTTGGGATTTTATTCAACTCATTTATAGTTTGGACAATGAGATGTTCAGTCTGATATAGTCTCATATGCCTTCTGTTATAATCCTCTGCCCCAAGAAATTTGAGGTAACATAAGAATCTCAAACAAGGAAAAGATCGTAACATTAAAACGCAATAAATGACTAAGCTTTTTCCTTGACCACTCCTTAAGTACTAAAAAGAGTTGCTGTAGTGAGTATCTTAACCTGAATTTCTTTTTTGTTGTTGTTTTTTTTTATTTTTTATTTTCAAAACAAAAAGCTTTTTATTTTCAAAGCATATGCATGGATAATTTTTCAACATTAACCCTTGCAAAATCTTGTGTTCCAATTTCCCCCCCTCACTTCCTTCCCTAGATGGCAAGTACTCCAATATATTCTTAACCTGAATTTCAAAAAAGGAGACTGTTTTTAATTCCACTCACCCTTCTCTCTCCTCCCTACATACTGAAAAAATGCAAGAAAAACAAAATCCCAGTGAGAAACATGTGTAGTCAAGCAAAACATTTTTTTTTTTTTTTTTTTGCACTGGATATGTTGCAGTGTTTTTCTATACCCAATTCTGTGTGTGTGTGTGTGTGTGTGTGTACATGCGTGCACACATGAACATTATTTTTTTTTTTGATCAGTTCAAGATGAGAGAGTTTCACACCCTCTGTTTGTGTAGATGTCTATTTTTGCATCTTGATCAGGTGAGGTAATTTTTCCTAACCTTTTCTTTCCTTCCAGTATAACCTTTTTCTCCCTCCTTTCCAATCACTCCCAAAACTTCTCTAATTGGAATCCCTTTATGAATCCTGATGAAAATGGGGACCAGAGAAGTCACACATATTATTTCCCTGAATTTGAATGTAAGCAGTTTATCCATATTTGATACTTTATCATTGGACATTTATGTTTACTTTGTCTCTGAACCCTTGGTGTTGAACTTCAAAAGTTCTTCACAGTTTTTGTCTACTCATCAGGATTTCTGGGAAGTCTAAAGGTTCATTTTCCTCCATAGAATTTTCTTGCTGGTAAGTTTTATTCATTTATTTATTAAAGCTTTTATTTTTCAAAACATGTGTACACAATTCTTCAACAGTAACCCTTGCAAAACCTTGTGTTCCAATTTTCCCACCCTTCCACCATGCCCTCCCCTAGATGGCATGTAGTCCAATACATGTTAAACATGGTAGAAATTTATGTTAAATCTATTGTATGCATACATATTTATACAGTTATTGTGCTGCACAAGAAAAGTCAAATCAAACCAATAAAAAAGAAGCAAAATAAAATGCAAGCAAACAACAACAAAAAGAGTGAAAATGCTATGTTGGGAACCACATTAAGTTCCCACAGTCCTCTCTCTGAGTATAGATGGCTCTATCACTGAACAATTTGAACTGGTTTGAATCATTTCATTGTTGAAGAGAGCCACGTCCATCAGAATTGATGAAAATATAATCATATAATCTTCTTGTTGCTGTGTATAATGAACTCCTGGATCTACTCAATTTCACTTAGCATCAGTTCATGTAGGTCTCTACTGGACTCTCTGAAACCATCCTGCTGATCATTTCTTATAGAACAATAATATTCCATAACATTTATTCAGCCATTCTCCAATTGATGGGCATCCACTTAATTTCCAGTTTCTTGGCCATTACAAAAAGGGCTACCACAAACATTTTTGCACATCTGGGTGCCTTTTCCTCCTTTAAGATCTCTTTGGGATGTAATCCCAGTAGAAATACTGCTGGATCAAAGAGTATGCACAGTTTGATAACTTTATGAGCATAGTTCCAAATTTCTCTCCAGAATGGTTGGATCCGTTCATAGTTCTATCAACAATGTATCATTGTCTCAGGTTTCCCACATCCGTTCCAATATTCATCATTATCTTTTCTTTTCATCTTAGTCAATCTAAGAGGTGTGTAGTGGTATCTCAGAGTTGTCTTAATTTGCATTTCTCTGAACAATAGTGATTTAGAGTACCTTTTTATATGATTAGAAATAGTTTCAATTTCTTCATCTGAAAATTGTTCATATCCTTTGACCATTTATCAATTGGAGAATGGCTTGAATTCTTATAAATTTGAGTCAATTTTCCATATATTTTAGAAATGAGGCGTTTATCAGAACCTTTGAATGCAAAAATGTTTTCCCAGTTTATTGCTTCCCTTCTAATCTTGTTTTGATTATACAAAAACTTTTTAACTTAATATAAGAAAATTGTCTATTTTGTGATCAATAATGAGCTCTAGTTCTTCTTTGGTCACAAATTCCTTCCTCCCCCATAGATCTGAGAGGTAAAATATCCTAGATTCTTATAATTTGTTTATAATATCATTCTTTATGTCTAGATCATGAACCCATGGTATACTGTGTTTGGAGTGGGTCAATGCCCAGTTTCTGCCATATTAGTTTCTATTTTTCCCAGTAGTTTTTGTCAAACAGTGAATTCTTATCCCAAAAGCTTGGGTCTTTGGGTTTGTCAAACACTGGATTACTATAGTCATTGACTATTTTGTCCTGTGAACTTTACCTGTCCCACTGATCAACTACTCTATCTTTTAGCCTATACCAAATAGTTTTGATGACTGCTGCTTTATAATACAATTTTAGATCTGCTACTGCTAGGACACCTTCATTTGATTTTTTTCCCATTAATTCCCTTGAAATTCTTGACCTTTTGACCAGGAAATCGTTGTCTACTTCAACAACAATACTATATGATGATCAATTCTGATGGATATTGCCATTTTCAACAATGAGATGAACCAAATCACTTCCAATAGAGCAGTAATGAACTGAACCAGCTACACTCAGCAAAAGAACTCTAGGAGATGATTATGAACCACTACATAGAATTTCCAATCCCTCTAATTTTGTCTGCCTGCATTTTAGATTTCCTTCACAGACGAATTATACACTATTTTAAAAGTCCAATTCTTTTTATACAGCAAAACAACTGTTTGGTCATGTATACATATATTGTATTTAACTTATACTCTAACATATTTAATATGTATTGGTCAACCTGCCATCTGGGGCAGGGGGAAGGAGGGGAAAAATTAGAACAAAAGGTTTGGCAATTGTCAATGTTGTAAAATTACCTATGCATATATCTGGTAAATAAAAACTATTAAAAAAGAAAAGAAAAAGAAATTCTTGACCTTTTGTTCTTCCAGGTGAATTTTGTTATTTTTTTCTAGGTCAGTAAAATAATTTCATGGGAGTTTGATTGGTATAGCACTAAATAAATAGATTACTTTATGTAGTGTTATCTTTATTATATTTGCTCAACCTATCCAAGTGCACTTGATATTTTTCCAGTTGTTTAGATCTGACTTTATTTGTGTGGAAAGTGTTTTGTAGTGTTGCTCATATAGTTTCTGATTTTCCCTTGGCAGATAGATTCCCAAATATTTTGTAGTATCGACATTTCTTTTAAATGGAATTTTGTGTCTCTTGGTGTTTGATTTTGTTAGTGATGTATAAAAATGCTGATGATTTATGTGGATTTACTTTGTATCCTTCAACTTTGCTAAAGTTGTGGATTATTTCTAATAGTTTTTTAGTAGAATCTCTGGGATTCTCTAAGTATACCATCATATCATCTGCAAAGAGTGATGATTTGGTTTCCTCATGACCTATTCTAATTCCTTTAATCTCTTTTTCTTCTCTTATTGCCAAAGCTAACATTTCTAAAACAATATTGAATAGTAATAGTGATACTGGGCAAATTTATTACCATTACATGTGATGCTTGCTGACGATTTTAAAAAGATGCTACTATTTAAAACAAAAGTCCATTTATTCCTGTATACTCTTGTGTTTTTAATAGGAATGGATTTGGATTTTATCAAATGCATTTTCTGCATCTGTGAGATAGTCATATAATTATATGATTTGCTAATTTGGTTATTTATATGGTCAATTATGCTAATAGTTTTCCTAATATTGAAACAGCCCTGCAATTCCTAGTATAAATCCTACTTGATGCTAGCAGAGCATCAAGTGTGATGCTTGATGTGAGATACCCCTGTGTTTTTTTTTAACTTCGCCTGAAGCATAATAGACTCTGATCCAGCCTTTTACCTTTACTCCTTTTGTGTCACTCTGCTTTAAATGTGTTTCTTGGAATATTTTAGGATTCTGACTTTTAATCCAATCTGCTATTCAGTTCCACTTTATGGGAGAGTTCATCCCATTCACATTTATAGTTAAAACTACAATCCTGTATTTCCTGCCATCTTATTAACCCTAAATTATACTTTTTTCTTTCCTTTTCCCCTTTCCCTCCTCCCCAGTATTTTACTTATCAATACCACTTGCCTCAAGTAGCCCTCCCCCTTTAGAGTCCCTCCCCCTTTCTTATGCCTTTCCCTTACTATTTCTTACTTTTCTCCTTTACCCTCCCACTTTTCTATAAGGCGAGAGAAACTTCTTTATAAACCAAATATGTCTAATATTTTCTCTTTGAGCCAAATCTGATGAGAGTAAGATTCACCCAATATTCATCCCCCTCCCTTTTTTACCCTCAAATATAATAGGTTTCCTTTGCCTCTGTGAGATGTAATTTCCTTCATTTACATCCACTTTCCCCTTTTTCTGGTACAATCCTCCTTCCACCTCTAATTCTTTTTTTATATTATAACAGTAAAGATAAAATTATACATGCAGTATCAATGTATACTCATAACAGAAATACAGTTCTCAAGAGTTCTTTTCTTTTTATCTTTTTATGCTTTTCTTGAGTTCTATATTTGGAGGTCAAATGTTTTGTTTAACTCTGGTCTCTTCATCAGAAATGGAATTCATCTATTTCATTGAATGTCATCTTCTTTCCTGGAAGAAAATGCTCAGTTTATCAGGGTATTTTATTCTTGGCTGTATTCCAAGTTCCTTTGCCTTTTTGGAATATCAGATTCCAAGCCTTTCAATCCTTTAAGGTGGAAACTGTTAAGTCTTGGGTGATGTTTATAAGTGGCTCCTTGGTATTTGAATTGTTTTGTTTTGTTTTTTATCTGGATGCTTATATTTTTTCCTTGGTCTGATGGTTCTGAAATTTAGCCACAATATTCCTTGGGCTTTTAATTTTGGGGTCTATTTCATGAGGTGTTCAGTGAATTCTTTCAATGAGTATTTTACCTTCTGATTCTATGACATCCAGACAATTCTCTTTGATGATTTCCTGAAAAATAGATGTCTAGAATCTTTTTTTCCTCATGGTTTTCAGGAAGTCCAATAATCCTTAGATTGTCTCTACTAGATCTATTTTCCAGGTCAATTGTTTTCCCAAGTAGGTATTTTACATTTTTTTCTATTTTTTTCATTTTTTGGTTTTGCTTGACTGATTCTTGATGTCTCATTTGAGTCATTCATTTCCATTTGTTCAGTTCTCATTTTTAGTGAATTATTTCCTTCATTCTTTTTGTATTTGTCTAATTAAATTTTTAAGTGAGCTATTTTGTTTTATGGACTTTTTTTTTCCATTTTACAAATTCTGTTTTTCAGGGAGTTATTTTCTTTTTCCATTTTGTTAGATGAATTTTTAAGGAGTTACGTGCTTTTTCCATTTCACAATTTTGTAGTGAATTTTCTTCAGATAATTTCAGTGTTTTCTTTTCCAAACTCTCTTGCAAAGTTCTCATTTTCTTTTCCCATTTTTCTTCCAGCTCTTTTTAAAGATCTTTTATAATTTCTTCCAGGGGAGCCTTGTGTGATGGGGACCAGTTTATATCATCCTTTGGGGCTTCATCTGGAGAAGATCTGCTTTTAGTCTCCTAAAATTTGAAATCTGTTCTTCTCTTTCACTAGAAAATTTATTTATGGTTAGAGTTCTTTTTGCTTTTTTTACTTTTTTTTTTTTTTTTTTTTTTTGCTGAGGCAATTGGGGTTAAGTGACTTGATCAGGGTCACACAGCTAGGAATTGTTAAGTGTCTGAGGCCAGATTTGAGCTCAGGTTCTTCTGACTTCAGAACTGGTGCTGTATCCACTGTGCCACTTAGCTTGCCACTGCTTTTTTACTCTTTTTTTTTTTTTAAAAAGTTGAGATCTGCTTTTAGGGCAAGAGAGATTGTCCAGTCTTCATCTATAAGAGGCAGTGGCTTCCTCTACAAGTGGCAGAATCTGTGCTGAGTCAGTGCTGCCCCACTCCTGGTGCTGGTTGGGTTTGGCCAGGTCCCATGAAATTCTGGTATTTCAGGGTTCACTATTTACTTTCTGTGTTTGTGTTGTATGTTTTTATAACTTCTCCGCTGATCTACTTGCTTGCAACCAGAGTAGAGTAGTCAACATTCCTGTTCCTCCATGTAGAATCTCTGCTCACAGAGTTCCCACAACTCCATTCTGTGCTGCCTATGCTGGTGTTTGTGCTCACCCTGCTTGCACTTGGCTTGCCTCCCTCTCTGCCCAATTGAAACAGACTTTTTCTGGTGATCTTTGAAATTATCTTCTGCTGATAATTTGTTACACTCCCAATATTCATGGATTCTATCAGGCCAGAGCTAATTCAGAGGCAGGATTTGATAGTCTGAAGAAATTTGTTCCTCTCTTCCATCTTGGCTCTGCCCAAATTGAATTGATTTATTTGACATTAGAAAAAGAATGTAAGAAGGCTGTATGTTGTTACCCTCTTTATTTAACTTATATGCAAAGTATATCATGTAAAATGGCAGGTAGAGGAATTCAAAGCTAGAATTTAAGTTGTCAGGACAAAGATCATTAGCCTCTGATATGCAGATTCTATTCTGATGGCAGAAAGTGAAGAGGAATTAAGATACTGCTTGATAAAGGTGAAAGAGAAGAGTGTAAAAGCTTGCTTGAATCTTTAACATTAAAAAAATAGTAAAACAAGTAAAATCTTGGGAACTAGTTCCATCACTTCCTGGGAAGTAGAGTGAAAAGAAATGCAGGCAGTAGTTTTTTCATTCAAAGATAATTATAGATGGCAGTTGCAGTGACAGGCCAGTGACCTATAAATGATCTCAACCAAAATAAAGTCTGATTGTTACCCTCCTGGCCTGAGCTTTGAAAATTTCTGACCTGGCTTTGTATCTGAACACTCACTAGTAAAGTATTGTAGGCCTCAATTTCTGCCAGCCATCTGGGAAGCTCTGTTTCCTCAGACCAGCATAATTGGAGACTCTACTTTTGTCTGGTTACCCTGGTTATTCCACTGCAACTTGAGCTAAGTGCTAGAAGTGAGACCCTGTTGTTCCAGAGCCACATCACTTTTGTTGCTGCTGCTGCTGCTGACTTCTGAACTGCTTCCTAGCCCAGGGCCTAGCTATGCTATACAGGTCTCTTATCCAAAACTGGATAGATGGCAATAAAGCAGCCATTTTTATATATCTCTTCAATTCTGGGATAGAGGCTAGTCCGATCTGGGTATAGTCTCCCTCTATCCCTAGCCTCTCCCTAGGCTCTAGAGTGCTCACAATTAAGTGTCTTAGCCTTACCCATCCTTATCTCAGTGCCAAAGACCTCTATGTCTATCTTGAAATGCTAGACTGTACTAGCCAAAGGATTTACTGTGGCTTTTTCTAGATTTCCCCTTCAGGTTGCTATTTGGTGCATTTTCTAGTTCTGGAGAAGTTTGTGGATGGAAACTCACTGTATTCCTAATTCTGCTTTCTAATACTCTGCCATCTCAGATCTATACTACTCACTGTTATAGGAAGAGAACCATTGTTTTTCCCACTTTCCTATCTGGAAAATATTTGTAAGGATTTTAGGCTAGAAGAAATAGCATTCCTTGATATTTCTGTAGAAACTTAAAAAGAGTCTTAAAAATATGTTTCCACAATCTTAAGGAAAATTATGGGAAAAGAAGTATGAAAAAGTTGATCATGGGAATATATTAGAATAAACAAATTAGGAGCAAAGTTGCATAGTGTTAAACCCATGAATAATTATATACCTATCAGTCCATGAGTGTTGTAAAGGTCAAATGAGATAATAATTGTAAAGTTATTTGTAAACCCTAACTATTAAAGGACCAATTTTGACAAAAGTACCTGAGAAAACTAGAAAGCAGTCTGGCAGAAATTGGTTCTTTTGTTATTTTTGTTATTCTGAATTTGATTAAACACCAGTAAAAATAAAAAAAATTATATATAAAAGAGAACAGAAAAAAATTATATATTAAAGCATGAATCTCTAATCACAACTTGTTTCTAAGAGTAAAATAAAATTCAATACAGTTTTAAAGCTGTTCTGACTTGTCTTTCTTTGACCTTACTCTTCTGTGTATTGAAAAAAATGTTTCAGTACTACAGCTGCTGCTGCTTCTCCCCCTCCTTTTCTTTTTCCTTATTCATCTTTTTTTTTCCTTCTCTTTTTCCTATTAGTAATTTCAGTAACTCTGGGAGATAGGGGCTATTATTATTTCCCTTATGCATATGAGGAAACTGAGGTACAGGTTAAATAATTAGCTAGTTAGTGTCTGAGTTTTCCTGATTCCAAGCCCATTGCTCTATTCATTATGATATCTAGTGGCTCAATAAGAGAAATATGTTGATTCATATATAAATGAGAATTATGTCTAGTTTAAGAAAGTTAGATTCTTCATAGGCTGAGTTTTTTAGTGTCAAGTGACCAGAAAATCATTATTCAGTCATTATTAAGATTATTAACCTAGAGCTTTTAAACTTATTTTGTTAATATTTGGATAATTGCATTTCAGTATATCTTATAATTCTATATATTTTATTTTATACATTTAAAAATATTATTCTGAGAAGGAGGCCATAGACTTTAACAGATTATTCATGACACACAAAGGTTAAGAACTCCAAATTTAGAGCTATACATCCTTCAAACTAAATAAATCTTGATAGCTTCCTTGCCTCTTAAGAGAAATTGATTCAGACTAAATATAGCAGATTCCATTTCTACTACATCTTTCATATTATGGCAAGGTTTCCAAGTTCTTCAGATAGCCCTTTTATCACTTAAATTGTTCTATAGCAGCTAGTAGGCAACCCAAGCTTTGGGAATACAAAAAGCCTTTAGTGTATATAAAAGAAAATATATTAGCATTTTTTACTCTCTCTTATTGTTTGTTTGCATTTTTGTTTTCCTTCTCAGATTTTTTTTTCCTTTCTAGATCCATTTTTTTTGTGCAGCAAGATAAATTGTATAAATATATTGGATTTAAGATATTTAACATGTATTGGACTACCTGCCATCTAGAGGAGGGGGAGGGAGGAAGAAGGAGAAAATCTGGAACAGAAAATTTTGCAAGGGTCAATGTTGAAAAATTACCTAAAAAGCTATAATAAAAAAACTGAAAAAATGTATGACAAAGATAAGACAATGTAACAACTTTATCAAAGGATCTAGTCTACATATTGTGAATGATAGGCATATTGAACACAGTCTCCAATACAAAACAGAGACAATAAGCAAGAACAACTAGAGATGCTGGGTCTATACTTCAGATGTTTGTACTTCTAGCACAGTCAGTCAAATGACATATCACCAGTCAGGCTTAACTATAATTAGATAGCTAAGAGGTCATAGGTCTTTCATATAACCTATTCCCAGGAACTGATTTATGCCACAATATAATCTTCCTAATTCTTTAGTCCACCATTTAGAACCATCCCTTCTTTAGAAACCCCATTAGGAATACGAGACCAAATCTTTGTTCTATGGAGTTCTTTAATGGGATTCTAGATAAAAACTCTCCTTTCCTTTTGATTAACATTTTTAAATTAAATTTATTTAATATTTTTTGCTAGTTACACAAAAAACTTTTTAACATTTATTTTTTAAAACTTCAACTCCCAAATTCTCTACCTTCCTCTCTCCACAATACCCTTCATTGAGAAGACAAGCAATTTGATGCAGATTATACATGTGTAGTCATGTAAAACATTTCCATAATAGTCGTGTTTGAAAAAAAAACCATAGATCTCCCCCCAAAAAAACCCCTCAAGAAAAACAAAGTAAAAAAAAAAGTATGACTCAATCTATGTTCAGAACCAATCAGTTTTTTCTCTGAAGATGGATAACATTTTTCATCCTAAATCCTTCAGAGTTGTCTTGGAACTTGAAAATAATGAAATCATTCTCAGTTGATTATCTTACAATGTTGTTACTTTGTACACAGTATATTTCACTTTGCATCAGCTCATGTAAGTCTTTTCAGGTTTTTCTGAGAGCATCTTGCCCATCATTTCTTTCCTTCCTTCTTTCTTTTTTTTGCTAGGCTAATTTTTATTTTTTATTATACCTTCTTATTTTCAAAGCATATGCATAGATAATTTTCAACATTCACACTTGCAAAACCTTGTATTCCAAATTTTTTCTCTCTTCTCCCCACCCCCTCCTGTAGATGGCGAAGTAATTCAATATGTTTAACATGTGCAGTTCTTCTATACGTATTTCCACAATTATCATGTTGCACAAGAAAAATCAGATGAAAAATGAAAAGAAAAGAGAAAGCAAAATGCAAGCAAACTACAACAAAAAAGTAAAAATACATATTGTCATCTATACTCAGTCCCCAAAGTTGTCTCTCTGTGTATATATAGCCTCTTCATCACAAGACCATTGGAACTGGCTTGAATCACCTTGCTACTGAAAAGAGCCACATCCATCAGAATTATAATCTTCTTGTTGCTGTACACAATGTTCTCCTGGTTCTACTTATTTCACTTAGTATCAATGTTCATGTAAGTCTTGCCAGGCCTCTCTGAAATTATCCTATTGATAGTTTCTTATAGAACAATAATATTCCATAACATTCAGATACCATAACTTATTCAGCCATTCTCCAACTGATGGACATCCACTCAGTTTCCAGTTCCCTTGCCACCACAAAAAAGAAATGTTATAAATATTTTTGTACATATAAGTTATTTTCCTTTTTTGTTCTTTTTTCTCTCTTTGTATACCTGGAAAGTGGTATTGCTAAGTCAAAGAGACTGCATGGTTTTATAGCCCTTTGGGCATAGTTAACAAATTGTTTTTCCAAATAGCTGAATTAGCTTACAATACCACCAACAATGCATTTTTGTCTCCTTTGTCCCATCTCCTTCAACATCTGTTATTTTCCTTTTCTGCCCTTTTAGCCAATCTAAATCTGAGACAATACCTTTACATTTCTCTAATCAGTAATAACTTAAACTATTTTTTCATGTGGCTATAAATAGCTTTGATACTTCATCTCAAAACTGTTCTTTTCATCTTTTATCATTTGGGGAATGGCTTCTATTTTTATAATTTTAATTCAGTTTTCTATGTCTGAGAGGTGATGTCTTTATCAGAGGAACTTGTTTCAAAATTTTTTTCATAATTACTATTGCTAACTATATTTCCTTCCATCCTATATTCTCCTCTCTTTATTCTTTATTCTCTTTATTTATTTATTATTTATTTATTTTATTCTCTTTCTCCTTTCTCTATGTCCCTTCTCAACAGTGTTTTGTTTCTGACTACCCCTTCCCCCAATCAGCCCTTTTTTTTTCTATCACACACACACACACACACACACACACACACACACACACACACACACACACACACACACACACACACTCTTATCTTCAGATGACCTGAAAGCCAAGAAAAAAAAAAAAAAGAACTAAGGTGGAATCAAAATGGCAAAGTGAAGGTAAGGATTCACCTTAGCTCTTCCCCAAATCCCTCTAAATACTTTTAAATAGTAACTTTAAACAAATTGTGTCAGAACTCACAAAAAGGTGAAGATATATTTCTATACTCAATTGAGTGTTATTCTTTCTTTAAGGCAATTCTAATGAGGATTCACTCATCCTTATTTTCTTTCTCTTTACCTCCACTATAAAAGATTTTCCTTATCTCTTTTATGTAAGATAATTACCACATCCTATTTCTTCCTTTTTTTTCTCCCATTACATTCCTTTCTCGCTCCTTAATTTTATTTTTTTTTACATACCCTCCCTTCATATTCACATGCCCTTCTATTTATATATATATTCCTCTAACTGTCCTAATAATAAAAAAAGTTCTTATGAGAGAAAAGTATCATCTTTCCATGTAGGAATGTAAATAGTTTAACCTTATTGAATAACAATGTTTTTTTTTTTCCTTTCCTGTTTGCCTTTTTAAGTTTCTCTTGAGTTCTTGTATTTGAAAATTTTCTATTCAGTTCTGGTCTTTTCATCAGGAATGCTTGAAAGTCTTTCTATTTCTATCTTTTTTTTTTCTCCTGAAGGTTTCTATTCAGTTTTTTTTTTCACTTATACTCTTATTTGCTGGATAGGTGATTCTGGGTTGTAATCCTAGTTCCATTACTCTCTGGAATATCACACATTTCAAGCCCTCCAATCCTTTAATGTAAATGCTGCTAAATATTGTTTTATCTTGAGTGCTTCTACTATACTTGAATTGTTTCTTTCCAGATGTTTGCAATATTTTCTCTGGAAGTGGGAGTTCCAGAACTTGATTATAATATTCCTGGAAGTTTTCATCTTGGGATCTCTTTAAGAAGGTAATTGGTGGATTCATTTAATTTCTATTTTACCCTCTAGTTCTAGAATATCAGGACAAGTTTTCCTTGATAATTTCTTGAAAGATAATATCTAGACAATTTTTTTGATCATGGCTTTTCAGGTAGTAATAGCTTTTTCAGTAATTTTTAAATTATCTCTCCTGGACCTATTCTCCAGGTCAGTTGTTTTTCCAATGAGATATTTTACATTATTTTCTATTTTTTCATTCTTTTGGTTTTGTTTTACTGTTTTTTTATTTCTCATAAAGTCATTGGCTTCCCCTGGAATCTCCCTCTCACCAGTTAAATAACTGGCCTCCAGACTAGTGGATTGAGATCTCTGGAAGTTGCAGTTATCACTGCTGCTGTACCTTCCCCACAATTGATTCAGTGATCCCTAAAGCCCATTCCTGGTCTTTTGGGGTTCCCCTCACACTTAATGGGATAAGTCTTTCCTGCCAACCTTCTAAGTTGTTCCTGGCATCTGTGAATTGAAAGATCTAGAGGTTGCCATTACTGCCACCAATTCAGAGGCCTCAAGGCTTATACCTAATTTTCTGGGATCTGGGCTATGCTGATGATGCAGATTGTGCTGTAATTGAACTCCAGATCCACCCCATTACTGCCAACCTTCTAAGCCATCTTTGGCTGGAAAATTGTTCCACTTCACCTTTTGTGGGTTCTGACACTCTAAAATTTGTTTAAAGTTATTGTTTAAAAGTGTTTAGAGGGATTTGGGGAAGAGCTCAGGTGAATCCCTACCTTCACTTTGCCATTTTGATTCCATCTTAGGTTCTTTTTCTTTATCTTGGCTTTCAGGTTATCTGATTTTTAAGTTACCTCTCTTGGATCTATTTTTCAGTTCACTTGTTTTTTCACATTGCCTTTATTTTTTTCATTCTTTGGGGATTTAAAAAAATTGTTTCTTGATTTCTCATAAACTCATTAGCTTCCATTTACACAATTCTAATTTTCAAAGTATTTCCTTCAGTAAGCTTTTGTATCTCTTCTTCCATTTGGTCAATTTTACTTTTTAAGGAGTTTTATTTTCCAGTAAATTTTGTTGCATCTCTTCCCATTTGACCAAATCTGCTTTTGTTGGCTTTTTAAACCCTTTTTTACTGTTGAGTTTATTTTGTTTTAAAAGGTATTATTTTGTCCAGCATTTGTGTGTGTGTGTGTGTGTGTGTGTGTGTGTGTGTGTGTGTGTCTTGTCAGTCAACAAGAGATGTTGAGTCTTTTTTCTTGATTTTCTTGCACTATTCTCATTTATTTTCCCAATTTTTCCTCTCCTTCTCCAAAATTCTTTTTGAACTCTTCCATGGCCTGAGACAAATTCATATATTTCATGGAGGATTTGGATATAGGAGCTTTGTCTTTGTTATCTTCTTCTGAGCATGTGTTTTGAGCTTCCTTGTCACCAGAGTAACTCTCTATAGTCAGTGTTTTCTATTGTTTGCTAATTTTCCTAGCCTTTTAAAGTAGGTTTCTGCTTCCAGGTTAGAGGGTGTACTGTCCCAAGTTTCAGGGGTTTTTTGCAGCTGTTTTTAAAGATAATTCTAGGGCTCTATTGAAGGGGTCCAGCCTCTACAGGGGGTCCAGGGAGCTGAGTAGGAGGAATAGGGTCGGCATCAAAGGAAGACAGGAGTCGTGAGATAGTTTGAGTAAGGAACTGATAGAAGTGATGTTCCCACTTCGTTCAAGCTCCTTCAGGCTCTATTTTTATACTATATCATGATCATATATTTTTCTTTAGGTCAACATAGTCTTCAGCTACATGTCTGACTTATTGATCTTTATATGTTACTACATTTGACATTTAATATTTGAGTAAGTTTTTTTATGGTTAAGTGTTAATTATTGATTATATTACATGAAACTAATAATGAAAAGGTAAAAGTTATACAAGGTTAAATGTCAGTGAACTTTGTTAGTTTAATTATCTTCTTTGTCAATTCTATGAATTGTTTGATTCCTCTATTTCCCTGACTTGGAACCGTGTACATAGATATTTAGGGCAATTTCTAGTTATATTTTAACCATCTTTTGGTTCCTAGACATACTGGTGTTTTCTGAGTCTAAGTTAGTAAATACCATTATTTCCTGCACTTTTGGATTCTCTCCCATAGTGACAATGCTTTCCATGGTGTTTTTCTCTTTATCATTTGTCTCAGTGAGAAATTAGTTTTATTAGGACAGAATATGCAAGTGGAATCATTTCTAGTTAACTTGTCCAAATTCCTTTGTCACCATATTTTTTAAAATAATGTTTAGTGCTATTATCAAGCCATTTATAAATAATATAGGAAATAGTAGTCCACTAATGAGAATCATAGAAGGAAATGTTCCTGCATGATTGCTGTGCACATTTTTTCTCAGTGCTGGGCTTTGCCAATCAGTTTAAAGATTGCAGCTCCCAACACCCTATTAAGTTTTCAATTCTTCCAGAGGTTTTTATTACATTCCTGGCCTATTCTCTGATTTGTGAGTGCACTCTATTCTGCCCTGAAACTGTGAGGAGCATCCCATTCCATAGTAACTTCAAGTTCTTGTATGCTAGAGCTCCTCCTCACCCTGGGGCTGCTGCTACTACAGCAACTCAGATCCAAATATTTGCAAAGCAGTAGATTGCTACCTTAGTACTAGCAATGAGACCTTTTGTTCAAGCCCCTTACTACCTGTAGGCTGAGAGTTCTGGTAGAAGGTTCTGTCATGAGTGACTCAAAAGCTCCGAAAGCCTGCTCCTGGTTTGCTGTGGCCAGATCTATGTTGCTTGCACTGTATTGCAATTCATTCTTACCCTGTTGCAATAGACCTTTTCTGTTGACCTTGAGATAGAAAAATTTTTCCCTTTTTTTGTGGGTTCTGCCACTTTAGAATTTGTTTAGAGTCATTATTTAAAGGTATTTGGAAGGGTTTGGGGGAGAGCTCAGGCAATTCTTTTTCTTTAGTCCATCTATGTTCCATCTCTTCTCCCTTACTTTTATGTAGGCACTCAAAATTATCACTTGGTTGGCAACATTATCCTTTTGTCCAAGTAAATTCATGTTGATCATAAATATGTAAAGATAATTTAACTTCTGCATGCCAGTAAAAATTAAGGCACTCTCAATAAGTTTACTCTTTGGTTCTCTAAGCTTTGCCTAGGAGGTATTTTCTGAATCTCATATGGGGAAGATATATGCTAACTGAGGGGAATTTGGGCCATTTCTCCATATCATATGGAGTTGTTCAAAAAAGGCAATTTTGAAGGTCAGGACAATCTATGGATGGAATGAAAAAGAGATGGAAAGGTTAACTTAGAACTTTATGTAGAACCCATTCATGCTTATTGGATTAGTCTTCTAGAAGACCAGAAACAGGAAACCACTGGGCTAGAAACTCTCTTTCTACATTGATTCTAATTGCAGATACTGTATCTTAGAAGTGGGACATGTAACTGTTGTAGTCAGGGATGTGATGTGATGACAAATCTGCTAATAGGCATAAACACCTTCCTCTTAGTTGGACAAAATCAAATTAGTAGTTTGCTGATCACAGCTATATTGAGTACCATTCAAGATTGGCACAAGGAGCATTACTGGGCAAGCAAAGGAGGAATTAGAAACCTCAGCCTCTTACAAACTCACAACTTGTTCATGACTGTTATTGTTTAATTCTTCTTCAGTTGTGTCCAATTCTTTGTGATACCTTTTGGGGTCTCATTTGGGTTTTCTTGGCAAAGATTTATTTGCCATTTTCTATTTCAGCTCATTTTTACAGATGAAGAAACTGAGGCAAATAGGTTTAAATGAGTTATTCAGGGTCACATTATAAGTGTCTGAGACTGGATTTGAACATTTGAAGAAGAGAACATTTTCCAGGCCTGGTTCTCTATCTACTACATCACCTGTCTGCCTCATGAATACTGTTGGAAATAATCATCCTGCTAATATCCATAATGCTGCTTAGTACATAGGATCAGTATCATTGCTCACTATACTAGTTCTTATGCTGTTGCTTCTTCTAGTGCCAGCAACACTGCCCACCTTTACTTGGGCCTGAACTGTTTGATACTATTCACTTTACTACTTTAGCTTGAATTACTATTCATTCTGCTGAGTCCTTATATTACTGCTAGTGCTTGCTATCCTAGATAGCATCTATAGTTTACATCAGATTATGTCTGAAATCATCTTGACTTTCCTTCTCCAGTAAATTCTCTAAGACTAAACTGAGTGGTCTGACCAAGGATTTTATTTGAATAGATCTCTTATTCCTTATCCTCATATGATCTTGTTATAGATGCTGTGGCTTTGTCTAATATGGCTAACATTCTGCCATCATTGTAGTGATGGACATTGATGATCTCAGAGAATGGGGCTTTTTTTAGTTCTTCCAGACTATGACAATTTGAGGAAGGATTCAAGTTGTTCTGGAGAAGGAAAATAATGGCAAATTGAACATCTTTCAAGGTGAAAAGTGATTGCTCTTCACCAGTATCAGCACAAGAATAAAGGAAAAGACATTGTTAAGATCAGTAATTTTAACTGGAAAATGAATGGATGCCCATCAATTGGAGAATGGTTGGGTAAATAATGGTATATGAATGTTATGGAATATTATTGCTCTGTAAGAAATGACCAGCAGGAAGAATACAGAGAGGCTTAGAAAGACTTACATGGACTAATGCTAAATGAAATGAGCAGAACCAGGAGATCATTATACACTTTAACAACAATACTGTATGTAGATGTATTCTGATTGAAGTGGATATCTTCATCATAGAGAAGATCTAATTCAGTTCCAGTTGATCAATGATGGACAGAATCAGCTACACCCAGAGAAAGAACACTGGGAATTGAGTGTAAACTGTTTGCACTATTGTCTTTCTACCCAGGTTACTTAATACCTTTTGAATCCAATTCTTACTGTGCAACAAGAAATTTAGTTTTATACACATATATTGTATCTATTGTATCTATATTGTAACACATGTAACATGTATGGGATTGCCTGTCATCTAGGGGAGGGGGTAGAGGGAGGGAGGGGAAAATTTGGAAAAGAAGTGAGTACAAGGGATAATGCTGTAAAGAAATTACCCATGCAGATGTAATGTCAAAAAAATTATAATTATAAAATTAAAAAAAATCAGTAATTCTATACTACTCAGCCAGAGCCTGAAGTGGTCTACCACTTTGATAAGTCAGGAATGTCTACAAAGATCAACATGGCAACTTTGTTTAGTTCCACACTGAGTTAATATAGATGGGGTTGATATAGGAAAGTAGTCTCCTTTATTTCCATTACTAATGAAGTAGCTTTCATGCTTCATGAGAATAGTTATTATTTAGAATTGGCTATCCCTTTATGACTGACATAAAGATTGCCACACATGCTTGTATAAATATTGAGCTCCTTTCTTCAGCTAAACATCTCCCAGAATTTCCCATTAAAACTGGGGTACTGATTGGGATGCCTGGTATGATAATAACCTGACTACCAGTGTCCTTCAGACCTTTAGACCTGAATCAGGGGGAAGAGGCTTAAGGAGATGCCTTTAATTTGGTCAGTGCTGAAAGATCTCTATTGCCTCAGTGGTGGATGTTGGAGGATAGTTTAGCAATCTCATAAGCTGTCTAACCATACCCCCCCCCAACAATTACTTATTCATTTGATTTCTTAATCCATTTTTAAGGCTTTACCTTTATCTTTATTTCATGTTATTAGATTGAGTCCAATGTTCTAAGTGGTTAAGATCTTTTTGGATTTTTACTATTGTCCAGAATGTTAGTGCTTCCTCTCAATCAACTTTGCATCATCTCTAAATTTACTGAGCAAGCCATCTAAAAGATGCTTTTTCCTAACTGTCAAATTTAATTCCAAAAACTGTCATAGTGACTATAAAGAAACATCCTAATGGGAACTGTGTTATTCTTGGGGGAGAATATTTTTTACAAGATCTTTGCATTCCAAAGTCCCACAACTCTGATGCATATGGTTATTTGAGGTGATAAAGTAGGTTGCTTTATTTGTCCATTTGTACAGCATGTCTCATAACACCTGAAATCACAGAGATGTAATAAATAACTTTTTCATTTACAGTTACTTTCCTCTCTTCACCTACTTTTTAGATGAGTTGACAAAAGATCTAAAGAAAAGTAATTGCCATTTAAATGTATATGCCTAGTACCAGATATTTGGTGCTCAGAACCTCTTAATATAATTTTTTAGAAGCCTTCAAGAATTTCCTATTTCTTATTCTACATGAATTTTCTTAAAAACAGGCAGATATCACTTAAAGACTGACCCTTTTTTTAGCTAACTTATAACTTTAGGAGTTATTTAATCTATCAAAATAAAATTGCTTTTATTTGAGTCATCCTTAGAACATCAACAATCTAGCTTTCAGGGGAGGAAAACAAAAACAAACCACCTTATCTAGTATTTTGCTTCACAGATTCAATCTCTTAGGAAAATTACAGCCTTCCTGATTTCCATGTTTATACAATTTAAACTATATTAGAAGCTAATTACTGACCAAGTAGCATTTTGATCATCCTTTGAATAAATATTCTCTTTATTTGATACTGAAATAAACCAAACCATCTACCGGTATTATCTGAAAGCAAATTACAAAGCTTTTTATAACCTTTCTATAAAAAAGAAGCTTTTGGAAATGTTCCTAAAAAACCAGATGTAATCAATAGATATATTTTGATCATGTGGTCATTTTCTTGTCTTGAATTTTTAGTCCAAAAGATCATCCACAAAAAGTGCTCTTTTAATGTTAAAAGTTTTTATGCATTTCTTTCAGCCTTTATACATGTCTCTCCTCTCTTATTGTTTTCTGCATATACTGTTGGTGTAATTTTTGGAGATACCAATGCAAGGGTCCCCAGAGGCTTCATTGTTTAAGAACTTCTTGATAAAACCTGTGAGTAAAACTTTTACTTGTATATCATGTTGATCCTAAGTACCACAGTTTCAAGGCCTCAAGCATTTTGCAGCAGCATGTGAGTAAGAATGAAGATGGCAGATGGTGAGAATAATCTAAAGTTGGTGGTTGACAAAACTTGCTTGGGGAGAAGGGCAAGGAAATGAGGAATTTGTATAGTGTGGACTTGGATGGTTCATTAAGGCATCAAGACAAAGGAAGGGAAGAATGTATGTAGCCAGTGCTGGTCCCTCATCACCTTGCCATTCAGTAAACTCAAGTGATTCCCTATTACCTTTAAGAATACCTGTGAGAATCATAAATGGATTAGAGGAACAGAGAATAGTCTACCTCTCAGACCTGTGGAGAAAGAAGGAATTTATGACCAAAGGAGAACTAGAGATCATTATTGATCACAAAATAGAAGATTTTGATTACATCAAATTAAAAAGCTTTTGTACAAACAAAACTAATGCAAACAAGATTAGAAGGGAAGTAACAAATTGGTAAAATATTTTTACAATGAAAGGTTCCGATAAAGGCCTCATTTCCAAAATATATAGAGAACTGACTCTAATTTATAAGAAATCAAACCATTCTCCAATTGATAAATTGTCAAAGGATATGAACAGACAATTTTCAGGTAATGAAATTGAAACTATATCCACTCATATGAAAGAATGTTCCAAATCACTACTGATCAGAGAAATGCAAATTAAGATAACTCTGAGATACTACTACACACCTGTCAGATTGGCTAAGATGACAGGAACAAATAATGATGAATGCTGGAGGGGATGTGGGAAAACTGGGACACTGATGCATTGTTGGTGGAGTTGTGAAAGAATCTAGCCATTCTGGAGAGCAATTTGGAACCATGCACAAAAAAGTTATCAAACTGTGCATACCCTTTGATCCAGCAGGGCTACTACTGGGCTTATATATCCCAAAGAAATACTAAAGATGGGAAAGGGACCTGTATGTGCCAAAATGTTTGTGGCAGCTCTTTTTGTAGTGGCTAGAAACTGGAAAATGAATGGATGTCCATCAATTGGAGAATGGTTGGGTAAATTATGGTATATGAAGGTTATGGAATATTATTGCTCTGTAAGAAATGACCAGCAGGATGAATACAAAGAGGTTTGGAGAGACTTGCATGAACTGATGCTGAGTAAAATGAGCAGAACCAGGAGATCACTATACACTTCAACAATACTGTATGAAGATATATTCTGATTGAAGTGGATATCTTCAACATAAAGAAGATCCAATTCACTTCCAGTTGATCAATGATTGACAGAAACAGCTACACCCAGAGAAGGAACACTGGGAATTCAATGTAGACTGTTTGCACTAATGTCTTTCTACCCAGGTTACTTATATCTTCGGAATCCAATTCTTACCATGGAACAAGAAAATTGGATTTACACACATATATTGTAACTAGGTTATACTGTAACACATTTAATATGTATGGGATTGCCTGTCATCTAAGGGAGGGAGTACAGGGAGGGAGGGGAAATTTTGGAAAAATGAATACAAGGGATAATGTTGTAAAAAAATTACTCATGCATATGTACTGCCAAAAAATTATAATTATAAAATTAATAAATTAATTAAATTAAATAATTAATTAAATTAAATAAATTTTTTTAAAAAAGGATACCTGCTAGAAAACATCTCAAGGGATTTTGAAATCTTAGGAAAGATCCTAAAAACCTTGAGGGTGGTAGTTTTCAGTGCTTTAAGTTGAAGGTGGGCATTTCAAGAGATAAGTAACTATGTATAGTAAATATTTCTCATGCCAGGACTATTGCAATAGCCTGTTCTACTTGCTACAAGTGTCTCATCATTCTATTCCATCCTTTTAACTCAAATCTTCAAAATGATTTTTTTCTATAGTACATGTCTGACTATATTACTCTATATCATTCAAATTCTATGGACTCCCTATCATTTCCAGAATCAAATATACAGTTTAATGTTCAAAGATACTTTATAATCTTTGTAGTATTTTCATATATTATTTCCTTTTGTGTATTCTGTAGTCCAGTGACACTGGCTTCATTATCCCTTTCATGAGACACTCTCATCTCCTGACTGGACATTTTCACAAAGGTTGTCCTTTATGTGTGGAATGTTTCATGACATTTCCACTTCTTGGTTTACTTCAAGTTTCAACTAAAATATCACTATATATATATATATATATATATATATATATATATATATATATATATATATATATATATATATATATATTCACCTTTCCCAAATCCCTCATAATTTTAGTGACTTCCCTCTGTTGTTTCCTATTTATCTTATATATTACGTGTTTGTACATAGCTATTCACATGTTATCTCCCCTATTAAATTTTGTTTCTTGAGAGAGGAATTGTATTTTACTTTTCTTTGTATCCCTAGCTTTCTTTGTATCCTTAACACAATGTTAAATACATAGTAAGCCCTCAATAAATACTAACTGACTGACTGATATAAACTACTCTGCTTATCAGTTACAGTTTTTTACTCTGGCTTTTCTAGTCATTTTACATATTACTCTCCTTTACGTACTATATGATCCATCTCTACTGATTCTCTTCCTGTTTTTCCCATGGGATCCTCCATTTTCTTTCTCTGTGCCTGTATGCTGCTCTCTTTTTAAACATGATACACTCCCATGAGCGCATGGCGTGCACACACACACACACACACACACACACACACACACACATACTTTCTTGGACTCCTAGCTTCCTGTAAAGCTCAATTTAACTTTTCCAGTTCTCACAGCTGCTGGTTTTCCCTTCTAAGGTCACCTTGTATCTACTTTATATGTATCTTAAATATATTTGTATACATTCATGTCATCACTCCTATTAGAACACAGGAATCTATGAAGACATAGACTCTTGAATATATCATTGTCTTTATATCTTCACAACTTAGCACAGAACTTGTTACAGAATAGATGCTGAATAATTACTTATTGATAGATTAGGCTTGGAATCAGGAAGACCAAGATTCAGATTCCATTTTGACACTAACTGTGTGACCCTGAGCACTTAATCTTTAGATTCCCTGGGTTATCTGAAGTCAAGAGACTGATCTTGAATAGTAGAGAGAATTCCCATAACAAGAGCTTTCTACAGTGAAATCAAAGATCCTTCATAGAAAACAACATGCTCTGCTGGACATTGGGAATCAAGAAGGCAATCTCATTAAAAGAAACACAAATTTGAATTCAACCAGAAATTTACATAAAAAGTAGCAAATTAGGAAGGAAGACTGGTAGGCGTAGACATTGACAACTGCAATTTGGATGAATCAGTAAGAAGACAGAAAATTATCAAAAACACAAGAACTAAAAAAAAAAAGTAAAAGTAACAGCCTGGGATCATTTAGTAGAAAGGCAAATACTTCAGTGAGTTCCAAAGGCAGCACTGTCATGTTACATAGAACAATAACTGATGTTAATAAATAATAATTACCCAGGATGTTAAAAAACATTAAATGTTATTAAACTACTTACAAATTGAACAAAAAAAATTGTTGCATTATATCCATATTGTATATACCCCCCCACACCAACACATTTTATTGTTCAGTCATTTCAATCATGTCCAACTATTCTTGAGTGCAGTTGGGGTTTTCTTGACAAATATACTAAAGTGGTTTGCCATTTCTTTCTTCAGCTCATTTTACAAATGAGGATAGTGAGGCAAACAGGGTTAAAATACCTGCCCAGTATGATATATTTTAACAAGTGTCTAAGGCTATATTTGAACTCTTGTCCTCCTGATTCTAGGCCCAGTATTCTATGCATTTCATCACCTAGGTGTCTAATATATTATATTCAAATATAATATTTCTTTCCTTCCCTAAGAGGATGTTTGTGCCTTTCTAATTATTTGGACAGTTTATTTATGCTAAAAAAAAAAAAAACACTCTGTATCTTGAGCTGTTCTTATATGTTCTTATATTTTCTCTGCTGGTGTAACCAAGTACTGTACTTTCTTCTAAACTGCCCTAAAATCCATTAATATGTTCTATAACACACTATTTGCAGATTACCACACATATTATTTTGGACATAGCTTGGAGTCATTCAGCTGTCTTTTCACCTTCATTTATCAGAAATTAATTGATCAGATTACATAATATCTAAGGGAACAGGAATCTGACTTTGAGATTAATTAAGAAGGAGGCAAAAGTTGAAGGAGAATAACCACTACAAAGCCTTAGAGAAAGACAATAGATTGTATTTCAGTGTATAATCCATTAGATTAACTTTGAGGATATCCTTGTGCATCCTTGAGGGTGGGGGCTGTTTTTTTTTCTTTTTTTGTATCTTTGTGTCTGGTAGACACATAATAAGTGTTTATTGAATTGAATTGAGTGAGATAATCCTTTGGGGAAACTAGACATGTGAGGGACAGAGTGAAGATCCCTAGTTAGGAAGTCTAGACCTCCAGTGACTTATGAGATACATTTTTAAGAAAGAAGTATTTATACATTTACAGATTTAGAGCTCAAAGGGAACCAACTAGGCCAGTCCTTTCATATTTCTTTTATTGAGGTCTATGGCCCAGAGTTTATCTACCTTGATCATATAT
The DNA here is from genome assembly GCF_048593235.1 of Sminthopsis crassicaudata. Lineage (NCBI taxonomy): Eukaryota > Metazoa > Chordata > Mammalia > Dasyuromorphia > Dasyuridae > Sminthopsis > Sminthopsis crassicaudata. Next base: position 237,368,519 of record NC_133621.1, on the reverse strand, counting down.
TGAACAACTGTCAAAGCCAGGATCAGAACCTAGGATCTTTGAATCTAAATCTAATAACTCTTTCCTCTTTACCACTGTCTCCTCCAGTGTTACAGGAGGAGCCTAAAGAGATTGGGGTTAGGAGCCATCTAAGACAAATCTTGTCCAACTCAGTCTTTTTCTACTAGCATAATCACTTCTATAATGCAGTATATCTAAAAAACAGAATTATTTTCACCTTTATATGGCTTATGAAAAATAAAGTTTAGTAATTGTTGCATGGTATATGAAATATATAGTCAGTCAATAAATATTTCTTAAATATACTAGGTCTGGATATACAAATTTGAAAAAAGATAATCCTTGCCCTCAAAGAATTTATAATCTTTTGGAGGAAGATAATGAAGAGAATCAGAAAGTCATGGTTCATAGTTTGAAATAATTCAAAGAAATTCTCTTATAATCATATAAGACTTTATTAACTTGAAAGTAGATGGACTCCTTGAGTCTGGTAATTAGAAAAAGTTTGGGTTTTCAGCAAGATACAGATAAAGGAGGAATCAAGATGTCTTTTTTCATTCAGGTAAGAAGATAGTATCTTTTTTAGCAAGGTATTCTTAATCAAGATAGGATGTGATTTTTGTAAAGTCCTGTCAAGAAATAATATTTTATTGCTCCACAATCTTCAGCTAGATACACAATTTTGAGTAGACTTTGAGTAGACCCATTATTCTCCTCCCCACCAATCTGTCTTTTAGGGAGAGGAAATTCTGTGTGACAAAGGCCAGGGAACCACCAACAACACACAAAAGGAAGTTGAAAAGGGATAGGAGGGTGAAAAGGTACATAAAATGGGTCATGATGGAGTCTAGTTCAAAGGAATACAAGTGCTGAGAAATGAAGAAATAGCTTACATAGGAGCCCTTTCCAATTGGAGGAATTCTTTGTTCTAGTCCCCCAATCAGAGGGTACTGAAAACCATATTAAGACTGATGCAATCTGGCAGGATGATAATTTTCCTGATGATGAGATATCTTGAGGCTAGACTATATATAAAGGCTATAGAGTCCAGTCCATGGGCGTACAGCTACAAAGTGTAGGGGAGAAGAAAAAAACATATGTATGTGTATGTATACACACACACACACACACACACACACACACACACATATATATATATATATATATATATATATATATATATATATATTTATATATATATATATATATATGTAAATACATAAAAACATATAAACACACATAGTAAAAGATGATTCTTTTAAGGATGCATTTATGTTTATACACTATGTTGGTGATTGTGTGTGTGTGTGTAAACCTTTATTCCAACATAGTGATATCATTTTGGTCTTCATCATCTAATCTATGTCTCTCTATATAATTGATGTTTGTATCTAATGTATTATGTATACATAATATTTATACATATTGTGTTACTTTGTTTATATACATAAACACACAAGAATCATCTTTTTTACTCTTATTGATAGTAGAACAAAGCTAAATTGGCAAAGTTTTAGCTCTTTAAATGCAATTTCTCTATAAAGAAGTTCTCCCTAACAGGGTAGATCATTTCAGCTTAATTCAGCAAACTTTTAGTAAGCTCCTATTATGTACAGAGCACTTCCAACCCTCAAGGAATTTGAACTTTAATGAGGGGAATTAGATTTACATACAAACCTGATCTAGAGGTAGCATATAGTAAAAGCAAGGTAGACATCTTTCTAAAGTATTAGTATTTAAATACTAGAATGGATTACTCAGGGATACTAAATAAGTTCTGATCTTTTAGAAATGTCATGGAGTAAAGACTAAAAAAACTGTCTTTAAGAAAGTACAAACTCAAGGATGGAGCCAAAATAGTGGAGAGTAGACAGGACTTTGCCTGAGCTCTTCCTGACTTCCCTCAGAATAAACATTAGATCAAGCCTTTGCATGAATCTTGGAGTGACAGAACCTACAAATATTTGGAGTATAATTCCAACATGGAAAGACTTCAGAAAAAGTATGCCTCAATTGGGCAGGGGGAATGTTGCCAGTATACTTTTAAACCCCAGCATAATAGATGGGACTTGGCTAGGCCCAGCCAACACAGTGAGAAAGCCTGAAAGCACCACCGACCCCAGAGCAATGAGAAGCACTTATCATTCTATAGAGGAAGCTCAGGACAATCTCCCCTGTGCCCCAGGAGCAGATCTCAGTCTTTAAAAAAGAGTTCTGACATAGATAGCAGAAGACATATGACATATGAATGCAGAGAAGAACAGAACACAAACCCTGAAAACACTAAAGACAAAACGACTTTTGATTTAGCCTCAAATGGGGGATAAGAACTGATCTTAACTTAAACAGCTCTCTTGGAAGAATTCAAAAAGTATATTGAAAGAGAGAAAAATGGGGAAAGGAAATGAGAGATTTGTAGGAGAATTTGAAAAGGAAACATAGAAATTGACTGAAGAAAACAATTCCTTAAAAATACATTTGGTGAAATGGAAAAAGAAAACAACTCGTTGGAAAATAGAATAGGTGAAATGAAAATGAGGACAATTACTTTAAAATAGATTTAATGAAATGGAAAAAAAATCTGATGAACAAAATTTAAAAATTTTTAAAATACAAAGATTTATTTAAAAGTACAATTGACCAAATGCAAAAGGAAGTAAAAAAGCTAACTAACTGGAGAAAATAATTCACTAAAAATTAGAATTGAATAAATGGAAGTGAATGACTCAATGAGACATCAAGAATTAGTCAAACAAAAAAGAAAAGAAAAATTAGAAGAAAATGTAAAATACCTCATTGGAAAAACAATTGACCTGGAAAATAGATCCAGGAGAGACAATCTGAGAATTATTGAACTACATGAAAACCACAATGAAAAAAAAGAGCCTGGATAGCATTGTAAAGGGCAGGAACTCTGTATGATTGATTTAATCCTACACCAAGGTGTTAACTCAGTGGAATTGATAAGACAATGGTTATCTACTTTAGCATGTGAGTTCTCTGTTCAGTATGTTTGATTTAATCCTAGAACCAGGTGTTAACTCAGTAAAATTAAGATAATGATTCTCTAGTACTTAGTATAGTTCTACAAGTTGACACCTATGATGATGATGTACTTATAATAGAGCATATAAGAGCTAAGAAATCTGGGAGAGGAGACAGACTGGAAGGAAAGACCATTGGGTGGCTGTGCTGTCTTTTTCACTTCTCCACTGAGACTAGAGAGATTCCATCTTTAATCAGCCTTAATTAAGGCTCTCCTGCCTCCTGCATTCCTTCACTGAAACCAAGACCCATTCTGGAGGGCCTCCAGAAAGCTAGCCTGGCCCCAGGTGAAGGAGACTATGAAAGACTTTGGACTTTATCCCTGACCATTCTCCTGGTGATTAATCTGCTGAGACCAAGACTGGTCTGAAGGCCCTCCAGAAAGCAAACTAGAACATTACATAACATCTTTCAAGAAATCATCAAGAAAAAGCACCTTAATATCCTACAACCAGAGAGTAAAATAGCCATTGAAGAAATCCATCGATCACTCCCTAAAAGAGACCCTAAAATGAAAATCCCAAGGAATATTGTAGATAAAATATAATATTCCAGAGGGCAAAGGAGCTTGGATTACAGCCAAAAATTAACTACTCAGCAAAACTAAGCACTGTATTTTTTTTTTGGGGGGGGGGAGGAAGAGAGGGGAATGGACGTTCAAATGCCTTTTAAATTTTTTTTAATAAAAAAGACCATAACAGAAAATTTGATCTTCAAATACAGAACTCAAAAAATTATAAAAAAGTAAAAAAGGGATTAATGAAAAAAAACTTTTTTAAAGGTTAAGATGTTTACAACCTTATATGGGAAAATATGTTTAATTCTTGAGAACTGTATCTTTGTTAGGGGTATAATTAGAAGGTATAGTTACATTTGACTTCCTTGTGATGATAGAAAAAAGAAATTAGAGGTGAAACAGGTATTGTGCTGGAAGAAAAGGAAAGAGGAGGTAAAATAAGATAAGTTACATCACATGAAGAGATAAAAAAAGATCTATTACAGTTAAGGAAAGAAGGGAGGGGAATGAGCATTGTTTGAACCTTAATCTCATCAGATTTGACTCACAGAAGGAATATCATACATGCTCAATTTGGTATAGAAATCACCCTCGGAAAGGGGAAAGGAAAAAGGAAGGGGAAGCAGAAGTAGAAAAGGAAAGGGGAAAGGGGAAAGGTTGAAAAAAGGGAGGGCAGATTGAGGGAGGTGGTGATCAGAAGCAAAACACTGATGAGAAGGTAAAGGGGGAAAGGAGAGAAAAAAGTATAATTTAGGGAAGATAGAATGGCAGGAAATACAGTTAATAATTTTAAATATGAATATGAATAGAATAAACTCTCTGATAAAACAGAAGCAGATAGCAGAGTGGATTAAAAGCCAGAATCTACGATATGTTTACAAGAAACACATTTGAAACAGATACAGAATAAAGGTAAAAGGCTGGAGCAAAATTGATTATGCTTCAGCTGAAATTTAAAAAAAAAAATCAGGGCTGGCAATCCTGATTTCAAATCAAGCAAAATCAAAAATAGATTTAATTAAAAGAGATAAGAAAGGCATCTACATCTTGCTAAAAGGTACCATAGATAATGAAGTTATATCAGTACTAAACATATGTGCACCAAGTAGTATAGCATCCAAATTGCTAGAGGAGGAGTTCAAAGAATTGGAAGAAGAAATAGACAGTAAAACTATACTAGAAAGGGATCTCAACTTCTTTCTATCAGAACTATATAAATCTAACCACAGAATAAACAAGAAGGAAGCTAAGGAAGTAAATAGAATTTTAGAAAAGTTAGGTATGATAGATCTCTTTCTCAGTGACTACACACACACACACACACACACACACACACACACACACACACACACACACACACACAAATAACCATGTATTAGGACATAAAAACTTCACAGTCAAATGCAGAAAGGCAGAAAGAATAAATGCATCTTTTCAGATCAGGATGCAATCAAAATTACATGTAATGAAAGGCCATGGAAAAATAGGCCAAAAAATTAATTGGAAATTAAACTGTGTAATGCTAAAGAATGAATAGGTCAAACAACAAACTCTAAAAACTATTGATAATGTCATACAAGAGAATGACAGTAATGCAGCAACATACCAAAATTTATGTGATGCAGTCTTAGGGGAAATTTTATATCTCTAGATGCTTACATTAAAAAAAAAAAAAAAATTGAAGATCAATGAATTGGGCACACAACTAGGAAGGCTAGAAAAAGGACAAAATAAAATCTTCTAATTAATTATGAAAAAAATCAACAAAATAAATCTTTCTTTAGTTAATTTGATTTGAAAAAGGAAAGAAAACCAAATTGCCAGTATCAAAAATGAAATGGGCGAACTTACTACCAATGAAGAGGAAATTAAAACAATAATTAGGAACTATTTTGCCAAAGTTTATGCCAATAATCTAAATGAAATGGATGAATACTTAAAAAAATATATAGACTGTCTTAGTTAACACAGGAAGAAATAAATTAAATAGCCCCATTTTAGAAAAAGAAATTGAACAAGTTATTAATGAATTCCCTAAGAAAAAAATCTCTGGGGCCAAATGGATTTACAAATGAATTGTACCAAATATCTAAAGAACAATTAGAATACTATATGAACTTTTTGGAAAAATAGGGGAAAGAGGCCTGTTAGCATTACAAGGTGATAACTCAGGTTGTCTAAACAATTCTCTAACTCAGAATTCACACCTTTGGTTCAGGCCTTTGAAAGGAGTTTGCACCTTTGAACTTCTGGGGGAATTTTTACATGTTTAAAGGAGTTTGCACCTTTAAAAGGAGCAAGTTCATTGGCTATAGGAGTTCTCACAAGCCCCGTTGAGTTCTCACTAGCCCAATCCCTTCGAGGATAAAAGAGGGCAGCATTGGGTCTAGAGTCTGGTTTGACTGGGAGATTGAGTTTAGACAGTGGTCTGGAAGGAGAGTCTAGGCTGGGAGAAGAACAAGACTTCCCAGGAGAACTTCAGGGAAGCTCGAGGAGATTCAGAGCCAGGATTCAGGAAGAAGAGGATTCAAGATTCTACCTTCACTCTGGCTGGAGACTCCAGAAGCTTCCCAAGAAACCTGCACACACAGAAAAGGATTCACAGAGAAAAGAGATCTCTTCCCAGAGAAGAATTATAACTGAGAGACGACAGGACTTTACAAAGGCCTACCAAATTCTTTTTATGGCACAGATATGGTTCTGATACTTAAACCAGGAAAGGCCAAAACAGAGAAAGAAAATTATAGATCATTTTCCTAATAAATGTTGATGCAAAAATCTGAAATAAAATATTAGCAAAGAGATTACAGTAACTTAGCACCAGGATAATATACACCATGACCAAGTAGGATTTATACTATAAAGCCAGGGCTGGTTCAATATCAAGTCAATATCAATATCAATATTAGCATAACTGATTATATCAATAACCAAATTAACAGCAATCATATGATTATATAGATTTAGAAAAAGCATTTCACAAAATACAACATCCATTCCTATTAAAAACACCAGACAGCATAGGAACAAATGTTGTTTTTCTTAAAATGATTAGTAACATCTACCTAAAACATCAGCAAACATTATATGTAATGGTAGATTAAATAGAAACTTGTTTCAGGGATGAAATAAAATTGTCTACTATCATCATTACTATTCAATATTGTATTAGAAATGTTAGCTTTAGTAATGAGAAGAAATAGAAATTGAAGGAATTAGAGTAGGTAATGAGAAAACAAAACTATCACTCTTTACAGATATTATGATAATATATTTAGAAAATCAACTAAAAACTACTAGAAAAAATTTAGTAAAGTTGCAGAATATAAAATAAATCCACATAAATCACTGATATTATCAACAAAATCCTGCAGCAAGAGATAGAGAAATTCCATTTAAAATAACTTTAGACGATATTTGGGAATCTACCTGCCAAGACAAATCAGGAATTATATGAAGTCAATTACAAAACACTTTTCATGTAAATAAAGTTAGATCTAAACAATTGGAATAGTATCAAGTGCTGGGTAGACTGACAATACTACCTAAATAAAAATGACAATGCTACTTAAATTGATCTATTTATTCATGACATACCAATTCAACTGCCAATAAATTTAAGGGAACTGGAAAAGTAATAACAAAGCTCATCTGGAAGAACAAAAGGTCAAGAATTTCAAGGAAATTAGTGGGGAGAAAAAAGCAAAAGAAGGTGACCTAATTGGACCAGACCTAAAACTATACTATAAAACTCTGGTCATCAAAATCATTTGACACTGGCTAAGAAATGGAGTAGTGGATCAGTGGAATAGGTTAGGTTCACAAGGAACAACAGTAAATGACTATAGTAATCTAATGTTTGATAACTCAGCTTATGGGGTAAGAACTGACAAAAATTGCTGATAAAATTGAAAAATAGTATGGCACTTTATATCAAGATAAATTCACAATGGGTTCATGATTTAGACATAAATCATATATCATAAATCATAAAACAAAAATTAGGAGAAGCAAGAGATAGTTTACCTCTCAGATCTGTGGAGAAGAAAGGAATTTGTGGCCAAAGAAGAGCTAGAGAACATTATAAAATGCAAAATTAATAATTTTTGCTATATTAAATTTAAAAGTTTTTGAAGAAACAAAACCAATGCAGCCAAGATTAGAAGGGAAGCAAAAAATTGGGGGAAATTTTATATCCAGGCCATTCTTCCTTTCTTCCCCTTTCCCTCCCTCTTTCCTTCTCTCTCTTTCCTTCCTTCCTTCCTTCCTTCCTTCCTTCCTTCCTTCCTTCCTTCCTTCCTTCCTTCCTTCCTTCCTTCCTTCCTTCCTTCTTTCCTTCCTTCCTTCCTCTCTCCCTCCCTCTTTCCCTCCCTCCCTCCCTTTTTCCTCTCTCTCCTTCCTCCCCTTCCTCCTTCCCTCCCTCCTTCCCTTCCTCCCTCCCTCCTTCCCTTCCTCTCTCCTTCTATCCCTCCTTCTCTTCCTTCCTTCCTTCCTTTTTAAAATAATAGCTTTTTATTTTTCAAAATACATGCAAAGATAGTTTTCAACACCTTTGCAAGATGGCAAAAACACATTAATTACAAAATTTAGCTTCTGAAATAGTGCTTGATTGGCAGAATCCACAAATATTGGGATTGCAGCAAATTACCAGCAAAAGATAATTTTGAAGATTGCCAGAAAAGATCTGTTTTGATTGGGCTCGAGCACAGGAGGAAGCCAGTTACAGGCAGGGAGGCAGAGTACAGAAGCCAGTGCATGCTGAGGTGGGGTTTGGTCTTTGGTCTCTGCTGAGTGGAGAATCTACAGAGAGCACTTTATACCACAGTGTTGGCTACTCTGCCCTGTTGCAAGATCAGCAGAAAAGTTATAAAACATCCAAAAAAAAATACTAAATGTAAAGAGTGTACCCAAAAGTGCCTGAGTCTCATGGGACCTGGCCATACCCACCCAGCACCGCCAGTGACTCAGCATGACCCCAGTGCAGCTGCTGTCACTTCCTAGTTTGTAGAGGAAGCTTAGAACCTCCTTCACTATAAGCAGATCCTAACTTTTTGTTTTTAAATGAGTAAAAAGACAAAGTGAGCTCTAACTATAGACAGCTTTTACAGTAAAAGAGAACAGATTTCAAACTTTGAGAAGACTAAAAGCAGAGTGTCTCCAGATGAAGCCCCAAAGGGTAATATAACCTGGTCCCCACCACACAAGGCTCTCTTAGAAGAAATTAAAAAGAATTTTAAAAGAGAGCTAGAAGAAAAATGGGGTAAGGAAAGGAAAACTCTGCAAGAGGGTTTGGAAAAGGCACATAACTCATTAAAAGAAAGATTTGATAAAGAGGAAAAAGAAAATTCCCTGAAATGTGAAGTGGAAAAGAGAACTCCCAGGAAAACAGAATTTGTGAATTGGAAAAAGAAAATTCTTTAAAAAAAATTTTGTGAAATGGATAAAAACTCCATAGGACAAAACAACTCATTTAATTCAATTGAACAAATACAAAAAGCAATTAAAAAAAAGTAAATGAAGAAAATTATTCATTAAAAATCAGGACTGAACAAATGGAAATGAATGACTCAATGAGACATCAAGAATCAGTCAAGCAAAAAAAAAAATGTTAAATACCTACTTGGGAAAACAACAGACCTGGAAAATCGATCTAGGAGAGAGAATCTAAGGATTATTGGACTCCCTGAAAATCATGATGAAAAAAAAAGAGTCTAGACACTATTTTTCAGGAAATTATCAAAGAGAACTACCCAGATGTCTTAGAAACAAAAGATACAATAGCCACTGAAAAAATTAATTGAATACCTTCTGAAAGAGATCCTAAAATTAAGATTCCAAGGAATATTGTGGCTAAATTTCAGAACTATTGGACCAAGTAAAAAAAAATATTACAAGCAGCCAGAAAAATATAATTCAAATACTGAGGAGATAACAATAAAGATTACTCAGGATCTAGCAGCTTCCACATTAAAGGACTGGAGGGCCTGGAATCTGATCTTCTGAAAGGCAAAGGAAATTGAAATGTGACAAGAACAAACTACCCCACTAAACTGAGCATTTTCTTCCAAGGAAGAAGATGGGCATTCAATGAAACAGGTGAATTCCATTTATTTCTGATGAAAAAACCATAGTTAAACAAAAAATTTGACTCAAGAGAAACATAAAAAGAACTCTTGAATTGTATTTATGTTATGGTCATACATAGAAAATGAATGTATAATTTGATTTTACTGTTATAATATAAAAAAGGAACTAGAGGTCAAAAGGGGATTGTACCGGAAAAAGGGAAAAGTGGAGGTTTAAAAAAGGGAAATTACATCTCACAAAGAGGCAAAAGAAACCTATTGTAACTGAGGGAAAGAAAGGAGAGGGAGGAACATTGGGTGACTCTTAACTCCCATCAAATTTGGCTCAAAGAGAAAATATTTGGTTTACATAAACATATTTGGTTTACAAAGAAACTTCTCTCACCTCATTAAAAAGTGGGAGGGGAGAAGAGAAAAGTGAAGGAGTAGGCTGAAATAGTAAAGGAAAGGTAGAAGAAAGGAGGAGAGACTCTTAAGGGGGAGGGATTTTAAAGGAGCAGGGCTACTTGAGGCAAGTGATCCCCCTAAGATATTGGGGAGGGGAATAAGAGGAAAAGGAAAGATAAAAATATAATCTGGGGTTAATTAAATTAATAGGATGGCAAGAAATACAGAATTAGTAGTTTTAACCATAAATGTGAATGGAGTGAACTCTCTGATGAAGTGGAGATGCATAGCAGACTGGATTAAAAGCCAGAATCCTACAATATGTTGTTTATAAGAAACACATTTAAAGCAAGATGATATATAAACAGTAAAGGTAAAAGGCTAGAGAAGAATCTGTTATGCTTCAGGTGAAGTTAAAAAAACAAAACAAAACAAAACAAAACAAAACAAAAAACCAGGGGTAGCTATTCTGATCTCAGATCAAGCAAGAGCAAAAATTGATTTAATTAAAAGAGAAGTGGAAGGAAACTGTATCTTGCTAAAGGGTACCATAGATAATGAAACAGTAGCAAAACTAAATATATATGCACCAAGTGGTATAACATCTAAATTCCTAAAGGAGAAGTTAAGAGAGTTGCAAGAATAAATAGACAGAAAAACTATAATAGTGGGAGATCTCGACCTCAAACCACAAAATAAGAAAGAAGTTAAGGAGGTATTTAGAATATTAAAAAAGATATGATATGATAGATATTTGATAGGTATTTGGAGAAAGCCGAATGAAGACAGAAAGGAATACACTTTCTTCTTGGCAGTTCATGGAATCTATTTTAGCTAGATACTGACCATATATTAGGACATAAAGATCTCAGAATCAAATGCAGAAAAGCAGAAATAGTAAATGCATTCTTTTCAGATCACAATGCAATAAAAACTACATTCAATAATAAGCTAGGGGAAAATAGACCAAAAAAGTAAATGGAAACTAAATAATCTCATCCTAAAGAATGAATGAGTGAAAGAGCAAATCATAGATAAGGTTAATAATTTCATCCAAGAAAATGACAATAATGAGACAATATAACAAAATTTGGGGGATGCAGTCAAAGCAGTAATAAGGGAAAGTTTTATATCTCCAGAGGTTTACTTACATAAAATAGGGAAAGAGAAGATCAATGAATTGGCTAAAAAAGCTAGAAAAGAGCAAATTAAAAACCTCTAATCAAATACTAAACTTGAAATTCTAAAAATAAAAGGAAAGATTTAATAAAATTGAAAGTTAAAAAAACTATTGAACTAATAAATAAAACTAAGGGTTGGTTCTATTAAAAAAAAATAAAATAGATAAATCTTTGGTAAATTTGATAAGAAAAAGGAAAATCAAATTGTTAGTCTTAAAAATGAAAAGGGAGAACTTTCCACGAATGAAAAGGACATTTCAGTAATAATTAGGAATTACTTTGCCCAATTTTATGCCAAGAAATTTGATAATTTAAGTGAAATGGAGGAATACCTACAAAAATATAGATTGCCCAGATTAACAGAAGAGGAAATAAATACTGAAATAGTCCCATTTTACAAAAACAAATAGAACACCCTATTAATCAACTCCCTAAGAAAAAATCCCCAGGACCAGATGGATTTACATGCAAATTTTACCAAATATTTAAAGAACAATTAACTCCAATACTATGTAAACTATTTTGGAACAATAGGAAACAAAGGAATATTACCAAACTTTTTTGTAACACAGACATTGTACTGATACATAAACCACATATGACAAAAACAAAGAAAATTATAGAACAATCTCCCTAATGAATATTGATGCAAAAATCTTAAATAAAATAATAGCAAAGAGATTACAAAAAATCATCCCTGGGATAATACACCATGACCAAGTAGGATTTATACCAGGAATGCAGGGCTGGTTCAATATTAGGAAAACTATTAACAAAATTGACTATACCAATAATCAAATTAACAAAAATCATATCTCAACAGATGCAGAAAAAGCATTTGATAAAATTCAACATCCATTCTTATTAAAAAACACAAGAGAATATAAGGATAAATGGAATGGACTTTTCTTTAAAATAGTAGCATCTTTTTAAAACCATCAACAAGCATCATATGTAATGGGGATAAACTGGAACCATTCCCAGTGAGATCAGTGGTGAAACTAGGTTGCCCACTATCATCATTACTATTCAATACATCACTAACAAAATCGAACAGCAAGAGATACAAAGAGAAATTCCATTTCAAATAATTCTCAATAGTATAAAATATTTGGGGATTCATCTGCCAAGGAAAAGTTGTAATAATTCTTTTTAAAATATAATGTTCTCTGGGAGGAGGTTTCTTGGGGGGCTTCTGGAAGCAGCCTTCGTTTCAATTCCAGTATAATGACCCCAAAGGCAGCCAGGAATTAAAGTCAAAATCCTTTATTGTCTCCTTCACAGTCTTGTCTCCTTCCTGGGGCCCAGTTAGCTTTCTGGAGGCCTTCTGTAGTCTTAGTTCCAAGAGCTTTTGCTGCTTAAGTCCTTTGCCTGTGCCAGCTTCTGCCTCTAGCTCCTTCTGAATATCTCTTGATTCCAAAGGTTTGTACTTCAGCCTCCAGCCATAACAAAGGTGGAAAATGGAATGAATCTGTCTCCTCCTCCAAGAGCTTCTAGTGGGCTTCTCCTTCCTGGCCCTGAGACCTCCTCCTTATATGCCCCACACTGTGTGTACACCAATCATTATATCACTAGGAAACCATTGTTTGTTGCAGGATTAAATCAATGCTAAATTAGATTTAACCATTGTCTCCTCAATTCCACTTAGAGCCTTATTTCAAGTTCTGGTCCATAACATCTCCTTGTAGGATCAGATCAATCATACTGAACCATGCTAAATTAGATAATTATTGTCTCTTATCAATTTCAGTGACTTAGCAACTTGTAAGAATCTAACATCTCCCACTTTCTTTTGATTTAGAACATAGGTGATCATGACCTCCCTGACTTCTCAAGGAGGTGAGAACCCCAAAAAAGAAGGTGATTACACCTTCCCTGACTGCTCAAAAAGGGAGTGAAAACACCATAAAAAGGAGGTGAGCATGCCCTCCCTGACATCTCTGGAAGGGAGATGAAAACACCAAAGGAAATGGGAAATCAAATCAGATTAGCGGGTTTCTGAAGGGGCTCATTCTTAAAACAGGTATACATAAATCCATTACATAAATTACATAAACACATAGCAATATAACACAGGCTAATAGTGATGTAACAAATAACATGAATCAACATGAGAAATTATACATGTCCATAAGTCCTAGAAAAAGTCCAAAAGGAATCTCTTGTCCATTAGTTCATGTGCCAGGAATCCAATAATTCCTGCAAGCTTTGAAGTCTTGCAGTAGTTTCATCAACAATTTTTCATCCAATGGAATTGAATGATTCCTTCTGGTTTTCAAGTCCTGCAACAGTCTTATCTTGTGTTAGGGAATCCAATGATTCCTACAGATTTTGTTCTTAGGTCTTTTCCTTTGTTTCCAGATTTTTCTCTTTTTCTGTCTCTCTCCAGGTACTTGTTACTAACCATTTGTTTCCTTCTCCATCTGTAGGAACACAAGCAAGCCCTTTCTCCCAAGCAATTAACCTATCTAATTCTCTTCTATTTACCACTTTCTAGATCTGTCCTCAATACCTGGCAATTACATTGGAGCTGCTTGCACTGGTCACTGCCCTTCTGTTGGGTTAAAAAAGCCTGTATTCTCCCCGACTGTAATCTCTTTCTCCCATATGATTGCTTTTGGCTGATTGATCATATAATCCCTTTCTGCCATCTGATTGCTTCTCTGGTGATCGGTCACTTTTAAAAACTCTCTGGGAGTAACCTCGGCTGCCATAATGCCCCTTCTGTCTTTTGTATGATATCTTAAGAGCTGGGCCCTGCCTCACATTTCTCTGGGCCAATCTACATTCTGAGGTCCAGTGGAAGTCCTTGTGGATTTGGACATAGGGTTTTAGGTCTTCTCTCACCCTGTCTTCTCACTCTATCTCTTTGCCTACACTGAGCTCTCAGATGTCCTACTTTTCCACACTGAAAACATTGACGATTTTCTCTAGAAGTCCCTTGCCAAGAAGGACCCTGTATTTCCATATTCATCATAGTCTGGGTATAATAAGCACTTGTGCCCACTGTGGCTCTCCTCTAAAGGAGCATCTTTATGTAGTCCCCATATAATTCTTCTGCAAATCTTATTGGCATTTTCCTTAGCCAGTTGTCTTATCATAATTCTTGTAGATGCATTTTCTCCAATGGTTCTTGTGATAGCTGTCTACAAACTTTCCACAAAATCATCAAAGAGTTTGTTGGGACCTTGCTCTATTTTTGTGAAGGCTTTACCTTCATCTTTCCCTGGAAGGGAACCCCAAGCTTTTATTGCAGTAGTTGCAATTTGCTCATATACTGTTATGGGATAATGAATCTGCACTGAATTCTCTGCATATTGACCTTCACCTGCTAGTTAGTCAAAAGTGACTTGTATATTAACTCCAGTTTGCTTATTTTGTTGGGCTTGAATCCTACATAATTCATTATACTCTGAAAGCGACAAGTTTTGTCCAGGTTCTAAACATGTCCTTGCTATGGATTTCCAGTCATTGGGGATTAGGATTTCATAAGCCAAATTATCTAGGGACATCTTAACATAAGATGATGTAACCCCATAAAGAGTGCTACCCTTTTTCAAACCCTTAATTTTTTCCAGATCAAGTTTCCCAAAAGTAATGTTATTACATTACATGAATGATATATTGAGATGTGCATCTGAAGAGCAAATGTTAGAAGCATGTCTACAAAAGACCATAGAAATACTAAGGAACTACAAATTGCATATAGCTCTGGAAAAAATTCAGACATGCTCCTTTTCAATATTTAGGATATGAAGTATACCCTAAGGTGCTTACAGTACAAAAAACTTTCATTAAGAACAGAGAAACTCAACACCTTAAATGACTTTCAGAAACTGATAGGAGATATCCAATGGATGTGTCCAGCGTTAAGCTTGACTACTCATCAATTACAACCATTATATGACATTTTAAGGGGAGATAGTGCTTTAAACTCACCACGCCAGCTTACAAAAGAAGCTCAAGAGGCTTTGAGAGAAGTTGAATTGGCTTTATCCAATGTGGTTGAAAGAATCACCCAAAAACCCTTGGAAATATCAGTGTTTGCTACAAAAGAGCCACCCTTGTCACAAACCCTATTCCAATACTGTTCTTGCAACTACTACTGCTCCAGTAGACTCTAACCAATTGGGACCTACCACCTTTGAAAATTCAGATCTGGGAAAGAAAAAGAAACACAAAAAGGGAAGAAAATTCCCTTGTGGTAGTTGGCCAAAATGACAGCTTTCCATGCTTTGAGTTGGAGAAGGGCACTGGCTGCACTAGTAATTCACTAACTGATTTTTCAGTCTTGCCTTTTTCCAATTTTTCTGAGAAGGTAGAGTTCAATCTCATATCATTCTTCTGTTATTTATATACTAAAGCTATATAAGCTTTCTGGTTTTTTGTTTGACTCAAATAGGAATTTTTTGTTTAAATTTTTATTCAGTTTTGTCAACAAAAATCTGCCTTCCGGGAAAGAAAGAAAAATCCTCTGTTACAAACATGTATAGTCAATTAAGAAAATTCTCTCATTTATCATGTCAAAAGAAAAAAATAATTGCAATTTGCAACCTAGTTCTATCATTTATCTTTCATTCTTCATGTGTCCTCTGAAATTGTGGTTAGATATTATGTTGATCAGAGTTATTCCTAATAAGTTCATAGCTTATTTTTATAATAATATTATTGTATAAATTGTTCTCCTGGTTCTCCTCACTTTTCTTCTGCATCAATTCATAATAGTCTTCTCAAATTTCTCTGAAATTTTCCATGCTGGAAGAGTAATTCTAAGGCCAAAATTGATGTTAGATTTGGGGGATGAAATGGAGCACTTAGAAATCATTGAACTTTTACAAAAGATTTACTTTATCCTAACACAATAAGGACATGCAACAAGGATACAGGAACATTTAGCTTCTCTGGTTTTAGCCCCCTCATCTCTGTATGCAAATATCTTGTTAGCAGATTATCAAGAATTCATTGTCTTAGGCACCCACTCAAGGCCAAGACCCTATGTGCCTCAGACTTTTTATACCCCAAATGACAATGAAACTTCATCTGGGAAGTTGGAGGCAATTTAGTCCTGGATCTATCCCTTTGTTGCTTCTTTTTTTTGGGTGGGAGAGAGAATGGGAAAAGAAGCTAAATCAGGGAAATCCTAGTTCTATCAAACTTCCTTTCATCATTTCTTATAAAACAATAGTATTCTATTATATTCATATGTCATAACATGTCATTACTCAATTGATGCATATCCCTTCAGTTTCCAAATTCATTGCCACCACAAAAGAACTGCTATATTTTTGTATATGTGAGATGAGTCCTTTTTCTTATTACTTGATATCTTTGAGAATATAAATATAATATTGGTATCGCACATAATAAAGGTATATGCACAGTTTAATAACTTCTGGGGCACAATTCCAAATTGTTTTCCAGAATAACAAGACCAGTTCACAGTTGCTCTCTAGCATTTCCTTGTGTCAAACCCCCATTATAGCTATTTATGTAAAATGAATAGATTGTCTACAGTGGCAGGTCAGAGCAATTAGAATACTTATGGAAATATGAATCTTGGCAGATAAAATTTATTCAGAACTAGTTTATCAAGTAGTTTGTTTTGGCAGTGACTTTGCCCACATTTTTGACCTGTAAAATGTCTAAGAACACATTTGTTTTAGTATAAAGTAAGCTTTCTTTAATATTAATTTCAAGAAAGTCAAAGAACTTTTCTAAGGTGGTTTTTTTTAGGAGAGAAACAGAAAAATTCTGTGCATATTGATGAGCCTAAAATTAGAGTTAAATTACCTAGGAGAAACAAGGTACTGACATTTAAATTCATTTCTAAGTAATACTTAGTATTTGGTAGAAGTTTTTATTTTCAGTAGCGCTTATGAGTTTTTTCTCTATTTACTTTGAAAAATAACTTTTATTTTTAAGATAATAGCTTTTTATTTTCAAAATATATACAAAGACAGTTTTAGCACTCACCCTTGCAAAACCTTGTATTCCAAATTTTTCCCTTCCTTCCCTCAATCCCTTCCCCTAGAAAGCAAGTAATCCAATATATGTTAAACATGTGTAAATCTTCTACAAATATATTTCACAGTTATCCTGCTGCACAAGAAAAATCAAATAAAAAAGGAAAAAAATGAGAAAGAAAACAAAAAGCAATCAAACAATAAAAAGGTGAAAATACTATGTTGTGATCCACATTCAGTCTCAACACTCCTCTTTCCAGATGCAGATGGCTCTCTCCATTATGAGTCTTTTGGAATTGACTTGAATCACCTTATTGTTGAAAAGAGCCACATCCATCAGAACTGATCTTGTTGATGCTGTGTACAACATTCTCCTGGTTCTACTCACTTCACTTAGCATCAGTTCATCGAACTCTCTCCAGGCCTTTCTGAAATTATCCTGCTGATTGTTACTTAAAGAACAATAATATTCCATAATATTCATATACCATAACTTATTTAACCAATAATATTCCATAATATTCATATACCATAACTTATTTAACCATTCTGCAACTGATGAGCATCTACTCAGTTTCTAGTTCTTTGCCACTATAAAAAGGGCTGCTACAAACATTTTTTCACAAGTGAGTCCTTTCCCTTTTTATGATCTTTTTGGGACAATAGAGGCACTGCTGGATCAAAGGATATTCACAATTTGATAGCCCTTTGGGCACAGTTCAAAATTGCTCTTCAGAATGGTTGGATAAATTCACAACTCCACCGACAATATAAATTGAAAAGTAACTTTTAAAAGAACATATATTAACCCCATAATTCTATAGTTCATTGTGATGAGAGATAGGAAAAGAGGAACCCCATTGGTTGGCACAAAGATAGTAAGATAGTCCCATGAGGCGCAGTGTCCCCTGTAAATGAATTTACAGGCCCGGAAACCTAGATTGATAAAAAAAAGTTTATTTAGGAATTTGGAAGTAAAGTTGAAAGTAGAAAGACTCTAGGGCCAAAGGTGGTGGTTGGGTGGGCAGGAACTCTTACATGGCCGGAAGGATACCATGTTTGGGGGGAAGGGCTCCTGCAAAGAGAGAGCTTTAGCTTGGCTCTTTTATACCTAAAAGGGGCTTGTGGGTGGTACCCCAAGTTGTTTGTGGGCTTTTCAGATAAGGAAGAAACTGTGGGGGGATTGTGGAAACCTGAGCAGATAAGGGCTGAAAAACCCAAGCCAGCTTAGATCTGGTGGGGGCTGGGCCCAGATATTCAAAAGGATGCTTTTTGACTAGGATTTGTGAATCAAAGGTCAGCCAAGGGGGTTGAGAAATCAGAAAGGAAATCTTAAAGGGACCTCAACTCCCATCATTTCCCCCCTTAAACAGTTAAGAAACTTTGGGGCAGTGTCCTTCATTTAAGGCAAGGTTGAAGATTTTCTCCGAAGATCATCATAGTAGCAATGTCCCCTCATCTTGTTCCCCCCTCAAACAATCACCTCCAGATGCATGTGGGAAGAGAGGCATCGATCTCTTAACGACAAGGGTCATAGAGATTTGGGGTTTCATGCCAAGAGGTGAGGCATGAGGTGTGGGGGATGGCAACAGGGCATCTAGGGGGTGTCCTGGTCAGTTGTCCCCAGTCAATGTTCTCCAGGCTGAAGGCCATCTGAGAATCCAAACTTTGAAGACTAGAGAAAACAGATCTTGGGCACAGTTAAAAGTGGGGTGTCATCCAGGGTGGAGATGGTGACATTCAGGAGAATGGGGCCTTTAGCAAGAAATGCATTAGGTCCCTTCTGTGGGCTGCTTGTCTGATGCTAATGGCCCATCTAACTATCAAAGAGAAATAGGAGAAAATGCTGAGAGAGAAGATTATTTGTAGCTTAGCCCTTTCAATTCCTCCTGGAATTGGGAATTAAAGGGTGTGGACTCGGAAATCAGGGGAGGCAAGAGGCCTTAATATCTAGTAGATTTAATGAACCACTGCTCTTTTGTAAGGCAGGGTCTAGGAATGGGTATATTCCCAGTTGTCAGGGCTGCAGATCAAGATAAGAATGCAGTTGAGAAAACTGTGCTGTTTTTCTTGAAGAGAGTTGGTTCCTCAATAAGCAAAGATCCTGAATCTTTTCCTTCCTAGTTTCCCCACTCTTTATGGGGAGGGGTGAAAGGAGTCAGAGGGGGTGCACAGTATCAGCATAGCCTACCCAGCTTACCAGCCCTTGAGGTGTTCAGGCTGTCCTGAGATAAAAGGGAAACAGGGCCAGACCTCAAATTCCTACCAGGGAGCAGGATGCTGGGGGGCCCTTGTGGTGTTTGCTGTGTGGTGCAGTTCCTCCTGCTCCAATTCAGGACAGAGACTGGGGTCTTCTAAGGCTTAAGTCTAGAAGAGATTTGCATTAAAAGGGCACCTCTGTTTCTGAGTGCCCTGAGAAGAGAAGAACTGAGAGTCTCAGGTTATCGAGATAAAGGGAAACAGGTGTTAGAAATCAGTTTTGGTCTTACAGCTCTCTGTTAGTTGTCCAGTAGCAGACAGATGACCAGATACAAGGGTTATATATAATCAGGCTGGAAACAGCAAGGTATGACATAATTGAATTGCATTAACAATTTCTATTGACTATTGCTCTGATCTTAGAAATCGGTTACAAAAGGAAAAAATGCAAGAACATAAATTCTAAACAAATATTTATCATAACCTTATACTGATAGCAGTAAGGAATTTGTCCCAATAAGTTCATATCCAAGTAGATGTTTCATAAGTGAACATTATTCATACAAATCAGTTTGCTTTTAAAATACCCAATGCAAATACAATCATATACAGAATGTCTAATTCCACATAAGAGAATTCAAGAAGTTAGCAGGCGAACTTTTAGAAATAAATCCTACCAAAGTATAGATGACATTCACAGAAACCCAGGCTAAATTTGAATTTTATTGCTCTTTCCCAACCTTGTTTGCTTCAAAGGGGCTAGCTTTGGTGTGTGTGTCTCCTAGCTGCAGGGAAGCCTTGTCAAGGTGGGTGGAGATAGATTAGTTAATCTGTTAAGTGGAGTTTATTGAGAGGCAGTAACCAGACCCCAACTCTATAGCTTTCATTCCCTTTAGGCGTCCCTAAGAGAGAAAGATACAACAAAAACTTATAATTTTTGTCTCTATTCCTCAGAGATATATTGTAAATATATCCAGCTTGAGCATTGAGCTCCAGACAGCGTCAATCAAATCCC
Source organism: Sminthopsis crassicaudata (assembly GCF_048593235.1). Classification (NCBI taxonomy): domain Eukaryota; kingdom Metazoa; phylum Chordata; class Mammalia; order Dasyuromorphia; family Dasyuridae; genus Sminthopsis; species Sminthopsis crassicaudata. The sequence continues at coordinate 237,348,126 of NC_133621.1, read as the reverse complement.
GGGAAATTGAGCTGTCCACCTCGCCAATAGAGGGTGGGGGTTTGTTAATGTTACCTCATGAACAGTAAATCAGGAAGACTGAAATAGAGGCAAGAGCAATCAAACTATTGGAATAGGTTTCTAGAAAGATGAAATAATCAGGGGAGACAGCATTTTGATAAGACATTCCGATAGCTTGGTATGGGAGAGACATTCTGCTATTCTGACCCCAATCTTCTTATCAGGTCTAATGATAAGGAGCCTTTTCAGGACAGAGAAGCAAGACAACTGAAGCGTGGCTGAGTCAGGATAATTAGGGAAACTGAGTCAGGACAATAAAACAAATAAACCAGACTAAAACTAGATAATGCAAGGACTTATGGCTAGAACCAGTTTCTCCCCAATAACCCCAGAATTATTAGCATCAAACAGCATTCCTCATTCAGGGAGACACACAAGTCTCCTTGTTCGAATCTCTGCAGTTGGGGGGACATCTCAGCCAGATATGGACAGTCTTTAGGTCTGGGGTCATTTATGTATTTAACTCAGCCTCTGTTACTCAACAGTAGCAGTGCTCAAGGAAATCCTGCTGCCTTAAGAAGGCACCCCAAGGAGAGGGGAAAAATGGGGTTGAGAACTCCATTCTCTCTCTCTGGAGCAGGAGCTGGTGGGAGATAGATTTCTGAGCAAATTATGCAGTTAGACCAAGACAGGCAACCCCAAACTATTAGAGTCCTGATATCAAAATGCTGAAATAATAATTAAGGAAATGGGGTAACAGGAGTGGAGAAATAGATCATAGATAATGCTACTCCTTGAACAGGTGTCTGATTTTTAGTTGTTTCTAAAGAATAATCCCAAAGACTGAATAAGAGATTTCAAAGTTAAAATATAACCCAGCAAATCATAGTCTAGTAAATTTTAAGCAAAGAGTAAAATAGTTTCCAGTTCAGCCTTAAATTAATGAAATAATACATCAGTTTTTCCCAATTTCCTGACCAGTTGAAATCTGTTTCCTCCCTCCCTTGTTTGCAGAAATTATCAGATCATATATAACAGAGTAGTAAATTTCCTGAAACAGCAATAGTCAAACAGTTTTATACAGCAATAGTTAAACAGTTTCTTTCATATAGAGCAATAATCAAACAGTTTTAGCAAGTCCCCCAGTTTTAACAAGTCTTAAAAAAAATAGATCAATTAATTTAAAGGCGGGTCTATCTCAGAACCTTTTACAAGCCAAGCCTCTCTGCAGAAGGTGGGTGTGGAAAAATCCCACGTGGCCTCTCCCTACTCTGTTAGAGGGGGAGGGAGAAGGCAGCTAACACTTATGCAGAGAATGGTCCTACCCCACCCATCTTTTAAGCATGGTGTGGGGGCGTTTGGAGCATTGAGAAAAGTCAGACCCTAATTGGAGATACTCGACTCCTTGGGGGTTGGGCAAGTAGAGAGAGAGAGAGAGAGAGAGAGAGAGAGAGAGAGAGAGAGAGAGAGAGAGAGAGAGATTGGAATTCTACATAGAATTCAGGTGTTAATTAAGCCATTCTCTAAAAGGCAGCTTGAGGGGGAATCTATTCTTATTCTATAGTCCCTGGGCTTCCTGGACTGAAATGCCGGAGAAGTTGAGGCAAGAAAGAGATCAGTTTAAGGAAACTGAGGCAGTAAAAGAGAACTGTAGCACATCAGAACAGAGAAAGATTCTAGAGAGGCGCCAAATTAAAAGTAGTTGAGTGTTTTTAAAATAGTTTCAATCTCTCTTTTAATTCACACCTCCTGCCTGCAGTTAGAGATGAGAGAAAAAAAAGATAAAAGAAACTATTCTCATTCTCTTAAAAATTAATTTGCCTTGATAAGGAATTTTGTTCCCCAGCCAAAATTACAAAGATCTCCTTTCTGAATTTCTAGATTGGCCAGGATTAAAACTAGAAAGGGAATCTTTAATTGTTGGCAGGGGGCATAGAATGCCAATCGAGAAAAATAGAGTGCGCTAGGAGCTAAAAGTCCTGGACCGAGAGAAAAGCCAGGAGTTCTACCTGCAAGGTTACTGAGACAGAGAAAGGCTGAGCTATCTAGGCTTTATCTGTCTGATAGCAGGTAAGTGTGCCTTGAGGCTTAGAAAAAAAATGGGCAGTTTTAAAATCTTGGAAAAACCTGGTAGTGAAAGGCTGCTACAGTGAAAAGCTGTGACTAGAGGCTCTGTTCTAATGCAGGATGACTAAATCAGGGAAACAAAGTCCCATTTTAAAATGTATGGAGCAAGCTAGTTCTCTGAGAGGACTGGAAGCTTGGCTTCTTTAAGAGCCAGGTAAAAGCTATGGGAGTGGCATACAGAGTTTTGCAGAAGTACCTTTTTAAAAGTTAAAAGAAAACTTTTCTAGAGATCTTGGAAAGATTGAGTCCCCACTCCCCCCACTGTACCCCAAGAAGGGGACAGGATGGGATCATTTAAATGGCAGGTTGCCAAGCCACACATGGGAGAGGTTAAAAAAGAGAGAGGATGGGGGAAGGGAGAGATGTTATCTTACCCAGTGCTTTTCCAGTGGGGATGACCAGGGCTCATGCGGTTGGATCACATCTCCAAGTTCACCCTGATCCAGAGACTTTTTTTTTCCTCATGGCTACAGCCTGACCACTACAGTGGAGTGTGAGAGGGGCTCAAATACAGATTTCTCCCCCAGAACAGATCAAGGAGACTGCTGGCCTGGGACCCAAGAGGGATGGGATCCTCAGAAATGGCTATGTGGTGGGGGGAGGGATGAAGAAGAGACACTTTCTCCCATGTGTTGGAGTTCCATCCTGAGGGCAGGCTTTCTGGTGAAATAAAGGGATTAGAAATGCCTTGGAAAAGAAGGTCTTTTGTCTCTGGAAGCATCCTTCTCCAAAGCTAGCATCCGATAAGGAAGGATTTTAGAGGCAGAGGTATGTCTAGACAGGTAAAAGCTTTTAGTTTTCCAAATTCTTGCAGCCTCTCTTATCTCTAGAGACAGAGAGTGAGACAAAAGGAGACCTTTTGTCAATCTGCAGCAATTGATAAAGAATTGTGCCAGAGCGAGGTAGAGCTCTAGGAATGACCTAAGCCTAAAGTGGCTTGGATGTCCATTGCAAGATAGGGAAAGAAAAAAAGTCTTTTACCTTATCTAGAGTTCCGGATTCCCTGGTAGGAACACAGAAGAACTCCGAAGAATACTGTGCGAGCAGCTGAGAATCCAGATTGTTCTGAGAGACCTGAAAAGGTTAAGGTTAGTTTTCGAGGTAACAATTTTCGGGGTCCCTGTACGTGGCCACCAAATGATGAGAAATAGGAAAGGAGGGGGAACCCCATTGGTTGACGCAGAGATAGTAAGATAGTCCCATGGGGACTGTGTCCCCTGTGAATGAATTTACAGGCCCAAAAACCTAGATTGATAAGAAGGTTTATTGTAGGAATTTGGAAGTAAAGTTGAAGGTAGAAAGATGCCAGGGCCAAAGGTGGTTGCTGGGTGGGCAGGAACCCTTACATGGCTGGAAGGATACCATGTTTGGGGGGGAAGGGCTCCTGCAAAGAGAGAGATCCAGCTTGGCTCTTTTATACCTAAAAAGGGGCTTGTGAGCGATGCCCCAAGTTCTTGGCGGGCTTTTCAAATAAGGAAGAAACTGTGGGGGGATTGGGGAAACCTGAGCAGATAGTGGGGGCTGAAAAACCCAAGCCAGCTCAGATCTGGTGGGGGCTAGGCCCAGATATTCAAAAGGGTGCTTTTTGACCAGGATTTGTGAATCAGAGGTCAGCCATGGGGGTTGGGAAATCAGAAAGGAAATCTTAAAGGGACTTCAACCCCCATCAATTGTAAAGATCACTGAATACAGAAAACTGGAGAATGCGTCTCACCATAGCCATTAAACTGCCTCTATGACCTCAATTATCCTATACTTCACTAAGGTAGAGAGTTAGGAAGCTTTCCTTTCATCAAGCCTAAAGGTGATTTTTATAGTTAGGGGGTTATTTTAAAAGTATTTAAAAGTATATTAAAAGTACCTATATTTTAAATGTATTATATCCATTAGCATATGAAAGAATACCTCTATGAAACTTGAAAACAAAACTATGGGATTTTATCCAAAGTTAGACTTTGTGACTTTTATATTGATATAGTATTGAGAGACTATAACAGAATAGACTAATATTAGAATATATTAGAATAGACTAAACACATTTTATATTTTAAAGAGAATTTTAATTTTTTTGTCCACTATAGTGTACCATACTATATTCCAGAGACTAAATTAAATTTAAAAGCCAAAGCAATCATATTTTCAATGTAATGCCCACATGTAGTTTTTCTTTCCTGAGTATTGAGGGGATTGAGAAGAGTGTTTTCTTTTTAACTAGCATTTTAACAGCTTTTTTTATAAGTTCCATAAAATAAAAATTTGATATTTAACTTTTTTTTCATATGGGATTATTTTGCATAGCCATTAAGCAAATTCCTAAGGGAATTCAGAAGAAGAGCTCTACAAAACAAGTAGGTCATGGAGGTAGTTCAGTCTGGTGTGAAATATAAGATTGGGTGTCAGGAGATTTTGCTTCTATCCATAGCTCTCTCCCTGACTCAGTGAATGACCTTGGACTAATTATTGGACAGCTCTCATCTCAGTTAACCTTCTTTAAAATTGGGGCTAGTAATAGCTCCCTGTCAAATTTAGGAAGATGTTACAGAGACTGGTTTGATGATTATTATCACATTCTTCAAGCTAATTTTTTATGGTAGCAAGATCTTCTGAAACATTAAGGAAAAATAAAAATTATGATGTTCTACTAAGGCTTTCCAAAAGCCATATTTTGGAAGTGACGAAGGGATCCCGAAACTCTCTAAAACTTCCTGAAAGAGAAATTCTTCTTGAACCCTGTGTCTATGGGACCCTGAACAAGGGAAGCAAGATAAACAGCTTCATTCTGTTATCTAGGTGAGGCTGGTTGAGTCTGGAGCTGGAGAATTCCAATCCTATTGAATTAAAGAGACTCATTGGATTCTATTCAATTCCAGCTCAAACTCCACCCACCAGCCCCCATCGGGAGGGGGAGCAGGCCTCCGCTTATAGCTAAGGTTTCTATTATAAAAGAGCCAGTCTTAAATCCTCTTTGCAGAGGACCTAATATGCCATCCCTGGCATAACAGCCTCTGCCTGCTGGAATGATATTCTCTTTCAGTGCTACCCTCTCTTTATCTCTACCTATTTCCCTAAGGAGACTTTATGCTTCTCTGTTGGGATCTCTCTTTACTTCCTTGTAGGAATTGCCACTAAGGAATTCAGCCTTTCTATTCATGCATAGCAAAGGCTGACTTCCTAATGCCAATAATAAACTTCTTTTTATCAGTCTAGCTTCTTGGGTTCATAAATTCCTTTACAAAGGATCTCTATGCCACCAGAAGGGGGGTTCCCAAAACTCCCTATCCATGCGCTGAATCCCAAGGGAATTTAGGGGAGCCAAACTTTTTCATGTGCTTCCCTGAATCCAGATCCTGCCACTAACTTCATCAGGAACCCTAATCTCATCATTTTGATTCCCTGAATCTAATCTCATCAGAAGCAGTATGTATTTCATTTTATGTTACATTAATGATGAGGTATAGATGGAACTAAAATGATGAGGTCTAGATTTGGGGTACCCAAATGAAATTAGGGTTTAAATGAGGTCTAGTGGCAGGTTTGGGGTTCAGGGAGTCAAATGGAGCTCTCCTGCAATCCCTCAGAATTCAGCACAAGGGTAGGGAGTTAAATGAGATCTAGTAGCAGCGCAAGCAGTTCTCTGTAAAGGAATTTATAGACCCAAAACCTATATTGATAAAAGAGGTTTATTATGAAGGTTAAAGTCTAGTCTAATTAAGGAAATAGGTGAGAGTAAAGAGAAGGGGCTCTGGAAACCGTATTCCAGTGGATAGAGGCTCGTTGGGATGCCAAGCATGGTATAGCTGGCATGTTTGGAATCTCTGAAAAGAGAAGACTCCAGCTTGGCTCTTTTTATAATGAGAGATTTAGTTAAAGGGGCCCGTGGTAGAGTCCCAAGTTGGCTCAGATCTGATGGGGGTTGGGAAAGCAGGGGCTGGGGCAAGCCCAGATCTCCTTATGGTATTTCAAAGGGGTGCTTTTGACCAGGATTTTTGAATCAAAGGTCCTAGCTTCTTGAATTGATAATGCAGCAGCTAGGAGGGGTTGGGAATCAGAAAGGAGTAAATCAATCTGAAAGGACTAGTTTCTTAAATGGACCACAACCTGCTTCATTAAGAAAGCACCCAGATTCATAGTTAGGAATTCTGAGACATATTTATTTGAGGGACAAAGGTAGGATATGAGTTATGAAAAAGGAGTATGATCTGGGAGTTCACTGGTGACAGCAACAGGGGTCTGGAAAGAATAAACTTTAAAGGAGGGTTGATGGTGGTAATGAAAGAGACTTAAAGTATAGGGGAAAGCACAAAATTTAGAATCAAAGATCCTGTGTTTATATCCTGGTTTTGACACCTATAGGATTTTGAGCAAGTTAACAACATGACTAAAGATTGGTTTCCTTATCTTAAAATGAGGGAGTCAGCTTGAATGACCCTAGATCACTTGCAGCATTAAACTAATAATCTCTGAAGTTGCTTCAACCTCTAAAATTGCATATATTTCTATTTTTTATTATAGTTTTTTATTTACAAGATATATGTGTTAGGTTCTTACTAAGTGCTAATGAGATAATGAGATATTAGGTTCTTACTAAGTGCTAAGTAGGTACTTGACAATTCTCTAGTTCCAGCCATGGCTGGGAGTTTTACTTGTGAATTCCTGGGGAAGAGCTTTCATGCTTAGGAGGAGCAAGTTCATTGGTTGAAGTAATTTTTCCCAGAAGCCCTTGCATTATCCCACACCCATTCTCTGGGAGGATAAAAGAGGGAAGTCACTACTCTGGACGAGAGTTAACGGCAACTGTCTGGAGACAACGGTTCTCTACAGGAAGAAGAATCTGTCCAAGAGATTTGAGTTGACACAGCAGATCTCCTCCCAGAGAGCGATCGGCAGCTTCTGGAGACAACAGCATGTTACATATATGTATGGGTGATTTTTCAGCATTGACCCTTGCAAAACCTTCTGTTCCAACTTTTCCCTTCCTTCCCCTCCTCTCCCTTCCCCAGATGGCAAGTAGACTAATACATGTTAAGATGTTAATATATATATATTTTTTTTTGGGGGGGTTGAGGCAATTGGGGTCAAGTGACTTGCCCATAGTCACATAGCTAGGAAATGTTTAACTCAGGTCCTCCAGGCTTCAGGGCTTGTTCTCTATATAAAAACCTATTTTTAATGAAATTACTTTAGCTTCTTATACAAGCAATATACCCTCCCATACCCTCCCCTTACTTTCTGACCTGGCCTCCCAAAAAGGAGTTATAGAGAATCAAGAAATTTTATTTGTGCCTTTTGTCTTTAAATTATTGTCATTTTGACTCCCCACCCAACTATTGCCAGATTGAAATTCTATTTTGCTAAAAATCGTTAAGCAAAAAAATCTGATAAAACTACCACATATAGTAATATATGCCACAGTTTGGCCTAGCAGTTCTCTACCTCTCTACTGATAGAATTATAGTATTTTTCATTATTTATTTTCTGAGAACTTCATTACTTTTCTTGATTATTGACAGCTCAAATTTCTTTTAATGATCTTTACATTGCTGGGGTTATTGTATATTGTTTGGGTTTGGTTTTTTTTGTAGTTTCATACAAATCTTATGTTTCTCTGAATTCCTCATGTTTTCACTTATATATGATTGGGTTTTTTTATGCATTCCTCAGTTTCAGAGCCCCCACTTTATTTCCACTTTCAAAGACTGACACAAACAGTTGGTAGACATTGGACCTTTGGTTTCTGTCTTTCGTTTCCTTGTGATTTATGTGAATTCTCAGTCAAAGAGTATAAGTTCAATTACATGCATAATTCTAAATTCATATCCCAAGTAATTACATTAACAATAGTACAGAAGTCTTCCTATAGCCCCATCTTTTGTTATCTTTGCCAATTTGTATAGTGTAAATGAAATTTTAGAGTTGTTTTACTTTTCACTTCATCTAATATTAGCAATTTGAAGGTCACCATCATTTATAGATTATACTTCTTTTGAAAATTGTTCATGATCTCTTGTTGTTTTTTTTTTTTTGTTTGTTTGTTTTGGAAAATGGCACTTTATATTACACGTTTGTATAGTTACATATTACATATTACGTGTATAACATGTTTGTGTTAGTTACATATTTATTGTAAAGTCATACATCTGTTAGTAATATTTGATTTTTCCCATCATACTGTTTCATTTAAAATTTTATCTTTATAAGTTTTATTTATAAAAAAGTTCTTAAAATAAAAAAGTCTCCTTTTCTAGACCAGAAAGATTTCATGTTTCTAGGACTTCTATGGTATAAATCTTGTCTATCTCTTTTGCTTTCATTGCACAAATATTTTGTTGTGGTTTTTATTAGAGCTAAATTTTGCCATAATCATAATAGCTTACATTTATATAGATAGCACTTAAAGGTATGCAGTGTGTTTTGCAAATGTCATCTCATTTTATCCTTACATAAATCTTGGGAGATAGATTCTATTATTATTATTCCCATTTTATAGAGGTAAATAAGGTTAAGTGACTTGTCCAGAGCCACACAGCTAATAAATGCCTAAAGTTGGATTTGAACTCAGATCTTCATGATTTTAGGAGCACTGCTTGCTTTTTTTTTTTTTTTTTTTTTACTGTACCACCTAACTGCCTCTTTTTGATTTCTGGTATTCAGGCAAATTTATTTTTAGTTAATAGTTTCCTCAATTGGGAGACAGTATGATAAGTCAGGAAAGACCTGGATTTAAATCCTGTTTCTAACATATACTACATCTACATGACTGGTCAGTAGTGCACTCTACGTCAGGGCTTCTTAAACTTTTTCTACTTGTGACCTCTTTTTGCCTGAGAAATTTTTACGTGACCTGGATATATAAGTATATAAAACACGCATTTAAATAAAACATTTACTGATGATTAATTTTGCAACACCCACATAAGTTGTAAAACTCCTTATGGGGTGGCAACTCTCAATTAAAGAAGCTGGACTCTAAGCAACTCTCTTAAATCTTTAAGTTTACATCTGTAGCATTTCTCTGAGATAATCAGTTTACATTTAATCTGGTATGATTGGTTTGTTAAATGTAATCACAAAATCCCAGGTTTGTTTTGTTTGTGTGTGTGTGTGTGTGTGTGTGTGTGTGTGTTTTTACCTGTTTTAAAGAACTTAAGTGACCCATCCCATTCCCTAAAAGAATCCCTATTTTTTATGAATCCAACAATTGGTCACTTTTTCAGCCTCCCTGTGTGAAGGTGCCTAGTGAGAAGGAGGCTGCCTATCTCCCATATAAGTGGCAATTTGCCCTGATAACCAAGCTTTATTTGTTTCTCTGCACATTTAATCTATCACTCCTGTTTGTCTCTGCACTTGTATCCAAGTCTAATCTCTCCATGTGACAACCCTTCAAGTACTTACAGCTTTCATGTCCCTTTCCAAGTCTTCTCTTTTCCAGGCTAAGAAACTCCAGGCTTCTCCCTAATTCCATTGACTGACCCTCATGACATAGCTTTAACCAGCCTAAATGTTTTCCAGGATTCACTCTATCTGATCAATGTCTTTCTTTAACTATATTGTTCAGAACTGAACATAATCACTTAGACTGTAGAGAGAAACTGCTTCATCCTCACCTAGGGAAATTCATCCTCTTAATGTAGTTCAAGATTGTGTTAGCTATTTTTCCTTGCTAATGTGATAAGACACATAGTTTTCTTTTTATTTTTTTTTCTTTTCTTTTCCTGGTTTTGGAGGTGGAGTGGGCAAAGCAATAGGGGTTAAGTGACTTGCCCAAGATCATACAGCTCATACAGTATCTCAAGTGTCTAAGACTGGATTTGAAATCAGGTCCTCTTGACTACAGGGACACATTGTTTCAAAGTAAAAAAATTCTAAGATCACAAAATTCTAGTTCTGTTTGAGAATTCTGGTGAAGACTTTATGTAATAATGAAAAAAATGTACTCCCTCTAAAGCATCTCTCACTCACACACACACACACACACACACACACACACACACACACACACGTAAAAATCATTTCCTGCCAGTGAGGAACTCTGGTCTAATTGTGGAATCTGATTTTATGCAGGTTTTAGAAAATCGAAAAGACGTTTATCACTTGTCATGAGTAAAATCTTACATTACAATACAAGTCTAAGACTGAAACTTGAAAGTGTTACTATATCATTTATTCACTAACAAATAAGCAGATGAGGAGAGAGAGATAGGAACAGGACTTACAATTTCATTGGCTTAAGAAAATCCACTAGAAGAGGAAATTTCCTCTAATAAAGTAGGTCTTCATCTTCTCTTCAAATTATAGTTTTAGTTACCTAAATCACTGAGATGTAACTTTAAGGTCACCTGGCTAGTATGAATGGGGGCAGAACTCAAACCCAAATCTTTGTGTTCAGGAGCCAGCAATTTATCCAATACGGCAATACATCTTTTGCAGAGGCAATTAGTATATAAATATATTAACTTATATCATATTGCTTGCAATCTTGGGGAGAGGGAAGATTGAAGGGAGAAAGGGAGAAAATTTTAGAACACAAAGTTTTATAAAATTAATGTTGAAAACTATCTTTGGGGTAGCTAGATGGTGCAAGCATCAGCCTTGAATTCAGGAGGACCAGAGTTCAAATTTGATCTCAGACACTTAACACTTCCTAGCTGTGTGACCCTGGGCAAGTCACTTAACCCAGTCTCAGGGAAAAAACAAACAAAAAAAAACTATCTTTAATGTATTTGAAAAAATAAAATACTATTAGGAAAATAAATAGAACTATAACAATGACCTATAACAAAGACCAGCAATAATAATCCCAGTTTTCCTTGAAGATCTCTTAAAAGTAAATAATATAATCCATGCAGCTAAATGCAAATTATATGCAAATAACACATGGCTATTTAGGCAGATAGTGAATATTTAGGCAGATCTGCTATTCCTGTTATGGAAGTAACTATTTTCAAACAAATAAGTATAATCTTTGGGGAGAAAAAACAACTGTGAATCTGTTTCAAAGTTGCTTAAGTAGGAATCTATATTAGATTTCCTCAAAATATCACTGTTTCCTTCAATGGATTATCATATGTCACTACTATTTACTGAGTTCTCACTATGTACATATCCTGAACTGTGCAGGACTCCAGGAAAGAAACTGATTTTAGACAACTCAGTCAAACAGCTGAGAATATTTCCCTTTATGAAGGCATTTTGAGTTTGAGAGAGTCAATGAGCTTACCATCTCTCCTCCTTTGCTGCTGTTTCATGATTTGGGAGGATACCTACAATCTTGATTTCTTTTCAAAGTCAATGGAAAATATGTTTCCAGTCTTTTTAAGACTAAATTTTGAATCCATGAGATATGCCATATATTGTTGGAAGTGTGAACATTTTTATTGACAGTTGGGGGATTCCTTCCCTCATTTCCTTGATTTCCAAGCCCTCACAGAGGCCCTTGCCAATCTTAGTTTAGCGTCATTCGGTAATACCTCCACTACTGATTTCGGATATGTCAGTATGCTTGTCATTTTCTTTCTGGAAACTGTGTTTCACACCCACATGGCAAGTATGTGATATAGCTCTTGTTTGCTTTCTGTTTCCTTTTAGCATGGAAAATAGACAGTTTTGGCAAATAATAGCCAATGATGACTTTAGCAGTTTGTTAAATGACTTCACATATAAGTGTTTACACCTTTATGCTTACCTTTATGATTCCCTATATCTGGGTAAGGAGGGGGACACAGGTGTGACCCTAAGAATCTTAAGAGAGGGTCTTACCTGCTTTATTCCCTTGTCTTCAGATAGAATCTTACTTAATATCATTCCTAATGCATGATAGAGTAGTAAAAGTGTTGTATTTGATATTAAAAGTCAAAGGTTCAGATCCCAGCTTTGCTAAATAAATGAAATGTACTTACTTTATGCCAGACACCAGACTAATTATTTTACAAATATTATCACATGTTCCTCAATATAACATTATAATTAGCCTCATAGTTGAGGCAAACAGAGGTTAAATGATTTTTCCACAGTCACACAACTAGTAAGTGTCCAAGGGAACCTCAGGTCTTCCTAACTTCAGGCCCAATACTTTGTCTAATATAACTTAGCTGCTCTGTGACTTTGGGGCAAATCATTTAACTTCTGACTACCTTGTTTTCCTCAGCTATAAAAGGAAGTGTTGGATTAAATGATTTCTAAGGTCCTTTTCATAGTTAACAAAATGCCACCATGTTTGTTTTTAGAAGTAATTTTTAGAAGTAAATTAGTCAATTTATATGGGATCAGTTATTCCCTATTCTCCAAATTGGTCCCATGTTCTATAAATATCATCTCTAGCTTGTTTTCAAACACTCCAAAGGGGAACTATCCCATGATTAGTATATAGCTCATTATGGTCTGAAGCAAGATAAAAAATGCAAAATATCATTTGGTGTTTTTAAAAAAATTAATAGTTCTATAGTTATGGCTTGGAAAAGAGAAAAAAAATTCCCTGGTATTAATGTTATGCATCAAAATGTTTAATTCCTGAGAACATTTCCTAGTGGTAAATTCAGAAGAAAAAGTAGTTTCAGCAGATTTTGTCCCTTCTTAATATATTTGGAGAATTTTCAGGATCTTCACTGTATATTCTGATACTTCCCCATTATTGACCAAAGACTGACAGAAATGACTTTCAAGTTTATGAAAAATAATTATGTATTATCATATTACAAATTGTAAGAATATAAAATTGTGTATTCTCAAATTACAGAATTTTATCTCAATATAGGCTAAGACATAAAACATATATGAAGGATGTTTATTATTATAAGGAAAGACAAAATTGTGATTTGGTACATAATGCATTATAACTTTTGGGCAAAATAAATATAAAATATAAAGGCATTCATTTGTGAGATGGTTATAGGGTGAGATAGATGTTCAAATACTTGATAATAAATTATAATCTTCAAATAACTTAGAAGCTTATAGCTAAGGCCAAAGCAAAAAAAGAGAAGGAAATGGGGAAAAAAAGTTATACAATTTAGAGCAAAAAGGTGAAAATAATGTGTAGATCAAAGTTTTATATATAGTCAGAATGTGATTCCTTAAGAAAAGCAAAATACAAAATTGTATTAGAACTAAAAGTTAATATGTGATTAAAAACAGTTTGATATAAATAATGGGAAACCTAAGTCGATAAAGAAAAAATGAATTTGTAGTTTTTTGGGGTTTTTTTGGTTTTGGGGTTTTTTTAATTCAGGAGCAGATAGCAAGTTTATTTGATAAAAGCAGAGTGCAAATAGGCCAAAGAGGACATATGGTAGGGGTTGGAAGTAAGGATTTTGGTAATCCTGAAAAAGGTAAAATTAGTTGCTTCAGGGACAAAAGGATGATTTTCATACTGAGAAAGTTAGGAGGTTCTTTATGGAAAGGAAGATTGCTTTCAGCCATTTAGCACCATCCAGAACAGCTGTTCATAGCTGATACAACCCTTGCTGTCTTTATGCCCTGCCACCAACACTTCTACTTCTTCTGTCATCTTCTCAACCAGGATGATGAAGATGTGCTGGATCTCAGCCCCCATGACTATTCCATTCCCTTCCTTGTCAAACACTGAAGTTCTTCTACATAGTCCTCATATGTGCCCTGGTCCTTATTCTTTGCTACAGTTTTCAGTATTAGCAGAAAGCGTTCAAAGTCCAGTACCTTCACATTCATCTCATCATTCTTGGGATTCCCTAATACCTTGAGCACCTCATCATGGGTTTGTGACCCAGGGTTTGTATCACATCTCCATGCTTGCTGTATAAGATCTTTTCATCCCATTTGGTCAAACAGCTGGAAAGCCTCCTTGAACTCTGCTGTCTGATTTTCCATTGAAGTCATATATCTTGGTTGTGCAGCCTCCTGCTGCTGCCACCTCTGCTGTTGCTGCTGCTGCTGCTGCTGCTGTTGCTGCGCTACGTAATGGCTCCCAATTTGTAGTTTTAAAGGAAAAGAATGTTTATGGGCATAACATGGAGAGATCAGACCACTTTCTTTGTAGCTCAGTTTGGCCTTGGGCCCTTGCTGAAGAATATATGTGACCAGAGACACTGGTTGATCTCTTTTTTTCCCTGTGACCAGGAAACAGGGGGTTGGTGTGTGTGTGTGTTTGGGAGGGGGGTATGTTTAGGACTCTGGGTCAATATGGAAAGTTGGCTGTGCTGAAAGTGATTAGTGACTGAGCCAGAAAAGTTCACTTGGTGGACTTTAAAAGAAGAAGACAAATGTTCCATTTCTCTCTTCCTTTCTCATTGATATTATACTTAGATTTCTGTTGGCTTTATTTAGGATTTCCAGCAAGATTGGGGAGGATATAGCTCCCTTCTCTCTCTTCCTCAAGTAGCAAATGCAGGTAAAAACTATAGATCCATGACTTTAAATACTTGTGCTTTTAAGCCTGTGTTTTAAGACCCTAGCTGTTTTATCTGCTTTTCTTTG